>NC_134281.1:9712500-10962500 GCF_949628215.1 Phalacrocorax aristotelis
GTGCCTAAGCCCAGGATGGGCATCCGTTAACCATTTAAGACTAAACGAACAAACAGGAGGACAACAACCCCTTACGTCCGAGCCACCACCAAGCCAACCTAAACATCAAGCCATCCAAAAATCATGTACACCACTCTCCCATGGCTTGGAGCAAAAGCATGCACGTCACAGACAGGCTAAGCTGGCAAACCAGAGAGCCTGGGGCAAAGCTTCTCATTTCTTCCTTCTTAACTGGTCAGACTCTGAAAAGAATATTTTTAACAAATCTGTTGTTCTTGTTTTTATTTCAATTCTGTCTTTGCGGTATAAGAAAATAGCTTTTTAAGAGATAGAGAAGTCTGTTTATATAAACCCAGAAGATAAACCCCCAGAGATTATTATAATTTCAAATGTTGTTTTTAAAGCAGCTGGCTATACCGTGTTTGAAAAGAAACGCCATCTTCCTCTAGTTGTACACAAAATATAGGACATTCAAATAATTTTTTTCAACATATTCATACAAATAATGCAATTCCATACTAGCTTCAGTAATGGCATAAAGGCATAAAAACTTCCCCCTTACAGCTGCACAATTACAAGTGACAGGCATTGATCGTTATTGCAACCACCCGTCATAGGTCACAATGAGTTTTCCCCCCATTTCATGACTTAGAAGGGCTTACAAACTACAAAACTGTGAAAATACAAAGTGCATTTAAAAAATAAATAATATCTATTTAGACATCCTCTTCAGGAAGCTTACTTTTGATTAATTTTCTTGACTCTTGAGAAATCTGGTAACAGGAACAGAGGAAGAACACTTGTATTTATAAATTGGTTTGTCTAACAAGTTTGAAGATTTTCTGTTTTTTCAGCTCTCGTTTTGCATATAAGTGCTTTTCCTCCTTTGCAGAAGATCCTCTGCCATATGTTCCTGTAAAAGGTGCTCTTTTGAAAGCCAGAAAAAAAAAATGTCCTCTCCTATTGAGGCAGTGGATTAGCTCTTACAGACTAGCATTTTTTGTCAAGATAGCAGGGAGGTGTTATGTTTTCAGCCTGGCAATGACCACATGCATGTGGCTTGAATGTATCTACGGGAATGGTACACAGAGATGTGGGATTTTAAAGGAGCCTCAATACCTCCCAAGTCCACTGCCAAATTCCCAAAGGTTTCAAAAACAACAACAAAAAACCAAAACAAAATGCCAGCAAACACACCCTCAACGGAAGTGCAACTTTTGCCCTGAATATTTAGAAGCATACCAATAAGGGGATACCAAATCCCAATCGCACCACATCCAACTCACCTCACTGCTACAGCTCCTCCCTCTCGAGATTTCAACTCGATCACAAGCAAAGGCTTGAACTGTAAAGAGTAAAGGACCAAGTGCTCTTTTTTGAGCAGGACAGTGTAAATATGGATGGTTTATCTAGCCACCTACAGGTTGAATGTTTTTCCTTAATTCAGGTGCTAAGTCTACTCGGGAAGCAATTCACTGGAGTTTGAAGACAAATACTGATTCTGGTACTTTTTTTTTTCCCCAAGTAAATGTTTGCAAATAAAATTACAGTCCCTTCTCATTCTTTATATGGTAACCACAGGATCCAAACTGACCCTGCCCTATAGTCTCATCTTATGCCTTTTTAGGGCAAGGCATGCTCCTTTCTTAAAACCAAGAGGGCAGATCACCCTTATTTAACTGATAGCTAACAATTCACAGAACTTCACACATCTTTTCTTTTAGGATGACAAAGAATGATCAAGATTTTGAACACTAACTTGAAAATTACCCTAGCTAGGCAACATAGCTCAGCAAAGACAGGGAGACACAGTGGCCAATGAACCGGTGTCCAAGAAATCCTTGCCAGCACAAACCAGACCTCTGACTTGTAAAACATCCACGCACAAATTTTTGCTTCTCAGACCTGGAATAGACTGAATGCTGACCTGCATTAGGCTAGTATTTGGCGTTAGTGTAGCCATACCTCTCAGGCATTGCATTTTATTTGGTCCAGCCCTACTGTAGAGGCAGCAGTAATTTTCAGTCCTTAGGACACATTTTTGATTTGACAACTTAGCCCACTATAAACAAATCGGGTATCCTCCCCCTTCCTAGCTCAGTGCTTTTTTTAAAAAAATGAGGTATTACTCTGGTGCACAGAATCAGCTGAAGGATGGCCTGGGCAATTCTACTGTGGCAAGTACTGACAGTGGTCAATGCTTAAACAATGTAGTTTGCTTTAGTCAGAACAGGATAATGGTTTGTGGCCTATGAAACCTTTCAGGTGCCTCACTCCCAAATTTTCCTGTACATTGTCTGTATAATACCCTGCCTCTTTCTCCCTTAGATATTTGTCAGTGCACAAATGCATTTCTATCCTATATAATCATGGCAGACAGGGACAACATATTGATATACAGCACTACTTTAGACCAACGTATGAATATTACATTAGCTGAGTTATCACTATAGGGTTCTGACCTTCAACCGATTTTAAATTCATTCATCCATTTTCAAACTATTAAACTCTTCTCTATCACATCACAGAAATCAGCACTATGATGGTAAGTTTTCCTGACAATGTTTAAGTCAAAACAAACTATGATGTATTAGTAGAATTTGCAAAAATATGTTTGTGCTGTTAAAAATCTGGAAGGACTCTGTAGCCTATGGTCACAGTTTGACCCTGGGTAGTCAAGCAGAGAGAAGTGTCAGGTGTGTGAATGATTCCTGTTCTTCCTACCCCGCACCTAACTGTGGATCAGAAAGCTCAACTGTTCTGCCAAGGACAGAAATCTGGGCACCGTTACTATTCCCTACTCCTCCCTGGAATACCTCTAATGTGCGGTGGATATGCCCTGTTCTCAAGAGTGAGTCCCAAATGAAAGAACAAACTAGATTAAGAGGAGGACAAAAGGAAAAGGTTAAAGGGGACTTTTCCCCATTACTGGCAAACAGAGGGAGGATCAGGGAGCTGAGAAAAGCCTTCTTCCTCCGTTTGCTGCCCTCAGATCTCCTAGCAAGTTCCCTACCTGGTAACGTGTCTCAACATACTCACTTTTCCCCAGCACAAATTAAAAGGCAGAGAAGTTACTTCTTACAGAAACTGATATACTCTCTGGCATTTAGCTAGAAGTGGCTAATTTGTCTTTCTGAACTACAATGCATGAATTTAAAATGAAAAAGCCAAACCAATAGAAGATCTCCCTCAGAACAATACCAGCTGCTTGCAAACAAGCAGCAGGGAAGCATTCAACTCAGTTGTCAGCAACATAAGACAAAGAGGAAAGGAGCAGCAGCCTCACCACTTAATACAGAAGGATCTGCCAATATAGCACTTAAATACAGCTACACACCCCCTTGGCTTCTCAAGCGCTCCTACCTGTGCAGGCTACTGAAGCTAATTGTTTAATACCAGCAGGCTACCACAGCAGTATGCAGACATCCCTACGAGGCTATGCAGGAGATTTGAACAAACATTTAGATGCCAATTAGAGAGACTTTTTTGCCAGGTTTTTAAACGTGTTTAAAACAGCCAGCACCTACATCGATCAAAAGTTTAAACCAGTGGACGTCTAGTAAAAAAAAAATTGTATGCAAAATGCAAGGGATTGGACAGGAAGGTGTGGCATAAAATGCTATGACAAGCATCAGGACAGTGCACTGACAGAATCACACAAAGTGTTTGCTTCTATTTCACTTCCAGAATCAAAAGGATTCAAAGATGCAAGTTACAGGCAACAACTGCTTTCACCAGCCTTCTACTAAGGGCCATAGATCTGATGACTATTTCCCTCCATTCAACAAACAGTGCCTGAAAAGACAGAAATATATCCACATGGGAACAGAAGCCATTATTTTATCAAATCGATTACTGCTGAAACCTTTAAGCTTTAAACAAGTCTTCACTAAAGTCCTATTGGCATCTAGGTTAACAATTATCTTTTCACAAGTTCTGAAGACATACTGAAAGTAATAGCACCCCCTGGTTAAGAGAGCTAATTGATCTAAGATAGATAGGCAATGGGATTCTGGGATGTTCCTCTTAAAAACATATCAGTCTAACTTTATTCTGAAAACAGCAGAAGAAAAGAGATTTTCAGGATTGCCTTGTAAGGAAGGTACCACATACGGCAGCAATGGGAAACCTTATGAAATCCTAGACAGGCCAGTGAGAAAAAGGGAACCAAAACCAATGGAAATGTCAGTCTATTTTAATTATAAAAATAGATAACATGAACTCAAGACAGGGATTTCCCTTTAAGAAATAAGGCTCTAGGCACAACAGAGCTCTAGTCATCAGGTTTAGGTGGGTGGCTATTTTAATCAACCTGTTTAGCATATATTTTGCATGTCTGTATTAGAAATATGAATTCTTCTTAGCTGCTTTCTGAAAAGGTCTTTTAATTGAGACACCAACTCTTCAGCAATGTCTTCTCTCAAAAGTCAATGCCCTAGAATTACAGGGATCTCGGCTAAAAAATAAACTGTTCTACTTATTGCCTTTCTACAAGTAGAGGAACTTCATCTTGACTCAGAAGCAACAGTGATCCTTGAACTTCAGTGTATGGCAACATAATTTTCTTGCTCAGCTGAAGATTTATCAGCTCTTAAAGCTAGAAAATCATCTTCCTCGATCCGCTCTTTTTCAGCATCTTCCTCAGACATCACAGCTTCTTACAATTTTTATAACCTTTTTCTAAGGGGTCTTAATTTATGCCAAGAAAAACACTGTCTGTTAAATGGCATCATTAGACTCACATGATTTCTTGTGGTGCATGTGAAGCTTTTGGTCTCCTGCATACTAAATGATCCTTACAGTACGAAAGAAATTGGTATAAACAGCTGCTTTATTTTGTGCTCTGATAACTGAGGAAAAACAGCCCTCAGCGAAGATCCTTCGCTTGGGGGAAAGTAAACGGGCAAGTAAGAAGTACATGAATAAAATTAGCAGATCAGGCACTGATTTCTTCACCAATGTGCGTGTGGTCTGAAGGTGGATATCCCAGATGTTTTCACAAGCAGAGCTCTACCTTTTCTCATGGATGAATGTAAGATAAGGCTCTTCACCTGCTTTCCTTTCATTGCCCACAAATACTCTGTAGATCAAGAAAAGCAACAGAATGAGGAAACACAGATTCAGATTTCTTTTGATTTCTGTATTCAGGTGTATGATATGTTGACAGCAAGCCCAAAACTTCCATCCAGCCACAGTCACAGAAAATGGGACAACAGCCAGGTATCAGACATCTAGCAAATGGCCTTATGATGACGCCCATTTGCAGGCTGATGACATAGGTTCATAAAGAGCTGTAAGAAGTTTTCAGGGTTTAAATAAAAATAACTGGGGAATCACTTCCATGTGTCACTACATTATACAATTAATACCAGTGAGCAAACTGGGGAAAGAAAGAAGTCAAAAGTAGGAGCACAGAGGAAGGAACAATAGGAAGTCAAACCATTACTTTCTTAGGAGACTAGAGGCAATGGGCAAGGAAGGACAAGTAGTATTCTCTTTCTGCCTCTTTCTGAGCACAGGGGCACACAAGAAATTAGGGGGATAGACCTGACCTTATCTGCAATATTCTGCTGCCAAGGAAGGATGTTTCTCATAAACATCTAAACACACACCCTGTCGTCATCACCCCGTCCCCTTTTTTTTTGTATGCTTTGGGTCTGATCCAAAAGCCTGACACAGCCACTAGAAATGGTTAGTGGATTAAATTCTTAGACAGTACAGAAAACAGCAGGCTAAAGAATCTTAGCAGACTTTCCAAGAGTATTCATTCTTCTCTGGCTTGGGAAAAGATTGTGAAGTGTCAGACTGAAGTAGAATTTTGCGAGGAAAATATGGGTTTGTGCAGCTGGCTATAACAGTATTGCCCAGAGAGGTATCAAACAGGTGCTATAGTAAAAAAGACAAGTAAGCAAAACAATAAACCAAAATTACTTAGTGCCCTATAAGTAAGTTTCTCCATCATACATGACAAAGCAACAACTCGGAGGAGCTTCTGAAAGGCATAAATGTCAATCCTGCACCCTGCTCAGGCTGACCTTTACAAAAGAGTTTTTCATTTTCACAGCCATTATTCTATAGAAATAGAGAACTCCTTTGAAACCCTCCTCCTGGAGACAGCTGGAGAAACACAAGCCCTGGGAAAAAGAATAAGATGGCCTAATAACCCTAGTAGTCATGAATTTCCAAATCAGCCCTGCTACTTGCAAACTATGCTAGTCATTCGGGCAGGGGAAAAGCAAGCCTCCCCCTTCTTGTCTACCTCTTCAGCTACCCCAATCTCCATATCTGCTAGGCATCTCAGTGTGGCTGGAGGAGTTACACCCCGGGAAGAATTTGCTCCAGTGAGTCACGTTTCACCACAATTGCTAGCAAAGGGTGAAACGACGACAGCTTTCAAAATTCCCATGGCAACAGCTCCTTCTCTCTGCAAACTCTGACTCCACTGGCAACCTTAACATGGCACAAAGTAGCAGCATACAGAGGCGATTTGAAGCCTGTAGTCAAGTAGTGCTACTTTTATTTAATAAAAAATAACCACTGACCACAGCTGGAGATGTAACCTTGAACTAAGACACCTAATCGTTGCTCCAGTATGGATCCTTCTGTGTTCCTATCTTTGCAATAATGGGCTTATCTAAAACGTTGGAAATAGGGTTTTTAAGGTCAGTAGGAGACCTTTAAAAGCTCTCCAAATAGAACTGAGGTCATTACTACTTGTGGTCATTGACGTTACAGCGATTTTTGTAAGTACAGGGATATTAATCCCAGGAGCTTGACAATTTCGATTTTAGTAATGACATTCTGTCCACCTAAAACTTTTAGTGAAGTTTAATATTCCTCACTTCAGGTCCTGATCTGTTTTGTGCTGTTCTTAAGTGTTGTTGAATGGTTGTTTCATTTCCCTGTGGAGCTGGTTGACCAAATTTCAACTGGGCATGGAGTGAACTTTGTATATTGTAGCATCGTTACTCTCAGAGGATCCTAGGTAGTTGGAAAATATTGTCATTTGATTTTGGGGGTTTTTCCTCCTTTCTTTAAAGCAACTACATTTCATAAGAGCAGACAATTATCTCTCTCCCTGGAAGTAATACAATGAAAAAAATTAATTATGCCATGCAGTGTTTAATTGAATTTTAAAATGGAAAAGGTCCACTGTAAAAACACATACTACTTGGATTACATCAATAATTTTTAAACAAGCTTGAAGAGAATTACAACAATATTCTTATTTATTTCATGCACAGTTAGATGCTGATGCCCTGACATTAAAAAAATATATGCAGTGTAATTCACTTGAATAGTTTTACAGAATTATTGGTATGAACTATATTTCATGATTGCTCAATGACTGCAAAATTTGGGCTTATGAGTTTATTCTATATAAGTAGAATATGAACCAAAACCTTTAGAATTTTTTCCAAATTTAAATGCTTCTATTCTGTAGCAAGAAACACCTCCCCCGAGACATGTAGCTGGCTGAAAAAAAGGTGTCCTCGGCACAGTTAACAGCATCAGCATGGGCATCTAATCTCTATACCATGCTAAATATTTTCTTCTTTGAAGTGATAAAAATCCAACTGTCAAGTATTGCTTGATCTGACGTAACGCCTGGGGAAAGCTAATCAAAAGGAAGTCTTATAGGTTCCCCCTACTTAAATCCACCCACCCAAATAAGCACAAGTTAGAATTTTTATGAGGTAAAAAAAGAGACTCCGCTGTCACAGCCCAGTGTTAATTGGCCCAAGGGTTTGAGAATACCTTAATTTTACCGAACTGCTTTGATTTCATTACTTCCGAGCTGAATTTTCTTCCGTCTTTATAATCCTGTCTTAACTATTACTGAGTTTGAAGTGAGAAAGGAGCTTAGACAGATCTATATCGGTGTTCATTCATGCCAGACTGTTGCATTTTCATCACAAACAGGGTTTGAAAAAACACTCAGATTGAGGGCAGGAGTAGCAGGGAGAGCACAGGGAATGATAAACCCTGGTTCAGCTCTTGTGGGAGCAACAGGTGATTATTAGTCATTGGCCACCAAGTCAACAGCCTCTAATTTTCTTCTCTGACTCTTCCAGACAAGGGGAGAAAAAAAAACCCCAAACCCACACCAAAACAAAAAATCCACAACCAAAACCCACAACTCATCCCTTTCCCCTCTCTCTCTGGGTCTGTCCAGCAGATGCAATGCTATAGGCAACATGTACTTGAGGACTTTGCAGGACCATCTCCCAGGACACTTCCCAACTGCTACGTGAAGTAGGAACATTAACAATTCAGCAGTGAAATAAGCCAAATACAGTAAAAGAAGATGAAGCTCCGGTTTACTTCCATCCCCCGGTTTTGCTCCTGTGGCCCTTGATCTCACGCCTCTAGCATCATAGCATTTCATTTACTTGTGTTAAACACTCCTTTGCTGCTTCAGTTCCCAGCCATGCCAGGGTACTTCAGAAGTCTGGATGTCCTCTGTTTTCATCAGGTGCAAATTTTATTATCAAGATCATAGAACATCATTCATTACAGGCCTCCACACCTCCTACTGAAAAACAAATCCCAAGATGCAAAAGTAAAGGTACATGCTACATCCAGGTATATACTTCTATCTGATATTAACTGGCTTCAGAAGTGATGAAACCCCAAATTAACCTTGAACTACAATAGGAACAGGAGGAAATGTCACTGCTTGAGGACTGACACGTTTTGCAGTTTACCTGGAAAACTGCTGGTGATGGATAAAGAACCACATTTCACATGTAGCGCTCAGTTTCCAGAGCTATCCTGTTTTTCTTTTATATTTTCAGCCATCTATAGACATTTTACATTATGAAATTCCCTCTGCAATTACAAATGAGCTAATGCCACTTCGCCTGATCCTCACACCTGACTAATCAATGCAAGATTCAAGCCATGTCTAGGACTAAATAGAATTTGTTGTTTTCATAAAATTACTTCCTGTGGGATTTTTTTAAAAAAAACTTGAAGTATCTGATGAAAGGAGTTTAGTGTACACGCTTCATACCATTTACCACACAGTTTTCAGTTTGTTTCAATTTGTTTTTATTTATACACTGAAAGGGATAGACTTTATTCCTCCTTATTTTCATAGAGCTGCCTTTACTAACAAAAATATAAGATCCCACTTCTGCCAGTCTTGCTTATCAAATTAGAGCCAAGTGTTATAAAATGGCTGTTAGACAAAGATTTAACAAGGTATCCAAACACTGTCATTTCCATAGTGTTAGACTCCACTAATATCTTTCTCCCAATATTTTCTCAAAAAACTTACTTAAGCCATGAAGCCCTGCAAAGATTGTCCATGTTTTACAACACACAGTACACAAACTTTAATCTTATTTTACCTTTTTCTCTGTAAGAACTCCTGCAGCTTCCAGTGTCTGGTAAATATTATGTCTTGTCACAGATAACCAGCCATTCAACTAATTGGAGATTTCTATTAAGATTTCTCCCAAATTCTCCCTTCCAGTAGCATTTATTCATCCATATTCATCTCCCTGAAAATGAAGTCCTACACCTTCTCCGTATTATCTATTTCTGTAGGAGATACCAGTATCATTTTGGATTAAACAAGCGAAAAAAGCTTTAAGTCTGCAGACTTTATTTATACCATAAGGTCTTGAAAGCACCTTCATAAGCCATTGAAGACAAAACTCTCAATCTATTTTAGTGCATGGAACTGTGTGTGGTGTGATGGGGAATACATATTGCTCTTTTCCATCAATTGGCTTTGCTTTAATATCCACACTCAGTAAAAAAACCAACCCAAAAAACCAACAAGAATCACTGAATATTAGGAGAGAAACTGACTATCAAAGGAGGAACTCCATTTAAATTAATTTATAATGCTCTTCCTATATAAAAACCTCAATATTCAGTTCTTTATCGGAGCATTAAACACAGAAAACCTCATTTTACATTCATACACGAGTCACCTGTACAACAAGAAACAAGATAAGGTGAGCACAAAGCTAAACAAACATGCTTTCACTGACTTCCAGCCACCGTAGCAATGTTACATTATACCTGCGTCAATTCTATCATCACTAATTAATCTAACAGTAACCTTTTTCTAAATCCTCCCATTAGTATTTTAAAGGTAACCTTATCTCATAAATCAAAATCCTTGTCTGATCGTCCTAGAGGTCTGTATGTAATAAAATTCTGCTTATAGAAGTTTCCTGTGGGAGATGTTTCTTCCTTTATCTGTCCTTTTTGTAAGTGAAGATGGACCCAGTTTCTGACAGTTCAATCTGTGTGCCATTTAAGTCTACAGTGTAACAGCTTCATATGAACCATGGAGAGTTTCGACCTAGAGTTTTGGGTTTTTGCCCACCTCCACGTAGCAGAGGGAGTGAAATACTCCTCTAGAGCACATCTTGACATGGTCCCAACAGCCCAGCCTACCGTAAAAACAATCTCTATCAGCATACATTGGCAGACTGCACAGGTTTAAATCACACCAGGATGCAGTCAGGACAGGTGGCTGCAAAAAATATAGGCTTCCAGGGAGCCAAAACCTGACTTTTTGGAACTGATTTTGTTTAAGTAGTAAGCTTTCCCTGTCAGCCTCCAGGAACGTAGCTCGCTTGAGAAACACCTCTCAGAGCACTGGCTGGCAGGACACTGTCAGATTGTTTCCAGTACTTTGGGTTTAAAGCCATACAGGAATGGCATTTATAGTTTCATTGATTAAAAATAATTTTCTCTTCATTTAGGGAGACAATGTCTTTGCATCAAGATAATAGGATCTAATGTCTAAAAAGTCAGCAATATATCCTGTTGTGAAAGTGTGTCTTGAAGAAAGGGCACAATTACTCAAAAAAGTATTTGCAGGAGAGACTGAACATTGTAACTGTCTGGAGATCTCTGCTTTGTTACATATATTCAAGGAGGAAAGATGTGGGGAGGCAAAGAAATTGAGGATTGATGAGAACAGATCATGAGACCCAAGTCTGCCACCTCTAGCTGATCTCTGACCTAGGCTGTAAAGAAGCAGAAGGTAGAACTGGCACATGCTGGGAAACAGAGGTCACCTCAGCTGATCCTGCTAAGCACCCTCATCTCAAAAGACATCAGTAAGGCCCAGGAGGCCCATATGGAGTCTGACATACCTCCCCACCAGATATGAAACCTCTGATTAGGACAGGGGCCTTCTGATGGGGCTACGCAGGTAACAGTTGGACTGCATATGTTGTACAGAGAAAAGATTCCCCCACCTGCTTCT
Source organism: Phalacrocorax aristotelis (assembly GCF_949628215.1). NCBI lineage: Eukaryota > Metazoa > Chordata > Aves > Suliformes > Phalacrocoracidae > Phalacrocorax > Phalacrocorax aristotelis. The sequence continues at coordinate 9,723,740 of NC_134281.1, forward strand.
TGTTCGTCCAGACTTGGCAAAAATGCCTCTTTTCACAAGTCCAAGTGCATGAATGGGTGCTCCCTGCTTCACACCACCCCTGCTCTCCCAGTGTGGGTAAGTTCCCCCAGTAGTACATTATCATATTATTTATTCATGCAAACACTACTGCAAGGCGTCACAGAAGTCACAAACCTGCAGAAATACTATGAGACTCTGCCAATAGATGGCCACAAGCATGAGAGGGTGTATTTGCTTTCTCCAGACAAACCAGAGGATGATGATACGGGTACAGGCTTTTCCAGGGACAACAAGACGACTGGGGGTTTTTATTTTTATTTCTTGAAGACCTGAACTATGCAAAACCTCAAGAGTGATTTAACGAACAGAGGGTTTCTAAGAGCCAAGCAGTGCCCAAAAATGCTTTTAGATAAAGGTATTAAAGTTCAGTGATTTGCAAAATACAGATAGATTATTCTAAACTGCACTTCTACAAGGGAGCTACAAAGTATTTTGGAGCTTAAAATTAAAAACAAAAGACCCAAACACACCCCAAAGCTACTGCAGCACCTTAGAAAAAAGCTGAAAGAGTTGTGACTACAAAAGCAGTCCTGCCCTGCCTGCAGAACCACCCCAACTGTTCCTACTTCCGCAGAACCAACACTAACAGGCAGATAGCACCCTCCCGCCTACGTCGCAGCTTCAGTAAGTACTGCACTGCAAGAATAATAGCTCCTGCTCCAGCCAGCCAGTGCCTCACTGATTAGAAAATACACAAAGCACCTGCCACCCTGGGTGGATCAGAAGCATGCTACCACATACAGAAGTAGCCTGCATCTCAAAAGGGACGAAGCACATCTACAAACCCTGATTTCAATTGTTGTCTCAGCTTTCTCACTCTTCTGGATGGCTCAAGGCAGATAATGGCTTTCTTTTCTCCCTTACAGTGACGGGGGGCAACAATCTCTGGCCGTACAGAAGTCCTACAAGTAAGGGTATCTTAGACATTCCCTCAATGAAGTCAAAGTTAAACATAAACGCACAAGCCACTGTGAGCTCAGAGTCATTTTTATGGCCCAGATTCCACCTGAAGATTTGATGGTAAGAAACAAATATTTTCCTTGTGAGGAAGCACACTGGAAACTGAAGTAATGGATGCACTAAAGATCTTTAAAACAGCATTATTGCTGTGTTCTGGCTTAATCAGGCCCATATAATTTGGTACAAAATTAATCATCTAGGACTGTAGCAATGAAGTCTCACTTGGAAGCTGCATCGCTGCTTGGCATAGCATGCACACTATGTCAGACTGCTGAAAAACCATGGGGAAGAAACAGAAATAGTCATCTTCCCTACCCAAGTGCCTCAGGCATTCTCTCCATCACACCAAACAAGGAGACACAACATCTCCCATCACAACTTTGCTGGATTTAGTGCAGGTACAAGACATTTTTCTGTGCTCTTTCAGTCATGCAGCAACTAAGAGTTTCATTACAATAACGTACCAAAATTTCTATCACAATTAGCTTTATTTGCTCTTAGTTCTTGTTCCCAAAAGGCACACTAGATACTAAAATAGATGAGACCGGTCTAAAATAAAACATTAACTCTTATTGACTGAATAATTTTCTCATTGACAGTGAAACAAATGCAAAGTACATAAAGTTAAACAGTAATGGCTTTTCTGCAAAACTTCTAGTAAATGAATATTGGTGCTGTTAATTGCTATTAATTCTAGCTTAGTTATAATTTGTTGTATAGGCAGCTGTAGTACTTTTCACCAAAAATGCATCAAACTTAGACATGCTCTGTTTCCCATTAATGTCATCTCTCACAGAGCTGGGGGCACACAGACTGTAGGCATCTGTTACACATTGAACAGGGCACTGCAAGCTTCTCTGGTTCAGGCAGCCAGTGCGCAGGGGTACGCTGCTGAGGAAAAAAAAGTAAAACACATTTCAGTCTCACGGTGCCTTTTTTTGCCTTTCAGCTCCACTGAGGATGCCAGAAGGCCCTTGCCTTTGCATGTTGAGAACGTCAGGACAACGAGGCTGCTCTGTTATCATACTGGTAACAAAACATTTGGAAGCAGAGGAGAGAGGAGTATTCATGCCTTCTTCCTTTCTTCTCATCATGAGCAGGACTAGACATAGGCTAGTCCCAGCTCTACACAGTAATTTAAAATCAATATAATCACAGTGAACTTTGTCACCTCTGCTTCAGCTGAGTAGGTTTTTCATTTGGGTCCCTTGCCATTTTTCTCCCTGAAAATAAGTTCTTCAGTTTCTAGTCTGCCTTAAAATGAAATAAAGCCATCCTTGGCTTCAACACAGCACGTATGCCCTCTCAGGAAATGCAAGACAGAGCAAACTTCCATCATCTGCACATACCTACATTCAAACACAATGATTTCCCATTAAATATTTAGGACTCAAATATTTATATCCAGTCAATTAAATTGAGCATTAGTTATCCTCCAGGGAATTCTCACCCTCCCTCAGCACAGAAGAGAGTACCAAAGTGCATTTCCTATACTTACTAAAAGCACAGTAACACCTACAGCTATAAATAAATCCTTCCCACTAAATGCAAAGACCTCAGAAGCAAACATACACATCTAGTATAAAAGAAGATAAAGATCTTGTCGCTAGCCAACATCAACAAAGGACTATCTGTGCCCCAAGGAGCTTGCAGTGTAAGCTCCAAGAGGCAGTAAAATTGGGGGGGGGGGGGCGGGGGAGACAAGAGAAAAAGGCGAACGACATAGGATTCACAGATGTACCTGCACTCTGGAATACAGGCAACTGGCAAGTATGACAGGGTAAAAATTAATGCCCCAGGAAAGGAACAGTTACTAGTACCAGAAAATCCTACCACCAGGCTGCCGCTGTAGGTCCTGGTGGGAGGATTTACAGCTAGAATGTTGAACTGAAGAAATCACCAGCTAGACTTTGTTAATTGTGTTATCATGTGTGCTAATTCATACATCTCTCCTACAGCAAAACCTTTTTATTACAGAATTTCAAAAACCAATACTTGAATTTTAAACTTTAATATGAACTTACATTTTAAAACATTAAATTATCCAGCGAAGCGGACGTGAATGTGAAAAAAGGCCATTTCCTTCGTCATTTCATTAAATTTGAAAGTACTTATTTATTTTAATAAGTCGAGATGTCCATATGCCAGGAAATTAACATCAAAGAATGTTAAATATGCCCAGTATCACTTAAAAGACTATTGAGTATTACACATTTTCAAAAATAGCATAACTCAGCAAAACTACTTTCCCAGCAGTTACTTTTTATTACAGTGTCCAACATTACTTTGGGGGAAAAAAGCTGAAAATGTTTACCATACTCTGCATTCCAGTTCATACAGAAATCCTAAAATGCAATGCTGAATCATGTGTTCAGGCACCATACCACAGCCACCTTCCCTAATTTAAGGTCTTCTGTCGATGCCAAACAGATAGATGGTTGTAGACGTGCTCTTCAAAGGGCTTCTGTGCAGACAACCTTCACTGGCACATATGACCAAGACCATGGATGGCCTCAAACGGAAAGGTTGCAGGGACTTGGGACTGTTTCCTCTGAACAGTTATAATTCACTTAGCACAACAGCACAGAATTGTGACTAATATTTTGACCACTAGAACTAACCAGATGTTCTTCAGTCTTAAGAACTCATCTGCTGAAATGACAGGGACTTCCTCGCAGAATCGGGACTTAACTGGCACATACTCTGAAAAGCTACTCATGAGAGCTTGCCGTTTCAAACAGGGGCCCATAATTGATTAGCCTAATTTCCTAAGCAAACAGGCTTATGCATTTGAGCCTTCTATTGCATCTGGTCTACCAATTCCCTTTCCTTTCCCAACACTTTCGAACCTGCTGGCTAACTCTGACCAAATCTGAGAGACCTCGGTGACCTTACAGATACAGCGTAGCAACCAGTTTTGTGAAGCACAAGCATCAACATGGGGAACAGTGGCAGGGAGCACTACTGAAAGCCACAAAAGAAGCTCAAAGCTTCCTAGGCATTGGAGACTTTTCACAGGAATGCGGAGCTGCTCATAGAGCTACACTGTTCTGGTTTTTTTAACTGCAGAGAAAGGGAAGGCTCTTACTACCTTCTCCAGCTCAGTCTTCACCTCATTATACCCTGCTTCAGCTATTCATGCGTTTAACACCACGGCATCTCTCAGATGGCTTGTACAAATTTAAGGTAGAGGTAACTTTTCTGTGTTTGCACTGAAGGCAATTAAGTCCTGCAGACATCTGAGGAGCCCTTGTGCAATATAAACAGTAACTGAACTACATACACCAAACCTTTCTTTATAAAGAAGTCACATCCAATTCTCTCTGCAAACTTTCTTCACACAGCAAATCCTTTTTTCTCCGAGATCAGCATATGATAATACTGTATCATGCAAATAAGTGTCTCAATTTCAAGTTTCCAGCAACAGAAATATAAAGACATGATCTGAAGTGCCACAGAAGCTTCCAAGTTGGAATCTATCTGAAAAGTTCACGTCACCTCTGGTTAGGAGGAGACTAGCATCTGGCATGTAAAATGGCTTTTCATACCCCAAGGGGCCAGAAGGCTTCAGCAGCAGCCTAAGACATACCACCACACCTCAAGAGCAAAAGACAGCATGTAAAACCAAATGTGAAGTGATCTAAACTCTCCATGACTTCGCTGCTGTCATTACCTCAGGGTCAATCTTATTTCTGTACTTCAGAAGTGTGTTCACACAAATGCAAAGCAAATCACATAACGTTCAATTCTTCATTCTGAGCACATCCACTTACCAGTTTGTTCATAGAGGAGCTCAGCACATGAGATCGACCCCAGTGCTCGAGGACCAGATGATATGAAACAGAGCAAAGAAGTCCTGTGAGATCCTGATCCAGCACAGTGCAAAAGCACATGATCAGCATTTAAGGGACCTTCGTCACCTCAGCTCTAGCTGTCAGTGTATTAGGGGCGAGTTGGGAAGGAGACAGGAGACTTTTTTTTCACTATTCCACATAGGAAAAGCAACAAAAACTGCAGTCCACGTGCCAATACTCATCACCTTCAGGCATTCAACTGCAGGGACATTTCCTCTTTTGTTCACTTCTGAGGAAATTTATACACCAAGACATTTAAGAAAGTCTCGGATGTGAGTCAGAAATAAAGAACTCCATGTGAAACAGCTCCTCCTGAGCTTTCTGGCAGCTGGACAACTTAGATGTTGGCCTGAATGCTCTAATTACAGCAAGGTAAAAAAAGCAGTATGGACCAGCCTCAGAGAGCTCAGTTCAGCCCTCTGCCAAGCCACACTTGGGTAATCTGAGACATGGCACCCAGCCTCTCTGCGCCCTCCTGGTCTTCACAGCTGTGATCACAACATGACCTTACCTTAGAGCAGCTATCCTAGGATAGATGTGTATCTCTGCATGCCTGCAGGCTGTAATCCTATAGCAGTGTGGAGCAAACATGCATGAAGTAAGACTGCATTCAGAGAGAAATGTAGGGGAGGAAGGGCTTACTTCAGCCATGGGTAGAACAGACTGGCTTAGGTTAAACTCGGCAGTACTGTTTGGAAGACAACAGGCAGGATTTTCTTTGAGATGGAGAAAAATAGAAGGCCTAATACTCATGGCAGCAAAGACTCCTTTGGTGGAAGAGTTGCTTACTGGTCAAGTCAGTCCACTTAAGTAATTTTAAAGCAGTTACATGTCTCAAAGCTATCTCACCCTACTGAGGGTTCACCCATAAGGACTCTGAGTCAGAGATGCCCACCAGCCCTTACTATGTCAGCTCAAGTTGCAATTTTCCTGTCTCTGCAACAGGGACATAGGGCTCCTAATTCTTCATTAATGAAATCAGTCATCTCACTAACTGTCCTGAAAGTATTATCAACCCACAGTCCCACTTACCTCACAACTGGGCAGTGTTAAGAGATGGGAGTGGGTGAAAACACACTTAGGAAATGTTCATTCAGGGTTCAATTGAATTAAACCCACTTGCTTTCCCAGCTCTACAAAAATAGAAGCTTGATGCTCAGGTTCTCAGTAAGGCTTGACACTACTTTTATACCGCAGGGCAACATACCTCTTCAATAAATCATTCCAGTGCCAATAGCCTCCCTCAGATAGGAAGGCTACAGAGATGACCCTTCAGAGTTCAGGAGAGTTAAAAACATTTCCAGAAAATCATTCAAGTGCTGTTTAAAGATGTAATTTATATGCACAGCTCTGCACACCATTGCAGGATTTCATATTTAATTTGATGGTTAAAAGTGTGCCCATCCAACTCTTTGGGCACATGCAGTCTTTAGTAAAGAACTTTGTAATTTAGAGCGAAATGTTCAGTGTATTGAATAGGAAAAGAATGTCTTCTTACTCAAGTCCAACACTGTTCCAACCCCACTGGAAAAAACTGAGAACACTAAGCAGGCCAAGAGCTTCAACAAAGCAGCCAGCACAGGGAGAAGTTTGGTTTGCTGCTGAAGGAAGAATTAAGCTCTCTCCATAGCTGGATCACCTCCAGGAAGGCCTCCTGTTAGCTCAGGAGCTTCACACCACCTGTGCTATTGCCATGGTCTCCCCCAAGAAGAGGCAGTCTCCAAGGCAACCAAGATCTCTTCAATTAGCATTTGATAAGGTTGGATGCACGGCCTAAGAAACAGTGCACAGCACTGGGACTCGGGCTGAATTTGTAAATCTGCTGGGGTGTATTGAAGAAGTTAAATTGTCCTGTCCTTCATTCCCACCATGTAAACACATCTACCTCAGATTTTACAAGAATTAGAACTCTCTCAACTGCTAAGCACTCATACTGCAGTACCAAAGGGCACCTGAAAACATACATAGATGAGACTCAATTTTACTTTTCTCCAATAGCCTTGTGACATTCAACACAGAAGAAATGAATGGCACCTCTACCTACCTACGGCAGGCAGTGCCCACCTGGCAGCTGGCGTGGCGCTGGGTGGGAACGCCCTGCCCACAGCCCACCGCAGCACTGCTGCTGCTCACTCCACTCCTCCCTTTGCAAGGGAACCAGCAAGGCAGATGTACTCCTCTCACAGGCATGGGCTGCTTTTTCAGGTATCACAATGATTAAAAACTGTAAGTCTTCAATGCCACGTTCTGCAAGATGGAGACGCTTTCTGGGAAAGGGGAGACATGGGGCAATTCCTGGGGCAGAGATACTGAAAGGAGATTATCTTCTGAACAGTGACTGGAATGACACAAAGCAACCACCTGACATGGCAGAAATTACAGAAATAATTCTACAACTACAGCATCAACTGCAGTACTGGCCTTGCTCAGCCATCTCATACAAAGACTCCACTTATATCCTGCAACTAGAATTCTGAATCATTCCTTGATTATTTCATGCCTGGACTATTGCAATGATGTTTGTGCCAAGCTACTCTTTTTTTATCCACACACTACGAGGCTATTCAGAGCTTCCCTGCTTGCTTTGTTTCTCACTGCAGTACCCTTGCTGTTTGCATACTTTTTTTCCCCATTGTTATTCTCTTACATGTGTTCAGTTACATATGAAATCAAGATTGGAAGTTCAATGTATTGCTGCAGTCATTCAAGAACCTCAAGGCAACAGCTGTCTCCAACCTTCTGTGTATTCTCCAGTCCATTTGCTGAGCTTGTACCACAGCTGCTACCCAAATACTCCATTTTTCTTTTGTATGTTTTAATATAGGTACTTCACATGTTTTTATGCCTAAAAACCTTAAAATATTTTACACTGTTTCCTATTTCAATGCCTAGAAATCAACTAAATTGACAACTTTTTACTGCACTTCAGCATGCTTCCAGTTTTATGAAACAGTGCACTGGTTGTTGTCATTCCAGAGGTTTTCTACAAATGTCCCAGTGTTCACACTGAAAGAAAATGCAACAAAAAGCACAGTACGTTTAAAGAAGTGAGAGGTCCCCCCCTCCTCAGCAAAAGCAGCTCTTTGTGCTGCCTCATTTCAGCACAGATAGCCAGAGCTGTGATTGCAGCAGTGCAAAGTAAAAATACTTTGATGTAGTATTAAAACAACCGTATCTGAAGGTCTGAAGATTTCATCTAGCATCTGTTGTAGTTATTTTACACTTTTGTGCTGTGGTAGGGAAAAACTTCATGAAAGAATGAAAGTGGAGGGAACATCTGGTTATTTGCACCTCTTACATTTAAGCTTCTTAAAGCTGTTCATCTGCCAGTAGCCTATCTACTCAAAAACAGTAAAGAAAAAAATTCAGACATTCAAAAATCAGAGATTTGCTTTAATGTTTTAAAGTCATGAAAAACAATCAACTTGCAGGAAGAACCTTGCCAAAAAAAAAAAAAGGCAGTTTCACCATAACCGTGTCCAACATTTGAAAATTCAGTCAACCATCTCATTATAGACTGGATACCAGGATTGACTACGACAGTACTTGGAATAAACTGTAAGCGTGGCACACAAGAGAAGGTGGCAAGAAGGGTGAGAAAACAGTATTAATGGTATTCAATAAGGAAATCATGTCTGTGTCTAAGTAGAAACTAAATTACTATCTGAGGTTTTCTTAGCAGATTATTTAGAAACTTGCCAATAAACAAACAAAGTAAATGACAAGACTCTCAATCAGAGCTGTGCTCCCCAGCAATATGGCTTAGTAAAAATGATACAGACTACGTGGACTGCTTCTGGCAAGGCTGGCTCTCCTTGGGGGACTGCTAATGTTAAATACTCAGCACAAACATGTGATCGTGAATTCCTTATTCATGCTAGCTTATGGTTCGGAAGATATATCCTGTTCTCAGGGATAAGAACTTGAAAACTTATTTCTTCATTCACGTAACAAAAACAAAAGACGGTATTTTGTATTTATTACTTCACAACGCAGAATAGCTAAAGAAAGAAAAAGCATTCTCCTTGACATCCTCCTAGTAAGCACATATTTTGATACAGATTCTGCGGACAAGTACGTGTCTAGGACACATTTGCGCATGGCCTAGCTCATGGACATGAAGCCTCATGGCCCAGTACTGTCAGAATACAAACAATCAAAATATACAGATGTTATTTCCTGTTTATTTGACAAAATACACAGCAGTATACCACTTGCTTGAGCTGTGCACATTAGAAGTCAGGGTTCATGCTTAGACAGCAACAGCAAACTCTCAAGCTATGGTTTTCCATGTTTCTCTTATGAAAGAGTGTAGTACTGATTTCTGGAACAACTGTTACTCTAATAAGACTGCACATGGAAACGAATGCATCACAGCTGGTTTCAGCAGGGTTCAGTGAAGACTACCACTCATCTCTGATGAACACAGATAAAATATTCAAAGCTCGGTTTACTGATCAGATATTAATGGGAATATTTTCCGTAGTTCTCTCAGATTAGTTCTTCTTTAGAAAGTCAGCTTTAAAGAGTGAGGAAGGGAGAGTGCCAGAACCTGCTCATTTTGACCATCCTGCATTTAACAGAGATGAGTACTGCTAGAGTGGAACGATAACAGTGCATGCAGTATGCCAGAGTTTTGGTCAATATCAAGATTTATTATTCCGAGGGACAGAAAGAGTGAAATACTGACCACGGCAAATAGGCCATTAGTTACCTCTCAGTTCAATAAGTCTTGATGCTTTCCTTACTGTGTGCTGATTATTTCCTGTCCAATTCACATTAGCAGCTTATTTAATGAGAATAATCTAAGCAAAGGGAGAGAAATTCACACATTTACAAAGGACATCACCAAGTTACATTTCATCACAGTTAACACCATTTGCTATTCTTTCAGGAAATAACCTTTACTGATCTTTCCTGTTTTAATGCCAGCAATTGCTTTTGAGAACACTCATTTCTTATATACACCACCTGTTATACTTTAAATAATAGCAGCTTAAAGAACAGCAATAACTGCCCAAATGTTGTAGGACAAAGCATTCTGATATGTCCACTAGCATGACAGCATGGCCACAGTTCCTACTGTTAATGGACACTTTTCCCTACTCACAGGGTCATCCCTGCTCTTGGGAAGCCTATTTTTCTTCTTTTAACTTCTACTAATGTTCCTGGTAGTTGCACAGAATTTTGGAAAGAAAGGATCCAACATTTTATACAGAAAAAAACATCAGTTAGGACACGCATAAAGAACAAAAGCATCATAAGTAGTGCTAATAATCTCACAAAGAAAACGAGAGATCAAGAGTACAAAAAGGAGAGAGATGCCTTGAATGCACCATAAGATTAAAGGGAAAAACCAACTGTATGCATTTTCTACATAGGGTTCTCTTTACAAAGCCATGGTTAAATAAACAAGTAAAAAAGAACACGTGTATGTCCTTGGCCAGTGTCTGCTTTTTTGTTCTCTGAGAAGCCCAAATGGTTTTGATTACTTAAGAGAGTATTCCTTGAATGAGTCAGCTTGCAACACTGAGGCTGATCAGCAGAACTGCCATCAACAGAGCAGAGTACACCAGCCCCGCCAGTGCCAGCACCACAGCTCATCTGGGAAAAACTCCAGTGACAAAGGCACCATTGCCTACAATCCTCCTGCCCCAGGACAGTGCAGCCTCCCATTCCACGCCCCCGATCACACATACTAATACTAGGAACAATTAGACATAACATCTTATATCTGAAGACTCCAAAGGAGTTTCCCCGATTTGAGTAACAGAGTAAGGAGCACTATTTCCCCGTAGCCACTTCTGGTTTTCCACAATCCCATGCAACGATTGTCACATTAATTTTACATAATAGTTTTTCAGAAAAACATACAGAGGTAGGTATAGGCCCTTTAGAGCTACTATCACTTAAGATACAAGCATCTGTGTCAGCATCTCATACTATAATCTCCTCCCAAAGTCCTGACCCTCTCACTACCCATTTTCTGGGCTACTGCAAGGCAAAATAGGGTCTGCTCAGATCACCAGCAAAGTGTTCTCAGCACTGACAGATGCAACACTTGACACTGACAGGCATCTTTAAATGTCTGGAATATTATGCTCTGTGAAGTAGCATACATTACACAGGGGAGGGCTAGTCAGAAAGCCCTGGATCTGGTAGACATTTCAATTGCCTATTTCTACAGGATTTTTTTTTTTTTTTTAAAACAGCTTATATATTTACAAAAATGCTTCCACACTGATGACAAGGCACCTGAACTGCTATCTGTCACTATTACGGGTATTAGAAACATCCCAAGTTCTGTGGCAATTATAAGGATGTGCTAAAAATAATTTCAAACTTTCCCATGTCAGTGGTTAGTCCAACAAAAAAGATTATTGTGAAAAGAAAATACTGCACTGAAGCACGTTCAGGATCCACGCTAACTTCTTGCTTTGACTGTGCTGTGCCTATTCCACAATCCTGTTACACTGCAAGTAATGCGGCCAGTCGCAATTAGGAAGCCTTTGGCAAACCCTAAGACACGATCACGGAATAAATACTTTGCCAAAACATACACGAACACACAGGCACAGAGAAATGCCCCTAGAAATGTAGTTTGAGCTTCCCGAAAAATCCTAATAAGAAAATCTAGGAGATCTCAGTCTCTGTTCAGTTCTGCAGCTCCTATTTAAAGACAAGTTAGTCTTCTGTTTCCAGTGTTTGCTCACTTCTGAATTTGGTTTAAAGAGCTGCTAGCGTAGACTTAACGAAGTTTCTTCTGAAAGGCTGATTGTGTTTCCTTCTGTCTTTTTGACAGAATCCATTTTAAATGGGCCTTCTTCATTTAATTATCTAGTCTTTATTTTTGCGAGTTTTATTTCTGAACTGGAATAAATGTTACAGCCAGAATTGTGTCTGTAGACAACAGGCTCATTTTATAAGGCTTAAAAATCCTTTCCTTTACAATCAGACAGTGAAGCAAGAGTCCTGTGGTGCAGGCTCTGCGGCTTTGTCCAGGGCACACGTAGCGTGAGCACAGGGCACTGAGGTTCACAGGGCCTTGTCGCAGGGGCGTTTAGGTATGAGTACAAATGTTACAGACCCAAGGGTTGTCTGACTCCTGATCAATAACTGAAGTTTATCCTCTGTAAACTCTTGTGCCTGAGAGGAGCAATATTACCAGGCAGTACATGGTGATGCCACAGATAGCTCATGAAACCAGGAAAATTCCTTATCTCCAGAGTTTAAACCAGCTCCTGGACTGTTCATCCTCCACATCAGCATGGAGCAGCAGTAGTGTTTCCTTCAGAGGAATTACTCTATAAGCCCAGTATAGGGCAGGTATATCCGTGGAAGATAAAGACTTGAGGGTTCTCTGCAGTATGGCTGTGCCCTTTTTTCACCCCCAGGCAGGAAAACTGCAACTGCCTGACTGCTTTCAGACTTCTCCACCCCACCTCCAGATTTATTACAGAACACTTAAGCCCCAAAATACAAAAGCTCTGCAAGCAGGCAGGCACAGCCGCAAATGCAGAGAAGCCTCTGCTGCTATAAATCAGTACAGCTCAACTGAAATCAATATAAAGCCATAGTCCAGCCTAATGTAGGCCCAGCAGAGACATGGGCACATTGGTCAATATTGAGGTTCAACACAATGCTGTCCACTGACAGCTGGCAGAAGCTGACCTGGTCTTATTTACTCCAGTTGGCAAATTCCCTTAGAAGAAACTTCAAGTTCACCAGTGCACAGCCTAGCATAACTTTCTTCCCTGCCCATAATTGCTGGGGCTGGGCCAGCAGATGTTGTACAACTAACTGGAGGGGAGCTGGCCTAACCATCAGAGGATAGGGAAGGGAAGAAGCCTACCAGATAGTGTCTGTAAAAAGAGCTTGGAAACCACTGACACAGACTAATTGCTTACTTCAGAGTAAAGTCTCCACTCTCTGTAGGCTCATTTGATGTAAACTTCCTAGTCGTGTCCAAAACCCTTCCCGCAGGACAAACATTGTTAATACATAAACTGCTTAGCCAAGCCCTGCTCAGGGTTCCTGGGAAATATTCTGGGGAATGGAAAAGCAAGGAGAAACAAACAGGTAACATCATCCTCCTCACTGTGCTCAGCTAGAAACAAACATCTGCCTGGCATCTGGGCTCTGCCACCCGCCATTTATTCCCATCTTCAACCTAAACACAGAAGCTAAGCATTTTTGTTACCTCTGGCCCCCTCAGTGAGCAAATATGGACAAAAGACATCAGGTAAGGAAGCTGAACTGGCTGAAAATCCCACATGGAGCTGGAAGGAACCAATTCAGGCGAGGAAAGAGAGAACTCCCACATATGAAAAACCATGATAAAGCAGCAGCCTGTAGTAACAGCCAATTTCTAACAGAGGACAGGCTCCTTTCCCCACCTAATCACTCACCTTAATTTCCTCCCTTTCTCAGGGAGATATTGGCAACACTGAGCCTCCTGCAGGACACACTGTCAACCCTGGAAAATTCCTTTAGAACTAACCATGTCTTTCCCAAGTCTCTACTTGCGTTTGCCTTTTCCCTCTCAGTCACAAGCCAAATCCTTGCCTGCCTCTCCGCCTTCACACTTCGCACATGGCCCTGCCCCTCCTGCTCTCATGCAGATTGCCAGGTGCTCGCTGCAGGGCTCGGGAGGGCAGAGCTGCTTCTCTCTGCAGGCAGAGATCACAGCGTGGCTCAGGGGGACACCAAGATCTCCATCCACTTCCAGGATGGGCTTGCTCAGGTGCAGCATATGGACGTCCCATACAGCTGGGACACGCAGTACCTAGGCTGTTTGCTCACACCCCTATTTCATGCCATAAAACCTTTGGTGAAGACTCATGTTCTGCAGCTGGAATACTTGGCCCCAAACCACATTTCCCTGGAATAGCATTTCAACTCACTCTGTTCAAACAGTAGCCGGACAAAACATCCTGAGAAAACGATATTATATCCTCTTCTGGTTTCCTGACAAGTGCCAGTAGATACATCATTTCAACCTCTTCCATCTCCTAATTTACTCTTTTTATCAGCAACAATGACAAAAAGGTTCTAATTAGATAGTGCTAATCAGGTAAAATGGCACGTGATTGACAGCTGAGAACTCACTACCTGTTATGTGAAAAACAGATTGGCTATTTTCCTCATAGAAGCAGATTTATCAATAGACAAAAGGATGCAAAACCCCAAAAGGTAAGGTATAATTACACATGAGGACTATACAATTTATTTTGACAGAAACCTAAAAGGATTCGTGGGAGGTAAAGCTTTTTTGGAGGGGTGAACAAGTGATATAAGGAAGTGATAAAAGGAAGAACACCACCATCAAAAAATAGAATTAGGTAAACTGACTATGCATGAACTGCTGTATGGTGGGTTTGTGATTTTTTGTTGCTTTGTTGTTTTTTTTTCTTGTTGGGGGGTCCTCCCCCCCCCCCCTTTCTTTTTTTAAACCAAGACTAATTAAAAAAAATAAAGTCCAGTAATGCAAGCAGAGTTTTGATGCATATGACAACAGAATAACTCCACTAGTGTTTCCCCTTTTTTAAAAAACATTTTCATTTAACTACCTGCAATGAATATTCCAAATACATTTTTCAGTAACAGAAACAAAACCTGCCAAGTGGCACTTCACTGGTAATATTTTACACAAGACAGAAGATAGGAACAGGCCATTCATTCCAACATATAAATTTTTCCTCTGTTTGCTTATTTTCTACTCTTTATGAGTTTGGGGGCTTAAAATCTAAAAAAAAAGTTATTTTGAGCTGCAATATGGAAGCATATCCTGTGGCAATATTTGTCCATCTGATAATCTCAAAGTTCAACAAAAAGTGATCATTTGTCCTGCATTACTAAAATGTTTAGATTTATTTCACTTGCGTGACCTCATTTGCAAATGAGATAGCTTGAATTTTGAGATCTAATACAGAAAACTTGTGACATCTACTATTTGGTGTATTAATGGAAAAAAACTAAGGTTACCTGTAATCATTCATTTCCAATTAAATTTACAGTCTGTATAAAAGAGAGGAGTTGGCAGTCAAAAATTAACATTTGCCTGTTTATCTGGTATCAGTATTCAGACTTCTTAGAAAGTAATATTTTTCTTTCAAGCTAAAACTAGGCCTGCACAACACTCCTCTTGGACAAGCACCAAGTGTTTGACATGCGTCTCAGATCTTCCAAAAAAGCATACACAAGCTCATTATGATGCTTGAAATCTTCATAAAAACCTTCTAGATATTAGACATTTTTTGAGAATCAACATAGCTATTACCATGATTCCAAGTTTCAGGTTTTTTAAAAACTTGAAATACAGACATGGAATTTTCTAGACTTGAACCAACCATCAAACCATACATCAAAGACATCATTCTGAAATATATTTTGATTTGTGGCATTTCAAAATTGTGCAGATACATCAGGTTTTCTGTAAGACTTACAAGAGCAGTAGGGCAAACAATAAAATACCCTCCAATATCCTACCTTCTCAGCATCATGCATATTGGTGTGGTGCCCCCGTGACAGTTCTCATTGTTGTCATTTTACACTACCGCAAAAATACATGGACACAAAGAAATAACTAAAATTTCCAGGGTGATGAGGCTTTTTTTGTTTGGCTGGTTTGGGGTTTGTTTTTTTAAAAAAAAAAAAAAAAAAAAAAAAAAAAAAAAACAAAAAAACTGGATGTATATATGGATGCTTACAGTCTTCCTAGAAGGTTCCACAGGGTAAGCAAATGGTGAGTTTGGGAATGTATTGATTGGACAGAGTAAAGATGAGTTTGTGGGAGTATGCTTTTTTAAGGGTGAGTTAAACTAGAAGACAGAGAAGGAGCAGTGTAATATTGCAAATCCTGCAGGTAAATGGCAGGAATGCAGGAGAGGAGAGGATGTGTGTAGAGGGAGTTTGCAAGGAAGTCAGCAAAAGAAAATGCACTCTAAACCTAGCTTAAACTATTTAGTAGTAACAAAAAGCAAGTAAACAATTTGATTTTGGAGCTTTTTCATGTTTCAGTCCTCTGAAGAAGTCAACTCACCCGAGTATGCCCAGTAAGGATCCCCCGAAGCCTTTCGCCTTCGTATCTGCACAGAACTACCATGTCTGTTTTCATGCAGAGAGCCAACATAACCTTCAGTCAGAGCTGGGAAGAGATGAAGCAGGAATTGTTAGGAAAGTGGTATTTACTCCCTGGAGTTTCTACTGTGAAGCTTAAGTCTTTGCTGAGCAGAGACTACAAACTTGGCATTGCTTAAAAAAAAAATTAACAAGCATGTTCCTCACCCATGGAAACCCACCATCTGAAGATGATTCACAGACGCCACGACTCACTGATGCCATTATTCCAATCTGGCACATGCCTGCATTACTCTAGTAATTTCCATATGGAAATTCTGATATACCCAAGCAAACAACTAGGAGTCGTGACATACAACCAAACTTCCTCTGTCTAGATCCAAAAGACCTTACTTCGCTACTGACTACCAAACTACTAACTGTAATTCAACACAAAAATTATCAAAATCCTTAATACAATATAGATGCAAGAGTGGAATATGCCAATACAGTGTTATCCTGGTTATCATAACTGCACCTATTTTAAACCACGTCTGAAAATCCCACGTAGAACAGTTTAACTGGGGACTGAAAGAATCTCCTCCACATACAGCCCACAGACCTGAGCCAACAGCACACTGGGTATCAGTCTCGACATGAGCAAGGCTCAGGTAGCATCGCCTCATACGATTCACTCAAAGCAAGGCAGACATGTAGCACTGCCTTCTAGCCAGAGGAAGGTTGCATATGTCGGGCAAAATACCCAGCATGCAATACCGACACCATACGACATGAAAGGGAGAGGACAGTAATAAAGAAATCTTTGTAAAACTTCACCAACTAGAAGGCATTAAATTCCTCAACGGAAACAGAAAGGAACTCATCCTTCTTTTATATGTTAATCAATGGTTTTTGTTCTTGTAAAGGAATGCATAGCTTCCATAAGGCCATACATTGTTTGGGGTTTTTATGTGCACATTTTGCTTCTGTTTCTATGCATCTGACTGAACCAAATTGGAGGTGTGTGAATTCACAAATGTCAGTTAAAACTCTGTAATAAATTCAACTACCTTTCTCAGAGCACCACGTCCAAAAACTTTTGTGCTATAACAAATGCATACAAACAAAAAACCCCTTAGATCTGCAGACGTGGAATGTGAAGAACAAGTATGCACCAACTGGCTCTATGGAAACTTAAGCCCAGCTGATCCCAAACCACTTATTTGATCAGTAGGAAACTAGCTGAATAATTCAAATTATTCTTTGATTATTGAAGGCTATTGAAAGTCTCAAAACTTCAGAAAACTTTAGGAAACCATGTAAAGCACTGCTACCCATATGCAGTCACCAGGCACTGTATTCTCGTCTATTCCCTGGCCAACTAGACCTGGGCTGAAACGAAGCTTGTAACTTCCCTTTGGAAAGGCTTCTGGGTGATACCACCTTTGTACCACAGTAGCAGAGACCATGCTGTGTCTAAGGGCTAGCCACGTCTGCTAAACAGCTCTATAGACAACCTTCACTCTGCAAGACAAATCATTGATTTATGCAGATTTTGGAATCCTGAAGTGGTAGGCAAGGTCACACAATCTCAGGAAAGGCATTATAGGTTTGCCCCTGCCAAATTCTCTTGTGTGAGCAAAGGTACTAATAGTGCAATTTATTATGAGCTTCTGTTTTGAATGAGTTTTCCAGATTCCTTGGCAACTTTCTAAATGCTAATTCACTCCAGGATGCAAACTAGAAATGCTGGAACACATCACGCTACCAGAATTTGTAGGCAACACTATATCATACCTTATTCTCCTCGTCTGATTTACCCTAATACGTTTATCTGGTCGGGGGGCAACAGGCACTCATTTCAAAAGGGAAGAACGGGTAAGGGATGTGGAAACCTAAACCCTGTTGGCAAAAAAAAGAAAACTGAGCTAAGATCAGAGATCATGAAAATCTCAAGGAAGAGAACATAGAAATAACCTAGGTGAATGGCTGGAAAGGCCATCAGAAAAAAAATGGCCCAATTATTCACTTAATCACACATGCTAAGAAATACACCTGAAGTCCCTCCTTATTACAAAATGAAAGACAACAGCAGCTTTCTTCTGAGCACCCTCTACATAAGAGGAGGCAAATAACTGTCAGGTTTTTGTCACCCAGAAAAATTGATTCCTGCAGGCAGAAGGAAGATTTCACCCTGCGTCCTCCAAGGAATAAGGTACTCCTGAGGGTATTTGCGCAGTGAGCCCTTCTGCGTGCCTTACCATCAGAAGAAAGAAACTGTCTAAATAATCACTATTTTTGAAGAAAAAAGGCTCTGAGTCAGTGAGAAAGATCTGAAGTTGTAAACCCCTTTGTACTCCTAGCTTGAACCGTCAAAAAGCCACATGGCAACCACAGTGTGGCTATGAATCATACCATTGATTTTCAGTATCCTCTGTGCAGAAAATTAAATTATGCAAATCCAAGCCTTTATGAATGCCTAACTTTAATGTGAAATTGAACATTTGCTTCAGTCAGCATCTTATTTATGCAATTAAAAACCTGACATTCTTGTGAAAATATGCAGTTTTAGTTTTCTGTATAGACACTCAATAGATTTGTACATTTATCTATACTTATATATGGTGAAGAGGCATGCCGTACACAAATACATTTCCACCAAAAAGGATGTTACAAACCAAGAGGGAAGCTCAAGTGTTTGTCAAGAGAACTGCGGGAAGGAACTTGCTGGTTATACTGCTAAATATCTTCTGTAGGCTGAAAAAGAAACAAATTGGAACATCCTGTCCTAAATAAAATCCTGCATCACTGTTAGGCAGCCCAACATTAATGTCAATAATCCCCTTATAAATGTGCAATAATTCAGTAGTCATTAGCAATTTAGAAAAGATATATGTTTACTGGATAGCTGCAGAAACTCTGGGAAAAGGATGATAGGTCTCTGGCCATGCTGTGAATTGGAAATGTAATGGTCTGTCTCCATCAAAAATCATGACACCACCTTCCTCCCTAAGCTGGCTCAGTTCCGCAGCCTGTTCACAGTACAGCCACACATTTCTGCATGGGACCACACAAACACTCCAGGAAAACACTGTGGGAACAAATCGCTATTGTTGGCAATATCTTACACTGGTAATGTCATCAGGAAACCACACACTCAATGCTTTTGTTCTGTGGTGTCAACTGGGTGGGGTCAATGGACCCTCCCATACTGAAGAGCTGCAAGGTACAGAACAGAGCATAGAGTGGCTTTACAGATAAAATTTTGAAAGAGCTAAAGTATTCAAGTCAAGTTATTTCAAAAAAGAAAGTGCTTCATATATCAAAGCCACGTTATGTTTCAGGCAGAATCATTACTTTTTCCAGATGGGGGGGTGGGGCAGGCTGGGGATGTACCTTCTGACCAAAACAACTTCACACCACCAGTGAAAATCATCAGGCATCTCAGTGTTGCTGAATCTGCTTCTTTAGCTGAAAATACATACAGCTAAAATATTTTGTTCAGCTCCAGCCATTAGAGTACATTTATTCATTTTTGTGAAATGCTCCAGTTCTACAGGTTCAGAAGCTAATGCACATACTAAGTGGCTCAAACTCAAGTGACACCTTCCAGTGTTTCTAACATCCAAACAAGTTTTGGAGAAAATATTTGAGAAAGTTAAGCTATATTAGCACCAATCACTACCAGTTTCCACGTGTCTTTTTCAGCTGGGAGACAGTTAACAGCTCAAGAACAGAGAGCTGCTCCACTCCTGCAGAACTGGATGCTGGAGAAGAGCGAGCAATTAGCCAGGCTGGTCTGGCACAGAGCAAACACGGGGAGGCTCCTTTCTTCTGGGAACCCTGGAAAAGTTGGGGAAGTGGAAATCAGGACAATAGGAGGGACAGGAACATGCTCCAGGAAGGCTCAAAACGAAGCAGCCAAGATAAAGGGGTGGGGTGGAACACAGGCACCCACACATGGCAGGAGGCAGAGAGGAAGAGAGGGGACAGCAGAAGCCCTTGCCCTGCAAGGTTTCATTTGATACGTCATGCCAGTGCTGGTGGCAGAGGAGTAACGAATGCCATAATATATGGTCTGAGACTTGCAGATACACGATTAAAAGAGAAGGGGACCAATCTTACACTCAGATACACAAGCGTGAAATTAATTCCTGAGCAACTCCTCTGGCTGCTGGTGCAGCATTGGCGTCTATGAAGCGTAACACCTGCAGTCAGTTGTGCTGTGCCTATCCGAACTACTTCTGCAAGGAATAGAGGATCCTTCAAAGCTAACATGGAGAAATCTCTTACACACAATTTCATATAATTTTAATCGGTACTGAACGCTACATGATTTTAGATGATGTGCTAAATGAATCAACCCATGCCGCATATCTGCAGACAGCAAAAGCAATGCAACGCTGGGATATGCCTTAGCATTCTGATCAGCTTTCCATTCACTCTGTCTCAATGTATTAACTTTCCCATAAAAATTATTTGATAAGTGCCCTCAAAGGTACGATAAGGTAATTCCTGCCTGAATACCTTACTGGTATTCATAGTTCACATGAAAACACAGAATTTTATCCCCAATCTACCTTAAATGTAAAGCTATTATACTGTTCAGAGATTATACCCTCGACAATAAGTGTTAAAAAGGTATCAAGGCATCAGCTACGTAAGAAAAAACCTTTAAGGTCGATACTTTATGTCTGAATGGTGAAATCATTAGTTATGATGGTAGATTAACTAGACTGTGTGCCAAACTCAGATTCTTTCAAGCCTCCTTTGAAGACAAGGGTTGCACACAGAACTGTTTTCAGCTGTTCCGATTAAAACAGTACGAAGTCAAAAGTACACTCATTGCCCACTTCATAATCATTCTGTGACTTGCCACTGTGGACTATACTAGCAGTTTTAGTCCTACTCCCTACACACCTCTTAACTGACATAGTTCAACCTGGTGCTACTGCTGGAAAACACACCAGCCTGTGGAGACAAGAGACTTCGCTATTGGAATCTGGAGTAGTGTCACACTACAAAAACACTTAAAGCAGGGCGGGTCAAAATAACGTCTTGTTTGTGTGTAGCAAAAAAAGCACTAAATCATGAGGAATGCTAGTAATTAGTTCTGTATCAAACCAATGCCTGCAGAAAGGAAACATGTCAAAACCAAGAAACCACTATTTTCTTGAAGACTGCACAACACTGCATTTTAAAAGGGGGAGAGGGCACAGAAACATTACCTGAAGGGCTTTTGTATCATCTCTTAAATGGAGTTTAAGAGATCAGTGAGCCAAAACCCTTAGCCATCTGCAAGCCTAAAGCTTAAAGCAAGCCTCACACACACAAAAAAAAAGCAGCATCTTTATCTAGGTGTATTTACTGTATTTTTAATTGGACCATGCTAAAAAGAAGCAGGTAAGCTGAAGGCACTGAATGCTATGCACTGTAACACATACTCTGCTGGAAAGAGTTTAGGCTTCCAGGCAATTTCTTAGAATAAATCTTGTCAAATGGGCCACAAGAAAAAGAGGAGAAAAAACTGATAGGAAAAAAAATATAATATTAAACAATTAATAGTTTTGTACAATTATAATAAATAATGGTTAAACTCATCTCTCTAGGCTCTTTCAAAGACAACTTCCTAAACAAAACTAGGCTATTTGCCTTAAATATTTTGCCACCCTTTGACAGCAAGTAAATCTAGAAATATTTCAGGCACAGATAATCCGTTTTGATAATATATTACTTTTAAACAGACTCTTCAGCCATGGATTCCCATATTTTGCACATTATTTTATATCTTACCAAAGAAGGATGAAAGTTAAAACAACATATGGTGGTCAGACAGCATCCACAAATTATATTCTGAATAAGACTTCTTCCTTTGATTATGCTGCAGAGATTTCTTCTGATTATCAGATAAAAGACAAAATATATTCTCCTATGAATGCACACGCTATTTTCACAGCTTTCCATTAATGAAATATGGGAGTTACAAATCACAAGTTTCTCGTGACGAAGTGAAATAACAGACACCCAGCTGCTACATTTGCCAAGGGATGTATATCCCTTTCCCAGATGACAGTTGCCCAGGCAGGCCCTTAATTCCTGTATGAGCACAATCCACAGGTCTGTTCCTATAAATGACATGGGGACTTTTCACACCATTCATTCTCTGTTGTTCATGTGTCTGATAGATGATGTGGTAACAGCACAAATCCTAAGAACAAGAACACAAATGCAGAGCACAGCAGGCCTTTACGGGAACTAACCAGTGGACTGCAATTTGAAGATGAAGAATAGTCCAGGGAA
Organism: Phalacrocorax aristotelis; assembly: GCF_949628215.1. Lineage (NCBI taxonomy): Eukaryota > Metazoa > Chordata > Aves > Suliformes > Phalacrocoracidae > Phalacrocorax > Phalacrocorax aristotelis. The sequence continues at coordinate 9,745,972 of NC_134281.1, forward strand.
CAAGCTGTCAAACTGTGAGGATTAAATTAACTAGCAGAATTAAAAGCCCTTATCCCAAACATGAACACAGCAGTCACTAGGTGCATTAACCCTTGGCAACCTGTTGAGTTCAAAGCCAGAGAGTTAACTGTAATGCAATTTTGTATTACTCCAATGTATGAACACAATGCAAGTCCCAAAGCATAAGAGGCAGTGCAGACAAGCAGCAGAAAACAGGTTTTCAGTGCAGTCTTCTCCTTATTTTACAAGGGATGAGGCTTAAGGGTGACAGAGAAGTCTCCTACTTCAGAGCAAGCCTTATGCCAAACCAGAACAAGGACACACAAGCATACCGCAACACCCAGTGCTAACGCCCACTCTCCAGCACAGCACATGCCCTCCCAAGGAAAAGCAAACCAGACTCCGCAGTCACGAATTCCCAGGGATCCTTCTCTCAGCCTGCCTGGCTTTATAAGCAAGATAAGCAAAGCTCATTAGCAAGACAGTAAGGCAACTTCAAGTTGCATTAATGATGCCCCATTACGGGGACTCAGTAAAGGAAGCTTGGGAGGCCAGGAAGAGACAGATGCTGCCGGATGATGAGAAAGGGCTTGATTTTGTATTTTCATGGCTTACACTCTGCTGGCATCAGCTGTACAAGATATGACATAGCTGGTTAATTTGGACCACTGATGTCAACTGGCATCACCTGCAGCACTTCTGCTAGGAATAAGCAAAGTCAGCCAGACAACCAACAGTGCCAACTGTTTCCATCTCAAGATAAAAACACACAAATTAAACCAACTACAGCATCACCCCTTCCAGGAGGATGGTACCCTGCAGCAAAGCTTCTGCCAGAGAACTTGGGGAATACCCTTAGACTAAGGGTTCTCAGGCTGCAGTAAGTGAGCTCAAATCTACCCATGTGTGAGAAATGTATCATAGAAAACCTGAGTCTGCTATCCTTTCCCCTGAGAAAATGCAGAAATCCTGAGCAGAAAAAAAAAAAATAGCCCAGACAACTTCACTCCTCCTCCAGCACGGAGGGGCTGCTGTTGGTGTCGCACTGCAAACAGCGTGCAATGGCAATAGCTGTGGAAACAAAGTCTGAGGACCCCAGCTCTAGAAGCACTCATCCCCCATCACTGGGAACTGCAAACACATCAAAATCATCTGTGTTTGATCCAAAGCCAGAGTCAAACCTTTATCCCACTGAACTGTTACCTACACTTCCCTGCATGCAGAAATACACTCCATTTACCTTTAAGACAAAGTTTTCAAACAGACTGGTATTCTAGGCTTCTAAGTTGAGATGCCTTAATGAAGACTAATGCGTATTACATCCTAAAAATCAGACTCAGTTTAGACACTTCTGATTTGGGTAGTCAGACAGAAAAGGTAATTGGGAGCACCTGAAAACTCTAACCTTGAAAACCCCTGGTCCATGCATCCTTCATAGTCCCTCAGACTTCTGTTAACCATCATTATCGGCATCTTTTAAAAGGAAGAATCCTCATCCTTGTTTATCACCTCTCCATGCTGTACTTCAGAAGAGTCATGTCACCTCAGAATTTTATTCATAACAATGTGTGATGCAAACACAGAAATAAAACTTCAGAGCAGCAGTTCATAAGCAAGGCTGACCTCCACAGGAAAGCTGATGCTCTCTCAGCCAGTGCTGACTGAATCACAGCAGGTATTTGTGAGAAAACAGATAATCTCAATTCTCCAACGTGTAGGGCAGCCTAGAGTTAATCAAGGCAATGAAAACTCTGGTAACTGGGCAAAATGACCACTCACATAGCCCGCTCCAATGCCTTTGCACCATTTCCCCAAGGGCAAGCTTGAAGTCAAGCTTGGAACAAGCTGGACTCCAGAGGCAGCACAGTGTATTTGTGCAGAAGGAACTTGAATCCATCGGCACAGGCACTCTGAGAAGGGGCCATCTTGGTCTCTTCAGTCACAGCATGGTTTATCCAGGAAATGTATAAGCCACACATGTATGACAGAGACTTGTTTGTATGGTTAATTAACAATGGCAAAAGGGGGCTTTATTTCACTTCTTGCCTTATTGCAAGTACCTAAACCTTAAGGGTTTTGCAACAGGAAACACCATGGTTCGAACCACCTGTCTCATTCTCACATAATCAGGCACTGCAGCATGCATGGAGTTAAAAGAGCAGCCTCTGAATAGCAAATAAGTGTGACCTTAATGGAGTATTTTGTACCTTCAAATCCTTGTTTAATGCAGAATCATACCATTTTCATTTCACTAAATCCAGTAATACTCACAAAAACACACAAACTCCTGCAAAATCACTAGTTTCACCTCTCTGCTCTGGAAATTATTTGCTTTTATCCACTGCCAGCATTCATGGTAGTACAGCCATATTACGTTTTCAAAACAGATTCCCAAGTCACATAAGAAGTATCTTGGTTAAAAGAAGTATTTACTAGACTCATCCAAATAAACATAGCAAAGACCTTGTGATGCACACCTGCTCTGTGCATGACTTCTGTCCACCTGGGTCGCTGTCTTGCCAGACACATTCATGCTTCCCCGTAGGTAGCCTACAATTTCACTTACTCATGTCATCATCCCATTAAAGCCACCTTTGCATTATAACAGTACAGACAAGCATATATCTACAAACCAGGGCCTTTTCTTCTAAGCTTATGCAGAGTCCCCAGAGGGAGACTCTTCTTGTATAAGAGCATGCCAGATCTCTCCTGGGGAAGAATTCAGTTTTGACATTGCATGGAGTCCTCACTCTAAGGCATCTCTTCAAACTCACCTGCCTCTAACACCGAAGGAGCAGCAAGCCCAGCATTCATTCAGCAGAAAATGCAGAGCACAGCGCTGATTTCAATCACATGGAAAACGGCGAGGCACTTTATGAAGCCAACAGAGCTGCTCCCACTGCATGGCATGAGATCAAACTTGTCCCATTATAAAGTCTTCAGAGACAGGGGCTCTGTCAGCTAATAAAAATCTCTCATTCTTTATACAAAATTATTTTTTTTAACCCGTGTCCTTTGGCCCATTTAACAATTTATTGACTGTGGGAAATAAAAGTGAGGCCACATCAATCTCTTCCTGTTATTTGGTTCAGGCTTTCAAATTAATGCAGAAGGTGGAAAGCTCAGTAAAGAACTCTCTAAGAAGAGAAAGGAGAAATGCTCTAGTCCCACTGTGAGATATCTTCCTCTCAGTTTGCAGTCAGGTCTCGCCATCTATAGCTGCAGTCTCCTGGAGGAAAGATGGAAGGGCATAAACCAGCATGGTCCCCTGGATTGAGCAGAAATAACTTGAGATTTGTATCACTCTGCACGGAAAGAGACCAGTGGTACTCAGGTAGCCAGATTTAGTGCCTCCAGCATGTGACAGCAATTGCAGCCAGATCCACAAAAATTATTTTAGGATCCAACTTAAAAGCTGAGTAGAACCAAGCAAACAAGCATTCATTTTTATTTGTGTAAAACTATATTTAATTTGGCTTATGATCTACAAAACAGGGTTTTTTCATCTTTTTTTATGCTGACAGCTTGCATTATACACAGATTTTGTAGCAAAGGGTTTCAGCCACATTTATTTCCCAAAATATAAATCTAAAGCGGAAACTGAGATAAACAGAGATTTTTCTGTGCTGACTGAAAAAGTTGTTAGTCAGGGATATATGCCCCAAAAACATGACCTACCATTTTGAGAACTCTCTCCTTTCGTACCAAGTAAGTCGCATTGTTCAAAGGGAAAAGACCTATAAATACTACAGAGCTGATGTATAAAATGACTCAAACTTCCATCTTTGCTTTGTAATTCACCATTAGTTTTTCACCCAGGCAAGAATTTTTTCTGGAAATTTCTCAGCAGGAGGGTCTGGTGCTGTTTAGGGTCCGAAACTCATACTTGGTTCCTCGGTCATTTGTCTCTAGAGAATGCAATAAAGATCTCGACACAAAACCCCATACTACTAAGAGCAAAAGCACTAAGGCCTTTGGCAGCAAGAACACAAAAGCAGTAATAGGGCTCAGATGAAGTAAATAGATAAAAATCGCCAGCAACGGTGCACACTTTGTAATCATACAGCGATGGTATGCAGCACAGTCTGAAAAAGCACGGGGTCACTGTTCTTTCCTATACAACCTATTTAACCACACTCAGTAAATGTAAATGATGCTAAACCAAGAGGAGGAGAAGCAAGCAAGAATGCCTCAAAAATATTCAGCTGTCTGGCAAGCTCAGTGAAATGGGCTGATGTAAGTGAGACATTCCACTGAAGATAGATGTAAGGCAAAGCAGTTGGGGAGAAATAATAATCAGTGCAGGAATGAAGTGAGAGACTGCTGTTTAGAAAGCAGTAATGCAGAAAGACTGGAGCATTAGGGTGGATAATGAATTAGATGAAAGTTCATGCTGCAATACCACTGCAGAAAAAGGCAATTGCTATCCTGGGGCACATGCACAGAGATACTGGGAGCAATAACTCAAGTTTTCGACAGTCTTTGGCAAGACTGTCACTGCAGTGCCACATGCTGTTTGAGGTCCATTACTCAAAAAAAAAATTATTTTTAACCAAAAATCTAAGGGGAGGGAAGGACAATGGGGGATGACACACAACATGTGGAATGAATCAAAGCATCTTGAACACCAACCGTGTGCCCTACTCTGCACTGGCCTGTACAGCCCAGCCTGGTCTTGTCTTGGGTGCTCATGCTCGTACCCTCTCAAGTCTCAAATGCTCCACTCCACTCTCTACCTCCTTGTTTCATACATCAATTTTCATAACAAGCCTCAAAGAATTAGATTTTAGAGCACTCAGAAGTGTTGATCTTCAGACAAGAAGTGCTCTCACAGCACAAGAGTGAAAGAGGAGGAGATGAAGAGCTCCATAAGGAACAAAGGGATGCTTTCACCTTGCAGCAGGCATGGTGGGAGCTCAAATGCACACCATCTTTTAAGCAAGGGGCAAGTTTGAGAGGAGGTGCTCAGTGCACACAAGTGCTGGGAACAGCACATGCTTTGCTTAAGTGCTGCTGCAGATCAGCTCTGCTGGAGAACAGAGACCATAGCATAAGTGATCATCAGCAGAGGCAAAGAGCTTTCCCGACCGATTTGAACAGGTTCCACATTGCCTGGCCAAGAAGAGAGAAGTCAGCTCTGGGAGGGGTGGAAGGCAGCTAGAGAGCTGCACACTCGGTGTCCAAGCTTTCGCTTTCCTCAGAGCACCTCTTCTCGGGAAGGCTTGGGCGCAGAAGCTCACTCCCTTCCTATTCCAGTCTCAACCAACATTCCCCAGTTTCCAGTGTTACTAATGCTACAGCCAGTACAAACACGTAAATTACTAAAAAACACAACAAAAGCACCGTGCAGTGGAACACTGATCTAGTGTACAGCCCACAGCCTGACAAATGTAATTGCTCTCTTAAAGATCATAAGAATCCTCACAAAGACTTCAGCCCACCTGCAGAAAGCAAGGCTGTTGACTGCTGCAGGTTTCTCACTTCCCAAGCAGATTGGCTTGGCTATTTAATTACAAAACAGCTTTGCACTTAGTCCCCACTTGACTCAGAAAGCCCCAGAATGGTCCTCAATACCCACAGAAAGTTTAATTACTCAAGAAAATAACTCCCCCTAGGCGAGTTAATTCCAAAGTGTGTGCATGTGTTCCACAGTTGCTATTTCCATATTTTATGCTTCTTCTTTTATGCTTTCACTGTGAACTGTAGCAATATTTTGTCTCCCATGTAGCCAGTGTCAGTGTTAAAAAACAGAGTCATCCTTTTATGTAATGCTTAAAAGATTTCTGCATGGCAATATCCTATGCTCTAGTTTGTCCACAAAAAGGAGTTATATTAATATATCACAACAGATATCTTCTCTTACTCTAAACAATTTTAAAATACATTATAATAAGGAAATTACTTTTTAAATAACAAACGCATTAAACATTGACAGCATATCAGTGCGTCTTCTGTGACAGCATTCATCCTATGCGTGACAGGGATCTGCAAAGCTTCATCTCAGAACTATAAAGAAATTCCATCAATACTGCACAGGCTATCAAAAATTATTTTTCCTCAAAATGTTGTTCATCATTAAATATGCTTTTATTGTTATTCTGTTTTTTACATTCTCCATATACACCATGGTCTTTGCTAGAGAAATGAAAAGTAAGACTATTCATAAGAAAACCTCATGATGTTGTCTGTCTTCTTTTAACACCCAATTCATATTTTGTAAACAAGAAGCTCAAAGCAATCAGTTCCAGTCAGGCTCTTCAGCTTTGGATTTAAATCCTTTCATGACTTCTTCAAAAAACATGCATCAAAATTTTGGGGCGGGGGTGGGAAGGACGACTCTGGACTTCGCAGTTTTCCCCAATGAACGAATTGATGTATTACAAAGCGGCATCTCTATACTCAAACTACTTGCCAACTGACAACCAAATCTGATCTGAACACAGGACTTGATATAGCTATACAAAAGTTAAAAATTATTAGTAAAATATCATCTACTGTATATGATTAGATTTAAAGCTGCAGGAAAATAAAGACTAATGTAGACCACATTTAGCAATCGATATTATCTATGTTAACACAGTGTATACAAAGACCATCTTTGCCCATATGGAGTATACCCCTCTCATTACCACGCTGCTCTGAAAGGAACTAGAAGATACAAACATAAGATAAGAAGTTAGTTTAAGCAGATCTCCTGAAATACCAAGAAACTGCAAGAAGCTTAGCTTCTGGCAGAGCTGGCTCTAGCCATTATCCTATTAAGATGGATACCAGAACTTGCCGGATTTTGGAAGTCCAAACACAACCACCCAACACCCACAAAAAACCCAGCAAATAATCCTCATTTTCACCCCAAAAACCTACAGAATGGGCAGAAAATGGGCACAGAGGCTGAGGCTTCAAAACTGAACAGCAGCAATGGACCAGAGTCAGCTTGAACTGGCATCAGGACATGTGGGACAAGACTGAGCCATAGGGAATGTGAAGGAGGTCGGTGCATCAGACAAAAAGGTCCCAGGCTCAAAGAGGCAAGCTTGAAAACCAGTCTTCCCAGCAGCTTTCTAAATAGACACAAGACCATTGAAGATCATTCAAACTGCTCAGGGACAAAACCCTGGGAAGGTATGCAGCTGGGTGGATGGAGAATGAGGACTGTTTCTTAGAGATGCTGTGCAGAAAGAGCCTGAAGCGCTCAGGCACAGCACAGCTATGCTGAGAAAGGTCTGGCTTGAAGAACACGTTCAGGTGGCAGGTCTGGCAGGTCAGCAGGACAAAAGCACTGCTCACAGCATTCTAAAAAATAAAATGTCTTCCTGTCCCAAAACAATAGCCTCCTCTTGCCCCAGGTAGCAGGAGCAGAAGGGCAGGCAACATGAAGCCAAGACTGCAGAGAAGCACTGCCATGGCAGATTGGAGTCAGAGTAAGGAAGAGAGCCCAAACACAGGACAAATGAAACAGTAACAGAAACATCACAGACTGGTATTCCACTTAGGGCCAGGGACTGCCGAAGTTATTGCTGAGTACCCTTCATGAATTTCTGATGGCACTGATTACTTTCTTATCAGTAACCCACTCATGTAAGTCTAAATATTATAATAACAAAAAAGACACAAAGCAGAAGGCTGCTTTTGCAATTTTTAGCCACTCCACTGCAGCAGAGCAGTGTTAACTGCAAATGAACCAAGCCCTGATTAATCTGGAAACACATTTGAAAATTTTATTGTAAGTGTAAATTTATTAGAGCCCATTAAGCAACATGTAATCAATAACTATTCGTTATTTTCTGTATGGGTAAGGAAAGGAAAAAGGTGCTTCTCAGGTCACAGTAAGGAATATGTCAAGTCAGGAGGAAAGAAATCCTAGAAAGTGCTGCAAAATCTTACTTGCAACTGAGGTCTAACTCAGTGGAGATATTCGGCACGCTCTGCATTCATGCTCCTTAGAATTAGATAAACTGAGAGGGTGTTATACATACACTACATCATTCTCACGCAAGGGCCTTGGGTTGGTGTAACTTTATTTGTACCATATAAAAGTCAAGTGACAATCAAATTGAGACTTTAAGATCATTTTATTCCTATTCCACACTTATAAACAATGCACATTACAATTACGGGGGAAAAGGGGACAGGAAAAAAAAGAATTTTTAAATTTTTATTTACATTTGAATAAGTTTTAGAGAGCTTTCAAAAAAAATTAAAAATATATAGTGGTGACATAATATGGTAGTAAAAGCTTGGTGCTATCAGAAATTGGACTTCTTGAAAATATACACTTTAATTTGCTTTTTTAAAAAATGACTATGCCTTAGTAAAAATCTGCAATTTCTAGTCAGCTGCATTAATATTTCAACTTGGTAAATTTTTCTTTTAAAAAAGTTTCTAATAAAGTAGCGCTTGCCGCATGTCTTTTAATAAGATTACATTTCTATTTATGATGTTATAATACATTGTATTAAAAACAAAAGAAAGATTACCATGGGAGGAATAGAGATGTCTTCCTTCATTTTAAATTTAATTTAAAGTGGAGAAAAAGGATTTTTCTTTTAAATTAGTATTTCCCTTGCAGTGTTATGAAACCTATCTTCAGCTACTGAATGAGAAGTAGGAAACTTTACTGTTTCTAAGCAAACTCAAAGAAAACACAAAACAAACTTCATTAAGCCTCATAGATACCAAAAAGCCCAAACTTGCCTATTTGCACAGTTTAAGGGCAAATGTCCTAAACCAAGAGGGACATGCCTCCTGCTGAAGTAGAGGATGACAGGCAGAGCCTATTCCTTTGTATTATTATAGCCATCCTTATGCCAGGTGAAGTGCAGAGCAAGGGAACAGAAGTCATCCTCAAATGAGTCAAGCCAAAGGAGAAGCAAAATACCTGCAGTGCCTGTCCATCCTACTCTCTCTTCCACCTGGAAGGTGGACATGTCTTGCCTGCAGCACCAGAGGTAAACTTCCCATATCTCTTAGATATTCACATTTTCTGACTCTGGTGGAACACACTGGAGTTTACAAACTGGTAACTAGCAGCAGAAAGCCACAGAGTGTGTTTTACTGTACTGCTTGGTCAGCAAAGCAGAACCCAAAGCAGTCCCATGCAGCACATCAAGACCTGGCCCACACTTCTGCTGAAATACTTAAGTGTCACTGTATTCCACACACTCACACTTCTCAAAGTGGGAAGTCTCATTCCGTTGCTCCCACCATGTCATGGAGATTTTCTATCACAGATAGATAAAACTGCTCTTACATAGTCCTGTACAGTGTTAGATACCATAGCATTGGAAAAACAGATACAGGGAAATCAGTACTCGGTATCATCTGGTGGCTATCAGCCAAATCAGGATTAGAACGCAGGATTTGACCTGAACGCCAGTGGAATACTCCATCCAGGCAATGGCACTGATTTGCCCTTCAAAAGTTAAACACAGAGCGCCAACAGAAGTTCAAAGCCTGCACTAGTTCAGAAAGCGCATCCAGTTACCCAGCCACAGAAGAAACTGATAGAAGATATACCTGAAACAAAGTGGGGCTGGGTGGCAGAGGGATAGCCTTATGCTGTGTGTGCTTGTGTAACACTTGCCTACAAGCAGGAGAAGTGTTTCTTTGTATATTTGCCATATTGTAAGAGATCATGCAGTTTTTTACTTCTGTAAGGTCCCACTATAGCTTCCAGGAATCTTCTAGCCCAGATTCAAAATAAAATAAACCTTTGTTAGCCATTCAAAGTCAAAAGGACACTGAAAAAATCACCTACAGCCTGAAATGAGACTACGGGGCAGAATTAAGGTCTCCAAGTAGGAACCAAACCACCCCCCAAGACCCCTTCTGAACAATTGAGAATTCCCAGACAAAAATGAGCAAATGTGCTCAGGAATCAGTCACAGCAATACGTTTGGCGGCGGGGTAGAAGGGGCACGTGTGGGGTGAGGTATATCAATGCCCATGATATACACTACACCATGGAAATGACCTTTCAAGAGGCATGGTCTCGGACAGCAGGCCACAAACATGTTTAAGAGGGAGCAGGAAGGGTGGGGGAAGTATGAGACAAAAAAGGATGTTTTTCAGATAGGTCTTTACTGGTCCTTGACGGTCAACAAATTTATAACAGATGTGCCTCATTTTGAGTGTGGAGAAATGAGTGCTGGTAACTGTTATTGTCAGGACAAATCAATTGGAGCCATATGTCTGCAGTGGCTGACAGAATCATGAAAATCAAGCAACACAGAGACATTAGGATGTTGCTGAAAATAAGAGCCTCCCTGTCGTGTAAAGGGCCTTTGGGAGATGCCTCGCTCTTCGAGATAGGTTTGTGGGAACCAGCTTATATATTTTGATTCTTTCAAATGCTTGATTGTGTGCAAGACTTTGCCCTCTCTTACCGATTCCCCAGGCAGTAGGATATAATTAACAGGAGGCAAAATGCTACAAATTAATCATAGGACACATCTCATTAGGATTTTTTTTTTTTAATCTAGATTAAATAGAAAACTGTCATGACAGAGAATGGGGAAGTTTCCTAACCTTCTCCATTACCCCACACTCCCCAACCAAATGTCAGCCATTATTCCCAGTGATAGACCCCAAGAGGAATGCACAGCTCACAGCAGAAGTGATAATAAAAAGGAATAAAATGCTAAGATCCCACTCTAATAAACTGAAGTTACACTTTTAAAGCATGTCCTCAATTTCCTATATTTTTCAGAATACAAACTAGTCAGTGGTTATCAAGTAGCTGTGCTGTAAAATGGGAATAGACATAGTGGAACAGATCCATGGCCTTTTTTTTTTTTTTGGCCAGTGTGCTAGACCAAAGCAGTGTAACATGCATTACAAGAAAAGGAAATAACTAACATTGTCAAGTCAGCAGGGTCTCATGTAGGTTAAAATGTAATGCAAGATCAGTGCCATAATTATCCACACCAAGCAATTTTTTTAGTTTATCGACTATGCTGCACCTGAATTTATGTCTTGGGGCTTAAATTGCACAATATTATTGCAACGTGGCAGATATTATAATCCAGATATCGGTAGCTATGCAGGAATGCTTGGTATTTCTCTGAACAGCCAAGTTTCTCCAAAACCACTGCCTTTCTTTCACCAATATTAATGAGCAAATCTGCCAGAAGGCGAGCATGTGTATTCCTCGGTAAAACACACAAAGAAAGCAAAAAGACCAATATTTTAAAGGAAGAACTCATTTTCAAAAGAATTGTAGATAGCTCACAGACATCCAGCTCTCCTGTTTTATACTACGATGAGTAGCAGCTTGCAAGTTACAAGATGCACATGTTCTGTTTCGCCCTGTCCCTTCCCCATCCCCTCTCTACTCCACAACTCTTCAGGGCTTTTCCCATTTAGGTCACCATTTCCAGCTCAGCCCAGGTCCACCCAGCTGACAGCCTTTACCATGAGATGGCTGCATTACACCATTTGGTAATGGACAGTGATGATAACCACTGGCTGGGTGTCTCAGCAGGGAAACCAAGCTCACCTTCCACCCCTTTGTGCTGACAGGACTTTGTGCTGACAAAAGCTGCTGCCTTTGCTGAGCACAGGGCCAGGCCGCACAAGCCGAAAGCCTCTTGTATTCCAGAATAACCAATTAACAGATTTCAGCAGAAAAGGAAGTGCATTGCAAACTATCCTAATCCTGCAAGGATAGGACCTAGACATAATTAAGCACACACTTTGGATCCTTCCAAAAATTTCAGAAGGAAGGTAAGGAGACAAGCTGACCAGCCTCTTGGTCTCAGATTAGCCTGAAACTATATGCAAGCCAGAGGCAGTGAGACAGTGAAGCTTAGAGGACTTGAACTAATACAAAAACTACTGCTAGTTGCTGTTTTCCCTCATAGAGAAAGAGTATCTCATTTTCCTCATGAGTAACTGTGCAGGTAGGGGTGAGCAGGAGATTGATTACTCCACCCTCAAACCCTGAAAACATTAACAACTACCCAAGAGCCCACGGGGCATAAAAGCACAAAATGAAAATGCCATAATATTCAGAGGATCATCCTGAAAGCAACTATGAAGACTTTTACAACAAAACAAAACAAAAAGATCAGTATTTTGCTCTTGACTGTTCTCTGCGGGTGAAGACCATGTTTACACGTCCCCACAGAAAACTTGCTTTAGCTGTAGGTTGAGGCTTGGTTCAAACGCTAAATGTGTTTGCAACCTTCCAGATCTCTGTCAGAGCAACTGCAACAAAATATACTGCAGTTTTTCACCCTATCATTAAGAAGTGATGGGGTCAGAATACTGGCTGCTGCATGCTGTAAAGCAGTCCTGAAACTCTAGGCATCTACAACACATCTGCTTCAAATGTCAGCCTGATAATACGGGAGTAACAGGGCAGGATTCTCTGGTCTGTGCTTTGCAGGAGGTCAGACCACAATTTAAATAATCTCTCTAGCCTTAATTCTTAGTTATTTTGTACCCAAGCAGGCATGTGGGTATATATCATGTCTCAATCTTGCCAAGGGGGAAAAAAAAAAAATAGAGATGGAATATCAGAACAGACTCAAGACATTTTGTGAAGAATGAATCCACACAAATAAACATTTGGCACAGGGAAAAGACCACATTTCTTTTAAGAAACTCAACCATACATCTGCTACAACCCAGTTTTCCTTTCCTTGGAGGTGGAAGTTTCCATCGCTTGGGCTGGGGCCTAGGCTATTGACAAAGTTATTTTTCCTCTGTGTTCTTTTGTTGACATATGGTTTCAATGTTTTAGTGCTGCATTAATCCTATTTTGTCTTTCAGATAATAAGGACATTGTTGTTACTAAGTATTATGCTAATTGTTTTTGTCTGATATTAAAAATATGCTGCATTGCCTTATTCTAATTAACTTGAGATTATTATTGAAATAATCGTTTTATTATTTTACCACCGGCATTTTACTGCCTTGGAGTCTTAGTTGTACTCCAGCTATTATGACATTGTAGCAATTCACTAACTACAATTATTCCATTATCCAGCTTCTAACATTTAATTGGGTGAGTGCAGAAAATACTTTCCCGCTACACAATCTTTGCTTTCTGATTTATTAGAAGTAGCCTTCTACATACAGAATCTAGATTCAGTTCATTTTTCCCCTCTTCTAAAGAAAAAGTCCCATGAGGACCACCATAAGCTTTGTTTGGTTTAATTAGGTGGGGAAAAAATTTAAAATATATTACAAGACTTATATTGATGCCCTCCAGCACACATTCCTCATTTCACATGTTAGGTAAGATTTCAATAGCCAATACACTTGCCTCCTTCCCAAATGAGAACACACCGCAGGGCAGGACTGTTAAATGTCATTAGCAAGAACTATTTTATATTGATTTTTGTTGCTCTGTTTCTCCTCTGTCCATTTGATGCGTTGCAGAGTTCAGATTTCTTTTAATTGAAACACCTGACCGGGCTGCATTCTTCAGAGTTCCAGCTAGAGAAATCCATTGGGTTTCACAGTGCTGTGTAGGTACCAACAGCAGCCACAAAATTTGGCTCAGCAGCAATTTTAAAGTGTTTGCTGTTGGTTTTACTGATCATAAGTATAGATATTCTGAGAGGCTCCAAATAAGACCATTCAACTTGGAATGCTATTACTCCCAGTGGAAAACCTGTTAAACTACCAGCTGCCTTTTAAATAAAGGAATAAGTGATTGGCATGCTATCAGACAACTCAATCACTGATTGCCAATAGGGGCAGGGCAGGCACTGACTGTTGGCTGAAGCAGTGGTGCAGCAAGCAACAAGCACAGAAGGTGCCCAAAGAACAGCACAAATTGGCAAGAGTGATCAGAGTATCAAAACATTTGTGCACTGGCCAGTCCAAGGACATTTCTCATCCTCTGATGTGTGAATAGCCAGTTTAGAATCTGGGCAAAACGTCTCCTTTTGCGTACAGTCTGGTGCAATGGGGGGGGGAGAGTTGTGGGGTGTGTTTTAAAAAAAAAAACAACAAACAGTAAGCAAACAAATAAACAAACCAGAAAGACTGAAGACTAAGGAGTACTACACTTTGAACTCCTACACCCTCATTTCCTGTTTTTATTGGCATTAAGTTAGGTCATTAACATTTTATCAATATATTATGTGTATATAATGTAACTGAGATTAATGGACACAGGCAATGCCATTCTAAAGGCAGAGCTCTGTAATAAGTTATACACTTGCTCTTCCAACAAGCTGCACAACTGTACAGATGCATGGATTTTTAAACACCTCAAAGTTTAATATGTTAGAATTAAAAATGTGACTACGCTGCAGAAGTAACTTTAAAAGAACAGATAGTTTAACCCAGATTTGTATGCTGCTCCTGACAACTGAAGTTTTGAAACCCAAGTAGTCCAGACTTCAGCATATGCTCTAAGTCAATACATATTGAACTCCAAGCCACTGCTGCAGCTGATTAAGGACAAAGAAAGGACATGATACAATGCTACAGGAATCAGGACTGTTCTTTTTTTGTGTTCCCAAAGAACGAACATTGCTCATTTTTATTAAGCCTTAAACTTTCTGTTATCTGGCTACCTAATACCAGGTATGTTTACTGCCCTCGTTCTTGGTTTTCTGCTTGAACTGCATAGCCTCAATTGTCATTCCGCTCATCTACTCTCGTTAGAGGCTGCTCTCATTTAGTACATATTCAATTATACTAGTTTTATTAGAAGCCCAGGCAAAAACCCACTGCCTGCCTTTCCCTCCTCCTCCCCACTCTCCATCCTGCTGGTGTAGGTACACTCCTATGAAATATTTTTAAATTTATCATTAGGGTAATTCACAATACCTAGGGGACACCCTGCAGCTTAATATGTTGACATCGAAGCAGTTAACTATTAAAAGCCCCACAGCAGCACTTAGGACTTACATTACAGAAATGAGACATAATCTCGTATCTCCTGGTTAGCTTCCAACCACCCCTACAAAGGACAGAACACCTCTAGTCATGGTGATAAAGCATAAAAGGAATCTCATGTCACACTATAACAGGCATCAGCATGATGTACTAGCTCTTTTGAGAAAGTCTTACAGGCTTTTCTCCTTTGACCACAGTACACATTCATGGAGAAATTTTAATTCAAAACCCTAGGGGAGGAGATTCACCATGCTACAAGAAATACGTACTTTACATATGCTTTTATGGCTGCCTTAACAGCAGGAATATTCTCCTCATTCCCATGATACCTGGTGAACAGAAATGCTGAATAGACTCTGAAACCTCATAGAGAGCTGTTAATCAAAGCTTCCTAAATAACAGACCACAATATTTAGCTCCCTTTATCCGGAACTGCTGCAAACCCCACCTGTGCTCCTCCTCGTAACCCATACAGGCCTCCTGGTTTGCCCTGAAGAAACATGCTGATCCCATTTTCTTACAATACTTGACAGTTACGCAAGTCCACGCAACAGTTTCCAAAGCTATCCCATCACTGTCCAACGTGTCTCCAACTCTGCCAACTAGCTTATTTGTACATTTCATCCACTGCTATATTCCATTATATTAGCAGGGAAGGAGAGGAAAGAACTAGCTTTGAAGCTAAAATTGTTGTTTGGAAGATAAATTCAGATACTTTTGCCCCTCCTCAACACCCTAGCCCCATTCTGATTCACAAGCTGCATTCCCTAAAATGAATCATGTTGGATAACAAAGGTTCCCAGGCTGACTCAGATAACTTGGAAGAGGTAGTCTTCCCCCTCAATGTTTTTAAAAGCTGAGTTTTAAAATAGCAGTTCTGGTTTTTAACTTATGATTATCTTAAAGGTTCAAGAACAGTCTAATCAGTGAAATGCCTGATTGTACCAAGTAAATCACCTAAATCCCATCAGTACTCTCACTGTCCTGAGAAGTTTTTCTCAGGAAAGCGTTGCAAAATCAGATTGAGTCTTCAAAAGCTCTGGGAAGCATTTCCTGTATTTTAAGAAATTACCTCAAAACACTATCCAATATAGCACTGATTTGAGAAGATCTACACAGGACTCTGAAGCCGCCAGTACTTAATCAGCACTCAGTAATTTTACCATCACTGTAACTCCCCGACAATGGATAGGTACTTCTCCCCTCCCTTGGTTTCCTCTAAGAATGAAGCTCCACTGCCTCTCACTGTTTAGCAGTGCATTGACATCCAAGCAGTGGAGGGAAGGTCACTTGCATCTGAAACTAGCTAGATTATTTCTTCTGCCTTGTCCATCATAACCCCCAGATTTCTTACTATGAAAGAACAAGGAATAAGCAGAAGCAATCAGTCAATGACAGTGCAAATGTATCTCCCCTGTGATCATAATGACATAGTATCTAAATCTGTTCATCACAGCATAGGTGCATTAAAAATATGCGCAGATGTGTCTTTCACACCACTACTAGCAAGGTACTCCCCCTGTATTTGCTACATGATGAGATGATACCAATTTGCATTTATATTTTGATTACATCTGACTGAATTCTATGGTGTTCAGCAATTTGCAATGGATGAAATCTGACACCACCGAAGTAAGTGGGAGCTTTGCCATTGACTTCAACATGGATGTGATTTTGTCCTAAATGCTCTGATAGGCAGAGCTCTAAAGAAATAGAGGACCATCGCTTTTCTCAAATGCAGTTTTGAATCAGAATAACCCCACTGAAATCCACAGATTTATACCAATACGAGTAGAATTCCCCAAACCACTGTTATACCTCAGTTAAAGTTTATTGCATTACAGTTGAATGATATTTCACTGCTGTGCCTTCTTATTATGTAAAATGTCATCGACTGCAAGTGCAGCTGGGGGCTCCTTTCATACCTCCGGCACCTCTGCCTTTGCATCTACCATGCTTTGCAGTTTTCTTTTCAAAAATCTTGGAGGATTTTGCATTCAATGCTTGAGGAAACGAGGGAGGGCAACATCAGAGTTCTTCATTAACTAAATCTTGAGTCCCTGAGGCCACCAATATATTACAGCCAAGGGCAACCCTGCTACCCTGGTACCTGCTTGCAAAGTTCCAGGTTAACTGTGACTCATTTTTAGAACACGTTCATGTATACTACCCCGATACAGTATCAGCCACTTACCACCATGTCAGTCCAACATGGTTTTGACTAGATGCACAGATCCTTTGGGAACCTGAGTCCAAGGTCAGACAGACTATAAGGACTCTTGGAACATTTCTGTTTAAGAATAAAAAGTGTTAAGATGGATATGCAGCATCTCATGTATCTTACACTTCAGTACAAGAGAAGGTTGACAGACTTTCAGGAGTATGTTCTTCAGTAATATGCCGGGAGCTCACCTGGTATCAGTTTACCTATGCAAGAGATGGGAGCTGGTAACAGATCTTATGTGATCCCAAGAATAGCAACCTGTTCAAAATCCCCTCCGCCATGCCCCACAAATATATTTGTATATTTTTATATATACATATACATACAGAGACACAGACATATATATGACATTCCCTCATCTTCCTTTACTGTACTTTTCAGCAGTGCCTTTGGCAAAGAACAAAAACTTAAAACCATTCAAGTTGTTCTTTGTTTTGCTTTTTTAACCTCAGAAAAGTTTCTCTCTCCTCAGAGAAACAGACCCTCTAGAAGAGCACCAGTCTAACTCCCCCAGGCAGTTAGATCCATTCAAGCTTAATGTCTTGCAATTGCTGGTCTTATGACTGAATCCACTTGTCAGGGGAAGAGCCAAAACTGTCTGCTCCTCTCCAACAGCCCAACACATCACCTCTGAAATCCAATATATATGCCAGTTTGAGACCGGAATCAATAATTGCCATCAAGCATTCACCACCACATTGCACTGAGTAGCTCACCTTAGTGCCCAAGTCTTCTGACCCTATGAGACTACTGCTAGCTACCTCAGAAGTCAGTCAGGTTCAGCCATAGGTCGAATTCCTCCTACGCTGAGTGCCCCATACTGTACCCGCCATCCTGGTGCCCTCCCTCCCAGGTCTCCCTGACACTCCTTCCACTGCTCCTCAATCTCAACTAACCTACATAATTCTGCGTCATTTCCTGTCTCCTTTTTCAGCTCACACCTATGAATTTAATGTGCTGTCATAAGAAGCACAGGGATCCCCACCATTAACCTTTTCCCAGATCTAAATCTAATTTTCTGTTTCTCAGCTAGGTTTCAGTCCTGAGCTGCAAGGTAAAAACACTGTGAAGCTTCAAATCTCCTGGAATATTTAACAAGGCGGGAGTTAGTTATTGGGGAAGAGTTTAAAGGAGATTAGAGAAGCAGTAAGCAGACATCTGCTGGCACAGCAGTGCCTAAGTAAATGTGAAACAACTTTTCAACATAGTTTGACAACATCATGGGGAAAAGTATCTTCATTAATAAAAACAAAGTCAGAGACGTTACACCTGGACAGCTTTCAGCAATGCTCATGGTGAAGCCACAGAAAGCAGGCAGCGCTTTCCTGTAAGTCAGTGTCCATCCCATTCCTATGGGACCTCACACAGAGGAAGGTGAGGCAGAAGGGCTACCTTGTAGCAGACTGAAAGGTCAGCATCTTCCCAGGAAGCTGCAGTTCATTTGTTTATGTTGGAACAGCTCCTGGAATAGTTACCAGGACCGTTGTTACCTCAATGTGGATCCTTACACCGGAATAAAACCATTTAAATGGGATACCAATACAACAGCAACAAATAAACCCGTACAATTGTATTGTTTCACTTCTTGAGAGCCTTTTAAAATGACAAAAGCCTTCTTGTCCTCCAGAAGACAAGAAGCTGGTGTCTTTTTTTAATAGACAGAATATTTCTGTTTGGACACTTAGACATGTAGAGAATGCTTACTTGAAAAAAAAGCTTCACCAGCTCAAACCCAATACACAGAACAGCTGAATTCTGTTAAGTATGGAATATAAATATGTTTTTCTAGTTAGGAAAATACCGTGTCAAACACACCCCTCTCGCAGGTAACAAACACATGGAAACCAAGGTATCTAATAGGGCTGGGACATGTGGGAAAAGCCTGTCTGGAGAATAAGCTTGTTTATGAGAATAAAAACCTCACAGGGTATCTCAGCTAAGTTGGCGAGAAAATTAGGACAGCAGGAAAAAAAACACTGGGAGTTTTTTCCCCTAAACAAATGGCTTCATCTTTCAAACAAGCCCAGGAGATGCCGGGGGAGCTGGTGACAATCATCACTGATGCGAATGATGGGATATGTCAAGGAGAGAGAAATGTCATGTGGGAAATGTAATTAACCACTACAGAAGGGGGGCTGACACCTCTCCACCTACTCACATGCCGAATAGAAAAGCCAAAATTTATTAATACAGCTCCCATTCACTCATTTACTGTTTGATATTCCTGTACCAGACATATTTATAAACACATCATCCTTTCTTGGAGCACTACAGCATTCCAGTTACTTCCAGTCCAGGTGCAGTCACTGTTCATTTTACCTAAATGAACTTGGGGAAAGGGACCCAAGCTCATCAATTGTTCCAAGTTTATTTGGGTTACTCGACAATAAGTTTCCACATAAGGGTAGCTAAAAAGGCAAAATGTTTCCATGGCCATGAAATTTAAGGAATTCTTTGGGTGCGATAGCTTTGTAGACTTAGCTGATGTTACCCACTCATTAACAGTGTCAGATCACATAAGCATCTTTAACAGCACCAACAGAATGACAGCTGCATTTTCTCTATTAAAACCCCCAGCCAAATTTTGTGATGTAGATTCAGCAGGTTTGTAGACAGAAATGAACCTAGCGTCCTTGGTTTCTGCTCAAAACTATCTGATGCTCACAGGGCATAGCTGAGCGTGACATACTCATACTTCCATTCTGGGGTGAAATGGGGACGGAAGAGAAGAGAAAAATAAGACACTAGCCTTTCAGAGTTAAACTGGAAGTGTGGGGAGAACTCTTCCGCAAGATACTTAGGAGGTATCTTGGGATCAAGGTATGCACATAAAGCAGAGGTGTACTGACACGACCTCAGAAGAAGCTAAGGCAAGAACCCAGTGGCAGTCCACTGCAACTGTGCATCTGATAGTTATCACAAACTCTGTAATCCCTTGCCCTAAGACAGTTCCCAGGCACACCCACAGAAACTTAACAGATCTAGTAAAATCCCTCCCCTTCCTGATCACAGAATCACAGAATGGTGGGGGTTGGAAGGAACCTCTGGAGATCATCTCATCCAGCCCCCCTGCTTGAGCAGGCACACCCAGAGCAGGGGGCACAGGACCGCATCCAAGCGGGTTTTGAATGTCTCCAGGGAAGGGACTCCACAGCCTCCCTGGGCAGCCTGTGCCCCTGCTCTGGCACCCTCACAAGTATACTGATAGAAAATAAGGTTTGAACACCCTCCTGCATTCCTTGACAGGGAAGCAAGCCTTCAAGTCACCATAATATTGGTGCACTAAAATACCTCCTGACTTCCCCAGTTTCAGTATTGTTAACCCACTATGAACCCAATGCTGTTAAGATTTCTGTGCTGAAGATGCAGTACATCTTTCCTGCACCCATTTCTTTTAGAGGGACTAAACCTCACCCAGGAAGATACCCTTAATATTATCGTGGAGACATGCAGCAAAAACTCCTTTTTTACTAGACATGATAGTATATGCAGAAGGGGACATGCTCCACCTTCAACACCCAGGAATTGACCCAGACAGTTCAGTTTATAGGGCCAGACTCTTTTCAGTGGTGCCCAATGACAGGACAAGGGGCAATGGGAACAAGGTGGAACACAGGAAGTTCCACATAAACATGAGAAGAAACTCCTTCCTGTGCGGGTGGCAGAGCAGGGGCACGGGCTGCCCAGGGAGGCTGTGGAGTCCCTTCCCTGGAGACATTCAAACCCCGCCTGGATGCGGCCCTGTGCCCCCTGCTCTGGGTGTGCCTGCTCAAGCAGGGGGTTGGATGATCTCCAGAGGTCCCTTCCAACCCCTACCATTGTGTGATTTCCATTAAGCAACTGAGTCATATCTTGACCCTTGAAAATCCTCCTTCCTCAAGAGCACCCCATGCTCCACAGGCACAAGAACACAACATTACTCTCTCTGAGCCTAGGTCAGAATCACCTATCACTCACTCCCTGGATAGCCCTACAAAGGGTGGAAGCTCAGTGAAACAGCTATTGCAGTAGCACCAACCCCGCAGAAGCGATGCTCCAACAGAGCAGCTCAAACCCCTGAATGCTGTGGGGTCTCAGTGCAGACCTGCCTCTGCTCTGGCACATAATGAGAAATTGGGGAAGGGGAAATCATGCATAGCAACTTTCAAATGTCATGCAAGTAGGCCCCAGCAGCACAAAGAGGAGATAGTTCATACAAAACTTGTTTTAAAAAGGTGCCTATAGTTCTCATCTCTGAAGAAAAACCTGTGTAGAAATTATCTAAAATACTCTTCAAATGCTTCAGTGCTCATGTAAATTGGGTAAAGGTATACTGCTTCGCAACATCATTACACTGCTATTTAATAATTTTTTCCCTTTTTTAAATAGGGACCTTTGGCTACTGTTTCCATAATCTTTCTCCTCCTTCCCTTATTACATCTCTGTCAATGTTAGTTGATTCCTTCAAGTTTACTTATTTGGGGTCATATTAACTTTTAAATAACGCAGAGGAAAAATGACTGTAAATAATGTCCTTGTAAATACATTTGCCAAGAAACTGATTACATGCATCCATGAAACATGCATCCAGCCATAAAAACTAGTTCTAGAAAATGACCCAAGCAGCTTGAAAAGATATATCGACTCTAAATTATTTTTTTTTAAATTGTATAAAACAAATTGCTCTGTTTAATTTCTGCACAATTACATTACTATGCTGTCTTTTGGGCAACTTGTTATTCAGTGGACATAAACATGAGAAATTGCCTATCGAAACGCTGCATGTTCTGACAAGACCACAAGCAAATATATAGTCCCCAAAGATTCAGGGGCCTTTGCATACAATCCTATTAATTGCTAGAGGAAGGCAACCATATGGCAAGACAGTAGTGTGCTCTATGAGTGCACAGTGGGAAATATGTAGCTTACTCAGAACTTTATAAAAAGGACAAGGGGAAGGAAAACAGAAGCTGCTAAATCTATAGATTATTCATTAGAAATTCAGTTATAGACTAGTGCATTTCTAATTACTGAGGTTCATTAAAGAACAGGGCTTTTTCTAGATAAACTAGAAAACTTTCATCCTTATCATTACAAGAATAATTGAAATCTTGTTTCCATTAAAGTTTAGGTGGCTTTAAATATCTTCCTTCAAAACTATAACAGCATGTAATTTAATGCTTACACAGGCAACAGAATACAAATTACATGTTTGCTACTTGACAGACAATATACCTGCATGCTACATACAGCTTCTGTGGCACACCTGAAGTTAACAGCTTCCAAAGCTGTTGTATTTTAGACATTTGCTCTGGGTGTGGGAGCCTCTGGGCTGTAGCGAGGCATATTTTTTCTGGCACAAGTAAAAGTTCATGCATCCTCCAAGCCCTCCCATTCCATTCATTCCTCTCCCTGCTCAAAAAACCTACTTGGGCTGGTACAACTGTGTGTGGGTTCAACTGGGGAGCCACACTTAAGCCAAAAAAAGCCTTCAGCAAAATAACAGTTTTCTTTAAGGGTTATGTCTTGTTTAGCTCACTTCAATGACTCAGGTCACTATGTGGGCCTATAAACATCACATAGTGCCTAAAGTGGTGCCAACACAACTGAAGAGGAGGCAGCAATAGAAGTGAGGATGCACTGCCACCATTTCAGAGGCAAACCATGCCCTGAGCAGGTAGATAATAGACTCCTGCATTTTCCTTTGGCATACTTTCTTGCAGCCAACAAGAGTTCCCTCTTACACTTTCATAGCACCAACCTCAGCCACGACGAGTTCCCAGCACAAGAGCTGGTCCTCACAGAAACCGCACAGACACAAGCACACCTTTCTCAGTCATTCAGCACATAGGTACAGACTCACCTTGACATCCCTGGATGCATGCAACAGCGGGAGCAAGCGGACACACAAATTTTATACAGTCTTTCAACACAACTGTTTGTATTGGGATTGGACAAAACTATGGATATTGGTAATAAAACATATGCCTCCTCATCTCAATTTGCCCAATGTTCACAACATCACTCCTTGAGCTCCCAAGGGAGTAGGCTTTGTGAGCGCTTGTCTAGGAGGCATATGACACAGCAAGCACTGCTAACGGGTAGCTTTCATTCACAGACAGGCAGTGATTCAGTAGGGCTGTCACATCAACAGTAATTCACAGGAAACAGTCAAAAGGCACCAAGCTTACCATAAACCTAACAGACCTCACCTGCCTGTTGTTAAAGGCTGTCAGACAGACCCCATGGCCTCACAAACTATCTAGCACAAATCTTTCCAGACTTTGGCTTTTCCTTGTACCTGACACTTCATTAAATTCAAGCTCCTTGCACCAGGAATACAGAGAACAAGATTTCTCTTGAAGCCTATTATCGCACCTCCTGGCAATCTTCTCCAGGGTAAGCACCCTCAAGTCAAGTCAGCTCAGTCACCCCAACTTTTCCCTTGAATCTCAGTACCCCAAACAAGCCACAATAACTTAGCACGGGTCTCAAAGAGCGGAAAGCGGAGGGATGATGCCAGGTGACCTGCAGACAGCGCAGCCAACGCAACTGCTGTTTTTCTCACAACAAGGAGTTTTGATTTCTGTGAAAAGTGTTCTCGCAGCAATGGCTGACTCATGTTCAGCTTGTGACATACCACAGCTCCCAATCTCTTTTTTTTCCAAGCCTTCTGCACATACTCAAGTGATTGTTCCTACATTTGTCTTCAATGAAACACATCTAAATTTTTTTTAAGATTATTTTGTGATGTATTTATAGCCCACCCCAGCTTCACATCATCTGCAAGCTCCGTAAGTACACTCCCTTCTGCATCATCCAAATCATTATGAAAACAGAAATACTGAACAGAACTGGTGCCAGTACAGACCTTTCCCAAGTCATGCTCAGTACATTATCCCATACGTTTCTGAAAATAAAATGCCAATAAGTAAAATCCCATCACCATCATCTAACCAGGTTTGCATCCAACACCCCCCAGTAGTTCCACAACAAGACACTGAAGTCAAGATGTATAACAGCCGCTTCTCCTTTATCTGCAAAGGGTATTACCCTGCTGTAAAAAAAAGTTAGATTGGCTTAACAGTCATCCATATTAGCAAGCCATGATGACTGTAGTTATGCTGAAAATTTAGAAGGCAGACAAATGGCCAAAGTAAGGCAGGTCGCAGATGACTCCCAACAAGCAGCGTGGGGCAGCCAGGTGCACCAGCTTACCCCACTGCCTGGCTGTATGGAGTTGCCACCTCGTCGACCCTTTTATCTCTGTCCTTCATGCAGCCAGTGGAAAAGGGCAGTATCACCAGGCTTAATATCACTGCTCAGAAGTATATGTTGAGGATCCCTTTACAAGGAAAGGGATTAATTAATTATACAAGTCTAAACATGAAATTCAACCATCCAGTCCCCCTACCTGCAGCACTACCACGGACTCCAAGGGGCAGTGCAGGCAGAAAAGCTTGGTGCGAGCCTCAGTCACACATTTGTCATTCTGCTTGTCATTTCCTTCTACGCGTAGTTTGCAAACTTAAATAAACCAACAAAAACCCCACCACACACACCACATTTGAAGAGGAAAAGTAGTGTGGTCAAGCTACTTTCAAAGCTTTGAACAATATGTTCTTTTCCATTTTCATGGGGAAAGTGGAACTCACAGGGTGTTTCATGGGGCACTGCAGCGAGGTCCTGGCAAGACTTTCCATACTTCAGTGTAGTACTGTAAAATGAAGGCTCATATCCTATGTTCAAGTCTAGACACACAACTATGCACCACAGGAAGCCTAAATGTCTACATGTATGCAGGATCAGGACTGAATTTCTGGAAATTGAGATAGCTTGCTACATCCCAATAGACAGTATATCTTACAGTCCTAGGAACTATTCACCTGGTTGATATTCACTCTTTCATTTCATACCCAGTAAGGTGTATTTATAAACAGTTTAAGAAATGAAAACAAAAATAGGAATCCTTAGAGACTGCAAGGGCTAGACAGAAACTGTATATGACATTTTAAGGCTAGTAGTGAGCTCTGGCTTCCTGACAGTGCTAGTGCCTCGTAACTGCCTATCTCAAAGGCAAACGTCTCCTTCCTCCTTGAAAGGAAAATAGTTTCTAATACCATTGCTTTACCTAGACATCTTCTCTCGTGTTATCTTTTGGCCTATGCCATACCTTTAGTACTAACTAAAACCAGGGAAAGAGCAGGATTAGCCATTTGATCCAGTTTCCAGCAGAGGAACAAAAATGGCAAGAAATGAAGTGGTCATTTGGACCATTTCTGCATCACTCGGTGATTCCTCCCACTAAGGAATCTCTTTCCTTCTCTGCCCAACAAGACTTTCATCTGGGTATGTGGCCCCACATGCTGCCTTCAGAGCCCCTACTTGGAGAACAGAAAGGTGGGTAGCTTTGCTCCAGAACCCACAAACCTGTTCCCCCGTGCTTATTACCACAGTATCTGAGCCCTGTTGCGGAAGGGAAACACCACTGAATCTGCTCAGTGTATTAACCTTATTTTAGGGGCCCCTTTCAAGTTGTTACTTGCATGGAGATCACTGTGCTCCCTTGTCATCAATAAGACTCTCTGCTGTTCTGATGTTTTTTCCCCTTTGTTCTCTTTTTGTTTCAGTGAGTTAAGCTTATCTTTTGCTTTTGTTTTCCTACAGTAGTAAAACTCTATTATGATGCTTGGCAGACAATTTAAGCTACTGTGACAATCATCTTTGAAAAGGGAATCTGCTTTCATAAACCCTTTCTACATGACTAAATATTAATTTCTGAGCTAGAAGCAGGCAAAGATTCCACCCCCTTCACTGTCTAGCTCATAATGTTACAGCTACTTAAAGGTAAGAGGAGGAGTAGCAGGTGTTTGCAGACCATGTTTTTAAGCTGTGCACAGTACCCCCCTCGACAACCCTTCACCTCAAAGGTTTTTTTGTTATTTCTCCCCCCTCCTTTTTCTGTTTGGAAACATGGTAAATCAATACAGAAAGATACATATCTGCAGGGTCTGCTCCACGCTTACTTCCCAGCGTACACTATAGCCCAGACCTTTCACAAACACAGCTTAAAACAGTCACAAGAGGATTTTTTTCTTGTTGTGTGTTTTTAATGCAGAAATAATAAATTCTTTTCTAATTTTCCCTTCAGGTTTTGAACTAGGTGACATTTTTTAAGCTTTTCTCTAAAGCTCCAAGGACCAAGGGATCTATTCCTACTAAAAGGCAAACAACTCACAGACAAATACAAAAAAACTGATACAGGATTCTTTTATAATCCCATCTCTCCAGGAACTAGGGCTTTCAGGGAAGCAGTACTGTGGATTTCTGATTAAATATCACAAGAATTGGCATAACCAATACAAAGGAGTCAAACCACAGCAGGTCATTAAACCCTGGAACAGCTTCCTGCACATCCCTCTGTCCTGTTCATCTACAATGAATCCTTCTGTACTAACACAGGGGAAAAGCGCTGTGTAGCATCACAAACACCAAACCAAGGACCTCCCAGGAGAACATGCAAAAATTTTAGCACCAAGGGTGGCCCAGACTTGTCTCCATGACTTATAAAGAAGCTGTAGCAGCAACATGTGGTGAATAAAACCGAACACAGAACCAGCAGAAAATTAGTTGGACATAGGGGGGTGGAGGGAGAACAGAAGTGTGTTGAATCCCTACTGGTAGCTTATACTAGAGAAGACGGAAAGCTTTGCTTAGTGCTGCACACAGCTGGCCTCTTCCACACCAGGCCTTTTCTCAGAGAGGCAGTTGTGGGAGTACTGATCGGATGAAAAGGACAGAAACAAAACCAACAGTAATGGCTTGGCTTTTACTAAGGCAGAGACCTAAGGCAGCAAATAAGGATGCACCAGAGCGGTGAAAGGGGACGGGAAGGTTCTTTAAATCTGAGTCCCACACAGCCTAACTTAGGTCACGCATGAAATTAAAAGGAAAAAAACCAAACACACACACCCCCCGCCCAAAGCAGGCTAACCCTACATTAAAATGAGCAAATACCATCAAAAATTAACATTTCATTATACAACTACCAAGAATTCCTCATTATGGGGGAAAAAAACCATAACTATCTATATTGAAATATTAAATTGGCAAGGAAAAACACAGAAGGATCATCAGTTTTCTCTCCCAGTAGCGTTTTTTTTTAATACTTTGCCACTAGCTTTTGTTCCATCAGTTTTCTTCCTACTAGTTATTTCATTAGTGAATAAAACACATTCTTTTAAAAAAAAAAAAAATATCATCAAAGCTTGCAGGCCCGACCAGAAATCCACCAGGCTCAGTTTTGCACGGCCATAGAGACACTCAGGTGCCCTCCCAAGGAGATATTACTCAGATATTACTCTACTTTAAAAGGAAAGGTAATCAGTGAGGATGCCAGAGGGGAGCAAGAAGAGAGGAACACATCATGCAGTGCTCTGTTTAGGTCACCAAAGCAGGTGAGAAGGTAAGGTCTTGAAGGACTTGCTGAAAACATTTGGCAATAATTGGCTGAAGGTTAAGATTCAACAGTCAAAAAATTAGAAAGGACAGAGTCATGAGTCACAAAAAAAATTTTTAAACTTTAAAAACCAGGCAACAAAAAAAACCCCAAATAACAAGGCTCAAACTTTGTTACAAACCTGTCAGAGGCAACCACCTCTGAAAAAAAACCCAGCTCCATAATTACAGTGTAGGTTAAATTCCACTCTAAGTTTACAGAGCTATTTTATAAAATTTCAGTAGACATCACTGGACACTGATTACTCAAAACCTCAGTACCTTTAGGTTTCTACATGTTTATTCAGCCATACTTTCTCCCTGGAGTGAATATTATCCTTGCTTAAAGGTTTGATGTGAAATCAAACAGCATGTTGTTTGGCTAGGCTTTGGTCTTCCTTTTAAGACTGCTATTTCTCAAAAAGCCATTTCAAAACAAAAATATACCAGGGCATCTAAATATAACTGACCCTACTCGGACATAAGTTCTCTTTCCATCTGTCATCTCCTTCAGATCTTTTTAAATTGCACCTACTGGGTAATAAACTATGCTCTACTGCTGTACACAGACGCTGCTTTCCCTCGGTTTGGTGAAAAGATGAGCCATAAGCTGTAGAAAGACTATCTGCCCAGTATATGCTATGTAATCGCTCCAGCAAACACTTGGCTTAGTCAAACTCAAAATTAAGTTTAAATTCCCTTCAAAAAGCCCCCTCAGTGTCATGGTTTTCTGGGCTAATTCTAACCAGCAGCACGGAGCACTAGCGACCAGCGGCACACACCCACTAGAGCTTCTGGCTCAGGGAGAAATTAGCAACAGGAAGCAGCCCTGTACTCGAGCTGTCTGTGCCACAGGACATGCAAAGCCTCCAGTCTGAAGTGCCAAGTTTGTGGACCGGGCAAGGTCTTCTGATGACCTGAGCTTCTTGGCAACTACCTTTCCCATTAGTTTAAGCGTACTAATCTCCAAAGCATTAAATGGACAAAACCATATGCTTTCTGCTGTCTGACAGAGATCTCTCAAAACAGTAAGGCATGAATTAAAAAAAGCAATGAAGCAAACCTGGGAGCATCAGAACTCACTGCTGGCTCTAGAAAGCTGTTTCTGATGTACCAGACTATCAAATGTTAATACAGAACTGGGACAAAACTGAACTGCAGTGTGAAATACCTCATTCTTGCTCTGTATCACTAGATCTTTCATAGCCCAATTCCCACACTGACATGAGTTTGAGCCAATAGCTTCAAGGCTTTTACCAGATATGAGAAAGTTAAACTTTCTTATTCACAGAGCCATTTTATCAATTGATTTGTGGTATTACATCATTTACTGCTGAATATTAACATAATACCTCAAAACTGTTTCTGTAATACTATCATCGGTTGTACAAGAGTGCTAAAGGCATTCAAAAGCAGTCTCAGTGAACTGTTCTTAACACTGACTAGTACCATGTCAAACAAGTTTTCCTACAAGCATTTACCTAAAAATTCTTCAGACTTTTGTTGATCTAATAAAAGAAGCAGTTTTTCATTATTTTTTATTCAAATGAAGAAGCCCTACTGCATGAATTTAACTTGCTCCACCTTTACAGATGCTCAAAAGTTCTTGACTAAGCTCCCAATAACAAACTCATTATCACCAAGCAACTCTACTAGGTATCCATAGAAAGAATTGAGGACAGAAATCCAATGCTTCCTGCTTCCATGGGGGAGCCCTGCTGATTATCCTCTGGAGGCCCATCATGGTTCAATCAACACACAACTGACTTATTGGATAGTCTTGGTTCTTAACAGGTGAGCTAAAGTGATAAGAAATTACTGTTCTGGGTTACTTGTCTGGAGCATGGTCAGAGGAGAAAATGAGACCAAATCCCCACTCCTTTATCACAGCAGCTGCTTTGGCTCTGCACAAGTGTGTCATTGGAATTCTGGTTTTGGCTGACGGCAAGGTTTAACTTGGGACTGGGGAATAATTAGCTTTAAAAGAAAATGCTTAGTTAAGCTTAAAAATACAATGCTTCAAAACTTGCCACTTCTGACATCTCTACCAGTTTAACCAAGCCTACCGAATTAGAGATCTGTTTTGGGAGGAGTTTTTGTGTCTGTTGTTTCCCACCCCCACCTGGGCAAAACAATTCAGAATTACTGTTAGTTTCAGCCAAGATAAATAGATGATCTAAAAAAAAAAGTTTTCTTCAAGTCTTTTTGATCTAACAGAAAATATACACATTGTATCAGCACCTTCAAGTGATTGATGAGTCTGAGCCACTGATTTCCATTCAAGGCTATGCACAAAGAATAATATGCTTACTGGTACGTTTTATTGTTTCCTGCAGCACTGCTAGGGAGATGATTGCCGGAGCTGCTTCTTCATGGAAGTATGTGTTTATTTGCTGAGAAACATCTATATTCACCACCATTAACAGGAATAACTGACATTAGGATAACAGGTTTCAATCCTGATAGTCCAAGACTGGAGTGAAGATTATTAGAAGACTCTACCCTATCATCCAAGGAAGAATAATTATGATTGGCAACAAAGACAAGCAATTTTCTTATATAACCAAGATATTTTCCAAGATAAAGAGCCCTGTGGCCTATTGCAGTGTGCTCTGCCATGCACTCTCTTTCATCACGTATCTTGGGGCTTTATAAACCAAGTAAACCAAAGCATACCAAGAACCAATTAAAACAAAATCCCATACAAACAAGAACTTTGCTCTATTACTTTGTCCTCAGAAGTCTTTTTGTTCACTCTAACAGTTCAGTATTAGCCAGACACGGTTGCTTGACTTAAACACTTAAACACACCTACATACTAGAAAATAAAGAAATAACAATAGTTATTCCTTTTGCATCAGCTAAGAATATAAAACAACAGAAGATTAGCCGCTCCTTTTCAATCTAGTTTCTTTATTTCCCTCTTACTACTTATACTTCAGAAAGAAAGGGGCTATGGCAAAGAAATTGGCTACAATGGCATTTGACTCTGTACAGGTTCTTCCAGTTTATCAGAGATGCCAAGTCATGAATTAAGAAAAATAATTTAAAATTATCATATATGGTGCATTCTTATTTTCATATTCTTAAAAAGAAGTGCTCTTCCAGTCTTATGTAGAAGTAAGGAAGGCCTCACAAGTACAGATGACTCCTGTAACATAAGCTGATGAGGTCCAAAATGGTCCTTTTCGGTACGAAAGTCACTCTTTGTCCTCCTCCCAAGAATTAGAGAGACAAAAATGCAGTTTTAAGGAACAAAAATAGTGCCTTAACTTAACTCAAATTTGAATAAGCAGTTATAACATTCACCTGGAGACTAGCAGGTTTAAACTTCCTTTCTGGCAGATCTGGACGTCCTACTCACAGAGCGTCCTTACACTAGTGAGATACAGAATATTCTAAAGGCAGACTGTCACAAGGCTACTTGCTCTGCCTAACAAGTGCTTGCAAAAGCATGTGCTGGAGCTCTAGCATCATCTTGTTTCCCTACTACCAGTGAACTATAGTAAGCATTAGCATATGGAGTTATTCTTGTTTGCTCACTTTTCCTCAATTAATATATAGCAAATATTTGTATAAAATATTTAAATATTCATTGGATCAGAAAAAGGCTCAATTGCCTGGTACTTAGAGAATTGCCTGGGGCAGAAAAAGAGGAAGAAGAAAGAACTGAAGTTCCAGGTTCTGCTAAAATTAGTATTTAAATTAAGCAGAGTAAAACAGCTTCGGAGGAAAGTAACTAACAGAAGACCTAACCTGGAAGAACAGAAGACACATTTGGTAGGCTTGAAATACTTCACATCTCTGGAACTCTACTGTAGCAATCCAGGTTTTCTATGGATGCGCTAACTCATGCCACTTGTTCATCCAGACAAGTTGATTGCTTCATCCCAATAAGTAAATTAAAAAACAAACAACAGATACCTGTCAAAATACAAACTATTTCTTGTCCCTCTGACATAAAGAGACCTGGAAATCATGCATAACGCAGATAGAAACTACATGAAATCATCACAGCCAGTGAAATCTGCTGAAGCTAGAATGCTATTCTATACAGCCTTTCCACAAGCTGATCAGAGACCGTACGTATAATGGGGTGATGCAACAGTAACACAGAAGGAATAAGAGATAAGCAAAAGGGTGAGTTTTAGTGCCCAAAACTGATTTGCAGTGCTCTCTTGAATAAGAAAAGAGACACCCTTCAAAGCTGCAGATTTTGACAAAAGGTATAAAAAGAGAGCAAGGACAAAGAGAATAAGAACGATGACTAGTCAAATACTTTGAAAAACAGAGCGAAGTTATTTCACTTACCAAATCATATCAGGGAGGAGGGCAACTTCCTTTGGGCCCAAGGAAGGGAGGAAATATACTTCACTTTTCAAAATAAGGCCAAATTGTATTTTGCATTCACTTTTCATTTCTGTCACTGCTTGTGGCGCATCTGTTCACTGCCCCATGAACTTGCAAGCAGCTGCGAGGCTTCTGCATGAGCAAGCAGAACTGATCCAATGGTCAGTACTTGTGGCTACTAGGAACTGCATTAATATACAGGCTCTTTATTATCTTTCCATCACCAGAGCCGTGTTCGGAAGACAATCCGCATCCCCACAGCACTCCAGCTGCTGCAGCGTACATCTCCTGTATTCAAATCATTGGGAGCAGCTGCACTTACTGCTCTGGTTACTCAGTCTCTCAAACTTATACAGTAGAAGACTCTTTTAGAAGAGGTCACCGGCACTGCAGACATGAGGGTGGATTTCCCCTTGCTATGAGACAGCAAGCCCTCAACCCAAGTACATATTTAGAGGAAAAACAAAGATATGCAAAATCTGGCAGGAGGCAAGTTTAGTATCATTTTAAGTCTCCAAATTCTTGTTATTCTATCAGGAGAATGCATCCATTAATGTTACATCGAACAGTCATTGGTGCCCCAAGGAAGACTTTGAAAAAACATTCTATTTACAGACAAGCCTGTTAATGTGTCATCTACAATATGCCTCTCCTACTCCTGGGAAATTTGCATGAAAACAGGATTGTTATTGCTCTGACATTCTTGTGTTAATTTCTCACCCGAAGAGGCATGCTACCTACCCTGCCATCCCTGCATACCCACGCTCCCACCACCAAAAAAAAAAAATTAAAGGGAGTTTTAAGTGCAATCCCACTGCAGTTTCAGCTCATGTACCTCAAATCCCAGTTTTAGTAGCAGGGAAGCTCACATGCCAAAGGAAACAGATGCTGTTAAAGCCAATAAAAAACAAATAAACATAAATAAATAACATTTTGTCACCATTAGTGAAGGTCTGTGATTATGTGAGTATTCAATAGGAGCAAATACGCTTCCAACAAGAAAAAAGCACCAACCCAAAATACATCCAATGAAATTAAATGGAAAAGGCAGGTGCAATACCAGCTCAGACAAGAGGGTAACAGACTGTCATTTCAAGCTAGTATTTCCCAGGTACACGATTTCTTTACGGCTGTGTGCTGCCACACCTAACTGAAGTCCTCCTCTTCATGGGGGTGGGGAGGGGAGAAGGAAAGCACCAGGAGGGTTTAAGGGGAGTTAAGTTACAAGCACAGTAACAATTTACCTAAGCTTGATGGGTCGGCAGTAATGGGAAGCTTCCATGCTTCTTTCATTGCATTCCTATCTCATTTTCACTGTTACACATTAATTTTTCTGCATTTTCAAAGACATACATGCACAATAAAAAGAATCACAGAAGGATTTATTGTTTAAGGCTTCGTTTGAAACAGACTGATCCACAGCGTCAGTGCAGCTGCCTCATATGCAGCATCGCATTCTAAAAATCCTTATGACATTTCTCTTTAGACATGAATCAGCAGACTAACAGATGTCTCATTCACACCATGTTTGAGTTTCAGTTTTACTAATGAAATTAATTTAGGGCCAAATTGCATCTTGAGTCACACACAGAACTCTTGTTGACTTGCATGTCAGCCAAATACGTGCATGGGAGAACGGAAATCTGACCTTAATTTTAATTTGATCTTTGTAACAGATTGCTAATTTAGAGAGACAGATTGTGATGTCCCTTCCTTGTGTTACATACTACCTTACATCCCAAATAATCCCACTGAACACAGCAAGATTTCTGGAGTACCATATACTCCTAGGAGGGTCGAGATCTCACAGTGTGCCTGTCACTAGTGCAGCCTGCCTCTGAATCTTGAGTGGTACCAGCACATAGCCTTCCGAGCTCTTTTTCTCTTTGTGCAAACAAGTGTGCAGTCCTGGGAAGACCTGCTGTGTTGTTGCTGGGTTTCATCATGCTACACTCGGTACAGGCAATAGTTCTCAGAAAGGGAGATGAAGAAGCAGCAGGGAGGTCTGTTCTTCCCCACAGGTTGTTCATAGTCTTTTGCAGGCAGATACAAGCTTGCCCGGACAGAATCTGCAGGCACGTTGGCCAAACTGGACTTACTTTGGCCAACAATCCACTGTGTTAACCGCATGATCACAGCTACCTGTTAGAGCTCAGAGTATAGCCACATCTATTTGAAACAGACCATGAATTCACATCTGCCTGCAAATGCATTCTCAGTCCCTGCCTGAAGTCATTCTGAGAAACAGAGCTGCTCCATGAGAAGCAAGCCATTGTACTCAGGGTTTTTTTTAATCTC
Organism: Phalacrocorax aristotelis; assembly: GCF_949628215.1. Lineage (NCBI taxonomy): Eukaryota > Metazoa > Chordata > Aves > Suliformes > Phalacrocoracidae > Phalacrocorax > Phalacrocorax aristotelis. Next base: position 9,780,179 of record NC_134281.1, read on the forward strand.
CCAATTTTCTCAAGGGGATGACTGAACCATGCCCAGAGCAGGTCTGCTAGTGGAGAAGAGTTGGGGGGGGGGGAGAAAAGCAGCTTAAAATCATGTGTTATGACCTCAAATACCTACCATAACTCAGTAGAGAAGAAACTTCTCTGTAATTGACACTATGTTAAAAAAAAAAAAACAACACACACAAAACCCACCACACCCACAAAGAAAAATCAAAGAAACCCCAACAAGCCACTGTTGGCAGAACATTCAACAGTTCCCACACAAACAACTTCAGATTCCCAATCACATTACATTTCACAGTAGTCCAGGAACACATCCACATTTGTACATCCCACACTGTCTCCAGTAGTGACAGATGTTTATTTGGAATCAAGAGAAGTGTTTTCACTATATATTTCTTTTAATGAAACTTCTGATTTCACAGTTAACTCTAAGGACCCAGTCATACAAAAGCTGGTCGCATTCCAACAAAGTGAAAACAAGATTCCTTAACAGGCACGATGCAACAAAAGCTAAGGACAATTTCTTGCTTGAAAAATAAGCACCTGAAGGGCAGTAGGTTGTAACTATGGATGGGGCTAAAGATAAGTAGTTACACTACAAGGTCAGTGAACTCCATGCATTCAGCATCTTAAGCCTCTGACTTTCTCAAGAATATCAGTGGGGTTTTTTGCTTAAGCCTGGCAATCTGATGTCATTTCTACACTTTCACAGTAGGTCTATTCTTACTGTGTTTGCTTCCCATCTAGCTAATGGCCAATGTTTACTCAGAGAAGAGATATCCATCCCCTGCTCTGGCAAACTATATAAAAACCTGTACCAAAAATCTGATATTAGCAACATTCAGAGAGTTATTCTTGATTCACTTACTCAGTAGCTTAGGCTGATTCACTAGCATTTCTCTGGCTGCCTTCAGTTATTCTCTCTACCTGCAGAGATCACTGAGCCATATTACTCCTCCTTTTCCATAATATTCTGAGGTGGAATTCAGATATGACATTATGACAGATAGCAAAAAGCCAATGGCACCTTGAATTTGTGGTTGGGTTATCCATTTCACCAGCAGATCCATTTCTGCTATGATTACATAGTTTAAGATGCACAACATACTGTATGGCATTTGCCTTCCAGTTACTTTGTGATAGGCTATTTCCCTAAGCATATGGTTTTTACCATTTTAGAAAACTATTCTTGATGGTGTGTCACAAGACTGGAATCTATGCATTGGTAGCCTATAAGATGCACAACTATGCTGTGCAATTTAAGAACACCAAGCCAGAAGAAAAATATACAAGAAATCCCAGGAACAAAATGTCTAAACAGACTGGCACAAAAACTGCTACAGACTCTCATACGTGCCCAGTTTCCTAGTGTTTTTGTTGCACCCCTTCTTCCCCAAACTGCCCTTCATATACTATAACCTTCACTTTGGTTTCATGTCCTATTTCCCATTACATTTTGAATTGTTGCATTTATATTTAAAATCAGTCTCAAGTACTTCCAACATATATTAATGATCTCTTAATAATTTAGGAGGCATTCAGAGCATAAGGTGCGCCTCTGCCAGATACTCCAGAATTGTCGGACAGAAGGTCAAGACTTTGGATGGTCTAAGCAGATACTGTCTCAATGCCTTTTCCTTGGCCTATGATAATTCATAAGTGCATCAAGATTTGCCTTTCATTTTGTACTTTTAAAAAATAAGAAATAGCTTTCATATAATTTTCAACAAAAGGAGCCCAGAGTATTGTTATTTTCTCAGCTGCACCTGGGCAGACTGAAAGATATAACATCCAATTTCAAGTTGTTAGCTCATACTGTGTACCTGTAACTGCTTGGACTTTACACAACACCTCAGACATTATGCATGCCTTATAGAAATGCAAAGTACAGAGTTTTCTTGAAAAAAATACATACAGTTGCACATATATGCCTATATATGCCTAGATAAAGTAGAATCCATTGGGTGTTCACACTGACACCTGAGTTCTGTCCAGATCAGTAGAAAAAAATTTTTCTTTAGCACCTCCAAGAAAAGCAAAGAATGTATTTTAGACTTTAGCCAATTTTAGGGACATCACAAGCGGAATAAATAAATCAGGGAAAATGCTAACAAGTGAACTATCTGAAACAGCACCTCACATGAGCTGCACCACACCTTCATCCAAGCCCCTCCTGCCATGAGTGTGTAACATCCCAAGTGCACCGTTTGGGATTTGGTACACTTCAGGGTAAAAGCTGATGTTGGATGGAGAGGAGCTGTAATCATAGAGCAAATAGCTCTTTAAGCATAACCCTGCCTAATGCAGAAATAGCTCACTACAACACCACTACACAGATGCAAAAGATGTGCAACATCAAAGTTTTTGCCATATTATGTAATGATCAATGAATTACTTCTCTCACCTATTTTTAAACATGTGCTGCACATAACTACAACTGCCTCAGCCCAATAATTGCTGTTCATTACTGCTGATTTCTAGCACATAAGTTTAATCTTTATCATCAGCAAGAGAGCACAGTTTACTAGAAGGCAGCTTCCTCTCAAAATACACACATGGTACTGCTTCAGAGGGGTTTGTGGTAGGGAGACAGGGGTTGTGACTGCAGTAAGCTGCCAAATCCCCAGTGAAAGGAGCCTGGTCTTGTGCTACAGGATCTACTCAAAAAGTCACAAGCACAGCTTTATGGCCATAGTAAGAGCTAACAGGTTGGTTTGTATTTAATAAATATTTGAGACATAGATTTGGTTCTTGACAGTTTGGTCTTGGCATTGTTCTGTATGCATTAAAAACACGACTTTACAGAAAGACATTGGGTTGCTAGCCACACTGCTTCCCCAAGCCAACAGCAGGGAACAGGCACCCATTTTATAATGGATCCATAATGTATGATCAAGCTGTAAAAGCCAGACTAGACCTTGCTGCATTATAAGCTCTAAGCTAGAACACCAGATTTGTTTGTGAATTTCCATGCGTATCTTGTAAACCAGTTCAAAGTGTGCCCAATAAAAGTTAACATTTCATTTACAGTTTAATTTTGTCAACAAATCATGATTTACTATATCTGTCTGTCAAACACTATACCAGTCCCTTTCAAATATTACAGGAACTAAAATACAAGTTTCTAATTAACTTTGTCATATGAACTAAAACTTCTCTCTTCAAAGACTGGGATTTAAAGTAATAAATATTTCTTCAGAAGTAGGCCAGTTTGAATTCAATATGCACCAAATAAATATTCCCTCAATTAGATGTGTGCAAGTAAAAAGCTTTATGTTATGGCTTATAGCAATTTCAGATAAAGAGCTTGTGAGATGGAGTGAATCCAGCTACGAAATGATTGCAACATATTTTTAGCACAGGATAGCACTCATCTCAAAATAATTCTGAGAGTTTTAGCAATTTTGAGATCACACTAGGTTTTCAGCAAGACTACCATGCTTAATAGATTTCACAAATTACTCCTAAAAAATTAATAAGGCAAATTAAGGGTCCTTGTAATGAATCATGTAACTTTTCATTTGGCAGAATTACACCCTTTTTCTCTTTGTGCAGGAATCATCATTTAAGTTGTACCATTAGCCACAAGGCTGACTAAAGAGGGGAAGGAAAAAAAATTACCCATTATTGTGATAAAGTTTTCTACATTATCACTACTTTGATATTCTAAACAAAGTTTCTACTCATCACTGACTGACACCGAGGTCTGTTTTCATGACTAATGAGGAGTACTGTTGTTACTACCGCAGAACAGTGACTTTTTTGATTAAAGGGTGTAAGTTCAAAGAATACTTATGAAAGAATCCTTCAAAGAAAACGCATATAATCCACAACTGAATCTAAGACTTTTCACACATCAATCACCATGAAACTCCCTTCTGTATTACATCTTAGAGCTAAACGCTGACTACAATATGTCAGATACCATTTGGACTAAGTTGGCTTCTAGCAAACATTATCAACTATTTTTTCACTAAGGTGTTGTGGCTCTTTAAGAAAGCACTTGTTCAAGGGGTTACACAGTCCCTCTTTCACATGTACCCAAAGGCCAGCAATACTGAAGTTACTCAGAGCAACTGCAGGTATCAAGCAGCATCATGGCTAGTGAGGGCAGGCTGCACTACAAGCCACTGAATTAAGCAATGGCTCCACTAAGTGTTGTCAACAGATCCACAGGCATTGCCAAAAATGAGATCTTAGCTGGAGAAAGTACCTACATCAGGAGAAAAGCAGTCGCAGAATCCTCCAAAGGTCAATAATAGTCTCTTCTAGAACGGAATTATTCAAAAGAACAGCAACAACTTCAAGCTATAAAAGTCAATATTCAGCCTGCCTATTTCAGCAAAAATACACCCATTTTTACATGAAGAGATATCAGGCAGTCCTCAGCCAAGACAGCCTTTGACAGACAGTTGCTGCAGGGAGCAACTGGCTATTCCCAGCCAATACTTTAACTGCTGTGGGAGATGCAAAACATCTGGACAGACTTGACTGATCAAAAAGACAGGAGAAGACATACTGTATCTCTTCATTTTCCTTTCTTTTTCTCCAAGATCTGTTATGCTGGCCCAGATCACCTTTTCCCTGCAAGAGCTAGTACCAGTGTTGCCTGTTGAAAATACAGCACTAAGACAATGCAGCCTTGAGTTGATTATTTGCAAACCTGCGTTGCTGACTGTCAAAGCATCGCTTCATTTTTGTATTGGTTCTGTTTTCAAAGAACATTGCATGAAGACTGAAAGCAAGTTAGTGCTCTGTATACTGGAGTGTGGCACCAGATGAGTGCTAATACTCTGTGTTTCCCCTAAAACATTTTAGGGGGAACTACAGTTCTGTAAACTACGGGGGGTGGGGGTGGGGGATACACCAAGACTAAACACATGTCTACAAAGTTAACTGTAAAAAATTGAGGAATAACAATTTCATACTCTCCTGTATTACAACCAGGAATGGGTTTCTAATTTACCCAGGGACTGCAGACCCCTCCATTTCTCTCTTGAATGCTAGCAGATGCTGTGATCTTGGGCAGTGGGGACCACTATCAAAGTCACCCCAAGTTTACAGAGGTATCACTGTTGGCAAACATTCCTCAAGCACAGTTACCAGTATAGCCCCTTACTTCTAAAAAACCGAATTTACTCCTCATGCAGCATCTTCCTGAATTCACAGTTAATACTGTTTCTTCAAACACCAAGAAACTTTCTGACACAGCATCTAGTGCTGGGTTGGAACATGTCAGTGGAACAGCTGAAATGAAAATGACAAGTGGCTTCAGCATTACTTTGGACCAGGGCTTCTGGGTAGAGGCAGAAGATGAATTTCTGGCAATACTTTTCGGTCCCTTCACAGCCTTTTGTTCTGGGGGATCATTGCCTGTTACTAGCCTAATTCAAGAAATTCAGCTTTGTCTCATTTACTCTTAAATGATTTAGAATTCATCTTATAAATGGAGTATAGTCAGCTGTGATTCAGAGCTGCAAGTCTCCATCTATGACAGTAAGAAAGATATGACACAAAGTTCAATCTTAGGCCTGCTCATAGCTTCACTTTTTGTAAATTATTTACCATCTGTTCACAGTAATGTCTATTTAGACGAAGATGATTCAGCCATCCATGCCAGGAGTTACAAGTGGAGAAGTTGTACCAAGAAGTCAGACGGATTTCCACTTCAAGCATTATTGCTTTGTGGGTGCTGCCAGCAAATATAGATGTGAAGCATTTTCCAAACACTTCTCTAAACCTTGATTCAGGGAACAGTCAGCAATTTGTACATCTGTCAGCTCGGTTCACTGAGCAGCATGGTACACATAGGTCTTCAAGAGGGACTTATAATGCAGACAGGCTAGGGACCTGTGCAGTTGAATGCAGGGAGGTCACAAATTAACATAGAGTGAGCCACAGAGAAAGCGGCACAAAGATGGATCATGAAACATCTGACAAGCAAGTAGCAGAGCAGAAGTGACAAGAGACCTTGGAAAGCCTAGCAAGTGAAGCTAAGTGGAGAGGGTCACAGTTATGTATAGCTTTCAAGACTGACAAAAAGTATCCATCAGATACAATAACTGGATGAGAAGTTTACAAGGGATTTTTAAGAAGGGAATTTCATGGACAAACAGGTTAGTGTTTTGGCTGGATCAACAGGAGTAATGACTATGACTGAGAAGACAGATTTACTTAATATATGTTAATCAAAACAGGTTAGCAGAGAAATGCCTGAACAAGAAAATACCCTGGAGAGATGGAGGAAATTCAGAATAACCTGCCTGGTGTGATCGTGGGCCAAAGGAGATATTGAGGCTTCTGTAACACTATTTGCTCCGAGAAGACATTTGTAAGGCATTTTACAGAAGGAAGCCAATACACAAGATCAAAAAGTAGCAGCTTAGCAGAGGACAGACACTTTTACAAATCATCTGCACAGAGATATGTTAGCCTCAGCTATCATTGATTCAGCTATGAATTGAAGAAATTACCTGACGATCAAGGTGAAAAGCAAAGGGGCCAAGAACAAAGCCTTAAGGAACAACTTCTTTCCTCCCAAAATCATTGGGGAAAGTAGCAACTGAAAATAGCAGCATCTCATAGAAGAGAAAGTGTCAAGGACCAAATACTTGGCCATTCAAAATAAGCCTATTATCGTTTTTATTACATCATATTTACCCAGAAAAGTTAGATGCCTAGTAACAGCAACAGGACATATGACTACAGCTGTCCTTTCTGCCCTCAAAAAAATCCCCGCAGCAAACATAGCATAAACAGCTGATCCCTAAACACGCAAATCGCCCTTCGTTCTGGAGGCACTACGCAGCTTTATAATGTGGTGTCTCCCTTCCCATTGCCTCGTTATAGTATATTACTAATCCCATGTAGAGAGCACAACAGCAGCTGCTCCGAGGCTGATAAAAGGAGATAACACATATTCCCTCAAACACAGCATAATTTTGTCAGAGATTTGCGCTTAATTATTAGGCATCATCATGCTACTTGGGAGATGGCTACATCTGCTGTGTACTGCAGATCGACTTCTGTGCTAAAGTGTGTCTACCTCTTGCTGCAAGTTTTACATTTAAATAAACAGTTTAGAAGTGTTCTTCCATCTAATAATTATTGAGCAGACAGAAAACAATTCTAAGCAAAGACACATTATCCTGTCCGCACAGGAGAGCAGCTGTCACCACCGCTCCAGGTTTTCTACAGGCAAAGAATCATACTAGTGCACGGAATCAGGCCAATTCCAGATATGTAAAATAGCCTCTTACAGGTCTTGTCAATTCCTACTGCCAAATACAAAACCACACACATTCCCTCTCTCAAAATGCCAACACAAAAGTGTACTGGGAGCCTACATGCACAAAAAATTGACAAGTTGCAACTGCATAAAAAATAGGACATGATTAACTGCTGCATATTCTAAATTCCTTGGAGACACTGGAAAACAAGATATATATATATATATATAAGAACAAGGAAATCTACCTTGGCAGAGAGCAAGAAGCTCCCTACCAGCAAAGAATTAAGCTCACAGCCCCATTTTAACAATCCTGCCAGAAATATTCTTTCCCCATAATAACACAAACAAGCAAATAAAAAAAGTTGAAAGAAACACTGAAAGTACAGACACTTGAGAAAGTTCTCAGAGCAACCTGCCATGGGCAAGAAACAAGCGCCCATATAAACAGAAAAGGCCAGTAAAGACATATGTATTTTGACAGCACTTCCTGAACAGGGAAAAATAAAGCTGGAATATTAACCAAAATTACGCCTTGAGTTAGTGGCCCGTTGCCACCCAGATCCCATCAACTGAGCTGCAGAAAAGAAAGCTGGCTTGATACATGATGCTGTTCTCATATATGAAATGTTGATATTGGTACCACAGTTGTTAAAAATGAGCTATGGATGATGAGATCTAGTTTTGCTTATGTGGTAACCAAGCAGTGTCAGGTTTGTTCTAGTATACAGATGAAGATACTTCCTGTCTCCATCAGCACACAATCCAGAAACTCCATGTCTAATGTGGGCTGAAAACACATGGAACTACACAGTTTCTCATTCACACACCATATGAGATGCTCTAAGATAATTCACCAGGGCTCTCAAGGCTGCTTCAGAAGGACCTGGGTATCCCATAGGTCCTGTGTCAGATTTGCTGACCCTGAGGCATTGTCTCATAGCCTACAGGATTTCAAAAGTTATTATATGTGTATCTATGCTTATGCAGCAGAATTGTGCCCAAACTACTGATTCAACAGTGTACACATGGTTTAAGACTACCTTTCCAGAGCACATTAAAATAAATTTGAGTACAACCCCTCTCCTTTTTCCTTCCAGCCAAAAGAACTTGAGAGCCAAATTCCCCCTCTGGTAACAGCACCTACGAAAACCCAGGTGATGAGAAGGTTTCAGAGGTTACAACACAGACTCCCAGCTGAGACTGCACCCTCTGCATCTCTTTGGAGGCTGAAGCCAGCGTTAATTACAGCATCACTCTTCAGGAAGTTTCTCAACTGAACTGGCTCGATCAGTGTTCACCCGGGGGCAGGGCGGCGGGGGAGAATATTTTCTACTTTCGGTGTTTGATTTTCTTTTTCTTTTAAGCTAGAACGATTTGTAGAAGATGAGAAATACACTAGGAGAGTAGGCAGGAATATTTAGCATTGCATTAGAGCAATGCCTCAGAGTGCACTCACACGCTCAGAGCCCTGCTGTGCAAGGTGCAGGAGGAACAACAAACACCACCACTTCCCTTCCAGGAATTCACTGGTTCCTGGCCAAGACAGGTCATAACCCACAAGGCAGACAGGACAAGCTGGAGACTAAACATGCAGAAGGGGTAAGAGGTATTGGGAGGAGGAGGAAACAATAAGGTGAACAGGATCTAACAAAATAATAAAATAAATACCAAAAAGAAAAATTCATAGTAGTGAGCACTCAAATCTATTTCTGATCTTATTCAAAGGATGACAAATATTCTCAAGGGAAATAACAGTTCCTGACACCACACCCACACATCATTATGCTAAAGCTTTAGCATTTTCTGGCTGCTCAGTCATTCCAGTTTTAAAGAAACATAACCTGGAAAATTCAAAATACGAGTTGGAAGATTCTGGCGCTATTTGTGCTCCCACAGCCCCAGCCAGTTCTCATGGTTCATAGTTATGTCACTAATTTCAAATGTCTTTATCCACAAGACACAAATACCACTCTAAATGGATGGACTACAAAGAGCATTAAATGAAAAAGAATACCTAAACTGTAAATAGATATCAGACTCTCACATTTTGTAGTACTGTTTTAAACTATAATATTGACAATTACAATAAAAAATTTTATGGCTAAGGAGCCACCTAATGTCAGCAGCAAGCCAGACAGGTTTCAAAAGCTCAGCCCATAATCCTCCGAGCTTACTTTGTTTGCAATAACCAGGCAGCAACCACTTGTACTACAAATTGACCCAGCAGCCCAGCCTATTTCACAGATCACAGGACACCAGAACCTTTCTGTATCGCATCTCACATCAGTCTGCCGAAGTACAGCACTTCCAAAAGCAGTCAGGGACTGAAGACAACAAGACCCAAGTCTGTCCACAACATCTAAGCTTCCCATGTATCAAATCCCCCTTTCCATACAAAAATCAAGCCCCTCCACCCTTCGCCAATGCCTCCCTTAAGTAGTCAATGAAAATGTGCCCACTTCACAGGGGGATGGGAGAGGAAAGAGGTAAGTGAGAAAGCTGCTCATGGGAGGTATTATTCCTTGCCCTACCAAGGACACCCACTGCTTCCCAGTATGAGGCCAGTGAGTCCTACAACAGAAGGGCTTCCTCAGTTCATGTCCACCAGCCACTCCACTAAATAGAGCAGCCTAGTCTACAGAACCAAGTTACACGGTATTTGCTGTTGTATTTCACCTAGATGCATGCAGTTCCAGTGAAAATTATGTAAAAGGACAGCCTGGGGAGAATTGAGAGTTGATATATTGGGAGTCATTGCTAAAAAAAATTCAAAATTGTTAACGTGATCAGAGAGGTGTATAGCACTGGTTTCAGCATTCTTCCACACGCACAGATGAAGCAGATTAAGCGCTTGTCTCCAGTTCCATCTATTCTGTACCATCTGAAAGAATTAAATCTCCAGTCTAAAGAAACAAAAATACTCTTGCATTCTGAAGAGGATGGAGAGAAGTTAATGCAGTAAGCCAGTATGAATTAACTTGGATTTTATACCCTGCAACTTGCATGTAAATAAAGCTAACTTTATTATGGCTCTTGGGTTAGCATACAGTCTCTGAATACTTCATCATGGATGAAAATGGAAACAACTTAAAAATCCCATGCACATAATAAGGCTTTGCAATGTACTCAAAGAATACATATTCACAGATTTAAACTCCTTGTTGAAAATTTGAATATAAAGCTGGAACAACTTAGAATTAAGCATCAAGTTTTACAGAGGAAAGAAAACTATCATTCTTGTTTGGGGTTTTTGTTTGGTTTTGGGTTGAGTTTGTTTTTTTTTAAAAAAAACCCAAGTATGTGTCTAAAAGCAAAGCTTAAGTTCAGAAGAATGAAAACTTTTTTAAAGGTAGAACTATACTAAATCTGAATTCATATTAATAGAGCTATTTACTAACCTATAACGCTCTTTCCCCAAAAAATCATCTGTAGCCTGTTGATGTCCAAAAGCTGAATTCCAATAACAACAGTAATTGCAGCAGTAATTACGCTTTGGATGGGACAGAATTTCCTTGCATTCCTTCTACTGCTAATCAGAGTTCCTTCTCAGATGGGTCAGCTTTGCTCCACTGAGTCACAAAATAAAGCTTCTCATTTTCCTCAACATTAAGAGTAAAACCTGCATGAAAAAAATTTGAAACTAGATCGTGGAGTGTTTCCCACTCTTGCCACATGTCTTTATAGTTAACTACTGCAAAATCAAACAGTATTCCTTTAAAAAAGAATTCAAAAGTCTAGGTATGGTTGGTTGTTTTTTTTTTTTTTCATTCACATGGGCAGAGTCCAAGATAAACATGTGTTATCTACTCTAAATGCAAGATACTGGGAAGGATTTTTTGGTTTTCCTATACATTAGAGCAGTGGAACAGGCTGCCCAGGGAGGCTAGAGTCCCTTCCTTGGAGACATTCAAACCCCGCCTGGATGCGGTCCTGTGCCCCCTGCTCTGGGTGTGCCTGCTCAAGCAGGGGGGTTGGATGAGATGACCTCCAGAGGTGCCTTCCAATCCCCACCATTCTGTGATTATCACTTCCCATGCACACACCGCTTATTATATCAGCTTAAAAGCTTGTGCATGTGCTATCAGTAACTTGGGGAACACAAAGATATTCTAGCTTCACATCGAAAAATCTGACCTTCCTATTTAGCTATACAAGTAGTTGTTCAAACACACTCCACCTCACGTGAAAATAATCATTTTTACTCTGGGAAAGCTACCCAAAGTTGTAAATTGGATTCCCTGCTGGGCTGATATATTCCATGTGGAAGACCATACTACCAAAGTTCATGCTTGGTGGTAGGTGTGCTAGCTACGTTAGAGCTACACCACCAATGCCTGCATATACTGCAATCCAGCGTTCAAGTGCAGCATAACCACAGTCTCTTTAAGTAGCTTCAGGATTCTCAGCATATTTGCAGAACAGTCCCTGAATATTTTGGAAAGCATCTGTATTAGCATTGCAATGCTTTTGTATTTTTGGAAGTAATACTTTTTTTTTATTCCATCTTAAGTTTCAACTCAAGAACTGAAAGAAAATGACATATATTTTTTTAAAGTGAGAAATGTGTTGCTGTTGGCACTTATCTGGAATCTCTGCTCGATGCTGGCTTTAGCCAATGCCAACCGAGATTCCAGATGGGCTGCTGAGTGTTTTTGGTTTTTAAAAAACATGGCAGCCAATGCACCCATCTGGCTGCATATAGAAGTGATGTAGGAAAAGAGATCAAGCTCTACCCCTGTAATTGAGGTTGATAAATCAGGCTCTAAAATTGTGCACAAATGTATATACAGAGAGAAGAGCACGCACAATTTATCTGCATCATTAGAGTAAGTGTTAGCATCGAGTGATTGCCACCATGTTCACCACATACACACAAAAAGAAACTTCAGACTGCTGAATCACTGTTCTTATGAGTTTTAAAAACTTTTGTACTGGTATTTTAATATAGTTTACAGCAAAGATTAGAAGTTTATATGTGCAAAGTTCCTACACAAACAAAGAACGCAGGAGCAGACAGTACAGGTTCCTGAATTTACACTCCAAGGGAAAATCAGAGGTCAAATTAGCCTTGAACCTTGCATTATTTTCAATAGTGTTAAGTTAATGTATTTTTTTCTTCCAGCCAGCTTACATTTATTTGCAGCAATAAGCAATTCCAAAAAGAGCACAAACAGTAGAAAACCCAGCAGTTCTGGCCAAGAATGCATTAACTCAATGGCACAACAGATGAAACCAAAGACCTCAAACTATTTAGCTTTGCATCCATGGCAGTAATTCTCAAGTGCGGCCAGATACTTCACATGTGGCCACTGCAAAAAAAGCATTTAGCATATTTTGTCACTAATACAGCTTCTATCACTCTCTATTGACACATATTGGAAAACTTAAGTTCCCTGAAGGTAAGGTCTCAAAGAGACAGCAGATCAACATCCGCTTGCAGTATGTTTAACAAGGTCACAGGTGGAGTAAAGATACTCACTAAAAAGGTCTCTTCCTGAAGACGACCCTGTCCTGACTGAATGCAGACGATTTTTTTCCCCCCCCAAACAGTTTCGCCAGGAAGCTCAGAGCAACAATAAAAAACCCCAAACAACACCCAAAACCCCATGCCAGTAAATATCATTGGTCTTTGACCTTCAGTTTAGTCAATACTTCATAGTCTGAAGGAGGCGAATTTAAGACTGTCATTCAGTTTAACAGGAAAATGCCTCTTCTCGGTTGCAAATTACCAGATCTGCTATTTTTCAAATAGCTGCATTAAAAAGCTCTAAGGTTTTGTTATTTTTATTTGTTTAAAAATCGAGGCACAAGTCTAATTCTCTTCTCACTTAATGCTGATTTAGTTACTTCAACTTCAGTAGAGTAGCTTCTAATTTGCCATGGCATAAGCAAGAGGCAAGCAGGAATGACAACTCTCTGGAGGAACACTGATTAAGCATACTCTTGGAGAGGTCTCTATGGGTCCAAGTTCACCGTCAAGGAGTATGACCACCAGAGTGTCATATTCCTTCAGCTGCTGTGCAGCACAATTGCCGAGTGACAGTTTAAATTATGTGGAGTTTGCTTGCTCTTCTCCTTTCCTTGAACAGTTCATTGCAACATTGATAAGAGGAAAAAAAGTCATAGCAACCAAGACACAGAAGGAGAAAGCCCAGGCATATTGCAATCAGTGGGAGTTCTGCCATCCAGTTTGCTGGAGCCAGGATTTTATGCATTGTCTCATTCTATTAGTATTAAAGAAATAATGAGTACAGATTTACCCAAAAGGACATCTCATTCAAACTCTTAGATCACTGGCATCTTCTAAACAGCCAGCCAGATGTTCCCAGAAACACATGTCCTTCGCATCCTAAAGAACAGAACCATTTCATACAACACCCACTGAAACATTAACATAGAAAAGTTCTGGCCATACTTTTACCAAGAATCCTATGGGTTCTTTTCTCACCAAAATGGCAGCTTGCTTTGAGGCTGCATGTGCAGCAATACAGGGGAGATTCATGTCTGTCAGTAGAGACAGAGAGTAAGTAGCTTTCCTTTACAGCTTTTCAACACAGCACCAAGAAACAAATGAAATTCTGGATTCACTGAAGGCAATAACGAAAATTCCTTTTTATATTATATTTTCCATTTAATAAATACTTTATGATTAAAAGTAATATTACTTTCCTAGAACCATTAACATTAGAAGCTAGACAAATACTTGAGCAATAAGTAAAAGTAACAGCATTATCAATCCTAGCTGGGAATCCTGCTTTATAATTCAGGGTCTTTTGTTTGCAATTTCATCTCTACCTGAGACAGAGCACTGATTACCAGGTCTGCCCCTGCTCCGGCTGTACCTGCCTCATCCTAGAGTCCAGTAAGGCACTAGGGGACTATGTCCATCACAGAGCTTTCTCTCCCCTTTTTTTCTTCTCTTCAAGTAGTATTGCTTCTTAACTAGGATTCAAGGTTACTAAAAATAGACTGTTGCTGTATCAACAGAGTCAAAGAGATGTGGAGTCTACTGTCATTCTGACAACTGAAAACATCCTGCTTAGTTTGGACTGCCAGACCCAGAACTGTACCAGCAGCAGTATTTAAGTCACATTAGCAGCCTTCTCATTGCTCCTCCAGACAAAAAGATGACACTGGAACCCACTATACTCAGCCAGTTTATTTTCTTCTATGTTAATAATATTTTAATACACTTTATCTTCAGCTAGGTCAGGGCACTAACAATCTCTTGTAGGTAGATATTATTTCCAGGATTTTCAGCAGATCTTTGTAAAACATACTTCAGTATCAATATTTATCCAAGATGAAAAAGGAATCAATCAGGCATCTGTGTGCCTTTTCCACTTTCAGGTCACAAGTGGATATATAAAGATGGAGGATTTTTTTTTTAATTTATTTTTTTTAAGTTTCAATAAGTCTTAGCTGCTCCTTTGTAAAGCCACCAGACAATGAACAGCAGTTCAAAGGTGAACCAGTAACTTTAAATGAAGCCATTCCAGAAACAATGGGCTTCTGCCCCAAATCATTCCTTTCACAGTGAGGATAGAGTACTGTATATATAGCATAACTAAGGGTTTCTACTCCACAGAGATCACTCAAGAAACCTCTGCTGGCACGAGAAACTCATTGCAGGAGCTGCAAACAGCTTATCTGGTTCTTCATAAAACAAAACCAACAAAAAATGTGATGAGGTGCAATAATTATACTTGTCACCCTGCTCACCTCCCTGACGCGTATGGCAGGAAGAGGTCGGGCACCTCACGAAGGAGGAAGCACTTTGTTCACTATGTTCTGTAATCGCTTCATATCACTCAGAACACTACACTCACATGGATGATACAGTAGGATCTCATGTTACATGAGAAAAAGTGTGATTATCATGGAAAACAAATCTTAAAAGTCTAAGAACTAAAAAAGCACAAAATAGTCGAGGCAAATAAGCCTATATAGTCTTAGATATTATGGATGCACAGGGCAGAGTGACTTAATTTTGAGAATTTGGATTTGGAAGTTCTGAGCTTTCCTTGGAAGAAGAGCCCAGTTTTCACCTGATCTGAACGTATAAGCTTTTATGAAGTCTTGTTTTTAAGTATATTAATAATGTTTATTTCTAGGGCTTAGACACAGGAGCATTCGTTTCATTTTCATTACATCACACTGCCACTAAAACCTAAAGTTAAATATTATATCAGAGGGGAAAAAAATCATTTTTCCACAATATCCTGCAGACTTTAGACATACCTATGTACACAGAAGATGATCAAATTTATTAGCAGTTGGTGGACTACTCAGGCTTTCATGAAACACCTATGAATTATGGTGCAAAGAACAAGTAAGTCAGCTCCTCAAACACCCATTTCTTAACTGTTAATTGTCTAGCAGAAACCTGAATTATTGTCAGCAGCAAGCTGAGGAACAGTTGGGCCCTTGGCCTGTTATTAATTACTCCTCCTCAGTACATCTCCAGTATTCACATTCCCAGTAGCTAAATCCTGGTTTAACATCCAGAGGGTGTTAAACACAGATTCCTCCATACCAGCACTATCACAATAATCCACTTCCATTGCCTTTGTCCCAGTGCTGGCACGATACAGATATTGAGTGGCAAAATTAAAATTCAAGTGGGATGGGGTTTTGCTCAGTTCCCAGGTAGGTCTCTTTGCTATGGAAATAAAGCAACCGTTTGAATTCACTACAGTGTTTTTACTGGGGAATAACAATATTAAAGATTAAAAATATTAAGTAATTGGTAGCCAACAGAAATTGTTCTATTTACCATGCATGGTTTATTCTTTGCTGCTCACGCAGCAGGATAACTCTAGTAAAGCAGCCTCTCTGTCAGCTCAGATGCTCAGAAGAGCTGCCATTCAGCTACTGAATAACACACCCTCCATGAAAAACACGGGCTTAGTACTCAAGGTGCTCTGCCACAGCACTCCCAGTTCTGGTGCACCGGGTGAGACACTCCTCTGCCTGGCCTCTTGCTGCGTGACAATCCCAACATGATTCCCAAAAGGCACCTGTGGAAAGCATACAGCCTCCCTCGGGGTAAGCTGAGAAAGGTCCTTACATGAGGGCAGCAAGCAATCTGCACCACGAGAGAAACTGAATGAACAGCGTGAGCTCGATTTAACAATGCTTTTACAAATTGAAGACTGAAGAGCCAGAGGCAAAAAAGGCACCTATTAGACGACTGGGTCAACGCTAGCATGATGGTGGGCAATTTCACTGTAAGAAGAAAAAGAAATAAAAGAGAACTGTTTTGGAGGTAAGATTTAGTAACATCTGGTTCCAGCACTTAAAAAGAACAAAACCCATCTGCAATGTGTAAGCACATAAAGTTTGTCCACCGAGCATATAGAAAAGACTTCACACACATCAAGTCCTTTATGTGATTTATCTCCAGCTGAGGCTACTGAAGTCATGCATCAAACCATTCACTCACAATTATCAGGATGCTCCCATATGAAGGGGACTTGCTGACATATTAAATACAGCTAAAGCCAGATAAGAACCATCAGTTTTACAGCACAGCTTTTGCTCACAGAAAAAAGTTTATTCATGCGCATACACACATACACAAAAACCTGAACAATTAGAGCTACTGACATCACTTATAAATTCTGCTATTCATCATCTCAAATGTTACATTTGGGAGCTGGGGGAGGAAGAAGCCTACAACCAGTCAGATTTAATCATAACATCTGCTAAGAACTCCCAACCTTCGATTTCATTCCAACAAGAAGTAACCTTTAAGAACACACAACAAAAAAAAGCGCTACACTCTGTTCAACAAAACCCACTTGAAATATTTAATGTCAAGGCACTGATAAATTTAAGAGAAAAGGTTGGAATGTTTCAGGATTTCATAAGGCAGTTGGAACAAGTTGCAGATTTGCAGTGTCTGGCCAGAGCTGGGTGATGTAGCATTAAGGGTAAAGATGCTCAATCCAATATGCTGCTTAAAACCAAACAAGCTTTGTTTGACATTAACTTCTTCCGATTTTAAAGGTTCTGTGCCCATCTAATACCTGTCAGTACACTAACTGGCTAACTCACCAGGAAAACACTACAAACTGGGAGGATGTCATGGTGGGGACAGTTACCCTCAACCTACATAAACCTTGGGAAACCTGTCAATAATAATCCAACCCAGATAAAGGTTGGGTATTATCAAATCAAAGGGGAAGAAAGAAACAAGTACAACAGAAGTACAGAGCAATGATTACACAGATGGCTCTGGCCCCTGGCTGCATCAGTCTTGCACTGACGCTTATCACAGCCTTCCCCCCGCCCCCTCCGTAACTAGGGGGAAAAAAAAAAAAAAAAAAAAGAGGTCTGTACATTGGATTGTTCATGGAGAAAAGAGGAGGAAATGGGTTCAAAATTACTGAGGAAGGAAAGGTCTGCAGACCAAGAAGAACATTTCCCACCCCTTCCAAAAAACACACAAAGCTGAAAGTATACAGTTCAGAAGTTCCATAACAGCTTGAACACCACAGGCTTCCTTAAACCCCACTGGAAAGGGACATTCCTTTAACTGAAGCCTTTAGCAAAAAAGCACCTCCATAACCTAGTGAAATTTCCACTAGAAATATATCAGGATACACTGCAAATATAGATTAACAGATTAACAAGAAAATCCAATACAGTAATTTAGATGGCAACACAGTCTCATCTTCAGTTAGTTCAAACCAGATGAGCTCTCCTGGGGCCACCATTAGGTTCAAGGTCAAACACCTTCAACCCAGGCACAGGCAAATGTAATGCCACCAGCATTTGGAGGCCAATGGAGAACACCTAATGAAGCTAATCCAGATTCATCTCCAAAAGATTTCACAGGGTTTTTTTTTTCCCCCCACCATCACCACATCACATTTCCAGTTTAATTTGGTTTCAACAATATGCTTCACAGACTAATATATTACACTTAACATTTGACACTAATGTGTTCCAACAAAGTTAATGCATTAAAGGGATTACATGTTTACAGATTACGGAGCAGGTTCTTCCTGGATGTCTGCCGAAAAAATCCTGCAAATGTTCTGGCTCTAGGCTCTCCTGGTTACACCCAGCATTCATCTTGATAGGTTAGTGTAATCGGTTTGTGTGCACAGAATGATCTGAAGCAAGCAATTGGGCTCCTTTTGCTGGAGCCAAGCAGTTATAGAACCTGGATAAATTAAAAAGGAGGTTAAACATCAGCTAATTCTACTTGCAACACATTGCTGTTTATTCTGGTGCTTTGTCAATTCAGTAATCCAGCAAAACCATATACATGACTTATCTTGTATGCGCAAGCAAGAGATTAGGAGGCAAAGGAATTTAAATTGTCCGTAATAACAAACCTCGAACATTCAGAAAGAAAAGAGAAAGGGAGGAGAAAGTTACCAGATAAACTGGGGCTGCAAAGCTAAAATAAAGGTTTCATTTTGCTTAGTTTATTTTTAAGTGGTAGAAATTCACATGGTCTAAAGCCAATTTACTTCCATAGATTTCAGTATTGAAAATGCAATGAGGGAAGAGTCAGGCACCTCAAGGTGCTGACTGAGGGTGTCTCTTAGAGGCAAGAATGGGACTGCAATTCTGAACTAGGTTAATATATGTAACAACTCTCCTGAAGGCTTTCTGCATTTCTATACTTGCCATTTCAAACTAAGTGTTAATTTGAACTTCTGCTTGCTTAGGTGGAAAACATGAATTTCTGAAATAAGTCTTTAATCACATCAAGATACAACCACATGTTCCACCAAGAAATGTGTTTCCTTCAAACCTGGTACGAGGCACGGGGGGGGGGGGGGGGAGTGTTGTTTTGTCTTAGTAACTCATCTGAGAAAGAATTATGAAATAGTTAAACTCATACACACCCTTCCTGCCTCTCTGGGAAAGGAAGAGTGCATTTATTTATACATTCCATTCAGAAAGCTATATTTGAAAGCTATTTTAAGGCTGCAGATTGAAATGTTCAAGTGGCAACACTAAAGCATTTTGGACAAAAGGGATTTTTTAGCCTGCTATATTTGCATGACACTGCAGTCTTTAGAGGAATTATCAAATGGTATATTTTCAAAAGACTCACTCCACAATCACCACACAAGTGGAATGGGAGCACTGAAGAATACACCACCACACCCCAAACTACCCACAAGTTTTATACCTGTACAAACAAAATACTGTAGCAGAGCATTCCAATGCCGTTTCAAGTTGTGCTGCGTTTTACAAAGCTCATTCTTGACAGACCTCACGTTGCTGCTTCTTTTCAATTAGTTTTATGGCCTTATCAGTTGCATTTTGACATACTTACATATAGCTTGAAAAGAATAAATTTCTAAAGGTGCTATCAGGAAGCGTGAAGGAGCAACTTAAATCCTCAGTGTTTGATGAAAGTGTCATCAATGGAAAAACAGTTCCTTTGTACTATTTGATACAGTGAACTGCTCTCTTCAAACATTCAAATATTTCCTTCGGTGGCACAGTGAGTGATCTTGGCAGATCCAATGATCCTGAGGAACCAAGTGATTTTCTTTTGGTTCTAACACATGCAACAAGTTCCAATTTGACAGCTTACAAGCCCTTGGCATTACCTTCAGTTCACAAAACCACCCCAAATTCCGCTTTCCTTCCCTCATGCGTTCTATCACTAGCTTTTTACTGCATCCTTCAATTTTCAGCATACTGCATCAACCAAATTGAAAGAAGTGTTCAGAAAAACTGCTAATCACCTGCTTGTACTATCCATCAGCAGCTTTTATGACCTACTACATCTGAATAAGAAACAACCCCAGAAACTTAACAGCGCACTACATTTAGACTTTTGGAAGCAGACATCCTCCCACGCCTTCCCAGTACTTAGTTCCCCCACTGTTTTAGCACAGCAGTTTGAACAGCTGCGCAATGCACCAGATAGAAACAGATCCATCTGGAAAAGCATGTATTTCTAGAGGTTTTGCTGTTTCCTCTCAAAATCTGATCACTGCCCTGTCACAGAATACTTGTGCCAACACAACGTGGAAAACTCCAGAGAGCTAAGGGTGAGTAGCCAGCACTAGTCAGACTGGCAAAGCCTCTGCAAGAACTGCACAGAACTACAGGCTGACAGACACTCAAGACAGACTGTCCATCCACTCCTGTCCTTCAAGACACTAAACAGTCAGTTTACAGTAATAACTACTGGAGTCTGTGCTGATCAGATACAGAGTAATTAGCTTCAAGACTCCTGGACATACATGAGATTTTGTTTGGTTGATTGTTTTCTTGTTTCCTAATAGTCCTAAGAAGGCATAAGCAGAGAACTTAATGGACCCATTATTTTCCTCTCATAGACTGCTGCTGCCTGTCACTGGTTCAAGAACAGAAACCGTTCAAGTGTGCAGTGTTCACCCACTACCTCCAGAATGACAACAGTTAAAAACAACAACACCTGCAAAAGAAACTGTGGGTAGGAAAGGGAAGACAAACACCCTTGCTTAAATACCTTCCCATGAAGTAGAAAAGAGTCCTTCCTATAATTTTCTCTTCTCTCCAAAGCAGCTTTTTTAAAAAAAAACACTAAGAAGCTAACACATTCATGGAAAAAGGATGCAAAAAAGTTTGCATTTCTTAAAACATATACTCTCTTTTTCTGTAGTCTCAAAAAGAAGCCAATATATTTTCACACAAATTCTCAGCAATGTTATTCTGCACTAAGCACAGATTTGTCAAATTGGTACCCAAAAGAAGATATAATGCCCTAGGAGGGGCCATTTAGAATGAAACTACTTACAGAACCTCAACTGCAGTAGTCACATTGTACCTGGGCTATCATGTCTTCGAAAGCAAACAGTTTATCAATGAAAAACAGACTACATGCATTTGTTTCCCTGAACTCATTACCCTACCAAAACCTGTGAAGCAATGCTTGTCAGATACAGATGACAAAACATGAAAATCACAACAAAATTCAATCATCTAACAAAAAATGAAAGAAAAAAAAAATCACTTCAGGTATCTCAACTTCCTCCTCCAATAATGACAAAACCTCAGTTTACATATATACAGCAGGTGGGGCAGCACCATGTAATATCAACATAAAACTAAGCAGTGAGCTGACAACAACAGGCAGAAGTGATTTCACATACCATTAAATAATTAAAGCTAAGTGTCCAAAGGATTCTTGTAACCATGGGGTTTGACAAGTTTGAGGATGCAGAACTCAAGCATTTTCACTGCATATTCAAGAAGGAGCCCATGTGTTTTACAAGGTCTCTGCACTCCTGTGAACCTTGTCCATTATAAATACAGGCTTTAGATATATTCTCACTCTGAGATAACTTACACAGTTGACTATTTGCAGGGCAAACGAATGCAATCAAACACTAAAGCTTCAAGGAGATTAGAGAGCTGCCAAGGTCTGAACTGTATCAACAGCTTGAAGTCAGCTCATTCGGTAAAGCTTTGACAGTATTACACTGGCAAAACAAACAAACCGATGGTATCCGCATCGGACATTGCTTCCTGTTGCACTAGCTCTTTCTAATCCCGTAAGGGGAAAAAAGCACCTGTTAGTTGTCACTTCTAGAGAAAGAATTTGCTCCTACTATCACAGGAATACTACAACAGAGTGCTGTTGGCCCGGCACCCAAACTCAGTTACAACTCAGGGAATACACAGAATAAGCGTTTTTGCTTTATTCACCCAATTTTAGCTATTGCTCCTCTTCTACCTCATCCTCTTTTTCCAGTTAAGCTGTCACACAGAACTAAATCAAACGTCTTACAGAAATAAAAGTATATCATATCATTGTGTTTCAGTCAGACTTGAAGCTCCATTGCAGAAAGCCTGACTGGTTCCCATAAAACAGTGATGGGCAGCATGAATTACATTACTATCTTTTATTCACACTCATCATTGCTTCCCACATCTGTTTTTCTTTATTTTGCCTGGAATGGATCTCAGGCCAACACGCTGTCCCTGGTTCACCCATGTTTTAGCCACCTGAAAATAATGGTTGTTCTCTAATCCCCTCATGCTTCTCAGCATCCTAAGATGCGCTAGAAGTCTAATATTTTGGGGGTGTAAACTGCTATTTAAAAATGTTTATCCTTAATAGCGATTGCTCAACATTCTCTTTACTTACTGGAGAAAAGTTATATTATTCTTGCAATATGGGAACACAGCATCCAGTTCCCCTCTTACTACAAAACAGGCATTCATTTAGTACAATATAGGCAAGTGGGTATTGGCAAATTTACCATCCTCATTCACAACATTTCACATTTGGTTTGTCTCACTTCATTCAAAATTTCTTCTCATTAAACATGTATCAGTTGACCAGTAATTCTTCCTTGATGCTTACCTTCCTTTATCAGCTGCTTTTATTGCTATTGCCTTGTTTATATTTTTCCCCCCTTGTAAGTTTCCCTTTATTATTTATACTTTCTAGTCCTAACCACAACTTTTATTTTGAAAACACGTAACTGTTTCTCTGAAAACAATGTTTGGTTTTGAAGGGTGTATAACAAAGCATTTTAAATGGTTTCCAACTACTTCTCTTTACATACATTTTCTTCCTAATCAGCAAATTCTTCATGGTTCTTATTAAGTATAGAAATAACAATACTTTAAAGCTGTTGTGTATGTGTGTATACAAACACACACTCAACATCTCTAACTTGGGTTAACATTTTATTTGCACATAAACCTACTGGATTCAAGCTCACGAGACTTGCAATTCATATACAGAACTGGAGGTGCTCTTACCTAATTTCTTTTGAAAGGTCTTCTGTACCTCCAGCAGATTTGCAAATCGCTGGAAAAATCTGCATTCTACCTCCTTCTACAGATTTCACAGATCTTGTCTCCCTAGTTTTTGTGCTCAAGCACTAAAAAAAGAAACCAGACATTAGAGTACCTCAGCTGTTCTCGAATGCCATACAGTACATAAGGATCAATATACAGGATTCAAAGTATAGAAATGCAGCATTTCCAGGCAAACCTAAATCACCAAAATTCAGTTGATTGACTATTTCTTGGCTTATTATTTCCATATGCAAGAATCCGCTTACTAGAGTGCTGCAGATTTGCATGTGTTGATGACAGACTTATTTTCATAACTATTAGAAGAAAATTGCAGGCAGTGATAGCAAAGTTGGGACCTGGTGAAGCTTTGGCCCCATAGAACGCAAGAGCAATACACTGCACAGTGGTATTCTCCACGGCCCATAACAAGCCCTTTTACTTACCGCGTAGAGAACACTTTTGTACTTGGGAGAAGGCAGAATCTCCATTTCTATAGCTCATTAGTAAGCAATTTCCATAGTTCATTAGTAGGCAAAAGGAATGTAAACCAACACCTTGAAAAATTGCTCTGTTCTTAGTAATAAACTTCTGTTCCTTTCCAGGGTTAAGGCAAATATGCACAGTACGTACACTTCAGATTTGCATTTCATGAATTTAACACTAGTGTGGCAGAACAAAAACAGAATAGCTTTATTCATCCATGGAAGAAGATGCTATGCTAAGTTCTAGCCTTCACTAGAAAACCAATCACTTCTCTATCAGATTTTGGACATTTTAAGCGCTTGGGAGCTTACAAAACTGTGATTCTTTCCTCTGGAAACTATAAAGCCTAGCAAAACACATAACCTACTTAGTACATCATACTTTTTATAAAAAAAGAAAAACAACTTTCCTTCAGGGCTCTCTGAGCAATTGCCAGGACAACAAGATTAAACCTTTGAGCGGTCCTATGAAGGACAGAAGTGCTGGAAACAGATCTTGAGGTAATAATAGTGCCAGGGATGACTATTGGACTATCTCCTATGCTCCACACATCCATAAGAAACTAAAACAAAAACAGACTAAAAAAACCCTGTTTATAAAAATCCTCCATGTTTGTTTCTTAAAAACTTCCCCTGTCCATGTAACTATTTTGGTGTGTATGGGTTCACGGAAACCCACGGCGTAATTAAGTGGTATTTTAGCAGCAGAGAACACCAAGAATGTCCCCCCATACTCTCTGTACAGCCCCAGCCTCTTGGTACAGTTCATACCTGAGCATGAAAAGCAAACCATCTGCCAGTTTCTGAAGTAGTGAAAATCAGCACAACTCCACTGACTTCAGCAGAAAGGCACTCATTTTGGCTGATGGTAAATTTGATCAAGGCTCTGTGTACAGGCTCTGTATTCAAACAGCCTATCACCATGTTCATCTAGCAGTTGCTAAGTCAGTTGCCCTCCACTGTAAAAGAACACATACAGACACCTTTCTCCCCTTCTTTCACTGAAAAAGCACCCAAGCCAACAGAATGATCACTGGTAACAGCACACACCAAGTGATCCTGTCACTTTGAGGAAGTGATTCATGACATATTGTGGTTTTAAAACCGCTCATCTATACCAGCTGAACCACACAGTTTTTCTTCTACCATTTCCTAGCAGTATTAATTATTATTTTAACATTTTAATAATAAATTCTCATCTTCCCTTCACTTAGAAATAATATTTCTGCTTTTAATGCTCCTCTGAATCCTTAATCTTGTCTTCAAGAACATTATCTCTTCCATTAAAATGATGTGTGTATATATACACGCAAATAGTCATTCAATCATTCATTACGGTTTTAAGCTTCCTATTCTAGAGATACTCCAGAAAGGCTCTTTCCACAGCTGAAATTTTCAGGTAAAGCAGTTTCTTGACAGCACAATACAACACGATCCATATGATGGAGCGGCCAAAAAGCTGAAGTCATTTACTTCCATAACACTGGTTAACATTGGAAGTCTCTCTGAGATCAATTTTAATCTGCCATTTATTACTGCTTCAAGAACTCTACATGTCTTCAAGAGAATCTACAGTAAACCCTTGCCCTTTTTATCTCCTTCATACCTGAGATCACAAAACTAATACAAGTCACAAGCTTTAAGCAGATATTGCTTTCTTGTTGACTCAGATTGCTTCCAAGCAGCTTTGCACACAAAGGTATCATTGCATTACATCACATGGACCTTCTAAACTTTCAGTAAGAGGCAGCAATAATGCATACAAAACAGCTGGAGAACAGGTTTCATTTCAGCAAGACATTTTGGCGATTCTCTTTAGAGAAAAACCTTTGTCTTCCTGTTAATGGATTGCTACCATAAATGTTTCATGAGCATAATGTTTTATGCGGGTGCTAAGTAAGGAAAAGACAAAAAATACTTGCTACTTCCAGTAAAACAACTGAACCCTGAGCCACTGAATAAAAATATTCAGAACAAATGTCTGCACATACATAGGTACACTCTAAAAATACTTTTCAATGATCAACCAGAACGTTACTGGGTTACACTTGACAATTCCATCTTATTAATGCAGTATCACCAAAATACTTGATAATGGAGCTGTAGCAGTGTGAACCTCTACTGAATTGCAGGAGACAGAAGGTAGAAGACAACCCACCTCAGAACAAATCAGACTTCACAAGAGTTCTTTACGAGCAAATTTAGTTGCAATGGCTCAATTTTCTTCCCTTTGCAGTGTGTTAAAGGGTGTTTGGGGCATATGTGCATCAAATTATTAGAGAAACAGATATTTATTTTGCCAAAACAGAAGGGATACACTGACCAGTGCAATCTTTCGCACGGCTTCAGAAAGAATTTACTTATGGTTTTTGTAAAAAGAAAAGAATTAAAAGAACAGTAATTTACTTGTTTAGTGAGAAGTTTCTCACTTTTACCATTTTGGCTCCAATTCAACACACACTTAAAGAATTCAAGAGTTAAATTCATATTTAAGTATGGTCCTGAGTTAAAGCCAAGAGGTGAAAATGGCCTGTTGAGTCCATGTAGAAGGAACACAGCATTAAACCAAAGGTACTGATGGTTGCAAAACAACACAGCTAGCTGGGCACACACACAGTATGAAACTTATTATTGTGAAGTATTAGTCTCTCCTACATTAGCTAAGAGGTCCTGCTCCAACAGTTAACAACATAATGGTTCCATCCACCTTTGTCTGGCTGTGCCTTGAGCACAAAGTCAAAATGTCACATAGGCTATCTGTAGGCTTCTGTTACTACCTGTGAGCTCTCATGGCTTCCATCAATGCCTGCAACTATTCAGCTAGTCCTGAAGAGACACCCACAAACCCCGTGTCAGCCAAGCTGTACAGCTGCTGGCATCTGACCTTTCACACCACACACCGCACCGGGGTGAAACTGCAAAATAACTTTAGGGATCCACCTCCCCTGTGTTCATGATTGTGTTCATAAAAAATGCAAATTATATCACAGTCCAGACAGTTCTAGACCACTACTTCACAAATGTTGACTTACAGTATAATAAGGAGGAGTTGGCTTGTTTAGCAGCCAGTCTTAAATAGACAAAAAATAAGATTAAATCTCACAGACAATATACTCCATTTGAACCAATGCAAGACAGTAAAAAAAGTACAAGAGTATTTTTAAAGTAACCATTGGCAAACCTAGTTTTACTTCAATATTTGAAAAATCAGAGGGAAAATGTTTCACAATTTCATAGTCGAAACAAAACTATTTGATTCTTTCAGCAGTCATCCTTTAAGCGCTCTCATAAGGACAGACCCAGCACGGGTTTCCTGGATTCAAATGTGACTATTAAAGAGTGACAGGCACGTCTTACTATTTGCAGCTTTTTCTTTATCATTGTGCAAAATAGACCAAAACAATGCACCAGGAGAGGAAACTGCCATCCTTCACAAAGGAAGGAGACAGACAAGTACCGTCCCTTAATGCTATTTATACTGCTGCAGCCCTGGAAAGCTCTGAAGGGGCCTGCAGCGTGTTGAAGACTGCACGGACAGGGAAGCAGTCTCTGCCCCGAACGGTTCACACAAATGGGATGTCGGACCAGCCCACATTAGTCTTGCTCAGCTATAAAACAAACCAGCTGTTTCCAAATGCCAATATTTAAACAAACGAAACCCCACCCACAGCCCTTTGAGCTGCCTGGCTCTTTCTGCCTTTAGCTTATCAGGATAGCAAAGCCGATTAAAATAAGCAGACTTACAACGCTCACAGCCCTTCTGCGTCGGGACCATTCATGGAATGCTTACCAAAAAAAAAGCATTAAGGCCTGTAGCCAAAATAGCTGAAGTTACATTGAGGGAAATACTTCAGCGATTCTGCTCACAATAGGCAGTTTCCTGCTGCGCACCAGCAATCCTGTAGGTGCCTGCTCTCCCCCAGGAAGGCCCCATAAGGACTGTATCACAGCTTGGCTTCAAAGCATTAAGCCAAGCTCTTTTTCAGAAAGCTCAGGCTTTAACCAGCAGCAAGAGGAAAACAGGGGCAGTATTAACTACAGGTAAATCAGCACCGTTTTTTCCCTGACGTGCTCCCTTTTTGTCTTCCACAGCTTGAGAGCAGACTCCTTTACATGGGCACGTGTATCAGCCATTGCATCTGAACCACTGGCTGTATTGATTTTAAATGGAAAAATTTATAATAAGGAATATATTTATAAAACCAGAAGTACTTTTCCTATACTCCATAATTACTTCTATTCATACTTTTAAATTACATGGCATTTAACAAGGACTATACTCCAGTTAAAATGGAAGGCAGTTTACAAGTGTGACATTCACTGGTCCAAAAAAAGAAGGAAAAAAATAGAAACAAGAGGAAAACAAAGCCAAAAATCCATCCACACCATTAAATTATCATCTTCCTGTCACCACCAGTTTGTTCTGACCATATGAACACTGACATGTCGTTCTCCCCTCAGTTTCACAGAAGAGAAGACAGAGCTCCACTGAAATCAGACCAACATGAAAGTTACCATAAGGCACATAAAACTGCACCCAGAATATATAGAAAATTCTGTAGTGCCCTGACAGCCCAAATTACAAATTCAGACTGCAGGCTGGGGATTGTCACGCAGGTACAGCTACAGCTTACAGAAACACAAGCATCTAACAGAGCACCTCAATGTAACGCACTTCAGTTTGATCATAGGTAGACTGGAAACTCTTCAGGGCAAGACTTTGCTTATCTAGACATTGTGCAAAGCGTCTCTCACAGTTGTTGTGCTGCATAAAGCATTCACCAGGTTGATACCACAAATCCATATGTTTAAGAATTAATGTCAAAGTACATTTTCTTTTTATTATTTCTTAAATCTCAAAGATGCACTAACCCAACCATTTTTTCCTGTCTTAGGAAAATACATCACAGCATCCCTTCCTTCACCTAATGAAGTCTGTGGGAACAGGCTCAAGCTCAGACTTCGCATACTTTTTATTTGCCATTAGCTATTAACTCCCACTCAGAGTGAACCTACGCTACTTTCATAGTCACCTGCGTAAATGTTTTGTCAAACCACAAAATTGCAGGGAAAAAAAAAAAGAATGAATGACCATTACAAATCCATTTGGGCTACATCATTATCATTTCAGACTACAACCAAATCCCATTTTCCCTTTGCAAATTCAATTCCCATCAATAGCCCCATACATCAGTGGCTGTTCATGTTTGTGGCCTCATTTTTTACATTAAAAAAATTGAAATGTTACTGCCAGTGTATAATAGGCAAACTGCATTTTCAATTCCCAACACATGTGCTTCAGGGAGAAAAAGGAACACAAGGTAAAGGGAAGAAATGCAAATGAATGCACTGCTATCAGCTGTATATTACCCTAGTGACATTACCATACTTCATATCTCTGGTTGCACACTTCAGAGGGAAAAAAAAACCCAAACCAAACCACCACTGCTTTGTCATTTAAGTGAATTCTTTTATCATTTTACTGAATATTGGTTTACTTCTTAGGTTTCTATTTTACTTACTCGGGAGCAACAAAACCAAGCAGATGCATCTTTCTGCATATATAGTTTTTATCTACTTTGGCTTTTTCTCGTGACCAACATGGGTAACACAAGCTAGATTTCAACTGAAGCACTGCTTTCCACATGACAAGACAAAAATAAAAAAAACCACACCACAGAACAAGCAAACAAAAAAAAAAGTCACACGTATTGAAAAGGTTACACAACTCCTTGGTATGCCAAGCTCTCTTTTCCACCCATTCAGCAGCACAGCAGAGAGCAATGAAACCTGCAGGAATCAAAACTCCAGACCTCTCAGAAAAATAAAAAACCCAAAACTGTAGTGCATCGTTATTAGAGCCATGAGCACGCAACACACTGCATAACTTGCACTAGATTTCAGCATCTGTGCTGCATGGATAATTTGGGCATGCTAGCCAGTCGCTTCTGGTAAACACTCATTCCATTTGTGATGTGCTGCAACGCAACAGAGCAGCTCTTTAGGGAATTAGAGCAGGCAGGCAGTTCCTGCCAATCACTTCGAGGGTCCATTCTCACACCAACAGACAGAAGATTCAGACGCATCTCCAATTAGTGCTAATTGTAGCTCTCTCCAAGTCCCTCTGCAGCCAGAGATGACAGAGACTTCATACATGGTTCTTAACATAAGTGGCAACATTAATTTTGTTCACTTCAAAATCCTTTCTGGATGCAAAGCTCTAAGCTTGGTAAATAAGTTTACCAAGCTTTCAGATGGCAGAAGTACTCTCTATTTCTAAGAATTCTACACAAATATTTTCCTGTACCTCAGGTATCATAGCTATCTGACTAGGAAGTGGTTGTTTTGCAGGCTTTCATGCTGCATGTCCCTAAACACAAGGCTGTAAATCTTAAAGATACCTTGACAAAGTTTCAACAAGGAAAATAAAGTGCATACTGAGAAGACACATGCCACCCTACAGCTCCCCACCCCCAAACCCTGTACACAGGGCCAAAGGACCTTCTCCAACAGTGGCAGCATCCAACACCACTCAGAACAGGCTGTGTCCAAAATACCCTTGGGACATAGAGAGACACCAGGGCTGCTTCTGCAGACCTGGAGTTTCTTTCCCTCCAGTATCACCATCTTGTTCCCTGGCAGACTTTTGCTGGACACGCTGCCCCGTGGAGCTATAGGAACACCCCCCCCCCCCCCCGATGTACATAGCGGGGTTGATGATAGGAGCTGTACACCCTGGTTTCTCCTTCCCTCCTCTGCAGGCATGGATCTGCTCAGCTGTATGAAGAGCCACCCATAGCTCCCTGAAGCCACATCAGTCAACCACAGAACACAACAGATAACAAAATCTTGCAGAGTTAAATTCAGGTCAATACAGTATTGTCATATTCATCAATGGAAGACTTTAAAGGCAACAGTCATTTGGTACAAAAAAGGCCTCATTTTCTTCCAGTGATGTACCTCCACCGTCTGTGAAACCCACAGTGAAAGACACATACGGTTTAAAAAGGACATTTTTGGGAATAGAGTTTTTACACCACAATTCCACCCCAATCCTGCAAACAGCAAAGTCTGTCTACCAAAGATGCTCAAAAGTCCACCCATGCAAACAGACCCTTTCAAATAACTAATACCACTCAGACTGTATTTGCTGCCAACATTTCATGCCTTAATCATTGTATGTTTCAATATACACATCTACAACACAAGTGTCAGTGTCCAGAGACTACAAGCTTATAAACAAAAAACCCCAAAAAGTGGTAAGTTTTAACAATTAATTAAACCAGTTCTCATTACCTCAATTTCCATCTGCAATTATAATCATTTCCCATTTAAAATATCTACCACATTTTATTCTTAATTAAAAATGACATCCTTGCAATGAAGTGCAATATGAATTAACAATTCAAATGTTATCTATGCAAATTTGTTAGTCCTTTGATTTTTTTTCACCCCCTTTATGCAAAGTCATGTGTAGGTTTATTTTTATTAAGCTTGTATAACTTCACTCAGCGCCTTCTGCTCTGAACTCTATACATAGTATTTCAATCCAAGGACATAGAAATAAGTTGTAAATGGTGCGATTTCTTTTCAAGTCTCATACCATTCATTTAAGAATCAATACATAAACGAAGAGGTGTCTTTCCTGTGCAATTTTAAGATTTAAAGACACTTTACACTTCCAGTGGTTTTAACAACAGCCGTTTCTTCAGGCCCTGCTGTGTAAAGCCAATGGAGAAATTACTGCAACACAATAAAACCCCATCTTTAGGTGTTAGACAATGCTGGTTTAAAGTTCCAGTGACTCGGCTCCTCAACATGACTCTCTGCCCTCAGCCCTCCCCTAGGCATCTCTTACCCAGCTTGGTTTTACCTCCCTCTGCAGTGGTTTGAGCTTTCATCCTAGATTTAAAATTTATCTCTGCTTCATCAACCAAGAGCAGTCTCATCTCAGAATCCTGAGGTGAACAAACTCAACACATAGTATTAATGCCTTACAACATTAGTTGCCCATGTTTTCTGTAGATTTCAAAGCAGTAGGCAACAAAGTAGCACTAAAAAAACCAAACTTATTTCCAAGTCTGCCTAGATGTTTCAGCACCCATTTTGTACCCAAAAAACTCAGTACAAAACTCACGCCAGGTGCTCAGTCCAGGGTGAGCCTCCTCCCCCTTTCTCCAGCAGTAGGCACAGCCCTCCTGCACTGCTCTGGGCTGCAGGTAGCCTTGCTTTTGGCTGGGCGACACTGATCATGGGAGGCATGGAGCAGGTCATCTGGAATAAGTGGTTAATTGTGGGTTGGTGCATAAGAGGGTAGTGAACAGGAGAGGGCAAAAAGGTCAGAAAAACTACAGATCTGGACAACTATGGAGGAGCATTAGAGGACTACTGAATGGTGAATTCAGCTAGCCTTTTGCCTCACCATGGCAGGACTGGTCCTGACTCCCAAATGTGTCCAGGTGACCCAGCACAGTGCTGCAATAGCCTGGCATTGAGAGAACAGCTCCCCCTGAAGCTAAGGGGAGCTGTGGGGCGGTGAGCGATGGTAGGGAGCATGCTGTCATGCAGGATCAGCGAAGCACTGCTGCGCTCTCAAGCTGTATACTTGTGCTGCTCTTTGTGAGTCTTCTCGCTTCTCCCTCTCGTGTGGTCATATCACCTCTTTCCTTTCCCTCACTTTCTCTCCGTGCCTGATGCATGGCCCAGCGAATATAATCCATAGATAACCCTCTATTCTCGCTTTTAAACCCATTGAATAGGAGAGTGTCATTAGGATAATATACTCATAATTACATACACATCCTACCAACACTCATCACTGCCTTGCCCAAAGCTACTCTTCTATCCCGTTCCAGCAGGAAACACACTTTCAGTAAAGGACCAGCTGAAACACTGCCGTACACGTACAATGCTAGGGGATTTTCTCAGTGAGGATCAGCCAGCTCCTGACAAGAGGATGCATATGACTGCTGTGTTCTGGCTTCCCTGCCAAAAGAGGGCATCCTGCAGCTGGGAAAAATTAAGGCATCATACAGTAAGTTTTCCTCAGCTGTATGATAGCAAAATGAGGTTATTCAGAACAGCAATTAGCTGTATGTACTTAGTAAGGAAGCAAGCAAAGGTGGCCAGCTGCTTCACAGATAAGATCCATACAGAGATTATCATTACAGACCACAAGGTGAATTTCTCAAGGTCCAGAGGGCAGTGCAACAGCTTTAAACTGAATATATACTTATGAGGTAATTAGATGTGTCAATATGAGACAAGAAAAACGCAATAGATCTGAGCAAGATCTGCAGTTTACCAAATTACAAGGACATATCTTGAAGTCAAGTTACACAAATACAATTACACAAATTACACCATAACCTTCAAAGGAAGAGGTCTTCATTGTATTCCAAAAAGCTCATTGTGTTTTCTTAATAAATTCTGGCAAGACAAAGTTTGAAGTCATACATTTATTTCACTGGCTAGTTTAAAAACCCCTTTATTCAATGATCTTTTCCTGTCATAATCTCCTTATCTAATTTAAACAGAGTGCATTCTCTTGCTATGAGTGTAATTTTCATTTAAGTTGCTATAACTTGTGCACAAAGGAATATGTCAGTTCTACTCACCAACTAATACATTATTCTGTGCTATATGACAGCAAGTAGACTATTTATACATCCCAATATGAGGGTTGGTTTTTTTACTTTTTCTTACAAAAAGGCCAGATGGCATCAAGCCCCAAATAGCACACCTGGGACGAGTCACAGGAAGCTTTTACACAAATAACTCTTTCTTCTTTCTTTCCCAACCTGCAAAGACTGCTTGAGATCAAGACAACCAAAACGGACTAAGATGTCTGAAAGCAGTTCCCTGGCATTATTTTCTCCTTATCCCTTTCGCTCTTTTAGAAGCAAGCACGTATGAAGTCTCTCTCTCCCCCGCCAATTATGTCATTTGTCCTCTGCTCTTCCACACTCAAAAAAAAATCCTTCTACCCAACATTGTAATTGGAGGAGCTTTAAATAGATAATTTAACCTTGGGAGGATGTTCATTTTGACTGAGCATCTCTCTCCAATCTATGAAACAGACAAACCCTTTCACCTGAGCATGCCATTCTTTAATTGTGACAGCACTGTGAGATAATTCATTTCAAATAGTTGATCAACCCAGGGGGAGTATGAATGCCCAAATATTTGACAATGATGCCTTTTTAAAATGAAAACTCAGGCTTGCAAAGGTGGTTGTTGCACAGTCAACAGCATACCAATACCATCACCCAGAGACAATTTATTTTACATGCCAAAAAGAATTGCTTTTTCAGAAACCATTCAGTAATTAGTGGATATATCATTTCTGATCTGCTCCAGCCAACTGCACATCAGTTTACCAGCTCCCAGCCTCTCAGAGGAGAGCTATGTGATTAAAAAGAAATGGAAAGACTACTGCTATTTGTCCTCTTTGAAAAATTCTACCAGCTCAGTATCAATGCTGACTTCATGATTATGAAGTTGAAGAGCAAACCAGATATATCCTGAAGTCAGCCTTACAGAAGCTCAAAGGTTGAAGGTGTAGCTGTAATGTCCTCTAGGTCAGAGAAACTCAGGTAACACTGAGGAAAGGCTTCTTTTTCCTGAAGTATAGGGTCATCTGATAGACAGGGGCATCCAAAAGGAATTCAAGTCAAAGGAAAAAAATTTCTCTGGGGAATAATCACCATCCCTTCCTCATTGTCAAGGTACTCATACTCAGCACTGTCAGACATTAGGACCCTTAAGGATGTCTCCTAGCCTGATAAACAGTGCCTACAGATACCACAGAGTCCTCACAAGCATCTTGGATCCACTCAAACAGATCAATTTTTTGGTGTGCAACATATACTTCTTGCCTTCATTCCCAAGGAGAGAAATCAGTTAGGCTGATACCTGCATAACTCCCAAGCCAAGAACAGCCTGACTTCACTGATGGCATGGCAATGCACCAAGATCCTGAATTCCCCACCAGAAAGGCGCTTCCCTCTCCCAAGATGCAAAGAGCTCCACAGTATCCTGGCTGCTCTCTCATTCTTTGTCTCCACAGGGATTAAACCAGGAGGAAGCCTTGCCATTTGATACCTAAATTTGGCTAAGCCCAGCAAAGTGCACCTTCTGCTTTGCCACAACAGTGAGAGCAGCCACCCTGGCTTCAGCAAGCTGGTTCAATCAGCCTTGATTGCATATGCCTGGGAATACAACTGCTCATCCTTGTGCAGCAAGTCTCGAAATCACCATCAATAACTTTGCCAGCACCCTGCCGAGCCAGAGTCTAGGAGGGAGAAAGCACAGCCACCTCCTCAGAGGTTCTCATCCAAACACACATCTTCAGTTATCCATGATCCCACATTAACCAAACAAGAACACTGGAATGAGGAATCTCACTATGTTTCTCTGAAACAATCCACGTCTCTGAACGCAAGGAAACAACCAGATGCCTTCCTTAGCATCTCATTTCACTGCAATATTTTAAGCATCTCACAAGATACAA
Source organism: Phalacrocorax aristotelis (assembly GCF_949628215.1). Lineage (NCBI taxonomy): Eukaryota > Metazoa > Chordata > Aves > Suliformes > Phalacrocoracidae > Phalacrocorax > Phalacrocorax aristotelis. The sequence continues at coordinate 9,815,186 of NC_134281.1, forward strand.
GAACTTAAGGAGCCTGGACGGACTGTGTGTATGGGTATATGGTCCAAACTGTTCAAGTCTAATTAAATTTAAAGGCTTCTCAATCAGGAGTGACTTTGGTCTAAGGAGAAAAAAGGAGTTCAGTTTGCCAGTCCCAGGTGTGATGTGTTCACACTGGCCTTCATTGCAAGGAAGGCAGCATATCAGACTCATCTTCTCTGTAGCTGTTGGATCCAACTCGAGTAACAAAAGCTACAGCCATTCAACCTGGTTCAGCACCCTGGAAGTGATGAAAATGCAGACTGTCATCTGAGAAGTGCTAGTTAAACACAATCCAACTTAAGAAGGTATTTTTAGCATGTTTGTCCAGCTTCGTCATTTCAAAAATAGCTATAGCCCAGTCCATTGGTGCCCTTCTCTGGCATACTGGAACATCAAGCGACATCGAGGTCTTTAGGGGCAACACTCCCTATAGCTCTTAAAAGCTTACATTTCTTCAACGTAAGGTTCAAACCAGGACACTAGAAACTATCAAGTTTAAGATTCCACAATACACAGTCCCCCAGAATCAGTTGGGGTTTATTACCCACCCCCAAAAAATCTTCATCAGGATCCCTTCAATTATTTTATGCCTTGGGCAAATCACCTATGCTCTAGCATATTATACCATGAAGTTTCCTTATAGTTGTCACTTCCAGAATTCTCATGTGTTGCATGGTGAGAATCCTGGGTTTCACAAACACTCCTGGCATGGAACTGGAAACAGCTGAACTGGGGAAGAAGTGGCAAAGAAAAATATAGCTGAAGCTTATGTTAAAATACATGCTAAAATTAAACTGATTTTTAGAACACCAATACGTATTTTACACAGACTTTGCCACAGTTTCTACTCCTTTTTCAGTCTTTTTCTTGAAACACTGAAGAAAATATATAGTTGGTAAAATGGAGCATAGACAGGAAAAGGGAGCAATCTGACTGTGAACATGATTGTACAAATAGCTTGTTTCTTCATTGGTTTTACTCATCAGAAAAAAAGTGTGTCTATAGTCATTACTGTTTGAAAACAAGCAATCTCCACACATTTTCCCTCCATGACACAAACTGCCCAAACTGATGAAGCAACACATAAAGAATAAACCATCAATGCCACTGTAACTTTTCAGGAAAGAAACTGCAATGAAGTACCATTGTCCTCTATCAACATATCCTGTAGTAGATAGTTTTTTCTTGTCAACATTGCAATAAATCACTCACTAATCGGATTTCATCCGACATTGCGCCATCACACTCAAGGTGGAAATCTCCACTGAACAGGGAGATTTTTTTCCAGACCGAGACCAACAGTCCTGTGTAACTGATCACCTGTTACTATATAATACAGCCTTCCTCCATATCACTTCAACTCTGGCACAAAATTAACAGGTGCTATCAGGTTTTTTTATATGCATACATACACCTCTGGCTTCAAAGTTTACAAAAAGCATTAGCTAAGCCCACTTTAGCCAAGTCAGAACAACAGTGTGTTGTGGCATCACAAGGCTATCTGACTTCAGTATCACCTACCAAAGAAGTTTCCTACCATATAAAGTAGCCTTATCTGTTCTTTGGACAAGGCTGTTCTTCCAAAAAATCTCATTTCACAATTTTGTCTATAAGCATGGATTCAGACATACATTATGAATCCCCAGTGTGAAGTCAGTTCTACTCTACAACTACAGCATCTGCTGCATATTTGTTCTAATTCACCCACTAACTGCTTTACTAACAGAAGAAACCTATTCAGGTATATAATTTCTAAGCTTAATTATTATTATGCCAGGTTTTAAAAGCAGCAGTATTCATACATAAATACATATATAGCAACACATAGGAACTTGAATGCAAAATAGCACCTCAGAAGTGCTCAACAGATGAGACAGAGCAGAAACACAGAATGTCCTGAGCTGGAAGGGACCCACAAGAATCATCAAGTCCAACTCCTGTCCCTGCACAGGACAAGCCAAAAGTCACATCATGTCTCTGAGGGCATTGTCCACGTGCTTCTTGAATACCGTCAGTCTTGGTACCGTGAGCGACTACCTCCCTGGGGAGCCTGTTCCAGTGCTCCACCACCCTCTGGGGGAAGGACCTATTCCTAATACCAAACCTAACCCTCCCCTGGCACATCTTCCTGCCATTCCCATGGGTCCTGTTGTTGGTCACCAGAGAGAAGAGATCAGTGCCTGACCTTCCTCCTCCCCTTGTGAGGAAGCTGCAGACCACGATGAGGTCTCCCTCAGCCCCCTCTTCTCCAGGCTGAACAAATGAAGTGACTTTAGCCACTCCTTATACGGTTTCTCCTCTAAACCCTTCACCAACTTTGTGGCCCTCCTCTGGACACTCTCCAGTAGCTTTATATCCTTACTGTACTGTGGCCCCCAAAACTGCACCCAGCACTCGAGGTGAGGCCGCACCAGCGCAAGGAAGAGTGGGACAATCCCCTCCCTCGACTGGCTGCAATGCAGGGCTTGATGCACCCCAGGGCATGGTTGGCCCTCGTGGCTTCCAGGGCACACTGTTGTCTCACGTTCAGCTTGCCATTGACCAGCACCCCCAGGTCCCACTCTGCAGAGCTGCTCTCCAGCCTCTCAATCCCCAGTCTGTCTGTACATCCAGGGCTGCTGTGCCCCAGGTGCCAAATCCAGTACTTGCCCTTGTTAAACTTCATACAGTTGGTGATTGCCCAGCTCTCCAGTCTGTCCAGGTCTCTCTGCAGGGCCTCTCTGCCCTTCAGAGTGTCAACAGCTCCTCCCAATCCTCTGCCATCAGCAAACTTAATTAGTGTTCCTTCAAGTTCTGCATCCAAGTCATTTATGAAGACATTAAAGAGTACCGGCCCCAAGATGCATCCCTGTGGAACCCTGCTAGTGACCAGCCACCAGCCTGATGTAACCTCATTTACTATAACCCTTTGTGCCTGACCCACCAGCCAATTGCTCACCCACTGCATTATGTGTTTATCCAGCTTTATGCTGGACATTTTGTCCAGGAGGATACTGTGAGATAGTATCAAAAGCTTTAATGAAATTCAAAAAGATCCATCGACTAGCTTTCCTCAGTCAACTAGGTGGGTAACCTTGTCATAGAAGGATATTAAGTTTGCTAAGCAGGACTTTCCCCTCGTGAACCCATGCTAGCTAGGGCCAATGACTGCATTCAGAAGAATGATCCTAGAGCATCAGAACATCCTCCTTATCAGTGCAGGTGAGATAAAAATGTCTGAGAAATCAGGTCCCGATGTCTGAAAGACTGATCCAGCCCATCAGCAATAAGGGATGAATGACAGAGCTAGCCTCAGCTGATGCATTCAGGCACTGGTAATTCCTGCTTGAAGCCCACATAAGGCCTGGATAACAAACACTGCATACGTGTAAGGACCCAGCTACACCAGAGGGATGGGGAGAAGAAAGGAGTCCCCAATCCAAATGGGAGTATTCATGTAGATGAGTGGCAAACACCTACAGCAAAGACAATACAGTGCTCAGGAAGGCAGTGCTGCACCTCTTGCTGGATTTTGGTTTTGCAGCAAGGAGGATGGTTCAGGAACCCACACAGCAAAGACTTCGAGAATAACTGCAGAGGCCAGTGGCCATCAGAACAATTCATCAGTGGAAGGGAGTCAAGATGAAAGAGCAAAGGAATGGCAAAGCATTGATAGTTCTGAATAACAGGCAATCCTTCAGTCTAAGCTGTTTCTGAGAGAGGCTGCAAATATTAAAGACATTAACAGTGCCTTATCCTTACAGTCAAGCTGAAAGATCTCTAGAGGGTTTGGGGTTTTTTTTTGAGGGGTGGGGGGGAAGATATACAAAACCACAGCACTAGCTCCTTCACAACCAGCTTGGCACCACTGAAGCGTCATCCTGGAAGGTAGGACAGCAAAGTCACATAATAAAACAAATCGGTGAGCAGGCCTCTCATATAGCACATGTGCGAGGACAGCAAGGGCCTAAGTGGTAAAACAAATCGAGCTTTCTCCACTTTACTTGCAAGCATGAGAGCTAGCAGAAGGGTCCAATTTCTGTTGATGCTGCTTGTATCGATCACGGCAGAAGTCACTAAAAGCCACCAAGGGAAGAACTAAACAATTCATCAGCTTTCCAGGGCACAGGATAGTGCTACTGGATTTGATCCTTTATTTCACTCAGTATTGTATGGCCCAGACAGTCAGTGAGAATAAAATGGTGTACACCACAATAGTATATCTTCTTTCCAGCTCTTCAAGAAAGAATACTCTCAGTAAGGCCCATGTGCTTCAATATTCTTTCCAAGGAATGCAACTAAACGTAGCAAACTCCAGGATGGCCTCTATTTCACAAATAGAAGCAGAAAGGCCTGTTTCTCATACTTCACATGTGTAGTTTAGAAACATTTGGTTTTGCAAAGAAAGAGCACTGCATTATTACAGTGGGTGCTCATAGTCTCAGTTCAACAGAAAGCACAGCTGTCAGGTAAATTAAAAACTGAAGATCAGAACAGAATTATTTAGCAAGTGAACTTGTTACTAATAGAGTGCAAATGAGAAGCTAGAGTTGTTACCTGTTGACAGCATGTATCTTACAAGCCTCATCTGGCTCTGCAGACACAGTCTGCACCCAAAATGCCTGATGATGTCTCCCAAATACAGAAGCAAAGAGGGGAATCCAATCTCAGGCTACAGAAATGAAGAGTCACCGATCAAGACTGAGCGCACCCTCAGTAAAAGTTTGCATATGACACCAAGTTGGGTAGGAGTGTCGATCTGCTTGAGGGTAGGAAGGCTGTACAGGGGAATCTGAACAGGCTGGATCGATGGGCCAAGGCCAGCTGTATGGGGTTTAACAAGGCCAAGTGCACTTGGGTCACAACCACCCCATGCAATGCTACAGGCTTGGGGAAGAGTGCCCAGCAGAGAAGGACCTGGGGGTGTTGGCTGACGGCCAGCTGAACATGATCCAGCAGTGTGCCCAGGTGGCCAAGAAGGCCAATGGCATCCTGGCTTGTATCAGGAATAGTGTGGCCAGCAGGAGCAGGGATGTGATCATGCCCCTGTACTCAGCACTAGTGAGGCCACACCTACCTTGAATATTGTGTTCAGTTTTGGGCCCCTCACTGCAAGAAGGACATTGAGGTGCTGGAGCATGTCCAGAGAAGGGCAGCAAAGCTGGGGAAGGGTCTGCAGAACAAGTCTTATAAGGAGCAGCTGAGGGAGCTGGGGTTGTTTAGTCTGGAGAAGAGGAGGCTGAGGGGAGACCTTATCACTCTCCACAACTACCTGAAATGTTGAGGTGAGGTGGGTGTTGGTCTCTTCTCCCAAGTTACTAGCAATAGGACAAGAAGAAATGGCTTCAAGCTGCATCAGGGAAAGTTATTAGATATTAGGAAAAATTTCCTCACCAAAAGGTTTGTCAAGCATTGGAACAGGCTGCCCAGAGAGCTGGTGGAGTCACCATCCCTGGAGGTATTTAAAAGATGTGTAGATGAAGTGCTGAGGGACATGGATTCATGGTGGATTTGGCAGTGCTGGGTTAATGGTTGGACACGATGATCTTAAGTCTTTTCCAACCTAAAGGATTCTATTCTATTCTTAAGATAGCAATCAGAACTGTAAAGTGTGAAGGTGTAACCAAGACTACTGCAAAACTATAAGACTCCTCAGATGCAATGGAAAAGTTAATTTTCTTCCTAAGTTGGCTTTTACCTTGAAAGCTAATTGTTGAAAGAGAAAAGGTCACACTGCTTAATAACATGAAATAGAGAAAGCAGTACACGCAGATAGTGTTTGACATGAGGTATTAATTACCTTTTTGACAGGGAATATGTTTGTGCTGTAATGTATTGCTCCTTTTATTGAACCATGGCTTGGGATTGACTTACAGTAGGTGTCACTAGCATGTGGACAAGTCACTTTTACCTTACATTCCTGGAACACTGTGTACCAGGTCAGCTCATATATTTTTAAGCACAGCTGGCTTCTTGGCACATAAACATAAGTTCCTGTGTTGTTTTAAGTGATTAGTTAAAAAGAAACAGTTTGCTGTTTTGATATCACATTGAAGCAATTCATGCACAACTCAAGTTGCCTTCAAGGATGAAGGAAATGTATTCTTCATCAGTGTCATCGATTTACTAATTACGTTCTGTTCCTACAAAACACTGTTTTACCAGTTTACTTAAGGGAACAGACTCTTGCTTTGATTACCAGGGTAGCCAGATCTGCCTCTTTTTGCCCTTGGTTTGCCCTCTTCCTTGACTCATTAACATACCTGAATCAAAGCAAGTAGAAGCAAAAGAAAAGGTGAGAGAAAACTGAACCGCAGAGATTAAAGTAACAGGAAGTTCATAATACTCAGGACCTTCAAAGAAAAGTTAAACACTAAATGAGATTTAGACCATCTAAGAGGTTCTTGTATTCAGAATTAAGACTTCTGGCATTCAAACATTTCTGACATTATGAGAAGCATTGGGCAACCCAAAGAACCACCTGACAAAAAAAAAATACTGGCATTTACTTTTCCAGGGACTGAAATTTCACCTTGCACAATTTAAAACAAGATGCAGAATATAAATGCTCATATACACACTGGCTAGATGCTGACCTTCACTTTGCCCAGAAGCAGTAGAGCAAACACTTTACCAAAAGCCCCCACACAAAAGCCAGGTTCTCCACCACAGCATCCTGTCTACTCTTTACGGAAGTGCTGTTTCTTAAGACACAAAATAATTCTTCCAACTGGATACGTACATCAGTCACAGGAAGCCTTGCCAGGGAAAAACTGAACCTTCATAAGCTTTGTAAACATAAAGGACAACCATTACACAGTAATATGTCCATCTCTGTCCATTTGGGCAGCCCATACTGCAAACTAAAGAGGGTTTCCTACACCCTGTGATCAACTCGCCAGAGCAGCAACACATCTTATTTTGAACACTTGATCAGAGCATCACCTTGATATTTACTCTAAGATTATGTTATGGTTCACCATTGCCTTATCTAGGTAGGACCAACGTTGCTTCAGACTGAATTACATGTTGAATTTGACCCAGGTTAAATTTTATTGCTGGCAATCTGCTGGCTGTGTGGTAAAAGCCAGCTGACAACATGACAACAGCTTCTTACGTGAATTGGTGTGATACAGATATATCCAAGCCAAAGACTGAAAGCATAGAGACCCAGACTCTGCTTTTTCCACTGGAAGTCATCACTGCAGAACAGTGCCCAAATGTGCCAGGGGAAGCCTGTGCTACCCTGCCAGTGCAAGACTCCAGGGTCAACAGCATTCACCAAGGCCCCTAAGCATATGCTTCCCCTCAAGATGTTTTTAAACTACTTGTAACTGCCAAGTATTCTTTACTGCATTTATTTTGCAGTGATGATTTAAAATAAATGTTTATTTTTAAATCATATTTGACATTTTGTTAGGTACACTGGAAAACAAACCCATTTCTACATATGCAAAAGTAAGGAATTAATGAGGCCTGGCAATTATCTTGATGGAAAGAACCAAGGGACTTAGTTGAACATACAGAGGTTTACTAAAAAAAAGCCTGCTCTAGTAGTTAAAAAACAAATGAAATTGCTTCTTATTGATTTTAATTTAGGTTGAAACACTAGCTGTCTCTCCAACAAAGCCAGAAATGGAAACAACTATAAATGAGTACAAGATGTGATAAGATAGACAGATTCTTAAACAATCTAGCGTAGAGATGACCTCCAGTTTAGACAGTAGTTAAAATATGATATCATATCTATGGATCAATAAGTAAGTTTGCATTTGTCTCAGCTCCAAGAGCTAGAAAGATACATGTCCTTTTTTTTTAGTTACTCTTAAATGTTGTCCAATTAACCTCTACTGGGTTTTTTTTTTTCCCTTACAGGTCCTCTAGATTCTAATTTACAAATAAAATCAAGAGAAGCAATTAAATGTTAAGTACTATCAGCATGTTTCCCCAAGTGATGCACATGTGCAACAGAACAGAACTAGTCCAATCTTGATACAGAAGGCCAGGTTACAAATTGAAATACATTTGTATTACCATTACCTGCAGGCTTCACATTCTAGCAAGTAATAACATTGGGCATCACGCTCCCCTTCTGTGCGCAGCAGAGGCTCTTTGACCACGAGCCTCTCAACAGCTGCAGCAGCTGCATATAAATGTTTTACTCATCCAGTCTCCAGGGCAAGCACGGACACAGAGCGGGGACAACCAGGGGCTTGGGGTGCGCGGTAAGAGTATGTGCAGCAAAGAACAATGCTGGAAGGGACTTTTGGTGATGGCCATCTAGTCCATCATTTTAAAGGCTTGTTAAAACCTTCCTGGCAGGCTGCCCAGTCACTCCTGCCAGCTCTCCAGGCAGCACGCGCTGCCAGGGCCTGCCTGGCTCATACCGCACTCTGTTCTCCCGAAGCACATGGAAAGTATCAGTATCGATCAAGCACGATTAAGTTTGTGATCCTTTCAGCATGCCAGAATCTGAGCCAATATTAGCTGATCAGGTCTTCTCAGTGACTTTTGGCGAAGGCTCTCACACTTGGAAGACTGGACACTGTAGTTTAGTCTCCACCTTCTCATCTACCTTCACAGACACCAGTCTCTTCCCTGACAGGATAATATTAGCTGGGGAGGAGGGATTGTTTTTCCTCATTTGATGCACGGTACAAGTTTGCCCAAAACAAACACAATCAAGGTGGAAAGCTAAAAGCATCCAAGGGAGACCATCTTAATGGCAACAGGGCCACAGTAACAGAGCAGATCTAAATTCTTGCAACTACATCAGCATCTAGTCCCCCACCTGCATCCAGCACCAGAAGAAATGGAGGGCATTACAAGAAACGCTTCCTACCAAAACCAGCAGCATGAGTAACAGCAACAGGGTGAGGGAATGGATGGAGAAAAGAAAAACACCTTCCTAAAAAATCTGTTACCTCCTTGGGGTTACATCCAAATCGTAATCCCCACTCCAAAAGTTTTCGATGAAGCTCAACTGTTAGCCACATCAGTGTTACCACACAAGGGTGACCAGAAGGTCACAGTCATGTCCTGAAGCTGTGTGAACCTTTCAGTTTACGATGCTGAACAGAAGCCAAACCCTAAGATACCCATTTTAAGTAACTTTACAACAGGCACCTGGTCGCTTACGGGATGCACTGACTGCTACTCCCTTAAAAACTGTTGGGCTACAAAAGTAAACAAACAAAAACAGAACAAAGGATGCATCAAAAACACTAAGATTGCAGAGGACTTAAGTCAAAGAGGCCTGCCTTTCTTCCTGTTGCTAAAATTGCCATTATAGCTGTATTCAAGTCACATCAAAAAAAGGAGATCCATTCAGAGTTTATTTTAAATGAAGTTTAAAACCCTGAGAATTAGTGATCCAGGCCACATCCACTGAGCAGACGACTATTTTGTTCAGCACTGACTCCAATAATGATCTAGAAGTCATACTAAGCAAACAATCAACGTGAGCTTTCTTGCTGTGGCAGAAAAATAGGCCACTGAAAATCCTTGGACAAATAGAAAGAGCAATAGCATTGCACATATATGATATGAACAAGATCAGTTTTCAGATCTGGTGTGCACCTTTCTAAAAGCAGGTTGAAAAAACTGGAAACGAGAAAAAAGATTACTACAAAAATATTCAAGGACTGGATAAAATGATAGCAAAAGGCTTGTAGAGTTCAGGTCACTGAGTTAATCAGGACATTGTGACATGGTTTTATTGTCATGTGTAACTACTTTCATGGTACAAAATATCAGAGGGCTCTAAACTAGTAGAGAAAAGTGAAACAGATACAAGATGATAAACTGGCTGTATATTTGAATTATTCACTGTAGCTGTGAAGCTCAAACTGCAAATCACCACTTTTTTTGTGCTTTATTTTGGTAACTACTTTACTCAAGTAAGAAGTTGGGAATCATTTCAAAACAGGCATCAAACAAATAACTGATTTAAAAAAAACAGCAGCTGTGGACAGAAAGCCTCACAAATTTCTTTGCCACAGCTTTAGTCAAAAAAACCGGTACAACCCAACACAACGATTCCAAGGACCAACACACATGACAAGTGTCCCTCCAGAAAGCCAGAATTTTAACAGAAAGACTGGACACCTCTGCTTCACAGCAAGCAGAGTCATACAAAGAGGTGGTTTTACATTTCACCACACAGCAAATTAAAAACCCTCCAAGAAGCATAAAGGCAGTATCAAAACTGTGCACCTTTGACACAAAGCCAGCCTACGGAAATAGTGAAGAGAAAATGCACAGTCATTTTTCAGAATGATGTCATGATGAGGGGTATGGTTCAAAACCTCACCTGATGAAAGCTGCCACAGAAACAGTAGCATCAATCGTGCCATGACAATTCTCAGCAGCTGAGGGCCTGCCATTATACCAAGATAAAACATTGTAAACTTGCACATTTTGCACCCCAGGTTTACAAAGGTAACAATGAATTAATTCACAATAAACAGAAGAGAATCACTTTGCAATGCATAAACAATGTAGTAAGAAATTTTAAAAGTCACAGTTTCTGAAACTGTTGTGACTGAGCCCATACTTTTAACGTTTACTTAAATATCTAAAACTGCACAAAGGTGTCACTTCGGAACACAAACAGTTATACCGAAGCCATATAATCTGATGCAAAACCCTTGGGCAAAGAAGAAAGGAAAAATAAACAACTAATTTTAGAACCTGAACACTCCATTAGCAAGTCTCACCAATTAAAATATGATGCAACTACTGTCAACAGGCAAATTTTAGTTGTATTTTAAGTATGATTTAAATACAAAATACACAAGCTACTGCACTACAGAATAATAAGTAAACAAGTTACAAGTAGCATGAAGGCCAACAAGAAGAAACATCCAACTGGTCCTCTCTGCCTACCTACCAAATGGATGCAATATTTTAGAGACAGTCATGCTGCACAAACACTCATTTCTACTTCGACTGCAGTAAATCTATACCATAATCTCCAGAAGCCTGAAAGCACCTTAGGAATCAAAATACCAATGAAAGTCTATTGAAAATTTAATTCCTAAACTCACTTGTGATAGCAACGTAGATCTGTACTTAATTATTTGAAAGCTACGAGGTATCTTTATTGTCTCAACTTGGAGTTTCTGGGGATGTAGGGGGGGGACAGACAGACACAACAGCCTCATACTGAGGCCCACCAAACTGAGGCTTATATAGACATACATCCATGGGGGGGGGAAATCACTACACTTGCTCTAAAAAACTCTTAGCCAAGATTTAATTATTTTGAAATATGTATCACTAACTTCACTAGCTCCTAAGAAATGAAATTAGTTATTTTAAAATCCAGAAGGGGAGGGAGAAGTTAGAAAAAAGATATTTAACATCATTTCTAAGCACACCAAACTGACACAAAGGCACAAAGGCAGGCACTGGTCCACAGTGATGCAGGGGTTACTTCAGACATCCTTGTTTTAAAGACATGGAATGAGGCCCAAAGAAAGTAACTTGCTTACTGTTAATACTGCTAGCAATCAGAGAAAAGGAAAAATGAAACAAGAACTTACTGATCAGCAAGGGTCAGGACAGACCTGTTTCTGTTTACCTCTGCAGTAGAAAAATGGCTTATCCAGTACACTGGCACAAGCGATTCCACCTTCATATCCTGCTTATTCAGTGTTCACCACTTGTTACAGTAAAGCCCTCTTCCACCCTGGGACCACTAACACTGCTTTTCAACCAGTCTGACAAACTGGACTGAACTCTGGGTCTAAGACTTCAGACAGCTAAAAAACAATAATCCAAACCGTGATGCTTTTATAGGAGTAAGGAAAGGACATGGCACTGCTTTGATTAAAGCAAGTACTATAGCATTTTATGTGTCTCTTACAAGCCTCCTGTAAGGACAGAAGATGGAAAGAGTGAAGTGTGGGAAACTGAGCAACTGCCCGCTTTGCCTGCAAGGAGTTATCAGATAGCTTTCCTTTACTGTCAGCGGAATAAACAGACTCCCAACAGAAGAACTTTAACAGCACTCTGTCAGGGAGACAGGCACATTTTATTTCAAAAAAAAAAAAAAAAAGAGAACAGAACAGCTGCCACAAGACCAAATAACATCCCACATTTTGCTCCTAAATACCAATGCAGCTCTTCAGGGCTCAAGGTCTCATTCATTACCTATCTGCAAGCAGAGAAAAGGATTTTTCAAAACAGCTTTCCTAAGCTAAGCATCCAAGTCTCAAAACGCCTAGATTTTCTTTAGAAAGGCCTCCACGCTATGAATGCAAAGTCCCTCAAAGCAGGCACTGGCACAGGATAAACATATTCAGGCATCATTGCAGCATTTATGCATAGGAAAACTGCAACACCCACGTCAATTCAGATTTTATGTGTCAGTACCGCTGGCAGGTGGACGATGCGGTCAAGTTTTAAGTTCTAGAAAATGGTTCATCATTATTCAAATGACTTGATAATTAAGAATGCTAGTACTTCAACTCCCAAGCTAACTTAGAGGTGCATAATAAAACCACATTAAAAAAACAAGGCCATGTACTAACTGATTTTACTTTAACCATAGTTCACTGGAAGACTAATTCAAACGGCCGTAAGGTGAACCTGTTCAGTGTAATAAAAGCGTATCATACAGTGATATCACGAATGTCTTAGTTTCCTTGCTGCCCTGTGTCCTCCCTCCTCCTCCAGTCAGCTGGGGGGTTTACTCGCCACTACTGTCTCCTTCAGCTTCTCATTAATACTGCTAGCAATCAGAGAAAAGTTAAAATGAAACAAGAACAGCAACACCCATGGAGTATCACAGTATCTTCGCTGCTGTGCTTGCAATCTGCACCCTCATTCATCTGTTCACTTCCTAGGCGGGAAGGGCCTCTGCTTAGGCTACAAATGTGTGACAGCTCAAGGCATAAACCAGGAATCCACTGTGTCCCGGCAGCTGTATCTCGACAAGATGATGGTACACTGGAAGGCAATCATTTGAAGACAGGATCATAGTAGCCCTGATTCATCTAAGAGCACGCCTGTCCTCACTGAAGCAGGGCAACATCACTTCGGAGATCTGTACCACGTGTTTGCAGCATTAAACGAAAGAAACCGGTTTGACTTGCCCTGGGGTAAGTAATGTGGATGAGTATCTGTAGCCTGCAGCATGGATAACATGACCATCAGCACTACCACAGGATACTGAGTAATGGAAAAGTAAACAGCAACCAAGGATCATTTTTCTGTGATTTTTTTTCTCTCTAAAGGATTATTTACACTTAAATGTAAAAACTAGCTGCTTTCATCAAAAGTTATTCTCTAGTCAGGCATCTCCAGTTGGCCACGCCCCAGGCTCCTCTGCTTAGTATAAGGAGTGTGCATTAATTTACATCTTCCTTCTCTGCTTTGCTTCCAACCACTGCGTGTCTCTACAAAGCTGATACAGGCCAGTTCTTCCTGGGAGGAACTCTGGCAATTGAGAGAGTCACATTCCCATCAACCTGGTACAAGAAGATGCAGGTCCATAATTTTCACTTGGAAAAAACATTGTCAGAAGTTTACCTCATGAAGAAGGGAAAAAATTGTAACGATATTTAGGGACCTAACACAGCAAGCAGTCCCCAGAAGGGATATATAAAACCATTAATTAACCCGTTTGGTGCATATCTGCATCCTTAGATGACTCCACATCTTTTAGGAACACTTGTCTCTACTGATGAGATTCCACTTTCCAAAATACTTAAAAATCGGGTTTTTTTGAATTAAATTCTAAGTAGTATGGCATGTAAATACAAGTAATTACAATTTTGTCAAGGCACAGGAGCAACTCTGATCTTTAAAAATGGGAGTGCAGTAACCTAGGAAAACAGAAATTAGCCTAATTTTTTCTGTAATTTCTCAGATTAAAGTTATATATTAGCTGAAGTACAGTGTTATTACTATATCCTTAGGCTTCAGAGCACATCATGCCACACGTTCATTTGGCTGCTAAAAAGCAGCAACCAAATGATTAGCACTTTTTCCAAGGACAGTTGAGATTAATAGTTTGAAGTCATTTCTTTAATTTAACCAGGAAACTTGAACATCGAAATTAGAGTCAATGTTAAAAATATTTTATTTCAGAAAATTCTAAGTATGTTAAGTCCTTGAGCACTGATCATAAGATGGATAGAGTCCTCACTGTTATCTGTCTTTTCTGCCATTGGAAACAAACCCCAACTATTAAACTTGCACAACGTGACAACAGTAGAGCTTTAACTGGGTGCACGTACCTAATTTCAGACATCACTTGTCCCTGCTAAGACCCAGTAACTGGGAGCGAAACCATCACCCTCCTGAACTCAAGAGGTGTTTTACAGTGATTTTTATGGTACCAAGCAGGACCTATTCGTTCCGTAGAGGTTCCCAGGACGGATGCGGGAGGGACAGGTGAACACCACAACATCTCTGTGCTAGACTCCAAGTTCCTCGCTGCTCTGACCAAGACATCCATTTTCTGAACAGGATCAAAACCCCTTTCATTCCCATTTCCTAGACAGAACGGAGAGGACATGGGGGATGAGAGAGCAGTAATAGAAACCCTAACTCACATACACAGACAAAAATCCTCCCCACTCTTCCAAGCAGATCAATGTCCCCAGCCTGACTACAGGCTTTTTAGATGTTGCAAACACCCCAGTATGACTGAAGGAATTCCAGCTACCCTCAGACTGTGTTCCTTTCTTTTTTGGATATATCCTTCCTTCTGTGATGCCTCCTCCTCCCTCCCCAACTTAGGAAGCCTCTTACTCTGGCTGCTAGTGCCGACAGCTCCTGTGACCACTTGAACGCTTTCGAAAGCTGTGTCCTGGATCTGTTAACCGCAAATCAGCTCATGTAAACCTGCTAATGGACAGCAAAGCTCTCCCTCGAGCTTCCCCCCTAGAAGCACACCAGCAAGCTCAGCTCTTACAGCCCAGGAAAGCTCACTTGACATTCTTTATCTGCAAGGAATCCATTAGCAACTTCCCATAACGTAAAGCATATTTTAAAAAGGCACTGAAAATAAGGGATAATTAAAATGTAGGAAGTGTCATCTTCACAAAAGCCACAGGACTAAATAAAGTCTTGGAGGGCCCTCTCCTGTACATTCCGTATTTCTCTATGTGCACAACGCACCTTCCTCTAAAACCTTCAATAAACAAAGCCAGTCTCCGCTGTACCTTTAAAAATATCTGAAGTAGCACTTGATTAGTTCATACGGAAAAGCTCCTAGTATATTTTTTCCTCCAAGCAGAAGACAGTTACATGCAAAATTAACTCTCCACTCCGAACTATGAAGACTCAAAATCCGAAGCCCATTTACAGACAGTTACCAGGTCAGCAACAATTTCATCCATTACCAGAGCCAATCTAGATTTAAGAAAATTACTTTCATTTATGCATCTAGCCTAAGAAAATGCTAACAATTGTCACTCCTTAGATGACAGGATTGTCACAGCAACAGCTAAGGACTACACAAATGTGTACTTTTTTCCTTTACCAAAAAAAAACCCACCATCACTTATCCTCTCTCGGCAAAGCACTGAGAAACTACGTAGTAAGGATATCACAGTAATGTTAACATTTATGCCTTACTGATTTTTGGTACTGTGAATTTAGATTAATGAGCAAACAGACCCCATGGAAACAACCTCTCTTACCTTGTCTTAGTTTGATTTATTAAGCAATGGAATTACCAGTGACAAGCCCACAGAGAAATGCACTAAACTTAACACTTCAGAAAGAGCAAAACCTTACCCACATATTTTTTGTGCAAGAATGACTCCTTCCTCTTATTGCAACCAAAGGAACAGCAACAAAAATAGGTGAAAACCTATTATAATCCTCCTAACAAAGGAATACTGCAAAGACTTATTTTCTACATGGTTCATTTATCGTTGCTGAACAAAGAAAAAAAATAGCCTTTATTTTTCCTCACAAAGTAAAGCGATTTGCAGGGGAGAACAAATAGTGACCTCTCATTTAAAGAGAGTTAGATATGAAGCGGGGTGAACAAATACGCTTGTAAATGAACACATAAAATAGATACCTTAATTCTCTAATCCCCTCTCTAGGAAACTCTATAAAAAGACACTGAAACGTTTATGGTAGATACTAAATGGTTAATATCCGGCTGGGATTCCCCGCCAACACAAATTCCGATGATTTGCCATTGGATGTTTTCAGCACCAATGTCCTGTTATAGTCCACTGAGATCCTCCCTGCAGCTTTCCTGCCTCGGGCATCTCTGATGTACCGGATCAGAGTCTGGAGCGTCCCCGTTTATCACGATGTTTCGCTTACCACCCCCTTGCACGCCAGATATTACTGCTTTTCAGAAGAAGGCATAAAAGAGTAAGCAAGTCGCTGAGGTCTAACATGGTAGCTCTGTATGAAAACTGAATACGTAAAAGCCCTTCTGGAAAATAGTTTGCTTTCCAAGCAAACCTTTAGCAATGAACAGCCCTGAAACATTCCTAAGTATTACACAGCTGTTTTACCGCTTCTAGCCTTAAAGAGTTTACCTACGCACAGCAAATGTCCATAGACCTACTACCACTCTCTGCTCGCATTCATCTTTATATTCAAACGATAATGCAAATATTATCTGCTTCAAACACCACTGATCTAAATCAGCAAGTCGTACAATCCTGTCATATTAAACCTACATCACAGCTTGTTTTCCTGAAGCATTCCTGGAGCCTGCCTTCTAGATATAATTACTGCACAATATATATCAGAACCAGAGAGAAAGGCTTCACTCTGAGGGCTGAAATTGAGAAGAAATCAATATGAAGAAGATAAATGTTTCTTCAAGAGCTGCAGAGGCATTAACCCTCTCTCCAACTTATTTTCTTTTTGCTTCAAATCATTTTACCATGTGAGAAGCTGCTGGAAGGACTGGGATATGATGGGTCTATCTGCTTATCTCTGTGTTGGGGGTTAGAAAAAAGTGTATTTTAGGAAAAAAAAAAATTAAAACCCAAAAAAACCCCAAAACCACGAAACACAAGTTCCAGATTTTGCTGCTTTCTTTTCTCACTTGCACACCTGGACGCGGCCGACGACCCGGGCCGCATCAGGAGCCCACAGAAGGGACCGGAGGACTCGCAGGGCAGAGGATCTTACATGGGGGGTCTCGCCCTGCCCACGGCCCCTCACACCACACACTCACCCCCGAGTCACCCCCCCGCACGCCCCATCACTGCCAGGAGGGGGGGAAGCCCAGCGGGGAAACAAACAAACAGCGCACTTCTGGGGCGCGCGGGGCCGCGCAGCCGTTTGCGGGAGGATCCCCCGGCCGCAGCTGCGGCGCGGGCGCGGCAACTGGGCAAAAAGAACGGTCAGAGCTGGCCGGGGGGGCTGCGCGCGGGCGGGGCGGGGCCGCGCTGCGCGCCCGCGGAGGGGCGCGCGGCGGGGGGCGGAGGGGGGCGCGCGGCCCCGCGGGGGCGCCGGCGGCGCCACAGCGCCACTGGCGGCGGGCCGGGGGCACTGCGGAGGCGGCGGGAGCCGGAGCCCCGCGCGGGCTCTGCAAGTTCCCCCCCGGGCCGGGGGCGCTCCCGCGTGGGGTTGGGGGGGCACGCGGGGCGCGGAGCGGGGCGAGCGACCACCCGGCCGCTGCATTTCGGTGGGGGGGCGAGGGGCGGTGCAAAGACACAAGCCGTGGGGTGCAGGGTGGGGGGGGGGGGGAGGGTGCGGGGGGTGGAAAGCACGGTAGGCGCGGGGCGCCCCTCGCCCGCGCAGCCCCGCTCCCACGGGTGCGGGGTGGTAGCTGCACAGAGCCGGGTGCGGAACGGGCGCGCAGCCCCGCGGCCCCCCACCCCCCTCCTCCGCCCTGCCAAGGTCAGCGCGCCGACAGGGCGAGACACCCACCGCGGACACGAGTGGGGCGGGAAGGGCAGGGACCCGCGCGCAACTAAGTTTTAGTCGGGGGTTGCAACAAGGGATCGGGGCGCGGAGTCCCGCTCCCTGCGGGGCGGCGGGCGGCGGTCCCGCAGCACAAAGGGGCCCCCACGCAGCCCCGCGACGGAAGGGCAGCAGAGAGGGACACCCACCCCCCCGCCGCCCGCACCGGGGAGAGGGGACACCGCGCCGGGAGCGCAGAGCCGAGCCCACGCACGGCCCCACTCGCGGGCAGCGCTGCCCGCAGCCGGGAGGGTGCTGCGGGGGCCGGGGAAAACCCACCGTTGGGGTCACCCGTGCAAAGTGACCCCCCACCCCCCACCCCGCGATCCCTGGCGTATCCTCCGCACTCGCGGGGGTGACCCGCCGGGGGGTCGCGGACACGTGTGGCGGGGGCACCGGGGGAAGCCCCCCCCCCCCCTCCTTTCCCCAGCCCGCCGCGCGCACGCACTCACCGGGGAAGCACACCACATCATGGAGCACGGAGCTGGTGATTTTCAAGAAAAAGATCCACCAACACGGTTGCAGTAGCCTCCGCATGTCCAGAGCCGCACATCGAAAGGGGAGAGGGGCTGAAATGATTAACGTGCTAGGGGTGGGGGGAGGGAAAAAAAGAAAAAACCCAAACTTGTTGAAAATAAGTTTCTCCCCGCACCCCTCTTCCTGCGGGAGAAAGCGGGGGGCTCCTGCTCGCCTCCGCAACGGGGGGTGGGGGGCGGGGGATCCCACGAGCGTGGGGCAGGGGAGGACGGAGGCGGCGGGGCTCAGGCGGGGACCCCCGCGCGGCGCGGCGCGGCGGGGCTGCGGCGGGGCTCAGGCGGGCAGCGGCGGCGCGGCGGGCGGCATGCCGCGGACGGGGCGCTCAGAGCCGCCTCCGCGCACGGGCGGGCGGGCGGCGGTCAGCCGGGGCCCCGGCGCGCTCCATCCTGCCGTACAGGAAGTGGCGGGCGAGCCCGGATCCTGGCGGAGACTTTAAAGCGGAGCGAGGGAAGAGGGAGCGCGGCGCGGCGGCGAGGCGAGGAGGCGAGGCGAGGCGAGGCGGGGGCGCGCCGAGGCGCCCCGGCGGCGCGCCCCCGCCGCCCTTAAAGCGGCCGCGGCGGCGGGGCGGGGGCGCGCACACGAGCGCGCCCCCGCACCGCTGCCCTGGGCCCCCACCGCGCTCTCTCCGCCCCTTTGCCTGCGGTGTGTGTGGGGTTGTTGGTTTTTTTTTGGGGGGGGGCGGTGGTGGTGCCGGCACCGGCGGGGTCGGGGGGCAGCGCGTCACGGAGACGGGGCGACTCGTGGTGCCGGATCTCGCCCCCTTCCCCACGTCGTGTCTGCTCGAAGTTACTCGGCGGCGTTGTGCCGCCCCCGGCGCGCGCTGCCGGGGGCCGGGGCTTGGCGTTGGGTGTCCGTGTGTCCCCCACGCTTGGGTGCATCAGTGTGTCCGTGTGTCCGTCCGTCCGTGTGTCGCCCCCCCCCCCCGCCCCAAATCCCGTAGTTCTCTGTCCCCCTGCGCCTCGTGTGTCGCGCTGGCTGGTGCCGAAGCCCCCCCACAAAATCATACCGCTTTTTTTTTTTTTTTTGCTTTTTTTTTTTTTTTTTTGCCTAATGCTGTGCTGGGTATCGCCAGAAATTCTGACCAAAGTCGTGCAGCTTATTTCTCCCCCCACCAATACTAGGTATCATTTTGGGGATTGACAGAGATCCCCCATAAAATCGTACAGCTTTTTTTACCCCCCCAATTCCATTGGGTATTGCCAGAGACCCCGTCTGCCCCTCACCCCCCCATCACATATTTTTTTTTCACCCCAGTAATATGGATATTGCCAGAAGTCCCCCCAAAACTGCTAGTTTTCCCCCCAGTATTGTGCATTATACTACGTATTTCCAGAGAGACCCCTCAAAATGAGGTAGTTGTCTGATTTTTTTACAGAGTCAGGTGAAGCCTGTCCCAGGGCGCTCCGCATCCAAATCTGCATCCACAGCCCACCCCCCTCCAGTAGTTTCTGAGCAACTGATAACTTTGCACAGGAAACAGAAACAGAAAATGGTGTGAATTCAGGATGAAGGGATGGTTGCTTGTACTTGGCATTTCCTGGCGGTGCTGTGGTCTGCTGAAGCTTAAATTTCATTCAGAAGTAGTTTTTGTCTGTTTCGTTGGTAATTATTTCCATTACGGAGATTCTGTTTCAGAAGGGAAAGGGTTTGGCAAGGGTTTATCAGTGCGTGCTGCGCTCAGCGCTGGCTCTGTCATTTGCTGTGACCGTTTCCTCTCTGCTTACCTGCAAACCTTCCGCATCTGTGGTGTTTCCAGGGGAGAGGAGATGGGCGGCAGGAGGAGAAACAGAGTAGGAAAATCCAGAAGTCATATTTATTCCGTGGAATGGCAGTGATTTTCTCTGCCCCCTGCCTCAACTTGGGAATCACTAGAGCAGAGCCCCCGGGGCTTGGGTACTTACCACTGCTGCTCTTTGACTTTTCTGTAAGAGGCTGTGGCTTTGTGTCCATCCACACAGGGTGCCAAATCAGTGGATTACGCTGCAGCCAAAGGGCCCCTAATTAAGGAGGCATTGCGTTTTCATAGGCTTTCCTTTGACTTTCTCTCCACATCCCAGGTTGCGCCTGCCAAAAATTACAGTTGGAAGTTAAAAGTGCAGTCCTTACTAGGCAAAACTGTTTATCCCAATAGGGATTTTACCCGTGTAAGGATTTAAGGACCTGATTAGATGTTCTCTGCCCTCGAGGGCACCACCCTTTGGGCTGTGCAAAGAGAAGGTGCTTGCATAAGGTTTTATCTAAAACAAAGCAAAAAATTTATAGGCCCTGGAGAAAGTTCTTATCCAACTTATTGTTCATTAAATCATTTCCCAAAACAGGTGGGGTTTGGAGGTTGGTTTCAACTCTCATAAAATCAAAGATAAAATTTTATGAGCTAAATTTCCCTGAATTTTTTGTTCCTATGAAAAACAAAAAACAAATCCCCACCTGGCTTGACCTTTTGCATTCTACAGTGACATCTGTGCTCAGTTACTTATTGGGCTGCTTCAGAAAAACCTGCAAAATATTCCCCTTTCAGCAGTCGATTTCTAACATTACCGATCTAACGCAACAGATAGGTCAGCAGGTTCTCCTCCAGTACTGAGACTTGCCTCTTCAAATGATGGCTCCCTGGTATTGTAAGAGGAGATCTTAAAGTGAGTTTCAACAGGTCTCATTACATGAGTAAAGTTATTAAACACTACTGCAATATCACAAAAAAAGAACAAAAGTGATGGGTTTTTTCAAAGAGCAGTTTGCGCAGTATTTTTCTCACTGATTCAAAATCCTTTGCAAAAGCTGTTAATGACACCATTTTGTATTTAAAATCTATTTTTACGTAAGATCAGAGCTTCCTGTCCTGGCAAATGACAAATCTGAAACTGCCCCCATATCCTGGAATTGGAGGAATTCTACATTTTCCATCCTCAGAGCAAATATGCAAGCAAGATATAAAATACATAAGGAGAATGCTGTCTCCTGAGGAGCACAGATTACTTCAGGCCCCTATAAGCTGCTATGGAAGATTTTAGAACAGCAGTGCTCCCATCAAAACACAGAAGTGTGCAGGCAGGATATTCACAGTAGTCCCCTCAGGTCTGAACTCCTAAAAACAAATCTGTAAAACCCCGATGTCGGCACGGGCAGCTCAGTTCAGCACGCTGTGGTACAGCGTGTACAATGACCCACTTTTCCTGGAGTGGCAAATCAATCATTGCATCATCACACATCAGTTTAGGAGCCGTAGTGACGGAAGTAGCTTTGTTTCATATTAGCAATTTGGGTGGGCAGAGAAATGGAAAGATGTATGATGGAGATCCAGAGAACAAAATTAAACACGGTTAAATGAGAATCCATTTCCTGCAGTATCTCTTTGCCTGCGGCACACTGTCTATCAACAATACACAGGTACAAATTGGCCTGGAGACGTATCTTTAACTATCCAAACAGAGCAAACTGCATTAGCAGCGTGCTGCTCTGCCGGACTGGTGCCATGTGACTGGAGAGCGTGTACATTAGATAGGACAGCTGATTCTTTCCCAATGACTGAAGTACTGCAGTGTGATTAAAATAACTGCCACTGTATAAAGAGATTGTAAAGGGACATTATAATACAGTGCAGTTAAACCAGATTGATGGGTGTTCTGCAAATCTTGCAATATTTACCGTTAAACATGGTGGGCGCTGTCATGGTGAAAGGAATAGGATCAGCATCTCTGGTTTGCATGGAACAGTGAATAAAAGAAAACTTTTTTCTTTTTTTTCCTCCTGTTTGGACAGGTAATATTTTTATGCTGCGTTCATCAACATATGGGCATCACTCCTGGGAAAGAAATGAAAGTCTTTTAATTTATTTGATCAGACATGAGAAATAATAGAAAACTGAAATGAAGACTCGCATTTGTCATATGTTTGAACTAGTGGAAAGCTGAAGAAAGCAGAAAAATATTGCAAGGAGTTCAAAGATGAGAGGGTTTATTGAATTAGAAAAATATTAATAGCATTAATCATTTCCAAAACAGGCTTCTTAACATCTGTAATGACTATATAAAAGGATTGGGGAAATAAAAATAAAATTAAAAAACTGGATAGAGAAAGTTACACTTTTTTGTGTGTAGAAAGAAAGGCATGGGTTTTCACTGATTTACATCCAGCCAGCCTCACTGGAATGGTTAACCTGTGGGGAAAATGCCAGGTGAGGATCTAGCTCTGAAAGGATAAATCAACGCAAAGTACCTCAGAAGTAGCTATGGTTCAGATTATAAGCAACGTGAGGTATAAACTTCCAGGTTAATTCAGCAGCCCGAGTTCCTGCCTAGCTTTGCAGAGAAAGGAAAAAAAGGATGCTGAACTTGGAGTTTCGTACATTATATTATTGCAGAGTTACTTTCTCGTAGCCTCAGGACAGATGCATTCTTCTCGGAGTATGCTGTGAGGCTTTGAAATTCTTAACAAGGCATCTGAGAACCTGCTGAGAAACAGAGGTGGAGGGCAAGCTAAGCGGCTGTGAGAAGAAAAAAAGAGAGGGTTTTATATCAGTATAATCATAGCAATCAGCTGTGTTGTTTGATTTGTGAAGAAATAAAAATAGATTAACCCTGAGAGGCAGGTAAAGCAAAATTTATGAAAAATGGTGACGGGTGGTGCAAACTCTAGGTAAAGCCATACGCTGTAGGTCAGAGACTGCTGCAAGTATTATCAGGCTGCGCATCTGTAAGCACCACCAGCATTATATGAACGAGGGTGTCTGAGCGCTGACTTGAGTGATACTCCACGACATCCTGGCTGGGCAGTGTCCCACAGGGTTTTGCACAGGGCTCTTTTGGAAGACCAAAACACTTATTTTCTTGTAGTCTTGTCATGGTTTTAGTTCCTATAAAAGGATTTTTTCCTTCCTGTAAAAGGAACCTCCACCTTAGGGTACCCTTAGGCTAAATCATTCAGAACAGACGCTTGGTCACATGCTGAAATACCTGCTTGGAAGCTTCATCTTAATCTTGAAGTCATACAGCTCTTTTGTCTCCTGAAATGGCCTCAAAATGTCTGTGTGCTGTAAAATGTCTGTGTTAGTAATGGGCACAGAGGAGGGTCAGACTGATCAGCAATGAGTTTCTCTCTTTCAAAAGCAACTGTAGTTCAGAGTCCTGTGGTATGACCTTGCTAGAGCTGTAAGTGTGTGTTTAATTCACAAATCCTCTCTTGTTAAGAGAAAAGAAGAAGGAAAAAAATCTATTATCAGTGTAGCAGTGAGCAGAGCAAGCATGTTAATGACTGGAGCTGAGGGATGAGCATGGGAGACCCAGCTTACTGTCCTGCTTGTCGGTTACCATGTAAGTAGCTCACCAGAAATATACTCTCTTTGCAGAATTTAAGGTGGAAACTAATGAGACAACAGACTTATGAACTTCCATTGTTCATGAAAAAAATTGTTTATAGGTTTCAATAACGTTTGAGTTCAATGTAAGTCTTGGGAACATCAGCTGCAGAAAAGCAAAAATCCTTTTGACCAGGAAGGCTCTCTCCAGCCTCGATGTTTTTAACACTATCATGCAGCTTGCCAGTGAGATAACTGCAACTGTCAGGTTTTTCTACACAGTAGCTTTGACATTGAACGTGTCAAAATTCTGCCAAGGCAATAAGCAGCCGAGTTAGGTGTGTGCAGGAATTTGTATGTGGTCTAGTCTTGTGGAGCCTCCTGTGTGCACACAAATGTGTCCTGAGAGCGCTGGAGTTACAGCAGACAGGCATTGGAACCATCCACATGGCATGTTTCCAGAGATTGATGGTTTTTACTGTTTGCTTAAAAAGCAGGATGGCCACTTAAAATCTAAAGGCATGGTCAGTTTTGTGAGGAGATCATTAGGAAGGCCCTAAACTGCTCTCGGGAACGTTTCATAACAAGCTGAAAGCTTTGATTGACTTTGAGTCTGGGGGATGTGGTTGCCCTCTCATGATCAACGCACTCTTCCCAAAGTGTTTGGCTGGGTCCGTGTTTCCTAAAATGGTCTAAATACATTTACACAGTCAAGATAAAATTATCTTAGTAAATAATAATGGGTAGATGAACTGTGCACTCTTGTGAGACCTCTAGTTTTCCCTGCTTGGCCATTGACATCATGTAATATTGATGAAAACCCAAGGAACTTCCTTGAAAGTATCTTGAGGTCCTTCATAGGAAGGTTGACTCTAGGATAGGCAGGCTTTGCAGGCAGGATGAACTCAGGCTGAATATAAGCTGCTGTAAGGAACAGCATGCGTGCAGTGTGCTGGACCTAGACATATTAGAGACACACTTAATATGAACAATCTTCTTGTCTCTAATAACCTCCAGACCCCTTGTCTTCCAGAGGACTCCAGAAAGCAGTATCACAATGGGATATCTACTCTTTTAAAGGCCTCATGCATTAAAGCCAAAACATCAGACTCCATCTTTTCCCCTGTAAGTAAATCGGTGAGAACAAATAACTTTATTGAAGGTGGAATTTCTGCTGTTCCTTTCCCCCTCTTCCATTTCACTGCCGCTTTCTGTCAAAGGAGTTAGCGCAACATGCTCCTGCCTTCCTGCATGGATGTCCAGAAGACATGTCAGAACCTGCTTGTGAAGGGTAAATTCATAGGCGTGCAATGGTCCCAAGGGGGAGAGTCAATAATGGCACTGTAACAAGACATGACCCTCTAATATAAACCCATTGCAAATGGTGTCCAAAGCCAGGCCTCTGAAATTGCTCCACAATGAAGACCAATCAAGCAGACTGCAAAAAATACTTCCCTAGCCGATCCCAGGAGAGCACTTCAAGGCAAAAAAAAAAAAATCTCTTCTATAAATAGTAGAACCAGTCTCCAAATCTGTTTAAGGAAAGAAGAGAAAGAAGAACATTTGCCAAACCGCTATTCTTTTGGAGATACACTCTTTGAGTGCAGGTATAAGACAATGTGCAAACTTGTATGTTCTGGCTGCCTTTTTTAGTTGCTGATGTCCTACAACAGCTTGTACAGATGTGAATAATTACATTCCAGAAATTAATGAAGCCCCTGGTGAGTGTGTGGGGGGGAAGGCCCTGACAGAACAAGGGAAGAAATAAGATTTGTGTGTTACAGGAACAAGTAACTCTTACTTTATTTTGGGCCTGATGTGTGGCAACAGAGAAATGCAGGTGGCAGATTGCAGCATAGTTCTGTCTTTGCCATTCCTCTCTGGTTTCAGAGATCTGTGTTTTTTGGGGCTTTTTTTTCTTATAACATTATCAGTTACTCAAATACGGGCTTGTGTGAAGCACGCTGGATTTGAGTGTGGACAGGCAGTACATTAGCTAATATGATTCCATTAAAAAGGGATTCCATAGCCAGTGCCCCAATTAAATGAAGAAGTGTCAATATTAATAAACCTTCCAAACAAAGGGATAAAATCAGATATTCACAATGACCCCACAGACATGAGTGCTCGTCAGATCAATACATACCCATAAGCACTGATGGAAATAGCTAAACAACAAAAACCTATTAAGGCCACTGAGATTTGGCAGTACAAAACACCCATAACGTATCCTTTGTTTCTCCAGTTTTGCTTTCCATTCCCTTACTTTCCAGCCAAAGATCAGTGTCATGAGCATGAGCTACCTGTCTGAAAACCGTTTCTTGCTGGAGTTCATCCTGTCTCCTCTTGATGCCTGGTCTAAAAAGGGTTTCTTGGAAGTGTAAAGATGCTGTCCAAAAGTTGAATAAGCACTAATCCAAAGCCCTGCCAGCTTACATCCCTAATGCAACTGAAATGATTTTCATTCATCGTTTCAATTGTCATCAAATATAGATCCACTGTAGCTGGGCACAAGTCCACTGACGTAAATGACTGGGCATTCACTTTCTTGGAACTACACCTACTTGGATCCAAGTCAAAGTTTGGCCAATGGAAGGAGGGATGTGACCAAATACCACAAAAATGCAGTTGTTACTTTCTACAGTGTTTTGCTACTTGGGAAGTGTTGCAAGACTGTGCCCTTATCTTTTCTACCCAGATTTCATGTTCATGATGCATATCTTTGTGCCATCAAGGTCTGGTGGTTACAATGCACTGTGCTCACAGCTACAGTATAGGAGGGTTTAAAACATTTTAGAATTTCAGCATCTGTTTTATGTTGATTTCGGGAGGAAAATGGGAGAAGAGGGTGCCAAGTTCCAGAAAACAATAAACACTTTGGGCCAAATTCTTCCTTCATGTACACTGGTGTAAATCTAACGCCTCTTCATCCAGCTGACAGGTAGATTTGAGCCAGTATAATATAGGGCAGAGTCTAGCTGTTTAATTTGGAAGAACACAATTGCTTCCTCTGGCCCCTACCCAAGAA
This sequence comes from Phalacrocorax aristotelis, assembly GCF_949628215.1. NCBI lineage: Eukaryota > Metazoa > Chordata > Aves > Suliformes > Phalacrocoracidae > Phalacrocorax > Phalacrocorax aristotelis. The sequence goes on from NC_134281.1 coordinate 9,841,945, forward strand.
AATATATTTAAAATATACAATAGATTTTGTAGAAGAAATTTTAATTAACAGGTTTTTTTATGGGGGTGTTGTCTAAAAGCATTCCATTCCAGACTGAAAATGAGGCTTTCAGAACTGAGCCAAAAAGGGGAATGTTTATCATAAATGCCCTAAAGAGATGTACAATTAGAATGTGTTTAGGTCCTTGAACTGTTCTGTTAATCAACATGATCTTATAATTCCAGGTTTTACAATAACTAATGATGTCCAAATAGATTTTAGCATATATTAAAGGTATCATCTTAAGACACATTGTTGGGGAAAAAGGAAACTGAGAATAAAGTTTTAAAACTAATTCATGGTAGAGAAATATGAGACCTCATAATTCTTCCCAAAGCATCACAGTTAGTAAAATATTACACTTTTTTTCTACAGCAGAAACACAACAGAACAACATTATTCTCTAGCGGTCAACATTAATTGCAAACTGATGGCCACTTCTGAACATGGGAGTCTTCACTGGGCCACATTTAATTATGTTAACTGCCGACATGTCAGCCTGCCCAGCTCCCACAGCCCCGCTAGTTGAGCCGCTGTCAGTGGCATCAGCCAAAGCAGTCGTACCACACGGGGGAGTCTCTCCGCATGCACGGAAAAGTTTATGTTTCATAAATCACTCGCTTTGAAACCTGATTTCTCTGTACTGCAGCTTTGTCAGTTTGAGAGAAAACATAGTATCTGTGACGCTTGGCAGGGCAAAAAACAAAGCCTAAACCATGATATTTCTATAAATGAATTGCTTATAAGTAAGGTGGATAGGAATTTCTTGGCAGGGAAATCTGTGTCAAGCACAACTCTCTTTATTAAACACTGTTTAAGTCACCAATTTGCCTGGTGTTTCCATACAGAACACTGGAGAAGTTCAAGAAATCTCAGCCAGCACGTAATAAAATACTAGAGCTTTTATTTAAGCATTTAGGAAAGCAGAGGGTGTGGCAGGTTCATTGCATGGCATGGCAGCACATTATCTCAGCACAGCAAAAAAGGAACCACAATGCTGGAGCAAGGTTCAGCCATTTCAGTATTACATCTTTCATTGCAATGTATAGCATGGCCTTCTACCATATAGTTACACGAATAATGGGCATGGTACATGGAGTGGGCAGTCTCTGAGTACCCCTGTCCTGGCATTTAATGAGCCTGGTATCTTGACAAAACACACCTTTAATGAAGTACAGGCCATGAGTAGTGGACATACAGCCTGAAAGTCGAGTAACATATCTTGAGGGGTGAACCATCCTCATTCCCCAGATCCATCTCAACCCAGAGGATACAGCAGTGATGAGGCTCCTGAGCAATGCACAAAGGGAAGCGCTGACACAGATCTCTCAAGGTGGCACAGGTTTTGTAGCGCTGCATCAGACCATCCTAACAAGCTTTCTCGTGGATTTTTATACATCATTCTTACGGCCTTACTATGCCACACAGGAGTCTTACTTTGCCAGCTCATTGTTACCTGCTACTAATACAGACCGCTGCTAGCACAATATACTATTATCCAGCAAAACAACATGTACTGACAAACACTGTTTAGTGAGTATTGGCTACCAATCTAAGAAAGCCAGGGTCACTGCTGAACAATACCAAAAGAGGTCTCACTAGCTTCTTCTCCCTCCTCCATTGAATGAGCTGTTAATAGACAAGCTGTTGTAGAGAAAAAGAACTAAATAGTTTACAAGCTTACATTTGAAGGCCTGTGAATTGCATTAGCTGAGCCAGCTGAGTGAGAGCCAAGGCAATCTCCCCACGATTGTAGAAAATGTGGCATTGAGGCATGTGGAGGCAAAGGAAGAATGACAGTGACCAGGTTTACAATATGCAAAGCCAGAATAATTACTGCTTTCTGCGGCATAGAATTTTTCACTGAAATACGATATGGAATAGGCATCTCCCTTAAATGCACAAGCATGCATGTGTGTTCACATCTTAAAACTTTCTCTCTTTTATGCAAATATTAATTTACATCCTTAATCAAAACTCTTTGAAGTTGACTTTTATTTTTCCCCATTGGACCCTCCCCCCCTCACTCCTACCCCTCTTTCTCTACTGCACAGGCCACTCTCAGTGTGAGCAATGACCACAGTTCTTTTTTAGTACTCGCTGTTTTCTTTGGGCCTAGCAGTTATGAATAGGAATGTGAACCACTTCCAATTCAATTACCTGGACAATTATTTGGGATCAGTGGAACTGGAACATGCAACCAAAAAGTATTTGGGACCCTCCGGTTACCAGCCAAGAACTGACAGTGGTCTTTCAAATTTATTTTTCTGTTCTTTAACTTTTCCAGAGACATAAAAGTTTTGAAAAGCAGCAGAACAGGAAAAATTAATAATAGAGAAACAAGAAAACTGAAAAGTAAAGAATGGAACCCTCAGATCATTCATTTTAAGATATTCAGTGGCAGAAAAGAATAAAGGAAGAATGAAGGAAAGGACAGTTAAAGAACAGCCACCACTGAACAGTGATAAATCAAAATTTGTAACCTTGAGAAAAGCTCAGAAACTTTTAAGGGGTCAGATTTTCACACAAAAGAATTGAAAAAAATATATTTGATGCAAAACAAAGTTTCAGGTTAAAGATTTCAATCTGCTTACACGATTCCATCTTTTTATTGTCCTCCCAATTTTATACAGTCTGGTTAGAAACAAGCCAGGCGACGTCTCTAACCCATTGTTGCAATGACAGCAGTCTGAAATACTGCAGTAAGAGCTGAGGTAGCTGGTTTAACGCAGCCCTTACAAACAACCTGAGGAGATCAGGCAATTGCTGAGAGGATATTCAGCAAAGTGTAGTGGTGGCTTTTGCTGTAACCTCCACTAATGTGTAGCTATCTTTGATAGCTCATTTACAATCCACTTAAACCAGACAGAAATCAGCCTGACAGGAAACACATTTTGGCTTTTTAAAAACAGATTTCTTGGTACATTATCATAGAAATCGTTCACAAACCAGACTAACCTGGGTCAGTGATCCAGGTAACAGCTTTTCTAGTCACAATTGAGCTTTGTCCATTAAACATTGTCTCAGAAGCTGAGTATCTCTACCACAGAGAAATCTTTCAGTCATGCTGACTTACAGTATCAGCCACCTATTGCTTACATCTGAAAGGAGAGCATTAGTCTGTACTCAGAAATCCAACATCCCTCTACAAGGGGGGAGAATTTCTACCACTATTTTAAGGCAAATAGCAAAACTCGAGTTGACTTCGGAAGGGACAGACCTGCTGACTTGTTAGATGCTCTCTTTGGCTTCCAGTCCTCCAGTAACAGTGTAGGTGAGTCAGCCTCTGTAATTATATTCACCTGCGATCAGACCAAGTGGAGATTATGCATTTTCGGGTACTTCATTATGAAACTTTCACTCATTCTTTCAGGGTATGGCTTACAGTTAATTAAATTCACTAGAATTTCTCTTCATCCTTTTGGAACTCGTGCTTCGGCACACTTCAGTACATCTCCCCTTCTTCTGTATTTTGGTGAGCTAAATCCTGAAGTCCCATCTCAGTACTCACTGAACAAAATTCTCTTTAAAGACTTCAGAGAAATGATCATGTCAAGGGCAGTTTGTTTCACTGCAAGGGTCAGGATTTATCTAATCAAACCTGGGAATCGTCCCCTTTTGTTTTGGTGGGTTGGTTTTCCTGAGCTGTTCAATCTGCCCTCCTGTTAGATCCTTTCATTCAAGTTACTAATTTCCTCTGTTTGGCTGATCTTTATTTCTGCTTTTAATATTCTCTATTGATTTTATTGTAGTGCACTTACATGCTGTTCAACAGCCCCCTATTACTGTAAATAAAATGAGATAAATAACTTGGCTTTCTTTCTGCATTTAAAATGTTTACCAGTAGCCATCTCCACCCTTAACTGAGCATTTGACAGTGTTACTTCCAGTATCTGTGAGGGCGGTTCCTGAGACCGTGTGCCCCTCACATGCCACTACTATCCATGCTAGTTAGATAAAGCTAGCTTGGAGCCTGCTGATATTACTGGCTGGCTTTATCTAGCTAGCAGAGGTACCAGTAGCATCTGTGCATCTGTTGGATGTGCAGATGGGGGCAGCTGCCCTCTCAGTCACCGGCAGTAATAGCAGTGTTAATATGTACATCTATGAGCAAACAAGATATTGCTTATCTGCAGTGTATGTGAAAGTCACTGAGGCTCCCGTTTTCAGATCAGGTAGGTGTTATTCCTATCTATCACTTACAGACTTTGGCTTAGCTGGTCACTTAAATAACAATGATAAGATACAAAACACAGCTTCATCTTTCTTCCCCCTTGTGACTGCTCTTTGCAGGCATTCCTCTGCCCTGGCCTGTTTCACTGTCCTCAGGGAAACAAACAGTATAGTCAAAGTATAGAAGGTGCATTCCCCTTGCCTAGCAAGTCCATAGAGCATTCCCAGCACCCACACTCCCTTCAGCGTCCGTGGTGTTGGTGCTGTTATCAGCACAGTTGGAGGTCAAAGCAACGGCTGAAGGGCTGGGACAGCTTCTCAAGTGAGGCTGCAGCCTGTGCTGGGATTTGCACCGTTGCAGTTTGTCAAGTCAGTGCTTGTGGTATGTGGCTGTGTGGGCTGCAGTACAGACCCACCCTGAGACTCCTGTCTTGAAACGGGTCTGCCCTGTGAGCAGACACGTTACCATAGCTTATTCTAGCTAGTCTGAGTATTGATAGCATAGCAGCTGACTTTGACTGCTTGAGTGAATGCCAGGATCTGCTGGAGGCTCTACCGTCTGCTTAAGCCAGCATGGGGCCATCTTCGTTGTTATTTCTCCCTGACCGAGACAGATTGGTCTGGGTGCTGCCTCCGTGAGTTCCCAGGACTGACTGCGCCAGGTCGGAGTGGCTCGGTATTGATGTCCTCTACCTCTGCCAAGGTTAGAGATTTCAGCCTTACTGCAGGTGATGCTTACTTGTCTTAAAGCCCTTTCTTTCACATGTGGTTTTTTTCCTGTTGTGTCTGTAAGCTAGCACTGAAGATCAAACCTGGGCGGAGGTTCAGATCAACAGTGCCAATAGACAGCTTTATTTGATCTCCAGAAATATACACCCTCTTGCAGATGTGCCTTCCTGCTGTGCTTTGCATGGCTGCAGCCAAGATAGCCTATAAAACAGACCTTCACATGGGGTATGTTCACATCCAGACATGCTGAAACAGTGCCAACATTTTCTCCAATGTCCCAAATTTTAAAGAGTTCAGTGTGGAGTTACTGGTTTTGACTTGGTTTTACTTAAATATACACCTGAGAACTAAAAACACTGTGTCCTTCTAAAGTTGTTCTTGTAAAAATAAATCTATTTCAGTTAGGTAAATCAAACTATTTTGAAAGAAGCTGCAGAATATCCTTGTAAATATATTGTGAAAACAAGTAATTAAAATAGTCAAAATAATGAGTAAAAATTGCATTAATTTAAGAAAGCACATACAGAGTAGTCAAGCAGGGTAAAACCAAATAAGATTCATTTAAGTTAGAGACTCACATATATGGTGTATTGTATTCTTTGGGCTGAACAGAAGCGCATGCTGTGAAAGGGTGTTCTGAACTCCATTAAAGAGTAATCTTTGTACACAACAGTAGTGCTGTGTAAATAAATGTTGAGAGGCAAAATAAATATGTTTTGAGAAATGAATTACTTTAGCAGTAGTTTGCCAATTAATTAGAACAAAGAGGGAAGTCTAGCAGACAACACAATGAGATAAATAAGGAAGAGTTCAAGTTGCCATAACAGCTTTTGCTTATTCTCTCACTCTACTTCTTGCTAATTCTTCCTTTCACAAGCGTTGTGGGATTTTCTTTGGAGGGGGAAGGGAGCCAAGAGGATGCAGTAGCAATTTTGCTCACTCTTGAAATATTATCTCAGGGTCTTACCTCAAAAAAGGTTAATTGTAACTTGATCCTTACCACAATTTGTTCTAACAGGGTGATGGAGCGTGAACTAGAATGGAGAAAGAATTAGAGAAGATTTAACTAAGTTGCATATATTCTAGACAGCAAGACCTGTTCCCCTACAGCAGTTAAGGAATTAACCAGTGCAATTTCATAATTATTAGTTATCATCTCTCAGAACCTGTGGAGGATAGGTCAAGTCCCAGAAAACTTGAAGAGGTCAAATATAGTACCTGCTTACAAGAAAATGGAAAAAAGGAACTCTAAAGAAACCATGAATTTCTTAACCTAACTTTAAACAAACTCTAACTGGAAAGTATAAATTAGAGGTTATAACATTTCCGAATGACACCATTGTGGAAGGGACTGGAAAGACTATAGCACCACAATTAGAACCAGTGCTCTTGGTAAACCAGGGTGACATTCACTCAAGTGAAATAAAAAGAACTACATATAGGCAGGAGAAGCCAAATCTCCACACACCAAAAAGGTAGCAGAAGCCTGGAAGACCTGAAGGTGATAACATCCACAGTAAATGAGATGTGAGCTGTTCTTATAAGATAGCAAATCTTGTAAAATGTACTAACAGTAGCACTGCTTGTAACATGCCAAACATCGTTACTCTGCTGTGCTCAGAACTATTGGAGGTTTACCAGTTTACACTGAGTCTGGCTTAAGTACCGTATTTTTAAATAAAAGGTTCAGTCCCACTGGACAGGAACAGGAATAAATAGAAACCTATAAACACATGAGATATGAGAAAAGAGTTTGCTTCATTTACACAGTTGGGGAGAGTATGATCACAGACTTTCAGAGCATAAGAAGCTACTAAAAAAAGAGTAACCCATTGCCCACTGAGGTTAGGGCAGGAGAAATTGCTTTAATTTCCAACAAAGGAGATTTAGGTTATCTTTCTAACCATAAACCTAGGTAAGCACTGGAACAGGCTGCTACAGTGTCTGTAGAATCTCTGTTACTTGGGGTTTTAAAGAACAGATTAGATAAAACAGCTGTCAACCTTGTTGGGTACACTTGATCCACATACCTCAGCAGAGGTGGACTTACACCAAACACCTTTAAGCTCCTTGTCAGCCCTATCTTCCTCAGCTCCTGAAATGCTGTAGTTGCATAGTTTTGTAGTTGCATATACACCCTAATTTTTAAATTAAAAGCAAACATACAAACAAACAACAAAAGAACCAAAAAGAAACTTGAAAATGTGGATCCTAGCATTTCAAAGATCAGAGATAAGTAAAACTAGTCAGTATCTGTTTGCTGACTCTGATGATTCCAGATTCAGCTGTGCTTTAACAGGTGTATAGGACTTAGACAAAGAAGGAGTGGAGATGCTGAAGGTGGGGAAGGCAGAATCGGGGAATAAACAATACCTATTCTGCTACCCACCCTCTAAGAGCCTTCCCTGTATCTTTATCTCCCAGAACAAGCTGGGAAGCTCTTGTTCTCTTTTTCATTGTCTCTGCTTTTGTGGAGAGTCGAGGAAGAGTCCAGAAAGGGACCCTATGAGATGCATGAGCAAGAACTTGGTTGGAGCTGAAAGGAGCACACAAAGGGATCTCTCTGAACATAGTGGCCAGCATTTCCATGTTCTTCTCCAGCACTACACAGTCTATAGTTCGAGACAGAGGATCTCCAGAAGGGAGCTCAGAGGGTATGTAAAGGTAGCAAGAGAGGAAAGCAAGGGAGCATCTCCTGCAGATTCCTCCAGCGCACTGAGGGAACCCATTCCCCGCGCAGTGGTGTCCTAATACAGTGAAATTTGCAGGGACAAAAGTGGCAGATTCAGCAAACATTGGGGGGTAGTTTAATATTGCTTCAACTCTCCTCAGGCACTATTTTTTTCTGTATGTTCAATTATGCTGTGGATTTATTGATAAATAAATCAAGTCTTTGCTTTCCATTTGCACACTGAGGGAAGCCACAGTTGAGTTGCGCGATTTCAGGAATACATTCGTCTAAGCATGTGAAATTCTCTTTGGTCTTTGAATGCTCTTGCAAATAAACTACTCGTACCATATTTATGGAGTACCAGCTTTTCAACACTTAGTTTATACTCCATAGTACTCTGCCCTTTTGCAAATAACTTCTGTTTTGCCCTGCAAGGCAGTCTGTCTCAGCTGGCACAGCCTATGTGTTTGTGCCTGTCTGCATTGTTTGTATCTCCATTAAAGACATCCCTCTTTTCCATGTTCTTATAATGGCGCCTAACATGCAATATCTGGACAGCTACTTGTTGCTGATGAGAGTTTGTCCACTGCTCCCACCTTTATGGTACAAGCTTTCAGTACACAGTTTGAATTGGCGGCCCTCCAGCATGCAACAGCAGCAGATCTCCATTTCACAAGTGAATTATCAGAGTAGTGTTTGGAGTTTGACCCCAGCTTTTCTGAACGATGCTTTTTCATTTTCAAAACTCCTGGTGATGTTTACCTCTAAGCCATCATAGTTTTGTACATCCCATCCAGAAAGACATCGAAGATAAAGCCTACACCGTACTTTTCTTGCTCAATTGCACTGAGAGACATGTAGATTCTCTTTAGACAAGCTGTAAGCAGTGATTTCTACATATTAACTCTCTGCTTAAAAATATCTGTATTCCACTGTTGAGGGATGAAGACAACAGTATTGCCCTCCTTTTCTTCCCTGATGTATCTTGACCTTATCTAAGAAAGATCCTTCCCAATCCTATCCAAGCTGAGGCTCGGAGAAACACACCATGACATCAGGCCAGTAGTCGCTACCCATGTCCTCTCCACTGTCAGCCCGTGACAATAGCTAGTGCTGGTGGCTAAGCGTGCACATGAGAACTGCAAGCTGTCTTAGTGACTGGACTGGCAGGAGGCGATAGCTCCAAGTTCTCCTAGAACCTCTTATTTTGTCATGCCCTGCAGAGAAATCGTAACCATATTTAGATTTCTAACACAGCACCTTCTGGTGAGCTACTTACACACTAACGTAATGCCCAATCCCTACAGTAGGATACACCTGGGAAAAAGTCTGTTCCCAGGAGTTACAAGGAAAGGCTCTTGGGTTTTCAATATAAATATTTTGGCATGCTATACAACCCCAGAGGGGGTGTTTGTTCCCCAGTTCAGTCTGTTGATACTTTTGTCTGAACCAACCAACTCTGCTTTTCACTGTCATTTGTAATTACAGTCTATAAATATTTTATATTACTTTAAAATCAGGTTTTAAAATATTTAAATTAATTGGAGCTGGTGAATTAGATAGCCAGGAATTTGAAACTGAGCTTGTCTAATCCTCTGTGCTGCTTTTTTTCAACTTTTAACTGTAGCCCAAATGCTCCCATTTTCTGTAGGATAAACCAATGGGAGACAATTTTACTCGTAACACATGAATGGTTTGATACAGTTAGCGATGTTGTGTGTTTTCTTGCAATTATTTCAGCTGACTGAAACTGGGCTAACCGGGTTCCCTCTGAGCATCCAGGCTCCCAAAGGATGAATTTGGATGGGTGGGCACCACAGAGGATCTGCCTGAGCCTTGTAAAATTTCACAGTTACAACTGGGATTAATCTGTAAAATGGGAACCTGCTGTGATATATCCTGCAGTCATGCTATGCGCTGTGCCCCATGCAGCACTCCCTGTATTCCCTAAACTCCGCTTCAGTACCAAAAGGATCCAATGATTTCCCAGACGGTACTCCTTTCCATACTGTGTCCAGTGAACACATCAGGGCCTATGAAGGATGTTTCCAAAATATTAGGTATCATACATATGTTGCGGCAATTGCCAGTATGTCCCAGAAATGTGCTGAGTCCTACAGTGACTACTTGTAGGAATAATCCCATAGACTGCATGCTCAAACTTAAGTTTTCCTTTGGCGGATGTGATACATATAAAGGGAATTGCAAGAGCTGAATGTTATTACTTACTAGTGTGATGTTCCATTTTACCACAGGCTTGGGTAGTGTTCATGGAAGATTTTGGATAGGTTGAAATGATTCTGCAGGCTGTTCATCAGGGAATAACCAAGGTAACAGCTGAAATATCTGATAATTTTAGAAAGAGTGAATAAACCTGTTGAAAGTGTAATTACTACAGAAGACAACTTAGAGGCCCTGGGTGTAAAAGGTGAGTGAAACTATTATGCTTATCAGAGTTGGGTTTTAGGAAGTTTTTCTTTTCTTAAGAAGTGCAGAAAAGCTATTATCTTTTATAACTAGACACTAGGATGAATTTCAAACCAGATACTGTCAGTCTTATTCAACAAAGTTTCCCATTTGTCTACCAGCTTGTGCAGTGAGTTGATCTTTCAGGAGAGGAAGATGTGAAGAAAACAATCATAGAGGAAGGTACATTCCTGCAAGCTCCTTTCTCACTCACCTCTTATTCTTTTTAATAGTGAAGTGCTAGGTAATATTGACCTCTTGTTCACCTCTTATTCTTTTTATGGAGTTACTCACCTCTTATTCTTTTTAATCATGAAGAGCAAGGTAATATTTAAGAAACATTTATGTATGAAACTCAAGGATACTGAATAGTGAAGCATAACCAATACCTTTCAATTCTTTTGGTAGAGCTTAAGCAGGTGTGAGGCTGGTGTCTCTTCTCATACACCTGGGACTCCTAGAAAAAGAGGAAGTTTGGGGCAAACACATATTTAGGATATTTTCCTTAAATTCAGATCTTGCACTAGGTTATTACCTTGTGTATTATCCATAGGCTGAAGCAAACTATGGTTTCCCCTAGCATCCCACTTCCTAAACCCTAGAAACAGGGTTTATTTCACACAGAGTGACTAGATGGGAGCAGAGAACAGTGTGATTGATTTTTGCTGTGACAAAAGCCACCTGGTTCTTGTGGAGAGAGGAACCAGACTCCCTCTAAGCTGAGCTCTTCATCTGTTTCTGCTCTACTAAAGATTATCTAAGGCCGTTTTTCCCCATTTTGACTCTGTGGAAGTCATGCTTTGCATTCAAAGGAAATTTGTCTCAGGGCTGTAATCATGGCATAAATAGACCTATGCAGGGCCTCCCTGAATCTGCATTCACTGAAAATCCCATACCCAGCACGTCTATGAGGAACGATTCAACCAGCTGACTAAATGCATAAAGCATTTGAAAACACTAGCCTTATCTCCTCAAGAGTCGACAGCAAAATGTATGGCCACGTTGAAGTTTCTGGCAGTTCTAGAAATAGTGCCTGCTGAGCAAATAAGGTTGGAGTGGGTGGGTGAAAATAGATTGTTCTCAAAATTTGGCACATAAAACTTTAAAAGTGCTTTACAAACAGAAATCATTCTCTCAGGTCTTGATCCTGCAAAAGCTCATGTGGGTAGACTTCTCAAGCTCATAAACTTAAAGATCTTGTTTATGTTTTTGCAGGGTGGGGTTTTAGGCTAAATAAAAGATGGTGAAACATTAGCCATAGGAGGTTTCACCTTCAAAGGAAGATATCCGTGCCTTTCTGTTTATTAGTTTTCCTGTGAGCAAAATACTTGACTAACTCATTTTTTTCATTTGCCCACCATTTTAAAACTTAAGAAGCAGTTCCTCCAAGGCACTTGTTTTGATTTTTCCACTTAGGTATTCTAGGAACTTGCTTAAATCATTTGACATTTGTGTTAATAGCATAAAATCTTAGTGATCTGAAATCTTTATATAATTAAGCAAAATAATACAGCTCCCTACATGGAACTAAAGTAGTTCGGGGAAATTCTCAGTGGAAATAAGGATGACTCATTCCTCAAGCAACACCAACAATTAAGTATACATAAGCTACCAGTTCCCAATTGGAAAAAATAGGGGCATTTATATAATAAAGGGCTTTCTTAATCTGCATGGAAAGATGATAAGGTATTTGTACCAGCTGAGACTGTATTCAGGACTATGTTTACGAGTACCCAAGTTTATTCTCAAGAACAGCATCCAGTGAATAAGACTATACTGGTAGTAATTTTAAGCCTCACGTATTTGTAAAATCATGAGGCTGTCAGTCCTTTCTGATGCCGAAGTCTGCATGTTGTCCATTTAAGATTTTAGGATGAAGAACAGAAAAAAATTTCAACATTTATGTGTTTAGTACCAAACAAGACTTGTGATTTGGGCAAAATCCAAAGAAAGAAAACCTTCTAAGGAAAAAGCAGCCTTAGGTGCTATAAAATCATTATCTTCCTGGATGAGGTATAAAATTTTGAAACTTTTCCATTTACCATTTGAAACTTTACCATTCGGCTTTTCCTTTAGCATCAGCTTGCCCACTTCATTTGTCACGGCTTGAATCTGAGGTCTCATCACAACCATGTCATTGCATGCCTTGTGCTGGGTGACGGACGTTGTGAGCAGCTACACAAATCCTTGGATGTGTTTAGATCACCTCTGCCATTTGGGTTTTTGCCTGTCTTGCTGACAGAGATATCCTGGTATGGAGGAACTCAACAATTCCTAACTTAAAATGCTACCAGAGAGTTGTTCCAAATTAATCATGTATCATGTCTCTGCTCCAGACCAAAGTTAATCAGCCAGTCCCCATGCTGAAGGCTATGGGTGCCCTTAGTATTCACAGATAGGTGTCAGTGATATTGGCTAGCAGCACAGCTTGGTGCACCAGAGCCCTGTTTTTCTGCCACACAATTTGGAATCCCACATTATTTATCTCTTGTGGTATTACACCCTGTTTCCCACTGAAATCTCATATCCTTCTCAACAGGTGGGGACCAAGGCTGAGGGGAGAGGCAACCAGGGTCACAGAGAAGGCTGTGAGGGCTGAAACAGTCCTTTGGCTCCTGCCTACCAGAGCTCCCCTCTGCACAGCGAGGCAGCACCATTGCCCCTCTGCAGGGCAGTGTGAGGGGACGCACTGCACTGTGAGGCTTTCAGATACTCCAGGGATGGGACTGCACAATGAGCAGAGCCAGGCACCTCTCCACTGCAAGTGCTGACATCTAAGAACTGCTCAGATGGTAAAAACAACAACAGCTTTACTAAACGTATGATTTTCTGAACACCAGCACATCATCTGTTCTTTCATCCTATGGCTTTTTAGAGGCAGCTTGTCAGGAAGCACAGTGTCTATGAAACATGCAGCTCGACAGATATGGCTCTCTTGATAGCTAACTTCATTACACGCGTGTCTCTGCTTACACAATACACGCGGTTACACTGCTTCTTTCCTAAGGAGTGAGATGGTTTTTTAAACCGATGCAAGATTTGATCCACCGTGTTTATAGCACATATTGGATGAACCCTAATTTGCAGGAAGTCTTTACAAGTGGAAAACCTTGCTAAAACACATATTATTGAATGGATATCTTGCTGTGCTTGGATCAATGAAGCTTATACTGTGGCTTAGACCTAATCTTACCACAATTCAGCAATTGAATCCCCTTATGTTAGGCTACTGGCAATGTTGCAGGACGCATTTTGTATCTACTGATTAACTGTGTTCAGTTTGTGCATAAAATGAAAAAGAAATCAATGAAAACACTTAGAAAAATAAAAGAGAGAGAAAGAGATGGACATACCAAAAAGCAAAAAGAAGAAACAGTCCTGAAGATTCTGTAGTGAGATGGCAGATTTCTGTGAAGTAGTATCTTTTTCTTAGTATCCTGGAATGATTCTTAGGTCATCACACTGTAAACTTAATTTTTAAGCATTTAGTGCTTTAACTCCGAAAACAGCAGCAGCTCTGGACATGTGGTGGCTTTACATAGAACCACTGCAAAAAGTCTACTGGAAAGCCATCGGCCAGCAGCCAGGAGAGTGATGCTTGATAACATGGTGAAGCAACTTTCAGACTGGTTTCCTGGGATCATGCAATCATGGGGATGGGCACAGGGATGGAAGTCTCTAATTCCTACAGCTTTCATACACAGTAGTAGGCAGTGAGAGGAAAGAGATGATCCTAATGCTTCTGCTAAGGAGAAAAAACTGCTATCACATCTCACACCTTATTAGATATTGGGAACTACACAGAAGCAATTTGAGTGTAATCCACAGAAAAACAGGCAATGTCAGTTTGGGCTGCTCAGGGAACTACTTGTTATGAATATGGACCTGAGACTTCAACTCTCCCTATTTAAGTATTTTGGAAGTGATTTTCACTGTTGGATTAGTCTCCAAATGGGAAAAAAACATAAGCGTAGTAGCCTAGATTTTGATCTTGCAAAGCAGTCCCAAGGTCTGTCACTTGGTCCTTGCTAAGTGGCTTCATGCAGCTAGGGATACATCTTAGCATGCGTATTTAATGCTTTTGAAAGGCGCTTAGCTGGCAGTCTCAGAGGATGATTCCTGGGCATATTCTGCCTCCAGATATGTGCAAGCTGGTCCCCTTGATACCACTGAGAAATGCCTTTGCTTATGAGAGATGTAGACATCTTACATTTTACTCCTGTCTTTCCATTGTTACTTTGACATACTGGCAACCCTGAACCTTCTCCTTTTTAATTATAATTTTTAATTCTTATGTGATTCTTACATGAATGATCAAAGTGTGCCTACTGGAAGTCAGTGCTGGAACTGCAGCTGTATGAATGCAGCTTGCTTCATCGTTTTAATATTTTTCTTCAGACTAGCCTCAGCATCCCTTGATGATGTCTATAATTCTCCCCCAAATGCCTCTACTGAGTACATTATTCTGTATTTGTCCATGTTCTTACACCTGGATCTGATTCACAATTATCTCGCATTGGATTTGTGTTTGTTCTGGTGTCTGTTTTTGTACTTGCATCTCTTCCACTGCTTTCCAAATGTGTATGACTTGCTAAGTTCCTGTTTGGAGGCTATTGCTTCCCCTCTCAAAGATCTGAGTCTGCTTTTGTTTCTTTGATCTTTGGCCATCTATTTTTGTCCACAGCTCTAGCTTTCCAGTTCCCTCTGTTTTATTCTGGCATCCAGTGATGCCCACCGTGCCATCCAGATTGAGCTTGGGCAAAAAAACCCCAGGTACCTAGAGTGGCAGAGAGTCATCGGTGTCAAAATTGGCAGGCCTTGGCTGTGGGACACCACTCTGTTTTGCTTACCCCAGAGCCACACTGACAGCTCCTTCTGGCGCATAGGAGAGGACAGGGCAGGCAGGAAGTGGGGCCAGGGAGCAGCACCATCCTCCCGGCTCCTCCCACGAAAGCAGAAGATTCTGCCTTATTATCCACGAATCTCTCCCTGCTCCTCAGTCCCAGCTATTTTCTTCAGAAGAGCAAAAATCAAATTTGCCTGCACTTCTGAGAAACCAGGAGCTTTTTTCTGATGCCATCAGACTGAAGCATTGTCTGGTCTGTGCTTTTCTTAATATTCCCCCCCGCCCTCTTCCATTCCCATTGCTTAGGCTTTGTCATGATTTGAATCATCTGCTCTCTGACAGTAATGAGATTAAAATATTAGGTTTCTACTTTTGAGATTTCCTTCCCTGACACTCATAGAAAAGAACTGCAAGATGAGGTGGTTCCTCCAAGATTGCTATCATAAAGTTCTAGATTTACCCAAACTAAGCTGAAATTCACATCGTCTGTATGCTAAGCATCACTTCCATAGATTATTTTACCATCACCCTTAAAAGACAATGCCAACAAGCTCTTCTTATGCTGTACTGATTTTCTAATTTTTCTATTTCATTTGAGGCTAAAAGCTAACCATAGCCTTCCCACTGTTCATTCTATTGCTTCTTTGCCAGGAAATAATCTTCAGCAAGTGTTATATTTGTAACCTAACAGCACACAAATCAGAAAGGATCTTCTGGTTTCCAGAGTTATGCCCAGTGGTTAATAACTGCAGTTCGTAGTGCCAGGTACTTTCTTCTGTGATGTTACTGGGAGCATGCAAGCAAATCCTGCTTTTCTGACTAGTGGTAAAAAACAGATAACCCCAAGTGGAAATCCCACTAAATCTGCAAGGATGTTAGTGTGCTAAGAAGCTGGTCAGGCCTTAGATGAGATGAAAAAGGCCTCTATTTCCTAAGAATTAAAGAAGCAGATAAAGAAGATGAACAAAATGCTGTGGATAAAATGGTAAGTAGAGGTCTGTCTCTTGTTTCCAATCAAGTGCCCCTAGAGGGTCTCCCAAGAGATTTCTGTTTGTCCATGTATTTTAGATTTCCGGAGTTTAGTTGTTTCAGCACAAAAGTAATGAAATAACATAAACTGATGTCACAGCATACCTTTTGCCTTGGTATCAGCTGTCTGAAGTCTTTGATTCTGACCAAGGTACTACATATTATTTGTAGTTTAGTTTGGGTTCACTTCTCAAGACGGAGCTAGTGGATTCATTCAGACTCGCAAGCCTGAGTGAGCTGGACAGGTGAGGGCTGGCAGCCACCCCTGGCAGAGATCCATGACATGGGTACAACTCAACAGCTTTCCTATAGTTTGATTTTGAATATCATAAAAGCCCATACTTTGATAACAGATTAGTGCTTCATATACTTAGTGTAATATTGCACAAACTCTGCTTATTAATAATCTCTTGATCAGTAAATGTTGGCTATGTGAATATGTAAATGTGAAAAAAATATAATAAAATAAGCAAACTATTTATACATTAAACAACACTGACATGAACATGATTGTGTAAGTGTCTGTGTCTTTCCTTTAGTGCATAAAGAGCAATTTTTATTGTGTTTAGCTGCAACAGCCACATTTTTATAATTGGTTATAAATTCCCTTAGTATGGGACTTCTCAATTATTATTAATTGTTCTTATCCTTGAGGAAACAAGCCCATTAGGCTCCAGAGTGCTGTCTTGTTACCACTGTACATCTGCGCATAGATTGAAGCTGGGGAATGACTCAGCAGCGCTCACATGACAGGTGGAGTCAGCCTGGGCTTCTCCTCCATGGTAACATTTATAACCAAAAAGCCAACAATCAAAAGGTAAAAGGGTGACAGGTTTCCTTCAGGGTTGCACCCAAACCCCAAACCACATCAAGGGGGGGTGTCTTCTTTTTCCATTTCCCAGGCAGCTGTTTTACAGATCTGGATTCATGTGTGAACATTTTATGTCGATGAGTTGCGCTAAGTGGTAGCTGGGCTGCAGCCCTTCTTCCTGCTCTGCTGGTGCAAAAGGGAAAGGCTATTCGCCGCTCTGTCGATATATATGTCGTTGGGTGCAGATCGGGAAATACTGCTTCTCAGGCATCCTAATGCTTGTGAAGTCTACAGGTTTCTGATTGCCCTGCAGTGTGCCTAATTATTGCCAGGACAGGTACATACAAGCTGCCTTCACCCATGCGGTGGCATGGGGGTGCAGCAGATTTGCACCCATTTCTCTGTGCAATAGATAGTAAGTGCTGAAGTGATGTTAAAGTTGTTGCCTTTTCACCCTGTCCAAGGAGTTTTCTGCCACCGAGCGTGAAGGCTATAATCAGCTGCTGTCCTACTACATACCACATGCACTTTTATTTGTAATGGTCCCCACCACGTTCATCCACCAGCTGTTGGCATAGGTTGACATCAGTTCCTTCTCGTTTCTCATAGCTGTACTCTGGGTTTAGCAAAATCTTAGTTTTTAATCTCAAAGATTATAATTTTCAGAAACTAAGTGTTTCTTAAGCAAGAAACACTCCTGAATTTTTTGAATTATGTTTAATTGATTTAATGTAATTCCTACCTTTCAACTATCGCTTTCAACTTCGCCTTTCATTCTTTTGAGTTGCTCCTTGTCATGTTCCAGTTCAGAAAACATTAAAAGTAACCTTTTCCTTTCCTAATGTTATATCAGGAGAGTTGTCTGCCTGAGTGATGGAAGTGTTTAATTTGGGGCGGGGGGGGGAGGGGGAGTATTCAGCTGACTAATACAAAGGAAAGGAATTATGTCTGGAGGCAAGGTCCCTGGTCTGGGCCTTGGGGAGTGTCTTCCCATCTCCACTGTGTGAGTTGGTTTCTACTCTATTTTCCCTTTTAAGCTCTCTATATCTCATCTACTTAGGCTTTAAGTTCTTTAGAGTAGCGGGTCTACACTGCATCAGTGTAGTACCTGAAACTATGGGACCCTGAATTTTAATTGGAATGTCTGGGTACTATTATAATTGCAAACAAAAAAGAAATAGTAATAATGACTGGTAGAAACTAGTTCTCTTGGATTTTGCTTCTAGCTCTAGTCAGTGGCTTAGTGTAGGAAACAGGCAAGCCACATAGCCTCTCTGATCCAGGCTCACTCCTAAAGGTGCTCTGTTCACCATCTTAGCCTTTTACCACTGCCTGAAGTTGTTTCTTTATATGTTTATGCACCAGTAAAGTGTATGCTGAAATTCTCATCTACCTCCTAGGGGTGTTATTAGGTTTAATACATTAATATTTATAAGTACTTTTATATGCTTGGATGAAAGTAGCTATAGATATACAGTAATGCTCTGCATTAATGGCAAGACTTAACATTAATAATGCACCATGGAGAGGGAAAGGGGGCCTCGCATATAAGTTACAGCCTCTCTGGGGGTAACATAAGCCAAAGGGGCACCCCATTCCGGGGATCTTATTGTGGACAAAGCTGGAGCTGAATGAGACAGGAACATGCTGGTGAGCAAGGCTGACCCTGGTGGGGAATGTCCTTGCCACTCAGAGCTAGAAGTACCGCACACAACTGTCCTTCCAAACCCCAGAGCTGCAACCACACAGTTACCAAGCTTCTGCTGCAAGAAGTCTAAAGAGATTTAATTGCTCCAGTTTTAGAATTGGGTAATTACAGCTGGTCAAAGTCTTTTGGCACTGAAGTAATAATTAACCATGTAGTGCACTGCTTCTCCTGACAGCCCTACAGCCGGTCTTTGCAAAGCTGATTTCCTCCTTCTCTATTAATATGCATTTGCAACAAAATCTATGCCACTGACCTTATGTCTTAATGACCATTTGGGTATAGGAAAAGATGCAAGTCGGAACCCCAGAGGTTAAATGTATCTAACTGCACAGCAAAAAAATACCATTTGGTCTGGGAACTAATTTCAGTTCACTTTGAAAAAGAAAAATCTTCATTACATGAGATGATTTTTAAATGCCAAGATCATCTATTTAGAAAACTCATTAAAAAGGTTTTGTATTTCTGAGTTCTTAGTCTATTCATTTTATAAAAACTTCAGGTGAAAGCCGTATAATACAGACACTAAATATACGATACCAATTTATTTATATATCAGATTTCAAAAATTCTCCTTGAAAGCACTACATAACTACAAGCCTCCGTGACAAAATCCCTAGTGTAAAGTCCAGTTCCTTGAGGACTGAAGGATGCAGCAATAACATTGAGTAGATGTGGAGCTATGATGATTTTGAATAACATGTGCTCTGAGAGAACAAAAAGAAAGAGAGAAACAGAAGAAGGCAGAGTTAATGAAGCTGCCCGGCTGTTTGGGACAAATCCTGCAGACACAAGACATTTATAAGACGCTTTGTGGTTATGCTGTGGTGGACCCATAGTTCATTTCAATTAGATTAAATACCTGGGATAATTCAAGTCTTTGTGAGGCAAGTAACAGCATGTGTTGGCTGTGTGCCTACAGGAAGTGTTTGGAAAGCACAGAAATACCAAGTTGGGCACTTTTCTGTCAATGGGATCCATCCACTGAACAGTGTCATCTGTGTTTTTTTAAGGGAAAGAGACTGTTCTGAAGAAGTCAGAATTTGAGCTAATCTTAGGGGTTCATATCATTCAAAGTATTATATTGTAATTTATTTTGTTTCAATTCATATGAGTCTGCCTGGGTAGGAGGAAGTTGTCCACAAAGTAGTTTTACAGCACTTATTAGGTCTCCTGCATCACTTAGAATCCCTTCAACAACAGAACTGGGCCAATCCCAACCCTTTTGTTGTATTTCGGGTCTCTAGAAGCTTGTAATGAAAAAGGGCAATTACTCTTATTTCAGCAAGTAATCCAAACCCACACAGAAACCCTCAGCCAGGGGAAGACCAGGCCCTGCATCCAGGGGAACTGACACTTTTGCGACAGGGTAACCTGAGGCTGCTGATAACAGTAGTAGGCTGTTCTCCTTTAGCAGGTCTGCCAATTAAAGATGGCATTCACTCTGTTATTGCCATTGACAGAGATAGAATATTAAAGAAAGTTTGTTTTGTACATGTAGTTGTTCAGAGAATCAAAGCATTCTGAACCCTGACAATGAAATAAAAGCTACAGAGTTAAAACATTCTTTAAATGGCTATGTAATGCAAATATACTTACAGAGAATTTGCACAAGTTACATCCCAGTGTCGTACATTGCATTTCTGCTTGCAAAAAAATATTAATTTAGAAAAAGAGAACAGGAAATATCACTATATTCAGTGAATTGTTCTACTGAGGAAAAATAACCTATTTAATTAAAGTGAATTGACTAATTTGAAGATGCCTGGAAGCTATTTCTGGACAATGTTAAGGTGAAGGATAAAATGTATAGTTTATAGGAAACATGGCAAATGATATCTTCTCTGATGATTGGCTAGAAGTATTTGATATGAAACATCTGTCTCTTAATGAAATTGTTCCCCAAAATAATGATTACAAGGTGCTTCAGGAAATATTTAAGTCTAATTTAGCTTTATTACTAGTGTTCTAGGTTAATGAAAAGCATTCCCTGTGCAGCTGCACATTGCCTGCTGTGTTTTTTCTTACTATATATCTCACGGCATAAGCCAAAGAATATTAAAAAAGCACATGCTACAGGGTCATAATGCACTTACAAGCTGGTGGAACAGTGTTAGTGTAGACTGGCTACCTGCTCCAGCACTCTCTCTGATGCCTGTGACATTAGCAGCAGAAAACAAGTACAATTATTTGTGAAGTATTATCTGTGTTCTTCATTTAAGAAAGGAAAAATAAAAATAGTCAAACATCCCAATTAAGGTGCTGAAGCACTGGAAAGCCATTTACCACCATAACTCCTTCCTAATAGAGATTTTTTTTTGCTTGAAATACTGCGTACTGCATTATGTCTCTGCACTTTTCAAAGAACACCACCAAAGGTATCTGTAATGCAAAGGAACAGCCATTGATATGGTAATCAAATGTAAATGTCATAGTAGGTTACCTGAGATTATGTATTTTACAACACAATTACATTCCCATTAAATTAATACAGGAGTCTTGCATCAGCAAGTCATACTTGGTAGCAAATACCTACTAAATGGTTGTCTGTTACAGTGCAGAAAAATGCAAATTTTGACTGACGTTGAAATGCACTACTTTGTTTTAACGGACAAACAATAAAATTCTAGCTGATCTAATTCTCTGTGGTTTGTGGGTTTATCTTTCCCTTATCTAATTTCTGGGTTTACAGCCTGGGTACTTGATACACTGACCTGTATTTCAATATGTGATAGGGGGAGAAAAAAAACAACCAAACCTAATCACTCGGAGAATGTATAAGTTTTCATGTCCAAAGGGGAAGTGTTTGAATGATTTATGTTTCTAATACTACACCCTCTTTATCTTCAGCACACACCTCTTAAGTTTCAAACTTAAGTGGTTTCCTGACTTAGGATTTTGTGTTGAAAAATTTGAAAGCAGGACAACTTATTGCCCTCTTTACCATATTGACTCTACCTCTTGGCGTTCTACAAGGTTCCTTACATTAATGATTTGTTAATTCCAGCTGACATTATAGAGCCATGGGCATTTGGCAGTGAACGTACTGACTGCACTGGGTGACCTGATACAAAGGGCTGGAATACCTTTTTACTGTTTTCTTGCTGCAGCAATGGAAATCCCTACCTTCAGCTTCCTGACTTGCCAGGAAAGATGGAGAAAATCCTGTATCCTGATGAGAACTCCAGGAGGAATTAGCATTCTAAAGGTGACCACCCAGAAGGTGTGTCCTTTTTCCAGAACTCTCCAGGACAAACTAGTCCTTTCTTCAAACTCATTATGTCTAACGGGCTCTTTGACACACTGGGAGATGTTCTCACTGTCCAACCTTAAGTGCTTTCATTAGACATGCTGGATGTTTTCATCTTTCTCCAGTGACTGAAAAAAGGCTGCTGAAAGTCATGGAGGCCATGCAAAATAAAGACAATGTGATGGAAAGTTGGGGCCATTTCCTGGGCTGTGATAGCTCAGAATAACTTTCACAATGTCAATACTGTTACACTTAATTACTCTGAGTAAAAAATTTTGGTCCATATTTTCATTAGTCTTCCCAAGCAATAGAATCTTTGCCACCTACAACATAGCCTTCATGGTGACATAGAATTAACTATGGCCATGAAAACAGCACAGATTGATCACTGAAGTAAAAAGCCGTGTTACTTACAAAGACAGACTTGCATAAAGTATGCACAAATCATAGGCTGAGTCAGATGAGCCTTCCCTATAGCTGTCGTCAAAGGCAATGAAACAAAGTGTTTGTGTAGATTCAGCTCTCATCATAGATACTAATGCATCCAAGTTCTTTTTGGATTCCTTTCTACAGCCACAAACCTTAGCTCAGTCCTTAATCTCTTGATTTGGCCTCAAACTTAGAAAAAAGGTTGGTCATGTAGCATTTGCAGCTGGCTGCAACATAATGTGTAGTAGAACATTCATTTATGCTTGATTTATTGATGGTGCTCACTTAAATCTTCTGTACCACGATGGATTGCATCTCAGCAAAAAGGGCCAAACCAAAATGGTATTTGGATGAAGTATAAAGCTTTAGACCCTGACCTGAGTACCTTCCTAAGACTCAATGACTTCATCATCCTGCCATTGCTAAATTAAAGCTGAAGAGCGTAGGAAGCTGTGCGTAGCATATGCAAATGTGTTTTATATAGAATATGCTAACTTTGGCTATTTTTTGGTATTGTTTGCACACTCAAGGAAAGTAAGATGAATTTATACAGATTCTCTGTGGGTGTAGGAATTGCACACTCATCTAATAAAGGAAACTCTATATATTATAATTCATTTTCCTTGGAATTTAACCAAATTAATCTCTGTGAAGTAGACAGTATTTTCATATACATATAAAAATTATTTTTTTCTTCCATGTACAAAAAAATAATCAATCCTCGTCACAAGACCATCTTACGAGATCCATTATATGAATTAAATAGCAGGAAAATGCATAAATTACATTAAAAACTCTGTGGTGATGTCCTTGTATGACAAAGACTGAATGCATGTAAAACCAAAGCTGGATATGTTTATGAAACAGAGAAAAGTTTTAATGTCTGCTCTGGAGCTGAAAAGAAATGGAAAAAAGTCTCCTGTATGCTGAGAAAGAGGTGAAACAGAAAGAAAATTTGAAAGCTGCCTCATACAGTAAGTAACACTATCTGTGATCTACATTTTAAGAGCATCTTCAGAAAGAACCAAGTCAAAACAAGGATTATCAATACAAAAGAATCATCAGCAAGGATAGAATTTCATGGGCCTCCTTGCATGCTTAGACAAAGAGAAATAAACTTGTAAGTAGGAGGCTGAGGGAAGATTATGACATTAAATGGAATAATTATGCTTTTATTTCCACATGTAATCAAATGGAGAAACAATCAAGTCAAACTGAAGACATCCTTGCTTCTTTTTCCCTTACTTCTTTCTCTCATTGTTGCTCTGATAAGGAAATTACAAATTTACAAGTGATGAAAAATAATAATTCACAACTTCTTCCTCCATTCAGTGTCAGAGCTGTTAAACTGTGTTTGTTTATGCAGGCATTGTGCACATGTGGAGCAAGGACAGTGAGCAGGGTCTGGAATCATGAATAGACACAAAAGGCCTCCACTGAAAGAAATGAGAACATCTAAAGAATGACTGCAAAAAGGATAAAATACGTGTACAAATGGTCATTCATGAAAAGCAACATTCAGTGATGACAATAGCATTGCAGTTACTGTGGCAGTGAACATTGCAGCTCTCATCTTTCTTCAGATACCGCTTTTAACCCAGTCTTAGTTTCAAGTAGCATTGCCGATAAAGCCCTGACCAAATGTTTCAAGGTGACACTGGAATGCATTGGGTATCTTTTCCACCTCTTTTGATGTACGTGTGTTAAACCATTCTTAACTCTTGCTAACAAAGAGCTTTTTTCCTATTTCTGTATGAAACTCTAGTTCTCTTTTTTATATAAGCACATACACTTCTACTCATTGTATTTGACCTAAAGCTTTCTATTTTTATTTAACACTTTGGTTATATATAACCATTTAATATATCAAGATATTATAAGTTAATAGTAGAAGCATTTACCTTATAATGAGGATGCAGCTATTTCAACCTGATTGACCTTGTTATAGCTTGTCTTTCAATTTCTTAATTAAAAAGATGCAATTTTGTTTCTCTAAAGCACCTAAGGTAGGTGAAATTCGAGACAAAAATAAACTAAACTGATCCTGGAATTTATTTATAAGCAAATCTCTTATCATATTCCAATGTGGCAGTGATAGGTTAGCACGTTGGACTCAATGATCTTTTCCAACCTTAATGATTCTATGATTCTAATGTGAAAGGACATTGAGTTACTGCCTCTGATTAATTATAATTAATTTGGAAAACAGAATGTTTCTTACTATCATTAATGTTTTCCATTACTATAGGGATAGAGGTCTGTGACCTGGACAAAAGAAGAAAGGTCATAAATGGAGAGCATTGTTCTTTTTCTCTTTTGAGAATCTACTGAAGTCCTCAGAGAGGCAAGGTATTGAAGAATACGCTTGAATATCCCGTAACAGTAAAGCATATCAGCACATTCTTCTGTTTGCTTGGAGATTTAGGCAGTTTTTCACTGTGCTTGGTCAAACCAAGGAATCTTTCTGAATTCAGAGACAGAGCACAAATTGTACTGTAGGAAAACAGGGCAATATAAACACAAATTCCAGCTTCCTTGTAAAAAGGAATCTTAGCATTATTTGTTGACTCCATTTTTTTGCAGGGATTAAATTAGACCAATTACGTATATTTGCAAAATGCTTCTTTGGCAGTGGTGCTTTGCAGTGAGGATTGCTCATTGATGTTTCCTTTTCAGAGTCCGATAACTATGAAGAGTCTGCCTTTGTGGATTGTCCTCCAGTCACTCCATTCACATGAGAAACTCCATGTGTAAAGAAGATGGTAAGTTTTGAAAAGCAGCTGCCAGGCTTCCTATCAAAATGGTAACATGATCAGCATTTCAAGGAGCAAAGGATATGCTACAATCCAGCCAAGCCCAAGGGTTATAGATGTTGTGACCAGTTTAATTGTTAAGGTTTTATTACTTTCTACATATTTTCATAAGCAGTTTACAAAAAGTAATGCAAGACATTAATTCAAGCATTGCACTTGCAGTTTGAAAACAAACTCAGGATGGTAAATGGTAAATGTTTACATGTGTTAATAATGCCATCATCAATGCAAACTAAGCACAAGCAAGTGTAATGTTACCTGGCATGTGATATTACAGATCTGAATGAAAGCCCTTAGACATCTATGGCAGTAAGTCTGCTAACATCAGTCAGCTTGCTGAGTGCCGAAACACGTGGGCCATTCTGGAAGGTATTTTTGTGTGTCTTCTCCTGGAAAACTGCATTCTGGCACTTTTATTTTTTCCCCAAGAGTCAATTAAAAACAAAAGCAGGAGGAAGGAGTTTTTGCTGGAAGCTTTACATGGAGGGAAAAGTATATTCTTGATCTTAGGTGATTATAGATTTAATTACTCATTTCATTAGTTGGCACTGCTTTGAATGGCAGTAGTTAAGAAAATATCAAGCACTGTTTAAAATCCAGCTTCACGTATTTGTCTGCAAATAGTTAACAAGCAAGATGGATGACAGAAGATGGAGAGGAAGACCTGTGGCAGGAAGCGCCAGGGTTCTGTAGAGCCTGTCGCTTGCAACAAGAGTTTCCATTGCACAGCCCATTCCACAGGCTCTAAGAGCAGCGATTTTCTGCAGAGCACAAACCGAGGAAGTTACCTTTGTGGTGGTGCTGCAGGTAGCAAAGATGAGAGCTCTGGAACATCATGTGTTTATTTCCAGAAAGGGACACCTTGTCAGCCGCTGTCACTGAATGACACTGAATGACGTCTAATTCATCCTTGCCACTAGATGACAGCACAGCAACACACATCTGTAAAGTAACCAGTATTTTGCTATGGGTTAAGAATTCCTGGAGAAACAGGTTTCAGGAATTTTAGGACTAGCCCCATGGCAAGAAGAGATGACATGAAATTTCTGTGTCTTCGGACTTTCTGAAGTCTTTGGACTTCATCATCCAACATGAACGTTGAGAAGGAACTTGCATGGCTTCTGTGCTGCCGAGCAGGACAAAAAGCCTCACATTAGCTGAATGCTCTGTATCTGGATGGTTTCCTTATGTTTCCACAGATAAAGCAGAAAGTACGAGAATGTGGTGGCTAGCAACTTTCAATGCCAAAACACAAACGTGACTACTAAATCCAAGTCACTAAGGAAGGTATTTGGTACGAGAAGAAATTATCTGCATACTTTTGAGATCAAATGACTTATGAAGTTTTAGTTTAACAAGTCTTTTCTCAATGCTGATCTGGTGACTCCAGTGATACAGTAGACTTGTAGTCCACAAATTGAAAGACGAGAGAACTCTTGTACTGATGGATGCTTGTCACTGGAAAGCATCAATAATTCTGCCATTATTTCATGCACACTTCTTGACAAGATAAGCACTTTTGGTAAAACACTTAACTCTTGTCAGTTGTTCTGAAGAGAAATAAAGATGATTAAGGGAAAAAATCCATGGGTTCAATATCACGAATGTTAATTCTGCACAGTTTAGTGGACAAAGGTCTGTCTTCTTTTCCCTACTCTAGGTTACACTGTCCTTCCAAAGGAAGTGGCTCTAGTTTCCAACAGGGGAAAGGAGAGAGCTACCACACAAACATGTCCCTTCTCCAAACTGCTATAATCCAGCCCACTCATTCTGTGCTCAGTGCAGGGAGGTGGACTATAGATTCTATTGAGGTCCTTTCCAGTCCCATTTTTCTTTCTTAAGTCATTGTAGTCCTTGTGTTTGAATTAATAGAATATTTAGCTATGTTAATCCATCACTCTCAAAGGAGGAAGATCTAGGAGTAAGTCAGTATTCCCATGTCACAAGATAGGGCTCTACACCAGACTGTAATGAGAAGGGTCTCGCATGGTGGAATAATCTAGAATTAACTGTTCCTTCACATGAAGTCTTGGATTGGTCTCCCATACTCGTGCAAGCACCCTACCTTCAAGATAATCTGGGATCACTCCCAGTCTCTTTTCTCCCCTACAACCATTTTCTGGAAATTTCTTAACCTAAGACATTTTTTCACCTGTCAAAAAAATACGGTATATTCCTGTGAAAACCTTTGCTTTTGACAAATCACTGTTTTTCCAAGAAACACTGTGTTGTTTCCAAATCTTTTCCAATCAACAGCTGGAGGAAAAAAAAAGAACTATGGATTTAATTTGAATGTAACAGTTTAAAACTTCAATAAAAATATATTTGTCCTCCTTATTTGTCCTTTCTTAAAGGCATACATGTCCAATATTCAATGAAAATAGTATTTGCTCCTGCTTTCCTCCAATTCCAGTCAATATCCCTGATAATTTATGCTACTGCATATGTATATGTATTCACCACATACAGGTTGTGACACAACAGGACTGTAATATATTAGCATTTTGCCACCAATTCTTAAACATGTTTACAATTTTCTTCATAATTCTGCTTTCTTTCAAAAGGCAAGGAGAAATTACAGCCCACTGAGAAAAGGAGGAGAGAATAGCTGTGTGTGGGCAGAGAATAAGTATATTCCAGGATTTTGTGGCTTTTTCTTTCATCTATTTCTTTCTATTTGATAATACATCTGGTGGATACCATACAGGGAGTACTTTATCATTGGCAAAAAATGTGTAGGAGAAAAAAAAAACAAGCATGCCATTAATTGCTTATAAATATATGCTCTCAACCCTAGCAATCAGCTTTCAGGATTTCTAACCTCTAAGTTCTGTTCAATTCCTCCATTTGAATAAAATTATCAACTTGTATCTTTTCTAGCATGATTAAATACATTGCTTGCAGGCAGATTACGATTGAATAGCAAAGATTTGCATCTTTTGAAATACACAACCTGTGTTCCTCCCTCTGTGGGTGTGTCTATGCATATACATGCACCCATATAAACTTACACCCATGTACATACACGCACATGTGTGTGTATGTGTGTGTGCATGTCTGCATACAAATGGAGGGGGGCAGGAAATGAGTGAGGGAAAGGAAAACCAAAGCTAAGTTAGATGGAGTCATCTAGATGTTAAGGCCAGATTTTTCAAGCTTCTGCACCCAGTTGCATCCACTGTGACATTCAGAAGAATTCAGTATTGGATTTCTTAGGAAAGTTTAACACGCGAGATGCTGAGCCTTTCTCTCTCTTCCAACCACACAGCTTAAGGAGCTCAGCTGAAGGTTGTTATTTCTTACCTAGAAGACCTGTGTTTTAAAAGCCAGTAGGAAGAAAAAAGAAACTTTCTCAGCCTGCTGAAAGCTTTTTCTTTAGACAGTCATGCCTTGCATACAAATGGTTGCACCTGCAAACTCTATAGGCACATTTGTGCAGGCCTGTTGAAAAGCTGGCCATAAAAGTAATTTTCCCCAAAGCCATGGCTATAAAAAAAAATTCCTTACCAAAACGTTACGTGCTTTTAAAACTGTTTTTATTTTCCTTACTTATTATTTACTGTCATTCCCCCTCCCGCCTACAGGGTACTAAGTAACCGCTACAGCTGTGCTTGCAGTGATACATAAACACTCTCGCACATTATGATATGACACTGTAATTGTTCTGATATTGCAATAATAAATGAGAAAATTAAGTGCCTATAATACAACATATCAGTATATGATAGGAAAAAACACACGAGTGATGGCAGAAAGGGAAGTATCTCATGCCTACTAAATGGTAATCGGGACTGAGGTGAGCACTTTTGCTGATTGTATGCCTGCCTGTGGCAACTGAGTCTGAACTTCATTTTTCCATCACTTGGTTGGTTTAACACTGATACAACAACACTGTGGAATTACAGCCAACTGACATTGGTAAAAGAGAGGGGAAAATTGAGCCTCCTCTGACTACATATCATCCAGTTGATCTTCTTTTCCTCATGGTCTCTAGCTTTCCTCTGCCTGCAGCTTGTTAAGTAGGAGGCCCCTTGTCCTTCTAGGGCAGGACACTTAGTATGATGTTGCTGTTCATCTTGCAGTTACAGCTGTCAATCATCTTCAAGAGCTACATTGTCAGTTATGGTCCCATAGGGCCAAAATGCAGAGAAATTCCGTGTTATCATTTTCACTTGCAGTCTTCTATCATGAGACTCAGAAGTCTATCATGTTAATAAGATTATGGTAAGAAGAATGTTATCAAGGCATGACAAATTCCAGTCATAGGACCCATACTGTTAGACAGAACAGCCTTTCCTTTCATTCATGGATTTGCATTATATCACTGCTGAGGGACTCTACTGTACTCCTCAGTAGAGAAGCTTGCAATATAAATAGGCAGGACAGGCAAAATATAGGAAAACAGACGATCATCATTCTAGACAGATAGACCTTCTGGGTCTCCATGAAATGAAATGGTCTGCCCAAGGCCACACAAATAGTCTGTGGCAGTGCCAATTTTCTGTATTTCATGCAGTCTTTTGTAAACCTCTGTGCTACACAGTCAACAGGTTTTCAAGCGCCTTTTGACCTGTCTTTCATCCTGTGGTTTATGCTTCAAAATAAGGCCATGACTATGATAGCAAATATAATTTCAAATATTACACACAGCCGTTGCAATTCTTTTGGCCTAATTCTTCATAGAACAAGCTCCTCTTTGATTCCTATCCTATGCAAGAAAATAATTATAAATTTTCTCTAAAATAAGACTAGTTCTCAGAATTTCTTTAGTCTCAGTAAGGTTCAATCTTTAAAAAAGGAGCAGATGAATTTCCACAGCTTTCTTTTATACACATTCTATGCTACATTTCCCTTCCTTTTTTTTACTATTCCAGAACTACTGCAGTTTTGACTGAAGAATGAGCATATTTAAAGTGAACTCATCAGCTGAGATGCATACCTTTATGTAAGCATGGTTAATTTTACGTTCAAACTGACATCTATTGTAATATTTTTTCTCCCTCCATCATCGGACAACTGATTTGCACCCTCAGTTTCTAGCCTTCAGTCTGAAAGCAACAATATGACTCTTAAGCAGCCCATATTACATATACTAATAAATTACATTAAATGAAATTTTCTGCACTATGTATGTGAAATGCCATTCCTAACCTGATGCTTAATTTAATTTCAGTAAGTAGAACAGGTTTATCTTTCTTAATGATTATGTCTCTTTTGGATCAACAATAAAGCTAGCTTGCAATGGGAAAATTAAACTGTGAAGAAATTTGATGACTTTTACAATACTTCCCAAACCTGGGAAATACTGAGCAGCTTCATTTTCTGGTTCAGCTCCCTCACAGTTTTGTCCACCTGGGCTGCAGCACAGTGGTGGTACCACCCCCGAGCATCCCATTCATGTGTTCTCCCTGGCCTTGCAACCTATGGGTGCAAATGTGTCGCTTTTGTGACTCTGTCACCACTCAACAGGAGCCAATGATCCTTTGTAGCAACAAAAAAATTACCTCATTTTTAATGGAACTTTTACAAATATAAAGAGAGTCAAAGTTAAGGACTAAGAGTCATTTTAGAAATGTGTTTGGCAGCAACAAAGCAAATAGATTTCAGTAAAGTCATGTATTCTGTAACACTGCTGATTTCAGGAAAATTATGCCAAATAAATTTGATTTGTTCACTTTTCTCTATGTGAGGGGTAAGGAACACTCAGAAAAAGACAGTCAGAAAGGACTAAAACAGCAACAGATGACTCAGATAAAAGGAGCTTAACTCTATAGCTGATGTACAGCTGATCAGGAAGTAGAAATGGCTGTAGTTGGACAAGAAAAATCTAGAATTATTTGGGTACTTGCATGGATTACACTGAAAATGTTTGGGAATGGCATCCATAAGGTGCTAAAATTCTTTAATAAGCCAAATGTGTATTTGGGTATGGTGGAAAATCAGTTGAAAGGACTAAGAAAATGTGGTTACACATATGGGGCAATGCTAGCATGACAGATGGTATTTGTTTTATTTATGTCTTGACAACTGTGTTTATGTTCTTTTAAGAAGCCTGTCTGGGTGGAGCCTCGCAGAGAGCGTGTGCAGACTCCTTCCTCGGGGAAGCTGTTGAGTGTGTTGAGACAGCAACACTTCTAGGCTCCATGGGACAGGCAAGACATACAGAATGAAGGTGATGGCTTGAAGCTCATGCAAAGGCTCTGCAGGCATGGGAAGGGTGCATTCAGGCAAATCACAGGAGAGGTGAAGAGACCCTCCCAGGGACAAGGTGATAACAGAATGACTTAGGAAATCATTGAGTTGGCTCGAAGCAATCAACTGCCTGCAAGGACAGAAGGAACATG
Source organism: Phalacrocorax aristotelis (assembly GCF_949628215.1). NCBI lineage: Eukaryota > Metazoa > Chordata > Aves > Suliformes > Phalacrocoracidae > Phalacrocorax > Phalacrocorax aristotelis. The sequence goes on from NC_134281.1 coordinate 9,873,250, forward strand.
GGGTAGCTGTGTACAACACATTCTAATGCAGTTCTGTCCTCCCCAGCTGTTTTAAGTAGTATTTAATTTAAAAGCTTTATTTCTAGTTTTTCTTCAAGCAAATGTTGGCTTTTCTGAATTTAAAACCATTCTGTCTGCTCTGGGATGAAGGTCTAGGCACATTGAACACTGCTGTGGTTGACTCACTGTTCTGTCAACAGTCAAAATATAAAAAGTGTTAAAAGAATTTAATGCAAAAACCTAGTAAACATTTTCCAACTTCTTGGGAAAACAGAAAGCACTGGAATTTCTCTAGTGATAATGAATCCTTAAATTATTATTTTGGTCTTTAAACCTTTTTTCAAGAACAATAGAATATATTTAGAAAAATCTCCTCAGTAAGTACTGTGCTTCAGGAAGACTCACACTCTGCTAATAGAAGTTTATTTTTGCCAGATGTTTTTAGGAAACAAAGTCCCTTTGGCTCAACTGAAATTTCTATTAGCACATAGTTCCATCTCCAGGTAAGTCTTTGGAGCAGATCAGTAAAATACTGTTTATTCTTGTCAGTTTTTCAGCTAACTGTGTCAGGTGCTTTTTGGCAACTGTAAAATAGAACTCCTTTATGGTGAAAAGATTTTGGGTTTTTTTTCAGGACATTCCCAGGAGAACTGGATCATTCAGCTGTCAGTTTCTGTTAGGTAAGCAGCATATCTTGGACCTTAGTGCAGGAGTCTCTCATTGCTACTACTGCATATAGCATAATGCAAGAAATTTATACTTCCCATTTACATTAATAGTGATTTATTAAAAATTCATCAGAACAACTGAAGCTGGCAGGATCCCTCAGAATCACTGAATAATTAATAACTCTTCCACAAAGGTGACCTAGGCTCAGCATGCAATGCCTATTTTTTGGCTTACCACTGGAGTTTCTTGTTTCCTACTAGAGTAAATAACTAGTTTCCCTATGCCAGTGCCAGGGAAGAACTAGCTATTTTTCAGAGCTACGTTGCTCAGTCAGATGCTGCCTAATGTAACTGATAGTAAATGCCAAGGAGAAAAAAAGTTATTTCCTAATCTCCACTCTTTTCTGGAAGTTCCCTCCCTCAGAACTTTACAGATGTGGATGGCTGGATCTCTACTTCAGATCCCTTTTCACAAAATACAGCAAAAAGTGGTGTTGCCACTACCTTTTATCTAGGTGATTAAGGGTTAGGGCATACAGGATATGAAAAATACAGAATCAAATCTCTTCAGCAGATTTTAAGACACATCATCCTTCCAGAAGAATCTGTTTTCCATCAGTCTGGTTGATTATGAGAGCTGCTCTCTGTTTTGACTTCTATCATTTCCATTTGACATTACTTATCTGACATCATACAATCATAGAATCATTTAGGTTGGAAAGGACCTTTAAGATCATTGAGTCTAACTGTTAACCTAACACTGCCAAGTCCACCACTAAACCATGGCCCTAAGCACCAGGTCTACATGTCTCCTAAATACCTCCAGGGATGGTGACTCAACCACTTCCCCAGGCAGCCTGTTCCAGGGCTTGATAACCCTTTCAGTGAAGAAATGTACTTAATTCAAAAATTAATTAAAAAAAATTAATTCAAAAATATGGACAGGCATTGGAAAAAGAACCTAGGACTCCTCACTTCCCAAGTGGAGAGACAGATTTTAGTTGCATTCACTGTTTTTATATATCTCTCTCTATACAAATATATTGAATTTTCAATTAATGTTCAATTTTTCCATGCAGTGTGCTACAAGTTCAAGAGATGAGTATTCTCTCTTAGAATAATCAATAACTGGGCTTTGAAGACAACATGACAGAATTTGCAGGGTAAGTCCTCCTTAGGAAAAGAGAAAACTCAATATGGATCTGATGCATCTTCAATCTGTGCATTCAAACATTTCAGCAAATCTGAGACAGACTCCGAACTGTTCGGCACTGGCAAAAGGCATTTCTGATCGTGATCAATTACTACTTGGCTTTTAGGATCATGATCAATTACTGGTGGACAAATTTTACATTTATGGACTTCAGGTGGTGACTGAAGAGTGAATCTGAGGATTAAATGTGGTGTGAGTGTCTAAAGTCAGAGTTAGGTATCTTAGTCCAGTAAAAGTGCTCTAGAAGACCTTGCTCTTAATGAACTGTTATCAGGTGAATAACTAGGTCTGTAAAAATGTGTAATTCTGTGCTTTTCATACTCTCATCTATGAGTAACTTCAATAATTTCAATTGTACCAGTTGACAAAAGAGGGGCACCTTCATTTCAGTTCTATAGAATGGGAACTATAAATTATTTACCTTTTTAATATTTTACATTATGATTAGAACAATGACAAAAAAATACAATCATTTTAATGGACAATGATGGTCTGAAGTCTGTTACAACTAACTGTACAAAACAATACTTCCTTTTATAGCCACGCAAGCGATATCATTTGTGCCACTGGAATTCTAAGGCGTTGATCAACAAATCCAGTCTTCCAGTATTTTACCTTTTTACGCTCCATCCATCCATATCCTTCACAGCATTTTAAAAAGAAACATTGAAACATATTCCTCCTTCCAAGAGGTTTGAATTACTAATTCTGTTGGTTTGCCAGTACAATAATGGTGAAGGAACTCAGTAAGTGCTGAATTTGAGCATGCCACAACCATCAGTTTTCTTGGACTGCCAGACAAATCAGTCTTAACAGCATATGTTCATTCCCACAGTCTGCTAAAGTCTATAAGGATGCAATCCATATTTTCTTACTCTTACCAACTCAATGACAACCACCGAACACATGAAATTTGTTAGCAGGGGAAGAGATTGCACAAAAGAATCTATTGGGCAGAGAGATGTAGTAGAGAGAAAAAGACGCCAACAGTGACCTTTTAACATTCAAACTAGAAGCCTGCCCTATTAGAACCTGTTTGCTTATGCACAGGAAGAATCTATTTGCTTAGCAGAGGAAAAGAACTCTTGTTTGTTCCTCAGATAACCTGCTTTTTATATGCTTCTCTGACATTTCTATCCCTTGGCCTTGCTCCTATTTAGGAATCTCAATGAAGAAGGTACTGTAGAACTACAGAACTTATATCCTAACAGTGTGCTGGTCCTATAATAAGAATTACTTTCAGTGAGTGACTTTAATGCTCCTTAAGAGCTCTCTTCATCAGTAGAGTGGCAAATGGATCTATATGGCACAAGGGAGACCAAACAATAATCTGGATCCCCAAAAGAGAGGAGTTCTGTGGAAATGAGTAAGTTGCTCTCCTAAGTTTTTTCTCCCCTCAGTTATGTTTTTAGACTGTGTTGTTTAGCTAGGTGCTTCTCAGAGGTGTCTGGTTCTCTCTAGCTGTGTACAAAGGTACCTTTAATACTTTTGTGTCACCTCAAATTCTATTCTACTAGTGTCCTTGATATCTCCCAGAGAAAACAAGCTTAACTTCTCATAATTGCTTTGTATCAAAGACTCTCATAAGCTGGAACCACCCTGACTTCCCGTACTGCACCCTTCCAGGACTGCGAGCATCCCACACATGATAAGGTAATCAAAGTTGACTGCAATACTGCAGATGGAACCAGATTTTATACACTATGTCTTTTCATTAGCATTCTCTGTCTCTGCATTTTCTTCTTTCTATTGATGCATTTCAGCAAGTGTGGGGTTTTTTTTCCAATGCACTGGGATGATGACTTCAAGTACTTACTGACAATAGCCCTTATATATTCTTTTTCTGGTCAGTACTCTGCACAACTTTTCTATTTAATAAGTACTTCTGACTTCCTTACACAAGCCCAAATTACCTGTATTGTTGGAGACCCTGAATGTCAGTTGCTCCTAATTCAAATACAGTTTATATCCCTTGGTAAAAGCCACCAAATGCCCCTGTGGTTCCTCAGCTATGTAGCCTTCCATTATATGCCCACTGACTCATAAGAACTGCACAGCCAGGTACCCCTGGATGATGAGCAAGGAGACAAAGAGGAAATCCTCCTCCTTTGTCAGACAGTGTCTAGGTCTCAGTGTTATTACTGAGCCTGCACTCCTTCTCCCTCACTGCAAGAGGAAATTTTTTCTTTAAAGAAACTAATGTCTAAACAGATGAGATAAAGGATGGAGAAAGGAAGAATGTATTACCCTTTTTACAGATAAGTAGCAAAGGTACAGGGAAAGTAAGATACAGTCCTGTGGTCACACAGGAGGTCTTCGGCACAGGCATGTTCCAAACAAAGCCTTCACTCTTTGGTGAGGAGTCTATGAACTGTGAGTTGTGAGGATGTTAAAGCTGTTTTGTTAAAGCACATTTTCTCTTTTAAGCAACTTACAGCAGGGCTTTTTATGAGAAGCTTCAATGCCGTTCTAACTAATCATCTTCAGACATCTCATTGCAGATTCAGTACCTCTATTGTCATGGACCTGGCATTTAGTTGGTGGGTTTTTTTGGTTTTGAGTATGAGGAAAACCTACCTGAACTCCTCCAGGAGTTTTGTTTTGTTTTTATTAAACTTAATTGTCCCTCTGTTTGCTGGTCAATGTCCTTGGTTACATTAATAGTGCATTTACCATGTGTGCAGCAGGTACCTGAGCCAAGTAACTGGCTTGTGCACAGAGTGAGCAGAGTTAACGTCCTCTGGTGCAGACTGGCTATATCTGCACTAAATCTGGGATAAAGTGAGAGTGTGAAGCTGGCTGAGTTACCACTGGAGCTTTGTATTGTGTGGAAGGAATAAAACTTATCTCAGACTGCATTGTGCCTGCACAGTGTAACGCCACCCTTTAATCTATACTAGGGTCCAGCAAATGAATTGGTTTTATCCAGAATAGGGTTAGGCAAGAAACTAGTATGTGTATAGTGGGGACAACTGGGGGGCTTTGGCTTAGAGACAAACAAGTGAATCAACACTGCAGTGTAGCTAACGCTAATTGAATCTTTCCACTCAGCACAGGGATTACTTTTGGTTGATCCTAGCATGGCTTTTCCCTGAGATCATCACAGATGTCTTGTCAGCCCAAAGGATTAGTAGAGGACAAGCATGGAAATCTGTCTGATGGCACCATTCCTCTTGTGTTCCTTTCCTGATTTGTTCTAAATTTAGAGAGCATTGCCTGAAAACTACCATTAGGCGGGACAAACAAATTCCCAAACACCTTAAATAATTTGCATTGTTAGACATCATATAAGTCTCCAGGGGATTCTCTGTTCCAGAGGCCATGTCTACCAGGATGGGTCAGGAGCACAGGTGGATGGTAACATGGACCCAATTCAGAATGCAGTTTTATGCGGGAATGGTGAGAATCAGGGAAAAGTGGCAACATGTGATATGGAAGACACAAAACCACAACTGTGCTCTTCTCAGGGGACAGTTTTTGTCTTGGAGGCATGGTTAAAAATGGGACTAAATTTGCATGTCTGTTTATGATCCCAAGAGTGGGTCAGGGCCTTTCTGTAATACGGAAGCACAGAACAGAAAAGCAGCCACAAAGAGCCTACATAAGAGACAGAAATTACTCTTCTGTTCCAGGATTAAGTGTATTCATCACAGCATCATAGCTAGAATTTTTGTGGCTTGGTTTCCTTTGTTTGGGTGCTTTGCATTAATATTAAAGGATGATTTGGGGGGGGGAAGAAAGAATGTCTCTTGAGAAACAGATATGCAAAGGAAAAAACCCTTTTGTTTGCAAGTGCATCAGACCTTATAAAAGTATATAATCCATGGATCATTGGCACGATCAACTGTAATGGCTCCAAAAGAGCCATTGTGTTAATGTAGCCGATGAGCACGAGTACTGCCTCTGCATACTAAAAATCCTCATGAAAATTTTAACAACATGCAGATAGTGGATAAGTGCAGCATGTAGTTGTTTTTAAAATGGAGAACACAGTACTGTAGGTTTCATCAAAATGCAGAAGGAAAACTAAAATATACCCACCAGCAAAATGTAACTTTAGTAACATCTGATATTTTTTCTCAGATAAAGTAAGTGATTTTTGACAAAGGAAATGAAGTAGGTCTCATTTATCTGGACTTCATAAAGGTTTTTGATATAATACCATTTGGGAAATTACTGGTTAAGCACAAGAAGTTGGGGAGTAGTACAAGAAATCTAAAGTAGGCAAGGAAATATCTAAAGAAGAGATAACAACTTAAAGGGAAAGCACTGCAATGAAAAGAGCATGCTAATGGAGCTCTTCAAAGACTGATTTAATATTTTCATTAATGAGCGTGACACAGAAAGGAAAATTGTGGTAATGAAATTTCCTGAAAACAGAAAATTGAGAGTTATAATCAATACAGAAGAGGACCAGAATATCATGCAGGACAACTTAGATGACTTTATGATCTCAGAAACACAAATAGAATGGCATTTAATATTACACACTGCAAAGTCATGGGTTCAAAGACAAAAAGGAGAATCTTTGCTTTCAGCTGGTGGGAGTCCACAAAGGGAGATCTAGGGGTCTTAATCAGCTGCCAGACAACTGTAGGGACCAATGCAAAATAGTCATGAGAAAGGAAAACATCATCTTAGGACATATCAGGAAGGTATGGGAACAGTATTGCATTTAGACAGTGATGTAAGAGGTGAGGTAGAGACTCACAGGCTGCAAGAACAGTATTACTAATGTGATTAGAGAAAATGTAAAAATTTGACTTGTTTAGCCAGCAAAACAAAGGATGAGAGAGGTTTTGATTAATGTCTGCAAACACCACAGAGAGGTAAACACCGGACATAGAGGGTAGCTATTTACATTAAAAGTATTGCTGGTAATGGACAGTTTCACATTGGCAATGCATACTTTTTAGCTGGAAATTAGAAGGTTGATTCTGGTCATTGAAGGAGCAACATATTGGGACAACTTCCAATAGGCATAAGTGTCAGACACCTGGTGATTTCTGACATAGGATGTGAACAGTTGTGAATGGGATGAACAGGAGATAGTGGTGGCAAGCCCACAGGATAGGAATCACCTTTGCATGCCAGAATGTTACCCTATGCAATAACGTATTTTGAATAGTAATCTTACTAACTAACCTCTGAGAGAAAAGTGTGATCTTGGCACGTGATTATGCAATTTAAACAGACAGTTACTAACTCAGACTTATGTCATATCTTCTATTGCTGTCCATGAGCACTGGCATTGCTTTCCATGAGTCCCGTTTGTGTTGGGACTGAATTTGTGCATTCAAGAACTTCTGTACTTTAAAACACATGTGTATTTCTAAGTATTTTTATTTGTAGCCCTCTTGTTTGTTTCCTTTTATAATCCCTGTTCTTTAACTTTTCGGTTTCTACACATCTGTAGTTAAGTACCCTGTTTTATTGTGTAAATAATCTGTTTATTTCCAAATAATCTGGGCTGAGTTTTTTGAAACTCATTAGCTTTTACTTTTATCTAGCAATGATTAAGACTGAATCACATTAACCAAAAAGAGAGATGGACAGAGACACAGAATTTACTGCCCAGAGAGTATTCTGGTGTTGCTGGGCATTAAATGATACACTATCAGTTATATATTTACTGTGGTATTTTGCATGGTAGGGAATAGTGTGAACTTGCTTGAAATTTTCCATTTTTTACCTTTTTCTGCTTCTTAAGATTCATCCCTCTGCAATCCTTTGGTACCTAACCTTTTTTCCATGAGGTCTCAAAGATGTCTGTCAGATCCTTCTCAGCCAATTCTTTAAGATCCTTTGGTTGAATATGATTTGGATCTTCTGAATCATAAATATTTAAATTACCTAAATATTCTTTTACCTGCTTTTTATTAATTCTGCTGCCAGATATTCCCAAAGCCTCATTAATATTTATCTCACTGATCTCCACGCTTCCCTCTTATATTAAATACTGGGTAAAAATGTAGATGTTGAGCAATTCTTTTTCTCTCTGGCCAGTATCGGTTGACCTTTCTTTTGATTTAGGATGATCTTTGTTTTCTTTTATCCACAGTGTATTTATTTTCTTCATCTCTTCTCCCAAGTTACACCCTTAGCTTGAATTCTGTTTTGCCCTCTCCCTTCTTTATTATTTCTATTGTTCTATATCACAGATGTAGCTGCTTGTATTTTTAGCTCTCATCTATTATATGTTCTTTTCCTCCTTTCATTTTATAAATGGACTGTGTTGCCATATTTATGACTAAGGGATGTTTCTATGTAGAACTTGTATATTAAAATGTGGCCATCTCATAAAAATATTAAAGTATGTACTTTATATATTTTTCAAATATACAGACATATAAGAATAATGTATGTTCAGTTTTGCTAATTTAAAATAATGGAATCTGAAATAGTAATTTAAGGAGGGTTGATAGATGCAGGTGTTTGAATATGAATGCTGAGTGATTAAATTCTGGCATCATTGTAGCCTGTGGGAATTTTGCCATTGGCTTCAGCTGGGTTAGGATTTTATTCTGATTCTGCACTTACACATTGATTTAACCTTAAGGCTAGAACTAGACCCATGGACTTAGTACAAGCTGCAACACAGTAACATTATTCCTCTGCCTAAGAGTTTGCTGAACTGGGAAATATATTCCAGGTAAGAAATGTTTCCACACAGAGAACAAATTAATGTAAGACTAAGATGTTCCTATTTTAGAGTTGATGAACAACCTGAGTGAATCCTTCATGTACACCAGCTCAAAACCAATATAAAAATACTTATGGACAATATGTTCTTTTAAAATATCTGATATATTCACAGCGTCATTGGTATAAATGCTTTTTTGCAGTGTTCCATCCACAAGGCTCTTCAAAAGATGAAGCAGAACAATGAAAATAATCTTTTTAAAAATTATCATTAAGTGATTAAAAAAATCCTTAAATTGTGACATTAAGGAACCCTAATTCCAAAACAGAATGACTTAAGTTCTTATTGTTGATCTTCCTTGATACAGGTTGCTATTTTTTGAAATTTGGGGTAATGTCTAACAAAAAGACCCTAAAAATACCACTGCAATGCTATGACTACTATTACAGTATAGGTGTGTATGTATATAAGGGTTTTTTAAACAATGATTACTCCAGAGAAACAAAACTTGCATCGTGTAGATAGTTGGAGCATCATCTAAATGTAGGGTCCAGAGAGGTTTGCTAGCTGTAAGGCATTCTGCAGAAGGTCGTGCGATTGAGGCTGATACGTATTTGCAACTGTGGCTGAAAGCTAAGGTGGGGCTGTGTCACATTATCTGCCTGCAGACTTGTCAGTTAAGACTGGTCCAAGAATGTAGCATCTTTTTCTCATCTGACTTCAATTTATTGGTTGTGAGTAGTTCTCCGAACCGCTTCCTGAGTTTTTAAGGAAGTTGTTTTCTTATTTTGTGTAGTTGTAAGTCTCTCTATAGATATGATAAAAAAAGGACTTACTCTTTCAAGTTCGTTGTGCTGTTTCTTATTGCCAACTCAATAGATACTGACATTTTTAATTTCTTAAAAATTAAGGTCAACATGGAAAAAACAGACACCATATTAACTGCACTGAAGCCAAAGTTGTAGATATCATGGGTCCAGCTGTAGCTTTTTTATTGTACAAGCTATCTCCTTAACTCTTTCATTCAGAATCAATAATGATAAATAAAACAAGACCTTCAGACACTACATAAAAGGACTATATGTAGACTACATTTCAAAAACTCGGTCTACTTTTACAGGTTATTAATATGGATTGTGATTACAGTACTTTTGTAATTCAGTTTCCATCTGGTTTTACCTTACGTTCTAGAAAATGCACGTTTGGATAAAGATCTTGAGTATCTGTCTTATTGGCTAAGCTGCTAGCAGCTGTAGTGCCAAAAGAATGAATGTGAAAACTGACATGCTATGAAGGCTGATAAATAGAGATGCAATAGCATGAAAATTATGGTTATGAATAAAAGATTTATTCTCAAAACCATGATTTTTTATATAGTTTATATCATCATCGTATACAATTTTCCACTGTCACTTACTCCTCGCTTGTGCGATTCTTCACAGAAAAGTAAAGTAACTGATACTTTCAAGTCAGGAATACCAGCAATTGTTCAATAGCTAAAACAGGCAGTTGCATGAGAAATGGCCATAACAATAAGCTGGAGCTGCTCATCCGGGATCATTTTGTTTATATTGATCTCTTGCCAGTGTTTGCATAGAATAAAATATCTTATCCAGTTTGTAGCACGGAAATAAATATAAATGTCTAAGGATGTACTGTCTATCCTTCCCCAAACGTTGGTGTGCCAGCAGGACACTTTCCAATTTGCTTGTCTTCTTTCTTAAATACATAAAAGCCCTCTTCTACCAAGAATAATTAAAGTAATAAACAGACAGATTATTGGGGCCCAACTAAATACAAAATGAAGATTCCTAAATATTCACTACTTTGTTTCAAAATGCCAGCGATATTTAAGTAAGTCAACAAATACGGCCGCCGCCACCATTAACAAATAAACATATATGAAGAACGAACTGAATCACCACAACTTCTCCACTGTTGTGCAGCTCTAACTCTACCAGCGTCTCTGGTGTGGCAATGCATTACTGTGATTACTACTAGGTGTAATACTCAAGTAAATACAATGAGGGTTAGAGTCTGCTTCTTTCTACCAGGCATTCATTTGGGACAGTCAACAAACATCACTGGGCATGAGAAAGTGTCAGCTAAAGGTCATATGTTTCACCCCCTATTGTATCATAAAAGGCTTGCTTCGCAGCTTTCTTTCACTGGTTTTACGCTAGTGCAACTCCATTGAGTGAACAGTAATCTGTGCCAGGTAGAATGAGTTGAATTTCAAGGCCACCAGACACCAGAGGTCCTCTGTTCCTGCAAGAGGAAGGAGTGGAAACAGAATGATGCCTGTAATCACTGGGTGCTACCCTGTCCCTATCACAGGTTCTTTGTTAGAGCACAATGTTTGAAACCTCTGATCAAACACTGTGCTCTGCTTCGGGACCATCGTTTCTTCACTGCTTGTCCCTCCACATCTCTGGAAAGCAGGATGGCTCATTGTTACGCAAAGAGGGGAGAATGCAGGTGAATTCTCACAAATCATCTCTTGCAGACCCGTACTCCATCTTACTGAATATTAAATACACAGCAGATACAATTTATATTGTGCAGCAAGAATGCACCAGGCACCATATTTGTTGTATGTTTGTTTGTAAGTGGAATATTTCACCATGATAACAGTTCTCTGTTATTTAGTATTATTCATGTTTGATTACAGAAACAGAGTATTGACTTCAAAGTTAAAACCCTCGTTGTATTTGAGTTGTTACGTCCAGCACATTGCAAGAGATACTGCATGCAACATGCTTCCTATCGTGCAAGACTACGAAAGTCTCCTTTCTGCATGAAATTCTTCAGGCTTTTCTAACTCATGGGTGACCATATTGGGTATTTCAGAGAAAGGTGATTTTCTGAAGTAAGTTGTAATATATACTTTAAAAGGCTTCTACATATTCTAAGTAGAAAAAAATAAGAAATAAAAAAACCTAAATAAAATAAAAAAAAAAACCTAAAAATAAAAATAAAAAAAAAACCTAAACCTGAATTTAACCTGAGAATTCAGGTTAAATTTATCACTCAGACCCTAGTGATATCTTTTTCACCAGCTTGTTTTTCTGAAGGTGGGGTACAAATATTTTAACTTACTCTAAAAGTTCTGATCAGATTCCGTTCAACTTGGTAAAGTTTGTCCTGCGCTGCTCAAGCTGATGTCACTGTGCAGGGCTCAAGTATGATTTTTCTATGTATTTTCTCTCTGTATTTCATATCTTCTGCAACCTTTGAATATTCACCCCAATTAATCTGACAGTGATAGCTGCTCTGAGCTAAACAGCACTTTACAGGCTTGTGCTGCTATTTTGGTAAGCATGTCTGTGATAAGCATATTATTTGGAAAGGAGACAGTGGTGAAACATAACTGGTATTTGTTTATTTAAAACTTCTTGAGGTGGATAGTTTGCCAATAACTAGGCTTTTTTTTTTCTGTAGGGCAATTTTTTCAATTGATTTACATCCGGGCCCTAGTGAATGCTGTTATTCCCTGGGCATGACCCTCAGTCAAAGGCCATACTAAAGCCAAATAAAACCAATTTTGATTGGTTCCAACCACTTAATATTATATCTAAAACAACCATCTCAGCTACTGCCTAGGGATTCACGGTGTAAAAGCAAAAATCCAGAACAGCTAGCATTTTCTAACCTATCATTCTAATCTTGCTTTTACACATGGGGAAGTAGTACACAGAGAGTAGCTATATAAGAAATTTAAGTAAAGAATCCCATCATCGGAATCAGCAGTGATCATTCCAACTTCATTTTAAACCAGCCTAATTTTAAAATAGATATTTATGTATTCCTCAGGTATAATCCTTCATAGCATTCAAGTGGAATATCTGCAGCTTTTGTAATAGGGAAACACCTGTACAGGGCTAGGCTTTATATTTTATGCTAATATATTAAAATTCAAATGACATCTTATGGAAAAGAGACTGAAACCAAGAGCCATTTATTAAACATAACATAAAAATTTTAGAGCAGCCAGGGCTAGATTCTGCTCCCCATGGAGATGGATCATAATAAAGGGTAGAAGTGAGACAGTAGGTATTAGGAAAAAACACAGGGACTTTCTTTTTCAGCACAGTAAGTTGGTTATTATTTCTCTTCAGTGTCCAAGGATAGGGCTGCACTCATTTCAACACTGTAGCTTCAAGATGGAAGAGTCTTTTACTGACTTTCTACATATCCTATTATCTATATCCTATTCCCATCATACCCAGTGTATTCTGTTATGGCGTTACCAAATCAAACTGCATACTGCTTCCATTTCAAGCAAAGAGTAGTTGCGCGCACATTTTAGAGACTGAGTGAGGAATGAGTGAGGACTAGAGAATCCTTCCCCATCTTACAGGAATCATAAAATATATCAGCTAGGACAAGCCTTTTTGCCTACTCACTGCCTGAGTGAAATGCCAATCGAGGTTAAAATTCTGCCTATAGCTTTTAGCCGTTCTCCTCTACCAAACATAATATACTCTTCTACCAAAATAAAATAAACTTTTTTTTTCCACCACTTATTGAGGCAAGTATGCTACATTGCATTTAAATGTTCCCATGTTTGTGAGACTGGAATTTAACTGAATGTTTTTGTTGCCATTCTGTTGGCAATCAGTCTAGGCTTTCTGTCTTGCCAACTAAGCGATCTTAATAGTACTGTTCCTTGAGTAGCACCATTTTCTCTGTAATCCTCTACTTGCTTCTCATGTTAATTTTGCTTTGCTTAGAAGTTTCTTGTGATAGCTGTGCAGTTTTGCTTTGTACTCTAATCTTTTTGCACAAAAAGTATGAAAGCAAAACAACAATTTAAAGTCCTGTGAATTTCTCTACTGAATCATTATGTTCTAGAAGATGAGTGACTTCCTAATGGACCCGCTTGGGAGGCTTATGAAGGACTGAATCTAAACCTAAAATATCTTGGTCTTCCTCTTGAATTTAGCAATATGCCTTTTGAATAACTTGCACAGCTTGTATTTTTATAAGTTTAGTCTCGGTTGGTTCAGCTCGCTTCTGGACAATTGCTAGGGAGCACGCAGAAGAAACAGCCACAGAGTACTGATGAAGGTGAAATCAGAGTGGCAGCCTATGGTTAATTACTGTAAATCATCAATAAAACCACATACCTTTAAATTCTCCCTCTCTCCAACCAGCAGCAGAGGCAACTTTTACTGATATCCCAGTTTGAAATCCTTTCCTTTCCCCAAAGGAGTGGTGTAGGTGGGAATAATGTGACAAGACTGTACTGCAAGTGTGACATTAAGCGCTATGAATTTTCATCAGTTTTGCACAGGGTCATGCTTCTTCTGCTACTGACTTCCTGCTTGCAGCCTACATTCCCAGATTAATGCCAGATATAAGAACCACATGCTAACAGAGGAAACTGGTCATGGTCTTATGTTAATCAGGGAACACCTATAAAACTCCATGGGTTCCTTACTGAAAGAATGTAAGACAGGGTCTTACGTGCTTTATTAAAACTCCCAAGTATAAACAAGAAGACCTATTACCCAAACTATTACTAATACTAAACTATTATTAATATCATTAAAACTAACTGAAATCTCAGCAAACAAATCAAAAGTATACTGATATCAAAGCAACCAGTTAACAAATGACTGTTGGGATGCAGTGCAATTATCCAGTTAATTAATACTTAAAGTAATAATTTTTACACATTCTGAACAGGAGTTCAGAAAACTGATTGTTTTGTTATAGATGGCAAATAAAGAATTTACCAGGTGAGTCATACCTGTGATTTATAGTGCTTAAGAAATGGCACCAAACCCAAGTTTCTTAATGTCCGAATCATAATTCTGACACCAGGTATAAAGCTTCCTCTTGTAGAATTCAGTTTATACTAAGTTTGAAATCGTACTGTGTATCTGCATTATGGTACTTCTGTTGTGGAGGCTTACTCTTTCCGCCCAGCAGTGACACTGTGATACAGATTATAGTGACAGCTTGGCTGATGGGAAGGGGAGGACTGCTGCTCGCAGTCGGACATTGCCTTATCCAGTATAGACAGCGTGATGGGTGACCAGGGAGAGACTGCACTTCTCTGTGGGGTCCTTCTTCCTCACCAGCGGCCGCAGAGATGCAACTGTCCTTGCAACTGTTCAGAACAATCTTGAGAAATGGTAGTTTGATGACTCCCATTTACCAAAAATTACAGTCATAATATCAGTTCCTTAAGACTTTAAAGGTCAGAATATGCTGTAATAAAAATGACTACGAGACAGTATTTTAGTACTGTTTAAAACTCGTTACTCTTTTTTTCTAGCATCTTTCCTTCACTGATTGCATAGGTGCTCACAGAGGTATGTGCATATACAGTTGATGAAACCTACAGTCACTTTCAAACCCCCTCACTCCCTTGCAAAAAGAAATCACAGAGACACTGTCCTGGTTTCAGCTGGGATAGAGTTAAACTTCTTTGTAGTAGCTAGTATGGGGCTATGTTTTGGATTTTTGCTAGAAACAGCAGTGATAATGCAGAGATGTTTGAGTTGTTGCTAAGTAGCGCTTACACCGGTCAAGGACTTTTTCAGCTCCCCATGCCCTGCCAGGTGCACAAGGAGCTGGGAGGGGACACAGCCGGGACAGCTGACCCAAAGTGACCAACGGGATATTCCATACCATATGACGTCGTGCTCAGCATATAGAGCTGGGGAAAGGAGGAGGAACAGGGGAACGTTTGGAGTGATGGCGTTTGTCTTCCCAAGTAACTGTTATGCTTGATGGAGTCCTGCTTTCCTGGAGATGGCTGAACACCTGCCTGCCCATGGGAAGGAGTGAATGAATTCCTTGTTTTGCCTTGCTTGCGCGCGCAGCTTTTGCTTTACCTGTTAAACTGTCTTTGCCTCAAACTATGAGTTGCCTCACTTTTACTCTTCCGATTCTCTCCCCCGTCCCACCAGGGGGGAGCGAGCGAGCGGCTGCGTGGGGCTTGGCTGCTGACTGGGGCTAAACCATGACAGACACCAAAGGAAAAAGAAATCTAAAAGTATTGGAATATCCCTTATCTACTAATTGGAGCACAAAGATGAAAATACGAAGCATTTAAGCTATCAGGGGTGTGGAAACTCTTCAGTGTTCTGTGATCTGGTCGAGTAAGATCGGAACTGCGTTCAAGTAAGCTGCTGGCACAGCTGTTTTCACCACTGAATGCTCTTCACAAGCACTGTGAATTGTCAAAAGATGTTATGTGTTTGTTGATATTTTATCATACTGTTCTCAAGGTAAGTTTCCTTCAGGTAGTTTATGGATTCAAAGGGCAAGTTCTAAGTTGGGCAAGCAGAACTTGATTAAATACAATAACTGATTTAAATCAGTTTTATGTGATTTAGAAAAACGGTCCTTAAATGACACTCTGTCACTGACATCTGGAAATTTTATAAAAATTATTCACTGAAAGTGAACCCATATCTCTAAGCAGTTCTTCAACATTAGTCCATCGGCCAATTTAAAATACATTTGAGCAAACATATGATCGGTTTTGCTACTTCCAGTGAGATGCTTACAAGAGAAATTTAAAGCATTTTTCTATGTAAACCAGAGCTCTAAATCAAATTTGAAGATAATTTGAAGCTTACCAAGATGAGACCACTTTATACAAGAAATTTTAAATTTTATCTAAGTTCTGTAAATCCACACAAGCCGTATTCCTCACACAGAGCCTGTGTGTGAAGACTAGAACTACCTTGCAAAAGAACAAAGATTGTAACAATGCTTACCTATGCTGTCTTAAGTGCTGTTAGTACCCTGCAACTTCTCTGCCTTGTGTTTCTTCTTTCCTAGCAAAGTACAATACTTCATAAGTAATTTACTTGGTACATTTTGAAAACATTTTCTAATTTCTTTTGCCATGCCATGTCACGCCATGTGCCAAAACAAAAGTAATTTTCCCTTTGTTTTTGCAAAAGGTACTCCACTTTGATGTATGCCCTTTATAGCCTCACAATATGAATATTCTTTGCATTAATATTCCCACCCATTGTTTAGCAGCTTTTGAAGACAACATATTCACTGCCCAACCTTTACTTCTATGTTTAATTACTGTAATATATGTTTTAGTTGCTGTGGTTCCTCACAAAATTGCCTAGCAGATTTTGAACATTAAATGAGTATTCTGTAGCATGAGAGCTTCCTTGCTTTCTTTTTTGTGATAAAGATCCAGTCGTTTTTATATTAAAATGATCTTGCTTAAGGTTATGTTGGTCCTTCAGTTAAACAGGCACCATATACCACCTTTTTTCAAGCATTGCAGAAAGAATTGAAATAAAACCTGAAACAAACTGAATATCTTTACTGTTATTTTCCGAAAGAGGTAATGAACTGTCATCATAAGAGTAAGGTGAATACTGAAGTCTTTATGTACAAACCTGTTTCTTTTTCTGCCTTTTACAGTGCTATTCTATGTATCATCCTTGGGTCTCAGAGTGTATTCATCACATTGTATCTTTGGAATAGGCCCGCTGTCCACTCGGGCAAGCAGCATTCTGAGAAACCATCATGCCCACAGTATATATACCTCATATACCTGTGATTCAGCTCACTAAGTGTCTCCTTTCCCAGCAGCTTATGATTGCAACATAGGCTGAGTTATACCATTAGTAAGGTCACTTAATAATATAAACAATCAATAGGCTTTCCCTTAAGCTAGTGCATCAGTACTAGCCCTTTTTCCCCCCATTTTTACACCATTCTTGGAATTACGAACCCGTCAGCTTTCCGAGATGTGCTTTCCTCTCAAAAGTGAAGGTTGGTATGCGTCAGCTCTTCTTTTCACATATCACATATTTTTACTGTATCAACTTCATCCAGTCCAGATCTTTTGAGGAAGGAGTACATGACATAAACTGTGAGAAAACTGAACAAATCTTTTATGGCTGTAGGCCAGTGTTCTAAATAGACAACTCTCATATTTTACAGAATAGGTCAGTTTTTTCCTGCTTGGTTACCTGCTTTACATGTAAGTTCAATAATAAATATATAGAGGGGGTAAAGAGAAGAGGCATAAAGCCAGTTTCTTCCTTCATTTGTGTCCATGGGGGTGATTTTAACCACATCATCAATCTGTGTTTTCAGGCTAGAGACGGTGTGCCAAGTGACAAAACCTGGGGTTAGAAAGGTCCTACATGTTCTCAAGGCTGTACAGAAAATTCTGTCTTCCTGAATGGCATACAAACTTAGTGCGGAAGTTGGGGAGGGTGAAAATTTGCGTGAAGTTCGGTATCTTTATAGATTTATTGGCTACATGTCCAGCATCTTAACTCAATATAGTGTATTTCAGGTTTTTAGATGAATAAACATGCTCGCAAGGTTTTATACTTTTTGTTTCTTGCAATTCTCAAATTTTACCTGGCTAAGAAATTCACACAAGAATTTGAAATAATTATGCATAGAATGGAAGAAGTTGAAGAAAGTAGAAGAAAACCTGAGTCTGGCTATAGCTTTTACAACAATTATAACACTTTGTGTCCCTTGTGTAAACTGAGCATCTTCAGTTACCAGAAATATTTGTGTAAAAAACTACATTAAGGAAATTCATTGCTCCTTAATTTCAAACCACCAAATCAGCATATTTGAAAGAGAAGTTTCCCAGTATCAGGAGACAAAGACTGGTCTTTGCTCATTCAACGTACATTGTTAACCATCTAAAGAATTACCTGATACATTTAGTCAGTACTGATTAACTTCATTCTTGATGGAGACAGCTGCTATTGCATGTGATGACAAACGAGACTCCCTGCTACGCTGCAAAGTTTTCTGACTAAATTGGCTGGTTTCCTACTAGCCTCAATGGCCACAGATGATAGCAAGAAAAAAGCAGATGAAAGACAGAAGACCCCTGATGAGTTAGAAAAATATTAACAGTTCCCAAAATTTTTCCTTCATCTTTACCAGTTAGCTGAGGGATTGTAATTTAGGGCTTACTTTGTGGGTTTTTTTATTTTTTGCTGTTCCTAAAATTTGAATTTGTTATCAAGCTGTGCTGATTTGAAAATTCGTGTTTATGTTTTATTTATTGTATTGTATGCAGTGACATATGTCTATGACCCTACATCAATTAACTAGTTTCTTTTTCAAGATATGAGTGTTGTTTCAATCATCCTTTTGAAATTTTATTTGTGGCATGCTGTAATTATACCTTGCACGTATATTTTGTAAAGTTTCCCATTGAACTGAGAAACTGTGCATTGTGTTCACAAAACCCAGTTTGTTGTGTTCGCTGTATTAAGCATGCTGTGAAAGCCTGTTCCTTGTGCTCAAAATGTAAATTGGACATAGCTAATTGCATCTACTGCTGGTGATCATGTTCAGTGAGTGCAGATTTCTGGAGGGAAATGTTCCTACGCTTCTCCTCATGCTTAGATATAACTGTGAGTCCTCATTCAGATACACTTTATTATTGGCAGGGTTAGACTTCATTGCCAGCGCTTCTTATGAGAAACAAAAACATTTTGTACTCTACTTGTTGATATAAACCTGGAAATGTTTTTCTGTGTTGGTTGTAGAATACTTATTACTTTCTGTGCAAAACCCACTTCCTGAAATCTTAAGTGATGAAACTCTATTCTTAGAGTAACACTATACTCTTATGCTGTTTGTGGACCCTTTCAGTCAAGAAAGAGGTACAACACATAACGTGAAGAGAAGCTGCAGTTCTGTGGTCAGCAGCTGCAGCTGCTGAGGTAGCGAAGAGGAAAGTTCATAAAAGGATGTGGTGCTCTTATTGAAAATACAGAATCATTTGTGGATGCCTTGTGGGTGCAGTCACGGGAAATGCACAGGGTGTAAACTCAGCAGACATCTGGTGATGACAAGCTACCAGAGAGGAATTAATGACTGGCTTCACAGAAGGGGCTGTTTTGGTTAGATGCAGTATCATTGTTACTCTGCCAAAAACATGAATACTGGTCCCGGTTTTGAGGAAAAGAGAAATGACTAATAGCGAGTTAGAAGAAACAGCCATTTGGTCTTAAAGAAGTAGCTGTTGAGTTGACCAGTGGACAATACATTGTGGTTTGAAGAAAATATTAGTGAGGGCAAACCTGCATCACAGTAATAAAGAAGTAGCCATGTAAATGAAAGTGCGTTAATGCCTAAGACTTGGCCTCCTTAAAACCGTGGCAATCCAGCACACTATATTCTCTGGATTCCATCTAAATAAAATAAAACCAACAAAAGATAGCTTTAGGATTGAATACTAAAAAAATAAAACAATGAAAACTTTTTACAAAAGTCCTATGATGCTTTGTTGCTTTTCTGATGGTTATACACTAAGGTCTCTTCTCGCAGATGTTGGAGGATTGCGAATAATGTCATTTCACATCGAAAGAAGAAACAGACACACATGTCAAATCTCAGAACCCAGCAGAAACAGACCATAAGAAGAACCACCTTGTTTTATGAAGGGTGACAAAACTGCAAGATTTTGATTTACTAATACCATTTTTACTTCTTCAGAACTACTGTGTTCCTATTCCTTGGATACAGAACCAATATTAAGGCAAAAGGCAGAAGAAAGTTTATTTGAAAATACATATTGTGTAGCATCACAGCTCCAGGACTTGTAATTTAAGGTAAAAATAGTTTCATCGTGGAAACCACAGAATTCACTGAAAAATAAACTACAATTCCCATGCATCACAGGGCCAGATAGACTCTCATGCATCACTTTGCAGGTAAAACAGCTTTTAAAATGACTTGACTTACTGAAACTGTGAGATTGGCAAAGACAAGATATTAATGGCTCATGCTCCATCTAAGGATTAGAGGGAAGAAAGAATCCATTTCTGCGTAAGTATAAAGCAGCCCAGTATAAAGGAACAAAGTGAACTGTCCCCTCGAACAAATAAGCAGTAGTGAGCTAAAAGAATGTTTTCCTGGGATCTCTACCTGGCTTTTCTTCAAGAGGAGACTTCATGCTCAGTTGAATGTTAGAAGGAGATTACCTAGAAACACACTTCACTTTTGCTTATGTATTGCATTTGTTTTTCTCTGTTAATAACAGAATATTAAATCTATTTTTGGTATGCAAAGGCTTCCTTTGTGGCAGTAGCCCACCTCTTCATGTGCCTTTTATATATTATAGCAGTTGTAAGTATTTATGTAACACATAATCTCTGGTTACAGACAGACATTGCAATGTTAAAAATGGAGAATTATGACTAGACCTATTCAAAGAGATTAGGATTTGCAGTTTGTCTTCAACACTGTTGAGTAACATTCAGTGGTTTTTTTCCTCTTATTGGTTTTAAACTTTCTGACATATTTAAGCAGATTTTCTGATGTGCTGCTTTGCTGAAGTCTCAATTCTTTTCAGCATACACTTCAGTATAGTGGTTGTTTTCACACTACCACAAGCACGTACCTGGCACTACCAACCATTCTTAAATTTTTATCATTGTCTTTGCCAGCCTCCAAAGAAGGAATGTTTTTGAATACTATTTTAAAATATTGAGTAGAAAACAAGGGACGATACACATAAAAGGATAAATGAGCATATATTCATCAGGGTGTGTTGAGCACATCATCTCACACAGTACTCCTTGATTTGAATGGAGTTCCATCTGAAAATGGCAGTGAAACTATCTATATAGAAGTTAAGCCTGATGGTCTTTGCTTTTACTAGTGATATAGTCTCCTTAACACTTAATGGCAGTAAAGAATGTCATAAGGGGAAAGGTAAGATGCTTACACGGTGGGATGACCAAAAAAGTCAAGTAACTTAAAGGCAGCAAGGTGATTCAGTTTAGGCTGTTGAAACGAAGAGCCAGACTTCACCGTCTTCATGTTCCTTAATGACAAATTGAGTCAATTTGGGAAAACAGAGTCGCTGCTATTTGCCTGCTGTACTATTATTTATTAACTTAGTTCAGTGAGATCGATAAGACATGGAGAAAACCACCAAATCAGTGCAAGGTAATAAAATCAATGCACAACTGTGATGTCATTAAAAACACTAGGACTTCATGCCAGGACTTCAGGAAAGTACAAA
This sequence comes from Phalacrocorax aristotelis, assembly GCF_949628215.1. NCBI lineage: Eukaryota > Metazoa > Chordata > Aves > Suliformes > Phalacrocoracidae > Phalacrocorax > Phalacrocorax aristotelis. Next base: position 9,894,783 of record NC_134281.1, read on the forward strand.
GCAATCTTTAGGGAGTCAAAATTTACTATGCAGAAATTAGCATTTGCAATGATCTGGTGATTTGAGGGGAGGGTCTGTCTGCCATCCAGGGTGTAACTGCAGAGGACAATCATCAAGAAATATAAAAAAGTGACCCTGTGATGGCAAAATACTTCACTTGTACTAGATATGGGAATTGTACAAGCTGTATTTGCTTCTTTAAACAAAATGAGTGCTTAGTATGTTCCTCAGGATCAAGTGGATGTAGGAAGAGCAGCCATTACCTGATAATCAATTGCATAATCCTAGAAGACAGGTGTATGCACCGCAAAAGGGACAGAACTAGGGTAGTTTTGCAGACAACTGACACAAGGGAGCTGTCACTGTGCACTGTAACAAAGGGCTGGCAAAACGTGTAACAGCAGGGGGAATTAATGCTGTCACTTCAGCATGGAGTGATTTTTGGGATTAGGAAGGGGACTTTGCTGAATTAAGGTACAGATACCAAGGCATTATCCACAGCAGCAGCATCAAAAGGCAATCTCAGCTTTCTGTCAGCATTAAGTAATAATGACACTTGATATCACATTTGTGGGTTGGTGACAACAATGTCCATTACGAACATAGAGGATAAGCTATGATACTCGCTGTATTGGTCACTATTTGTGGCAGTGTTCATTAATACAGCAATAAGGTGCCTTGCATTAATTATCAGTGGTATTGGCTCCAGCAAATATATCCAATCTGTCTTCCATTTGTTATTTTCTTCAGAATATAAAATAAAGTTCAAGGTTTGGGCTTGAGCCCAGTGTATCTGATTGCCAGAAGCACTGGAACAACAGTAATGTTCGGCAACTTCATTCCTCCACAGTGGATATACATAAAAGTAGCTATGTAAGAGAGCTTTCTTAGATACCAGACTGAAAATTAACTCTCCTACAAACAAAAGGAAAATGGTGGAGGGAGAAATACTTCATGGCAGAAGCTAAAAACAGTGCGGGATGCACCACTCTGGAAGGTGCTGTCTGATGCAGAGGGCCTTGTACGACTCCAGTACCAAGCTCAGGAGCACCAGCGTCCGTGTCTGCGCCAGGGAATTCAACAGGGACATCACCACCGCTTGCACCGAGGCAGGGAGGGATAAAGCCTCACTGTCACTGCATAGAAACTAAAAATTAAAGCCATGTGAGAGGGAAGGAAAATTGATCATAGTGTTGCAACTCTGTCTCCAGTGTGGGCCAAAGGAGATACTTGGGCAATAACACAAGCATGGGATGTGCACCGTGATGCTACTTTCCCTACTTGTAATGCTGCGTCAAGGGGGGCATCCGTACAACCTAGGTAACTTCCCCCTACCAACTCGCTTCACGCACAGCCGAACTCGGGCACAGCTTTTACCGCCACAGCAGAGCCCCAGGTGCGCTCCTCAACTCACCAGCCGTAACGCGCCTCTTGAGGGCTGTAACCCGAGGCGAGCTGAGGGCGGCCACCGTGGCTAAGCCGCCGCTCTCCTCACGATGGGGAGCGACTCTTCCTCCCCCGGTAGTGGCCGGGAGAGAGAAGAGAAGCAGGGCGGGAACACCGTCCCACCACACGCCCGGGGCCCACTAGCTCCGCGAGCCACCGACTGCGGCTACCCGGGGGTGTGCCAAGGCGCAGGCACTCAGGCCGCCCGGCCGCCATCACTCGAGTGGCGGGCCCTCCGCCCCGCCCGCCCCTTGGCTGCCGCGGGCCGGTGTCGGCGCGCCGCGGCACGCCCCTTTTCGCCGGCGCGACGCGTGCGTGGTAGGAGAGGGAGTGTAAGTCTCCATTTTGTGTTCCTTTCCCCCTCCCTCTCCCTCCTTGTGCGGCTGAGCTTTCCAGCGGGGAGGAGGTGGCCGCTAAGGCGAACAGGGAGGGAAGCGCTGTGCCGTCCCTCGCCGCCTCGCTTCAGGGCCGGCCGGACGCTGCGCCCGGGCTGCTGGGGGCTCCCTGAGGCGGCCGGCGCCGCTCTCTGTTCCCTCAGCGCCCGCTGCGTTTGGGCACCCTAGCCCGCCGCCCTTCGCCGGGGCTGCGGCCAGCTCGCTGGCCCCTCCTTCCGCCTCTTCCTCCCGGCTGGATATTGAAAACCCGTACTGGGAGCGTTTCGCACTGGTTTGAGTGTTTCACTTGCTGGGAGCGCTTGGCCATGTCCCCCGGGTGGGGGCTGGCGGCGTGCCGCGCCGAGGCGGCGCCTGAGGCGGCATGTCCCCCTTCTCTGTGCGCGCTTGCCTTGCAGCACTCATGGATCAGCGGGGGAACCCGCCTTCTGGGCAGAGATATAGTGGGTTCAAGCAAATTAATTGATCTTCACGCCCCTGCAAAACCAAATCAGTCATTGCAGCAACATACCTGTGTTTGGGTCAGAGAGACTCCGGCCAATCACTTGAATTTAAATTTAAGTATAAGGCAGTGTCACTTAAAAGTCAATTTTAGATGCCTTACATGCTTTGTCCAAGTGATCGATAAGGTGCTCCTGTAACCGTTCATAAAGGATTTTAACTGAACCGAGGGGGGCTGGGTGACAACACGATACACGTAGCAAAGGTAGTTGTGTTTTTCTAAGGATAGCGTGTGCCCAAGGAACAGATTCATTTTGCAGATTGTTAATAAGTCGCTTAGGAAAGGAGTAAAATCAAGATGGAGAATTAAAAAAAAAAAATCTTGTTCATGGTTCTAGGCTGACTCAAAAAATGTGAGTTCAGGGATGTTCAGGTGAAAGTTTGAGACAAAAAGCAGCTTAGGCTTATGTTATTTTTATGAGGTTTGATGTAGTTTAAAATCTTAAATGATAACGTTCTTAAAAAGAGGAAAATATAAAGTTCAGCTCAAAGAGTAATTGTGCACAATATGTCATCTGTAAGCAGTTTTCTGAATAATTAATTTTCAAATGTTAGATGTTGGTGATTCAAATAAGACATTCCAGAGCATGTGCTAAGATCTTGGCTACTTAATTTTAAATTGAGTCACTGAAATGTCTAATGGAAAACCAGCATTAAATATGTTGCCTTTTTCCTCAGGGTAGGATGTTTCTTATCTCCAATAAATAGTAGGCCCCCTGATTTTATGACCTGCTTTCATATTTCCCCTCAAATGTGTTTTTAGATATTTTGAGTAGTTTTAAATCTTTGACAGCAGAGTACTATTGCTATGCTTAAAAGTTACGTCTGTGCTGAAAAGAAATTCTGCACACACATACTGCTTTTCTCCTCTGAGTGTTGGTTAGAGAGTGGTGGTAAAAGCTGAATTTAGTTCACTTGCCAATTCTGCCACTTACCATGAAACCTTTGGTTGTATTTCTTTAAGCTTGTTTATTTGTTTCCCTTGTAAGATATTTGGACAGAAATGTTAGTTTCTTTCAGTGTGAGCTGTTATGTTTCCAAGTATAGCACTTCTGGTGCAAGTTCTATTTAAATCTCTTCAAAACATGCTGTTTATTTAATTCGTATTATAGTCTTGAGAAAACCTAGAAGAATTAAGGCAGCAATATGTGAAAACTGTGGAGCCTACTTGTTTTCATTTACTTATTACTCAGGGTTTTTTAGTTGAGTCCCTTTTTCAGATGTTTGTGTTCAGCTTCTTGTAGTTTTGTTTTACCTTTGTTATGGTTTATGACTCAGTCACAGAGTCTGAGAATTGTGTTAAACTAAGGCTGTAGTAATAGTCAAGTATTTTAGTTTGACAGCCTTGGAGTCGTATGTTTGCATTTTCCATTGACTTTACTAGAGACCAAGTTAATATTTTTACATGTTGGGAAAATAGGAGGATGTAGAGATGATATTGGAAATAATGGTTTGGGTCAACTCCTATAACTTAACATTGAGCATGGGATTATCCACTTATACATATATTACAAATCCACATATTGCAACTGTGTATGTACTTTATAGGATTTGCCTTTTTATAGTTACAATGTGTAATCCTCTCATTCATTTCGTCATCTGTCACACAAATCCTTTTGTGAATTTGCAGTAAAGAGAATTTTCAGTTTTATAGATATAAAAGTCATTCTTCTGCAGTGTCTGCAGCTTCATTTATGTCATTTACGTTTATTTATATATTTTTATGTATTTCCAACTTTGTTTCTGCAAAAATTAAAAATCGCCACTCTTCAACCTTGTCAACTGATTTGTGTATGAAATGTCATTAGTGTGTATATAAACAGCTTCAAATTGGTAATGCTTACTACAGAGGCCCAAATGTTGATCTATTAAGTCGGCAAGAAAACTGTTCTTGACTTCCATAGCTCAAATTCTAATACTAAAACGATTCAGAAATGCAAATAGATTATTTCCCAATAATTTGGTGCTATGTAGGCAATGTTTTGTTTTGTGCAGTAAGATTAATTATTTTTAAGTGGAATTTAGGTTGACCAGTATTGTCCATGTTTTCTCCTTTTTTGATAATAGCTTAAATGTCTTGTTTGCCTTACTATAGATTCTTTGCAGTTACATTTAAATTATTCTTGCAGGGCTACATGTTTTTGTTGCCTTGTTATTTCCATAAACTCTAGGGGAAGATGGACTCCTTAAAGAATGTCTTAATAAATTATATTCATTCTTCTTGTCTTTCTCTACTACACCAGTAATTTATCAAATAAAACTGTCAGATATGTTTGTCACAATGTATTCTTTGTGCATCCTTGTAGTTTACAACTCATGTTTTCTGAGTGCCACATTAAAATGTATATCTAATGAGATCTTTTTTTTTTTTCCTTAAAAAAAGGCCGGACCAAATCTGGGTTTGGTTTATCTGGTGATCAAATAAACCTGGATCTAGTTGTCTGCATCTAGTTCTGTTTATGACTAATCCATCACTTTCTGTGTTGATGCAGTCTTATTGGTGAGTATGCAGTTAAAATTTGCTTGCTCTCTCAAAATCCAATAAGTGACTCAGCTGCTGAAAGAGCTTCTGTAGAAGTCCTTAATTAAGACTAATTACCCTCCCCCCTTAAATTTCAAGACAGTGGATATGTTAATTGTATTCCTACAAGGAACAGATTGGAGGGTTGTTGTTAAAAAGAGCGCTCCTCTACAAGTGCTTGGATTGTGAGAAGGAATCCTGTGCTGTAAAAGGATGGTAAATGGAGGTTCCACAGAACGTAATCCTCCGGGGGGGTGTATCAGAGTGGGAGGGCTGAGGTTACCTTCAGAGAGGAGGAGGCGGCACGTAGATAGGTTCCTGCAGATGGTTCTGGTAACAGGGTGGAAGGAAAGACTAGTTTTGAGTGCACTGGACTTTGTTATTTTGAGAAATACTACCCCACCTCCAAAAGTTGAAATCATTAACATAAGATGTCCTATAATTAGGCAGCACAATGTATTGAAGGTCTATTTTCTATTTTACTTGTTTCCCCTGCCTTCAGGTGAAGTACAGGAGATAAATGTTGCATACTTCAGAATAGTTTCACAGATATTCAGTTTTATTTGCATTGATCCTTTGCTATTATTGTGATATTCCACTGGAAGTGGATATCGTTGTGCTGAATTTCAAGGATTGGGGCAGTAACCACATGATTCGTTAGCTACATTTTAATAGAGTTATTATCTATTCTCAGCCAGAGAATTTCCTTTGATCTGCAAATGGAACATTAAGGAATCATCCTTGATTGTTACTCTGGTTAAACTTTAGCTTGAGGTGGTGGTGAAGAGGAGCTTGATCAGCATAGCAATTATTCAAATATAGGAAAACTAGCATTCTGGAGGTACATCTTGCAGTAATCAGTATATTATAATTGTGGACAGTGTGTTACTGGCGTTTCTAAGGAGATGTTTTGTTGACCAGACTCCTTTCTACTTCAGTAATTAGAAATTTCTTTTTCTTCCTGTCTTATTTCTTATGTATAGAGTGGTGTCACAGACCAAGTAGACTTCAAAAAAAGCAAGTTTTAATAATGAATAGATCAAACAGCTAACACTATTTTTGAACTTAATTTTCCTTTGTTGATGCTTTATCCCCGTTAACATCAGCTGCTGATACTGGACCTTTCCACTCCTACTTGCTTTTCCAGATCTTACAAGATTACTTCAGCTTGCTTCTGCCAGTTGTTCTGTTTAAGTTACCAGGTTTCAGCTTCCTTGGAGCAGAAGGCAGGCAAGATATTGTTCCAATGTACAAATATTTGTAATGAAGACCAAGGAGTACAGAATGTGCATTTTAAAATAATTAAGGTAAAAGTAAATTAGAGCACTGTATTTTGCAAAAAAAGGAAGAAGAGTTTGGGAGTACGAATAGCTGTATAAATAGTCGTGTATGTCTGTTGGCCCTGGTGCGACTCTTCTGGCAGGAGTCCCTGGATTACAGTTTATTCTTTCTTTATCCATCCACAGCACGGAAATGGTGATTGTGTGGTAAAGGTTCAGAATGCTGATTTGTCTTCATGTAAGTGAAAGCTTGGTAGTGTTGTCTTCTCCAGAAGAGCCACGGATCCCCAGAGTCTTAGAACAACTGCACAGAAAAACACAGTCCTGTCACATTTAAAAAAAAAAAAAAAAAAGAAAAGGACGACGAAATGTATAGGAATCACTTAAAACTTAAAATAATTATTGAGATGCAACTCTGCAGCAGAGTCAAGCATTGGTATTTGCTGAAAATCAAAGAGATTATCATGGCCAGAAGCCCCTGGTAATTCTTGCTTTCTGTTTCTTCTTAGAAGGAACTTGGAAAGGTCAGCCATATTTTGATGGTCAACAGTAAATAGATGGTCAAAATGTAGACTTGGGGTAGATCATGCCTAGCCAGGTGATGAGTTAATGAATTCAAGATAGGTCATTGATAGCTAATATCTGTTTTTCCTATGTTAAAAACCAAGTATGCTGCATACTGTATTTCCTTTGGGAATAAGGGGTTATATTCGTTTGTGCCATGAGAAACCAGATTATCCTTGAATGGTAGAGAGGTTTGAGTAATGCCAAATCTGATTCTTCAAAATCAAACCATCCTTCTCAAACATTTAAAATTACAGTAGATTTTTTCAGAAGTATATAGTGCCTTTAAAGGCCTAGTCTTTTTGGAAGTGGTGTGGTTATTCTAGTAGTAAACTTGAAAAATGATAAATAGGCCTTGGTAAAAGAGCTATTTTTAACCCTGTAGGCAGCACTAAAGACAACATTCTAATTGCGAGATGTAAAAATCTTTTTGATTTTAATCAGAATGTGTGCTTTTCCTCTCATCAATTTTCACTGCAATACTGAATATTCCCTGTATAGCTCATCAGATTTGCAATGCAACCAGCTAAGCAACTACATTTATCAGCTTCACATTTCTACATGCTCCAAAGTACAGATTTTCTGTATTGGCACTGCAGTGCTGCCTATTATTTTATCAAAATAATGCTGTGGCTTAGTGCATGAATAGTCAAAAACATGTATATTAATTCTTCTGAACATAACTGGTTTCTGGCGTTAGCATTTGTGCAGATTTAGCAAGGTCTTAGGTTGTTAAAAATCTAATGTGTCTGGGAGATATTGGCCTTGGAAGGTATTCTGTTGTTGAGAAGTCATTGCACACTGACTTGTTGGAATAGTTTACATATGTCATTTAATTTGTTTTCAGAAATGTTTCTGAAACATTAAAGAATAAGGCTTTAAATTGGCGTAGTGCTGACATTTGGCACTAAATATGCATATTATTTGTCCTGTTCAAAGGTATTATGCAAATGCTGAAAATTAAGTACCTTCTAAACTGTTTTGCTGGATTTGTGTACAAGTCTGAACTGAGAACTAAGAGATCATGAAGGTATGTTAGAAAGTGCTAGGTAACATACAGGGCTCAAATTTGCATTTAGCTTGTATTAAGACTGGGCATCAGTGTTCTGTTAATAAAAACAATATAATGATTTCCTGAACTGATAGCAAGTGAAGTGTTTCATGGTGGGTTTGGATTTGGAAATAGCTTTTAAATGGCATTCATGCATTAGTATTTTTCTAAATGGTCACTAAAAATGAAGTAGTGCTGAATTTTAAGTTGTTTTCTGTTGTCATTTTGTTGTTCTTTTTGATGCTGTACCTGATTCTTACCACCTTCTTGATATTCCACATTCAAAAAAAATTTTAATTTTATATACTTTACCCATGATCTTTGGCATGTCAATGAATCAAAACCAGTAGCTTCATTACATGCGTACTTAATATACAGTAGCAGAGCAACAAAGCTGACAGTCTTTAGATCCCTATGTGAAAGGACTTTGAAATTACACTTGCAGAGAAATGTATGGCTCCGTTTTATTTCTTGTGCTGGGATATCTCCTAATGATTTCAGGCTTTCAGTCTCTTTTTAGTGCATGTTGTGTTATTAAATATTTAAGAATTATATGGTTGTGATGAATAGTGTTTCAGAATAGCAGAATTTTATTCATTGCAGAGAAGTTTTCAGGTCAAATTTGGCTTTAAAACATTCAATTTTAGAAGAAGATGGGGGAAGGACAGAAGGGAGCTTGCCTAAGTCTAAGCTTTATAAATCTCTTCAGTCATATTTTTGATTAGGCAGATGTTTTGCTGAGGAAAATGTGTAGTCTTGTTTAATATACAATTAGGTTCATGTATGTGTGGAAAAAAACAAAATACAGACAAGCACATCTTGAATGAAGAGCCAATAGACTACACAGTATTTCAATAGAAAATTTGATGACCCTGGACTTCAGCCTCCATTGCTATGCACGCTTTCATAGAAGTTGTATTTAAATCATCGTGAAACTACAGTGGTGTTGTTTTGTGAAATGTTGATTGTCAAACTATTCTGCCTGTTTGCGTGTTGCTGCAGGCAGATTAGCAAGTACTATTTTTGTTTTAGTCATCATTACAGACTTGTGTAAGAGTAGCCATTTGCCTCTTAATAATATATAAAAATAACAATAGAGTTTAAAAATATGTTTATATAATAAATTATTATAAAATTATTTATCATAAGTTTTCCTACTAAGTACTGAATTGGAAGAGGAAGGGTATTCTTGGCAGCTGGACTGCAGCAATGAGAGGTGGGTTCAGTGTGGGATGGTAAGTAGTTGCTGGTCTGTAACCAAAAACCCAGATTGGTCTATGCAGTTTTTAGGTGCAGGGTTTAAAACAGGAAAGATTTAGCGGTGTTTGGATCTTCCTGCAACACAGTGCAAAGAATGTTAGTTTTCTATTTTGAATGCAAGATACAATTCGAGGTACTCTAACATTAGACAAAGTGTAGTGCATTTTAATATAGATATTTTTATGGGAGTAGTCAAACAAATGAAAAGGGCTTTCTTAAGAAAACAAGTATTTTTAAAGGATTTGTGTGCCTAAAGATATAGACAAGTGGTTTAAAATTTGAGAAAAAAATATCAAGTATAAAGAGGTTTTGTTCTGGTTTTAGCAGCTGTTTTTTCCTGTATTTTTCTAGTGTAATGTTAGTTTGTGAGATACACTGACCATGTGTTTGAGCATTCTCTGTCTGTACATTGAAAATATGAATATGAAGGCAGAAGGGGTCTGTCTAAAGATGCTTGTGTAATCATTTAATTGAGAAGTGATAAACCGCCCCCAATTTCTAAACTGCCTGTTACCTAACAGCATAAGAACTACTGCTTTTTTTTAGGACAGAGTCAGTCTTATGAGGTTCAACCACTATGAAAAGTAGGACTTGTTAACAGAAGCTTTCATTCCTTTATTTATTTCATTTTCAATAGCATAACCAGCTCAAGGAATTCCAGATCAAGCAACTCCATCTCAGCTGCTGGTTTCCTTTCCCATGTGTAACTGATTTGTTATCCTGGTACAGCTGTTTCTTGGATCATGTGGTGAGTCAGACCAGTGGAGACATTTGAGCAAACTGACTATACAAAACAAGGATTGTTTTCAACCTTGACACACTTGAAAAGTTCATTGTTCCAATTCATTGTGCAGCCTACAGACAGTTGCTCACATGAGCTTATGCAGGATCTGGAGAGAGAAGTGTGAGTTGCTTTAGGTGGAAGAATTGCTAGACTTAGTACCCGGAAAACAGTGCTTGGAAAATGGGGTAGTTGAGAGTGCCTCATCTTCTGAACCAGATTCACACTGCGGTATTATAGGCAAAGTGCTGCTTTATTTGTGCATTGTCCTAACTGAGGTGAAAAGGGACAATTTCTAAACAGCCCTTTAGAACCAGCTGTATTTGTACAAGTACTTCCTATATGTTCAACAGGTTCATTTAAACCAGTCTGATTGTGATCCAGAGTGGGCTAGATAATCATTCTTCTGTTATTGAATTTCTTTGTTGAAAGGTGACTGCTGCTTCTGAGCTCTTAATGACAGAGATGCTTACAGTCAATTTTGGAGATAAGCTGAATGCTGTCATTTCTTTGTGGATACTATTTACAGACTTCCAGCCATACAGGCACTGCATCAAAACTGGATTTATTCAATATTAGCATCAAATTGGGGTGTGGCCATGTTTTAATGGACAGACAGTTGAGTTGCATTACTAAGTACAGAAGTATTAGCATAAAAATATATATTAAGAATTATGTATCAGCATAAAATATTGCACAGAAGTTCAGCATAAAAATATATTTTACTAATAAGTATTACAGACAGGTCATACAAATTCTGCATTGTAAATTGACTAGTCAAATAGAGCATGGATAGCTCATTGGCCTACACTGTTAGTGGGCCAACAGATGTTGGATATGCTTGCTAAATAATTTTTCCTGTGTATCTTTAGCAGCCAGGATAGTGTATATATATTGAATTAAAAGTTTTTAAAAAATTTGAAATGAATACTGCCTCAAAACTTATTGCCTGAAATACATGTAACTATAAATATTTGGTGTTCCTAGGAGAAACTTCTTACTTTAAACTTTGCCTGTTAGTTTAGGAGAACTTCTCATGAAGTTAAATTAGACTGAGGGCATACAGTGAAGTTTCTTCAACCCCCTCCCCACCAGCCTGCCCCTGGTGAAGATGGGTGTTGCTGCTTAATAGTTGTTTCCTATTCAAAACAATGAAACATGTAATGGTCCATCTTGATTTTTAAGGATGTTAGAAAAAAATCTTGAAAGCTGTAGTTAAAAAAAGAGAAAAGCAATTTTAACTAACAATCAGATCAAAGGTGGGGTTTCTTCAATCTCAATGTTTGTAAATTTGTATAAAAAAGTCTTGAAGAAAAAAGAGCGGATTTTGACTGAATGAGCTTTTTCTTAAAATGCAGTTCAACACAGCATTGCATCTCTTTACATCTTTTTATAGAAACATTCTTTTTCCTTTAATGATGTGAATGATTGAACTATTTCTTTTTTTTAATACTAGACTCTGATGAGCATTTCATAGACTGGAGCTTTCCAAAGTGGAAACTATAGTAATTAGTGGTATGTGTCAGCCTTTCTTCTACCCTAAACAAAACAAAACTGGAATTTACCTTACAGCAGAGTGGTAACTTCCATTTCATGTTTATTAATTGTAATGCAATAGTGTTGTAGGTTACTTCAATACTTATTTACAATTTTTTTCAGCTCATTTTAAATTACTTTCAGTGTCTGGAAATTGAGCCTTACTCAAGTTTCAGTTTCGCTAATGTTCATTTCCAAGTGCTAGGTTCTGTATGACTGTTTGCAAGGTCGGAATGCTTTACAGTGTCAGACTGTGTGTCTGTACACAGTGAGCAGCTCCCTTTTCAATCTTCCTGATAAGCTGAATAAGTTAAACTCCTTATTAGGAATAGATGAGGATATCAGATAGCTGTGGCAAAAGACAAGCTCTAGGATGAAATTCACTCTGAGCAGAGGACAGAGAAAAAGACCAAAATAGTCTGGCAAAAGAGGAATGTGATTGTTGCCATAATCAAAAAGGGTTGGCTGGCCTACAGTAAATTCAGGTAATGAATCAGTGACAGAAATGGTGGATTGCTGTTCTGGAAAACTGTCTTGTTCATGATCCCTCCTTAACATGTGGTAGCTCTCAGCGATGCTTGTTTGCAAATGATTTATAAACCCTGGTCTGTTGCTTATTGTCTCAGAGGATATGTCAAATGTATGATATTTGTCCTTCATGCTCTGAGTGTGGATAAGGTGACCACATTCTGTCTTTAGGAGCACATTTGGCTCATCTTGCTGCTCATACATACTACAAGGGTAGTGGTGGTTCTACAAGGGAACAGCCAATGTCTAAAATTCATTTGTGGGCCATGCATGATTAGAAATTCCTGTAGTTAACAGTATTTACTTTGTTCTTTCTTTCTGGCTGTTCTAATATCTAGGTGTTTTCTTAAACTGACGGTTTCCCTGTAAATGCCCAGAAGTTAAGCTTTAAAACCAACTAGGCTAGAAGTAATTTGAGCTAGTGCTGTTAGATTAAAGCACATTATTTGACAAAGCCATATTGTCCTATTGCATCCCTCAAATGGAGTTTAGCCTTGGGTAAATAGTAAATAAATGAGGATCTCTTTTCTGGTCACTGTTGTTCTTTTCTCAAGAGTACCAAAGCCAAAAGTCAGCATTTTATGTGTCTTTGTTTAGTTAGTTGTATTTTACTCTCATTCTATGTTTTCCAGCTTGGGCAGAACCCTGTTGTCACTGTCAGTGTGGAAGTTCTAATCTGACGGAGGTTGCACATTCTGAATCTAAACAGGGCTTTCAGCTCTCCATGTTAGTTCTCCTCATTTCATCAGGTGTAAGTAATGCAACTGTATTTGCAGCAAGCTGTTTCAGAGCTTGCATGAAGTATAAACTTTCTTTGTTTTTCCAGGTGTTGGAAGTCAGCTTTCATGGCTGATAAGTGGTTTATAACTCTTATTGTAACATCTGTCCTTCCAGAAAGGACGGTATCGTCAGCTAGTTTTAACTAAGGCTAGTTTATGTGTAGTTCTGAGAACTCCTGTTCTTTGTGACTAGAGATTTTTACTAGTCAGCACTGCTTGTCAGATGATTTATGATGCAAATCTTGATTTTTTTTTTCCACTCATTATCTCTGAAAATCTAAGATAATAAATAGAACTGAGAAGCTTTAAGCAGCCTACTGTATGCTAGATGATGGAGGCAACTATTGGCCACTCCTACAACCTGATTTTTGAAGTGTTAGTGTAGCTTATGTTTTTTTCTTTTAGGTTTCAGATCTTCAACTTAACTGACAGAAACTTGTATAACTGGCAGAAAGGGCTTGTCTCTCCAGAGCTGAATTGTGCAGCTTTAGCTGGATACTGAGGGAGCAGAATTTCAGAGGAATCTTTCCTGAACCTGAGAGTCTTAAGGCTGTTGGCTATTTAGAAAAATATTTAAAGATGCTTTTATTTTGGTAAAATGTTGTCTTTTTTTTTTTCCTTAAGTAGTTTTGCCATCTTTGTGCTGCTACATGGAAACTGAGACAGGCTACCATTGTGCAAATCTGATTAAAATTATCTGTGCTGTTTCAAAGGTCAGGCGCACTCAGTGAATTTGCTTTCAAATTATTTTGTTTATTCTGTGTACGTATGTATCTTGAGCTCTATAAAGGTCAGGAGAGGAGATTCATTTTAGAATTTAAAGAAGTTAGTTTTTTACTGCTGGTAGCCCTTGTTAGTTTCATTTGCACTAATGAAAATTGTTCTCCTTTGCTGTTCTTTTGCTGTCAGTTTTATTTCTCTAGTGAAGCTAACTAACTAACTATGAGGTCCATTTGAAAATAAAACAGTATTAGTAATGCATTTTTTTCATATTTTATGTGATTTTAAAAATGAAGTACTGTTTGCACAAGTTAAACAGTAGTCTTAGTTTTTGGTTTCTTGGCTTGTTTAATTGTTGTGGCAGACTAACATTTTCCTAGCTAGAATTAGGTATTTAAAGGACACAGTATTTAATTGTCTCTTGCTGCAAATGGTTTAATAAAATAGGAGTGGTGGTGCAATCCCTTAGAATTTGTAACAGTCCTGCTTATTAATGTTCAGGTTGAATAATATAACCACAAAAGGATTCATGTGTGTGTCAGTGAAGCATAACTAATTGCAGTTTTCAGTCACAGAACCAATGACAATTAGTAAGGAAGTGGGCTTCTATTAGATAAAAAAGAAACTACATCTGTAAGGTGGCTAATTGTTGTCCTATAAAAGGCTGTTATACAAGTCCCCTTACATTGTAGTTCTGTCTGTAGAATGGTAGAATTATTTTTGTTGACTTTTTTAATGATAACTCATAGCAATAAAGAGATTTTCAAAACAATGATGATTTTTCACTTAAAGGTGAATACCTTTTTCAAAGTTTACGTTCACTTGGAAAGTCTTAAGCTGTTTAAACAAATCAGATTTTTCTGTCAGAACTATTCTGACATAGTCTTTTTTCTGACTTTTGAAGATGAAATCTGAATGAGGCAGAACATGTTTATTGAATGAACAAAATACCGAAATTTAACAAAACTCTATGTTTTAGTGCACATCTTATGGAAAGGTTGGGCATACTTTGCAGTTACATGAAAGGTTAGAAATTTTTTTGAGTCTCTTTTTATGGGTAAAAGAATATAAATCTCATCTAGGAAGTTGTAGCTCTTTCAGTAGTAAGTAATAGGTGTCTTTCTCAGTAGAGCACTAATCTTCCTTGCCAAAGATTAATTTAGTATATATTTAATCTGCAGCCGCTTCTGTTCGTGTGGACATAACCAAGCTCAGATATTAGTAGCAACAGATTGGTCACACAGATTTCTTTTTAGTTTAAAAAATTGCTTTAGTAAATTGGATATTTGGCCAGGCTGGTTGACTCTAATTTCATATGGCAGGCAGTTGACCGCTGGGTACGTGTACTTTTAAAGACAGAAGGATGGTGAGGCCTAGACTGGTAGTACGTTTGCTTGTGGGAGTTTTGCCAAGATGCTGCTACTGCTTTGAGGCTCTTGTTTTTTCTTGCCTGCTTCTTACTAGTTAGTATAATTTGTAAGCTTCTCTCCACTGATTCATTATTCTTAGTAGCAGGCACCATCTTTTTTCTTTACCTGAATATCTTCAGTGGGAGAGATTTCTGTATCAGCTTTTCATCAGTTTTGCTGTTTGAATCCTAGTCCATTAAATAGCTCCATCAATATGATATATGCTATAACGGTACATCTCCGAGTGATGAGTTTGAGTATCAGAATTAAAGACTGAGTATCAGTATCTAGATGGAGACTTATGTTAGTTCAGGTAAAAAGAGAGGAATAGAAAGGAAAAAAAGAGTACCAAAATATTGTTCTCTGGAGGAAGATGAATAATACTTACTTTTGAGAGTGATATATAAGGCCTGATGTTGCACATAATCAAAATTAGATATGGATGATTGTCCACAGCATCTGGCTTATATAAATACTTCGGATACTACTTAAAGCTTCTAAAATTACTTCCTTATTTTTTTTCCAGAATTGTACTGTAATGTAGAACCAAATTCATATTAATATCCATAGCTTTACAGATAATAAAACATTGGTACCAGTGAAGATCTTTTAAACTTTGATATAGATAAAACAACTTTCTTTAAATGTTTGAGTTTGTTGGTGGATTCCAGTGCTATTAGGTATTGGACATCCTGTGAGATACACTGGGAGTCCTATAATGAGGGATACTTAGGCCTTTGAACTTTTTTTGTTATTCTTTGATACTGAGACTAAAGCAGCAGCTTTCTCTGTGTATGGAAATTTGGTATATGGATGCGTAGCCAAATATTCTGGTCTCTGTATGCTGTAGTGGGCACTGTATGATTCTGTACTTTCCTGCTTTTGCATACTTATTGTATTGTCATCAGAAAGCTTCTACCAGGTATTTCTCTTGTGGTATAAGAGTTAATTTCTAGATAAAATGTTGTAATGGATGGTTTCAAATTGGTGTAGCTTTACCTCAAAATAATTTTTAAAAAAGATTTAATATATTGTATTTGATTTTAAGTTGGAAATACCAGGGAAAGTCCAGAATGAGGACAAATCCAGATGTGAGTGAAGCAAACGTGGATGTGTGGCAGGGACTTGATTAGCATTGAGGTTTATGCCAGGTCATTTCTTTAACCAAAATGATATTTCTGCAAAAGACCTTCGCAGTTGCTTGGAGCAGTAAGAGGTACTGGCGCTGACTTCACAAATGCTCACTTTTAAAGTAGCAATATTTCACTGAAAGTTATTGCATATTTTAATTACCTTTGGATACACATTAGACATAGTAGGATAGGACTGCTTTGGCTAAGTTACTTCTAGTGCAAATCAGCATTTTGAATGGGGAAATAGCAAAACTTTTATCAGTGTAGAAGGTTTAATGCGCAGTGGATATTTAACATGAAACTGTTTGTTGCCATGTTCTGACAGATTGTCTCAGCCCGTAAGCTTACATTGGTCCCCTGGACGCTCTTACTTTCAACTTCCTGTGGATATGTGCTGCAAACCGTGGAAGCTAAATATGAAAACTACTAAGGTTTTCTCAAATGCAAAGAACACAAGTGACTGCCTGTTTGTGTGTGTTGTGTGTGCACCTGTGATGTGAAATGTCAGGGGCTGGTATTGGCTTCTGGCAACAACACTGCTGCTTTTGTGCCTGTAAATTCTTGAAGCTGAAAAGTTGTGGCTGTATTCTTTGGGTTTTTTTGCTTCAGAGATATTCCATCCTAAACATAAATAATGTATGTACAACATGGAAGTAAATTATGCTGAGTATGAGCATTATTAATTCTGTCCATATAACGTGCTTATGCTGTTATCCATTTAGGGTTCTGAGCTCATAATTGTCTGAATTAGTTACACATTTGTTGAGTTCCACTTTGTTTTGGAGTATGTAGACTATGTGTTCAAGAAGTTTGAAGAAAAAGCTGGAGAGTACAAAGAGTAAAGTATTGTCAATGTTGATGAAAAACACAAATCAAAAAATTCTGGTAACATTGTTTAACTAGCCTCTCATAAACGCGTAAGATCCTCATTAGTCCAACATCAGAAGACTAATGAATATTAATGAATGAGATCAAAGACATTTAGAAATCAAAGCAAATAAACAATTATTTTTAAAAGAATTATATATTTTTAACTGCACAAAAATGCGAACCTTAACTAAGCATCTCCATGAGGTTTTTCTGAAAATTTTAATATTGTACTGGAAAGGCAATTATGTAATGTAAACAGAACTGAAAAATATATACATCAAAACCTGAAATACATGAAATGTTTTTAATATAGTGTATTGAAATACTTATATATTCAACTGTGGAATCTAAAAGGCTGGGAATTTGAGCTTGGCCAGAGTGCATGGTTTGATCTTGGCTCAGACTGCCAACACAAAGTGGTGAAATATTGAGAAGGAAATTACTTTTGGATGTGTCAGACTTCTCCTGTTTCCTTCTACATTTCTAGTGCTTTTGGACAAAAGTTACCTGTGGTAAAACATACACATGGTGTAATTCTGTTAAAGAAAATAGTTTTGTATGTCGTTTAGTAAATATTCTGATATGACTGAATGTCAGAGTAAGATCAGATCTTCATCTCAGTATCTGCTTTTCCAAATGTCACCTAGATTCACCTTGTAGCATGATCTGTATACTGCAGTTATTTCGAATGTGTGTGCTAGTAGTGTTGTGTGGGGTATTTCATCATCACAATATAATGCAAGTTAATATTCCAAGATATAGGGAAATAAATAGAATAGATCATTAAATATTACTTTTCAGTTCTCTTTAAAAGTCTAGTATAATTCAATTAGTAATTCTTCTATTCCACTAAAATAAAATAAAAAATTTGATTCTGTATGACATACGGATTTAAACAAAATAATAGGTCTAGGCATGAGTTAAGGTATCTTTTATTTTTATTTCTGCGATTAAAAAAATTATCTGTATAATATTTTGTCTTTAAGATTCTGTGAAGATTTTAATCCATTTAATCTACAAAGGTCATAATGGAAATATTACTCCAAAGGCACCGGTCCCCTGGTGCAACACAGGAAAGTGTTCTGATCGTAAAGTACCCAATCCTCATGGGCAATAGTGATATTATTTGACAGTTTGTGATTCCTACAAATTTTAATGGCAATGTAGGGCTCGCAAGAGGATTCTTCAAATACTGTCAAAGTAATTGTTTCATTTTGAACATAGGTATAAAGCTAATGGTATCTAACAGCTTTTAGTGTCACTGAATCAAATTCCTCAAGTAGAAAGAGCAGTTGACATTCTGTTTTAAAGTGACCGTATGTTTGACCCAGTTCTGTGATCGTGGTGTCATCGCAATTGTATCTTGCTGCTGTAGACTCTTGGAGGGTGACAAGCGGAACAAGTTACTTTAGCTCACATATCTCATCTGTCACACTGAGCAGCTTGCAGATTTCTATTATCTGAATGAAATGTGGAGACAGTACTTCTCCCCACTCTCTGCCTACCAGCATAGTCAGCAGCCTGCTCACACCCCTGGTGACGGAGTGAAATGAAACGCTAAAAAAAAAGTGAATAAAAAAATAGTTCCAGAGGTGCAAATGTAAGCCACATTTAATATAAGGTTTGTGGCTAAAGGAAAAAAAAAAGAAAAGAAATAATGCCCAGGAACTAGATGGAGGGCTTTGGATTGCATGGAAAGTTAATTTCCAAAGAAGGCTTGCGATTACCTTACCTGAAAAGAAAGATGAAAAGCTTTTAGTTGTATGTTTAAGATCCAATGCTATGAACAGTTTTCTAGTTCAGTAGGGCAGTGACAGCCATCTCCATTTTCATTGTGAGCGCTTTCTTAGCATTTAAAATGTTCAAAATTTATGGGGATTTTATTACATTTTCCCAAAATAGTGCAGCTCAAATTTTGTACACTGGGCCAAATCTTGCCATAATCTCAACACAGAACTCTTTGAAGTGTGTGATGAAGCACTGAGTTTGTGCAGGTTGCTCTTTGAAGTTCAGATGTGGCTGGCTTGACTGCTTTACTCTTGCAGTGACCGATTTTTACTTGCTGTTTTGAGAGTATTAGTGAAAGGAGCTTGAAACATAATGCTTAGTAAATGTTGATTAGAGGTTTTTCCCATGTCAAACATAGGAAGAAGTTTTTCGAGCCCTTTATGATATGGCTAGTTTTAAAAATGCTTTTACTCATGTAAAACTTCAAACAACAGTAACTGTCAAATTGTCTTTTCCAACTTAGAATAATCAGCAGTAAAACACCATTTAGGGTTATTGAATTAGCCAGTATAGGAACTGCAGCAAGTGCATAACACCTGAATTTGTGTTCACTTGAATTTTCTTATTACACTTTGGAAATTCCATTTAACCAAATATTTAGATGTACAGTAGTATAATGTTTAACCCTTACCTGAGTAAAATTTGAAAAATAATTGTTTTATTGATCCTTGCTTTAATCTGTTGTACCTACTTAATATATTTCTAAAAATGTTTGTTGGTCCCAAATTAGAAGAGTTTTAGTCTTTTCTTTAAAGTACTGACTGATAGTTTTGACTGTCCTTTTTTCTCCTGTATGGACACTGAAGGTAAATTATATACAACTTTAAGTATTGTTAATAAATTTGCACATTTTAGAACTACTTTACAGCTTTCAAATATAAAAATAGTAGTAGTAACAATTGATAAAGTTAAATCTTTGGGGAAAATGATTATGGATTGAATTTTAAAATGCATTGAACTGAGGTGTAATAGTTAAGACTTGAAATACTTAAGACTTTTTTTTAATTATTACAGGTGTTACAGTAATGAGGTGATTCACCCATAGTCACAATATTTATTTATTTTTTTAATAATAAAACTTTCTGCTTTGGTCTAGTCTTCTCCTGAATTAAAGCATCATTCTTCCTAATGCATCCAAAACCGTGTAGTTCCTCAGTACCTCTAACTTTGGTAACTGCAACAAGAATGTGCACATTAGATAGAAAGCTAGCAAGATTGTGACTTCTTAAAGAAAAGATGTGCATCCTTATGGTTTTTATATTTTTTTAAATGCTGCTGTGAATTACCTGTTCTAATTCAGACCAACTTGCATCCGGTTAGATGTGCACTTGAGTGATGTTTGAAAATAATTTAACTGCAAAACTGAATACAAGTGTAATTTTAATACAGAAAAGTAATCTTGCTATATTGGCATGGATTTTTCTTTTGCTGTTTCAAGGGAATTAATTTGCTTTGAATGAGCTGTCTCTGAAAACTAGCTATATGAAGCACTGTGGCTGCTGGATGTAACGTTTACAGACGCAGGGTGTAATTTCTATTTAGTTGCAGTACTTGTGGAACTGTCTTATGACCTTTTTATTTAAAAGATTATACTGATTATGTGTTTTATCTATTGCTTCCATAAACACATAGCACTGTAAGCATGTCTGCATTGTGCATGTATTAAAATGTCCGTATGTGGATAAAACTTAGGCTTTCTCTATCGTGGCAGTAACAGGCTGCTTTGGTGTTGGATTTACAGGGGTGTTGAGAAACTAGACGAATATTAAAACTGATGATCATTTGAGGATGAGAGTGAGGTATCAGCGGAGAACATTCTGTTAAAAGCAGACAGATGTAATCTTTGCTTTAGCTGGTAACAACCACAAACTGTGGTTTTATAAGAAAAATGGCAGTGCTTGTGGCAGTCCACAAGCAAAATGATCCATAAGTGGCACATGTCAGAAATACCCTCTGGTATTTAAGAATGAGATGGATTATACTGTTGGGGAAGCCTGTTAATGATATTTTATTCAAAGTGATGCTGTACAAAATTATTCAAAAGGGATACACCAGCTGATATTTTCATCAAGGAAATGATGAGCTGAACCACCACAAACTAATCAAAAATAGGGCTATGGAATGTATGGTGTATAGTTATGTCTTTGGGCTTTACAGCTTCAGTGGAATAGAAAGGGTAATTCTGTGGTGATAGATGGATATGTGGTGAATTGCACAAGATCTGAGAAAATGAAGATTGCATTTATCATATCTAAGGGGAATGTCAAAGTGTGTGTCTGCCTATAACCCTATCAGTGGTGAAATGATTATAATATGCCTTTGGGAGATACCAATCAATATGACTGTTGTAGAGCTCAACAACAGCTGATGACAATTCAGCTGATGAGTTCTGTGGATGGCTGAGAGCTGTGGAGAAAAAAAAAAAAAGAAAAATATCATCTTTGTACCTAAGACCTGTGTGAAAAAAAATTGAAATAAGTCTCCTAAGTGAAATTGGACATAATGTTCTAGGCTTGAAAAATTAAGTAAAGATGTTCAGCTGAATTCTGTTCATCTGGCCATTATAGCCAGCACCTGCACTCAATATCATAGTTGAGAACAAAACAAAGAACCAGAATGACTTCTGATGATCTTGAAGACTGAGAGTATAATGAAATTCCCAGAGTGCAGTTTGTTGGTAAAACTATTAGTTGTTACCCTCCTTAAGAAAAAAAAAATTATGGTTATTTTATTTGGAAAGCCCACTGATTTGCTCAAAAGAAATAAAACCTATGAGTTCTGACCAGAATGAATCGATGCCAATATCACAGATGTAAAAATAATATCCAGAAAAACCTCTGAAGTAAAATGTAGTGAACAGGAATATTTAAAAAATTCAGCAGAAGGATGCTTCTTCCGTAATGGAATCTACAACATATAAAGGCTAAAATGTATTTTGTATGGGTTTGTTGTTGTTTGGTTTTTTTTCCCCTCAGTAATAGACTGAAACCTGAATCAGTTTTTCTGTGGATAAGAGAGATTTACGAGAAGATAATCCAAATGCATGCTGATACAAACATGGATATGCAATTTATACAGGCACACTTAGCAGTCTCTCTAAAAATTTTCGGCAATAGTGAAGATGTACAGACCTGAAATCTATGTTCCGATTTCTGAAGTCGTAAGGTCCTAGTTAATACATGTGCGTCTTTCTCCCGTGACTGGACTCATTTTTGTTGGAGTGGATGTCTTGCTTCTTACGTATCCAGATCTTGCTAGTCTAGATAATTGGAAGAATCATTATCATTTAGGTGCAATTGTGAAATTAAAAGAGGGAAGAAATGTTTGTTCTCAGTGGAGCAGTAATTAGGTGAAGACCAGAGGTAATTCTCCCTCACCTGATTCTTTTCTTCTTCCAGGAAAACTGAAGGAGAGACTCATAAGAACTGGATTTTGGACAAATTTGTGTTTCTTGTTGTGCTAAAATAAGATTACAATTTTACATAATGTTACTAGGGTGATGTATAGACTCATAATAGTGAAGATCAGAAGAGATCATTGAAGCGTTTAGTTTGATCTCTGTCAGGAATGTAAATTTCACTCATTTCCCTTGATGGAGGCAAGTGTGTTAGGCTAAAGAGTATCTGCTGGAATGCTTGTCTTCATTTGAAGAAACTGGGAGTGGGATGAGCGTCCATTTCCTTTGGTAATTAGTTCTACTTGTTTGTTAATCACCCTCCAGATTAAACTTTGGTTTGTACAAATTGATCTTGTGGCCGCGTTGAGTTGTCTCGCTGTCAGCCACACAGGGCAGTTCCCCTGTAACTTCAGAGGAAGCCAGTACTGGCCAAAATCCCTTTAGCCTTGGCTCCCCCCTCTGTGGACACAACTGCTGGGTGACTTCAGTCTTAATGACTAAGCTATGGTGTCACTGAAAGAGTAGAGAGAAGCAATGTCTTATTAGTACAGACTTTTTTCACAGAGTAGTAGCTAAACAAAATAAACATGATTATTTTTATATAGGCCAAGTATTATCTTTTTATTGATGGGCATGTCATTACTTTTGTATATGTATTTATTATCCCTTTGTAGCCTTGAAGTACAGGAAGAAGATACTCTAATGGTAAGTGTATTTATTACATTGTGTTGACCAACATTGCCTTACACCCTTTGTTGTTATATTTACAGATCAAAGTGCGTAGGTTAAAGATAAAGCTGACGGGACAACTTCTTTAGCCACCTGGCTTCTCTATAATACAAAAATGCTGCATGATAGAAGGGAAATGTAAAGAAAGTTGATGTGCTGAGGGTGGCCAAATCTTAGAGAATGGCTGCTGACTTCTGCTTTGTTCACAGTGGTTTAGTTATTCTGGTGTAGTTATGTTCACAAAGATTAATGCTAGTGTATTTAAAAATAAATGCGCTGGTCCTTCTTCTGGTCCCCAGCTGAATAATGCCAGGTGGTGGTGGTAGGGAATTAAAAGTGGCTTTTTATGGTTCTGAATTTGCATGAGGCTTGCTTATGGAGTAGTATGCATCAAGCGTCTTGACAGAAAGCAGGAAATTAAGATACACAATACTGTGTAACTGTGGGTATTTCACTGTGCATTAAATGGTTAGATACCTAAAATTTCGGTAGCAGAGCATAATAGTTGTTTGTGTGTAAAGTATCACAGTAACTTCAGTCTTTCCTTTGCAGATAACTCAGCATTCTGTACTTACTCATAAATGTGTAACTTAATTGTTCTTTGATTAATAGTTAAAGCAGAAACAGGGTTTTTTTTTTTTTTGCTACAAAGAGATTGGATAATACATCAGGAACCCTGACAGAGACCCATTTTCATCAATAAGCTTTTTCTGTCAGATTCAAATATCATAATCTCATATTTGTGTTCAACAACAACTTCTTTTCATTTTGAGATTTTCTGTTGTCAGTTTCAGAAAGTTGGACTGTGATAATTAAAGCAGCCGCAACATAAAAGGAAGATTTAGAAATTCAAGATAGTCACATTATGCAGTGAAAACTAAATTGATACGAATTTGTGGTGTCATAAATTGTAAAGCACTGTGATCAACTGTTTAAACACTTGTTAAACAACAGATTTGTATAATATAGAAGAAACGAATGTGTGCTATGCTGTGGTGTGAGTTTGATTTCTTCCTCCTACCCCCACAAAAGTGTTTGCATTTTATGACATGGTAAATTCATTTTTGATATTTATATGCACAGTTAAGCTGTTTATAGGTAGATGAATAAAAAAAAAAGAGATTGGAGCAAGTATTTGCAGTGAATAAATGTACTTTCGAAGGAAAACTTTTAAGAGAAGCAAGAAAATGTACTTCTATATGTGGCAGCAGCAATTTGTAGGTTTACAGCTGTTTGCTCCTGCTTAATCTTCTTTTTAACTACAGTTATCATGGTACCTGTTGTGTTGCATGCCATAGGTGACCTGTGAACCAAATATCCTTATATTGTTTAATTTAGTTTAGTTTTGGCTTCCATTTCTTACACATACTTCCCCCCTCACACACACACACACCCCCCCCCCCCCCCAGTTCTTTCTCCTGTTCTCTTTTTCCTGTTCTTTGTTTGGGTACAAAGTGAAAATGTATGTTAGATTCCTTTGAGTGTCTGCATCCTTTAGGTGGCACATCTGCACAGCTGCTGTCAGATGCTATTACCTGCATTAATTGTCTGACTGCTTTTCCTTGGAGGGATACTGGCAAGAGGAAAAATCTCCTCTGAGGAGGAGGTGATTAATTCTGCCCTAGTATGAGCAGATTTCTTAGATGCTATAGTCCATGCAGATAGAAGCTCTTCACACCTTCACTGTGAACTGGTAAATACGAGCTAGCTCCATCCTGAAGCTGCTGTCTCACCCCTTTAGCGCTGAGCTCAAGCTACTATGATTTGACCCTTAGCATAAGCTACTGATCTGGGTTTGACGTCAAATAAAGAGAATCATGCAGCTTTTCTTTGGACTGAAAAGGCAGCATAGATATGCCTTTAGTATGTTAGTAGGATATTAAGCAAACGGGCTGGGAGAGCAGAAAATAGTGATGAAGAATTTTGACTGTAGAACCTTGTACTTGATGGTAATGGAATTGCATGTGTTGATCTCAGTGTGTCAGTGTAAGCCTAACTGCTGTGTTTTTGAGCCCTGAGCAGGCCTGATGAACTTGATCAGTTTGTCTTTGTGTGAGAACTTGTGGCTTGAATTCCCAATCCTCTGAGCATGCTTGTGTTTGAACTGTGATTAATCTGGCTCTGGATGCAGAAAACAGGAGCTCTGAAGGCAACTTTGAGAAGAAAGGAAGTGTCTTTCCTTCTGCAATTCTGTGTTCAGTTTGGTAGTGGAGGAGTTGTTAAGAGCTACAACAGTTCTCTTTCCTTGTTGGAGGCCTGTGGTCACTTTCTTTATATGAAGAGTGTGTGTGTGTGAATCAGTAGTCTCAAATAACAGATTGGAGACCCTGTAAAATCGGAAGTATTTTTGGACAATGAGAATTATGAAAAATCTGTATATCTGACCCAAGAAAGGAATTGATCATGCAGGCAGAATAGTAGAATGCAGGCAGGAAAGAATAGACTTGACAGCACGTAGCCATCAAATGTTCTGAATTTTGGAAGAGAATTGGCATCCTCAGACAGCTGGGCCTAGAAATTTCAAGAACATATTCTGTGCGTAAATGTCTATGCAATGGAAATTGCTGAAGATGTAAGCAAAGATAACTGCTCAGCCCAACCTTCTAAACTTAAAAATAACACATATTTAAGTTTGAATAGATTACTGAAATACCAGAAAGAATGTAATGATGCATAACAGGTGCCATTGTAGAGATGTGCAAATTACAGATGACTCTTTCTTTGAGTTGTTGAAGGATTAATGTCCAGCTGCTCTCCTCAGACGACTCAAAAAAGAAGGAAAAAGTCTTCAAAGGAATCTCTGTGGCTAGACCATTAGTGAAAATGAGTGATGTGAGCGAGTTTGTTTTGTGGCTTATTGACCCACCTCCAGTAGGAGGGGGGAAGAAGTCTGCCTTTTGGCTTGGAATACTTTAATAGTTGTAGCCTAGCTAGAAAGGGCTGAGGGAATTAAAAGGGAGGGAGAAAAACAGTATGTCAAAATGGTGTTGGGTGTTCAAGATACTGGCTATCTGGAAACAAAATCCTAAATACTAACTCATCAGTAATCTTAACAGGAAAAAGCACAAGAGACAACATTAGTTGGGGTTACAGGACACCTAATTGTATTCAAATATAGGATGTTGACATGCCTGGAATGTATGAAGAGTGGACTCACTATCATGTCACTGAGAATGAATTCTGTGTACTGCCGGTTTTAAAATAGTCTCAGATTTTCCAATAGTTAAAGGAAATAACCAGGGAATGGAGAAAAAAAAAAAAAGGATGGAGGAAGAGTGATTAAACTAGAAAAAAGAATTCTAGAATCTTAATCACTGGCACATGACTACCTGGAAATAATTGTAATGTTTGTTAGGTGGAAAGACGGAAGTGTTCAGGAAAAGCTGTCCATTTGCAGAACAGCAGGCTGTGTATTCACATTGTTTTACTTCTTGCACTGCAGTGGATCTAAATTTGATCAAGCATCTTTGTCACTGACAGGCAGTAAAAGTTTCCTCACTAGTTGTTCCTAATGCATTTCTTTTAACTTATTGCGGACTTGAGAGTTGGAAACACTAACAGTTGCTCAAATTCCACAAATGAATGGGAACAATCCTAACAAAATAGTAGCATCCAGTTCCTAGAAGTGTGTTCTCTGAATGTTTGTATTTCAGCAGATTAACTTAGAAATAGCTTACTTAGTGAAAGCAGTGGAGATCTGTTTTCCAAACTGCCTCGTTCATATATCTGAGATTTCTAAGACAATTTTCTGTAGTAGTTGTTTGCATGTGAGCTGATTGATTTTAATATTTTTCTGGAACAGTTGTTTATGGAAAGCATCCCTGGATTATATATATACTTTGAAAATATAATTGCATTCAACAGTGTAGATTTAAATTTTTTTAAAAAATAAATTATCTGAATTTTTGGAAATGGCTGTCTTTGGAAACCTGCCTCTGTCCTGTAGAAAGCAGCATGGTAGGATTGGAATGTATGGTTAATATGTCCTTTTTAAAGAGAGAATATTTGTAGTAATAGAATACCAATTATATTATTGACCAGAAGAACTGAAAGGCGATTGCCTGAATTAAGTTGACATTGTGTGTGACTGTGATGGAATTTAGGTTCCCTCTTACCAAACACAATTGGTAAGCCCATAGAATCTCCAAATAAATACTTGTGCTTTAAGGTCAGTCCGGACCTCGTGCATTGCTTTTGCTTTCCCTGATAAAAGCAGATGCAAGCATGCCAAATTGCTTTGCTCCAGCTTAACCCTAGCACTATTTGAATTCATAAATGCTACAAAAGGAAAGCTTATAAACGCCTACAAGAGTGAAATGGAAAAATATCATGCCTACCTAATCTATTTCCTGGGAAGGGGAGAAAAATCTTTTTATTCTTTTACTGAGATTTGGGGAATAAAATATGAAGGATTTAATGTTATGCTTATAATCAAGAATTGTCTTTAATATTTTCAGTGGATGTAAACACAACATTTTCTGTTGCCTTTCTGATGCATTGTCTCTGAAATCAGACAGTAAAGGAACTTTTTAACTGTATTGAATTAGAATAGTATGCTATATCTAAATTATTTTTCATTTTTTGTACTTGTTCATATAATAGTTATTAAAGAACTGTTTTTCTGAAGCTCTTGGTTTAAGGATAAAGTGTTCAAATGGTAGCACACCACGTAGTAGATGAAACAAAGCAATGCTGCATAAGGGCTTTATATGGTAACTAGTCTGCAGCAGTATTAGAAATGCCATCAGTGGGAGCTTTGCTATGAAGTGATAGCAAGTACATAGTTTTAAATAACTTGGACAGGAAGAAAATGCTCCTAAAATAGAGAGCTTGAGGGAAAAGCAGATTTTCACACTGTTAACGGGGTCCTTTGAAAGCTGGGAGAAGGAAAGAAAAATGAGGTGGGGGGAGAAGGAATTCATGCCACGTTTCGATCATCAAGTTTTTGTCATAGCTTTGTGGCTCAAAACAAACTATATTTGCAACAGCCACTTTGTCAGAGCTCCACAGTACAGTAAGTTAACTCATTAAATCATTTTAAAAACACTTGTCCATTTGCAGTGGGTGGTTGTTTTTTTTGAATGTCAATAAGATGAATTGTTGAGAAAAGAAGTAAATGGGAAGTACTAGTGGGTAAAGTTCAATGTGTGTATTGATACTGCATCTTTTTGCATGCATAAATTGAATAGCTGAATGGAGTAATTGCTCCCATTATTACTTTCTGTAATGGTTTTCTTACATCATCTTGTATTAAATACTTGATATACAGCCAGGGTGATATTTCAGTCACATGGTAACTTTTAATTCCTTGCTCACAGATGAGGACTGGTGAGTTCTGAGTTGCTTCTTCTGTTTTAGAGAGTATGGGAAAAATATTATTGATGCATCAGTCAAGAAGTGCCATGCTTTTGTCTAGAACAACAGTAATGTTATGCATGTTGTTCTTTTACTGAAGAGGAGAAAGATTTTTACCAAGAATGGAATATAGCTGTATGTAGTGTTTTCAAAAATATTTCCTTTATATTTTGCATATGCTATAGGGATTTTAAATATGTTGTGTGAATCCAAAACAAAAAAAAAGTATTTCCACAAGAACCAGTGGTTTTTGTGCCCTTATATGGAGGAGTTCGTTCTTATTTCTGAACGTTGGTACAGAAACATTGCTTGGAAGGATTTTCTGGTGTCTCAACTAAACACCTTTGCCATATTGTTTAAAATACCTTTATTTTAAACAATAAAGTGTATTTGCTTCATGAGCTTAGCAGGCATAGTCCTTCAAAATTCTGAAGATGATGTGTTTTATACCTTGAAATTTGGGATTACACCTTTCAGGCTATATATACCACATTGATTTCTATCTTTAAACATTTTCAACAAACTAGCTGCCAAATTTATGTTAAAATTTCAGTATGGTTGGAAAATGAGATAACAGTAGTGGCAATCTGTTTTCCAGGTGACTGCATCATATGGTCTTAAAATTCTGTACATTATGATAGGATTAAAATACAATAGTAGTAGTTTATTTTTTTATATGCCTTAAAATTGTACCCTAATGAAATCTACGTTGTCAAGGCTTCATCCAGTGAAACTTGCTGTACACTTCTTACTATTAAAAAGGTAACTGTCATGCTTCTGTGTGATAGCAGCAAGACTGAAAGATGTTATTAGGAAATTGCATATTTAAAGGTCCTCAAACTCATTTGCAGATAATTGAAGTCACCAGGAAGACATAGCAAAGAGTTTTGAATACTTAGGAGGAAGACTTCACACATTCAAGCTCCTGTGTTTCATGGACCCTCAGGGTAAAGAAAAGCTAATGTTTGAAACCATTCAGCTGTCTTTTGAGCAGAAGCAGACCCAGAGCTGGACTCAAAAGGCCCAGCATGGTAGGGCATGGCCATCATTAATCATTAAGTATGAGGAAAAAAAAATTTTATTTTTAGGAGGGTCTTATTTCCTTCACCTAAGCTTTAAAAAAAAATTTAAAAATGAATAAAAACCCAAAATAAACAAGAAACCCTGGCTGTATAACCTCTCACGTATTTAATGTTTTATTTAAAATATTTCTGAAGGAAAAGCCACTGAAATACATCATCACCCTGGCAAGGGAATTTTGTTAGGAATAGAAACAAGGATAGTAGACGTCACTGCAGATGTTAGACACCCTTTAAACTAATTCAGTTAGGAAGACTGTCAAAAGGTTAATGCAAATCAATTTTCAAAAAAGACATTCTTTGTCAAGCACTTCTGAAATTGCAGTTTTGAACTCTTAGTAGAAATTAAATAAAGATTCTAATTTTGTCTTTCATACTGTATTTTGTCAGCATAAAAAAGCTGGCTTAATTCAATTAGAGTTCCAATTTATATCTAGAAGTTGTGATTTCAGATTTAAGAATGGAAATTTATAACAATTTAAATCAAAGATGCAATATTTTGTTATCACGAAATAGTTCAGTGACCACTCAATAATTCTGCAGTAGTCCAACTAATAATAAATTACTCTTCATTAAACAGTTCTCAAGAAGCTTCTGATTATCATCTTTAAACCCACATCACATTTTTGTGTCTCAAACTACAGTCTTCCATCTTCATTGTCAAAAGAAAAGAGAGCTTCTTGGAACCTCTGCTTATCTTCTCAATGGAATGAGATGAACAAAGAAGGTATAAACTAAACCATTTGTTCCAGCTGCTCCCCTGGAGGACTGTGCCTGGTAACTGTCCCTCCCTGCCTGAGGACCTACCTCATGTAAGCTGAGCTGAGTGGTTTCAGTGAGGCCAAGTGTCCAGCAGTGGTTTCACTCTAGAGAAACTCAAACTCGGGTTCAGTGCTCCAAGGCTAGGATGGCTTTTTGCCATGTCCTTGTTATGAAATGTTATAGTCTCTTTCCCTCTCAAATGTTGTTACTAATGGTTAGAGCTAGAAGCTGAGGTAGCTAATTAATTTTTCTTTTTCCCAATGTCAGTGTTCTGTACTCTGCATGAGGGAGCATAAATTCTTACTGATTTCATACGTACAATTTAAAATATAGGTGAACCTGTTAACTTGCAGGTACATAAACCTGCTTATTTTAATTTTTATTATCATAATAAGGTGTTGAGTAAAATAGTGGTAATCTGAACCTATTAATATGTTTTATGCTATTTAAGTATTTTCAAAACATGTATTTTAGTATTTTCTTCTAGGTGATGCAAATTTCTGCTGTTGATGATGTTTAAATAGTTTTCCAAACTAGTTTTCTTCCAGGAAGATCTTTGCTGACCTCTAAGCCTGCACAACATTGAAAAGTCCTAAAAAGGACTTGCCCTTTTCATATGTATTTAAAACTACACTGTTCTAAATTGACTGGAGAGTATTACAGTGCATTTTTTTGCCTCTCCTAACTTAAACTTTTAATTGTTTTCATTTTCCCCTACCTGGCAAAAGCTAATTTAATTATGCTAACCAGATTACACTTTGGAAGTGCACAGAAATTTGGTCCTATTTAATATGAATATTGCTGGGTGTATCTCAACTTCCTCTCACAGGACTGAGATGCTTAAATGGGGAGAGATCCCACCTGTAGTGGGAGGCGCTGACACCAATTCAGTTGACCAGGTTGTTGGTTCCATCTGCTGGTGTCCCTTCTAATGTTACCTGTTGCAAGGCAATTTGATCTGTAAGAGGTGTGCCCCATCTGCCTTTATTGAAAGCTGTTTCTTCTCATCTGTCATGTCATGATATGTTGTTTGAACAGTTTTCTTGAATAATCTTATGTTCAAGCCAACCTTTCAAAGCAGTTTTCCAATGCAGAGTGATTTTATATTCAGTGATTGATTGTGGATAGGTATCAAAGCGCCTGTTCACTATGACATCAAAGGGTCTATCTATTGTGACTAAAACATGTTAGGTTAAGCTACAGACAGGCAGGTATTATATGTTGGCAAGCATGTTCTGGCATAAATCCCATTCAGTCACCAGATAACGAAACTAACAAACTTGATTTGTCCCATATTAATGAATAAAAGAAACAGATTTATTAATGGAGATCTCACTGAAGGATTTCACTCACTCAGTTCTTTAGAAGTTTCACCTTTCCTTTACCCAAAACTGTGAAGATGAACAATGTATTTAATGGGTTTTCTAATTGCATGTTTTTCAGAAGAGGGTGTTTTGTTTAGATTTAAGAATAACTCTTAGCCCCAGCCTTTTTAGGAGGGAGAGGTTTACTGTAACCACTCCATAGCATGCTCACAGTCGTGTTGAAAGAGAAAGTGATTAGCTATAGCTTCTTCCAGTTAATTAAATACTTCTCGGTTTTGTTAGTATTCCAAGAACTTGACAACAGTGTTGTCTTGTGAATCTGTTTATTGTACTTTTTCAGTATGTTTTAAATAAGCTGTATTGTGAATGACACAAGTACAAATCTTTTGTTAGAGGTGATATCTTAGTTGCATTGCTAACCCTTACGGAAAAAGTAGCTCTGGCCATTTTTTTTCTCATTATCAGCCCTTTAATAAACTATTTCCCTCTTCCCACAAATACACATTGTACCTTAAAGTAATTTTTAAAAAGTGAGGGAATGAGAAAGATGCTTTTGACACTATTGGTCTAGGAGAAAAAGTGTTGGGAGAGGAAATCTGCTCTCCAAAGGAGGACATCTAGGGAAGAAGTATTTGCAGTTTCAAAGAGAACTTTTGGAACAAATACAGGTATAGGTAGCCCTCTTTGCTTGGTGAGGGACAGTGTGAGTGAAAACCAAAAAGAGGATAATGAGCCATGGAAATTCTATCCACTGGAGCATTCATACTGCAGAATACCATGTTATGAACTTCAGTTCTCAGGGCAAGTTGCTATGTGGGTATTAGGTGTTTACTTCTATTAGAACTGTATTGTAATAAAAGCTTTTCCTAGGTATTATAGAATAAGTAGGATGTACTTGGGATGTGAAAATGAGACATTGGTTTGCCTGAGAATCCGACAGTTCAGAGGACCCTTGAAAGGTTTTTTCATTACTATGACAGCGATTTTTAGTGTTTTGATAGGCACAAGCAGGTGGAATGAACAGAGGCAGATAAACTTATCTTCAGCATTGAGATGAACTAGAGTTAATGTATTACAGTACATCAAAAACTTTTTTGAGAATGTTTTCAGAAGGTATTTTGACAAGTTTGGGGAGGAGTTGGTGGTATCATTGAATAAGTTGGCAACTTCTGTAACCAGCTTTTTGGTATTATAGCTCAAGGGAAAATCAATAAACTTTGATTCCCAGCATTAATGTAATTATTTTGATTTTTTTTTCTTTTTTTCTTTTCTGGCTCCTTCTGCTGAAGGCTGCAGTAATATAATATCAGATGGCCAAAAGCAATTCAGAAAGTCAGTGTCCCATAGGATGACGTACAAATGTAGGAAGACTGGGGGTGGAATAAATCATTTCCTCTGATCTTGTTAGGCATGAAATTATTATAGAGAAGCAAATGTAATTTGCTGAATATTCTGGGAGGAAGAGAAGTATGAAGCTCCTTTGATTACTGAAGATACTCTTTTTAAAGTGTTTTTCTCTTCCTCTCACCTACAGTATTTTCCTCACACAGTACATGCAGGTGTTCTCATTGCCACTTGTTTTGGTAGTTTTAATGTACTCCTCTAGGTCAGCAGCTACTCTTGTAATTTGGTTGATTTGCGATAATCAGACATTATTCTTCATCTTCACCTGACCTTGGCCTAGTGAGAAATTACTTTAAATGTTTCAGTAAGAAAACTTACATTGTCTTTCTGATTATTTAATTATTCCGATATTAAAGTATTCAATTTCATGCTCCCATGAGAGCATACGGAAGACAGGTGAGATGAGTGAATCATAATGATACAAATGTTGAATAGTACAGGCCAAAGAACTGGCAAATTGACCTTAAAACAGAAAAACTTGATCAACTTCCTGTGAAAACCACTCTTTTTCCTGAACAAAAGAAAATTAAAAGTTGATGTACTGAATCTTTAAAATGAAACCCTTCCACAGGTAAATGAAATGCATCTTGATGTGTTAGTTGCGTAGAAAAAAAGTAAAAGTGGGAGACATACGTATACACAGTATCTTACTAAATGTGTTTTGTTTTGGAAACTGAAGCATGTAAGAGTATCCTAGATTGCTGTAGCCCATTCTCAGCCTTGTTTGCAGGATTCAAATAATAAGAGTCCTTAAAATAGTAGCTTTTGATGTGTTTTGATGCATTCTTTTTTCCTTGCCTTTCATTTTTACTATTTCTTCACTTGAAAATACCAATACAAGAAAATAGTTTTAAATACTTAAACTTTACCCATAGACCTTTATCTGCAGAACTCTAGCAGGAATAAAGAAAACCCCAAACAAACAGGGAAAAAAAACCAAACCCCAAAACAAAGAAAAAGTTTGTATGCTGCCTCTAAACAGAAAATAGGTGATTTGTTTAGTATACATAAAGAGAGATTCTTGCCAGGTCTATGCAGAAAATGCTGGAAGACATTAATTCTTTCTGTACCTCCACCACAAGTCCTGGTATTGTGCCAGTCCCTTTTGGAGAGCTCAGCCTGTCCCAGGATTGTGCTTTCTTTAAGTGGCTGGTACAGGGGTGGTGCTGGAGGAAGTTCCTCGCAGTGCAGTAGAAGTGACTGTTCCAGACCCAGCCAAAATTACCTGTCTTCTGTAAACCATCTTTGGCAAGTCCTGCTCCTGCTGTTCCTTCACCTGAGAGCCCACCACCTGTGGGAAGCTTTTCCTTTCACCAGTCAAGTAGGCTTTGACCCAGAAGTCTTTACTCTGCGCCCCAGCCCTACTTCTGCCAGCACAAGCTGTAGACTATAAAAGTGCAGCAGAGGCTGTATTCCAGAAGCATTTTGTGTGAAGTGAGATGTAGAGTCTCTAGAACATCCTGTTGGGACTGTCGTTATTTTCACAGCTTCCTACCAATGATTGCAACTTAAAATCATCATCTGCACAGTTATTTAAAGCTGACCAACTACATTCAATTCAGAGTGTCATGTACACCAGTAAAGCTGTTCAGGTGTGATTTAGCAGCTGTGGTCATGTTAGATCTGCTTTTAGTCACTTCAGCAGCTAGCAATTAGCAGCCATCATAGAAGGCTAACTTCGGTGTTAGTCTCAATGCAAGTCTGCCCTGAAGAGTCAAACCCTAATAACTATGACTAGGTGAATACAATTCTATGTAATTCTTTAACTTTCATAAGCTGGGATGTGATGTGCAGTGTTTTCTTAAAGCCTGAAGTTGGTTAGAGTTGTCAGTTATTGTTAGGGAAGAATTATGTTCCAAATGGTTAAATTTAAGGGTAAATTTTTTCAGATATACCCGACTGACTGAAGTGCCTAAATTCCAGTTTTGGGAGAGGCTTGACTTTCAGCAAATTTTAAGACTTTTTAACCTAATGAATTCAATGAACGATAAGAAAGCCTGAATTCACTGCTTCATGGCTACTCTGTGGTCATTCCCTGGGTAAACATTTGTAGAGCACTCTAACATAAGATGCTTTTGTTTGCTGCACACTAAGAGATATCCAGAGAATTAGTAGATTGTATCATGATTATTCTTACCTTTGTTTATCATAGTAACATCCCCACGATGACAATTTTGGAGGCTCATCAGTACATAGGAACCAGTTTCACAGAGTAGTTATAGGTTCGGATGATGCAGCTAAGCATGTCTCATAAATCCCACTCTCTGCATTCTTAGACGTTTGAGAGTTTGGTGAACAGCGGCAATTAGATTATGTGATCTTTCAAAACAAGAATAAGGCTTGTAGGTTGCTCAGGTGCTTTGGAAAATGGTACTTTGTGATGTTTATCTTGTACAACTGATATTTTCTGGCATTTAACAGGGAAAATATTTTACTACCTGTAAAACTGAACCTGAATAAGGTAGTCTAAATGTTCCTTCCTTGTGGTTTGTTCTTGTTTTTTATTTCCCTTTTGGTAGAATCTGGTAATCAGAATAGTCTGGTAAGAGCTGTTTTGTATAGTGGTAAGTGATATTACACTTTGAAATGCTGTCACTTGCATAAACCATGATCTGATTTTTCTTGCCTTCTGGGAAAAAGGCAAGATCACACTGCTTTATTATTGAGGCGGGATCTTGTGTAGTGTAACTAAAGTTAGAAAAATCGCTCACATCGTTCTTCAATTTCATTTCTGTGGGTTTGATAGTGCCAAGCTGATCCCATGATTCTCTATTGCAGAGGCTTCAGTGCGCTGACTCACAAGTGTATTGAGCCAACATGACAGGAAAACGTAATTTTTCATGACTAAAGAAAACATGAAAGTTAAAACTATAGAGAATGAGTGAAGACAAAAGTAGAGATATAATTTACCTCACTTGTTGGTTTTACTTGTTACGTAGTTATTATCCTGCTGAAGTTCTGCAAGTAATAAAACTGTGTTGAACTCTTTTTTGTTGTTGTCGTGGTGTTGTTGTAGTCGTTTGCTTTTGAGTGTCACCTTCTTAGAATGTTTTGTTTGCTTTTTTTCCTGAAGACATAATTTCACCTTTCCCAAGCATGTATTTTACACTTTGATGTAAACCTTAGAAGATATCTTTTGGAAATATGTTTTACTGGAGCAATAACAATGCAGCTGAGTCATTGAAAAACGTGGGCACCATGGGCGCATGAGGCTTGCCAGGTATAGTTTTCTGTTAGGAGAGAGTAATAGGATTTTTTTAGTTGTCTTGAGTAGAGACAATGGTCAATAATGCTTACCTTGGTGAAAACAAGGTATTGCAAGTGGAATAAGCCATAAAGATAGTATGTAAGTAATATTCTGAATAAAAGTAATCGTTAATGGTGCTTATTAACAGATGACACCATTGCATTATGAATCAGATTGGGTACAGAACTGTCCTGTACACTGTAATTCTGAAACAGCTGTCAGTTGATATATAGGTAATTAATGGGTTTGACTTTTTCATCCTTTCTTGAAAACCTACATGGGAAGTCTGTAGTTAGAGTTAATGGTAGCATCACAGAAGATTCTTTTGCATAGTGACTTGTGTTTTATTTCTAGGTGTGCGTATACAGATCATTAAATTCCTATTCATGGTGCAAATATTTGTGTAAGTTCAAAATCCTGAATGACCAAGCAAATTTCATAGTTTGCAGTAATCTTCCACAGGCAGTTGGCTGTATGACTAATAGAATTATGTATGCGTAAAATTGCTTTTACTGTAGAAGCCAAAATGCAGAATAATAGCTTGTCAAACTGTCATTTGCAAGTGAGATCATAGATTTCGTAGTCCAAATTAGGTTGTGTTCTTTTTCTTTTTGTCAGGTCGCATTCTAATAAACATATCGTGCATTAAACCCTGTGATTATCTGAACACTTGACAGATGGTAGGCTGTTAATTTATATGTAAGAGACAGTGATTGCCTGTACAGTAATGGTATTCAGCAAAATGTGAAATGTCAAAATCCACTTTTTTGTTATGTTTTTACTTGACTTACTTCAGCAAGGTAATGCTAGCAGAGTAATTTTTTTTCATAGCTAAACATATGCTTCATTTACTAATGTTAACAGGTTTTGGAGTTTTAAATCCTACTTTTTATATTGAGAGATGTTTACATGTTGGTCTAGAGTACAAGAAAATTGTAGAGTACAGTGAAAATAAAAAAGTTATTACCTTTATTAGTCTAAAAATTTTAATACGTTTATTACTCAGTTTTAAGCAAAATGAGATTAGTCTTAGAATCATTTAGGAATTAGTATGATTCTGATCAACTGGTTTCATGATAACACAAATGTCCCTAAATTTATACCACAGTTCTGTTAAATTGTTACTGGAATGAGTAGTTAGTTGAACGTAATAAATTCTTTAATTATCATCTTAACTCACTTGTAAGATGTCTCAGAAAACAATCAGTTCAAGCCCAAAGAATTTTTCCTTTTGATGGATTTGACAGTAAATTGGGGTTCTAATGTATAGCTGGAGGGAAGACAGTAAGAATCAGCACAGTTCAGTGCTGCACAGTGGCCTCTACAAGCTGCATGATTGTTGTGGAGGTGCCTCCCAACCCAGTGTTTGTTCATCTTCATGAAAGATGTGTTTCAGAAACATTTTGGTCAGCAATTGTTTGAAGGGGTAGAGATTTGATAAACAGAATTTGGAAGGGTGTTGCAAGTGTACTGAGCAGTATGGAAGAGGTCTTTGAGATGAAGAGAACATTGCTGTATTGTCCAGAGCAGTTAACACCTACAGAATTAATTTCCATTGCCTACTATTTCTTGAAAGCTCTAACTTACTAGTGGCTTGAATGGTTTTCCACATAAATTGTCTGCACTTAGTTTGGGTCACTCGGACTGTGCTTTCTTTCAAACCATCATAAGGTACAGGGTGGCTTTGCAATAATTAATGGTTAATTGGCAACATTTGCTTAACCCTTGGAAATAAGGGTTGTTTTTTGTTCCCCCCCCCCCCCCAATAGCGTGACTATTAATTGCTTCAGAATTTATATACACTATCTCTTTGTCCATTGCCACTCGTACCTCTTTTAAATCAGTGTATGAGTTGCTTTGAAGCCTGTGCACTGACCTTCAAATGAAAAGGCAAATTATTTTATCATATTATTATGATTAAGAAATCAGTGATTTATATATAAAATTTTCTGAAAACTAACTCATTCTACCGAGAAAAATTACCTTAATACTAGTATGGAACTAGAGATAGTCTTGCTGCCTTTTCTTGAGAGCAGGGGATCCTATTATAACTTTGACAGTTGAACAGGTGATTGTTTAGAGTTAAAGTTTAGAGAAGTGCCTGAAAAACT
The DNA here is from genome assembly GCF_949628215.1 of Phalacrocorax aristotelis. NCBI lineage: Eukaryota > Metazoa > Chordata > Aves > Suliformes > Phalacrocoracidae > Phalacrocorax > Phalacrocorax aristotelis. The sequence continues at coordinate 9,932,751 of NC_134281.1, forward strand.
ACTAGACATGCTTTGTTTAGAGAAACCTCAAATTCTAATATTGATAACACTTTAAATACATGAAGTGCATGATTCCTGAAGTAACTTTCTGAAGCTGAGATACAAATACCCAAAGAGACTACTGACATTATAGTTTCCTTTAACAATGCTATTTTGAGAAAATTCTTTCTACCTTTACTTGTTGTCAAAGAATTCCTTACTCCCTTCAGTTTATTGAGCTCTCTCTGCTTGTATGCAGGTTCACAGGATTTGCTTATTTGTTATCTGCTTAACCTTTAAAGAAATTTTAACACCTTTTAACACCTTTGAGTCGAAAACCTATACTTTTTAGGAGCAAAGTCCCCAAAATTCTTGGCCATTGAATGAACAGTTGAAGTTCGTACTCCTCTAATACTGGGGAAAGAAATCAAGGAAAATTAAAAAATAGACAGCCAAGTATTTAATTTGCTTGAAACACTTTTCCAACAGAAGAGAGTTGAAGTAGAAACTCCCAACAGTCTTAATGATGTATTTTTGCAGTTCAGTTGTCTTTGGCTGACAGATTATTATTATGCATTTATAATCAATCACTGTTGCATTTACGTATTCAGTAACTCTTGACTTACGGAGGAATAAGTTCCTTATTAATGTTCCTTAATCACTGACAAAATTAGTTTACTCTAAACTGTGTTTCAGTAAGCCAAGGAAGGAGTCATCAAGTCCTAAAGAATGGTAATTGCTTCACTGTTATTTCTAAGCGTCACAGTATTGTGTTGTCATTTTAAGGGTGTGTGTGTGAAGTTTTAAAAGCTCTGAAATGGTACTTCAGGAATGGAAACAGCAAAGATAATTTTTTGTGTATCTGAGTTATAGGTATTTTTTGTAGGCTTCCAAGCTTGAGGAAAAGGTTTGTCATCGGTGTAGTTAATATGCATGGTGTAAACACTTACTATAAAAAGATTAACTCTGAAGCATAATGTTCTTTAGGAAGAGAGACGTCTACAAGAATAAATAAAACAGGTTGCACTTCTCTGACAAGATTGATGCTTTTATCTAAATGTTCTAACCTCTTAGACATTACAAAACTATGTTTGGTCATGGATGCCTGTGATATTTTGGAGGGACTGCAGAACAGCGTAGTATATGATGATCTGTACGTTACATTATAATGATATTTCCTGTAGTCTTTTCCAAATACATGGAAAAGCATTGTATTTCTATTTTGATAACGTTCCAAGTACGCACTGCCAAAGAGGGAAGCTTAAGTAGCAGCATTGTTGCTGCCATTCAGTTTTTCTGCAGTTTCGCTTGCCGTTTCCTATAACAGTCCCATTAAAATATATTTAAAACAGGAAATATAGTTGCTAAGATGAGCTTTCGCAGTACTAAACAGTAGACCAAAAACCTACTGGACCTGTCTATCAAGCCAAGCTTCTTATTACTATTTCATTTTAGAAAATACACTCCTTAACTTTGGAGTAAAATAGTAGCTGCTTCTTTGATAATTTATTTATTTTTTTCTATTGCTGCCTTAGTGATTGGGCTCAAAGATGTTGGCACATGGTCAAACAATTTGTGTATCTGCCATTTCTGGAAATAAATCCTGCAGTGGGGCATCAGTGAGTTGTTAGAAGAATTTGGTAATGGTTTTGTGGCCTCAGTTACTTGTTCTCAGGCCTTTTGTCATAGTGATTGAAGGACAAGCACAAAAATGGTTGCTAGAAGACATTATAAAAATGTTTGAAAGTGTTCCCTGAATTAGCATACTTGGATTCTATAGCTGATTAAAATACATTAAAGAAAACTTTCTGAAAAGCATTAAGAAAAAGAGTGCAAACTGTATGATAAAGGATAACTATATGAGATACATTCACTGGAGCCTTAAAGATGTGGTGTTAACAATCTTTATCTTAATGATTGACAATGTAAATATTCCTATTTGTACCAGAAGCGTTGCATCTGGTTTGGGGTTCTTTTGGTACCTATGTTCTGCAAGACTGAAGATATTCAGGAGCTTTATTTAAAGCATACCACAGTAGTTGTAACATGATATTGTAATGTTTTTGCTTTTAATTTGATTAATAGATTTATCTATATACAAGTGACAAAGTATTGCCATGAGCAATATTATTGCTGTTGCCGTTGAAACTTTTGACAGATGGAATTGTTATCAGAAGGTTAAAAGAAGATTGAAATTTTTAAGGGGCCAAAACATGAAGTTCCCATGGAGTCTCCTTTTGAAAAGAAAATCTTGAACAAAATCTTTTTTCATCTAAATAATGAATCATTCTAGATGTGTTCTTCTTTATACGAAACCATCTTTCATTAATTTAGCTTCAGTACAGATGTCAAACTAAGTATTAAAAATGCACTGAATGACCCATATGCAATATATTTATTAGCAGCTGTTGGGGCAGCGGGCAGTTAGGCACACCTAGTGGATTATAGACATTTTTCCAGACCTTAAATATGTTAGATTGCGAAGGCTCAGTGAAACACTGAGGTTGATGAAATATATCCTGTTATGCAGCAGCTTGTAGTTATGCAATAAAGGAGGTAAAAATCATTGTTCTTACTGGGAATATAAAAAGAAACAAACCAAACTGAAAATAAGTGCAGGCATTAATGGCTTTGAAGCAGAAGACCATGTTTTAATTAAAGAGAGCAAGCAGTATAAAAGAAATGATGTACACGTGTTTGTGGGGTGGGACTTGAAACTACTTTTCAATTTTAAGCTTTGTAGAATTTTTTGTGTCATAAAACATATTTCACTTTGAGATCGCTAAGTGCTCAAAGTCCAAGCATGCTGCCAAGAATTTGCCAACCATGACAGCTGGAGGAAAGAATGTTGATCCTCATAATGCTTGCTGCATCTTCTCAAAAGCCCCATTCTGCCTGAATAACTTGGTAACCTCTTCTGATGACTGCCAGTTACCTCATCCATTCAGGTTTCGTCATCTGACCTCATAGTTCTTGGAATGAAATACTTCCTATTGCACTCTTTTTTTCTGAAGGCAGATAAGAATCAGGGGGCTACAAAATACAAAAAAATAAGGCACAGTGAAATGTTTAAATATTTGCACTGGAGCTATACTGGAAATGAGCTTTACAGGTTTGCCGTCAGAACTAGATTGTGAATTGAGAAGAATTCTGGTGCACTGGCAGACTCTGAGGACCTCTTCAAAGTTAATTGCAATGTATGTAGTTGCAGCTGATGAGTATCTGATAAGCTCTATAAATGCAGAGTAATAATTCTATGTGTAGTTGAAGGAAAAGACATGTAATATGTAGACTTCGTTATTTTGCTTGTGATTTCTATATGGTGTTGAATTATTTTCAGTGCACCTGAAGTCACTCACATAGTACTTACAAACTGATGTTTTACTTGAGAGTGAGGTGTGTTTTCAAATAGGAATTATGCTCCAAAGTACGGTTTGAAATACAAAGCTTGTTTGTATTTCTGTAGTATATCCATCTAAAGATCTCACAGCATTTCATAAGCATTAATGAATTAAGCCTCACTGCAAGGTAGGTATTATCCCAATTTCACAGATTGCAGGGAGGTTAATTAACTTGCCCAGAGTCACTCAGTGATCTGTGATGAAATTGGTTTCTATTTAAAAATGTCTGGATTTTCAGTCTCATGCTTTAACCATGAGGCTGTGCTTCCAAAATAGTTTTTGTGACTTAAAATAATGTTTGGCTTATTATCAAGTTATAATAAGCTTTGTCTATGCTCAAAATAGAGTTGAAGTGACCAAATCCATTATAACTTTATCTAGGTACGTTGCAAGTTTTGAGTATAGACACCTGAATGGAGTTGCATTTGAGCTGGGTTTAATCTAAAAGAAATTTAAACTAGATGAATAGAAAAAAGTCTTAATGCAAAGTGTGTGTCTATGCACTAGTTTATGTCAAAGTACAAATTAAAAATAGTGTTCCTGTATGGTCTGAGTTTTTAATAGAAATGTTCTAATTTAACTTTACTTAATCTAGTTTAACACAGATAACATAAATTGAAAAGTGAGGAGAAGAGATATTTGTCAAATAATTAAAAAAGTCACTTGGTCGTATGTCCTGTTGGTTCCAATTATTTAAGTAGTATAACCACCACTTCCAATTTAAAAAAAAAATAAAAAATTGTTTCCTGTGAAATGTTTTCACTCTCATTAATGAAAGATACAATTTCAGCTGAAGAAACTTATTAGTAAAATTTTATTTCTGGGAGAATCCATCTCTGTAGTTTTGCTGGCCTGATAGGAAAGAAAGTAATTTAGGAGAGAGGGCTTTATTTTGTTTGATGTATGGCCCTATTTCCCCTGCTCTTATACCCAGGTATGCAGATCTGGTAGTAAAAGTGATGATGCCTGGGCCTTAAGAAACCTGCTACTTCTTCAGACTCCTGCTATTGGTTCTTTATGTATACTTTGACAGGTCATTTAGGCTGGTTTTAATTTGTAAAATGCTTTGAAAGTTTGAAATCTGTTATGATCAGGAAAGTATTATTTTTATTATAAAAGTGTTACAAGCTTTTCAAAATAGAATAACCTTTATTTCAAACTCTGGATTCAATCTAATAGATCCCAGTTAAATGCAATTTTGTTTAATGAATGAGGCTGGAATTCATCACTCATTCTCTTAATTAGCAGCACTTGACTTTATGTACCAAAATGCCTGATTTGAAAACCGTTACTTCTTTGCAGTTAAGAAAATAAATAAATCTATCTTTCTATATATATCTATATACTTTAGGGGGTAAAGGTTATTTGAAATGCCATATAAGTTTCTTGTTGTGATTGCTGATTACCAGTAATGCAACAGCTATGTAGAGCATATAATTTTGGCACAACGTGATCATTTCTTTAAGCATTGCTGCTTCTAAGGTAATGCAGTAAGTGCACAAGAGACTGCTAAAGTTTTAAATAGGGAGATCATGTGATGTGGCATTCTCATCTAATTTAAACTGATTTTTACAGCTTCAAATGCAGTAAATTTTTAACATCCAGGTTAATATGTTCAGAAGACTTGTCTTTTTCAGAAATAAGACGACCAATGAACTTTTCAGTACTTTGTCCTCCCTGTCTCTACTCTCCCATATCTTGTTTTGGTTGAAGGCAAGCATGTATTTGTAGTTCACCAACTCTATACTGGTTTTCCTAGATTGACTTCTTATTTTTGTCCAAGCAATGAGAAAGCTTCTAAGATTATTCTGAAGTTAGTGGTCTACCTAGTGCTGACTGTAAAAATCTGTCTCTTTACTTGTATCTAATTTGCATAATGACTCTGTGGCCTGTAAGTGCTATATAATATAAATTATACAACACGCTAACCAGGAAAAACAGTTTGATTTAATAAATGTTCCTCCAACACATTAGTCATTCATTGCATATAATTACTTGGAGACTCAGAATAGGCACAGCTGTAATATGGCTTGTGTTAAAGTTGAGATTTTTCAATAATGTATTTCATAGGTTACTTTTTCGGGTTTCCTCCAAGTTCCCTTCTCTTTGTATTGTATAGAAAATGACTTCCATCAGAAGTGGATTGACTAGGAAATATTTAGTCTTGCTGCCTCTGAGGCTCTCAGGCCTCTGAGAGAGTATGCTGGATTGCTCAGTTACACAGATGTAAAATTAATAGCTGGTAAAAGCTCCCTGTATTTGTCAGACTATTCTCTCTTGCACACAGTGGGATGGCTGCTTGAGGCGTGGAACCACAATGAGAAACAGCTGCACAACCTAACTTCCTAGTCAGACGATTCAGAAATTTCAAGAACATATTGCAAACAAAACCAGTGCCAGCCACAGGTATACTTCAAGATTCGTCTAATTATATTTGTACTGTACTAAATAGAAAAGAGAAATGATACATTTCACCAGAGTATTTAACCTTGTAGTGTCGGTAGTCTTGATCATATATTGCATGCTTGAAAACATAAACTTAGGTCACTTCTGGTATGTATGGCTACAAAAATATGTATATGTATGCCACAAAAAGATGACTTCATATCCTAGGTAATTTAGATGCTTTTGAAACTTTTCTTGAGGTTTGTGTAGATATGTTTATATGTCTCTTCAAGGTTGGAAATTAAGATTTTGAAAGTTTTTCGAGGGTGTTTCTTGGTTTTGGTGATGCTTTTTTTGTTTGGGGGGTAGGATTATCTTGGTATTCTTCCCGAAGTGTATCAGCAGACTCAGGTATGCATCACAGGCCTCAGGTGGCTTAGGTGTGAGCAGGCACTTATTTGTTGAGATGGAAAACCGTGATGGCTAAGGGGCAGTTACAACAATATCATTTCTTTGTGGTGTCGGCCACAGGTCTGGCATGCATGTGCTAGCCAAGTAATGCCAAAGCACTATGTGACTTTTTTTATGTAGCACCTGAATAGTTTTTGCAGAGCCTGTCATTATGGAACTGTTTTCTACCTTGATACCGTCATGCAAAAATAACTGAGGCTTTCACTGATTTTTTTTTTTCTTTTTGTAGGTATATCTTGGTAAGTTATTTCACTGTTTCTTTGTGTTTATCATTACTCCAGTTAATCTCATTTTTAACTCATTCCTGTGGAGTGTCAATAGCTTAAATATTCTTCCCTTCTAGATCCTTATATATAATAAAGGGATTTGTTTTAGTAACAATCAGATTTGTTTTGGTTCTGTCTAGTGACTCAGAAATTATTTTTGTGGCAGGGATTATAAAACATAAAATTCTACTAAAAAGAGGTCTTGACAATTGAAAGTTTGGAGGAAAAGTGACTTCCTTTTTTCCTTATAAAAGTAGGGAATAGCCTAGTTCGTAATATAACTTAAGGGCAGAATAAGGAGCTTCTGCTTCTTATACTAGTTCATACTATAACTTAAGGGCAGACTAAGAAGGTATGACTGCTCAAGTGGCTGTTGAAGACAGTAATTTCTGAACAGCAAAAATGTTTAGAAGATATTTCACTGACTTGCTTTGAGCATAACATACTACAGAAATCTATAATATAGGAGGCAGAATGTGTTACTACCTGACTTAAACATGGAAAAAAATGAAGTAGTAAAAGGTGGTTTTTTGCCCTCTCCCAATATTTTTCTCATGGTCCTTCCTTTCTACGTTCCATTGAGTACTTTAGTGAATATCTGAAAGTGAAAAAGCGTGCATTTAGAACTAAATAATGAAAATCAAGGCTGAAAAACATGACTTCTGTTTATGTTTATAGTTGGAATATAAGAATGAAGCGTATCAGTGATAGAAATCTTGAAAGTAAGAATCAACAAAAAAGGTGGTTTGGCAATGCATTTAACTTAACATAGGAGTTATTTTGTGTTAATAAGAATGTGTTTCATGCCTAAAAGTGATGTTAAACACAAATGAAAAGCCCTTCTAACTATTATAACAACTATGTACTTGAAATTAATGTTGTCTTATACCAGCTGTTACTGCCTCTGCAAAACAGCCTTCACAGTGGAATGCCTCACCTGTATCAAGTTGAGTATATGCATAAACCTTTGCAAGACTGGAGCTGTAGGATTTCATTAAATGCAAAATGGTAAACTTTTATAGTTCTACACTTAATGTTTTTGTAAACCAATCTATAATTTCATTATGATAGAGGAAATTGTCTGAGTTTTATGATAAGCTGTTTTAAACAATTACATATTCTAAGTCTTTTTGAAGAGAAGAAATAGAATAAATTGGGCTTTTGCTAGTGCTGAAGTATATCTGGTTTGTTGTTTTTCTTTTTTTAAACAGAGCTGGGTGTATTCCTGCACACCCTGTGATTTGAGAAAGTTTGTTTAATGAGGATCTTGTGTTGCTGCTTTTCTCTCCCTGCACTACTGCCTCAAAGGAGAAAGGCATCAGCATGGGGGAAAAAAGCTTTTTTACTTACAGGGTCTTGGTAAAAGTCAGTAACTATGTTTGTCCTATCATTGTTCGTTCTTTGCCATATGGCTGTTTTGGTAGTCTCATCTATCATGTCATGCCTTTTGATCAAGACACTAACATTTTCTCCTCTTTCTAGGCACATAACTTAGTCTTGTGAGTTGACTGACTTGTCTGTGGCTACCTTCATATTCAGAAGGGGGATGAAACTGGTGTAATGTGTGACTTAGAGCATCTCCAGAGGAGCTAGCCTTTCTCTGCTGCCTTCAGATGGCATTTAAGAGACTATAAAAGGTAGCTATGCATGACTAAAGTTACATGGGTTGCTGACATACTTCAATGTCTCAAATTTTATTTTTGTTAGAAAGCAAGGACATGAGATTTTTAAGATCAGGGTTGAAGTCTTGGATGTTTTTATAACAAGTCCATACTTGCTTTGTAAAGTATTTTTTTTTCTAGTTACAGAAACTGTTTATAAACGTCGGTGTTTGAGTTCACTTGTGCTAAGATCTGAAGCACGTCTCACCTTTATGTATTCACATGATAGGTATGGTATCAAATTTTGCATACCTGAGAAGGCCAGAAACTTGTGACTTGACTTTGAGTTTTGGCGGTTCAGGGAGAGTTTGCTATTCTGGTGTTAAGTCATGATGCATATAAGGAGGTGAGGTTCATAGCGATATCCAGTGTGGTAGAATATGAATAATAAAAAAAAAGGTTTTAAAAAAAAAATCACTCCCCAGTGATGCTTACACTCGTTCTGAGAGTGGTAGGTTGTGGTTTTTGGTTTTTTTCTTCTTTTTTTTGGGGGGGGCGTTGGTTTTTTTGTTTGTTTTTGTTTCTGTTTTTAAGGAACAATCCTGGAAAAATCCCAGCTTTTTTGACCTTATTTTTGGAAGTCATAGCAGGGACAAATTGGAGGCATGTGAATTGAAGTAATTTCAGTTATGCATCTGAATAGCTACGTTAAGTTATACAGCAGTGTATAGTTCAACTTTTTACCTGGCAGTGTTGAAGGATGGTAGTCTTCTGAGAGACTAATTTTAAATTAGCGACAGGGTTTGTGGATACTTACAGATAGCAAGGTGTCAGTGCTGATGGGCTGCTTCTTGTGTGCATTGGTTTTTTTTCCTCCTCTGAAGAAGAGCAGGAAATAGCAAAGCATGTCTTTTCAGTGATTGCTGAAGTTATTGGACTGAAGCAAAGATGAAACCTCCAAACTTTAAATCAAGTAAGTGATGTTAATAGCCTTTCTTTTGATTGGTAGGAAATACTTTGATCTGTCATGACTTGATTAAAACACATAAGACTCAAAATGCAATTCTAAATTTTATAACTTCTTTGTGCAAGGAATGAATTACTGGTGATAGAACATACCAAGCATTTATTTTGAGACAAGAAAACAAATTGTTTTTGTTAATTTCTATTGGGACTAAATTTTACTTGAAGTTGTGGTACATACAATTTTCTAAGACATATGTAAATGAACTCATTAGTGCACAGTCATATTGAAATCCTATTTTGGCCCTGGGATAACTTGTCTTTTCAAAGCACAACATGACAATACTGAATCTTTAAAATATTTGTTCCATTTCTTTAAACATGATATTATTTCTATTTCTTCTTTCCATCGTATGTGTAGTGCCCAATATGGGGAAGATGTTTCCTTTTTCCACCGTTGTATTTTTAAATAGATGTTCAAACAGGCTTCAAAGTTAATCTTACAGTTAGGACAGTGAGAGAGAAGAGTAATCTATGGTAGCAGGCAAAGGGCTAAGGATGGAAAGTGTATTCCCCAGATGCCAGTAGCATAGACTTTATGGACTGATATGTAAAGTTCATTTCCTACTCCTGTGCTAATTCTTTTACAGATATGGTTTTACAGAAATAATTGTAAAGAAACAGCAACGTTTGCTTTTGCTACTACTCTGCTAGAGTATTGTGAATTTTTTTTTTAATCTTTTTTGAAGAAAAGCGTTGTGGGAAAAGGTATCTGAATAGCTTAAGAAACAAAACTAGGTATAAACAGTATGCACATGTCCTGGTTTTGGCTGGATAGAGTTAATTTTCTTCCTAGTAGCTGGTACAGTGCTGTGTTTTGGATTTAGTCTGAGAATAATGTCGATAACACAGGGATGTTTTAGTTGTTGCTAAGTAGTGTTTATACTAGTCAAGGACTTTCTAGCTTCCCATACTCTGCCGGGTGCACAAGAAGCTGGGAGGGGGCACAGCCAGGACAGCTGACCCAAACTGACCAAAGGGATGTTCCACACCATATATTGTCATGCTCAGCATGTAAACTGGGGGAGTTAGCTGGGGGGGCAGCGATTGCTGCTTGGGGACAGGCTGGGCATCTGTCTGCAGGTTGTGAACAACTTCATTACGCATCACTTGTTTTGTATATTATTATTGTTGTTATTATTATTTATTATTTTATCTTCCTCTGCTGTCCTGTTAAACTGTCTTCATCTCAACCCATGGTTTTACATTTTCTTTTTTTTCCTGATCCTCTCCCCCATCCCACCGGGGGTCGGAGGGTGAGTGAGCAGGTATTAGTTCCTGACTGGTGTTAATCCATGATAAGAAACTAATCGTTACATAGGAACTTTTGGTTCCTGCTGCTGCAACTGTAGGGTATTGGATTTGCTTATACAATACTTGTTAATGTTCTAGAGTGCATCTGCAGTAACAGAATGAATGTCTTTAACAAAGGTGGGGTTTAATGTCTTAAGGTGTGAATATAAACAAGACTGTCGCTTCTCACAGTTTTTTTTTGCTTGTAATTCTTCAGTTTACCTGTGTTGCTCCTCTTTAGAAATGTATGCATGAGATAATCTAATGTATGTAATCAGAGCTTGCAAAAAGGTTTGCTGTGTTCTACCTGGAATATTAATGTAGTGGGGTTTGAACCATGTTTGAGGTTGATTTTGCATCTAGCTTTTTGGTTGACCTATCTTGAGCTAGTTTTGCTCTTCTGTGGCTTTCTTTAGCACTTAATTACAGGAATCACTTTAAAAAACAACCAGAACAAAAACCAAGTTGTGACTAGCTTTATGGAGTAATTTTAATCCAACATCAGAAAAAAAAAATCCAAGTATAAAACAAAATCAAGATTTGAAGTCACTGTAAATTATCTAAATCTGTAAATATGGAGGCCTTTTATCTGTTACTTATTCTGTCATTATATAAACACATGTATCTAGAATTATAATTCACAATTATGATAGGTATTTTATCTACAGAGAATTTGTCAAGACTATATATTTTTCCTGAAACTTTAGTTTACTAAATGCTCCCTACTTTCTAAGGTGAGTTTGTCTTGCCATTTGAATGCACAAACTACAATAAGTTGGAAGTCTTGGACTTGCTTCATAAAAAATTCAAAACAAATTTTCTACCCTGCCAACCAGCCACCCCACCCCCAAACTAAAACAGAATAAACCCCACCCCAAACCAATGATTAGCTATTTATTTAGTTAGAAGCAAAGGAACAGCTGAAGTAATACTGCAATCTGATTCATTTTGCCAGAGGTCTCAACCTCTCTGGTGTCCCAGTGATATCAGGTGCAAGATTCTTACTGAACAGAAAAAGCAAAAAATAAATGTGTTATATAGCTTGTGGTTTAAGAAATTATATTGGCAGGTGTTAAAAATGTTCTTTGGCGTGTGCAGCTTGGTTAATCTAAATTATTTTCACGTGTCTGATCACCCATGCATAGCAAGTGAATCTGTTTTTTTTACAAATATCCTGTTTCAAAACAAGAATAAGCAGCTGTTTTGTTTTAGTTCATATTGACACAATCAATTTAACTACTTTAACCCTGCTTAAAGAAGTGATGAAGCACAAGTTGCTGATGATGTTCTTAAACTGTGGGAATTTCTACTTTAAAACTTCTACTTAAGTCTCCCTTATTTAAATTGATCATTAAAGTTCCACTATTAACTAGAAGCACAGCAAGTGTGACACAAAGGAGGAGAGCCAGTCTGGATACTTAGTCTCTTCTTTAGTGTATATAGGCTCACATTTATAAAGGAAAAAGAAGAAACCTTTGTGCCAAAGACACTGTATAATTTTGGGAAGTGAGTAAAATCTGAAATGGCTTGAAATGCCCCTTCTTTTTTTGGGGAAAAAAATTTAAGATTTCTTCACAGTATTTTGATTTGTGGTGTTGCAAATGAGAAGTGATCCCATGTTTAAGATATCTTAAGAACAGGATGAATAGTGTCGTGGTTCAGCCCCAGTTGGCAACTAAACACCACGCAGCTACTCACTTGCTCCCCCCACCCCTGTGGGATGGGGGAGGGAATCAGAAGAGCAAAAGCAAAAGAAAAAAACTTGTTGGTTGATGTTAGAACAATTTAATAATGAAAATAAAATAATAATGATTATGATAATAATAATATAATTAAAAGGAAAAGGGAAAAAAGCCAAAACACAAACGATACAACCGCTCACCACCCACCGACTGACACTGCAGGTCCCAGAGTCACGATTGCTGCCTCCCTCCCCTGGCCAGCTCCTCCCAGTTAACATACTGGGCATGAAGTTACACGATATGGAATATCCCTTTGGCCAGTTTGAATCCGCTGTCTTAGTTGTGCCCCCTCCCCTCCCGGCTTCTTGTGCACCCGGCAGAGCATGGGAAACTAGAAAATTCCTTGACCTAGTACAAGCACTACCCAGGAACGACTAAGACATCTGTGTGTTATCAACATTGTTTTCATACTAAGTCCAAAACACAGCACTATGCCAGCTGCAGTGAAGAAAACTAACTCTATCCCAGCTAAAACCATGACAACAGAAAGAACTAGTTGATGGAACTAGTTCTGGCATCCTGACCTTACTACTACTTTTGCTTCATTTTGTGAAATGCAGTTGACTCTCTAAAGGCAACTTAATTAAAGAGCTATTGGAATCAAAGCTGGGAAATTGAAAACTGAGTTCAGTTCCTGGTTGTGGTTATGTTGTTTGTAACCTTGACATGGAGGCCAAATTCAGCTGTTTCAGTGTCTTCTAATATGTGGTAATAGGTGTTTTAGGTTATTAATTTAGTAAAGTATAAATACATAATACAGAGTGACTTAAAAAAAGTATACCTAGAGTTAAGTGCTGGAAATGGAAGTGCTTTTTAAGATTAAATATTCTCATAAATGTTTGAATATTTCCCTTTGGCTTAAACCTTTTTATTTTCTATTTGTTACAGAAATAAAGATGATAATATTGCCTATTGACAAACTCAGTCATACTGTATAGTTTACCTACAAAGTAAGTATTAGCTACAAAACATAATAGTGGCATCAGCCTTATAAATAAAACTAGAAATGATTGAAAACACTTTTCGAGATATCCATGGGGATATAGCACCCTTCAATTTTTTTTTAAGTATGTGCTTATTAGAATTACTGCATACAGCTTAGAAACTTTAATTAGAAGGTAGGTGAATTCTGAATTCTAGCATTTTTTCTGTGCAGATGGGCTATAAGGAGACAGAGTTGGGAGATAGACTCCATTCTGGGTTGTAGTATTTTACTGCCCTAATTAGTGTGTGGAGGCCCCACAGCCATTATACCAAGTCTCTGCCTTTTATCTTCAAGAAGCCACTTGCTGCTTTTCTGAACTGAGACTTCTCACATGTAATAATGTAGCATTTGTTATTTGATTAATACAACATTCAATATTCTGTCTTGCCTGGATTTCCCGGAGTAGTGAAAACTCATCTACTTTTTTTCAGTTGGTTTAGTTCAGGACTAAGTAAAACACAAATGTGAAACTCAGCTGTTACTTCCTCTCCCCTTTTTCTGCTTAGCAGGGCGTGACTCTATGTAGTCATACATAAGACTCTATGTAATCATCTACAAGCTTGTCTTTACTGTTTTAGTATACCTGGAGATTTGACCTAAATGATATGTCTGAAAACTTGCCTTGGAGGAGACCTAGAAGGTTAGTTAAATCGAGTAACTATGCCTCCAGCATGCCGTATTGCAATTTTCTTAATACTGTTACTTTGAAATTTTTTTTAAATTATAGTTTGTGAAATTCTAGAGGAATCTTTCACTAAGAACTATGGAACACAAAAAGTGTTAATTTAGATGGGACTTTCTACACGAATGAATAAGATTATAGAAATGGACGTTAATGAGACTGGACTCAGTTAAGCATTCTAGGAGGCCCTGGGTTGTATAAGTTGGTCCCCCCTGCCTTTTATTGTGCTAATGTGTCTTTGGCATACTTTCCTAAATCACGTACCTTACATAATCAGGCTGTGTTTCTGTCTGTCAGTCCTCTCTTCAAACTCACAGATCAGTGTCAAAAAAATTTGGAAGAGGTCCTCGGGTAATTGAGGCCCTATGTATTTCTGAGGGCATGCACTGACCAAACATCATCTACTTGAGATCATACCCAGGTTTTTATCCTGACAACTGTACACAGTTGTCTGGCAACCAGCTGATGTCCACGGCTGTTGGCAGTGATGAGACTGAACTATCCTTATCTGCCCTCTTTGTGGGCAGCTTCACAGCAGTAAGTCTTGCAGCCTTTCCCATTTGGGCAGAGTAACCAGTTTAAGAGAACAACCTTTTTGGTTCAGTTCTGTGCTTATCACTCTGTCATGATTGCTTCTAGGTCTCTTCAAGGGTACTTGCCTGTAATCGTGCAAAGTTGGGCAAAAAGTTGAGTGTTAATATATTGAGGTGGCATACTGATAAATCAGTGCTGCCTTAGCAGCCATTCTTGCTGTCGTGGTTCAAGCCCAGCTGTTAACTAAGCACCACACAGCCACTCACTCACTCACCCCTGGCGGGATGGGGGAGAGAATCAGAAGGGTAAAAGTAAGAAAACCCCTGGGTTGAGATAAAGACAGTATAACAGGTAAAGCAAAAGCTGCGCGCACAAGCAAGCAAAACAAGGAATTCATTCACTCCTTCCCATGGGCAGGCAGGTGTTCAGCCATCTCCAGGAAAGCAGGGCTCTGTCAAGCGTAACGGTTACTTGGGTAGACAAACGCCATCGCTCCAAACGTTCCCCTGTTCCTCCTCCTTCCCCCAGCTTTATATGCTGAGCATGACACCATATGGTGTGGGACATCCCTTGGGTCAGTTGGGGTCAGTTGTCCCTGCCGTGTCCCTTCCCAACCCCTTGTGCCCCCCCAGTGGCTCTGTGTAAGCCCTGGTTACAGTAGCAACAAAAACATCCCTGTGTTATCAACACTGTTTTCAGCACAAATCCAAACCACAGGCCCATACTGGCTACTGTGGAAAAAATCTATCTCTATCCCAGTCAAAACCAACACAGTTGTTCAAGTGTTTTATACTAAAAAAGAAATCATTAAACCTCCAAGTAGTCCTTAGATAACTTAAAAGCATCGGCAGAAGAAAATTAAGCTGAATGAATTAGTGTGTTATTCAAAGTTACCTGAAGACTTTTCTCTGTAGAGTGCTCACGCAATGTGACACCTCACTGTAGGACTCTGTGCACCCTGGGGACAAGGTGACGCATTGTCTCCCGCTTTGTGGTCATGGTCACTGCCTTAAGAGTGTGTCTTCACATGATTAGGTATCAAAGGAGTGGGGTATTATGTCTTGGGGCTTCCAAGAATATACTTGTTAACAGGCCGGGGAGGAGGAAATATTAGAGCTAAACTTCCCAATATTTTTTTGGTTTAGAATTTTTCTGTGGATTTTAAAAATGCTTTCCTGATTAATAAACATTTTACTTACCACTTAATAGAAGATGGATATTGTACTTTGCATCGAGGAACAGTATACTTTTAACGTAATGGGAATCAGTTTATAATAAAGCTTTTTCCCCCTAGGAAAGTTCTTAGCCTTCAGTAAACGTGTACTTAAATGCTGATTTTTTTTAATAGTACGATTAAGGTTAAGCTGTTTAAAATGAGAGTTGAAAATAAGGTTTTTGTTTCTTAATACTAAGACCCAAGTCTGTCTTGTGGGAGGAAGCTTCATTCCAACTGAAACCCTGATGCAACTGAATTAAAGATTTCCTTAATAAGGCCAGTCCAGCAAACTCGGCAATTTCATAGCAGTTGAAAGAGAATCTGGGGGAGAAAAATACCTAGAAAGAGGAGTTGTAGAAGAGAGTGGGGTTATAGGCAAGGGTCAATCATATACTAGGGTTCAGAGTAGTTGGAATTCAAGGTGCTGTAGATTGTGTTTGTAATATGTGTAGGGTTATTTAATTCAGACCTGTGCTTTTAGATTTTTTGTTAATTGTTGATATTTATTTTCCTGATGGTGTATTAGAAATATGGTATGTTCGATTCTCATCATGTCACTGATCTACTGTTAAAGGTTTTTTTTGCATTTCTAAAGTCTTTCAACTTAATGTCAGCAGCCCCAAAGAAAAGGGGCTAACTAGTATTTCTAGAAATCAAGTGTTCAGGCTTAGTTTAATTTCCTGTACAGAGAACTATTTCTATAGGCTCCAGCCCAACTAATCTCAAAATCAACAATGTCTTTCCATAGACTTCTGCTGGCTTTAGATCAGTTCCCCATAGAACCTGTTCATATTGTTAGATAGATAGTGGCTTGTTTTTGGTGTTTTTTTTTGTTTGTTTGTTTGTTTGTTTTTCTCAAAAGTAGAAGAGTACCTTTGGGTATGTAGTATATTGAAGGAGTGATAATAGATTAAAATGTATGCCAGAGTATTCAGTCAGTAGAATTTCTAAAGCTGTATTGCATCTAAAACAACTATGTTCTTCAGTGCTAAATTATTTGCATTTTAGATTTTTTTACATGCCCATTATACTCTGTCGTAGTGTTACCTCCATTTATTGATTTGGGACATATGCCAGTTTCTAATTGTTTCTTTCAACTAGCATTTTTCGAAGTGCTGACTCCAGTCTAGTAATTCTTACCCTTCAGACTGTACCATCCTTTGCCATATTCTGCCAATCTCCCTGAGCAGTTTGAGGGGCCGTGTGCTTGGTCAGTCTTAGTCTTTGTCCTACCAAATGGTGTATTTTGTATTTAAAGCATTTTGAAACTACTTTTCTGTTGCTAGCAGGTTTTGGTGGGTTGTTTTGGGGGAGGAAGTGTTCTTTTTCTGTTAGTTTCGGGGATTTGTTTTGTTTGGTTTTGGTTTTGTTTAGGGTTTTTTGTTATATCTTAGTCTGTGTAGTTACAGGGTGGATGTGACTTACGTGTTTGAAAACTCTTCAGTGTCTATGCCAGATGGAAGCATTCTGTACGTCACTTTACATCTGAATCCTCTTGCATGCTGTTTTCTTTCCACAGTCTAGCAGTCCCTCCCTCTTTTGGACAGATTGATGCAGCTCTTTTCCCTGGAGCAACTTTCAGTCATGTTTTATGCTGGTTACTTGTTTTCTCATCACTCTGCCTCCAGCCGCCAAAACTAAACAAACTGCTTTTCCCCCAGTCTCTCAGTTTTCTTTCATTGCAGCTTAGACTTTTCTGTTTTCATTCTTCTTTCATTCCATTATTTGCAAAGAGTTAATTTAGATGTGTATTTATTAGGGAGGAGAAAGTCTTCTTATTTTTTATATATAAATATAGATATGCTGTGTATGTAGATATATATATACACACACATATATATATGTAGTTTGTTAGAACACCACTTTTGGAGAACTTGTACAATTCTGGTTTATGTTATGCACACTGTTGGGCTCTGGGTCATGTCTGTGTGTCATGTCGTGTCTGTTCTTGCCCACCCCCCTCTTTTTTAGAGCTGGCATTGATACAGGTGTCTTGGTCAAACAGTTTCTGATTTTACGATTGGTTTGTTTAGTGAGTCAGGGACCTCCTTGTTCAGCCAGATCTTTCAAACATTGCCTTGAGAATTGACACATAACTCTAAAGTAGAACATTTGGACACACTGTTTAAGTTGTACTTTACTCTCCGTTTACTGCCACAAGTAAGACTTGAAACTAACTTACGCTCCAAGTTTAAACTGGTGAACTTTGTATTGTGTGAGAGGAGAAAGTAAGTTGCTCAGGGAGACTTAAACTGTACCACTAAAAGTTAAACAAAAGTTTAACTTTTGTAGCTTGCCCATCAGTGTGGCTTGCCCATCAGTACTAGTGGTAACTGACGGTTTTTTTTTCCTTCCCCCCCCGCCTATAATTCTGATAAAACCTTTCCAAAAAGGTTTTGACTTAGCTGCAGAGAAATTTCTTCTTTGGTTAAGTCTAACCTGGATTCTAGAATAAATTTCTCTGATCAAACGTGACAGATAGCTGTTTCAGAATTAAGATAATTTGTAGTCTTTAAAGTAGCCCTGGAGCTGCAGATATCACAGTGGTGCTGAAGAATAAAGGGAAGGTTGGGGTGAAAGTAGTAGATTTAAGCTGAACAGATATGAGCTCAGTTCCTGTCTCTTGCTTCTTCCTGACTTCCTGTTTGGTATTAGTAAAATCATTTAGGTTTGTCCAGTATTTTAAGGATTTTGTTCATAAACCCCACTGACTTTCAAGGTCAAAGGAATTTAGATGTGCAAGTAGATTATTTTGAAAGATCTTGCCTTTCCTTCTTTGCTTCCATCTGAGAGAGGTGATGAAAACTCCATTCCTTTATCTTCTTTTTTGATTTACATTATCTTCACTGGGCAGGGGAGCTGCACTCCTGCACATGAACAATAACCACTCCAGTAGGACTGGGGGAGTTTGAGAGTTCCAGAGCTCATGGAAGGCTCTAGGGGACTCATTCATGGAAATGTACTAGGCTATGTTAAAAATTCTTTGAGATCTTGAAAACTGCAAATGAAAGGCATTTGATTTTTTTTTTTTTTGTAAAAAGTGCATTTGTACAGATGCATAGTAAAAGTTATTATTGTGTCAGCAGATTTCTTAGAGGTATGCTGAACAATAGCTTAGCTGAAAAAATAGAAAACAGTGTAATATAAGTTTGATGGATGTGAACTATTTCTGCAAAATGTCCTGGCAACTATAGTCTCTGCAAGAAAATTTCAAGGAGGAAGATTTTGGTTTAGCTGTTCAATAGAAAGTTAAAACAACAAAATACAAACCAGCAGCAAGAGCTCAACTTGCTTTGATGCAAAAAGTTTGAGAAGAGTTTTTGTAAGTATTTGGTTGTCTCAAATGTCTTGTCAAGGAGCTAGCCAGAATTGGATTTCAGTCTAAGTTAATGGCAAAGCAGATAATAAGAGCTCTCAGCAAGGAGCAATAGTAACAATCCTGATTCCTTGGCATGTCAAGAATTCCAGGAAGTGCTGCTTTTCTCTGAGACGTGGTGACTCCTGCAGTCATATGGAAATGTATTTGGGGTCTTCAGAAGACTAAAAAGGTTCAAATCAAAATGACGCTGTATGATGCATAAAAAACTGGAGACTGGAACAGCCAGTTGGTTGTGCCAACTGGAATGGTGCAGCTTTCAGCCATATGCCTACTCATCGCCCTGTGCTGTTCTGTTTAAAAAGATGTCTTCCCAGCTGCTTTATTTTTAAGGCAAAATAGATATGCACTTTCCTTGTTGACAGCTATGGAATCACTTTCATTTATTTTTCAATCTAAGAGCTATTAAAATTAGATAAGAGATGTAAGGTTTTTAATAATGGGTAAAAAGATTTAAAACAGCAAGGCTTTTAGCAACAGAACAAGTAGGGTTCTTATTTATGATGATGCACACAGCTTTATGCTTGTCTTATGTGGGCTGTTTCTTAGGGAAGCAATAGATTAGGATGTGACTGCTGTCTAGATTACGTGTAGGCAAAAATTAGAAATGCTGCTGGATAATGCTAAAGCCTTTTGGTAAAAAGTCTGAAAACCTATTAGAGGATTTTAATAACATGGAAAAGTATCTCATGGGGCCAGGTAATAAAATTTTTGTAGTATTCTCAGGAATTGTATATAAGTAGAATTATTAGAAAACATGCATTCAATTAATCTAGTTTGAAATTCTAAAATACTATAGATGTCACAAAAAAATAGAAGGTTAGAAAGGCTTTCTTTTGTGGGGATGAATAGCACAAAACTCTGTTGAAATACTGAGTGTGTAGACTCCCTCCCTCCCTCCCCCTTACTGTTATATACAGTGGACAGTTAAACAAGTTGCAGTGGCTATGCAGCTTTGCTGCCTGATTTATTGCACATTTAATTTAATTCACTAAAGGTGACCTTTTTGTATTTCGCTACAGAGACACAGACTTTGCTGGCTCTGATTACCCTGGCTTATGTTGGAACTTCCTATGGTAAAAAGGACATGACAGTTATACCCACGTGCCATTATATGACCTGGCTGTTGAGCATTTATTTACCAGACTTGGCACTATTTTAATTTCCTCACTTGCTCACTTTTAGATACTTGACTAAAAACTTATCTCAACCATGTCCTTACCCACTATGTGCAAACTACCTCAAACAACAGCTGCTCAGCACAGAGCAAAAACCATTTGGACTGTTAGTTGGTGAGAACACAGGATGGTGATTCAGTGTTGTGCTGCTGGTGTTTCTTTGGGTGTCTGATCTACAGAGGGGTTACTTTGTGATATGTATTCGTAGCTGTGAATATATAATGTGAAGCCTATTCCCTTAGTAGAAATAGAGGAATGATGACTTGCAAGAGGCAATTTTTTGGAGTGCGTTCTGTGGGTAAGTTTAAGAACAAACTGGCTCTCTGGGTGGTTCCCACAGTGCTGCATGTTAGCCCTTTGAACAGGGGAGCGTGGAGTGTAAGGCTGTGTCTGCCTTTTGCTTTCTTTGGAGTGGGGCGTGATGGTGTTTAGTAGTTGTTTTTGCCAGTCAGGTGTCTTTTGGAAGACCTGGGACCTGTTTCCTCCAGAAGCTTTTCCAGGGGATGGATATTAAGTAATTGCTTAGATAAAGAGGACAAGGCTTTCCTTTTTCTTGTCTTTTGCCCATCTCTCATACTTAAGGATGCAAGAAAAAAAATTAATGACTAGTAAGCCTTTCACCTGGGTAGATCAGCTCTAAGTTTTCTTTGTCCTTCCTGGAACTCAGTGGTCTTAAGTCAGTCTTATTGAAAAGCCTTAATCAGTAAAACTCAGAGTTACTTTTCCTCAGTACTAAATTCCAAAAGTAAATCTAGGCAGTTACTGTGAAATACTGATTTTTACTCTGGCTCTTTTTTGTTTCTAAATAAGATGTCATAGAGTAGCAGTAATTTTGTTTTGTGTTCAGCTCTAATTTAGTGTTAGAATTCAATCTAATTGACATATTTCAATTTTCCAATAGAAGTTTGTCTCTAATTTGATGTTTATGACACAGGTTGAATCTTGTGTCTTTGCATATTAATAAGTATTCTAGAAAGGTATTTGATTTTCACAGCAATAAATTTTAACGACTTCTGTTTGTACAGCATTAGAAAACATCTGGTGTTATCAAAACTCATAGACAAAATGAATGTGCTGGAGGGAAGACTGTCCTTTTCTGCTCATTACGGCCTCAGCTGTTTATTTTACCCTTAAATAAAAACAATTTTGTGTGCATGTGATAATATTAAGACTCCTGCATTATTAGATTTTGGTGTTACATAAAATTTGAGGAGCTGCTTTTGCTTACACAATGATGTGGTAATGTAGTTTTTTTGGTTTGTTGCAAGTAGACACTCCAAGTGAAAAAGATGCTTTCTTCTAACTTGTTGAGAACTCTCTGTGTGTTTTTATAGCTGTTATACTTAAGCGTGTCTTGCAAAAAATACCCAAGAAGCATAATAGTTAGCTGCCTAAAGGTTTTTTGGAAAATGCTGTGGAGAAAATTTTGGAAAGTTGCTGTGTATGTTTGCACCCGTGCAATCCACCTGTAGAAAAAAAGAATGATTATTCCCTTGAGCTTAAAATCTCGTTCACGCTTCCATATACTGCAGATTTATGGTATTAGCTCTTCATTAATACAGACCCTCTCTAGGTGAGCTCTGTCACCTGTGTTAATCAGGTTTGTACCTCCAGGTTTTTTTTTAATATGTACCAATATTTAAAGTAGCAGTGAATAGGAAACATTATCTAATTTAGAAGACTATTTATGATGTGTGCCTGATCCTCAGCCTATAGAGTATAACTGGTGGTGTGGTGGTTTTTGGTGGATTTTTGTTGGGTTTTTTTGGTTTTTTTTTTTGTTGGCTGTGGGTTTGTCTCCCCCATTCCCCTCATGAAGAATGAGGATTATAGTGCAAATTCAGACGAAATGCAGAATGGTTGTAAGTAGGATTTAATCTTCTCCTTCAAATATACCTGAATTAGAAATTTCTTTAAGGAGTGGAAGTGACCCTAGGGGACAGAAGTAAAAGAGACAGTCTGGGGCTTATACACCTCTACATAATGGCACTCCTCACAGTGGTGCTTTCAAACAATGGTTACAGCATTTCACAGCAGCAATGTCTTCACACTATGCAAATTCATCAAGCAATAGATCTCCCAGTCACTGGATTTTTCTCTGCCACACAAAAATTCCCAAAGGGTTGTTCAGGACAGCAAGTAACTTGACTGTTGAAAGATGAGTGGTTTGTTGTGGTGGTTTTGGTGGTGGGTTTTTTTGTTGGTTCACACCACCCCACCCCAGTACCTGTGCTCTATTGTATCTTGGCCAAATCTCATCCATCTTATCTTTGTCTTTGCAAGTGCAATATAAAGACAACTGGATTGGAAGGGGATCTTCTATCAATTGCCAAAGCTGGGAATACGTATGGCTGTCTTGGAGGATGTATGTTCTGGAAATAAAGAGCTCTGAGGGTAATACCATAATAATAATAACAACTTTTAAAATAGTGAGTCCTGTATAATTAGAAAGAAGAAAAACAACTGTTGTTGCATTTTGGAGTCTCCTATCTTACCCTTATGTGTAAGAAGGTTACCAAGTAAATAGTATGCCAGTATTAAGACATGTACCTGTTGAAGTGGGTCCAAAGGAGGGCCACAAAAATGATCCAGGGGATGCAACCACCTGTCCTATGAGGAAAGGCTTGAGAAAGTGGAGGTTGTTCAGCCTGAAGAAGAGAAGGCTCTGGGAAGACCTTATTGCAGCCTTTCAATACTTAAATGGGGCTTATAAGAAAGATGGGGACAAACTTTTTAGTGGGGCCTGTTGCGAGAGGACAAGGGATAATGGTTTTGAACTAAAAGAAGGTAGATTTAGAACACATATAAGGAAGAAATGTTTTACAGTGAGGGTGGTGAAACACTGGAACAGGTTGCCCAGAGAGGTGGTAGATGCCCTATCCCTGGACTTGTTCAAGGTCAGGTTAGACAGGGCTCTGAGCAACCTGGTATAGCTGAAGAAGCCCTGCTCATTGCAGAGGGTGTTGGACTAGGCAAGCATTAAAGGTAACTTCCAACCCAAACTGTTCTATGATTTTGTGAATTTTTAAAAGTTTTTTTAAAAGTTTTTTTTAAAAGTGATACTGAAACTATACATTTGTTTATATGAAAAAAGAAATCCCACAGAGTTTGTGATTATTCAAATAGATGATATATTAGATCTTTAAATACTACCTTGACAGTTATGCTTGACTGCAGTCAATGAAGCATGCTGCCTCTTGCATTTGCTGATTTTGTCAGTTAAATCATTTGATAGGTTCTCTTCTGTAGACGATATTACGGTAGTAGGCAATGGTTAGTTGCCATAAATCAATAGTTTGTCTGGTTCTTGAAATATCTACCATAAAACAGCTTTAGTCTCAAGTCTATGAAAAAGGGAATAAATTTTATTTTGGGAATTTGCACAGAAGCATCTGCTGTACCATAAAGTAAAAGTTACGTATGGTGACTTGGGCACAGGGCAGGATTCTTCTAACTTAGGTAAGATGTCTACTTTTGATGGAATTCAGTGAAAAGGAGGCTTGTAGTGCAGTGTTTTTAGGCTTTTCACATTGATGCTGAAAATGACAGCAGAGAGCATGAAAAACTAATTGTTGAAAAACGTTTTTGGTATAATTTGCTACAAGTTTTCATTGGACTTTTTTTGAGTGCTGGTGTTAATTACTAATCTGACGAACATATTGTTTGAACAATAGTATTTTGTGTGTAATTTATGGCAAACGAGTATGCTTAAGTTTTTCTTGCGCTTATTGCTGTGACATTTGAGGATTTTCCTAGGTTTAAAAAACCCAAAATGATCTAGGTCCATTAAATAATCAACACAAGATTGAATGGCGAGAAACAAACTAATGTTTTCTAATTTTAATTTTTTAAAAGTAAGAACTGTAATTATGTTGATATTTTATGTGATGTGGTGTATGCAAATTTAGGTGTTGTGTCTAGAACAAAATATGGTCATGGTGGCTTAATGTCTTTTCTGCTAGAGATGACTTAATTAGGAAAAAAAAAACACCAAGGAAAATGGTTTGAGAAAGAATTGTAGCATTGCATTATATAAACTGAAATTTAGGTTTTGGTCTCAATTTTAAGAATACCGATATCAAATAAACTCTTTCAGAATAGTTTTAGGTAGACAAAACTCTGTTAATATTACAACTAGACTTTGGTTTTATTAAAATGCTTCTTGCCGTCTTCCTTGACCATTATTGATTCATATCAAATTTAGAATAAAAAGTAATTTCTAGTGGGAACTATTTCATTTTAACACACTTCACCATTCTCCTCCCCACAAGGAATCATAAGCAATTCTTCTCAAATATATGTATGTTTTTCCTATATATATGCTGAACTTGAACATGAGGATTTGAAATGTTTTATTGATATGGGGAGAGAGACAGTTTCATCATTACTGAAAGGGTTGAACTAGTTGTATTTATGGGCTCCGAAATCAGAAGATTGGAAAGGCAGCCCTGAACCACCCAAAGTAGAGGTTTCTCACTAGGTACATAGACAGATGGGTACAAATACAATTTTGTTTGGTGATTTTTTTTTTATTTTTTTAACCTGTCACTCGTTTCTGTAATTTTATGAGCAGGAAAATTTAGTCCTCTGTAAGCTTGCATTATTAGTACTAAAAGTTTTGTGTGTGTGTGTGTAATTATCTTGCTTTTTTCCTTCTTTTTGCATTTGTGTTTAGCTGCCCTCTTTTTCCTGAAAAAATTCCTATTGTAGAATTGAAAAGCTGAGGCTTGCTTTAAGAATATCTATACTTTTCATAGAATGCCAGGTGTGCATCATGATTACTTGTGAAGTACTTCAGGTCAGTGTTCTCAGAATATTTGTGTAAAACATGTGTCACTTAATGATTTTCATGGAGTGAGAAATTCTTATGGTCTTTTTCTACCCAAGTTGAAAACCATATGAATAACTGTACTCCTATTAACGTAGACACTTTTTATACATCAGTGAGTAGAGAACAGATGCACAGACTTAAGATGGATTTGAAATTAAAGGTTTGGTTGTTATTTTTTTGGTAGGGTCACAGATATGTTTCAGAGTATTTCTTGATTATTTTTTTATGGTGATTTAGATCAATAGGTTGAAACTGTCTGCTTGCGCGGGATGTTTTGTTCTGTAGTTAATACTACTATATTACAGAAGCCTTATTTTAACTTTAGAAAGCTTTGCGTTATTGGAGTGGAAGAGTAAACATCAAGCCTTAACATCAAATGTCCTGAGAAATTTTTTGTCTTATGTGGAAAGTACTATAATATTGTATGACTGCTATCTTCTAATTTTCCTATTAAAGGGAGTGGTGTTAGGAAGGTTCATGTGCACAGTGAAGCACTGTCAGTATTTGCAGGAGAGCAACCCATGCCATCTTCAGTCAACTCCTCCTCTTCCTCCTTTCGATTTCCTTTCCATTCTCAAAAATCCCTTTTTCTCCCCCCAAAAGTTTCAGAGAAACTGATACAATTATTCAGTCCTTGTGTTCAACATGGTACATTGCAAAGCGTAGTCACCTTGGTTCGTGTTACTTATTTTCAAATGAATGCTTTTAGAGCTTCTTAAATGCCTTCAGTAAGGTTGAATTACAGTTATTTGAAAACAAACCTGTGGAAACAAGGCAAAAAGCAGGCATGAGAGATGAATCTTTTTCAGAAGAGGTTAGTTCTCCGATCCAGTTTAATTAAAAAAGCAGCATGGTGGATAAGCTGTTACCCCTGTCTCACTATCCCTTAAATATGAAATTCTTGTAGACTATGGTAACATCTTAAATAACATGGCAACTAAGACCTCTTGATAACTCCCTGCAGAGTTGCTTTTTTCAGATCTGATCAGTGCTGCTTACCAACAAACTGTACTTTGTTAAAAATGAATTTTTGGAGTGTTTGAGTAACAAGGACCAGAATAAGCGAGATCTCAGAGTCTTCCTCTCAGGATTGTTGCTGTTTGGCTTCCAGAAGGACTGAGCTAGGTTAGGAGTCGTGGTGTTGTGAGGTGGGTGCACTGTCCACTGGCTCAGTGGTTAGCCAACAAGCTGGCCTGCACATGTTCTGCCAGGAGAAAATGGTGATACAAGTCAGCTAGTTCTTTGGTTCTAGCCTCTTTCTAGTAAAATATGCGTTCTTGCGTCTCCAGCTGCGAGTGCAATAGCTTCAGTAAGGAAGTCCTTGCTCGCTATTTCCAGACCTGGCTAAGGACCTAAGGAGGTCACAGTCCTGTTTTCTGTTCTCTTGGGATTAAACTCATGAATGCTTTTTGGCCTTTTAAAATTGGGTGTGGGGTTGGTTTTTTTTTTTTCCCCCTCCGACCCCACGGAAAAGCTGGGGTGGATGGGTGGGGTGTTAAATCAGTGAAGCGCCCCAGGCTTTGCAAAAACACTTCTACCATGTCAAGCTTGATTATTTTTCCAGAGTAACTTCTAGCATAGGCCTTTACGTATGATCCAGTGACTTGGTAAGCAGCTTCTGCTGTTTCAGCTACATGAGTGTATTAAGGAGCTTAAGTGCTTATACTGCTTATCCAACGAAAGGTGGTTTAGTAAATTAATATAAAAATAATCAAGTGAATGTTAGCAAATTACACGTGCCACTTTCAGAGACTAGCTAGTAACTTTTTGTACTATACTTCTGCAGAATAGAAACAAAGCAGCTGCTGTCTTCAGAGAAGTGAATGTGCTCAGGACTGTCTAGGCAATTGGTCTGTTTTTGGAGAAAGCATTAGTATCTTTTACAAAGATCTATGGAGAAATAGAGGAAAAATGGTAATTTTCAGAAGAAAATCCAAATGGTAATGTTTATGTATTTTAAAATTTATAATAAGAAAGTATACCATAGTACTTTTTTCTTTGCAGAGGTGAAGATCTAAAATTTGATTACGGATGCAACTTATGTTAAAACCATTTAAATCAAGGAGGTCATGGTTTTTATTGAACGCTCAGACTGACATACCTTGCCTATTGTTACTGCTAAATTAAATTTCATTTTGACAGCTGACCACCAAGTCGCTCTTCCAGGGACTATTTTGTTCTTAGAGTGAATGTGACATAAAGAAAATGGTTTATCTGTGAATATTATTCCTTGTAGATTTTTTTTTTGTTCTTACAAATATGCTTTAATAGGCTTCAAGATTCTTGGGAACAGTGCTTTTTTCATTCTCTTGACATTTTTTTCAGTGTGAAAGTTGTGAAGTGTTGAAAGCATAGATTTTCCTTGATTAATGTAGCCTTTGAGATTCTCAGCTTCTTGGCAGCATGTCCTTAAAGATTCTTTTCTTTTTTTCTTTTCTTTTTTCCCCCCCTCCAAGATACAGAGGAGTAAACAGGTGTTCTTCCCAGGGAAAAGAGAATCTTGAAAATAGCAAGGGGAACTAGTCTTATCGCTAGATGTAAAAATAAAGTTGTTCCTGTTATCTCCCCCCTCCCCCAGTTCCCCTTCACTCACACATTTTAATGGACTGTTTCCTTGTTGATAGAAAAAATGAATTAAAACACACGTATAGCAGGGAAGTAAGATGACTGTTGTCTGTGTAGAGCATTGTCATAGGAAAAGTTTCTTGAAGCATGAAGAAAAGCTGAGATGTGCTGGTGCTGGAAAGTTGGAGTAAAAATAGTGTATTTACTGGCATACCAGATCTGTGAAGACAATGTGACGTAATTACAGAAACTTGACTTAGTGTAGCAACAGTTGAGTCTCTGTATATGCCCCCATGATTCCGAATTGTCTGTAGACCTTTACATTTAGAATGGCTTTAAAAGATGAATCACTGACTCAAAACCATGCTGTTACACTTTATATCAGGAAGCAAACCCCAGTATTTACTCTTTTTGCATTCAGAATGACTTCAATATCATCAAGTAAAATAATGAAGACAGTGGTCATGGTCTTCTATTAACTGTCTCTAGTTTGTGAAAGGTGCTTCTCGTTTTCACTTGGTGTGCATGACTGTAGGAGTGCCTGGTGTTAAGCGAATACGTATATATGAATATACTTGCAAGTGAAATGTGCTATGTTTGATCTGCTTGTTTAAAAATATGCAATAGTATTTACTCAGCGAGCTGTAGGTATGAGAACTTCCATGTTAGGTGATATACGTGTAATGGTGATGCAGAAAGGTGAATAGTTGGAAAAGTATTTCTTAAGCCCCTCTAGTGAACTGCTAATAAAAATAATTCTTAGGTATTGTTGCAGGATTAATTCAGCTTGTTAGATACCATATATCACTGCTATGTTGAAACAAGCTGTTGCACTGATAGTGATATGTTTAGTAAACGTGACTAAGAATTTAATTGTGTAGGGCACTGAATTTAATTAGCCAATAAATTTGTCCTGATAGTGTCTTCCTTCATAAGTATAAAGATGCTATTTATATATCTGATCTATGTCCTGCATTTTCCCCCAAATTCCTTGTCCCTGAAAGATAAATTGTTCTAAGATACTTTTTATGCGGAATTAATCTTCCTTTAGGTCTTCAGTAGTTAGAGGGTTAGCAAAGGAGTTTGAGCCTAGGCATGAATTTAGACCTTCTATATGGGGGCTGTTGCTCTGCACAGACTTGGAGAGAGCATCAGATGTTATCAGCACCAAGGCAGATATGTCCTTTTTTTTTTTTTTTTTTGTCCATTTTCAAAGCAGCCTCTTCTTTGTATGAAGGAAAGCTTTCAGATTAAAGGATTTGAATAAGCTTGCTGTATTTGGATTAGGATCTCAGTTACAGAGAACCTAAGCTAATTTCTAGGGGTGTCTGCTTGACTCCTTCAGACTGATCTTAACCAGGTTTGAGCAATATCTCATTCCTTTCAGTACTGCCTAATTCACAAATGGACAGAGGACAGAAGAATGAGAAGCAGATTGCCTCACAGATACCTTTCTTGGGAGATACTTTTCTGGCATTCATTGCTGCTTGGGTAAGAGAGGCAGAACACTGGCACAGGGTGGGTTTCTGGTGGCTGGCTGATGCTGTGTGCAAAGCTCATTTCCACCCATATAAGAGGAGTGGTATGATGGCAGGTCTTGAAGCTGCCTTTGCCCTTCTTTCCTATAGATTGCTGTGCTCTGCTGCTGGGTAGCCTGAGGCTGTCAGAGAGAGAAACCTGTGCTGCAATCCCAGCAGGGGTTTTGTGGAAATGAATGTGGTCTTGCACCGCTCAGCAGCGTGGGTGGTGGGCTTATTGTAGGGCTGAACTGAAAGATAAAGTTTAAAGGAGGAGGCTGTCTTTTCTCATGATACTGCTCAGGCTATGTGTAGAATGCAATTATCACGGTTTTGATCTTTCAGATGATTTAGTTTTATGCTTTTAAAACCTTTTGTCAGTCAGGTATATTCATGCTTGATTTTGATTTGCTTTATTACTGGCTGTGTAGACTAAACGATGACCATTACTTTTGCTATTAGAATCAGCAGTGCAACTGTAGAGGAAAAAGCCACAGCTATCGGGTAGACATTAAAGAAATGTTTCTTGTTTGATGTTCAACTTGTCATGCCTTTTTTCTCATTGGGTCAAAATCTTGCTTTGTTCTTTTGAACGTTTCAGGAATTAGGCTACATAGAAATGACACTTGCTCCTGAACGTGGGGGTACCTAACTGCAGCTGTCCCTGGAGTAGAACTCACCGATTACATGAATAAATGAGGAGGCTTTTCATTCTCTGAGAATCTTACAAAGCAGCTTGTGCTCTCTGACAATTGATGCTTAATTGGTTGAGATTTAAAGAACCTTAAGACAACAATTATTTGTAGCTTTTTTCTCTCCAGTTTTTCATATTTCTTACCTGAGAGCTTTCTAGCATTAATACACTAATGTTTTGAAATATAACTAGATATATAAGAAAATTGCTCTTCTTAATGAACATTTTATATATATGTACGTGTGTGTATATATATGTAAAAAGAGGGAGCTAGGTTTGTTTAAAAAAAAAAAGAGGGTTTGGGGCTTGAGTCTAGCTGAACTCTAGCATACAGAGACTATTCTTATCATAGTCATAACTGCCAGTCTTTTAAAGTAGATTGTTTTTTTCCCTGCAGTATATGTATATTAATTTGTTTATAGCTAGGACAATGCCATTCTGCTAGAGTGTGCCTTTTTTTCCACTCCTTCATGGAGGCTGAGGTTTATTTTGTTTGCAGGTGTCCTCAGGTGATTCCATTTCCTCTCTACAGAGCTTTATGAGGCAAAGACCCTGACTGGGGACAGAGATGGGACAGTTTGTGTGGTCTGTGAGCACAAATGTGTGTTTAATTCACTACAAGGTATACAATAAAAATTCCCCAACACTTTCCTCTGGTAAAGTTCCATAATAGACAGCTGCCTCTAAGTGTAAGAGTATATGGGGGGGGAATTTTAGTTGGAGCCTCTGTACGCTAGTAGATGAATATGAAAAGTAGTAGGCTTTAGAGTAGGTTAAGTATGTTCTCTGCTTGTATCTGAAGTTATTACAGCTATTGACAATCAAATAGTTTTTTTTCCCCAAACAATTCTAGTAAATCAAAAGGTATTTTAAGAGGTATGTAAAATACCAGCTCTGAAATAATGAAATCTGAACTATGTGTTTCACAGGCTGCATTTCTCAAGCTTTGTAGAAGATTGTTATGGCTGATGGATAGGTTCTCTCTCAGCAGAGAATGTGATAAACCCTCCCCTCTTGGTCCCCTTCCAGTGTTGGGTAACAAGAACATAACTAATTCATCATCTCTCTACAG
Organism: Phalacrocorax aristotelis; assembly: GCF_949628215.1. Classification (NCBI taxonomy): domain Eukaryota; kingdom Metazoa; phylum Chordata; class Aves; order Suliformes; family Phalacrocoracidae; genus Phalacrocorax; species Phalacrocorax aristotelis. Next base: position 9,963,562 of record NC_134281.1, read on the forward strand.
ATTTCCAGTAATCTGTTATTAATGCTTGTATTCAAGTAAATATAAGTAAAGCTGACAGATGTAAAAACTGTTGCATTCACACCCCAGTGATGCAATGAGGTGTAATAAAAATGGCTAAGAACTGTAAATATAGCCTTCCGTGAAACCTAATGACAGTGTCTAACTTTATGCTGAAAACACATTATTGTGAATGTCAGTGCACAGAGAATTGTTTAGACAGACTGCAATGATGATTGCTAGAGAAATATCAAAAGCAATAAAATATAGAACAACAATCTTTCATTGGTTTTGTTACAATTCAAATATGTTATCACTTGTGTAGTATCATTTCATACAGAGAATCCCATTCAGTATGACAGGTGATTCTTTAAAAGGAAGTAATGGTAAAGAGGTTTTCTTTTGCTTTTAATATCTTAAAGACTTAATATGGATGCTGGCATTTATTTTGTCTCTAAAACCCAATATTATGGCAATTTGAAATGGAAGAAACTTTGAATTAGTTAAACTATTTTTTTTTTTGTTTGTGGGTGGAGGTTGAGGCTCCGTTTAATTTTCATTAGCAATTAAAAAACCACTTCTGAACAGAATTGGTTTGGGCAATAATTATAGTTAGTAGAAATATTTTATTAAAGGGGATGTCTGGTTGTATCCTTTTTGCTTCTGCAAATCAAGGAAACCAAAGGAGGCTGCTTTCTGTTGGTTATGAATAAAACAAAGTTTGTATTTATGAATGTTAGTTGTTCAGGATTGTTTCTGTATTCCATTTAAGATATGTTAAAGTACTGTTTATCTAATAAATTACAGTACTTTGTGGTATAATTATATTTTTAGAAAGAAGGTGGTTTTATGCTTTTAAAATAATAGGTCACTATGTACATGAGTTAGTAAAACCCTTTGAGTTCCCTTGAAGCTGAAAATAAATTGCAAATCTTTGATCTAATTAATCTAAATTATAACTTTACTAGCAAACCTCAGTTAAAGGTCAGTAGAGTGGAATCACACAAGCTGCACTAGTTGTGGCTCATGCAATAGAAGGAAGCATTGAGGCAGTCTTGTTTGCATGTGGGCGTTCAGAGACAAAGCCACAGGCCATGTCCTCTGGATGTGTTCAGCAATGTTGGATGTTTTGGGATAACCTTTAGTCCCCCAATTATCTGCTGCTTTGGCAAGAGGCACTTCTGTTTTTGGTGTCAGTGTCTGTCCTTGGTTTATCAGTGGCATTCTCACTCAAAAAGAGCAAGTAGAACTATTAGGATCAACAGACTGCTCAGAATATAACAGATTTGTCCTGAATATATTTATATGAGAAATAAGCAATATTTGCTACCTGTTTGTAAAATCTTGACAAATTCTAGTAAGTTTTTCCTGTCTTAGCTCCATATGGTACCCTGTCTTTCTGAATGTGAGTTAGGTTATCCTTAAAGCAAATGAAAATACTGCATTATGAATTTGTTCTGCTGTAGAAAATGAAATAATTATTTAAAAAGCAAAAAATAATGTAACATTCCAATTTTTACGTCACTAATTTTATTTTAATTTTTAAAAAAGTTCATTTTAACACTTGAATTCAGTAATAGGTTTATAGTGGGATGGGAGGGAAACTATGCAGAACTTTGAGCCAATCAAATTTTATTTTCTCTTAAGAGGTATAAGTAGTGTAAGTGTGGATTTTATTTTTTTTTTTTTTGGTGACACAGTGTTTATCAGAGTGGAGTCGATTTAACCTTTCACTATGTTGCATCTGTGGGGAGACTGAGGTGGTTGAAGAGAATATAAAGAATTATTTTATCAATTCTTTCTCTTCAGTGAAAGTGGTAGTTAGGTCCCATGACTGCTTGAACACAGACACACAAAGCAAGGAGAAATAGTGCAAGAAAAATAATTTGTGTATGGGTTTTCATCTAGTGAAATACAGAAAAACTCCCCATCCCCTTCCCCATTCCTGCAAAACCAATAAAGCTAAATAACGACAAAATCTTAAAAATTGAGGTCTTAAATGAGTGTTTTACATTACGTTGTGTGCTGCCAACAAACTGGGATGCCTTTTCTTAAATGTTAAACATGGACAGTACTTTGTTCTGTCGTTCTGAATTTCTGTTTGTATCTCCAGTTCAGTGAGCCCTATCTAGTGTTATCAAACATGACTCAGTACTGGGAAATACTGTGAGGATATTAAATTTGAGGTGGTTGGTTTTATTTTCAAGTTTCACTTATTGATAGGAAGCATCCCTCTTATGTACAGAACTGTTGTTTTGTATTACTGCTCTTACAATAATTAATGAAACACCTTGAGTCTAGTCCATCTGAACACTGCTCGTGAGGTCATTTTTTCTCCTGTCTCTCCCTCGTTTTGTCCTCCACCTTGCTTTATTTGGATAGCTCATTTTTGTTCTAATCAGTTTTGCATTGCAACAAGGTCAAACTTCTTATTCTTGCTTTTAAGACTGAACTGCATATGTTTATAAGTAGTCTCTGTTTACATTTATGATCCCAGGTTTTTCTTGTGTTCTCCAAAGCCTACATTTCCTACAGAGGCTGGGAAAAAGTTCTGATGTTAAGTCAAATTCAAATGTGGGAAAAGTGGTCAGAAGTAAATGCTTTAAAAAATACAAGTTCTGAGGGTGGCGAAAATAATGTGCTTACAGAAATAGGGGTGAGTATTTTTTTTTAACCCCAGATGAACAGGGTCTGCAGAACAAAGGATAATAGGGGAAGAGGAAGGCAGAGGCCACCAGATCACCTCTGCTTTCTCATTTAAAAGTAGTGATGACCTCTAATTCTTCCTGGTTTGGAGAAACACTAACCATTCTTTCCTTTCCAGGAGGGCACCTGCTTCACTTCCAATTTATATTAACCAAGGGCTACATCATAAATACATGAAGATAAATACCAAAACAGGGTCTAAGTAGATGGTAGACTTTATCTGATGGCTATATTGGCCTACCTATTTAAATGCTGGTACTTGACTTGTGACGTGTTACTTCAGGATAAAAGTTATGCTTCAATAAAAAGGAAGTATTTGTCTCTAAACTTATTACATTAGCAAATTCAGCTAAACTACAGAAGACTACAGCATAGTCTTCTGTATTCCTTTTTTTCTTTTTAAATAATTCTGGAGATCAACACCATATATCTTAAAATCTGGTATTGGGTTGCTAAAATGGTCCACAAGCACGTAGTATTCTTAAATTCTATACTTGTGTGGAAATTAAGATTTGAGAGAAATACTCACTTTCAGTTGTGTGTGACCACAAGGTTATATGCAGATCTAGTGCACTCAGGTGTGCTTGTGATGATCCCTAGCCCTTGTAACATCTGGCCTTTGCTTTTGCAAAGTTCTGCATCTAGGTGTGAAGCGGAGTCCTGCACAGTGCTGAACACGGCAACCAGCTGTCTCTACTTTTGAGATTATTAGGAACATTAAATCTCCATCAGTGTTTCTCTTCTCCACTTCCTCTGTGAATGTGTTAATGCCTGTGTCTTATTTTTAAGGTTTCATGGATGAGTATGGCCTTTAATATCCAAAAAACTTTGTTTATATTCAAAATTGCGACTTTAGTGACACCTTTTTCTGCTAGCTGTCAGCTGGTAGCAGAAGGTTCATCATAAATACCAAACCATTTTTTTGCTCTGCTATTTAAAAAAATAAAAGTTTCTTATACCCATATTTTATATTTGTATTAAAACAAAAAAAAACCCCAACCACAACAGCAAACTCTGTCTCCTGGTGATAAGGTCAGAAATGATTGCTCTCACACAAAGGAAGAGCTTGAATACTGTTGCAGGGAGCCATGAAAATGCATAATGAGAGACCAGATTATGCCTTTAAAGGGGCAGTGAAGGAGACTTGCTAAGTTTTTCAGGATCAAAAAGAAGTTTTTTTAAAGTAGGTATGGTGGAAGAAGAGATGGGTAGGTGAAGGGAAGCTGTAGAAAATGAAAGAGGGATAACTGGGAATGAGATACGTTAAGGAATGTGGAGTAAGTTTTAAGCTAAAGGTACGTATTGGAAGCTAAAAAAGAAATGCATTTGATGTAGGAGATGTAGTAAAACAGAGTGCAGGCATGATGATACACTCTCTCCCGTAAGTAGCTTCCACTTGCATTCATCATTGGACCTGTAATCATTGTAAAATCAAAACTTTAAGGAAAAAAATTCAGAAATAGCCTTTTCTATAGTTGATAACATGTCTAGTCAGTGTGCTGCCAAATATGCTGAGCTTCATATTCCCACTGTGATTTCTTTTTCCATAATGGAAAGAGCAGGAATGGCTTTAATAAAAACTGCTTGTCATCTTTTAAAGCATGTATTGTTTTTCTCATTGACAAACATGGCCTTTGGCATTCACAACTTGTGCTTTTCATAAATGCAGTTCATTGGCAGAGTTAAATGTTCTAATGTTTGTAAGCAGTAGGATTGTATCCAGCAAAGTAACTTGAAGAATTACCTGAATGCTGGATAATACAGACTTTCCGTAATGCAAATAATGTGTTCCTAGACATAAACCATCATCCGATTTTTTTTTACTTTTAATGGAAATGTTTCATTTTGGAAGCCTAAATTATATTTGATATGCTAACATTATTTTGTGCTTTCTTCTACATGAGCTTCCTGCTTAAATTTTGATTAGAGCGTTGGTTCAAAGATACAATTCATAACGAAGCCTGCTCAGCATAATAGATGGGAGGCTAAAATGTAGCTCCTTGGCTCTGGTTCAGCACACCAGAGTTTTTGTTTTTAAGCTGCAGTATGGTATTTGCAACAAATTATTACACAGATGTAGGTTCTTGCAGACTATAGCGGATTAATTTTAGATTATTATAGCTTTCTGAAAATTTATTGAATTAATACATGATATTATCATAGGTGATTCCAGAGGAATATATTATAAGCCTGTGATTTGTTCTGTAATAATATCCAAACAGTGGCAACTACTGTTCTGGCTAGAATTCACTGCTACCAGCAGGTTAAGTTTTGGGTCTATATGACTTCAAATCAAGGGGGGTGTATTTGTCATGCTTAAGAATCTGTATTTTTGCGGGTCTGCAAGCAAATTCTATCTTTAAAGTGAGTATTGGCAAAAGAAGCTTTCCCATAAAATACTAGATGGCTGTTATTGTAAACTTGAAATGTGCATATTGAAAATAACATTTTATGTATTTGGAGTAATGCAGAAATGGCAGTGGGAGGTAGGGAGTTCCTTACTGTGTGTTGTATTTGTAGAGGTTTTTATTCTCTTCTGTGATCATGAGTAAGGGAAGCAGGAGATATCCGTGGGGATATTTTAGAAAGTTTATTTTTAATTAAAATTGGATATGCTTCTTACTTGATTCAGTGCTGTTTTTTGAATCCTGTTAAATATTCTACATGAGATATAAAACACTACCTTGCAAATAATCATTCCATAGTCTAGAGGGAGATGGCTGCATAGAAAAGGGGACTCTCAACTCTTTTTGGGGTGGAACTCCAGTAGGGCAGAGAACATTGTTTTGTCTCAGGATTAATAATAGTAATAATATCAATCTTCTGTGCATATGTTTTACCAGGTGAGAAGAATCAAACACTTCATGTGTTAACTGTGACTGGAGTGATGGTACTAAAGAGTTTGTATTTGATACCCCTGAGAGTTGTGGAAGAATTGTAAGGAAAAAAATTGCAAAAAAATGAAAAAGCTATGGGTGGTCGAAACCGGTTGGAGGCTAGGGAGGACACACAGGGCAGGGAAGGAGAAAGACTGGAGAAAATAGGAAGTAAGAGGTTGGGCAAGAGGAAATTGGAGGTATGGACTGGTAGAGGTGAGGACTGCTATAGGACAGGAGGTGCTTACATTGACTATAATGATTAGCCGTTGAGTGACTGGTAGCAGTGCTTAATCTTGTATGTTTTATAAACTGAAGGCAAACTCCATTCTGATGCAGTACTGCAGTGATAGAATTGTGAGTCAAAATGGCTTCACACTACTTTCATCAAAGAAGTCATAATAAAGACAGAACCATAGACTAACAGCAAAATAATTTTCTGCAACATGGAGTAACTGTTACAAAACGAGATAAATTTTTATTTTTAGTGTTCACTGCCTTGTTATGAAGTACACAAAGCATACAGTATGATTAAATGTTGTGAGATGGCATATAACTGGATTTATTTAGATGATAATCTGTAATATTAATGAATTAAATTTTGTACTGGAATACTCTCTTAGGGTCTCACTGTAGGATTGTAATTTATTCTTTTTATCTAATGGAAATTAAAGTTCTAGTGATGGTTAATGTTGACCTGCAAGCTCTTTGCTAAAGTTTGTCTGTGTTTGTTGCTTTACATTTTAGGGATCTTGCCATCTTTATTTCCAGTTCTTATGTTGTCAGTTATAGCAGTGTCATAGTTTTCATGAGCTTGTATCAAATGAAACTGCGTTCCTGATGACAGCACTACTTTAACTGAATCTGGAACATCTGTTTAAAGGTGTGATTTTGAGGGGTGTGGAGTGTGAATAATATCTCAGTTGTTTCAGAATTTATTTGGCTTTACATAGGGTTAACAGGATTGAATTCCAAGCGTAAATGGGCTTAAAAGATGGTCTTGCTATGGTTTTGCAATGGAGATGAGACGCAGCTTTCTGGAGAAAGCTTTGGAGAAAGCTTTCATTTTTTCAAAGCTGTATAGGAATAAGGGCTTTAGTTTTCTCCAATTACTAAAATCATTGGCATTGTAGCTTTAGGAAAAACAGAACCAAACCAAAATCTGCTGTTGTATTTTCATTACTTTTAAAAATATTTCTTTTTGCTATGCAGAAATTATTTCCTCAACTTGAGACACCTTGAGAAACAATCAGAAGTATTGGTATGATATGTGTTAGGACTTCGGTAGCTAACGTTGGCGTTGTTCCTTTTGCCTTTTGAATAAACAAGCAGGTGAGGCAGGTCACATCTGTCCCAACCTTTACCTACTCAGAATAGGTGGGTTTTCTCATTGTGTGGCTTCCTCTGTGGAGGATTCTGCAGCAACTGGAAGAGTTGATAAGGTTGGGTGGGTAGCATGACCAAATTTGCCAGGAAGAGAACAGCAATGAGCATTAGGCTACTGAGGGTGTGCTGAAGAAAGGCGTGCAAGAGATACTTGTTGCCTGGAGGCAATTAATGTGTCTGTCTCTAGCCATGCTGTGCCAGTCTTTGTATAATGATACATAACTGCTTAAGAGGAGAAAATGGGAGGCAAACTCTGGGATGGAGTTTTAGCAGCAGAAAGCTGTTTTATAAGAAGACATGCTGTTTTCTAAATACATGTTTTTGTGGCATATATTGCAGTAAAATGTAAAAGTCAGATTCTCAGCTGCTAAAAGCTAGTTTGTCATGCTTGTCTACCCTTACGGTAAGTGAAGAACAGCAAATCAAAAATGGTTCTTTATTCTGGCAATAATGTTATTTTGTTGTCTAGTGCATTTGTTAATCAAATTTTCTAATATAATATAATATTCTGTGCTTTCTTCTGGACAAGTGACGTAATGTAGGAAGAAAAGAATTCCCAAATTTTGGGAAATCAACTCTGCTGTGATGAAGCAAAAACGTAATGAAGAGATGTGCATATATTGGTGTTCTGTAAAAGGCTTTTCCTCTCAGCTGTTGTGTGGAGTTTGTACTTGTATTTATAGATAAAATATTATTGCACTTGATGATTATAGTAACTACTAGTTATCCTTACTTTGTTAAATCATACCTAGAAGTTTTATAGCTCCAAATGTGCAAAACCCTGAGAATTCCAGAGGAAAAAAAAATGAGCAGACAATGAATTTGAGAGAAAAATAGAATTCCAGAGGACTGGAATCTAGGCTATTTCATTTACCTTTGAAGTCCTGTTTCTCCTGCGAAATAGTGAAGTTCCACAGAAGCTTACTTTTTATAGGTTACTCTTATATATATTGGTACTTAGTTAACATTGAAATATGTGTTGTAGTTTTCTAATCTTGGGGAGGAGGGGTGGAGAGGAAAGGGGAGGAGGAGCTTTCAAGACTAAGAATATTTCAACTTAGAAACTATTTTGTTTGAATTGGCTTAAAGCAGATGAGCATGTTTTTAGCAATTGGTCTGGAATGGAAGAAGTATTACAATTTTGCAAAGGTTTTAATTTTAAATACTCTTTCTTCTGCTTGTATTCCATTGGCATCATGAACACAAACATAGCCTGCTCAATGTTAAAAACCTTTCAGAGAAAGAAACTGGCTACAACAGCTTTAGCCTGGATGGTCCTAATGAATTTAATGTTCTTTAGCTGTCACTTTTCATTTTAGCTTTTGATTACTTTGTATTTTGTCATGATTATAAGGTACTGCATAATATTTTAATGTCACTTGAAGAATATATTTATAGAGAAGTTATTTTGTGCTTATTTTATCACATGGGAAGCTGGTTGCAAATAAGATTAAAGAAAAAAGGCATAGCATACTCTTAGTTTCCATAACTCCGGTAATTTAGTAGAAGTGAAATGGGTTGCAGTAAAAACACAATTCTCTTCCCCCCTCCTCTACCCCCACCCTTAAAAAAACCCCAAACGACAAACCCCGAACTCCACCTATACTGTTGCATTAAGGTATTTTATGTACCCAAATATATACATTTTAGTGTAGAAGATGAGGGGTTGAATTTTCGTCTAGTAGAAATAGCAGAAGCTAGCACTGACCAACCTCTCCTCTTGGTCTTCTCATAGATACAATTCTTAACATTTGATATGAAAGGAAGGTATCTGCAAAATGAACAAAACCAGCAGTATGAATGAGTATATTTCAAATTGCTGTACTGAAGTTATTTATCTTACCGTGTATCTTAGATATAGAATAATTGCCCCATTTCTTTTGTTGTACTAAAAAAAGTTGTTCTAAAAGACTCATTTAGAACAGGGTTTAAATGTCATTCTTAAATCCCCAACTTTTATTGACACCAGTAAGACTTTAAAGGTGGTTGACTACTGAAAGTGTATTTGAATTCAACATTAAATATTCTGTTTTGGAAGGACATTCATGGAGTGAAAAGAATACTCTGACTCCTTCCCTCCCTATAATTAATAATTTTGTCATGTGCCTTCTCTGTGCCTCTTCAGTAACCATGACTCACCTTAATATCAGTGTTTGACATTAGAAGCCTCTCCAGAGAGGAAGAAAATAATTCAGAAATGAGCTGGATAAAGGTTATTAAACCAACACTTAAAATTCTAGTCCTGCACATTTTCCTTTACCCCTAATTAAATGCCAAGAAGAGCAGTGTAGAATTTTCAGTATATACATATGCTGAATATACCTTTATCAGAGGAAAAGTACCTACAGGGAACTGAAACTTTATTCCCAGCTGTCACATCCTCTTGCTTATATATTTGTAATGTTGCTTTTCAAAAATGCAGAAAGAAATCTTGGGGATCGAGTGGCCTAGAACTACATGGTGAAGTATACATGAAATATGATTAGTTTCTTACCTGATCATGTGAGCTGGATTCTTAGCTTAAGTTGTCTTACTGACTTCAGTGGTACTATTTGTATATGTAAACGCAAACCGCATGAGTATGGTTTGTGACATTGGGTCGACACTGGGTATATAGGTCACTGCTTACAAACTTCTTGTTTGTCATCTCCTGGAAAGCTCCAGGACTAACTTGAGTATCAGTATGGATGATACATGGAACAGTGTACTAATTTTCTAAATGACTGAGACCTTAGAATTGTGAGGAGAAAAACCTCTGCACCCCAACATTCTGTCTTACCTCAGGTTTTTCTATTTCTAAAGCTTCTACAAACCATGTAGACTGGAAAAAAAATTTTAATGAACAGAATGTAATGTGCTTAGTTACATTCTCTTTACAGATAGGAGACACTGGCATCTGCAAAGCAGTGATAATTTGCAGTGTTATCATTCTGACTTGCAGTGCATGACCCTGATGAGGTCAGGTCCTTTCAGTTAGCGAGATGATGGTGTTAAATCCTATGCTGTTATGCTCTTGTTGCCAGGCTTTGCTGCTGATTTACAGAATATTACATAGGTTGGCCATTAAAGTCTAATTCCTTCAATAAAAATTTAATATAAACTTCTTTTCCTAATTTATAAAACTATCTGGGTCTTTTTCTAACCAATTTTCTCAATATTTTGCTTGTCAAATTAATACTTTGTAAAAGTGTAAAAGGTCTCTGGATCTGTAGCCTCTTGTGTTGGCTTTTCCACTGAACTTTGCATAATACTTTATTAAATGATTTTACTCTCATGAGTGGTAAACAGGTAATTCAGCTTAGCTGGGTACAGGTGCTATGTTTGATATTTAGTGCTTGCTGGAAAATTTCCAAATAATAGTAGCATCTCTAAAAGCTTTTGGGTCCCCAAAGTGCTGTAAAGCTGTGCTGGTACTTGTCCAGGATAATGAATGCTTTTTTTTTCCTCCTTTCTTGTGAGAAAACCAGGCTACCTTGTAACAACCAAGGACTGATCAGTTAATTGGAGATCACTGTGTATGCTGCTGCTATTTCTGTCTATTTCGTTCCGTAGTACTGAGATAATGATGATGAAAGAAAAAAAAAAAAAGTGTTCCTTATTGAATTCTGAGAAGTGGTGATGCCAATGAGTGATTTGTTCTCTATCAACCTCGTAAATTCTCTGAATGTATGTTTTACTTTAAAAGGAGAAGTTTTCCATAAAATCTCTGCTTTCTTCTGATGAGATTATTTAAATTAAAAAGCGGCACAACAATACAGCAAGCCCACATAATAACAAAATAAACAGTACTTGGTTCCACAGAGACTCATCTCTATAGCAAGGGCTGTGGCTACCAAGGATTGTTTATAGTCATGTTCCTACTATGCTTTTTCTCTGTGATCTTTGTCCTTGCATTTCGCTCGAGTTTCTTGACTTCGTTCCTCTGCTGCCACCCCTTCTTCACATCTCCATGCCCTAAAATTTGCATGGTTGTCTCCCGTGATTCCCACATCATCCTTGCCTCCATTTCTTTTATTTTGGTCTGCGTGTCTTTGTTGGTCCCTGACTATCAAGCCCTTCTGACAGCCTGTTGTTAATTCTTTGTTGCTCTAAAAGGAAAAGAAGTCAGGAAGAAAGGTTCTGCTTTGAATGGTGGAAAGTATCTGTTAGAAAGTGGTGTGCTGTTTTGAAAAGAGGAATAAATCAGGTAAAAATAAGGGCTGTCACACTGAATCTATACCTAAAGGACCATTATTATGATGAAGATACTAGTGCTTCCAGGAGGAAACTGACCAAAAAAGATATTACTCCATATATCTAAGGTGGAATTTTGGTGGGATTGAAGGGTTTAGTTAGCATGGAAAGGAAGAAGAAAGATTCAGATCATATGCTGAGTTCTTCATCACTGGGTTTTTAGCAAATTCTCTTCATCGTTAAGTCAGAGGAAGCAGGAAGGGAATTGTTAGTTTTTACACTTCTGTGGCAGGTCAGAAGTTTTGCATTTTGTTTCATATAGCTGAATCCTGTTCTGTGCATTAACAAGTTCTTGATCCAGAACAAGAAAAAGCGATGCATGCACTGTAGGAGTAGAATAAGATAATACTGTCCTAACAAAGTTTATAGAATACCAAGTGCTACTAATGTGCCTATCTCCCATCATGTAGAAGTGCTGCTGTTGGGCAGTTATCTTCTCCTAGATTAAGTGCAGCCATTATAACTACTTTTTTTGAAAAGAGAGTGTGCACAGGAGAATGCACTGTGGATCGGGGAACAAGGATTAGATACAGCAAGTATGGGAGGAATTGGTTTCTATACATGTACATCTGCTGTACAGCTCCCAGTAATGAGTTTATTAATGATAAAATTCCTGCATTTGTTGAGATCAGTGACAGTCACAGATACTTAAAACGGGACCAAAGTCTGCTTTTAAAGAAAAGTTTGTCTTTCTGCAAAGGCCTCTTGAGTTTCTGTTCTGCAGCTTTATCCTAGCTCTCTTATGTCCTGAAAACTGCATCTGTTTTTAGGATCCCTTATCTGTCCTAATATTACTTCCCATATCTCATTTCCTGTTGTGATGCTAATGCTGTCTCTGATGCCAGCTTCTCTCCTGCACTTGCTTAATGCTATTCCTTTAGCCTAACCAATTATCCCGTTCAGAAGTTATCAGAAGAAAAGGATGTTAGAATTATTAGGGGTAAATCTATTTATTTGCAAGGCTACAGAAATCTCTTTCCCTTAATGCACTAGGAATTGAACAGACGACTTTGATTTGCACTCAGCTCCAAGCAGCCCTCTCCAGCCACCTCCTAACCTGAAAACCCTATCAATTAACTGCTCTCAGGATGCTGCTTCCTGCACTTATTTTCATGATGTTCTTGGGTTTTACCTGCTTCATCAGTATGTGCTTTTGTTTCTTTGAAAAATGAAGTTGAACATGGCTCCATAAACAGTAGGCTTACTCAGAGCTATTGACATCCCCAAGAAATTGCCTGTATGTCAGTGGCATAGCTGCTTTAAACTCCTGAGGTGCCAGTGTGAATTATGGGTGGTGACCTACATTGCTCTGTACAAACAGCTGTATAATTACTACTCCTTTGGTCCTGCGTGTCAGCTCAGCTCTTACGTCCACTAGTTTTAGTGAAACTTGTATTATTATATGGAATTACATTTACTGGTAACCACCTCTTGTCATTTCTGTCATTCTGCCCTTTCACTTAGGAGTTACTTCACTTCAGTAGCATTTATAGCTACTGAATCACCTGCATTGAAACTTGACCATATCTCTCTAACTGTGGTGTCTCAAAGATCTTAACATTAGATAGGCTTCAGGTTTGCTAATGCTCCTGCATGTCTGTAGCAATGATGTTATTTCATAGTTTCCATTCAACATCTCACCTGCCTTTTGCAGGCTCTAGAGCTATTCTGCATTGGTCCATGTTTACAGAGAATCTGACTAGGTTTATGATACTAAAAATAATAATATGGCACCCCAAAGATAAATTTTAGCCAAAATGAGATTTTCCCAAATTGACAGAATTTATTACTAGGAGACTGTTTTCAAGGAACACAACAATGCTGGGGGAAAAAAAAAGTTGAGAATTATAAAAATCTGGAAATTTTTTTTTTATAGGCATGGTTTATAAAATAGGATTTATTTTAGGTTATTTCTTAGTTCCTGCAATTCAGATAGTATTTGACAATGACAAATTGAAAGACCAAGGATAAAATCACACACTAATTAGATAAGTCAAAACAAAAGATAGATCTTGTAAAAATATGCTGTATGTACATGCTTTTTTTTTGCATGTACACTTAATCGATGCCACTTTTGTCTTCCATGGTTCAGTTTTCCATTAAGTACCTGTAAACAGAAACAAATATCGGGGTCACGTCTTCACTGGTTGGTTTCCCAGTTTAATATCTATGAATACAAAAATTGAAATTTTGTTTTCTTAGCTAAGTATACAGATTTCTGGTTTTAAAGGTTTCTCTGTTTCTTCATTTTAAGAATACATATCCACAGTTGTTTCGTTTTTATAAGCAAATTGTAATCCTAGTTTGTAAATCAAATCATCCTGTTTCTTTTGAAACACCTTACTCAAGTGTTATGATGTTCTGCCCTGTGTCATTATCGTTGTTCAGTGCAGCAGCAACAGTGCAGCATTACTGCTGTTCTTTGTCTCTTAAAATTCATGTCATTTGCTTAAAAATCAGCTTTCACAGTGCACAAGAAATGAGGGCATCTGTCCTAAAACTTCTTAATTCTATTTTTAGGTATCTTTCATTTGCATACGTTTTTCTTTTTATATTGTTCTACTTTTTGGTCAACTGATGGGAAAACAGCTATACTGCAGTGTCATCGCTATTGATACCTTAGGAGTGTTTATATTCAGTTAGAAGATGCAAAATTGGGAAATAACTTTTCATTAGAAATGTATTTCATTTAGCTAATGTAAAGATTGAGAGAGGCTTTGATTCTGCAACTAGTATTCATTTTAATGCACCAGTATCTGTGTTGTGTTCTAAACTTCTTTCTGATCTTGCCTTCAAAATGAGTAGCATGTCTCCTTATATTTCTTTGCTTCCTAGTAGATATTTGCTGGCTTACAAAAGGTCTTTAATTACAAACTAAGCCTATCTGTCATAGAATAAAGTGTTGTTTTTTTTTTTTTATTAAATCTTACCCTTTGATAATGTAAAGAACCCCCAAACAACAGTGATTACAACACATCTATAAAGCAATCTTTTAATAAGAAGATTGAGAGGTGAAATAATGAAGTGTGAGGATGTCGAACAATTTTCAAAGCCACTTTTAATTTCACTAAATACGTACAACAAGGAGGAGGACAAGGGCTGGCATTTTATGCAGAATAAATATGAGAGAATTTGTTAATAAATCTCTTACAAAACGTGGATGGTCAGATGCTGTATATGCTTAAAAATAAGGAAAAAACCCCATAGTGTTTCTCTTCTATGCTCATCTAAGTGATTTTGAAGAAGTTAGGAGTGAAGTCAGAGGGGAAAATGCTGAATGCTGAAAAATGAAAAAATGCTGAAAAAGCCTTGAGGAGGATGAGGGGATAATGATTAAAAAAAACCCAAAACCAACCAAACCAACTCATGCAAATTGATGATGTATGTGGCAGTTGTTAGTGGGCAGGAGGGTGGGAACTCTGCCATTGAGGCGTTAATGAATAGTGGAAATTAATTGATGGAAAATAGTGTGTGTGTTCCCCACCCCCTGCCTTTTCAGGCTCTATTTGAGGTAGTTCTGGGCAACTCGCTCAACTGGCTTTTAGGCAGCCCTTTCACCAGCAGAGTTTTATAACCGGAAGGATTTTACCAGTCTTTCACAGAGTCATATGGTAAAAATCAGTCTATGTCCAAGGGGTTGTGTGGAGTTGCTGTGAAGTAACTAACATGCAGTAGTAATAGTATCAGAATTTCTCTTATGTTTCTTAAGTGCTCCTCATATTACTGGTCATGTGAGTAATGCTACTAATTAATTTGCAGAGTCTTGCACAAGTACACCGACTAGTCTGGCAATAGTTTAAGCTTCTCTGTGATAAAAAGTATTAACAGTACTTCTTTCCTAAAAATCTCACATGCAAGTTTCTGCAGGATTCCCTTCCATTACAGCTGAATACGCAGTGAATATTTTGGTTTGGCGGTGAAACCAAAATGAATAAGGACGTAAAGTTGATATATGTCAAATGACTTTTTTTTTTTCCCCTCCTCCCTCCTCCTCTTCCCTCTGTGTTCCTAAACAGCAAAATAAAGGAAAGTACCAAGTATTGAATTTGATTCAAGCTCACAAAGGTTATTCTGATTTCGGGAGCTAAACTGTTCTGACATTTTTACTTGTATGGACCACGATATGCCTATTTTAGTAATACTAAAATATTTAGATACTTTACATTTACCTTTCAGTATTGTCTTTTTGTCTTTTAAATTGTGTAATGCAATCTGAATTCCTCACCATTACTGGTATGGCTTATCTGTTGTTCACAGATGCGCAGGAGCACACACATGCACATGCATGAGTACCTTTTTTTTTATATATATTTGTGATTCTTTCCATCTGTCTCTCTTTTACATCTTTTTTTTTTTTTGAAGGTAGCTTGGGAACACACAGTTATCAATATGTAGCTGACAATTTTTATTAATTCAGAAGTCCGGACTGTTGCGGCTTTGTTAGAATCTGTTGATCTGTATTGAAATGAATAGAGTAGATTTAATTAGGTGAGTTGGAAGGAGTATTAATGGAGATGAAGAAGCATTCTGATGCATGACTGATGCTAATATAGGTGTTACCAGACAGCTTTTGCCCAAATGATTCCTGTCTTGACAAGCCTGGTGGATGCATTGTTTGTATATTGAGGCTAAGAACTGGCAATCTGCAGGGTCATTGATTATCTGCAGCTGGCCAGGGGACTGCAGCCATACATTTTCTAATGCTGGTTTTATAAGCTCCTGTAACTTATTTATGACCTGGTTGTTTGTAGGTTTGACTGTTTCAAATCTGTTTTAGCTTAGCTTATCCTCTGTTGTAGGCAGAAGGGAAGACAGTTCCTGCTAGCAGACATTCAAAGCATAGTGTCATGGCCCACTGGGAACACCTGGTTCTCAAGTCTCAGTGAGGGCTTTCAGTTCCCTTCTTGATACTGTCTGGATTCTTAGCTGGGAATTTAGCTATTTAAGAGTCTGACTACTATCTCAAATCTCTGTGAGATGAGATTTCTTGGAAAAAATACACAGATTGAACTTCAGTCAAAAACCTCCATATATAGAACTCATTCCCTTTCATGATGACCCACAGAGCCAACAGCTAGAAATGTTTTGGAGACAATTAATCTGATTAATAATTTTCTAAGTCATGTTTTGAGTCTTAGTTTTTAAGAACTAATGTTGTAACACAACTGTTGTGATAACGGCTATATTGATACCTGCAGAAATACTTACTCCATTTCTGGCCTCATCCCAGACGTTTTCTGGCTATAATGAAATTCACTGTATGCTATATATCTTTCACAGTAACCGTCAAGTGCAAACAGGTTCCGTATTTGCTTTCGTGAGATGGATTATGGCATTCGGGAGTGAATCAGTTTTACATTTGACCCGTAACTCAGTAACCAGCACTGAATCGTTTTGACAAATAAAATCCTGTCTTTTAAAAAAACTCCTATCAAATACAGTGTATATTGAGTACTCGCCTCCCCTCCTAGTATGGCCATAGCAGTGGTAAGCTGATAGATGCTCCGAACAAGGTGCAGAGTCAGATTGATACAATTAGTGTACAGCTGCTTTGAGCTTTTTTGCATAGGAAACTTGGGTTACTAATGAAGGTCTGTTCTCATCATGTAGAGAACATTGTAGTCTTCAAACAATATTCACTCCATTAATTTATTTTTTCTTTTTTTTTTTTTTTAAGCTATTATTGTTGGAAAGGTGCTGAAGTGTCACTTATGCCTTTATGAAGCCATTTGCAAATGCCTTTCCATGAATTTGCGAGCAGGGTATGAATAGCAGCGCAGCTGGTGGTCTTAAACAACAACATTCTGCTTCGCAATTCATATTTTCCATCTTGCAGTGCAATAAACTCCAATTTTTTTATAAAGCTATAGTGTTTCATTAAAACTAGCTATGGTGACTGTTTGCTTAAATCCAGTTTTGGTAAAGCAGAAAATTAATTCAGTTTCTAAACCAAGTACATCTCTACCAACCTGTCTCATTTTATCAGTGAGCACGTGAGAGATTTAGTACTTTAAGGATCTTTCTCTCTTACTGGTACAGAGCAGTGGAGTTGAGGCAACTTAATGTTTATGCTGGAATGGGGATGTAGGTGGAGTCCTTCCTATGCCAGGCAACGGGGATGGGGCTGTGGAACATGGCTACGGAACAGCTGATTGTAAGACCTTTCTTTCATTATAACTAGTAAAAGAACAATCTGCAGTGGTGTATGTATGCATAGAGACCTCTCTTCTACTCAACTTAAAGCACTCTAGTAATTTTTAGAGGGCTAATTTTTTATTTCTTGTAATAGGAATTTTTAGCATTTTCTCTTACCTTTTTTTGTACTTACCTGTGTAACGAATCTGGTTCTCTTCTACACATTTGCCTGATTTCTAAGAAGAGATTGTAAATACTCCTTGTAGCCAGTTGGCACCCAGAAGTCAGAATTATTGGTTGCTTTGGGTCAATTTTTTAACATGTGTCATATAAATGTACTGACTTTAGGTATCACAGTTTAGTAGTGGGAGATGTTCCTTTTCTATCTAGCAGAGGGATAGAAAATGTTCTCTTACAATTGGTAGTAGTTCTTTATAGTAGGAAAGATACATATGGCAGAGTTTTATTCTGCTAGAATATTAAGAAAAGCTAGGAAAAGTTGATGACAAATATTTAGAAATCTTGTAACTGTAGAGGATCAATAGTTATGGTTATCATCAGGGCAATAACACCCCTCCAAAAATATAAACCTAAATTGTGGCTGTTGCTGTAACTGATTGTTACTGCAATAAAAGGGATGGAGTGATTGCTTTTATTAGATGGACAGTCAGATAACTGAGAAAAGGTGAACTAAAAAAGGAATTTCTTCAGGTTTTTTTTTGAGTACCACATATGGAATATCTTCCATGAAAAATCATGTTACTACTGCAATTTTTATGGGATAATTTCAGTTCCATGGTATTACTTTATATTTTCCACATTCTTTATTGTGAAATGTTCTGTGAAAATACTAATTAAAAATTCCCATGTTTAATCCTGAGTAAAACTGTAGTAAATTAAAGGTAAAAATGTGGGGAATGTTAACTCCAAGACTATGTATAATGTATAAAATTGCATAAGCTGCATTCTGTACTGCCTTTATGTCAATCTCTCATCAGTAATTGGGCATCTAAATACCTAAGGTTGGTTTGTACTCAGAGGTTATATTTGTGGGGGGGATATCCAGGGAAGCTTTGTAGCCAGGCAGGCTAATGAGGAAGAGAGCTTGGTGCTGAGAGGTGCTGGACAAAAAAGTCTTGCCGAAGCCTATGGGAGCAGCAGCCATTTATCATGTGATGGTTCACATTTTGAGGTGAAGATGATCCTGAAAACTTCTTGCATCAAGGTCTTCGAACAGCAGACTCGGACAAAAACACAGTGCAAGCACTTGGTTTGAGTGCGTTGTAGCATTAGGGTTCAGTAAGAGGAGCATAATTAGAAAAAGTATCAAGTTATAGCTGTTTGTTTTTTTTTTAAATAACGTGAAAGCTTTGTTTTTATATTGTAAGGGTTGCCAAGAAGTACTGAATATGGCATCTCATGCTTTACAAATTAATTATACAGAAAACGTTCCTTAGGAGGGTCAAGCTCCAAGGAACTGGGAGGTGGGAATGTATAATTTTTTATGTTATTGTTATTTACCTCATGGTTTCTGAGCACTTAGCCTGGTTGGTGTCAACTTTCAGGTTTTATTCTGGAAGACGGGAGATAAAAGTAGCTTTTTTTTAAAGAATGGAAATATTTTTAAAACTTTGGCTATTCAGTTTTTAAGAAAAATACCAAATATTGCATCCTGCTGTACAGTTGTGAGTACAATGCAAAACCCACAATGTTGTGAAGTGTTTTTGAAGTCCTTGTAAAGATAGTGCTAAAAATAGGCTGAACTGTTTTTTTCCTTCCTATTTGTCTTTATCACTCAGATAAGTCACTCAAAAATATCTATTGGTGTGCTGCCTCATGAGAGTTTAATGATGACTTTTTCATTCAGTGTAAGCTGTCAGTAGGTCAGAGATGCCTCATATCTTGGATGGAGTTATGAAATTTCCCGAGTTTATTACCCTATTAAAATTCATTATAGATGTCAAAGTTTCTAATTTGTACAAGGAAACTTAATTTAGGAGCATCTTCAAAGTAGCACACAGTTTTCTCCCTGAGTATCAAGTGAAGTATCAGATAAAAATATAAGACCTTGCACCATGTTATATTCAATTATTTCTGTGTTTTAACTTTAGGTATTTTGCAGGGGTGGGTATCAGAAATAATATTTTTGTAGTCTTTTATGACTTGCCTTTTATGTTAAAAGCAATTCAGAAACTAAATCTATCTAATTTTAACAAAAAATACTGAGTATTAAACAAAAAAAAGCCAACATTCTCAGCAAACCCCACCTGCCATTTTTTCCTTAGAAAATTCTGTGCTTTACTTTCCCCTGAATGACTCATTGTTTGCTTTGACCCAGTGTGTGCTCTGTTCTGTGATAGTTTAATTTTTCTGTCTTGCAAAGTTCTGGCCTGTCTGCACTGGACCTTGGCCTCTGTGCTGGTGCAGTGCATATTAGTTCGTCTTCTCATTGTATTGGGTGTTTTCCTAGTCAGGTATCTCCAGCTTCAACGACTGAATGAATGTTTTACAGCAGGTGGAGTATTACAGAACAAATAAATGGTCAGGCGAGATGGTAGTCAAGTCTAAAATTGTCCAGATGAGCAGGAAGATTACCAGGTAATGATCAGAGGAAAAGTTCTTCTGCGTCCTTTCACTCTGGTTCTGTTTTTGAGGTTGGACCCAGAACTGTCCTGTCTGTCAGCTGCATGTAAAACCTGAAGCTGGAACTTTGATAAATAAATTTTTCTTGTTAATAAAGAAATGCGTCATTAATAGTATCTGATAACATAGGTATTGGTTTGTTGCTCTCTGATTAATTCCTTTTGTGGCAGTATGAGATTAACAATGGAGGACAAAAGGCATGATAAATTAGTTCAGTGATAAGGATTGAGGGGGAGTAATCGGGAAGTAGCTTGCTGGTTTGTGAAACTTAAATGTTACCTTCCTCACAAAAAATAATAGTTGTAGTGTTTATATCCAGTATCACTAGATCCCTGTTGAGTTTTGAGGTTACCTAACGTAAAGCTAAAGAGAGCATCTGTGAGACAAATGGCATGATAATGTGTATCTCATAGTCAGATATCATTTGGTATCACACAATAATTCTTACTTTAGTAGGAAATTACAGCAGCACAGGAGAAAAATAATTGTAAGAGGTTTTTAAGTCACAAATGAATTTTTTTAAACAAACCTCTTGGTGGTTGATACCTGCGTTGTAACTGAGTATATGTGACATTCACCAGAGTCCCCTCGTTACTGTAACTTTCCATCAGTGCATATTTACATTTTTACACACTTGCAATCTATGTTAGAGGTATAATTTTCAGAGATGCTGGCCTGCATCTCTAATTGCTCATTGCTGTACTTTTGGGTCCTGAGTAGCTATGCATAAGCTCATTAGTCTATGCTAGATGTTAGAATTCTATATTGTATGCCAAAATCCTTGTTAAAACAGACTTAAATTGGTTATACGAAAAAAGGGAATGACGTTAACGGTAATAAAAACTAGATTTAATCATCGGATTTTCGTGACTTGAGCTTCAAAAGCTCTGATTACATCATACGTTCCTTTAGAATTTAAGTCACTGATTTATTCAGCCACTTAAATGTTAGCCTTCTCAGCTGAATGCGTTCTCCTGAGCTCAAAAAATACTAGTTTTGCTTGTTTCTTGTGACTGCACGGGAAAGAGACTGGTTTTTGTTCTACAGCGTGAACAAGAATGCAAAGTATCTTAAATTCAGGTATTGATGTAAGAGGAGTTAATATTGGGAAATGGAATGACTTTCATGTGCTCCAAATGTAGGTTTCAAGACAATTTCAGAATGGCATATCTCAGCAGATGTGTGGAATTCATAATAGATTCATCTTCACCATGAGCCATAATACAAAGTTATATAAAAAGTCTAGAAATGTCAAAAAGCGTGAAAAAAGTCTCAATGCAAATCAATAACAATTTACCTGTGTTGCCAGATCAGTTGTATTTTGTGCTTTGTAATTTTTCAGTGAACAGACAACAATATTTTACATATACATTGTCAATGCTTTTTGTATTGATTCATCTTAATAGTTCCTTCTAGTTACTAGCATTAGTATTACCTATATTTGACAGTACCACCTAGTGAATGCGGCTGTTGTCATAAGCTGTAGTGTAAGTTTCTGCTCCCACACATAAGATACCTTGCCAGTTATACCAAAAGTAGCACAAAATATTATCCTCCTTTTACAGATGGCATGCTTAACGTGAGTACTTACCTTAGCTTCTGGGCAGAATCGTACAATTTATGCTAGTAACTACGCTGCCACAACTACATTGTCGCTAGTACTTGCAATAGCAAATTTGAAGCCATTTGGATTATATGTGTGTAAGGTGCAAAAACATCTCTTAGTTGTAGGCATACTCTACTGCAGTGCGCCTCAAAGGCGTAACAGGTTCTCTCATCAGCCTCGTGTTATTAAGAGGTAGGGTTGAAAGAATCTTCCAAGTGGCATTTTTTCATCCTCTGTTTGAAACAGCCCAGGTACTTGGATAGTTAGCACCTTATTTTAGTAGAGGCCTCATGTATGCAGGATGTCTTGTATTAAGCTCCAGAAAAGAGTTGAGTGAAGAGATCAATAGTTACTGCACAAGCCTAACTCCCTGTGGCTGGGGTAGCTCATACTTCCATCTTCTCATGCTTCTCTCTGATGTTTCTTTGCCACTGAACATGCTTGTGGATCTAGTTGCTGCTCTCTTTATTCAGGCCCAGAGTCTGTGGCCCTTCCTTGCCCTTGTATGTCACTGGGTTCTTTATGCAAGTGGTAACACAGCCTTGGCTGTCTTTTTATTCAGTGTATGAGCACGAGATTTGAAGCTTTCTGTCCTAGTATCTCATTTATTCTTGGAATTGTGCACCAGCATGCTTGAACACAAGTCTAAAGATGGGAAAAGGAGTTGTGCAGGTTGAAACATATTTACCTTTGTGTACTCTGGTTCGGGAAAACTCATAGCTAGCAACAGGTAAGTGAGCTGAATGTGAAAATGTGAAGGATGGTGGACACTTTAGCTCTGTAAATCCATGTCCTGAGTGTTTTATTCCTCTGCTCCTAACCAACAGGAACTGGAACTTCTGGTATTGTCTCTTCCATTGCTCAGGGCTGACTCTGTTCCTGCAAAGCCTTTGCAAGTCAAGGCAGTTTTTCTTCATTGAGCCAGCCTGTGAGCAGGCCAATGCTTGGCAAGTTCATTGCAGCTCAGTCTGCTCTGCTTCTGCTCGTCTGAGTGGTGGTTGCAGCTGAGTGGCATAAAAGTCTTCAAGATTTTTTTTTTTTTTTTGAAGACTGGATATGAAAAATTAGCCTTTCTTATACCCATTCAGCAGGGGGTTATAGCTTGACCTACAACCCTCATTTAAGTCATTCATAAGAGTTTGTTAATCTAACTGAGCTCCTATCAAAGGCCAGCTTCTTTGTTAATTTAAGGGCTCCTCTATTAATCAGAAAGAAAATCATGACTGGCTTTTTATTAATCTGCATCAAAAATGTCAAAAGTAGTTCTGGATGAGTACAATGTGCGTATAGTTTGTATGCTTCCTGGTGTATTGTTCTGTGTACTTACATACTAAGGGTGACTTTCAGGTGTCCGTCTTTCTTTTTGAGTTGCGTAACTATCTACAGCACAGTTGCTTAGTATTTGTGAGGTTGAGTACTGTGATAGGCCCTGCCTTTTCATCTGTTCCCAGCTCTGTTTATCTTCCTGTCTCTTCCTCCCTCCCTCAAGCACATGTAGATTTTTGTCTTGGCCATGTTTTTAAGTCATTCCCCAGTTTTCAAGTTGTTGGATTAAAAGCTTTCATGACAAAAGTAGACTATAAAGAATGAATTTAAACTAGTCAAGGAAGCATATTCACACTTCATGTGGTGTATTCACACAGATAAAGACAGACTGTAAAGAATGTTCTGGTCTTCCTGACCACTGTTGTGATCCCCTGAATTTCGTGATGCAAATAATTGTATCTTGATATTGAGGGCATGGATCACAAGCTAGCTCAAATGAGATTTTTTTTTTGTTTCTTCAATTTGTATATTTTTAATATTGTTTAATATAGGTACTGTTGAACGAGCATATATACTTTTAGGGGTGACACCAATTAATTCCACTCCCATCATGAAACGTCTCCCTGGATTTATCACAAATTGATGCAGCTGTGAGTGATTCCATGCTCTCATGAGAAGTATGAGATTAAATTCTGTCACTACTGTACTATTTTTAATTAATTTAACCTCCAAACTAATGATTTCCCAGTGCCAGTTTCTCTCTCTTTGGTCAGTAGATTAATTAGTTAATGTCAAATTAATTAGTTAATGCAGTCGATGTTTAAAAGCTTTATAAAAGTGATAAGAATGACGAGATTCTGTAAGTGTTATGGAAGTAGGGGTTCATGTTTTTATAGAGGAAAAACAAAAGTTGTGTTTTCACATGAGTTGCTTGACTGCTGCCATTGATTTGAGTATGGAACATGCTTAGCTACAACAGCAAGGGTGGAAATTTAAATACCATAATGCCAATAGCTAGATCCTGAAGTTATAGTTTTCTAATAATTTGGGGAATAACAAAGGAAAACAGGAATAACTGACAAAGCTGGAAAGAATTAAACTGCACTGCAAATTAAGGAACGAGCATTCTAATTCTTCTGCTGCAGGAATCAAGGTATCTCAAAAATAACCATAAATTTTTGAGCTTTTTGAAAGAGTTTGAAATCCTTAACATTATTTTATTGCTGAGTTTATTCTGTGCGTTCTTATTGAACAATGTGTTTATGTGGTGAGTAATGGGGAAATGAATGCAGTAAACTGAGAATTGTTGCACTTCTATTTTGATGAAGAGTATTAATGCATTTGGGTTTCCTGGGAGATCAGCCTTACAAGGAAGGCTTAAATAGGGAGCGGAGCAGTGAGCCTTGAGTTGGCAATGCTTCTCATCATCCTCAATTCCTGACCTGTCAGCTATGCCAAAACTGAGGAACTGGAGCTAATTACAATGTACAATGCTGAAAAAAGGCAGAGGGAAATTATGGTGTATGGCCAGTTGCCGCAAACTATATTTAGTAGTATCTATATTCTGAAGCAAGATATTTGCAGCTTGGTACTGGTAGAACACGGGATTAAGACAAAGTTGTGTCTACCCAGGAGTCTGGGGAAATCACCAACCATAGGCAAGACAGAATGCGAGCACCTCTGTTTTTGGCAGGTTGAGTATACTTTACTTGAAACAAATGCCTTCTTGTCTCCTCTCAAACAGGTATATCTGTAGTCTTTCATATATCAGTAAGGTTGGTTCTGCCTACTGTCTAGGGGTTATAACACAGACACATTAGATTGATAGATGCCTTCAAAGAAGCCAAGACTGAGTCTGAGTTGAAAAAAACAGAGAAGGAACAAAAAGGAATGACTCAAAACTACTTTTCTGTGGGAAAAGAAACACTTATAAATTTGCAGTGTCCAACTCATACCCATATGATTTTCTCAATACTTACAAAGCTGTCAAATGTGTATGTAAACTTCGTGCTCTTACCTTTACTTGAAAACAGTGCTTGAGTGCTATTTCTTGTAATTTCTGAAAAGATGCCAGACTTTAAATACCTGTCATAAGTAAAATTTGTCTGTGTGTCTAAGCACTTCAATTAAGACGGCTAGGTGTAATGGGATAGGTGTTTACTGTGGTAAATCTGCACTACTCTGGGGCCCTTTGAGATTAATTTTGTGCAAAATTATTATCACCACCATCAGCAGTGCTGTTAACTACCTAAGTATTTTGCATTAGCAAAACCAAGGTAATGAAACATAAGGTGGATTGATTTTAATAGAGGAAATAATGTCTGGAAACTTTCATGATAACATGTTACTTCTGGGTTATGAGTTAGGTTATCCCATTTCTATCAGTTTTCCTGCTAAGAGCTCTGTTTGCAATTCTCCACAGTCCCCTCTAGGGGAAAAGAAAAAACTGGGGGAAGGGGGAAATCAAAACCAGGCAGAAAATATACTGCAGCACTGTATGTTAGTGGCTTTTTGCATATAGATCACCTTAAATTGAGAAGGATAACCCGTACTAGGCATTGCGGGACTTGGAGACTTTCTGCAAACATGAATATACTTTTGACAAACCATTTGTGTATGAACTAGTTGCTTCTGCGTTGCACTTTGAAGCTGGAAGCTGTGAGATCTTCTGTTCGTCTAATCATCTTAGCAGCCTGTCTTTGAAGCTATTCACTTTCCTTCAATTTATGTGCCCAGGACTGGATGGAAAAGTCCTGATATCATGTCACCAGTGGGCCTTGTATAATACTTACTGTTGGGATAGGGATTTTCGTGCATTCTAAGGTTTGAAAATACTTTCTCATGAGTGTAGCAGAATAGCTTAGCGTTGTCTTGTAATAAATCCTGTTCTTATATCTCTTCTGCCGTTTGCAGTTGATAAGCTCTTAAGTTATTTTGTTACGGGCTCCCAAGTGTGCAACACCTGTTTTACTATATATTTTTAGCCTCTTTGCTTTTTTCCAGGCCTCAAAATTATGTGATTTTTTTCTGTCTGTAAGTATACCAATCATCTTCTCTGACAGTTGTGCCCAGCTCTAATGTTAGGAAATGTCATCAGCACACACCCAATATTAATAAATACATTCAATAACTTCTATTTAAAAAATTCTAGTAACTTTTCCTCAACCTGATTAATATCTTTACAATAGTACTTTTCTGCTTTCCTTCAGCCACCTAGTACTTACACTGGAGTTTCCCCTGCCCTTTCTGTGTAAAGCTGTTAGGACTTAAGATTAAGGGTCAGAATACGTCTGTGTATAAGTGATTATAAGAAGCTGGGATAGGAGGACTCTGTTCTACAGGAATATAAATAATAGAGCAAAGGGATATTTTTCCCTCCATTTTTGTCTTACATCATCTAGTTTGGTCTTTTAGCATCATGGAATGTTTTGGAGAAGTTTTGATTAAGAACTTTTAACAGTAAGTCTGGGTATTTTGTGCTCATGTGCCCACTAGATTACGTGAGTGTCTCTGTCTATAAAAATGACTACTGAACTGGATTTCCAAAATATTTGCCTACAATGTTTTCCACTAAATTAGTTAACATAATAGTTGGAAAAATTGCATATTGCTATACAAAAATTTATTTTAAATCTAATGAATTAGTTGAATTAGTCTGACGATGAAGTAAAGTACACCTTGCCCTCTGTATTTCATGAATATTGTCATGTACCATATTACGAACTTCAACACTTGAAATTTATTAAAAACGGACATTTAAATTGGATTTACTTTCTTTAAGTGTGTCTTCAATAATGTAGATACTGACTCAACCAGGAGGATGTGATGCAAATTTTGCAATTTTAATGAACCAGTTCCAATTAAATTTTTTTACTAGTTTCAAAAGTGGCATTGTGTTCTGTCATTTTTTTTGTAAATCAGGTATAAATGGGAAAACCAGCTGAAGTTATCCTGAAGATGCTCAGATAGGAGACAACAAAAACTATTTAATTGATAGCAAATGGAATTATTAAGAATAAGTGACAGAATCCTTGCCAGTTAAATGGGTGTCAGAACAGATAATGGTTAACATGACTGGAAAAAAAGGTAATTTCTTCAAAATACAGTGGCTCATCTGAAACAATTGCATATCAAAAAAAGTCAGTAACAATTTTAGAAAACTATCTCCTCTTAGGCTGCATTTAATTGAACAGGTTTAATCTTTATGTCATTATTTAGGGATACAGAAAGTTCAGAAATTGTAGTGCTTGGTGATTTATTGGGATGTTGATGTTCTGCAGTAAAGACAATGTGATTCATTTTAATGGGACCTTTAACCCTTTTTTTGTATTTTAAAAGAACACAAAATCGGTTAAATGATTGTACGCTGCAGTTGCAGCACAGGCTATAGAAAAGTGAAATATAAGACACAAATTTTCTCTTAAACCAATTTTTTTCTAATCTTTCAGGGGGTGAATGAAGTGAGTTCTAAATTCAGTTTGAATAATGTTTATGTGGGTATCGAAGATTTCTGGGTACTTTTAATTTTGCTTCTGTGCTAAATGAGGTTCATTCAATTTCTTGTTTAGGGAGGCAGAAAGGATGAATCTTTTGTGCTTAGCATTTTTAATTGTCTTGCTCTCTTTCACAGTATTACAACCAGATTGTTGACTTAATTCACTGTTTTGAATGATCTTTCTCATCTTTGGGCCTCAGCATTAACCCTGCCTACTGTACCAGAAACTGAATAGAAAGGGCATTTCATTCGTTATTGCAGTATTCCATTTTGCTTGTATTGAAACTCTTGCATATTCTGTAACCTGCAGCTGCTGGTTGGGCACTGCAGACAGCATTATTAAATTACAATTATTGCTCTGTATCCTGGCATGATAAGATGCTGTGTCAGAGGTGTTGATCACTGAGAACATGTTCTCTTCAGATGCTGGCACTGACTCCATTGAGATAATTGGCAAAGTAGTGGAGTTTATTGTAAGTATAAATAATTGAGGTATTGCTACGAATCCCTGTTTGCTTAAAGAATGACTTCTGAAGGAAAGAAGTTCAAAACTGCTGAAGGTCTGGATCCCCTTTGATATAAATAATGTGAAATTTTATTTTTCCAATTTATGAGTTTATAAAGCAATCATTGGAGTTTTAAAAGTTGGTGTGGTCTTCTACATTGTTTATTAATGAAATAGGAAATTAATAGTAAAATATAATATTTACTAATTTTATGTTAGTATACTTTATGATAAAGGGGCTTTAGGGCATCGGAAGATCTTTTCTTTCTGAGCTCTGATCCTGAGGAGCTGTGTAACTTCAGGCAGAAAGTTCACACTATGTATGCTAAATCTCATCTCTCCCATCAGACTTAGGCATTGTAAACCTTGTATAGCTAATGGGTATTGAATTGGCATATCTGCAAGCATAGCCAGGGACAAACCAGGTTCAGTGGCATACTGAAGATTATAAACAATGAGCTTCATGTTATACTTGGGTCTTGGTCCAACTCCTGCTCGAAGCAGAGCTCACTGGCTTTAAATCAGATTCCTTAGAGCCTTGTCCATTGGATGTTAAAAATCTCTAGGACTGGGAGATTCCACAGCCTGGCTGGGCAGCCAGTTGCTTGGAAGGTACTTCGCTATGTCATCTGGTCCAAACATCTGCTTAAAGCATGATTCCTGCCAACAATAGATCAAGTCAACCATGCGTTTGTTTAGTTACATTTCTGAGGATGTTGATCTACTGCCATGCTTAATGCCTAGCTGTATCTCACAAGGTAGAATTTGTGGCCATTGCCTCTGTTATTTAACTTATTCTCAAAAACGTCCCGTGCTGAAATTCCCAAGCTGCTTGGGTAGCCTTTAACCTCTGAAAAATACATTGTAGTTCCTGAATATCCTAATTGTTAGAAAAGACTTTCTAGCTTCAGGGGAGGACAAGCTCTTGCAGAAGCTCAGAATATTGTACTCTCTCACCAGCTGGGGAGACTTCTCTCAATGCTTCATTTGCGTAAGTGTTTTGCCTGTTTTAGGAGACTTATGTGGAGATTTATGCTCTGTTGGGTGTGTATGAGGTTAATTCTACTGTAGTTTGTGTTTAATACTTCGGCATACTGTTTGTGCCTGAGGTCAGTTTGTATAATTCAAAGGCTTAAACACCTGGTTTGATGCTCATTAGTGTTGCTTCATATTCAGTTCTTCTGTCAGCTAATAGAGACATTCTTCCATTTATCTTACTCTGTGTTTATTCTAAATATTACTATTTACGAGCACTAAACTGACTTTATTTCTGAATGTCAACTTTTTCTACCATAGGAAAGTATTTTATGGAATGAATATTAAAAACAAAAAAGGTATCTTGTAAATAAGAGAACAAGTCTTATGAGGAGAGGTTGAGGGAACTGGGGTGGTTTAGTCTGGAGAAGAGGAGGCTGAGGGGAGATCTCGCTCTCTACAACTACCTGAGACGAGGTTGTAGCAAGGTGGGTGTTGGTCTTTTCTCCCAAGACTAGTGATAGGACAGGAAGAGATGGCTTCAAGCTGTGTCAGGGGAGATTTAGGTTGGATATTAGGAAAATTTTCTTCACTGAGAGAGTGGTGAGGCATTGGAACAGGCTGCCCAGAGGGGTGGTAGAGTCACTGTCCCTGGAGGTGTTCAGAAAACGTGTAGATGTGGCACTTCAGGACATTGTTTAGGAGGCCTGGGGTGCTGGGTTGACGGTTGGACTTGATGATCTTAGAGGTCTTTTCCAACTTTAATGATTCTGTGATTCTAAGTGCCACTGCCCAGTGGAGAGCTCTATATTTTTGCACAGTGCTTACATGCATCTATTCTTTGAAACTTGCATTGGTTTTTTGGTTTGGTTTCTAGGGTTTGTTTCCCCCCTGCACTCCTCCAGCATTCGTACCTACTCTTCAAGAAATAATGGAATTTCTCCAGTGATGACTCAGGTATACTTTGAATTTTGTCAGTGTTTCCTGTATTTCATGCTTTATCTTTTCAAATGCTATTATCCATGTGATGTATTATAAGCTTCCGGGGAGAACAGAACATTATAGTTTCTACATGAATAGCTTGTAAGAAAATGACTAAGTGGCCTTGTTTATAGACCTAAAGCATTGGGTTTCAACTCTAAAGAGAATATAAGAACAATGGACCCTGGTTAATATTCTGTGAAAGTCGGCAGCTTTGATGTATGTATTTGCAGATGTCTGCAGAACACAGATAATCAGTACTTGGAAGAGGTGTGCAAATTAAAGATCTACTTGACCAGTCATAATTACAGCATTGTAAGGACAGAGTGGCACTGCAGGAGTAATAAAATGGCCTTTAATCTCTGGCACTGTCAATTATAATCTGCCTGTGGTTAAGAGAAAATATTTTGGTGGCTTTAGTATAAAATTCATGTGACTGCTAGGTGGGGTTTTCTTAACTTAAAGACTTTACTCTGACATAATAAGCATCTTAAGAATTTCTTCAAAGATGAAAAGCAGCTAAAAGCTTGCCTTATTTCTTGGTTAAAAGTTCATCTGTCACTGCAGTTTGGCTGTTACTCTGACTTCCTTTCTTTGGTTCTGAAAGTCAGTGGGGTTTTACACTTTTTATTTTGCCACAGTTTAGCTACCTGTGTTTTATTGGGATACTTCAGTGTCTTATTTAGCATTTTAAAAACAAACATACCTTTCTTTTGGTTTAGAAAAAGTATCTCCATTTGGTTGTTTTGCCAGTTTTACCCAATTATTGTTCTTCAGGGTTTATAGTAGCAGTAACTTTACTGCATTTTGTAACATTGCTGCTTTTTTTTTTTCCCTCTCTCCTAATATGCCTGCCCCCCACCCCATGTGGAATTGTGATTACTTACACTGAATGGAAATACCAGTGGTCTGAGCACTCAAACTCTTTAGTATATCAACAATATACTATAGTATGTCATATGATATACTATAGTATATCAACAATAATACCAGGTTAAATCTTCAGAAGTAGGAAAAACATACTGAAATGTTCTAGAAGGGAAAATAATGACCTTACAGAATTGGACAAAATCATGCACTACACCATGAGACCTATGGGTAAACTTTATGTTGTTTCATCTTCCATTACAGAATGAAAGTGTTGGTGTTCAGCAACCCTGTGTAAATTTCTCAGCCCTCTACAAGGGAATACCAAAAGGTAACATTAAGCAACAAATTGTAAATTTTCCTCTGTATAGGAAAAGCAACTCAAGTATACCTTCAGGTGTAATAAAACAGGTACTCTACATGTATGAACTATGTAGTGCAATCAGAGATTATTTTCTTACACCAGAGGATTAAATTTACACCTTATTGCTAAACAGTACTTCTCTATGCTTTCTTTTTCCTAAGGAAAAGCAAAATTTATAAGTTGCTGCTTAATACCACCTAAAGTGCCGGATTCTTCATAGTGAATTGTGAAATTTGCAAGTGGCTGTTTAATGGCAGCCATGGCACTGTTCTTTCCTTAAGGGGTAGTAAAGTGTGTACAGTTAGGAAAAGGCTTTTATTGCGAGTACAATTCCAATGTTGCTGACTGATGCAGAGAATGCATTGTGAATGTACCCTGTGGGAAAAGGCACAATAGCTGTGGAAATGGGTGGTGTGGCTGGGGTTTATTCACAGGGGTAGGTACTCTGGCTGTTGATGCATGTACAGAAGTGTTATGCTGAGGGGGCTCTATGTTCCACTTCTTGTACCAGTTGTTTCTCATGCTTTGAGCTGAGATCTAGGCTTGTGAGACTGTTCTCAGGCCCTCTGGACTCTGTCCATAATTCAGTAGTGGGAGCCAGAATTTCCACTACAGTAAGTACAAGTAAAGCTAAGTGGAAGAGAAACAAGTTCTGTCCAGAAGGCTGCAAGAGTTAATTACACACCACTGTTATTAAAACAATTCAGTATTTTTAGTCTCCTGGGTATTCTGTTCCTGTTTTCACTCTGATTATGAGAATAAATAATTCTTATGCAGACTGTTCTGTAAACACTTCAACAATAATTTTGTCTTGAATGATATTTTCAGCAGCTACCTGCTTTTATAACGATCGTGGTAATACAGATTGCACTGTAACATATTAAAAGAAGTTCAGTATTTATGAAGAAGATAAAGTGCTTGAGGTCTTAATAGCTGCAGTTTAATTGCATTGATAGTAAATAGGGAATATTATGAAAATAATTTTGAATTAGAAACTTGGCAAGATTGGGAATTGCTAGTGGGTTTTTCCTTCTCTCACATGAAGAGTGACTTTGCTTTTCCATTTAGTTTGCTTTGTTTCTACATAGGCCAAATACACTGAAAGTTGGGATATGGTGGGTAGAGTCTTGTTTTTAGGTTTACAATTCAGGCCATCACTTAAATATAAGCAGTCTTTAAAACCTCGTTTAGTTTTAGTAGCTTTCACAGTAATGTTAGCAGAAGTATTGTCAGCACCTTTGCTGTGTTAAAGTGCTGACACAAAAGAAGCCTAAGCTAGATCAAATATAGATTACTTTTTTTCTTTCCAAAAGTGCCATTCTCTTGTTTCTGTCATACTTTGATCATTATAGTCAAATAGTTTCAAGCATATTCTTTTCATTTACTGACTTACTTTTCTTTCAGATACTGTTAGTTCAGATGCAGCAGTGCTATTCTGGAAAAGATGGACTGATAGTGACTCTTCTCTGTCTCTCTTGTGACCATGCCAAAGCACTAAGACCTTCCTAATCTTGCACTGCGTGATAAAAGCTTTAACCCCCCTTTGCTGTTGCTGTAATGCCAGTGCAGCTACATCACCCATGGTTTTCATTATATTGTTGCCCTTTGTGTCAAACTCGAACTTTTCAATTCTTTATATGAATTTCCTGTTTGCTCTATTTACAGCTTTCTTAGTTCCTGCTTTTCTGCATCCTATGCATTTTGGGCTTTCTGTTGTTGCTCAAGTTTTCTCCTTGCATTTTTGAATGATTGTCTCTCTAGATAGTCTTTTCTAACTAGATCTTTTATGTTACTACTTACTTTTGTCACAGTTTTCTTCCCTATCCAGATTTTTGTCTGTTGAACTCTTACTACAGCAACCATTATAGTTTAGTTATGACTGACATTGGAAAGCCACTGTATCATAACTGAGTCTGTGGTTGTCAGGCAGAACCCGCTGTTATTTCATGGAATCATAGGATAGTGGAACTCTCGAGACCAACTGCCTGCTCAAAGCTAAAAGTAAAGCAGGTTGCTCAGACCTTTTCCAGTTTAGCTCTGAAAATCTCTATGGATGGGATATTCTGCAGCCCCTCTGGGCTACCTCTCGCAGTACTCTAATTGTTTTCTTTATGAAGAAACCTTTTGTCCTTGCTTCTTCAGATGGAATTTGGAGAGTTGCTTATCATCAATACCGAAGTACCTAAAAGCATGTGTAACAAAGGATACCTGTTAATATGCACAGATAAATCTGTTCCCCTAAGTTTCACATCGTGAGCCAAATAGCAGCAAAGTGATTGACTGCAACCTAGCTTGCAAATAGAATTATTAATTTTGCCTACTTTCACCAAAATAAGAATATTAACAAATCTAATGCAGATACTAACAGGTGGCAGGGAGCTTTCTTATGGCATTTGCAGAGCTGGCTAACAACCAGAGAAACAGAAATGAAACTTGCAAAAGCAGAAACCATCGCTATGAATTAATTCTCATTTCATTGGCTAACTTGAAAAATCTGCTAAAATTAATTTCCAGTGATATGTAGCAGGAGAGGTAGCACTGTTGCAGAGCAGGTGCTTGCAAATAATGTAAAACAAATAGACGTCTGCTTTCTTTTCTACTAAAGCAAACATGTACTGGCTATAAACAGCTCAGAGGTGCAGCACATCCTGCCCAATATTGTCAGAAGAAACTTACCCTTTGTTTTCCCTAATTGAATTTCATGGTCTCCTAGCTGTATCCATTCAGTATCAAATACACTGTGATAAAGAACTTTTTTTTGTGTGTGTTTTTAAAGAAAAAAAAAAAAAGGCTTTGTTCCCTACAAGTAGCAGTATCATTAAATGTGCCGGCAATGTGATGTAATGTCCAACGAAAAGCCCCCAATAACTTTCTCTCCTTTAGCTTCTTACCTCAGCTGGAAATTTCATCTCTGTATTACTTGTAATCCAGCAACTACAAAACTCAGCAGAGCTTTTCTCTTGAAAAAGATTGGAGAAAAAAAGACCATTCAGAAAAACATGCCAAATGCTGCATGTCATCCTATCTTTGAGCTGTTCAGAAAGAATGTGGGAGGCTTCAGCAGGTGGGAGAAAGGAACACTTTCGGGTTATTTAACTGGAAAGGTAATGTCTTACGTTGATGCAGTGTTTGGCACTGAAATGTTATGGGAAAGTTTAGGTGATTTGGAGCTGTGAACTGATGACATTTCCTAGAGCTGTTTGTAATGGTGGGAGGGGCTGCTTACCTCTCCCCTGCTGCTGGTGGTTACTGTGTTTTCACGAATATATCTGTTGTTCATGCCACATCGAGTCCCCCCACCTTCCTGCTTTGATATTAAGCTTGGTTTGGAACACGCTAAAGCATAAGCAGCCTTGATTTACTGTAGGAGTGTGATTTCTGTCGTTCTTAGTGTCTTCCTTGATCTGAAGTGAGTACCTGAAGAGTCTGGTAGTAGTTGAAATGGAATAGATGTTTTTAATTGATGATGAGTGTTTATTAGCCTCTAAGAAGTTGTTTACAATATGTGGACAGAGACATTGTACAAATTAATTCTAACTAGTGTACACCCTCCATCTGACAGCCTGGATATATTTGTTGTTGTTGTATGCTCATTCTCCAAACATTGAAGCCTGTTGACAGTTTGCCTTGCTGGAAGGTGTCACTCTAGCAGGAAAGCATGATGGAAAACAAAGACAGCAAAGCAAACGCAGGTTTCCCTTAGGGCAATAACTTTTGCTTTTATGTAGCAGCCATTTTCTGACAGACACAGAATACCTTACTAAGCTTTCAAGTTCCTTGTATTTTTTCTTCATGTGACTTCCCATGTTCCATGCGAGGCATCCAGAGATGTTGATGCCTTTTTCTACTTCATTAAAGCACTTCCTTGGAGGAACAGTTCCTTTTGTTCCTTTTCTCTTTGTGACTCTTTCTACTTGGCTTATTTTTTTGTAGAATTGCAAAGATGGGGGGAGGTTAATATTACTACTTTTTTTCAACAGGAACAAAATATATGGTTTTTTTAGACTCCTGTACTTAAGCAGGCTTGAAGGCAGGATCAGAGATTCTAAGTAAATACAGCTCTTGCAGGGATCTGGTTTATAGACAGTAAGTATTTATGGAGAAAATCAAAAGCCTTGACAAACTTAAACATATAAATACAAGTAACCTCCTGAAATTGTGTACTGGTCTGAAAGATTTTTCAAAACTGTAGAAATGACTTATTCTTGACTTTTGTAGTGTCCCCTTAGAACACCTTCATCAGAAACTCTCTTCAATTTGACATCATATGAATGTGGGGAACAGGAATGTCACTGGTGAGGGAGAGATCTACAGTGTTTTAAACAAAATGTGGTGGCAGTGTTACTTAGACCAGTTTTATTCATCTTATGTAAAGATTGACTTCCATATATATTTATTTTAAAAATAGGGTCCCCTAAAGAGGCCATCAGTAAGGATTTAATGAATTTTATCATTTGCAGGGTGGTGGTGTTTGAAAAAAGAATGGCAAAGTGGTGCTTCAAAAGAACTAAAAATATTAGTAATAACCTTTAAATTTTATATTAACAAACCATCGTAGCATGGTTCTATGGTTCTCTTCAGGCTTTTGAGACAGGTAACTTCTGAATAGTATTGAAAAATATGTTAGTCTATACAACATTTTTATGCTGTTTTGTCTTGTTCTGCAATAGAACGGCAGAAGGTATTGTAAGATGCTTTTTTTTTTTTTTTTAAGACACTCTCTTACAGGGAATGCTTTTTAGGCTAATGTTTCTGTGAAACTCCCGTTTCTGGTGTTTCAAATGATAGATCATTCCTGCATATGAGAGATGGATCTAGGCCACTGCTGCTTTTCCTCGCAAAGCAAGATTCCCCTAGACCGAAGAAGAAACATAAGGCACTGGTGTGATTCAGAA
The DNA here is from genome assembly GCF_949628215.1 of Phalacrocorax aristotelis. NCBI lineage: Eukaryota > Metazoa > Chordata > Aves > Suliformes > Phalacrocoracidae > Phalacrocorax > Phalacrocorax aristotelis. The sequence continues at coordinate 9,999,492 of NC_134281.1, forward strand.
TTGGTTTTCATTTCCAAATTTGCAGCATCAGATTGAACAAGGTCACCACAGGGATTTGAAAAGCAGACCAATATTAAAAGAAATTCAAACTGTTTCTGCCATCTGAAACAATGTGAAATGTGTGCAGGAGAAAAGCTATCCGAAGCTCAGAGATCAGCAGTATTCTAAAGGCTGAAAAGAGATGCACTTTTGAATTTTAACACAGTGTTTTTACGTATCGCACAAGATTACTGGCTTGGAGGTTTGGTTTTTTATAATGGATGGAAATAACTTCTAGACTCTGCCTATGGCTGCAGATATGTTAAAATCATATTTTGCTAAATTGATTTCAGTGCTTTGGGTGAAGGTGTGTAAGTGGTTCCAGGTTAAGAGTTTTTGGCTGATTTCCGTTGCCCAGCCCTGGGCTAAGAACTTTTATCGTCCTTTAAAATAAAACAAACAAACCTATGAGTCCTTTTCCAAAAAACCTAAATAGTAAGTCCAATGTAGACATAATTTGTTTTGCAAATAATTTATTTATCCTTGAATAAGAGATATGCTAATTTTTGGTGGAAAGGCTGCCTAGGTGAGATGGACACTTATGGGATTCTTTTGTTGTGAATTTAAATACATATCACTGTTAGAAAAATATAAAAAGTGGCAAGTATACCAGGGAGATAACAGAATGTAGACATAACGGCATGTGTAATGAAAATTTACTGAACAGTAAAATAGATATTGACAACACAGATTTCTTTCAGAAAGACAAATGACACAGGATATAATGGAAACACAAAGTGGTAGTGTTTTGTGTTATAAATAAACAACTCCCTTGAGAAACTTGAAACATCTTGTTAAATGGGGGCATTACTTCCGCTGTACTGAAACACGCATTTTTTACTACTTTTCTTCAGCTTTTCTTATGACAGCATATTTATATTAGGAAGATGCTTTCTTTGATTCTTCTGAAAGCAGCTACACCACTGAAAGTTCTCATGTTGGCATAATTATTCTTCCTTAGGAATTACTATCCTATAACGCTGATTTATATCAATAAAGTGTCTATCTATTCTAGCATTTTTATTGATAGGATCAAGTTAATACTACATCACTAGTTAACATATTTCAACCTGGAATACTCTTAAATTGCTTACCATTCTGTTGGTCATTCTGCATAAGGGAACGTTTGCTCCAGTAGCCCCCTTAGGATAAATGCAACTAAGAACTGCACTGTTGCTGCTACAGTTTATCCTACCCATTACCTGTAGAGTGTGCTGTTTGTGAAAAAAACAATTTTTCTCATAAAAATTGTCTCTGTGCTCAGAGGTCTCATCAGTGGTTGCACCTTATTTCTCACGTGACTGATGCAGTTGGGCTGGTGCAGACCCTGTCTTATGTATATATAGATTATTGATTTGTCTGAACAATAACTTTGAATTCTGGCCGAAACTGAGGTTTAAATCAATTATCTGTGTTCTTCCTTTAGCTAGACTTCTAAGCTTAGTAATGCTTGTATCATGGCTTTCAGAAATAAAGAAAAATATTTAAGGTGAAAGAGGGTAGCTGAGAGGAAAGACATTTGCCATAAAGGTTAATAAATATTTATAAATACTCAGCACTTGTCTAATATGATTAATTTTGAGAAGGTATCTTAAAGCTTTCTCCTTCCATATACAGTGGTTTCTGAAAAGGTGGAAAAAGATTTTTGGAAACATTTTTGAAATTATTCTAGCTTGTGTGGAATACCTGCTATTTCCTTCTTACTCAGCTTAGCTCTGCCAAGCCTCTGTGTCTTATTCCTATAATAATACATTTCTGCTTAATGTAGATTGTGGATTATGTGAGAAGTTATTGGCATTTATGGGAAGTTATGAAAATATCTTAGGATAATTTGGCATTTGCTCCAAGGTTCTGAAGGTCAAGATCCTGTCTTTGACAGGATCTTCAAGAGCTGGAGGAGTACTAAGACCTTCTACTCCTGTGTTCCAAGAAACAGGGAGAGCAGCTACATAATCTCCAAGGACACTTCAACTGTGACTGTCAGGTTGGTTTAAGCATATCATCCATAGGCCCGTAAAATTATATGTGCAAATCCTATTTGTATAGGTGCTTAAATATCCGCTTGCAAACCATGATGTAATAATTATCTTTGAAACATTTGGGCTAAGAGAGATACTACTAAAAGCAGGGAAACAGAAAGTGAAGGCTGCAGCGTTGGCCTTACGTTACCCGGCCATACAGCAGAACAAGATGTTATGTGCTGTTCAGATAACCTTTCAGTACAGTAGCGCAACTGCCAGAAGAGGTAATGAGGTTTGCTGAAGATCTCGACAGCAGACTACAATAAATGGGAAAGATGGTGTAACGTTTCACTGAACATCTGTCAGTGTTTTAAGGGAGTGGATACTTTCATGCCAAACGGGTAAAACCTTTTTGTCTCATCTTAATTAATAATAGCATGTTTTCTTCTTACCAACTTGAATGAGAAATTTTGAAAGCTGGCTTTCTTTCCTTGAAGGTTTTGTGCTCGTTTCTGGAATGCCTAGCAAAGGGAGTAGTTCTAGAGAATTATCAGGCATATATTTTCTTCAAATTATTTGTGCACAGTGCTCTTTAGAGTGTAGAAATTCAGATATATGGCTTAGGCATTTTGAATTTAATGACGTTGTGTACTATATAAAGTTCTAGGTGATCTGGGGAAACTGGCATATACAGGCTTCCAAAGTTCTTGCTATGAATTCACGCACGAAGTGTTCCAAGATTCAGGTAAGATTAATCTTGCCTAAAGATTTCATGTGTTGTTTCTTTTTAGTGTCTGATCCTTATTTTTGCAGATCTTGATGTAAAATACCAATTACTTAGTAGAGGTCAACAAAATAACTAAGACAAAATCAACATTCTTCTTTCCAGCCACACCACTGTAAGTCTTGCACAGGTTCACAGATTTTTTTCTCCTCAGAAAAGCTAATTGGACATTGGTTTAAGCTTGCATGACATGAAAACAATTCAACGATGTGGGTATCAGGCTTCTGTGCAATCTCAGTTTGTTTGCAGTTGCTGATGTAGGTGAAGATTAATGAAGAATCAGACTGGCAAGAATTAGAAGAGTCTAGCATTACGTTACAAGCACTTTTACCTGCGGTGTTATTCCCACAGAAGATACAGTAGGCATGTTGAACAACAGTTGAAAAATAAACAAACATGTAAAAAAAAATTACTGTGTGATTTTTACAGAAAGCAAAATCATCAGGTTCCAGTTTTAAACTTTCTACTTCTGAACTTGTGTCTGAAGAGTGGTTTTGGGTTCCTTCTGTTTTGGGATGGATTGGAGCTCCTCCCTAAGGAAGGCCCTTCAGACCTACATCAGGAGAGACTCTGAGCTGATTTCCTGACCTCCTGTTGGCTTCAGAGAGCCAGTTCAGGTAGAAGACTTAAAATAGCTACCACTTCTTACCTACCTGTTCTCCTAGTTCATTAGTTTGCTTACGTGAACTGTAGGGTCTGTGTTTCCCTTTGTTCAATGTTAGTGCAAAGTATCACTATCCTAAGAGTAAGGTGGGGCTTTAGCAGTGTTGCTGTTATTTATGATAATAGTAAAGCAAAAAAAAATAATCAGGAAATGTGAACTGTTTGCAGTATCTTGTGTAGGATCGAGTTACTAAAGAACAGCTGTTACTTTAACCTGCAGCACTTTGATAGCAATTTCTATGAAAAAATGAAGTGTACTAGTTTATTCCAGTTCCCCTTGCCTCCTCTCCCCCAGGATGGGCACCTTCTCCCATCTCATCTTTGCTTATCATATCATCTCTGCTTTTACTCATCTTTGGGGTGACAGATGTTACGGATGTGCAAGGGTTCCAGGGTTATTGCAAAGCTTTAAGGTTTTTTTTTTGTTTGTTTAAATATCATGCTTTCAAAGACTTCTTTCTTTGTAAATTATTTTTCAGACTACAAATAACAGCAGTAAAAAGGTTCATTAAATAGTTTGAAAATGCATAATACCAGATCATGCTGACTTGCTACCCACAGGATGTCATTTTCATCTAAAACTAGCTAGGAGCCTTGAGTAAATTAAAATACAGAAGAAAAATTTGTAATTAATATAAGCCATGTGTCTCACCGTGGCTTTGCCAGTAACCTGATTTCATTTCATTTTTAAATGACCCCTTTTATACACTGTGCTATTGGTGAAGGAGCTCAGTCCCTTACAGGATGTCTGCCTTAGGAACAAGCTTTCAGTGTTCTAATTTTCCTTCTCTTGCTCACAGGCAACACAGACTTCTGAAATATTGTGGTAGTTTGTTGTGTGTTGATCTTTGGTTTGTAATTGTTTCTCAGCTGGGGAGATAGGCCATGCTACAAAGGAACAAGTGTGTTACAAGCGAGACACAGAGAAGGGACCTAATGAACAAGTGTGACCAGTTCTGTGCTGCCTGTGTGCAGAGCTAGTGAGATGTATCCACCCCCCGCTACCTGGAGCGGGACTGCTGGGGGTTGTGTGGTGTGGAAATAACTGGATGAAGATACCGCAGCTTGGAAGGGTGAGGCCACTGCTGCAGCCTGTTGTGAGGAAGAGTGGTGGCTTTAGCTGATGTGGAAGGAAAGGGTGTGAGGAGTTGCAACCCCTTCCATGTGTTGCGAAACAAGCCAGGAAATTGTGGTCTATGCAGAGGATCGTTTCGGTGGCTGTCCACGTACATCACTTATATTTATAAAGACTGTCAAGATCAGACCCATTGCCTTGACCCTTAAGATAGATTTGGAAAATATCCTCTTTTTTTAGTATCTTTTTTTAGTTTTTGTGTGGCAAGTTTGTCTCTGTGTGAGATACTTTAATAAAAGGAAAATTGGTTCTCGAGCTTATCTTGTACAGTGAGGTAAATGGACCTGCTCTTCTCTTTGTCGACATGTTTTCATATAGCAAAATACAACTACATATTAACTTCTGCTCCAGATACTCAAAGTGCCTATTCAATGGTATCTTACCCCTGGACATTTCTGAATCTGTTTCCAAAGTAAGTGACACAAATCAGTGGTGCTAATGTAGTTCAAGTAGCTGAGTAGATGCCTTTTCTGTGTGCAAATATTTTCTTGCTCATAGGTAATAATACCACTTTTTGCTCTCTGGTCCTTTTTGCTGCATGTGAACTCCAACTATTGTTGCTGTCATGATTAAAAAAAATATATATTGGCCTTCACATGAGTCCTTAACACCTTGTATTTGCAATGGATAGTTTTTTTTTAAAAATGTCCATAATATGATATTATTTTTCAGTGTTGATACTTGTTCATTTAATGTACATTTACAAATACAGAAATCTTATAAGACATTGATTCTCAGCAATAACCAGCTTAAAATGCATGCAGAAGTTAGATTCATTTTAAATTTATGCTTCTGTTTTGTCCCTGACCTACACAACAAATACCAGCAAGTCTTGTGTGGATAACCTGTGCAGCCTAGGGATGACTTTCTTTTTCTTCTATAAAACTTATTTTAGATTACTGTAGCGAAATACTAAAATTCAGCTTTTGAACCATTGGAATAAGACTGTTGCCACTTCAGTATTTGAAAATGTGTTTGAATGTTTGTATGGGTTTGTGCTTGTCTTTGTATTGCAAATAATAATACAGATACATATTTCTTAGACTGGTATTGCTTGCATTGGTATTTGTGGAAGGAGGAGGTTATTTTCAGCTTTTTCATGTCCAAAGCCCTGTAAGTTCTCAAGTATGCATTCAAGCCTTATTTTTAAAAACCTCTAGGGTTGCAGGCATCAATGTAAATTTGTACTTTGTGTGTTACAGCATTCTGAAGAATAGTGATTGCTTCTTTGGACTGCAATAATGTTCTGTGTTTGCAAGCTGCTGGAATGTCCCCAGGTATTTGTGAACTGGGGATATTCCTGGGTTTACCTTTTTTCTTTCTTTCTTTCCTACTCTTGACATCTGAATGCTCCACAGACATCAATGAACTGGCCCTCATTAGAGCCACAGAAAGATCAAGTGATGTGTGAAAAACTAGTCTTAAAGTCTGTGACAGAACAAAATACTGAACTCAGGCAACATGAATCTCAGTCTAGTTGACTAGATGATAAAGTTATGCTTGCTGAATAAGGTCTGGAAAGGAATTGTATGTGAAGTGTAAACTAAACAAAATAGTTCCTATTTTTTTAACAGTTCATTTATTTCTAAGCAATTTCAGACAGTTATCTGTTGTACAATTTGAACTTTATTCTGTGAAAGGGGCAGTTCAGGAAGCAAACCTCTCCAGGGATGCTCTTGAAGAAAAGCATGAAGGTTTTGGTGGTTCCCCCCCTGTTTGTGGCAAAACTGTCTTTATTTTTTTGGCATTAAATAAAGGAATTTAAAAAAAAAAATAAACAAAAAAAAACACAGAAAAGAAAAAAGGAAGAAAAGGCAAGCCCTGGAGCAGTCACTGGGGAGACTGTCATTTATATTTAAGGTAATTGTGGAAGGTGGTAGAAGAATGTTTTAAAAGATTCAGTGCTACTGCCTGTTTTCTCAGACTTCATGCTGACTGCTGAGGCCAGCTGCTTCGTCGAGATTCCTATGGGCAAGTTTTCAGTGGAAAGCTTAGCGCAGAAACAGTGGGAAATGGGTGATGTGGCAAGAATCTCCAAATTCCTTGGATTTTTTTTTTAAAAATGTCAAGTGAATTTCATTTTACTGCAACTTGTACTCAAACTGCAAATTCCTGTACTTTTTGGTTAGGTGGTGGAGACAAGAACAACACATGGCCTCAAAAGAATCGTGGTGCTACTTGCCTCTAGCAGCAATGCTGTGTTTGTACGTGCACTATTAAGTTAGTTTTTTGTTTGACTTCATGTATTTCTTTCCTTTGAATATATTTGTATCTTTTTGGTCTCATTTCTGTAATTCTCTACCTTCAGTTCATTCATGTTCTTTGAGGTTTTGTTCTTGTACTGCCAGTTGACTGGTATGAGGCTTAGATCTCTCCTACAGTTTGAGTGAACCACTGTAAATCCCTTTTTTGCAGATGTAAATTCCTGGGTCTAATAATGTTGTTTGCTTCCGTTACAAATCCATTGGATTCATAAAATGTGAACTCTTCATCAGCAGCTAACCGTGTTGGCTCACTGTGGGGTGCCTTCCTGTTAGTAGGCTGGGAAGAGTCTGTTAGGATTATATTTAGGTCTGTTTTCTAAATAGTAAGTAACTCTTTGCAGCTTATATGTCTTTAATTCCATGTCTCTGTTAAGTGCATGGGATGCAATTAGCTGGTGGTCGTTGTGTGTTTTTGGTGTGGGTTTTTTTTTTTTTTTAAATTTTATTTTGTTTGTTGCATTCTGGAAGTCATAAAACTCCCCTTTCTCCTTTCCAGCCCTGTTCCCCTAGCCCCCTCAAAAAATACTGAAACACCCCAAACAAACTCTAAACTCCCAAGAAGATAAAAGGACTTTAGATTTGGGACGAATCTTAGAAAAACTTATTCTCAATATCTTCTTTACTGAAGATATGTGCATTCACCTGTACTGTATCATCTCCTATTTGCCTACTGCTGCACAGTTTCACTGATGTGGAAATGTCTGATGGAAAAGAAATTCAAGATTGTTGTCTTTTTACTGCATTGAAAGACACCTAGACTTTTACAAAGCTTTCAGAAAATTATTTGCAGCCCATTTAGGGAAGCTGGCTGAGCTATCAATAGATAAGTCAGGTCTTTGCTTGTCTGAGGTATCCTTGAAAGTAAAGAATGCGAAAGGCAGAATTTTCTACTTGAATTTAACAGCTGCAGTTGTTCCAGAGTGAGCACTGAAAAAACTACTGCATATTTTTTCTCCAGATCTTCTTTGCTGAAATTATAATAAAGGCTGCTGAGGGCATTTATTTTTGATAATATAAAATGATAATTTTACTTTTAAGGTAACACACTGCTTTAGGGACCACTTTTTGATCTGAGCTTTCCTTAGTTACTCTGCCACAAAAATAACAATATTTTCAGCTTTTGAGGCTGATCTTGCCTTTCTACTTTTATGATTAGTAATCAGGTCCTGTATGCCCTGTGGCCCTGGGGGGAAGGGAGCATCTTAAATGCTGGGCCTACAAGTTGTGCGGTTCTAGTGGTTAAACCCACAGTGGGGAAAGAAATGCATGTAAAAGTATGTGTCCATGTAGGCCTATATGTTATATGTTGAGCTTCTTTCTCACTAGAGGGTCCATTATTCAAACCTGAGAGCCTTGTGCTGTGAGAAAGGGAAGCTTGAGGGTTTTGTGCTGCATTTATTAATTGCATACGTTATTTCTCGTTTCTAAGTCTGAAAGGCATAAATGAACAGCTGGGTGCCAGGTGAAGCTGTCAGACGAATTCAGGCTTATCCCAGATAGATTGTATGTCCATGTTTTAAGCTCTATGGATTAAGCCTTGCATACTGTTGGGAAACCATAGAAGATTAAAGCTTTGGCCCAGACATCAGTTTTAGCAGGGCATGATGAAGGCTGTTTCATCTGAGTGCTGTTTTCTTATTTCAAGCAGTTCTCCAGATACTTTTCTGGGGAAAAAATGAGTGTGATTTCTGTAGAGGTTGTCATGTGGAAATTATTTGGTTTTTGAGTTTCTGGGTTTATCAGAAAAGAAAAATTCTATTTGAGTTTAGCTCAAGATATGATCTGCCCAAAAGGAGGGCCAAGCAGGGAGTGTATGGTATGAATGATGTATTTCCATAAAGTTTTTGTCTTAGATTAGAGAATGGCTAAATATGCTTCAAGTTGCTAAAAGAGCTCTTGTCTTTGGACCACTTGATTATCTTAACTGGGAAAGTACAACTCTGTGGTGACAGGTCTTAGAGTTGTAGGAGATCCTAGAACAGATATATAAGAACAAAGAATGAGAATGAAGTATATTGACCCCAGATTTTGCTGGGGAAGGTGTCTATCTAGATATTGCCAATCAGTGTAGATTTAATTCCCATTAATCAAGGCACAAAATATTACTTAAAGGCAATAAAAAGGAAGTCTTTAATCTTCTGGAAAAAATCTCTTCCTAAAATGGACTATTAAAAAAAAAAAAACCCAAAAAACCCAAACCAAAAAAAACCCACCCCCCACCCCCCAAAAAAAACCCCACCAAAAAACCAAAACCAGAAAACAACGAACTAACAAAATACTGTTTAGTATTCAGATGGTCTGCAGGCTTTTATCTTCAGTTTAGATGAAGTAGAACTTTGAAGAGGGGTTGCAGAACTTCCTGTTTTATCGTTCTATCCACTACCATAAATTCTGGAGTCCTATACAGAGGTGCAATGAAATCAACCCCAGCTGAAGTTCACTAAAATGCTTAGTGATGACTTTTATCTCTTCACTTCTTTCTTCAGTCTCTTCCTTCGTTTTATTTTTACTTTTAAACTTATGTGACTTACCTAAGGTAATTAAGCTTTTTCCTCCTGGTCTAAATTCCAGCTTTAATTCTGCTATTCCTCTAGTTTGCTTCATTAGCTTTTTGGCTGCTAGTTTGCTGTTCTCTGGTCCGATGTTATTTCCCATTCCTTATTTTACATGATCTGAATTTTATGAGATTACTGTGCCCTCATTAGATGCCCTAGGTTCTTCTCATGAGTGATTCCTCATTGGCTGTTGTGGTGTTTACTGGGCTGATGGCTTTTTGAAGGCTATAGATTTCAGTAATGTCCAGAGACTTCTTTGAGGCAGAAGTGCTACAAACTATTTTGCCTCTCCCTTCCTCTCAGCCAAAGCTCATAGTGAAGTGGGTGAAATGTGACAGCGAGACTGTAAGCAACAAAAACCTCCTTGAGGATTTTGCAGAATTGCAGAAAAAAAGTAGGATCTTTATAGTGGAAAACTATTAAAGATTTGGAGTACTCCCCTAATCTGACTTTCTTGGAGGGAATGGCACAGCTTGAAGGATGGAATGGAGCAGATGTAATATTTCACATGTCACCTGTTTCTCAAGTATAGCCCTGACAATGGTGTGCTTAACCGGCCTCGCAGTTTGTAATGTTAAATTAGCCAACAAACACTGATGTTACAATTTGTGTACATGTTTCATGTTGGTAGGAAAAGGAAGGACCAGGGGTATAATAAAAAGTGACACTACTCTGCCTTTTTGGTCTGAGGTGTCCTTCAACTGTATGGTTACTTTCATTAACGTGGAGAAATCTGGTGGTATCTTTCTGTGCACTGCTATTGGACCTTTTAGTCATGCTTGTTCTCATATTTTTGCTGGCTTTCATTCTTTCCTTCATGGCTTTCCTTCTTGCTGTTTTTCTCCTAGCTGTAAAATATTTAATGATTCTTAAAGTTCAGGGCAACTTTGATTGACATAGTTAATGCAGAGTGCTAACAAAGTTCAGAGGGGTTTGGGAATGGCAAAGAAAGGAGTGTGTGGGTGAACAGTTTTCTGTTACAGTTGATGGCATTCCCAGTGAGAAAATAATTTAAAAGATATGTTATTAACTCCTTTTAGATATTAGAAACAATCAGGTGTTGTGGAACATCTCTGATGTTGGAAGTATGGGGGATGAAGGGTGTTCTGCACCCCTTTCTTCTTGCCTTTGTGTAAAGATAACATAATGACAGCTGTCACTTCTGGGTTTGTGGTAAGTGGGAGAAGATGGTAGTGTGCCCTTCACCCAGAAGCCCTCAAAGTACAGTTATCATTCAGTGTTTTTGATGATTATTTCAGTGTCTGTTCCCTCATGTTTGTGCTTTTTTAAGTGAGTAAGAGTAACATGGTCTTTGAGAAATAACGCTATTTATTTAAAGAATCACTCATGATAAAATATCTTTCTGGGAATTTGTGTTCCAGTAGATTAGCATTATTGATCATTCTCTCCTCACGTACTCTACAGATGATTTTAGAAATCTGAAGCTATTATTCTTTTCTTGTCCAATGTAATTACCAGTACAAGGAATAATCTAATTAGAAGACAACAAGGATGCATTCTAATTGTTCTAATAAATTATGTTAATGCTTTATGCTTGCAGTCAGATTTAGTAAGAAATCATTTGACAAAGTGACAGCTTGTCTTATAGTGCTTGCAAACATAACTTCAGTTTTCTCTGACTGAAGCTGACTGGTAGCAGACTTGAAACCCTGTATTAGAAGTTTTGGGCTTTTCAGGTCCGTTGTAGATTATTAAAAATCTTTTCCCATCTAGTATTGGTAGTGCCAGTAAACTACATGCACGTTTCTGATGCTTGTGGAATGCTCTCAGTGGCTCCTCATCTGCCGAACTATTGGCGTCGCATTACTGAACACACGAGTGTACATTACTGTGCGAGGATCGCAAAGGGCCAACAGACCTGCCAGGCTGTAGGTAATAAACCCAGGACTGAGTTCTTTGCTTAAAATTAATAAGATTGTGCTTATGGCAACATGAGAATGACTAATATACATTGAAATGACATGAAACAGAGCAATTGATAGTGGGATGGGGTTGGGGAAAGATGTCAAATGGACTTTTAAATATATTCTACTCAACTCATATTAGAAACATCTCTCCCCTGCATACCACCCTTTCATCTCACCGATGCTTTCAATTTATTTCCTTTTGCTGACAAAATATTTCTGACCACTTAAATCTAATGGGTGATCTCTCTTTCTCCAGAAGGAGATGGAGTACTCAGTTCTCACTAAACTGATCTCTGCATTCACTCTTAATTAGATGAAGTACTGAAGGCGGCTCTACTGTTTTGTAGTCGTATTATGTCTCCAGGTCAGTGATGAGTGCCTGCATGATCTATAATTAGTAACATTAATGGGCTATTTTAGGTTTAATTGTTGGCAACAAAGGGTAACAAGAACTCAGACTATTAATAAGTGCTTTACGGTATTATTTAGAAACAGTTTCCCTAGATCTTACTTATGTTCTTCTATTATTATATTTTTTAAATGGAACACAAGGTACAGGTAGAACTATTTCAGCCATGCCTGAGCTGCTTCTGTGTAGTAAATATGCAGTAAATAGTTTAGAGTTGGATGCTGCCAACCTGAGATCATCTGGATTGCCTTTACTGGGTTTGTGCAAAACTGAGGGAGACAAGAGAAGGGATTAGTAAGAGCGATTGGTAGACAGAGTGCAAGGAGACTTTAAGACTGCTTAAGTTCTCTCTAAAAGCTCTGTGTTCAAACTTTAGACTTTACAGTTGGAAGGCCTGCACTGACTAATCAGCAAAAGAAATTTATTTAAAAAACCTCTTAGATGATAGAATGATGGTAAGGTGGTGAAAGTTTAAATGGCAGTGAGTCAAAGTAGAAATTATAGCTATCCTACACCAGGTTAATTCCATGCATTAGCTATGAGACACTGTTACATCTAGAAGGGATGTAAAAGGGACGCAATTTAAATATTAAAGTAAAAACAGTATTGGCAAAAGGTACATTCATCCTTCTGATGGCTAGATGAGATTGCACTGGGTTACTGTCCATCTCTATATGCTGTGTGGCATCCTGCTATTAAGTAGTCTTTCTAAATATGTGGATGAAGAAATACCTTGCCCTTCATTTGCTTAATCTAAAATTCCAATGCTCATTGCAGTGTGCAACTGCATTAGAAGTACTTAGACAAATTAAATGATTCAGTATGGTAGCTTTGAAGAATCCAGTTTCCATGTGGAGAATCATTTTTATCACCTGGCAAGAAGACAAAACGTGAATTTTTACATTGGCTGCTTTTTTGGTAACATTTATGTTGCATGGGATTTGTTTTATTGTTAGTCCATACTCAAAGTATGGACCTGCTATTTAGCTCATAAATGCTTAACTAATATTACAGGTTTTTATGTACATACAGATATTAATCTGTCTACTCCGTACTGAACTTCTCCTTTGCCTACAGCTGACTGTGAGCTCTGCTAGAGCAATCCTTGTATTGATGCAGTTTTGAACCTTGATTTTCTTTGTGATTTGTACCTAACTGCCTGTGCAGTGCCATTATGGTTTGTAACATAATTATGCATGTGTGTATATATTTAAAAATATATATGTGGTGGATATGGTACCTGGAAGATACCTGTGGCATATTCAGTTTGTCAGTCACTTCTTTGTCATCATCTATTGCTGTGAATATTTATAAAAAAGAATAATTTCTCCTTTGGAAAGTTTTAGTCTATTTCCAGTAATGAAGCAGACCTTTTATATCCTTTACTAATATTTGTTCTGAAATACTGGAAGTTCACAAACTTGGGAAGAAAGTGGTATCTAGGCTGCATATTCACCTATCAATAACTAGTATCACCTAGTCGAGTTGGATGAAGCTGCTAGTAGGATTGAAGCAAATTCTGTGTATGGCTGCCAGCAGGTCACTGCCTCAGGCTCCTTGGGTGGATGAACACAGGTTGTAACAACGGTTCTGAAGGACAGCTACTCAGAGCTGCTGGTAAAAGCATTTCCCCTTTGTTCATATTTTCTACCTAACCTTAGACTTTTTCTGCATTCATTTTGGACAAATGTAGGCTGCTTTGAAGTTAACAGAAACTTTGCCACTGATTCTAGGACAGCTCCAATTCATTGCTATGTATGGTGTAGTTCAGAATTTAGACTGCAGAACAGTAGGTTTTCTGCTTTTTTTTTTTTTTTTTTGTCCCCCCCCCCCCCCCGCCCCAATTATAAGGGGAATAAGGGGAAAAACAGTTGAACTAACTCTCCATAAGGCAGCTATCAATCTGAAGTTTTTTGCAAGCATGTAGGGAGGTGATCAGTGCTACCACATGCTGCTGACAACCTGTTGTAAATCCTTTATAGGCTCTTAGAAAGCTAGTGCATAATTAACCTTTGCTTGAAATGATTCTCTTAACCAGAGAAGAAACCTCCCCAGATATGCATGAAAAAATATAATGGTCGTTTCTAGATGCTTCTTTCCTGAACATTTTTATGGCTTATTCCCAAGTGAAACTGAAAACTGTCAGGGAGCAGCAGCCTGGGAGGGAACTGGCTGAGCAGCGTATTTGAGACCTTGGGGTTTCTGTACAGCCTTAGATTTTACATACAGGCCAGAAGTATGTTTGACATTTCACAGTGTGTAGCAAAATACAGTCTGAAGTCTCTGGTGTAGCCAAGACATGCTCTTAGCCAAAGAAGGATTTATTCAGGGGGAAAAAAAAAGCTATGAAAGTCAAAATCCATTAGGTAGTTCCAGGGAAGGGGTTAGACTAGTGTATGTGGGACCACTTGCTGACTTAAGCTATACGTCTGTGAGGTTATCAGCTCAAGTTATTAACTGGACACTTCAGTTGTAACCTTTGGACAAATATCTGTTGAAACATAAAGGTTTTGTTGGGCTTAGCCTGGTTCTTTTTAGCTGGTTCTTTTTAGCTGATTCTAATCTCAGTTTCTCTTCCAGTGTGTGCAAGCCATCAGCACTTTCAGGTGTTTTTAATACATGGCTCTGGACTTACTGGAAACCATCCTAAGTACAGGAGAAAGTGACTCACTGAAGTTTTTGCCTTATTTGGCTGGGAATCTGAGCATTAGTCTTGTTTAAAATCCACATTTCTCTCTGCTAGCTGAGGTATAGCAGGTACTTACCTTACTGAGCTAGACTCAGCAGGACTGCTGGGAGCTAGCTATAGGTTCAAAGTTCAGCCTACAAAGCTATGGGTTGGAAGCTGTTTCCTGCACTGAGTGCATATGCTCAGGGGTGTATTACGTGGGGGTTTTGGGGGTGGTTTTTTGCTGGTGGTGCTTTTTGACTTTTTCCTGAAAAAGGTGTATAAAGATGGTGAGAGAATAGGTAAACTATTTTGAAGAGGGTGAATGGAACTCCAGGCCTTTCATATGAGAAGCAAGGCATGCCCCCAAAATCAGAGAAGGATGAGAAATGGGGCATGGATATGCCTCAAGGTGATGAATCTTTCATGGTTTTTATTTTTCCTTGGTTTACTATGCTCCCTGGCTGTTGGGCTTGCAGCAAATCTGGGCGTATAAGTATGTATGTCTCATATAGCTGTCTACTTTTTGGAGAAAATGTTCCTCCCCAAGTACAGTCTCCTTGTAAATGCTGTCATTTGATATCCTGCCTATTAGGAAAATAGTGATCTGGGAAGGGCAAGCTAAGTCCTGCCTTTCTAAAAAAACAAGAATGAAGCTGATTGTTTTCACAGCCAAGATTTATATCATTCTCACCACGGAGTACTACAAATTCAGTGAGCAGCTTTGTGTTGTTGGCTTTTCTTTACAGAAACTTCTAAAATGCAAGAATTTTAGGTGAAAATACAAAATAGCTGTGCCGTGATCAAGGCATGGATCAGACCAGTTCACTGTCCTAATTTGTGGTGACGGTTTTTGCAAATGTGCTATGTTCTTGGTCAGTATTTATGCACTGTTCAGCACAAGCAGAGTATGTTAACGCACTGTTGAATATTGCAACAACTCCCAAATTTGTCTTTAACAGTTTTCAAGAGATCTTTATCTTCCCACGAAATATTTTTAAAAAAAGATGGGGGAAAAAAGTTAATACTGGAAAAACTGTTAAGGCAGAAAACATTTTTTTGCTTTTGTCCTCCAGAGCTCTCTAAGTCTTAGGTGTAAAGGTTCTGGGCACAGGCTGCCTTACAAAACTTAAGTGTTTTGATATTCCCATCCTTTTGACATTCCCTAAACACTCAGTTCCAAAAGTTTTTGTATTATCTTCAAGAATCAGACTTGTAGGATGGTTTCATAGTGACCATATAGTCATTGTGTTATAAAAAGACTTATCTTGAAGCATGACAATAAACTATTATGAGGTTCTTCCAAATGGTTTTGAAATGTCTGTATCTCCCAGCTTTCCTAAATTTTACCCAGATGTCTGATAAACACAACATTTCAAGCAGTGTGCTAGACTTGGCAGACACTAAATTCAGCAGAATGTAAATTACATTCAGTGTATTTATATATCCTCTTGGCATTTTTCTCCTTCTGTAGAGTCAGCACAAGTTGTTACCCCAGTGAGTCCCATTTACTAGTAGGCTGGAGTTCAACTGCATGAGATACTGTTTAAAAAAAATCTCAAGCAACTCGCTAGAAACTTATGATATTACAGAAATTACTTGCTACTTTATTTCTTTATGATTTTTCTCACTTGACTGTGTATAATAGTTTGGTTTTTTTTTTTTTAATGTCACCAAACTGGCAGTAGCTGTTAAATACAGTATCATCCTAAAGCCTGCTCTAGTGGAAGCTGCTCTTAAATGGCTTTTATTAGCAGCTGCCACTTTAAGGCTTGTGCATAAGGATTTAAAAAAAATAAAGAATTTCAATTTTCAAACTACTAATCTGTGTTTTCAACTTTCTCTAAGCTCATCTCACTTCCACACAATGGTAGAACTTGAGAAATATTTTAATTTCTCAATGTGTTTTAATTTTTGACATGTTAGATATCCTAGGTTTGACAAGCCACATTCTTACTAATTGAATTACTGTAGCACTGAGTAATTAAGCTGCAAACCAGGACCCACTTTGAGAGCTGTCTTAGAGACCTACAGGGTAAAAATTTTCTGATCCAGAGAGATTAAGGCCTCTGAGTGGAAGGCTGAAAACAATCAGTACGGACAAATAGGTGGGAGTATGGAAGCACAGAAGCAAGGTGTTGGTTAGCATGCTGGGCAGTTGTCTTAAATGCCCAAACCCTTATCTGCTGCTAAGCTTCTTGCAGGTATAACATATGGGGAAAGTGAACTTACAAGAAACTGAAGAGGATTTTTTTTTAGTGCTATTAAGCAGCTCTCATCCCTGAATGGCACTGTATTGCTTGGATACTCTGCCGCTAATTCTCTCCTTTAATGACTGTGGACATCACCTGAACAGAAATGAAGGTTAAATCCTGTCTGACTAGCTTAACTAATACAGACCCATTAGCTGTCACAGGTGTCTATGATTAGCCTTTGGTTTAGCAATTACAGAAAAATGTTAAATACTCCCATTTGACTTTACAGAGTAGAAGCAATTTCAAGTGTTGTCTGCTTGCTAGTGCTTCATTAGAAGAATCTAGCTTTGCATATCCTCATAAAAGAGCAAACTCTGTGACTAACAGAATGAGTAAAGCATAGAATAAAACTGCCTCTGTAAGTAGTCTTTGGATTTGGGTTTTCTCCGAGCAAGCTACAATTGTCAGCCTTTTCTCAGGGGTGAAACACTGAAAGTTCTCCGTGACTAAATCTAAACCTTTAGCGGACACATTTGCTGTGCATATAGGTGATGGACTGAATAAGTGTCTTAGAAGGGTTTGATAAGTTATATTTTCTCCCTACTCACAGTTAAGAATGTCTGACTGGGGTGGGGAGAAGGTTGTATTGTAGGTACCGGCAGTATTTGGGTTGAGATTTTTGATGCAAGATGTAGTATTAAATCAGTGAAAAGTTCAAAAGACTGGAATTCAGTATGAAACACTTTATAAATAAGTAAAAAAAAAAAAAAAAATCTACGTCAGGTAGGATGGCAGGGTTTCAGGTGTGCTTTTAGCCCGTAGGCTCCTGTCTCATACTTCTGTACATGTTTCCCAGTGTTGTGGAGCTGTATTCATTCTTGCTGGGACTTCATAAAATAGGATGCACCTATATCAGTATTAATGAAAATCCATCCACATTCAAATTCAGATATCCCAGATATGGAATAGATCTTACTATAAATCATTGGCAAGAGTATAAATCTTAACGTTATGGATGTGTCTAAGGATGAAAATGTAGACATTAATTTGTAAAATCTATGATACTTTGGACAAACAAATCCTTCTTGTTACTGCATCTTTTTTTAAAATGATGGAATATGACTAGTCCCATTATGTGGACATGCTTATGTAACAGCTCATAAATATATATGAAGCCCTTCCTAGAGAAGAGGTCTTAGTAACTTCCTGAGATGACAAATTTAGGAAAAAGACCCATACACCCAGATAAATTAATGTCTCCTTGTCTTTTCAACAAATCCATCTAAAAGTTCCTGAAAGATATATCAAATTTGTAGTTTCTGCTTTCATTTTTCTCTACTTCTTCCTTAAGACCTTTTCACCCTTGAAGAGACATGGTAATTAATAATTACTTACTTATGGCTTTAGGTTATAATGAAAAAACCACCAAAATCATCAAGTTTCTTGCTGTTCCTTGTTTAAAAGGCTGTCCTGGGTTCTGCTTATACCTCTGGGTTTTAAATCCTGTGTTCTTTATTCCAAACAATCAAAATGGTGGGCCTTGAAGCCACACCACAGAATAAAAATTAATGAAACTGAGAACCGATGGAGTTTTAATATAATGAGTTGAAATCCTGCCTGTAACCTTTGACAGTTATTTTTAAGTATCTTTCCTGTGTCTCTCTGCTTTAGTCTTAGATAATGATTCTGAGACATACGCTGAGGAACGAATGTGTGTGATGTCAAGGAAGGTCAAATAACTGAAATATTAGTATAGTTCTAAAACACAGCTGAAATATGTTCAAGTATAAAGCTTCTTAATTAATAGATGGTTAAGCTTTTTGTTAATGTTTGTCTCTGTCAGTCTCTTCAAAGTGTTGGCTTGAAAACCAGTGTTTATACACACTATATAGATATCTATGTGTGTGTGTGTATATGTATCATATCTAAGTTGGCCTCTAAAGTTGCCTTTATGCTGTCAAATTGCTTAGCTAGAAAAATATGGGGATGCTTTTTTGCAGGATAAAGAATAGAAGGTTTTTAGTGGGACTAATAAAGACGACAAAATATTTTGGTGTTTCCTTTTATGTGATGATGAGGATTTTTTTTTTATTAAGATTTAACAGCTCGGATTCTGTAATTGTAATGGCTTTTCACAGAGCAGTATTAAATCAGCTAGCTGAGAAAGGAAAAAAAAAAAAGGCAAAAAAAAAAAGGCAAACTATTCATTCCTTGAACACCAGTGAAAGCAGCTGTGGATGTTTCATAGCTCTAGTGAAGTTGGTGTGAGTGCTTGTGGCAGTGCTTTTTATCCTTCCGTGTTCTGTCAGCTGAAGGCTGTAAGTTTTGGAACAAAGGTAGGCTTTGCTATCACTTGAAACAGTAAAGAATGCGCACAGTCATCACTCCAGAGACCTGGCACCCTGTAAAATGATCCCCCTCTGTTTGAATGGCTTTATTAGATGTCCCCTTTTAGCTGAGAAAAAGAGAATCAGCATTTATCTTCCTTCCCTTGTTCTTGGCAGTGGTGAATACTGAAAGCTATGTGTGACTCGGTGTTGGGCCACGGAGACTCTTCAGGGCAGGGCATATGGTCTGTTCTGGGTTCATAGAATATGTAGGTCAGGAGGATCCATTCTTGCTTGATCCTTAGCCACTAATACATTAAACTGCTGAAATTACCAAAAAATAAAAGCAGGAGTCAGAAACAAGCAAACAACTGCTCTAACTGTTGATGCTATCAAAGGTAGCGTTAGAGATGGGTTCCTGAAGCAACCTCTCAGCCTCAAGGAGTCTGTCCTGGTGTTTTGACCTTCCTTTGAGGATTGCTACTGGAATGACTAGTTATTGCTGCTTCTCTCCAGACTTGGTTTCCCAGAATAGTTAGTTATTAAAAATCAGTTATCCATGAATTAGTTTATTCATATTTTTCCTTGGAGGTACTTTTATTACCTTCTCAATCTCAGGAAGTTGTTGCTCTGGCAGTGTTCCCAGGAGCTGAAATTTAGGGCAGTCCCAAGTGGTCTTTTCAGGGCATTTTTGGTTAGGTCTCCCAACCCAGACTGTGGGTGTCAGCTGTGCCATCTGCCAGTTTTAATCCAGGTACTAGTACTAAAGTGAACATCCTAGGGTGGTCATTAGCAGTCAAGCATACTTTTAAGGAGTCCTTATGTTTTAAAATACTGTGTCTCTACCAACCAGAATTTGTACTTCCTTCAAGCCTTTCTTTCCCATATTGTTAACCTTTCCTAATGCCTAATGCTCTGCACATGGCTGTTAACTTTCTGTTTACATTTGAGAAAGGTGTTTTGGAAGAATACAAAACGAAGTAAGAACTTCTCCATTCTTCTGATTCAGCAACAGTCGATCCCAAACACTGGAATTACACTTCTGGAACAAAATATTTCCTCTTTATAGATGCTTATATTACTTTTATGAAAGCAAAAGGTTTTTATTGGATGACAGTAAATCATACTGATGGCAACAAAACAATAGACAAGTTACTGATGAGGAAATGACTGTCCCACAAAATGTGCACCTGGATAGAGGGATTTAATAGAATCAATGAACTACTACTTGGAGCACTTTCCAGTGTTGTTAAACATTCTGTAGGCTGACAAAATGCCACAGTAGGTTAATTCTGTTCATGGTGGCTTTGTACTTACGCTTAGAGAAATCCTCATGTCACTAATTTACAGTAACAGTGTGGATTGTTGCATATACTTGTCTCCTAAACATTGGCATATTTCTTACTCCAGGCTCGTATTTCCTAATGACTCATTATCAAATCACATTTGGAAAAGGGACTGCTGAATTACTTAGCTAGAATGCAGTCATAGGTTTGGCCTTACTCATGACCTTCACCAATAATAAGAGGCAGCTGCATACATCTTGTGCATGACAGGAATGTTTAATCTCCATTCTCCTATAATACAGTAGTGTAATTGAGAGTGAAATGCATAGGGTCATGTTGTCCCTTCTTTGCACACTACAAAATCACTCTAATCATCCTTTGCACTGAGCTATATGGTATGGATTTTTTTCTTACCTTTGGAGCTAAAATACTTGTGTAGCTAAAACAGGTCTTAACAAGGAGCTCCTAACTGTGTACAAATAAGAGAAATAGCTTTGCTTTTTAGTTCTCTTCAGACAATGCATTGGTTTACTGTATAGTAGTGGGAAGTTAATGTCATTTCATGTAACCCTTTCCGAAGATTGATTAACTCTAGATGTGCTGTCTGTAAGGATAAGAGTTGTGACTTATTCTGAAGAGCAGATCTAATTAAAACTCAGAATTCATAATCTTTGGGCTGAGGCTTAAAATCTGAATGAAAATGCTTAACATTGAAGCTTCTCACCAAAGAAACATTAGGTTTGCCAAGTTTTTGATTTACAGCAAAATTTGTATTTAGTGGTTATCCTAAAATACACGGTATTGATTGTAATGCTTTCCAATATGACGCTATTTACTAAATAGACATTTTGGCAACTGGTACTTTAACAGGTAGCTGATAATTGATGCTCTAAATGTTAATGATTACTGAATTTTTTTGTTTTGATGGTTTTGTGGCAGAAGTACATACTGTAAAGCAATGTACGCTTTTGTAACTCTATGCATAAAATAAAGTCAAATAGAAACTGATTCCCCCCAAACTGAACCATTCTGTTGTGAGGAGTTCAGTAAGATTCCCATGGAGAATACACCTCGTCCCACACAACGAGCACTCATGGATGTATTTCTCCATAGAACAATTTTGTGACCTTCTCTATTAAAGATCTCAAAGTTGTGTTTTCTTCTTTCAGGTAAAGATTGAGTAATATGTAGAAGAGGCCTCCTGCAGCCTCCTAATGTAAGTGTGTATTTCTCATATGAACATACTGCTCTGTTCACTGGGACGTGAGACCCATCAGTGATTTCTTCACATGGCCCTGACAGCAATAAACAAATAAATGAATAACAAAATCAAATCACTGATGTGTTGTCATAGGTGGGATATGCAGTGCAAATCTGTTTCAGTGCCCATTTCACCAGTGTTTGGAAACACCCTGGGGGGGGGGAACCACTCCAAACCAAGTAACTTATGTAACAGGAAACTGTGTGTATCCAAATCTACATGCCTCATGTTTGAACTGGGAGCATGGTTTTGTGCATCAGAACATGTTAGAAACAGAAGGATTCCAGTAAATCCAGTAATGCAAAACAGCTTTAGGTACTCGGGATGCAGGCTGTATATAAGGCTTTTTCTTTGAATAAGAGATTAGGCTGGAGAGTCCAACCCCCAGTAGACAGAGCCGGGTGAGGGTTATTTAACAATCTGTGATAGAGTTTATTCCTCTGTATCTCTTGCAAAAATGTTTCAATCCGATCACAACAGCAGATTTTATGAAGCCAAGAGGCTTGGCATTGCTAAACAGAGTACCCAGCTGCACACCCTAACCTCTGAAGAGAGATTGACTTTCTGCTGAAATCTGTTGTGAGGTACACTCAAATACAAACCTTCTCCTGCTCTCTTCTGCTTCCCTGCTTGTGGCCTTGTGCATCTTCTAATTCTTCACCAAGCTAATGTTATTTAATGGGGAGCTGAACTGTGCCGCTGATGTGCCTGTATGAATTCTAAAATTAAAGTTTAGTCAAGCCAGAGTATCTGCAGACATTGAAGCCTTCAGTCCTTTCAATTCACACCATGTGGCAATAATGGGAACCCAACTGGTCATACTAGTGAGCTGTAACTTAATAGCAATTACCTGAAGAAATTATGTAGTGAAACAAGACCTTTCAGTACTGAACTGTTAGTTTTGCAGGGTGGTAAACCCCCCTGGTTTTAAAGCTAGAAGTAATTTCTTAATATTAACCTGTCTTCATTTGTTATAAGGAACCACCACAATACTTCTGAGCTGGGAAGCAAAGAAGGTTCTTACATTTGGGTTTCATTGATCTTGTTATGGTGCCCCTCTTTGATAGGACTGTGGATTTGTTTTGGTAAATTGTGGTGGAGTACAATGGAAATGGTGCAAGAAAGCATGAGAGAGAGCATGTGGCTGCTGGTGCAATGTATTGAAGTATCAAAGCTTTGGGTATAGCATCAATTAATCATCTGTGGTCTCAGCTATTGGGTGTGGAGGGAAGTGTGCTGTGTTCCCACTCTGTAAATATATTTCTTGGCTAATATAGAACTGTTCTAGTTAGTGGAGTGTCACTTTATTTGTAATTTCTTGAGTACTTCTCAGGCTCCAAATTCCTAAGAATTGAGATAGTTGAGCAAAAAGACCCAAACCAACCAAACAAAAAACCCTCAAAAACATAAATGACCATTGTAAAGAGGGGAGATACTTCCCCCACCCCCTGCCCTCCCTGAAACAGAACAGACTGAAGTTTAAACAGTTTCAGGTTAGCTAAGAAATACAGCAGGGCTAGCTAAGCATGCAGATGGATCAGAAGCTCAATAATCTTCCCATTATGTATACGAATAGGTTAAGACAAAACTTCTGTCAGGCTACCTTGCAGCTCTTAGGTTCTTTGATCATCTTGGGTGAGTAAAATGGTTAATACAGAAATGGCCGGGATTTACCCTGCTGTAGGGTACAAATATGAACTAGATAATATCCAGAGATACTTGCTTGCCCTTTGATTCACTGAGTGGCATAAAATAAACGTGGTTCAGGAGAACTTCTCCCTCTTCCATTTGTATTTTTATGAAGACAAAGAATTATCATCAGTCAGGTTAAGAATAAACCCATTATTAAATGTGTAATGTGAAAGGAAAAACAGTTCATTTGAAAAGCAATGGATACATTTTGATTAATTGTTAAGCATTATGTAAAAAAAAGTTTTGAAATTGCTTCTTGTGCAGTAGTTTAGCTGTGGAATGAGCAACTCAAGCAACTGATGTATTGGCAGACACATACCCTAGTAAATGAGTTCTAAATGATTCACTCTGATAACTAGCAGCTATCACATATATTGCTATTTATCCCTTTTCCCTTGTATAAAGCTGTGGATGGTCTGTCATTATCAACTCTTCTTGGAAGTAACTGTTGCTTTTTGATGATGTGGAGAAGTTGGTTTTTAATTTTGTGCTTTATTCGAGGAATTTGTACTTCCTTAACTGTGACCGAGAACGTTCTCTTTTTTAAAACAGGTCACTTGCAAAAGGGAAACTACATTTAAAGTGGTACCCTTTTCCTTTTCCTTTTCTATAGATCTTTTTTTCTTCTAGTTTTCCCCCCACAAGCTATGGTTTACTCTAGAAGAAATGAGGTCTTGTCCAGCAGTGGGATACTCAAACCTGATGAAATCGCAGGAGACATTTTCATTTTAGTGACGGAGAGGAACAAATAGATGTGTCTTCCTTGATCCCAGCTTTCCAGTTACAGTGAGAAAGAGGCAGACACTAGAGACTGGGTCTGTTAGAGCCAGCTTGCTTGCCAAAGGAGGTAAAAACAGATAGTTCAATGCTGAGAATGGTGTCATTTTCTTTCCCCCGCTCCAGTGTGGTAGTTTTGTTGTTGGTTTTGGTTTTTTTGCTTCCCTCCACCCTTCTCCTGTTCCTCTTCCCTTGGAAATGGGCTGGAAGTTGATAAAAGTACTACTTGCGCATGGATCCCTAGCTGCGACAAGGCAATGCTGATAAAGGTTACTTCTGTACTTACATTGGAGATGTGCAAGGGTCAGGTGCCTCTCTGTAAGATGAGCAGCAGCTGATTGTCAGGGAGCATCAATATTGTCTTGCCTAAAATATACAGCAGACTCCAGATAGCCAAGTATATTGGTTTTACTCTCTGTTTCGAATGTGTGGAGGTGATTGTTCAAATGCAGTGGCCTAAAGTTATTAACCCATTGAAATTATGATCTTCGAAGTACTCTTGACAGATAAGAAATGTGCTATTCCTTATCTAATAATCAGAACACCTCTGGGGTACATCTGGAATAGTTGCGTAATATAATTTTTTCAATTTAAATAAATTTTTAAAATGTCACTAAACTCAGGTTTTTTTAGAAGTCTGAAAATAGTAATTGTATCATTTTGGATCTTTGCAGGATAGTATAAATAGTGTACTGCTTTTGAGATGAAGTTATAAATGAACATCAGAGGTTTTAATACATGATATATTTGATATCAGTTAAGTGAATCAGATAAGAGATGCTTGTGACTATGTCTGCTTTCTGAGAATAAACCAGCTGGTATTTATTTGGGAAGAATTAAGAAAACACCCTCTTGTTAATGATCCGTTGCATGATCTGACATCTGGTAAACGAATATGTTGTCGTCTTTATGGTGAAAATCACCACAAATCTTTAAAGATCTTGAGAGCCATTCAACTTCTTTATGCTTTCTAAAATACAGTAATTATGGTAACAATTGCTCTTATTAGGAACATTATTGAATGATGGTAACCCAAGGCCAGTCTCAGTAGAATCTGTTAGTAGAGACAATAACAACTGCCAATTCCAGAAGTAGTTTCGCTCTTAAGCAAACAGGTGGCTGTGGTTAGTAGAGTTTCTTTTCTGTAGTGCGTGTGGTAGGATACAGTAGAGTCAATTTTAATGGAATCCTGTAATTTAAACTTTTTTATTGATCCCTTCACTGAAGAACTGAGCATCTGGAGCCATCTTGACTTGGTTGTATTTGTTTTAGTGAGACTTCTTACGGTGAGAGTTACTTTTTACTTTCGAAACTGTGTATGTGCGTCCTTGAATGTGTATCAAAGATGATGTCAAGCTCCTTTTGAACCTTCCTGAGGATACAATTCCAAACATAGCTTGGATTTCCTCAGAGCCCTGCCAGTTTCCCTTGCCTGTTCTGCAGGTGGTCAGAATTTAGAAAGTAGTATTCCGCTCTTATTGGTATTTCATAGAATTAGTAAAAATAATATTTTTTCTGACTTCTAAAGATGTGAGATTCAGGGTGATGACCAGATGACACAAGATAAAAAAAAAAAATCTAAGTTCCTTAATATACAATTCATTATATTTGTGATGGGAAGCCACTTAAGATTATTTCTTTGTTTAATACACCCAAACTATTAAATCAAAACTTGTTAAAGTGAAAGAATCATTAAAAGAGAAATGAAGGCTCTGAAATAGATGGGACAAAATTTATTCCTTCACTGAAATGAGTGAGTTCAGGCAATAACATTTGGAGATGGAATCTCTAAGACCCATTTCAACTGTCAGGATCTTCTTGTTAGATCCTTCAGTTTAGTTTGGTGTCAATTTTCTTTTTTAGTGGACTTACGAGGCAGTAGATGGGGATGTAATGCTGGTGATTTAGAGACGGGTGGATGCAAAGCCTATTTTTGAAAAGGCCAGGCATCTCTCTCTCCTTCTTTCTCTATTTGCACAATAACTGTCTTTCAGATGCTTGTCACCTTTTAAAGTTTGTATGACTTGTTGCAAAGGTTGTCACAGTTTTATTTTCCATCGTAACTATTGTCTGTGTAAAGCACTTCTTCCAATAGTCTCTCTGAAGATGACCTTTCCTTAGCTTAAGTTCATGCCCTTTGTTGTTGTATTTCACACAAGCTCCTACAGCCTTATAAACAGTCCCTTTTGTTCTTTTACAAAATTCTTGTGTAACTTGGCAAGATCTGCTCTTTTTCCAAAGGCTAGATCTCATTCCTCTAAGTTTTTTTTTTTTAATTCATTATTATTATCCTAGATCTTCCAGTGCCTCCATGACTGAATGACATCTTTATAGCTTTATTTTTGCATACTTCTCATAAAGCAGTGATTGGAAATGTGAGCATCGTTCCACGTGTGCTCTGAGTCTCATATATATACAATAGATTATGTTCCTCTGATTTACATCATGTTCATACATGAAACCATTCAAAATTGTATAAGTAAGTAGCATTTGTTGCATTTGAATGCATGGTAGTATAGGTTTAAATTTTCAGTGGTTTTTTTCATGGTAGCTTTTACTCAAAATATGTATCTGTATAATTGGCAACTAAAGAAATGACCCCATTTATGGGCATAATCTGCACCAGAAACAGCCAGTTACATACTGAAAGCATCTAGCTTTTTTTATCAACTGAATTGCTGTACAAGTTCATTTACCTGCTTTAAAAGTATCTGCACAGAATGGTAATTTCTCAAGGTAAATCTGTGTGAATATTCTCTCAACTTTGCAGTAATTGGTTTAAGCTATTTTTGCTTCTGTAGGAATGAATTTACCATAGGAAAAGAACAAAAAATTCATCAAATTCTTTGTTAGAACTGTTGCTAAACATCTTCTTACAATCTTAAACTGTCTTTTATATTTGAGGGCCCAGTTAGCTCTTGCGATAAGGAGTCTCTCCTATAATAATACATTCATAGGAACTAGATGTACGGTGTCTCTTGTTCCTTTATGGTTAATACTTTCTGTAATATCAGAATTGTTTATTAAAGCACTGGGAAGTACTTTCCTCTCTTGAGTCTCTTGGATATCTTTTAATAAAAATATTTTTTTTCCTTATTTTTTCCAAAGCTAAGCTGCCTGGAGTCTTGAGAAGGTTGTGTCCTGTAATATAAGCTAAAACTGATCTGATTCTGATAAAGTATATAGTTGATGTAGGACGTAAGTCATCTGACACTGGTTACTTGAACAGTTAACTGAGTAATTGTCTTCATAGTACTGTTACCCCTTACCCACAGTTTGTTAGCTGTAGTGTGTCTTCTGTGCTTTACTTTATTGCTCCTCTTATGTGCCTCAGAATTCTATTTGTATCTATATCACTTCATTGTTTATCTTCTGGAATCAACTCAAATGATAAAATTTTCTTGGTTTTGATTGTGCCTTGCTGCAGGGCTCATTGCAAACATCTGTTGATTTCTTTTGCCTTCCTGAATGGGAAGGGACCAATTTAATAATTACTACATAAAATTCAGTTTTACGCTGCACAGTATGATAGAAAACAGGCTTTCTAAGGGAACTATCCTAAAGGTTGATTAGATAATAATATTTTCTTTAGAATTTTGTCATTTTAAAAATTAACTGTATGGAAGGATTATGAACTGTATTATAAATGGTTTTGAAGCTTTCATAGTACATTATTGTTAATGTCTGACACATGCTGGTTTTGTCTTTATTAAATACTGTAGGATATTATCAGAAGGATTATTCTTGTGGTGCAACATAAGTTATAATTCTTCATTGCTTTTTTAGCAAGCAATGCTTCTGTTTTAAAATGTTATTTCTTCTTTTTGGTTATAGAGAAGTACTTGTGCTATTTTTCATGTCCCATCAATAGCCGGTTCTGTGCATCAGCATTCCTTGCTATTGTACTGTCACTACTTCTTTTCTGAGTTTTTTTATTATTATTATTTAATCCTGGTAATAATCCTTTCCTCTTTTTATCTCAAGCCTAGTTCTGAAAAACATAAATCCACGGAATATGATCCACCTCGGCGTTGAGAAAACATCAAGTCAATGGCATGGCTACTGAGAATGCTGAGGTACCATTAGTAAAATGGCTTCAGCATTGAATCATGTTGTTAGTTCATAGTTATTTGGTGCTGGATTTTACTTAGATAGTTTGAGCAAGCACTGTCTGTCTAACTTTGGCCTTGAAGAAAGTACTTTATTTCAGTGGACATTGCTTGACTATATCTTCATATTTGAGCTCTGTGCCGTCCATGAATGGGAAGTTGAACGTACTATTTAATTACACAGATATATCCAAAAGGGAGGTGGTAATGTGGGTGCGTTGTGTTTTTTGTTTTTTTAATGCAACACTAGATCCCATGTCATTGTCATTTATTAATTCTGCAAAGTAAAGGGCCATCACCAAGGTGTTCTATGGTAAAAAAGCAGGAGCATGTAGGAGTTAGTAATGACTTCTTTACAGGAGGATACCGTAATATAAACAAATGGCTAAGGAAAGAATGTCCATGTTAAATAATACAGATTTAAGGATTATTTCTGAAGATGAGGAAAAAAAATCCTTAGTCTAAAGGATTATTTACACATGCACGTATGTATACATGCACATGAAACTGAAAGTTAATTCTTAGATCTTGCTTCATCTGTGGCATGCATTTGGGCTGCTAGGCACAATAAAATCCAGTGCAGGTTCTGCTGTCTAGGGATGAATAAGACATTCTTGTCGTCAGGGTCTAAAGAGGGAGAAACCAAGCCATACTGGAGCCTTGATTTATAGCAGGGTGAAAATAAAGCCTCATATGAAAAGTCTCCCTAAGATTCTGTTGTTTGTTTTCCAGCATATAATAATCTTCACTGACTTTGACTAAAGCTTCTTGGTTTTGCCATGTGAAAACAGAAGTGCTTTCAAACTATGATAATACTAAGAAAATTTGACTTTCTAAGTCTCAGACCATAGTTACCTCAAATCTGATATCCTTAGCACGGGTCATTTTTCTGTGTTTGCTCACAAATAGCTGGCAGTACCTTTCTGAGCAGAGCAGGCTGTGAATACAAAATATTAATAAACCAGAAACATGTCGTTTCAAGACAAGCAGTTTTTAAAAATTGCATTATGTATACTTAATGCCTAACTGACCTTTTCTGCTGTTTCTTAAATCTCTTAAAAATTCATCTAATTTCAAAGGCAGAGTATTAGCCCATTTGTATGTAAATTGCTTTTAATTCATGCATTGATTTGAAAGACTAATCCAAAAGATCCTTTGCCACAGGTGACCTTTTTGACACTGTACTTCTGGGAAGACTGTAAAGTGGTTTCTTACGACCTCGCATCCACCTGTAGCATAACGTATGCCTACTTCAGTCTGTATAAATCAGGCATAAGAGAGTGGTTTTCAACCAATATTGAATTATTAACACTATAATGGTCTTGGTTACAGTTATAGTTAAAATAGGTCCTCTTTAAACCAATGATTATTTTCTGTTGGCATTCTAGCTTGTTTTAGATGTTAAATGCAATTAAGGTGTTCACTGATTATGCCCCTTCAATAACAAATAATAGTATAATCTAGCTCTTAAATGACAGTCTCCAAAGACTGTAAATTTCAAAAAACATTCAACATTATTTGCCAGAATTTCATGTCACCACAAGAGCTGCTAGAACAAATATGTTAAAGCTGACCTCTACTGTTTCCTATAGTAAAGGTGAAATGCATCTCTTTGCAGAAAAGAGTATACAAAATTGGGATTATTAGGGACTATATGTCTTCATCCATTCACACTCCGGAAAGTGACTCTTGATCTACATCTGCTGCAGTGTACATTTCACTGCAGACAGTGAAGAGTCACCTGGCTTGATGGGCAGTCTATTATTTACTATTTTCTCACTGTGGCAGGTTATTATCAGGAGGCTCTATAATAATTCTGCTGAATTACTGTGCTTGTTTACTGCTAATATATAATGTGGAAGAAAAAAATGCTATTTTTGTTTCTGATTTCTCTTTTCAAATAAAATTTTTTTTCTGTCAATTAAAGATGCAGAAGAAAAATGGTACAAAGATCTAACATAAAAGATTTTTGCCTATTTGCGTAGTCACCAATAAGACAACAAATGATCTGATGTTCTGAAGATGTATTTTAGTTCAGTTACGATGAAATTTTTGGACTAAGGAAAGACAAAACCTGCTTTTATAAATCCGTTAGGCAATGAAGTATAGCAGACAGTGCATTTCTATATTATTATTGTTATACAATAGGTGAAGATTATTTTGTGGTGCATGCTTCATATGAGAAGGCATAAAATACTTTACACTGAGTTATAATAAAGGAATAATGCTTTGCCATGTTACATACAGTAATGGAAAAATGCAGTAACCGAAACAAAAAAATGTGGAGACAGTGAGCTCCAAATTGGCCTGTGTCTGTAATTAAGACATACTTTTTCAGTCAAATCAGGATAAATAAATGTTAGTGCTCCTTGTGGGAGGACAGGCCTGTCTGCTCTCTGTTGACTAAGGAGATTTTTTCAGAAGAATGAGAACAAGATGGCATCTGAAGCGGTGTTTTATCATTTGCTGTTAACAAACACACAAAAACCCCCTCAAACCCACCTACCCACCATTGTTTGCAGACTAATATAAATGGCTTAAGAAGACATGATAAATACACATGACAGAAATAGGTGCTAGAAACAAGAACATTTCCTGACAGACATTCTTAATAATTGAACTATCTACTTACCTGCTGTTTTAGCCATAAGTTGTTAATTATATCCTAACTTGGCTTGTGGAGATTTCCTACCATTAATAAACTATACATCACTACTGGGCATAGTTTTTTTCCTTCTGAAATATCGATCAAACATTTAGTTACCACGATTAAATAGTGTTATCTCACCTTGTAAGTATCAAAAGGGGTTTTATTTAATGTAAGTAAACATGCAGAAACACTGGAAGAACTAGGCAAAAAGAGAATATTGGTGTTTTAAGGAAACTTGGAAAGTTTGATAGAGTTGAACAGATGTATGCTGAAAATGTTTTTAATAAAAACAAACCAAAACAACTACCCCAAAACCCCATAGATGATGGGAGGACATCCTAATGGTCTCGCCTTCGTATTGAAGGCCTGAATGGCTGTAGCTTTGAAAATCACGTGCACAAGGGAACGGGACAAAGATATACATTAGTATCCTTGTCTGTTTGCTTATGCATGCGGTTACCCTTATTATTTGCTATGGTAATACAGTTGTCTGCTTAAAAATTAGAGATAATTAGGTAATTAAAGGAATAGATGTAGGGAATGCTGCCGAAAATTAGCTGCTCATGACAACAGATGTGATGGTGTATGTGGCTGAGCCAAGACCAAGAACTAAGCTGTCTAATGAGAGACTGGTAATTCTGGAAATTTTTCTGGGTTTGAAATGGTAGTGTTGGATTTAAATACCAAACCCAGAAGGTAGTGTCCACGTAGAGGTTACTTTGTTTTGCTGTTATCGTACTGTTGTATGATGAAGAGTAGGACATTGTTTACTGTTACAGAATTTGTCAGCTTTTGGGTGGGTTGAAAGGAAATGAATATTTCATTTTGTCTTACACTGTTGTAAATACAGACATAAATTTATGGATGTGTTTATGTATATGGGCTTATTACCTAGAGAACAAAATGCAACGATAGTAGTATTAAACAATAGCAGTATTAATAAATATTCATAAGATGGGAAAACATTTTTGATTAGTGCTAATATTTAAATATTCTCATATCTATTTCCTCTGGCTGGATAAGTGTATTGTTAATGAGCTATTTTTTGTCATCTTTTGGAGTGTACATGAGAAGGATGGAGAAGGAAAAGCACAGAAAGACACCAACTTTTGAGTATTTTCTGAATTACTGAAAAATGTGTTGCACTATGAAGAGTGATGAGTGATAATACTCTTATAGCATTACTGCATTTTATTACAGCTATGAATCTGTCCCAGTGACGACAGCATTTCTGAAAGCTGTGTCCATTATCCTCCTCCCAGCTCTGGACTGGGGTTCTGTTTAGCAGATATGAAAACATGTTGGATTTTGGTATTGGGTAGCAGTGCAGACAAAAGAAGACCTGAATTTTCAGCTATTTTAAATAAAAAGGATTCAGCTTCATGTCTTTATGTGTGCAAAGATTTGTAAGGTCTAACCATTGTGCATACAAATAGTTGTCTTATATTTAATATGTGCTAAGTATATAAAATTAAGAACTTCAATTTTTTCTGTAACTACTACATTGGTATTTCTATTTAAGTATAAAGAGGTGTTCCAGTATAAAGTGGGAAGTGGTGCTGCGCTAAATATTAAATTAAATACCAC
Organism: Phalacrocorax aristotelis; assembly: GCF_949628215.1. Classification (NCBI taxonomy): domain Eukaryota; kingdom Metazoa; phylum Chordata; class Aves; order Suliformes; family Phalacrocoracidae; genus Phalacrocorax; species Phalacrocorax aristotelis. The sequence goes on from NC_134281.1 coordinate 10,031,782, forward strand.
TTTGAATAGATGTGAAAAATTACCTGGGGCTTCCAGTATCCATGATCTGAAAACCTTACATCCCTACTTGACTGTTGCCGAACGGCTCTCTTCGCCACAGAATACAACAAACAAGTCTCTCAACAGTGCTACTTTCAAGTAAAGCCTCTGTTGCAGCAGGTAGCATTTAATGGGTTGGGACTTGTGACTTCATCGAAGTCAGTTCCTGAGAGGTGGATTTATGTACAAACCTGGGGGGATCAGGGTGATTGATAATGATATATTCACAGGGTAACTGTCAGGAGGAACAGGACTGCAGTACCAGGGATATAAATGAAGATCTTGGCTCAGCAACATAATACTTCACAGACTGACAGCAAAAATAAGACGACAGAAAAGATTTATATTGATCAAAAGAAATACTAGCCTTGGGCTAAAGGAACAAAGGGATTAACAAAAAGTGATGCAACTGGCAATCAATGACTAAATTCTGACATGATTCAGTGGACACACCTTGGAAACGTGTGAATTCATGTGTCAAGGAGAGGGGTTGATGGCTGTATTAGTGCTGAAGTATTCTTCAACTGGATGTAAACATAAAAGAAAAAAAGGGTACATAAAGGGGCACGTGAGATTATGTACTGAGCTCCTTTCAAGTTTTTCTTAGACTGTTGTGATGATACCCACAATGTCACAAGTTGAAGAAGGGCTACCTTAACTTCTGAGTGCCATGGAGACAGCTTTCTTCTGTGACTGTGCTGCGTGCACGTGGGATGGCATGACTTACAGCCCACCAGACAGACAACTGGATTTGCCTTCATAAAAGATGTTCCAGTTCACCAGGTTTAATGTGCTGTGTTAGTGTGCTTATGTTTTGTGAGAGTTACACGTGTTACAAGTAGAATTGGGGCCTTTGCTGTAAAGACAGGTAGATGTCCGTTATCCCTACTATAATTTCCATGGCTGGAGTTGCACCTTATTACAATAGTGATATGCTAATAAAGCAGGAAATGTATTTTTCCTCTTGCAGGAAAGGGGTGATCAGATCCTGTTGCATCAGCTAGGTGTTTAGTGGTAGTGTCTTGGCGTACAAGTCAGCTGTTCAGTGACAGGTTCACTGCTCTTTCTGGTCATCTAGTAAGTGAAGTAGTACTCTGTGCTCCCTGTAGGCGTCTGAAATGAAGGGCTCAAGACTCTGTAAAGCATTCTGTCTGACTTCTGCTATGTCTCGGAAGAGCAACAGCAGCATAGTAAGTGTATCAAAGATAAGGTTTAGCTGAATTCAGGCAAGTGAGCTGAAGCTGAACAGCCCTTTTAGGGTTGTTGGATAACCAAACCTGAACTGTGTCAGGGAGGAGCACATCAATATGGGGATGAGGAGAAGATGGAGTGTGTTTGAAGAAGTTATATCCTAACTTGGCTTGTGGAGATTTCCTACCATTAATAAACTATACATCGCTACTGGGTATAGTTTTGTGTGTTTGAAGTAGTCTTACCTTGCTCAAAGGATACTCTGAAGAGGTCTCAGTATGTATAAATCAGCAAATCCATGCAAAGTGCATTTGTCTCTGAGCTTCTATTACCCTGGAATTTCTGTCCCGTTTCAGTAGATTTTTAGGATATTATGGCTGCTACAGAGAGCAGCTTAGATCTTCGCCTGGAATATTCAAAGAAGAAAAGAAACTATATCTGCAAGAATTCAGTGGGTTCTACGCACTGAACTCCTCCATTTTCTACATCAGTTTCAATAGCAATAAATGGATGAAACCATGTCAGTATTGCCTGAAGAGATCTCCTCTAGCAGAGGGGAAGTCTCTTGTGATATTCACATCTTCAGTATCAGTGTTGTTTGCATGGCAGGCAAATAGCAGTAAGAGGTGGGAATGTGGAATGGAGCTGGCCATAGCTTCTTGGGGTATTGTCTTCTGTGAAAGTACATTTTCCAGTTCTATACCAAGAAATGTTTTTCTGAGGTGAAAGTTGGTCTGATGATTGTAGTTAGATCTTAAGGCTTTCAGAACATAGTCCAAAAACATATCAACAAGCTTTGACTATGAAAATTTTGTTGAGAGAACTGTTTCATGCTTTTGGTACTAGAGCAGTTGCACTGTCTTTTGATGAAGTTCAATTCGGAGACTCTTATTGTTCTTCAGAAACCTTCTTTTCATGACAAGTGGATCTGATTTTCAAGATGTTTAATTTTTTTGCCTCTTGATGTAGTAGATAATCCAGATACCATGCAATATTGGGAGAACATTTTTAGCCTTCTGCAAATAGCATTTCCTTGTGTGAATTCTGCAGAGCAAATTGTTTTGCTTGTCCAATTTGTCTTGTGTAATATGTAGTTAAACTAAAGTTTAAGGGTTGTATGTTCTTCCCATCTGCAGCCTATTTTATAGTTCAGATATAGTAGCTAGTTTTGGGCTAATTCTGAGTATATGTAGAGCTTTAATCATGAGACAGATCTTTGTGTGATTCTTAGGTTCAGTTTAGTTTTCCTTTGTGGAAGTGAAGCAAAATGGAATATTTACTTGTTTATAGCTCTAGTTAATTATTTTAATCTTTATGTTGTGCTGTAGTATCTTTTAATAATTCTTGTAGGGTGCGCTGGTTTCGCAGAAGAAAACACGTCAGACTGGTCTAATGCAAATAGCTTGATAATATTTCCATCTTATCACAAAAATGTTTAATGTTGCTGGGCTGTACCATTCTGCATTATCTGTGGTTAATGGAATCAATGTCTGATCAATGGAGAAGGACCAATTTGGTAGAAAAAGGCATTTTGAACAGAAGTACTCGAGATCATTGCGAATGTGGGGAAAGTAAACCAAATAGATATAAACTATAAAAATGGAGTTGAGTGTCCTTTTTGTTTGAGCTATCTTTTTTTTTTCCTCATAAGAAATATTTTATTTGTTTCTATGCTTTAGTATGTTAAAGGGCTAACAGTAAGAAAGCCAATTTGGCTCATATGTTTTTTTAGGTAAGATTTATTTTTTCAATATTTATTCTTTTGAAAATCAACTTTTCTAGAGATGTCAGAAAATCTGTAAAAGGTAAACTGGTTAAAAGGAAAATGCCTTAAGTATAGATCAAATCCTGTAGTTCTTCATGACTAACTCAAATCATGAAAGTCCCTTTGCAATCACAAACTACTATGGATAGTCTGTCTCATGTTGTTAAGTTTCAGTACATCTTAATTTAAATTTTTTAAAACCACGTTGCTAATGAAATAACATTAGTTGTAAAAATACTTTTAAAATAACAGATGTTTAATTTTTTTTCCTATTCCATTTCTTGAAGTTTGGAAACTGAAATAATTGACATTGACTTGCATTTAAGGAGAGGTTACGTGGGACAGCGGAGCTGTTCTAACAACTTCATGCTAGTGGCAGGGGTCCTGTGACTCTGCTCTCCCCACTCTGGGGTGCATCGAACCCATCCCTGAACTGACTCAACTTGTAACATAACACAAAGTGTGCGATATGCTGGGTTTTGAGTGCGCTTTCCAAAGGGCATGCGTGGTGCCAGAGCTGAGCAGCAGGAGCATGTCTGGAAGGACAGGGGACATGGAAGAGGAGTTCCAGGATTCCCCTTTTAGAGGCAAACTCTGAGCTTGCGCAGCCATCATTTGTATCTTCACTCTTTAGATGTTCATGTAGTGGTGGAGTGCAGTCGCATTTGTGCTAGAAGTGCTGAAAGGCAAAGGACTTCATATATTAAATGTTAATTTCTAGATTTTTAAAATATGGAAGACTGTTGCTCAATGTTTCAAAAAGCTGATGTGATTGTATGTAAGCTGTGGGTCAATTTCATTTGACGCTATCCCTTTCAGAAGAAACATCTCATTTTGTTGCTAAAATTAATTATTTTTTCCTGCTATTTAAGCTGTTGCTAAGCAGATTAAATCATGTAATTTGATTTTTTAAAAAAATCATTTTTGCAATGAAGGCAATCTAAGTGAATGGATAGTTTGAGGGGAAAGGGCTTGCTAAACTCCTCTATCAGTGTTAGCTTGTATTCATTTCATCCTTCTCAATATCACAATGAAACTACTTCATTGTGTAATTTCCATGCATCTCCTTTGGCTTCCCCCCACCCCCAATTCTAATACCTGCTTGCTATTGTATTACAAAAGAATCAAGGAACAAGTGCATTTGCATGAAGGACATTTTAAATTCTAATGTCAGGTGTCGTTAGTCATTTTTGTTATTATACCTGTAAAGCTCAATTTCTGCATACAGGAAAGACTGTGGGGTAGGAATCCATTTTGGAAATAACTCTTTCGGATTAGCCTTTCACTTTCTGTGACTTGCCAAATGCAAATTAAAAAGAATACAGAATCAAAATAGTTCACATATATTTGAATTTTCAGCATCTGTTTTCCATAACATTTGTTTAGAGAATTTGTGTTGTCATAAACATTTCCCACAATTTATATTCCTTCTATTTTTACAATCCTTTTTCCTTCAAACTTTTTTTAGTTTTCTGGTTGTATATTTTTCTTTGAAAATTACCTTAAAAGCCTTTTTCCCCTCTTAAATTGTAAACCAGATGTAAATATATCTGCTTATTTGAATTAGTTCTCAGGTTTTTTTCCCCTGAAGGCAGAAATGTATTTGTTCTCAAATGAAATCAGACATTACTTAGTTAATCTCTAAAAGGAGCTGCATGCATGAAATAATTTATTATCATTACTCTGTTATTAATAATAACAACAAAGCCACAGAGGTCAGTTTGTCAATGACATGAATGGTTATAGATTCTGATGGTTTTAGTGATGTAAAAGCTAATTAAACACAACTTTGCTGTTCTTAAGAAAAGTGCAGGGTGATCTTAAATGCATTTGTTGTTGGCTGGAGCCAAGTGCTGTGCACTCCTCCCTCATCCTGCTGGTAAAGGTTAACCTGACTTATCGTTCAGTTGTTTATCTGCCTGGTTATCTGCTGGTGGCTGTGTAAAAGAATGGATTGCAATTTCCATGTTAGCTGAATAATGCTGATGCAGTGTGATGTTCTGAGTGAGGAGCAAGTTTCAGCACAACATTTGGTCGTCACCTTGGAGCATTATTCCTGTCATGTATTGAACCTTGCTGTTTGTCTCTTGTGTTGGAACTGAGGGTGGATGTGTACTGAGGATGTCTGCAGAGCCGCTGACTCTTGTCCAAGTAGAGAATTTGATACCTTGCAGCTTGCCTATATTCGGGGTGGGGGGTCGGGGGGTGGGAAAGAGAGAGAGAGAGAGAGAAACTTGCTTTTTAAAAAAAGGTTATGTATGTTAGATAAACCATGTCTTGAAGAATAAATGGTTACATTTACATTTAAATTTAAAAACAAAAATCCAACAGGAAAAAAAAAGAATGTTGGAAGTCTTCAGCCTAGCTTAGTAAGCAGGAAATTTAGTAAGTGGTTTTGAGTTAAATATTTGCCATAGTGTAAGCTATCAAATGGAAAGTAATGTATTGAGCATTAATTGACCTTAATTGCTTGTGAAAAATCCTAATACACTCTTTTCAAGCTATATTAACAATTGAGAGCTGACTACAAGTTTACTGAACATAGGAGGCAAAAGATAAGTGATTTTATAGGTAAGCAATGACATTCTATTTTGGCAATTTAAAGGAAAAAAAAAGTGTATATAATGCTCTGCAGTGCTTCACTGTGGAGTGGATTATCATCTTTGTGTAGCGGACAATCATTAATTGTGTAGTAAAGATGACAACATTAGGCATTTTTCTTTATCTACAGCTGATATTAGCTTTGCATATTGGGTACATAAGTACATCAAGAAGGACTTGATACACTTAGCTGCCGTTTTGTATTCTGTTGTAAGTAAAGGCATGTTATGCCTAATGCACTTTGTGTTACGAAGGATAAGAAATAGTGTAGAACTATAAATACATATGCTTTTTGTGAAAGGTGAAAAGTGCAAATGTTATTTTGTGTAAAATTGGTTGAAGTTATATGGATGTAATATGAATGCATAGCTGTGACTTTGTATATTTAGGAATCCGGTTTCAGACCTCAACATTTTAACTACTAATTTGAGAGGAATAAGTGAGAAGGGTATAAATTTAACATGAATATGCTGTAAATAAATTTGGAGTTCATTTCATTTGCTTACTCGTTAACAGAAGAAACCAATATCCTATAGAAATAGCAGAGCTTTGCTTCAATCTGTGGACTGGTACGCTTTATGGAGATACTGCAACCTGGTTATTCCAGTTTGCCAAAAAATATGGAAAGCTGCATTTTCCTTTTGTGTATTTCTACTGCTTGGAGAATTTCTCACTTCAGAGTCACAAAGAATTAAATTCACAATTCCCATCCCCTTACAGAAATTTATTTTTATAATATCCCTCTATTGAGTTTCCTCTCAGAGAATTTCTTAATCTCCTTAAAATTGGCTGCTTGCAGATCCTGTTCTGTGGAAAAATCAGTTAAAATGTTTAGTGTGTTAACTAATGATAACTTATTCTAATATCACACTGTTTTACTTTATTAAGAGAGGTCTTGGCTGCATTGTGATTCTGTGAAGGTCAGGACTTTGGCTTAGAAGGATCAAAGAACTTGTTGTTCTCTTCAAATGTTGAACAAGGATAAACCCAGTAGATCATGCTGATACTTGACATTTTTCTTCGTGAGCTAGAGGACTCTTATCGGAAAACACATCTGCCTTCATACAGTCTGAAGCATAGGAAGACTCTTTTCATATTGATTATGGATTTTTTTTCTTCCTTGTTACTGATTGCGGAATTTGTTTCTTGAGGAAGAGAAAATCATAAACTTTCCCCTTTATTTACTGTCTGAACATCTAGGCTTCTCACAATTTCCCCTTCCACAAGATTCTTCAGAGCAGTTTTGGAAATCTGAGGTTAATCACTTTGGTAGTGTTCTTGCAGTAAGCATGATGTAAATAATGGTACATGTAGAAGCTTTATTGACTTAAAAGTAACAAAAAAATTAAAAAGGAAAATTCAACATTATACTCACTTTGAAAATACAACTTTTTTCTTATTTATTTCAATGGCCTTTGGTTGATTTATTCTGACGTCAGTGAACTTTGGATCAAACAAAAAATTATTTCCCTTCCATCTCTTCTTTCCTCCTGTCTAAAAAGTGTTTCTTTCCCCATCGCTGATGATCTTTATTTGGTTTTATATACATTCTACCCTATTTGAGCAAAGTCCAGAGCATCTTATAGTGCGGCTTACGGAAATTTTATCAGCATCAGGATAATATTAAGAGGAGGAATCAAGCAATTACTGTCGTTCAAGGTAAGATCAGCATATCTGACTAGATGTTATATTACTATGTGTAGCAAAATTTCAAAGTTAATTTAGACTATGTGAAGTAAAGTCATCCTTTTTCAAATGCATGAGAAGAGATGATTAAATTCCAGATTCCAGTGTAAATTAGCTTCTAAACATAGAGGTTTGCAGCTTGAATTGAATCAAAGAGTGTTTCAGAGGTTCAGTGTGTTAACTATTTGCTGATGGCTTTGCTCGATTCATTTCTGGAAATGATATCTCACTAGGGTTGTCCAATTCACAGTATATAATGGATTAATGGTTTGGAACTTTATCTATAATTCTTTGGCTTTATGTTTAAACAGTTCATAAACTCTTGATATCCTTTTTTCCCCTCTTGAATTCATTAAGAAAATACCATAAAGGAAAGCTAGCGCTTTCTTTTCTTCATATTTTATTATTTAGAAAAATGAATGATTATATCAATATTCTAAACCACTGTAATGTAATAATTTAAGGACTTCAGGGAAAGAAGAAAACAGAAGTCAGACTTCTGTTGAGTCCTTTCTGTTAAGAAGAGCTAAAATTCATCAAATGCCTGATGGATAGGGTGGTTACCCTTTTAAGGCTTAGAAAGCTAATATGCCTTTCCTTTGCAGCCCTAGCAGACTGTGGAATACTGTTACTGTGGGTATGGCAGCTGCTTGAATACCATACAGGGCAACCACTGTTTTTATTCTTTGATTTCTTTCATTAACTCATCTAGTACCAACCCTAATTCTAAAACGTGTTCTACCAAAACTGTGTTTTCAGTATTTTGAGCTGAACGCAGCGAGGTCTGCCTGTGTTTCCTGCCATCAGCTGTTGTCTTGAAATTTATAAGAGTGATAACCTATCATTGTATTCTGTGGTTGGTTGACCCTGGCTGGAAATGTCTTTTTTTTTGTTTCTGTTGTTGTTGTTCCAAAATAATCTTATGGGCTCAGATCACCTTTAAAGAATTGCAAAATGCTCTGACATCAGAAGTCCCCTAACAATGATCATTTGTGGTGGGTTGACCCTGGTTGGACACCAGCTGCCCTCCAAAGCTGCTCTGTCACTGCCCTCCGCAGCTGGGCATGGGAGAGAAAATATAATGAAAAGCTCGTAGGTCAAGATAAAGGCAGGGAGAGATCACTCACCAGTTACCATCACTGGCAAAACAGACTCAACTTGGCGAAAATTAATTTAATTCATTACCAATCAAATCAGAGTAGGGTAATGAGAAAATAAAAACTAAATCAGAAATCACCTTCCCCCCACTCCTCCCTTCATCCCGGGCTCAACTTCACTCCCAATTTCTCTACCTCCTCCTCCCCCAGCAGCGCAGGACGGGGAATGGGGGTTGCGGTCAGTCCATCACACCTTGTCTCTGCCACTCCTTCCTCCTCAGGGGGAGGACTCCTCACACTCCTCCCCTGCTCCAGCGTGGGCCTCTCTCTCCATGGGGCCACAGGTCCTGCCAGGAGCCTGCTCCGGTGTGGGCTTCCCACGGGGTCGCAGTCTCCTTTGGGCACATCCACCTGCTCTGGTGTGGGGTCCTCCATGGGCTGCAGGTGAATATCTGCTCCACTGTTAACCTCCATGGGCTGCAGGGGCACAGCCTGCCTCACCGTGCTCTTCACCACGGGCTACCAAAACCCTTCTACCAAAACCTTGCCATGCAAACTCCATACATATTCACACAGAATTCTGCTCACTTTCTAGTGCAGTGGTTTCCCACTTTGTGCCCTTGCTTTTGTTAGTCCTTACTTTGTTGTCGTATTGAACATTTCTGTTTTAATTCAGTTGGCTTTGATTATGAAATATCTTCCTTCATGAGAGCAGTGGCACATCCAGGACAGCATTCTGTCTGGTAGCAGTAATTTGAGATGCTGTTTAGGGAGAGCACCTGGTCTCTATCTGTAGTCCATCCTTCTTGTCCTCTTAGCATCTGCAGTGGTCATCTTTGATCTTTCCCTAGCAGCTTGAGTTCTGGTTCTTTAAATAATTAAAGCAATTTCTAATATTTTAAAAATCATCTTTGGAAATTCAGAGACTTTCACTCTTGCCAGTTCTTTGTTTGGTGCTATGTCTTCTCAATGGCAACATCCTACTTTTCTGCTGATTATTCCTCTGTGAACTTGGTTTTATCTGTCTGTGCTCTCTCCTTGCTTCCAGGGTGCTTCCTACTCTTTCAGTTAATAAATAATGCAGTGGCATTAAACTCTGGCCACCAAACTAAATCTAAATGAATGCTTCTTTTGATGGTGATAAGTGAGAGGGAATGGGTGAACACTGAAATAGGAAAAAATGGCAGGAAGAAATGTTCAATTTAATTTTTACTTTCCCTTTGGGTACACTAAGGTAAAAACTTGTTAAGCATTGCATGCTTAATCTGCATTCCTGTGGAAAGGTTTACTTTGTTGGTAGATGATATTTACTAGCTCATGAGTCTTAACGTACATTTTGAAATGTTTTTGACACTTGCAATTTTCATGTTCTTTTCATTACTGTTCCTTACCCCTTTAAAAGCCGAAAAAAGGAGCGGGGCGGGGGGAGGGCGGAAGGCAAAGGGAGCTGACTTTGTCCAATATACACATAGTTTCAAACATCAGTAAGTTGGAGGTAAGCCCCATGTCTGTGGAAACAACTCTTAAAATAATCAGTTCTTGGTGTGTAAGTACATCTGATTCAAGCCAAGGAGGCAAAGGGCAGGCTGTGGTTTCTCAATATTCCAGGAACATCAGCTCTTTCAAGACAACGGGTTTTGGTTTGGTAACACCAAGTATGAACTATTCAGTGGTTTCTCTGATCTTAGTTTTCAATTCTGGAATTTATACTTTGGCAAAGAACCCATTTTATTAAGAAATTGAGGAAAAAAACTAAGCTGGGTATGCTTTTCTTGGTTCCAAATTAATAGTAATATATTTATCCAAATTCTCTGTTCAGAGATATCTGCATTTCACCATGTAATTTTTACTCTTTACTCAAAAGCAGTATAGCTTCTGTTTTGTTTTTCCTCTTAAAATTCAAACTGCTGGGAAGCAATGTGAATAATTGATACCTTTTATTACTCATTGTTCATTGCTCTTGCATAAAGAAAAAAATTATCTTTTATAGTTTACTCTCCTGTGTACTAAACTGGCTGTAGGCATGCAAAAATTAGCAGCTATAGAGACTATCGTTTCTGAATAGGTTTTTCATTTTCTGACTATCTTGATGGACCTGCATTTTTAATTAACAAGTCAACAAGCAGTAGTGTGGTAGAAGTAGAGCTTAGGTGAAACATATCAGCCAAACCCATAATTTATGTAAAGCCATTTTAATGAGTGAAATTACTCTAGAGATTAATCTGTATTGATTTAAAATGAAAGTGCTAGGAAAAACACTTGCTATTCCACTTCCCTTGGAAGATACAGCTGTTTTCCTTCTGAAATGTTTGAGCAGTTAGGATTTAGATGTTAAACCTCTACGCTGGGACCTAGTCAATATTTGAGGTTTAAATCCAGCACAGATTTGGTGTCAGATGAAGTATAAAATAGGACATTGCAATTCCTCTTTTGGAATGTATTAGCACTAGTTCTGGTTCCAGATAAGTTCCTCTAAAAAGAACAAGGAATTAATTTCACAGGCCAGCTTGAGACATTCTCACTGACAGGTACTAGGAGCTGTTCAGTGAAGGTTTTGCAGACTGCTGTCACAGTATTTCTAATACATTTTAACTTTCCTTTGGCAGAAAGATACCCTAATGCTAGTAGGCTTTGTATTTTCACGTAAATAATAGGATAAACGTGCAGCTGTGTAGCCTTGGAAGTAGGATAAGGAACAGGGTGTCATATGTAAATTCTGCCTCCAGCTTTGTCACTGTTAAGACTTTTGCCATGTGATTTATCCTTTTGTGTCTTGTTCAGTAAAAAAGGAATAATGATGCCAGCTTAATATTGTAAAGTGTTTTCAAGATGAGAAAAAATTTATAGTGTGGTGGCATCACTTTTCTAAATGTGTTACTGGTAAACTTCAGTTTGGAAAACAACTTTGATCTTTCGGGAGGGAACATTCTCAAACCTGTATCCTGCATGCAAGACTTGGGGAATGACTGTGCTTTGGGAGATTTAACGAGACCTATTTAAAAAGTGCTGCTACTACAAGAGCAGAGGGTCGCCTCCCACCATATCACAGTGAATTAGCGACTGGTCCGGTTTTTTGTAATGCTTTTTAATTTTTAGTTATAGGTTAAAGATTTTTGAGAAGCAAATCTTTATTTGGAGTTACTCAAGTTGGAAAATCTTGGTTTAATTTATCATGCAGGGTTTTAGATTGTTTAAGGAGAAAATAAAGGAATTGGAAATGTAGCTAAAGGTAGCTGTTAGTGGTTACTCCCTTGCTTGCTTCTGTCTCTGCCATTCTGTTTCCTTCTTATGCAGTGATACAAGCTTTTGCTTTTAATGTCAAGCGGTATATTTTGGAAATGGGAGTTGTCCTCTCATTTCACGTAGGTTTTCATAGTTCAGAGAAATGCTTTATCCATGAAGTGAAGAGAATGGGTCAATGTCACTTATCAACAACAACAGTTAGTTCCGATTTAACAGGAACATCTGAATATTTACGGTTAGATACAATGGAGAAAATATTGAAGTGCTTCATCAGTGCTTTTCTAGATCCTGATGTAGATCAGGGCTGTGACAGTTGAGGACTGTGATTTGAGGTAAGGTAGCAAAATTCTGTGTGCATCTGAGGTCTTTGAGCCATTCAAGTACTTTTTCAGTGACTTGACTTTCCCCCCATACACATTGTTTATACTTGTAGAGGAGTGTGAAATAGAAGCATAAAATATAAAAACATTTAAAATCTGTCACTTGGTAAGGTGAATACACCTAGCAGTAACATACTTCTGTAAAATATTATCCCAAACATTAACAGAAAAAAAGAAAAGGCAGAACCACTACAAAATGACACCTTTGGTTGTAGCAGCAAGGGAGTTTGACACAGTACTTTAGTGGTTGCTGAAGTGGTATAAATGGAATCCAAGTAAGTGTATTGATGCAGTGATTTAAAAAAAAATTTTTTTTAATGACCGGAATTCATGTGGTGGTATTTTGTGTAAGTTATCCTTTGAGCAACCTTTTCTGTTTTATACTTCATTCTGCCAGTCTTAGTATTGTAACTTGTTTTTCAAACAAGGCCTTCTCATATACCACGTATATGGGGCCATGGACATCTCCAGAGCTGTCCCTCCTAATTTGTACTGTTCTTTTTTGTTGTGAAAAAGAAATTGTGGCCAATTACCAAGCTTCTGCAAGCTTGAGTGTTTCACTGTATTTGTACTTGTGTTCAATGCCTGAAGGCAAACTTTATTAGAATCAATTGAAAGAATAGAAAGCAGGAACTCAGGAATGAGTTGTTTTGCAGTACGGTTTGGGCTTGTTTTTTTCCCACTTTTTGACTTTGTGGAATAATAAATTAAAACCTAGATACTCAACTCTGATGCATTGGAAGTAGAAGGCATGTGCACAGAAAGGAGAATGAACAAACTTAATATAGCATAAGCAAAATGTTATCCTCATCACACAATGAACTTTTTATGTCCTAGACTTTACCAGTTCATTCTTGTCATGGGAACACAATGCTCTTATCAGCGCAACATTCCCTGGCCTTCTTTCCAGAACTTCTTGAGTTCATTATTCTTTGTTAAGATACTTAGAAGCTGAATTGAGCAATGCCATTTCATTACAAAATGTAATGATTGGAAAGAGGGCAAATGGTTGTAATCCTGAATCTTGTTTATCAGTTAATTCTTTATTATAGTATAGCAGCAATTGCATATGCAAAGTGGAATACTAATTACATTCTGCATTTCTGTATAACAGTGTGTAGTAGTTTTATCAATGCTATTTAGCTGCATAATGCACACAGCCCAACTATGGTACAGCAATAAAAATAATCTGTTTAATTTGCTATTAATGAATCTACAAAATTGAATTATATTAGTATTTTCAGAACAAGTGGTTAATTACAAACATAATTTGCATATTACTCTACATTGCTGCTGTATTTATTTGTTGACATTGCTTATAATTCTCTTGTGGAGTGAGGCATGCCAGGAGGCTAGTGTCAAACTGTCTAGATTTTGGCCCAGATATTTCCCTTCTTCAGGATCCTGCACGAAGCTGTAGATTGGGGAAGGTGTTCTGGAATTTTGAATGGGTTTGGGTTTTTTTTTAATGGGTAAGTAGGGAGAAGAAGGTGGAAGAAACGTTATGGGAGGTTCCTTTTTCTTGTGCACTAGAAGCATTGTTCCATTCCCTTTCTAGCTATAAAACTGATTAGGTCTGAAATAAGGTGATTTATTAAAACTCATTTCTCTTGTGCATCTTCTAAGAAGAATTTTGCTGTCTGTTGAGGGTTAACCCCAGCTGGCAAGTGTGCCCCACACAACTGCCCACTCACTCCCCACCGGTGGGAGGGGGAAGAGAGTCAGGAGAGTAGAAGTGAGAAAACTCGTGGGTTGAGGTAAAGACAGTATAATAGGTAAAGCAAAAGCTGCATGCCCAAGCAAAGCAAAACAAGGAATTAATTCACTCCTTCCCATGGGCAGGCAGGTGTTCAGCCATCTCCAGGAAAGCAGGGCTCCATCACATGTAACGGTTACTGGGGAAGACAAACCCCATTGCTCTGAACATCCCCCTGTTCCTCCTTCCCTCAGTTTATATGCTGAGCATGACACCATATGGTGTGGGACATCCCTTGGGTCAGTTGGGGTCAGCTGTCCCAGCCGTGTCCCCTCCCAACCCCTTGTGCACCCCCAGCCTGCTCACTGGTGGGCTGGAGTGAGAGGCAGGAAAGGCCTTGGCTCTGTGTAAGCTCTGCTCAGAAGTAACAAAAACATGCCTGTGTTATCAACACTGTTCTCAGCACAAATCCAAAACATAGCCCCATACTAGCTACTATAAAGAAAATTAACTCTACCCCAGAGAAAACCAGCACACTGTCATAAATGCACAGTGTTTCTGACAGTGCAGCAACTCAGCAGTTTACTCATGTAGGCTGCTTTTGTGGGAGGCGCAAAATGGAAATGGGCCTTGATAACCCAAGCAGTTGGCAAACATAGCATGAAGCTTAATTACCCGGTCATTCTATGTTTATTAGGAAAAGAAGCTGGGTGGTAGTTAAATATACCTGAAAGACTACCTGCAGAAAGCTCCCTCCCCCAGTTCAGTCACTGTCTTAGTACATAATAAACCGTGCTAGAGAAGTGAGAATTATTCATTCATGGCCAATGATTTGTTCTGCAAAGGTAGCTGGAATCAGAGAATCAATATAATTGTTATTGCCAGATGTTATCTTGTTAGGGAAAAGTACCACTGATTTGGTCTCCTTTGTCGACAAGGAAAAATTTATTGCTAACTCTAGGAAAAAAATATTAAAGATTTAAGGCTGAAGTTCAGATGTGTTGACTGTCTCTTGAAAATAAATGGTAAATCATCCTTTTGAATGTGTGTTTTGTCTGCCTTTGAGCAGACATTGCTTTCACTGTAACCTCAAAATTCCCACGGTTGTCTTGTTTTTATTAAACTTGCTGGCATTCCGTGTTGATCATCATCTTTGGTAAACCCCAGTAAGGCTGAGAGAGCAACAAGTAAGTTTCCTTTTCATCTTCTACCTGTATGTTGAGTCAGCATCTTACTATTTTAAAACTACATTGTGTTAACAATAACCTGCTCTAACCCAAATAACAGTTTGCTTAGAAGAAGCTGAGGAGAGATAATTTAACCTAGCTGCTTGCATGTCTGTCTCTTTATTGATAACTGAATGCTAGATGTCTGAAGTTAGGTGGTGTATATCTGGGCTACCTGCATATACCCTTCCCTTCTTCCCCCCCACAGTCACAGCCTGTTAAACCTTCAGTCTCCACCTGTCCTGGCCTTAAGGAGGTATCATTTGATTCTTGTGTTACGGCTGCTCCTAAGGATACAGGAATTTTAGTATAAAACCATGATTGCTTAGCAGGTCTGATGGGGTATTGCTCACTGCAGTTCTCTTTTGATAGCTGGGAAAAAAAGAGTATGGTAAAACCAACATAACCTGTTAGTGGAAAAAGAAGAGAACAAAATTGTAGATAACAAGTCAGTGTGCATCAGCTTCAACTCAAGGAACAAGTCCAGCTTACCTTGGCTACTATTTTCTGTGCTTTAACTATTCTAAAATGCTGTGACTTCTTTTCTGATCTAACACTTATCCTGTCCTTTGTTTTGTACCAAGCTATGTTTTTGGCTGGAGATCTTAAAGTTAATCTGTTACCTGAAATGTTATGCCTTAAACTGCTGCAAGCTATTAATTGCATGCTTGCATTCATGTTTTGCTTAGAGTCATTATATATGCACTATGTCCACAATGCCTTACACCTTCTGTCAAGAAGAATATGCAGCAGCATAAGGATGGACCTATAGTCTTATCAGTCCTTTCTCTAGCATCAGTAATCAGTGTGCTCCAGGTGTTAGCTCCCTCTCCATGGAGTTAACAAGGAACGACATCAGGTGTGTTAATATTCTTTGTCTGTCTCATTGCTCCTTGATCTTTTACTAATAATTTTTCTCCTTGTTTGTCATCTTAGAGAAGAGTTGCAGTGGCCGGGGGATTTCAGTTTCTTCACGAGAAGTATATATTTGAGGGGTAGGTGAACAAGATGCTGAAAACAGCCCTGGCTTTGCTCTTGATTCTTACTGAATCTAACATGTAATTGTGCTGAAGTTGTACTTCACTTGACTCAGAATTTAGTTAACTTGACTGAAATGGTTTTGTTTTTCCACCCTGCTTTTTCTAGTCTAATAAGCAGAATGAAGGTTGTTGCTGTTGAAATGTATGCACTTTCTGTTAAGCCACATGAACCTGCAGATCTTTTTCGAAGATTTGGAAAGTCAGCCATTAAGGGGAATCAGAGAAAGGGTACTGGCTGCTCAACAGAAAGTTTATCCAGTTCAGTCTTATGGTTAGGCTTAATAGGCCTCATGTCTGCTTCTTTGTAAACAGGCACTGCAATTTTTTTTTCTTCACCTGTGGCTGTGGACACATAGAGACATGCATTAACGAAGAAAACAGTCTGTCTTCAGTTTTCTAGTTTAATCTGTATTTTTTAATGTTACTGCATGTGTCTTTATAACTTTCTCTTAGCAAAACTAGTGTTTTGCCTTCAGTTGTCCATTATGTGTCTTCCACTTCATCCAAATGTATGTGTAAGTATATATATATGCCTACAAATACATCCATAAAAATAATAGTATATTGTTCTGGACGTTCAAAGAAGGAACCTGATGGGGGAATCCCAATAGGTTTGCCAAGAGTAGTAATTTTCTTTTGTTGCCTTCAGGTAAGATTTGATTGTATTGTATGATTCTTATGTCTTATTTACTCTGGCTTTTGTTCCTGGTCTGCCTGTATTCTGTTTTAAAAATACTGATAGTATTAGCATTTTGCGGTGAAGGGTTTCTCTTGAAGAAGTTCCTGTCATGAGAAAGACAGAGTAATCAACCTGTAGTGGTTCTAAGTATTGGGGTTTATTTAAGTACAAACAAGTCTAGAGCTTTTACCCTCCTTGCTTATCACGCTTGTTACGTGGTAGCATTGTGTTCACTTTGTCTTGGCTTCCCTTCCCTTCCCTTCACTGTGGCTCTGGGAAGGTTGGACAGAAAGTTGTGTCAGTTTGTGTTGCACCACTGGCTGTAGTCACTCGTCTTGGGCATTACTGGTGGAGGTCCCCAGGCATCCCCTGGTGTTCATATCCATATACCTGTCTGATCTCCAGGATCTTCCATTGCCTCCAGCGTCATTCCTCCAGCCAGTATATCGAGCTGCTTTTTTTCCTGGACTGTTTCTTCTGAGACCACTGCTGCTTTTTGGGAGCTCTTCTTTTCAGCTTCCTTTAGTTTCCAGAACTACAGGCTGCCTGGTTCTCCCAATCTAAACAGTCTATGTGCAAAAGCACGACACGTTTTCAGCCTCTGAATTTGTGGTTGTGTCTCACGTGACTTTCTTAATTGGAGGATTCAGGACATGCCACTTCTAGTCCAGGACTTGGCAAAATTTCCAACCAATTCATACCAATTGAAAGTATCAGGCTTCTGCTTGACAGTTTAGAAGTTCAGTTTTGGACTTTCACTCTCCACAAACATATATATTCAATTATCTTCTGCCTGTTAGCATTCACAGTGTGAACTATTTTTTCCGCACGCAGATGTTCTGTATTTAAGTTGATAAATCATAGCTTTCCCAAAGCAAGTTAGACTTTGCTGTTATTGTATTGGTTTTTTTTCTGTTTCCAGAAGTGCGTGTCTCCTTATGTTGCATCGTTTTCCTAATTTCCAAACAGATTGTAGCAGAGGGTGAATTTTTCATCTGCACTTTCTGGTGGCTTCCATGAATGAATGATAAAATGTCTACACAGACTCACTTTGTGAATAGGGTTTGGGGTGAGATGGGAGGTTTGTATATTTTTAGGCCAAGGTTGCAACACCATAAATGTTAACCGCTTGGGCCTGGGGTGCTTGTACAGTGTTTGTTTTTTGAGTTTGCAAAAGAGGCATTCGTGTTTGTATTTAAGAAAAAAGAATTGGGAAGTACTGTCTCAGAACAAGAGGACCACAGTGGGCATAGAAGAAAGGTTAATAGTAGCTACATCTGACTACTTGGCATTCCATCTTAGCATTTCATTAACATTGTAAGGTTGTTTTGCACTTGGTTTCCTAGGGAATATGAAGCTTAATGTTGAAAGACTTCTAGTCTGGCAGTTCTGTCCTCTGGAGAGCTTAGAAGCTGCTTTTTCTGAAGACTGACTCCTTTCAGGGCCTGGTTGTTGGTCCTGTGCTAATTATTCAAACAAAGCTTGCTTTTCCTTCAGCAGACATCAAAGGCAATTTTGCCTGATTTATTTTTTGAGGATTTTGCCTGGAAATAGAGATGACCACTTGGAAAGTAAGAGCTTTTTGAGTTTCATCGACGCTGTCCTGCATTAGGCTATCCTTAAGAAATGAGTCTTTGAAATAGAAGTTTAAGATGGACACACCAGAAATTAAACATTTATTAACTGAAGTGTTCCAATGTCAAAATAGTCTGATATTTCTGCTCGGGCTGCTCAGTAAATCTGTGAGATTTAATTCAGTTCCAGAGGATGGATTTGATGTTATCATGTGGATGAAAGTAACCACTAAAAGTAAATGTTCTAGAATACTTTTTTATCTTTTAACTTGCTCTTACTTTTCCTAAGTTTACCCTATATATTGAAATCCAGCATCCATGAAGTTCTCTGACAGTGCCAATAGAGAAGTCTATTGTTGTTTGTTTTAATCTGAAAAGTATGCCAAATTTGTGAAATACAGGCAGGTTAATATTCTTGTTCTAACATTCCCATTTGCTGACGTTGTTGATGTTTGTGCCCTCGCTCCCTGCACTTAGCTGGTAACTTATCATTGCATTAATGTGACTTTTGCGTTTCACTGTATGTGAAAGACCAAGATTTTTGTTGTGCTGAAGCCTTCTCACTTTGGTAGGACTATTGTACTTCTGAAAACAAGAATTTGAATGATGCAGTAGGTGATCCAATTCTGTTACGGGGCTGAGCAGAATTACAACCCTAAACTTTGTTAGAAGCAAAACGATTTAATCCATTCTTATAAAGCATTTTCTGAGGTGCCAAGCATCTGTTCTCTCCATTGAGTAGTAAGTTTACAAAATTTAGTTCGTAATGTACTTTAAGTAGTGACTGTATTCTTAAATCATGATCGCAGAAAAACAAGGGAAGTTGAAGAAATCCACTTTATTTAGGGCAAAATTTGTAGCCCAAGTCACAAAATACTGGTACTTTTTTCAGTGCAGGATTCTCAACCAGAATAATTTGATTTGTTTAAAAAAAATGAAGTTTGATCAGAATATTTTGGAAGTATGGCAAGGACTTCCTGCTAATCTTTGGTTTTCTACTTGATGTTGATAGAATTTTGAACAAACAGTGTGTATCTTCTTTGTCTCCCTTTCACCTGTTTCTAAAGATGGGGTGGTAGTATTCCTCCCCCCACAAACAGCAAGCTTAGAATCAAGAAAGACAGCCTCCTGACGCAGGAGTTTAGAATAACAGAAATTCTTTGTCATGTAATCAAAATCTGATTCTTTGAGAGAATCTCAAGTCTGAGAATGAATTGCTGCCAAGGAGCAAATTCCTCCCCTTTCCTTGGAACCTGATTTAGCTACCTCAGTGGAAACCATTTATCTCTGAGCAGCTGATTTTGAACTTTGGTCCACAGTCAGAAGAGGATGGGCTTGTGCTTTGTGGCAACCTTGAGTCAACTTGTACCTCCTTATTTCCAGCAGTTGAATTTCATTAAAAGACAGGCAAATTATATTGAATAGCTTGCTAAAATTACTGGTATAAGCAGCTGCACTTGCAAGTTATTATATACAAGAGAGAGCTGTGTTTACTGTTTAAGTAATGGCAATTTTAAAATAAATTGAGTATTCGTGTTGTTGATTATGGCTTCTTGCATTAGGCAGCATCAAACGATTCATGTCTCAGGTGTTGTCTTACAAAGTACATACTTACAGGGAACGTTCTACAATAGTCATCAATTGAATGTGACCCCACAAGGTTATAGAATAAGAATCTCCTGGTTTTCAAATAAGTAACTTTTTCAACTTGGTAAGTTTGATTTGGATGTCTGAGCAGCTACACGCTTTAAAGCAGCTGTCCCTGACTAAAGAATTCTGACTTGACTTGCTTCTTTCTAATTAGTGATACATGAAAACATGCAGCAAAGGAAGCAAACCAGAAGAGTTGGAAGTTTGCACGGAATTGCGGGATTTTGGTCTTGTTGGTAGAAGAGAGACGTAGTGAGGTTGCCTCCTGGCTGGAGTGCTGAAATGTATGGGTACAGGGTGGACAGACTGGGAAGGTGGGGGCGGGGGGAGTGCATCCTGTGGAGAGGAGTGGTCTGAATGCATGGAGCTCTGCTTCAAGGTAGGTGATGAGCCAGAGGAGAGCTTGTAGGGTAAAGATCATTCAATAAAATGATCATCAGTAAAAATCTTTCTCCTTTATAATGTTTTAATTTGAATACTATGAACTGGAAATACTTGGCATCAGTAATTGTTTTTAAAGAACCTTTTGTCTTGGCCCCTTTGAGACTAGGGAGCTTTAAAGGGAGTATATCAATATATTGTGAAGTATTTGCATGTAATATTGAGCAACCTGCATACTACAATTTAGAAGACTAATGCAAAATATTCCTTCCCTTGTCTTGGTATTACTAAATAACAGGGCAAAACAAGTGTAAAACTGTAGAGATGAGAAAAAGCAGATTCACTTATAAGAAGGAGAGATGGCAATAGAGAAATCAGAACAATTGTGCTCCTTAAAAACTATTTTTCATTGCACATTAAAGGAGGCAAGTAAGGCTGTGGAGTGAAAATCCGTACAGGAGTGAATGAATAAATAACTTCCTAGAAGTACAGATTCTTCTTTGGAATCCTGTTATCTTGACTTGAGAGGGGATGTACCTGGGGGCTTGTACGCAAGATGTGCTTTGCCCACGTAAGAAAGCTGTCCTATAAGACTAATATTTTTCTTAGATGCTTGGTGGATGGCACCTCAGATATAGTAGCTAAATATATGTTTTTTCTAAATTTTGGCTGATGTTTTTAACCTCAGGTGCACAAAAGAACAAGTGTCATTCTGTCCCTTGGTAAAAAGGGTATTTGACATATGTAAGGTCGCACTACATAAAGTTGCAGAATTAATTTGTGCTAATGGGCAGAAAAGGGTTTTTCTACGTTGCAGATATGTACATTTGTAAAATGCTGATTATGTCAACCAACATGGCAGTATTTTTCAATATATAGACAGAACTGGTGGGAAAATGTATGGAATGCAAGTAACAGGTCTGGATTTCAGAAACTTCACCTTTAACACCGACATTGAAAAATAGCACACTGGTTGATGGGCAGGAAAGAACAAATTATTTTTATATCAGAATAGGAGTCTAGATGTATCAAATCCTGAGACATAAGTTGCTGAAAGAGACCAAGGAGCTACGTGTGTGTTTCCCTAGTTAGTACAGAAGATAAGAAGATAAAGCGACGGTGGTGTTATTTTTTGTCCATGTTTTAGTTCTAAGATCAGTGGTCCGATAAGGAACAGAAAGTGGCAAATGTGCGGCAGTAACACCGGGAAGTCCTCTTTTCCTCTGTGAGCAAAAGACACCGTTTCTGCGGGGAAATTCTTCCCATTTTGAAGCATCCAGAGGGCTAATGGGCACCAAAACCAAGTTTTGCCTGATTATAAAAGATCGCAGGGTTGAGAAAGTCTACTGCATCAGTTTTGTAGGCACTGGAATAAGCTGGTTTTGATTACTTAATACTTTGATTTTTGGGCCAGATTTTTTAAAAAAGTAAAAAATAATAAAAAAAGACTAAACCTCCTGTGTGCTCCTATGAGCCAAATGTAATTTTCAAAGTGTTCAGTAGCCAATAATTCTCACTAATATTCATAGAGGTCTCTTTGAAGAAAACATGGAAGATAATGTCTACTCTGGAATACAGCAAGCTGGAAATGGATTTTTAGTAAGTTCTTTAGTAGTGAGATACACTTTTAAATAAAAAAACGAAATAGAAGAATAGATAGAGACATGGCTGGTGTTTATGGCTAGTTAGAATAGATAGAGGCAGGCCTGGGATTTCTTTTAAAGAAATGTTCAAGAGCAGTTCATCCTTGGGAACCGATTACCTCTGTCATCCAGCCAACGTCAGTGGAACATTCAATTAATAGCTACATCACAGACAGAAGCATAAATTAAAGGAATACCATTACTCCAAGTCAGTTTGGGCAGAAGATGGGGGCGGGGGGGGGGAAGGCAGTTTATAGGGCCTCCCTTAGCCTTTTCAGTTTTTGCATAAGGTTTTGTTGTCTTTTTTTTGCGGTAATTTTTATTGTTAATAATTCTTTCCCAAACTGTTTCCAGAAGAGCCCAGGAAAACCAGGTCTTTGTTGTGTTCTGGTAATGCCAAGACACTATAGCCAGTAGACAGAGGTCTGATTTTGTGCATACAGTCGGTACACTGGTAAACCTGGAAGTAATCCTACTGAAACGAATTTGACTGCTAATAGTTGTCACTAAGTAATAGAGGAAATCTCTGTCCTCAGAAGCGGAGTATTTCCAGCCCTGGAAGCCTGTATGCATGCACATGCCCTGGCAGTTGGAGTCAACAGCTAGGGCTGTCACAGCCAGTGTTTATATGTACGTGAAAGTAGTGATTTTATTTGTGTCTTAATGACAAACATTTTAAAAGTTACAATAAAACGTAAAGGATTTAAATGATCCTTTCTCCTTTTGAGCCCCACTGCCCCAACAGTCAACCAGGAGCCCTTACCACTGCTTTTCTTGCAGCTTAATTTATAGGTTGTAAATAATTATTCTTTAAATTATTCTGCAAAGCTTTTGCTTTGAAGTCTAACTTTTGAACTTTAATATACACTGCATACTGGATTGTTACATTGGAAAACAATTGGCCGAGACAAAGTAATATGATTTTAAAGCTGTTTGCTCTTGCCTACTTTAATAAAAAAAAAGAAAAATAGCAACAGAAAATGTGACTAAAATAGGCCGGAGTGATCTAAGGCAAGATGATACTGTTACCACATGAGAAACATTGTTTCATGTCACATGGGACTATTGGGAACGCTCTTGCTGTCTGTAGCCTTTTAAGGAAAATGAACTATCATGTTGACTAATGTTTTGTGTTTCCTTCCACTTGCCTGTGTGTATTCCCCTTGTCTCTCTGTTGTGTCTATTCAGATTGGAGACGGTCTGGGTCGGAGATCGTGCTTCTTTTTCTGGCTGGGTGTAATGTAGTGACTCTAGGCACCTGTTCAAGGACTTAATGTAATAACTTTTAATCACACAGTACAGGCAGGAGCTTCTTTCTAGGTATAGACCCTTCCTTTTTATGTAGCGTGACTTGTGAGGAGTAAAGTTTTAGGTTTATTTTCTGTTTGCTTTGAATTTACAAATAGGTGTTTTTTAGAAGCTTCATGAACTTTATGAAGTAGAATGAGGTTTTATTTATTTTTTAAGTTACAATGGATATGATACAGGGATAGGAAGGAAATGTGGCTATGTTAATCAAAGCTGTCAGCTCTTGTTACTGGAGCACTCTTTGTATCAATTTTTAAAAGTGTTTAATAAAACATAGGGACTGTTTCTCCTCTCTCTAGTTTGTAGTCATCTAACTGCACTGAAGTCAAGGAAGGTGCTTTTCATGTACACCACAGTAATGAGAAGAGAACGATAGATTCTCTTCTGCTGAAGGTTTCAGCGTCTGGTAAGCGGTTTCTTTTCCTAGGTTGAAAAAGAAATCAGCAGTAGGTAATGGCCTCTGTGTAAAACTCCTGATGCACCATTGGCAGCTTTTCCTGGCTAGCTCTAGGGCACTGATTATCTTCGATATGAATTTTGGGTCAAATTCTATGTAAATTTATATCTGTAAATTACATAGAGCTGTAATTTGATTTGCTTTTTTAAGGACTGAGGGGATAATTTAGTCTCTTGGTTTTATTACACATTATTATTTTGCAGTTCTGTACGTGTGTATTAAAAATATGTGAGATTGCTTGATTTTGCATGAGGCTAGGAAATGCAGTGCCATCCTTTCAAACCTCTGAAGTTTATGTTGTGTACTAAATGCATAAGTAGTTCTGCTGTGTTTCCAAGCTGCAGTCCTTCCTGAGGTAGACTTTGGCAACTGCATAATTAAGACAGCCACGGAGTGCAGCAGTTTAGCCTGGGAAACAAGCAAGCATATCGCACTGAATTAAAATGGAAATTATGAGGGTGCACCTTAGCCAATTCAGGCTATCTGACTACTGTAACCACAACAGGGAGAGGAACTCAGCAGTTCTCCTGGATGGAAAATAAAACTCATTTCACTGTGCTTCTATGAGAGAAGATGTTGAGTACAGGCACCTTTGTAAAAATTAGTGCTGACAACTTTGCAGGAAAAAATAGAAAAGTGTTTACAAGAAACATTTTAAAACTAATTAGAATGGAAAGCAGTTTCTTGGTCTGACACAGAAAAGTGGTCTGCTGAACTTTTTTTTTTCTCCTTTTCCCATTTATCAAAGAGATTTTTCATCATATTGCACATCTGCAGCCTTCAGAACAAATTCTGGCAAGAGTACTTGGCGTCACCATGAGAAAGAGCCTTAGATATTTCCCCAGGACAGAAAAAAGCCAACCCCTATCAATTCCCATTTCTCAGACAAAATGATGCCTTTAACACTCTGTAATGAAAGTTTTTGTATGTGAGAGGGATCACCAACATCAGCCTGCATTGTTCTTTGATGTGCCCCAAAAATATTACAGCAGAAGGTATTAAAGAATAAATTGTGGCAACTGAGCAGTCCCACCAGCACAGTTTGTCTCTTTGCCCTTAACCAATTTGTGTCAGGGTAAATTCCCTCCTTCACTGGGCTTATTGATTTTCCTTAAGCTTTTCTCTCTGTGTGTTTGTTTTGGTTTGGTTTATTTTTAGTTTCATCTGTTAATCTCGTTTATGTTGGTGACGACTTGTTTTGCATTCATTTTCATTATTCATAATTTAAGGGGAAGAAGTAAACCAGTAACAACCTTGTGTTAGAGCCCTCCATACAGTGGAGGCAAAACTTCTCAATCCTTTAGATGCAAGGGGCTGGTTTGCATCGAGGTGTGTTTGGGTGTCACTGAACTGGTAATCATGTGGAAACCAATAGGGCTAAATCTTTAGGTATCAGCTGTTGCCAGTCCCCAGAGAGTATTTGCTAGGACTTGTGGTTAGATCAGGTGTGAGAAAGCCAAGAAGTGCATGCATCTTGATGCACATCATTCCCCCACTTACAGAGTTATATTAAAATATAAAAAATTTTAAAAGCCATGTATTTTGAGTGCTGCTGCACTTGGTCTGCATTCCCCAAGTATTGGGATGAATATGTAGAAAAATAATTTCCCTGATTCTTCTCAAAAAAACTTGAAGTACAGAAAAATCAATATTTTTTTTAACTGTTTCCTTTATTATAGAAAATTTATGCATATGCGACTTAGAAGAGCACATAAGCATGGACTCAAAGATAAATATCTGCATAAATGGTATCATGAATAGGGAAGTGGATACATTTGAGGATTAGCCTCAAGTGAAGTTCTGGATCCAGAGCTCAGGTCTCATGTGCTTAAATTTAAAAATCTGAATAATTAGAAATTTTTCCTCTCCGTTAGGGAACGTTGTATCTTTCTAATTTTTAGTAACATGGAAATACAAATTAAATAGAGCTCACTGTTTAGCTTTTCTTACTGTTTTTTGTTCTTGCCTTGTGATAGGTAAGATCAAGATTTAAGCCTTGCCTAAAGGGCTGCTAATCTGTTTGTTCTTGATCTTCTGTACCTGTTTCCAAGAATCCAGAATACTGACTCGAAGGCTGATAGGATTCTGGGTTGTTCTTTTCTTTGCTTTACAATCCCTGAAGAGTACAGGGCCTCCTGCTTAGACAGTTCTTTTTATACTCTATCCTGTACTAAAAAGTAAGCTGCATTTTAACAAGACTTCTGTTTTTAAACAAATGAAGGTGTGCCCTGAGCAGAGGTATTTATACAACAGTGTGAAATCATTAAATTGGTTCTCTTCAGGCAAAGTGAGACATTTTAGATAAGGTCCTTTTCTGTTCAAAACTCTGGAATCATTAGAGTGGGAGGCCAATAAAGTTCAATTTTACATTCTGAAGGAGTGTGGGGTTTGTCTGTGTGTGTTAGGAGTCACTAGTCTTTGCTATTTTGCCTGCTATATGTGGGCAATCCATTTTTCTGGCTCTCGGGACACCTGCCTCACTCTTACTTTTTACTGAAGTGGTGTTTGGCATTGGCCAAATTGTCTCTCATTCTTGGGTCTCTGTTTATGAATCCATCTCTTCAGCTTGTGATTAAATGGCAAAATTTCCCCCCAGGTGTTTAGGCTGGAGCTGCTGCCTGACATTCCTGATTTGTCTAGGATCTTAGTTTTGCTGTAACACTGAGAAATTACCTTTTTGTCTCCACATCCTAATGAAACAAACATAAAGAAAGCAGGATCCACATAGTGCTCTGCTGGAGATGGCTCTCTGGACCATAAGAATGTTTACTTTTCCCTCAAAAACTTAAGGCTGGGTGTGAGTGGGTAGGTGACAACAGAGACATGTAGACAGTAAGAAAATACTGCAGTCTGCTGAGTGCTGGTTTCATGCGAGAGGTTTAGTAATGGTACTTCTGCTTCCCCTTTAAAGGGTTTGGAGCCCATAAGCTTCTAGTTTATTGGTAATCACTGCTAGCTGAAGATACTGATGGTTTTCTGGATTGGTGGTATAACTGCTCTGTCTTACCCAGAAGATGGCTACATTTCTAGAATCAAATAAATTATTCCCATGTAAATAACCTGTAAATTGGGTCTTATAGTTTGTCAAGAAAGTTGGGTAATTTGGAGGTAATAGTCTCTGTTCAAATATACCTTTCTTGTTGCAAGAGTCCCTGTCAGGTGACACAGCTGGGCTCTGTATGTAGGCTAGTTTTCTTACATGGAACTTGATTTTCCTTTTATACTTTTTAGATTTATCTTGGAGTGAGTTTGCTTACACACATCCATAAGAATTGCATCCAACTTTCATCCTAACCAGAGGGAGGTTGTGGTTAGCATGTGCAGAATACCCTTGTAGTAAGACTTCCTCCAGAGTAACTTTCTCTTGAGATTCCTAGAGACCTTTTAGGTTCTTGGTAGGCCTTGCACCAGCCCTGTAGGATGTGCATATGCATTTCACACATTGGCAGAAACACACTGTTACTGCTTTTCTTTTGTTCCACAGAATCATACAGCCATTGCTGTAATGGAATATAAGTGAGCATGCTTTGATGTACATGAAAGATCAAAAAAACACTGCACTTCTCTGATGGTTCTGAGTTGGCATGTCCTTCCTAAAATCTTCAAAGGTTTTCTGTTTAGAATAGTGCTTGTATTTTAGATGACATTGAAATTCATCAGAAGCTTCAAGACATGTCTGAGTGTTGTCTGGAATAGGAATGGCTTTTTTTTTTTTTTTTTTCAATGAATCACAGAATCACAGAATGGTTGGGGTTGGAAGGGACCTCTGGAGATCATCTTGTCCAACCCCCCTGCTTGAGCAGGCACACCCAGAGCAGGGGGCACAGGACCGTGTCCAGGTGAGTTTTGAATGTCTCCAGGGAAGTGACTCCAGCCTCCCTGGGCAGCCCATGCCACTGCTCTGGCACCCGCACAGGAAGTTTTTCCTCATATTGAGGTGGAACTTCCTGTGTTCCAACTTGTGCCCATTGCCCCTTGTCCTGTCATTGGGCACCACTGAAAAGAGTCCAGTCCCATCATCCTGACACCTTCCCTTTAGATATTTGTAAGTATATATGAAATCCCCCCCTCAGTCTTCTTTCCTACACGCTGAACAAACCCAGGTGTCTCAGCCTTTCCTCATAAGGGAGATGCTCCACTCCCCTGATCATCTTCATAGCTCTCTGCTGGACTTGCTCAAGCAGTTCCCTGTCCTTCTTAAACTGGGGGGCCCAGAACTGGACACAGACTCTAGATGTGTCCTCACCAGGGCAGAGTAGAGGGGGAGGATAACCTCCCTCAACCTGCTGGCCACATTTCTTTTAATGCACCCCAGGATACCATTGGCCTTCTTGGCCACAAGGGCACGTTGCTGGCTCAGGGTCACCTTGCTGTCCACCAGCACTACCTGGTCCTTCTCAGCAGAGCCACTTTCCAGAAGTTCAGTCCCCAGCCTGTACTGGTGCAGGGGGTTGTTCCTCCCCAGGTGCAGGACCTTACTCTTGCTCTTGTTGAGTTTCATGAGGTTCCCCTCAGCTCAGCTCTCCAGCCTGTCCAGGTCTCGCTGGATGGCAGCACAGCCTTCTGGTGTATCAGCCACTCCTCCCAGCTTGGTGTCATCAGTGAACTTGCTGAGGGTGCTCTCTATCCCTTCGCCCAGGTCATTGATGAACACGTTGAACAGGGCCGGACCCAGCACAGACCCCTGGGGGACACTGCTAGTGACAGGCCTCCAACCAGACTCTGCCCCGTTGATCACGACCCTCTGAGCTCTGTTGTTCAGCCAGTAACAGCTGGTAACAATGAGGGGGGTGGGGGAAAAAGTGCATAAGTGCATTTCTGAATCAGTCTCCAGACTCCAGAAACATCACTTTCTTCTGCCTGGAGAGAAACTGTGACATATGGTGGTGGCAGTGGCAGCTGAATCTTTGTGAAAATTTAGAACTCTGTTGTATGAATTTCATTGGGAATCTAACCTTTAAAAAGACCACTGGAGATGAAAGGCCACTCGTCCATGTGCTGGTTTCTACAACTCTCCAAGGATTAATTAATTTTTCTGGTACTGGTGATGAGCAAATGTACCTAGTGGTAATTTGGTAGCTGGTAAATTGATGGCATTCCAGACAATACAGACGTTTAACCATCTGCCTTGTTTGTTTTCACTTGAATAAGCTTTGCCCAGTTCAGACTAGATAATTTTGGAAGAGGCTGAAGAGAGAAAAAGCCAAATGTTTGTTTACTTAGTTACAAAACAAAACATTGTACTTCATTTTAACTACTGTTTACACTGTAATCAGCTTTCTAAATTTAGTTTTATACCTGATTGCAAATAAAGACATGTGTATGGTCAGTGATGACCAGCTTAACAGTCATCCTAAACTCTTTAAGTTATATTTCAAAAGTAAATGTAAATCACTGTTTTTCTGCTTGTGGTGGCAGACTTTTTTGGCTCTGAGAAAAGAGGCTGCATACCAAGTTTTTAAAAAGGTGCAGAGGTAATGTTGATTAATGTGGGTTATTATGTAAGCACTGGACTAGCATTCGTAACAGAATCAAAGGTGTAACAGAAATTAAACTTGTGTTTAATTTTAATTACAAATTACCTCATTTACTCAGTCCCCTACCACACCTGTCTGCTCAGTGATCATTAACGTGACACTAAAAGCACCAAAATATTGGTGAACCTGCTATGTCCAGCAGAAAGACTGCGTAAAGGAACTCTTTCCTAGTTTAGAGAGACAGGCACTCCTGTGGTCACCTTAGTCTGGCTTCCATAGTCACTGGACAAAGCCATACGACTTCCCCAGATTAATTCATAGTCGAATTAGATCTTTCAGAAGAGTATCTTATCTTGATTTCTTGAAACTTACTCTTGATAGAAAATCCCTGCTTTTGGTAATTTATTCTAATAATAAATTATCCTTAAGAGAAATACACTGAACAAAACATGCACATAAATTCCGATATGACCTTTTTGCATAGTTACCATTTTCCATCAGTAGAAACTTTTATACCTTTGTGTTTCTGGATTGTGAAGATCTGTGTTAGGGAACGTGTGATCCTTGCTTTTAGCTGCTTTTGCACTCAAGACACTCCTCAAGCTTCCCCGCAATAAGCGAGATAGATGGAGTTCTGTGCCCTTTTGCAAAGTATGTTTTCTAATTGATTTGTTGTGTTTGTCTAGCTTGAATATTGTCCAATATATCCACTTGATTAAAAAAATTTAAATCCTTGAATGAGGCCCTCTTCCAGCTGTGGCTGTACCAGTGCCAAATACAGAAAGTAGTTTAACATCCGTTTGTGTGCTTGGGATTTCCCTGTGTGCACATGCAGTGCTGATGCTAAACCTTTGCTCTAAGGTCTGTGAGATTAATTCCAACAACTCTAGGTCTCTTCTAAACTGCTGCTTCTCAGTGTAGTTTCTTGATATGCAAATATGACAACATACTTTTTGTTAAACTTGGTGTTCAACAGAGCCTCTACTCTTTGCTCGTCTTTCCCAGTCAACCCATTTTCTGTATTAGCACTGGTGTCCTACGGTATTTTAGAGCATTCTTCATTCCATTATGCACAAGCCTTATCTGTAATGATTTAAATTTCCTTTTAAATACCACTAAAGATGGTAGTATGGAGTTAAGTGCCAAATTCTGCACTGTTCAGCTAAAACCAGATGATGCTTATTTACAGTTATTTATTGATGTTTATTAAAGATTTTTTAAAAAAATAAATTTTGTATATTTCATGTTGACTTTACATGATTCCAGTTTCTTAATGAAAATGTTGTTGGCTGCTAAGTTGTTTTGCAGAAACACATATCATTTTGAGGATGCAGCCTTTTTTATCAGTCAAGCTTTCAAATGCATTTAAAAAAAAAAGCTAGATTCTCAGTAGCTAAATATTTCCCATAAATCCATCTTGAATGGCATTACTTTTACTTTATTTTAATTGCTTATTAGTAAAGTTATATATCAACCATTCTAGTATTTTGCCATTAGCTGATTTCAGGCTAACAAGAATATAATTACCTGACTTGCCCAATTTGTGGATTTTGGTTTTTGCTTGTTTTTCTACAGCTTAGCAATGTAATCTTTTTCTGACACTCTTGATGCTGCTTGGCTAGCTGTCTCAGAATTCTGGAATGCAAGTTATCCAGATCTATTTAATTTCAGCAGCTGTTGATTAATTTTGTCTCCCTAATTATTCTTGTAGAAAACTCCTCACCTTGCAACTGCATCATCCAGCTTTTTCCTGAAGACTAATACGTAGGGAATACGTTTCTTTTTTTCTGTATTATTATTTCTATTAATAGTTCTGCCACAAACCATGCCGATATACAGCGTGCTTATAAATTCTGTGTTCTTAATTAAATCTTTTGTAATGTCCTAAACTCTGCTGGCCGTTTATTTTTCTACATTTTCCTTTTTCCCATGCCAGTTACACAATTTCTTAGTCCTGGCTCATATGTATTGCTGGAAACAGGTTTACATTCTTCTATTCATTATGAATCTTTCGCTACTTGTCTAAACCACGTTAGCTTATTTTTTTTAAATCGATTCAACCTAATTTCTGTTAGATTTCTGACTTCCTGCAAGCTTGCAGTGTGCTCTTAGAGTGACTGAATTCATACACCCCAAATCACTTGTTCTTAGCTGACCTTTATAATGAAATATTGACACGATTTTATTGTTCAGGTTTCCATAATTGCTTAATTTATTGAATGTGTATGTAATTTACTGTAACTTTTTTGTTCTCTTGCATTGTGGGTAGTTTTGTTTTGTACATCTGAATCTTAACTTTACTTACAATTCTGGAGAAGGGGTGAGCAAAGGCAAGATGGTCATGTTTTTTAAATGGTCTTCCAAGAGCTGTGCTGTCATATTCCTTTCTTTTCTTCAGTCTAGGCTTGGTAGATCAGTCTATTTCTTTGACTATAGCTTGTGACGTTTGCTTCCATTTCTTTGTAACTTTTTGAACAGAAATGTGTGCAAATATATGTAAACAAAAAGTACTGTTAGAAGTTGGGCTGCATTAAGATGCTGGTATTTGCCAGGTGCTAGAGGATTATGAATCCCATGGATCATCTCATAGAGTAGAAAGAAAGAGTATGTGTTCAGTGGAGCTGATGTGGATGCTGAAGGGCTCGTTTTCCAGTTCATAGCTTAGAAACAATCATAAGAAAATTCCTGTAACACTTGTCCTTGTGGACAGACCTTCCAGTGCTTAGAGAAAATATTTGTGTATGTTCTATAGAAAAAAAGAGCAGATTTTATTGCCCAAGGAAATTAGTCTGGTATAGTCTTGCTTGTTTCTGCTATAAAGTATGTATTTGGTTTTGACAGATGAATGGAGTTTGGTTTGGAGGTGTATAGTTTAGGGAAATTATTAATAGTTTGTCCTAAGTATTTTTGACACTGTAAATAAATCTAGAAATTTATTTGTGATTTGTGAGTAGACATGTCTGTTAGATAAAGTATTCGAGTGTTCTGATTGGGAATAGAGATTCTGAGGTAGAAGTTGACAGAAAGATTGAATACTGAAACAATACTATCCATAGATTGTGAGTTTGAGTGTAAGCTTGAGAAGCATGATGTTCATATTATTATTCTTCCTCACTTGAATAATTGTCTGAGAAGAAACTGTTCCTGGGTCATCTTGGTACAAAAAGACATTTGAGGATACTAAGTTTTTGATTTAGAGCATTTATCTTTTTATTT
This sequence comes from Phalacrocorax aristotelis, assembly GCF_949628215.1. Classification (NCBI taxonomy): domain Eukaryota; kingdom Metazoa; phylum Chordata; class Aves; order Suliformes; family Phalacrocoracidae; genus Phalacrocorax; species Phalacrocorax aristotelis. The sequence goes on from NC_134281.1 coordinate 10,064,131, forward strand.
CTCCAACTGATACAAACACAGAAATTCTGCTTTGGTTTGGTCTTGCTCTTCTTGCGTATGAATATTTTCTGCTATAAAATTAATATAAAATTTTCTAGCTGTAACAGTACAAGAGTGTACATACTGCTGAAAGGTAATCAGATGACATAGAAAATTAACTAGTATCATCTTAGAGCTATTTTTGATTGCAGAAATCACTCTTCACCCTGTGAAGGCAGTTCAAATAAATAATGCAAATAGACAATAAGTTAATGGAATAAATTATAAGGGGATTAGTAGTAGATGCTCCTTATTAATCAGAGGAATGTCAGAGAGCTGTATATACCACTTAAGAATTTAATTTTCCAGTTTCCATGTTACTTCATATTATTATTTTCATATACTCATGTTGAAAGAATAGGATGAATCTTGAGTGTGTGTTCTTGAATGGAAGAGGTATATCCATTTATAATCCACTTTTTATTCTGCTTCAAGTTTGGGGAACTTACGTTATTAAAATCAGTTAAATCTGGGTGAAATACTAGTCTCACGTCTGGGAGATCCATACCATTGACTGCAGAAATAGGCAAATAGGGTATAAATTCTTTCAAATAGTAAAATAAATTATGGACATTTTACCTAGTTTAACTTTATGTAAGTGAAGTGGCACTGAACGGTAGCAGAGAGGACTAGATCTACAATATTGACGTGATAAGTAGGATTTCTGGGAACGTACCTTAAGTTGATTCTAGTGTGATAGGATTTTTTCCTTCCTGTTGAAAAGGCTTTGGATTGTGCTTTTAGTAAATTAAACCAAAATAAACTGAGAAATTAATTTAAAACAGTGTTGATTCAGAAATAATTAAGTATGGCAACACTTATATCTAATGCATTCAAGAATTGTATGTAAATATGTATGACACTTAGGCGTACCTGGTTATTTACATGCTGTATGCACTACAGTATAACAGTTTAAATGTCTTTAAATGCAAACTGCTGCTGAGGTTTGATTGCTGATTAGAGATAATACTTCACTTGTGTTTGGAAAACAAATTCCTCTGGGGAAATCAATATTTGTCATGTCAGATTCCATACCTTTGTTTGTTGGAGGACAGGGTTGCCTCTGGGGAAGAGCTGATCGTTCATATGCTACTGTATTAGCAAGATCTATTTGCGGAATAAAGGATTGCTCAGTCCAGATTCATCTATCATCCTGCTCTCTTCTGTCTTTTCCCTGAACACCCTGCACCAGGGTGGGTAAATTCTACATTCTGAACTTGAGAAAGTAATAGCTCTGGCTCCTGCTGCCCTGACTTGTTTCCTGTGTACCCAAGAAACGTTTGTGTATGTTTGTGTTCAGTAGGGATAGGGAATACCAGTGTACGGGAAAGATAAAGGGTACTGTAACTAGCTGGAGAAACATGCTTTACTGAGGTTTCTCTCCAACACAGAAATAAAGACAAATGAGTGCAATAGAACGGCTTTTTTTCCCTCATGTTGTTGAGTGGGTATAGGCATATATATGTGTGCACCAAGTGTTAGTAAAATAAATGACATACTAATAATATGCTCTGATTTGTCTTCAGAATTCTCCCTCGAGGTATGATGCTCCAAATAATTAATCATACATATATTTCTTCTTTAAATAAAAAGTTGTTTTGCAAATTTAGCCAGCTTCTCTCTATGGACATGTAGAAATTGCAGAAAAAAATTTATCCTGCCCAGTAAATAACCTCACTATCCGTCTGAGTAGGGTTGGCACAAGCACGGTTCCCTCACTGTGCCTTTCAGAATGTAAATCTGCAAAAAGGGGCCATTGCGCTCTGTTTGCCCCCGTGCACAGAGCTGCAAGTGTTCACCATGGGGGAGCTTTTGAGTTTCAAATCACATTTCAAGAGATGTTGTTGCTTCAGGGACTTCTTGTGAGATTATGCGACTCTCTCATTCAAGATTACTCACCCCGAATTGTTAATTCTGCAGAGTAGCTTCTTTATCAGTAACGCAAAGCATACTTGCCTGCTTCAGTAGTGCAGATGTCCAGGGCACAGGCGCAAGCTGATAAGCTGCATCTGCGCAAAACTAAAGATGACTTATCCTGTGCTGGACATTCTGGAGCGATGCGTATCAAAGTACTTTGTAAAAGTAATAATTTTGATTATCACCTGTAGGAGTACAGATTAGCTATTGCTACAGCAACCTTCAGTTGCTGTATATATACGTCCTTCAGTTAAAACAACGAATTACAAAATATCAGTCCTACAGCTTAAAGGGTAAGGCCTGAAATTCCATTCTTTAAAGTTAACATGCCGGTCAGGCTCAGCTTGGAACGTATGCGCTGCATGTAGAACTGGAACGCTTGGCTGCATGTTGCTATGTAGCAGTTGAGTTTCACTTTCCATTTAGCTAAACACATTAAAGGTGTGTTACAGGCAAGCAAAACAACAGGAGAAAACCTCCAAGTGTTTTAATCACTTGAAACACTCTATTCAGGTAATGTTCAGTTCTGTGGATGTGGGTTTCTGTGCTATAACACTGCTATAGCAGTGTGATACTGGAAAGTGAACTCCTATATCGCTTATTCAATGGCTATTGAACAGGTCAAAGGGGAGTGTATAGAGAGCATGTTGGATTGCTAGGGGGTGGAAGTTTTGCTCAATTTGTGCAGTGCAAAGTTAATCAGCGTATATTAAAATAAGAATCAATTATCAAGATTAATACTAAATAACCTGGATTAACTCAGGTTACATTGTTAGTGCAATTACTTCAGGGAGCACAAGAATAAGATTAGTTGTTAAAACTTACTGTCAAAGAAAATCTTTCCTTGGAATTGATCACCTCTTAAACTCCATTAATTTGTGAAGTTTAAAATTTTTGAAGATTTAACCGATGCAGGAGACAGAATGATGTCTGGAAATTCACCTGTGTACAAACATCTTGTTTAATCAAATAGCAAAATATGAGATAGTTTACCCATTTCTGCTGCAGAGAAAGGTTTTTCCAATTTCACTGTATGAAGCAGGTTGGGAGAACTCAAGTACAACAATATGAAAGGAGCTTTCTTCAGTGCACTTGTAAGTAGTTTCAGTGAAGGGAATGTGGGGACTTCTGCTTGTGCTAATCATTCAAAGAAGCTGGGGAAAGTGATGGGAAGTGGAAGGGAGAAACACAGTCTTCCATGTTTCTAGTGGTTATTAGGAAGCCAGTCTGTGGCAAGATGCGAACTAACAAGTTGAGGGAGAAATACTTGTCTAAGGTAGGAGCCTGCTGCATAAGGCTTACGATGTTATTGGTGGAAACCTAATGATTTTTTTCTTCAATCCTGATTCATAGTCTACCTTTTTTTCTGATATTGAAGAACAGATTTCTGGGCCTGGTTGTGGAATGTCCATCCTTGGAGATTCAGCTGGCCAAAGTCGGGGTCAAAATGATGCAGTGTTTGCAATAGTTACACTTTTGTCCCAAGGTTGGAGGCAACTCTTGCAGAGATCCCTTCCAGCTGACATTTCTAGACTGCATAAGAGTTCTAATAAAAATAGCTACTACTTTTCTCTGTACCTTTGACTTGCTGATCTTCTAATGCTGGGGGGAGAGGGAAATGCAGTTTAGCTGGTTATATAGCTATTGGAAAAAGAAAATTACTAGCTAACTTAAGTTTGAAGGTAATGTGTTTGTTTTTTCTTTTGGTGATGTTGTAATTTGTTTTTTATGATTAATGGATGAAATTCTTTGATTTCATACCAATTTGACTTTGGAAAAGGCAAATTTCCTGGCAGGCGATAACATCTGTGTGTGAACTTTTAAAGTTTCTACAAATCATAACTTTGAAATGTCTTAAGATTTCCATAGTGCTGCTTTATGCAGTGTTTGTGTGCTTGTGTATTTGTTGCTGTTTACTGATATTTGGTTTCTTGGCAATTAAGTACTTCTTCAGTAGAGAAGAAAAAATGAGAAAACTTGCTGTGTGTTTTTTTTCCCTTTCCTTCTTTTCCAAAAGCTCATAAAATGAGACATGCATGCCCATTTTATTAATTCTGTGCTTAAATTATAGATTTTAATATTTTTTTTTTTTGTAGAAGATGTTAGATCATTTAAAAGACTTCTGGTTTCTGGATAACTTTTTACCATTTCAAGATGCTAGAGCTTAGGTTTCTCAGCTACATTTTCCCTTTCTTCCCATGACCAGATATTTTGTGACCCTGTACTTCAGTACATTCTAACAGATTTTAAATAAACCATTTCTAAATTAATGAAAGAAAATTAGAAAGTTTCCAGGGAAATCCCTTGCTAGATAGCACATCTGTCAGTGCATTTCAACAGGAGTTATTTTCACCAGCTTCCATCAGCAGTTTTGTTCAAAACTCAAATAAAATGTTTGCTAAAGGCAAATACAATTATTTTAGGGCATATCTCAAACTTTGATCAAGTACCAAATATCTTACTGTTGAAACTGTAATGTCCCAACTTATATCAACAATGAACTAGTTAAATAAAAAACTAAAAGAAGGATCTGAAATGATGCACAATAGTGTGAAAATCTCTGGAGACAGTCTGTATGCAAAATGAAACAGAAATGACTACCCTTTCAAGTACCGATAATATGCAGAGATGTTTGTCTTCATCACTAGCTGAAAATGTGGCATATCACTATGTAAATTTGATTTTAGTCCTAATTAAATATTTAAAAGATGTTGGCTTTCTGTTGCCCTTTTGAGAAGATGGAATATTCTAGGTACAACATCTTCTGGCTTCATATTACTATAAGAATTGTTATAAATATGTAAGATCTGTTGATAAAGTATGGTGAATTTGATGTCGATTTGAACAAACAATGTCTTCTAAGAACTCTCTGAAGACAGATCTTTTAGCTGGAATATAATAGATTTCACTTACCTTGGTTGATGTTTAAGACCATTGATAATTTTACACAGATGAAATTAGTTTCAGAATTATTTTTTCAAATGATCAGTACTTACTGAGTGTATACTGTGTATCGTATATAACGCGATCACTTTCAAATGATTTAGTATTTAAGAATTTCATTATAACTTGAATACATTATGCTATTTTAGTATTTGAGTGCTAGGAGACTCCTTGAGCTGAAAGTTGCAAGATCTAGTTCTGATCTTCTGTTGCTAGGTGTAACTCTAACTCTTCTTGCTTTTAATGAGGAATTGATATGTCATCTAAATGAAATTGGGACTGGAAACTGTCCAGCTCTGTAGAGTCTACTGTCTTGGGCCAGATGGCAGGGCTCTTTGTTAGGGCTCTTTCTGTAAGATCTGTGCTGTCAGAGGGCTGCCGCAGTGGTATCTGTTGCCTTGAGAGTGTGTATATGCAGTCTGGAGAAGTACTGTTAGCACTGGAAAAGGACTTGCATGTAAACCCTCACAAGATCGACCATCACCTGCTCCTACAAGGTGCAGAGGGGCTTTTTTTTTTTGGAAGAGGAAGGTGGCACTGGAGAGCATGTTGGGGTGATGCTATTTCTCCTTGATTCCCGTGTGCCCTTCTAGCTTAATTTCTGCTGATTTTTTTTTCACAGGAACTAGCAAAGGAAACATATCAGCTGCTGTTATTGTTGAGAATTAAAATTGAATGCCTTTGATAAAAATTGAAAGGGCAGTCCCCTGATATATCTTCCCTTCCCAAGTCTCTTATGGTAATGCATAGTAAGTGTTAACAGAAGCAGCACTTGGACCATTTCAAGCATTTGAAGAGAAAACTCAGTAGAAGCCCTGCTGAATTTACCAAGCCTAGGCAAGCTTGATATTTTATTTTTGTAATGGAATTTTTTTAGCCAGGGTTTGTTCATTACCACTTGTGCATGGAAATCAGAGATTCACAAAGAGATCATAATTCATTCTTTGTATATAAATGTTACACATACAAACTGCATGGAGAGAACATTATTAAGAATGCAAAAGCAAGCAGTTGAGAGAAGAGGGTGATAAGATTGAGGCTGGCATTGCAACCTAAATTCAGCTTCTCTTATACATATGCATTATGGTGAAGTCTTTAGCTATAAGAATTCTATGATTCTATAATAAACAAGATCCTTACAACACTTACAGAGCCTGACTGCAAGAGAAAAGCTGTATCTGCAGGGGCTGGTATATATGCACTGGAGTACTACCTGAATACTTTTTGCTAGTTTCTGGTAAGAGATGTTGAATATTCTGGTGCTGAGATGGGATTGATCCACTAAAAACTGAATGACAGGCTACCACACTCCTCCTAACTTAATTTTTGCAATGATCCTATGATTTCTCTTGACCTTGAGCAGTTGTGGCCATGAAGGCCATGCTGTTTAAAAAAATTGCTCGGCGCAGCAGGCGAATCCTGTCCGGGCTGACTTTTCCCCACCAGGTGCCCTTACACAATAGGTATGAGGCTGTGGAACCTGGGGGCCAGGGGGACGAAGATACTGACAGCGATCCACCCAAGGGGTTGACTAGAGGGAACCAGTCAGCCCCATGCATTACAACGGCCACTGGTAAGAAAAAAAGAAGGGTAATTGTCATAGGCGACTCCCTTCTGAGGGGAACAGAGGGCCCGATATGCCGGCCGGACCCATCCTATAGGGAAGTCTGCTGCCTTCCTGGGGCAAGGACAAGAGACATCACCAGGAAGCTCCCTAGGCAAGTAAAAGGATCCGATTATTATCCGCTAGTGGTTGTTCAGGTTGGCAGTGATGAGGTAGCTGAGAGAAGTGCAAAGACAATCAAAAGGGACTTTGGAGAACTGGGGTGATTACTTGAAGGATCGGGAGCACAGGTAGTGTTTCCCTCCATCCCATCGGTAGCCAGGAGACATACAGAAAGGAACAGGAAGTCCCATCTCATTAACACGTGGCTCAGAGGCTGGTGCCAGCGTTGGAATTATGGGTTTTTTGATCATGGGGAAGTTTACATGTCACCAGGCCTGCTGGAGGCAGATGGGGTTCACCTGTTGCAAAGGGGGAAAACGATTCTGGCTCAGGAGTTAGCAGGCCTCGTTGAGAGGGTTTTAAACTAGATACGAAGCGGGAAGGTGATAAAACTAGGCTTGCTAGGAATGAGCCTGAGGGTGGCGTGCCTGTGTTGGAGAAGAGATCAATAGATCAACTGAAGTGCATTTATACCAATGCACGCAGCATGGACAATAAACAGGAGGAGCTGGAAGCCGTTGCGGGCCAGGGAAACTGTGACGTGGTCGCCATCACGGAAACATGGTGGGATGACTTGCACAACTGGAGCACTGCAATGGATGGCTGCAAGCTCTTTAGAAGGGACAGGCAAGGAAGGAGAGGTGGAGGGGTAGCCTTGTATGTTAGTGTTTTGACCGTCTAGAACTCAACGACGGTAATGATAAGATTGAGTGCTTATAGGTAAGGATCAGGGGGAAGGCCAATAAGGCAGACATCCTGGTGGGAGTCTGTTATAGACCACCCAACCAGCATGAGGAGACAGATGAAGTACTCTACAAGCAGTTGGCTGAAGTCTCTCAATCTCTAGCCCTAGTTCTCATGGGAGACTTCAACTTACCAGATATCTGCTGGAAATACAGCACAGCAGAGTGAAAGCAGTCTCGGAGGTTCCTGTAGTGTGGGGGAGATAATTTCCTGACGCAGCTGGTAAGCGAGCCAAGCGGGGGAGGTGCCCTACTGGACCTGCTGTTTACGAACAGAGAAGGCCTGGTGGGTGATGTGGTGGTCAGAGGCTGTCTTGGGCTCAGTGACCATGACATGATAGAGCTTTTGATTCTTGGAGAAGTAAGGAAGGGAGTCAGCAAAACCGCTACCCTGAACTTCGGAAGGGCAGACTCTGGATTGTTAAGGAGTCTGGTTAACAGAGTCGCTTGGGAGGCAGTCCTGAAGGGCAAAGGAGTCCAGGAAGGCTGGATGTTATTAAAGAAGGAAGTCTCAAAGGTGTAGGAGCAGGCCGTCCTCATGTGCCATAAGTCAAGCAGGCAGGGGAGGAGCCGGCTTGGCTGAATAGGGAGCTTTGGCTGGAACTCAAGAAAAAAAGGAGAGCTTACCGCCTTTGGAAGAAAGGGCAGGTGACTCAGGAGGACTACAAGGATGTTGTGAGGTTATGCAGGGAAAAGATTAGGAAGGTGAAGGCCCAGCTGGAACTTAAACTGGCTGCCGCCATTAAAGGTAACAAAAAATGTTTTTATAAATACATCGGTGACAAAAGGAGGGCCAGGGAGAACCTCCCTCCTTTGTTGGATGCGGAAGGTAACCTTGCCAGGAAAGATGAGGAGAAGGCTGAGGTAATTAATGCTTTCTTTGCCTTAGTCCTTAATAGTCAGATTGGTCATCCTCAGGGTTGTCAGGCCCCTGTGCTGGGAGATGGAGATAGTATGCAGAATGAAGTCCCAGTTGTTGAAGAGGTAGCAGTCACCGACCTGCTCCTTCACCTGGATGTTCACAAGTCCACGGGGCCGGATGGGATACACCCGAGGATACTGAGGGAGCTGGCAGAGGAGATGCTGGAGATGGCTGTCCATCATTTATCAGCAGTCCTGGTCAACCGGGGAGGTCCCAGATGACTGGAAACTAGTGAATGTGACACCCCTCTACAAGAAGGGTCAGAAGGAGGATCCGGGGAACTACAGGCCTGTCAGCCTGACCTCAGTGCCGGGAAAGGACATGGAGCAGATCATCTTGAATGCCATTACGCAGCACATGCGGGACACCCAGGGGGTCGGGCTCATCCAGCATGGGTTTATGAAAGGGAGGTCCTGCCTCACTAACCTGGTCTCCTTCTATGATAAGGTGACCTGCTTAGTGGATGAGGGGAAGGCTGTGGACATTGTCTACTTGGGCTTTAGCAAGGCCTTTGACACTGTCTCCCACAGCATCCTCCTAGAGAAGCTGGTGGCTCATGACTTGGATGGGCGTACTCTTCACTGGGTAAAAAACTGGCTGGACGGCCGAGCCCAGAGAGTGGTGGTCAATGGAGTCAAATCCAGTTGGCAGCTGGTCACGAGTGGTGTTCCCCAGGGCTCAGTGTTGGGGCCAGTCCTGTTCAATATCTTCACTGATGATCTGGGTGAGGGGATCGAGTGCACCCTCAGTAAGTTCGCAGACAACACGAAACTGGGTGGAAGCGTTGATCTGCTTGAGAGCAGGAAGGCCCTGCAGAGGGACCTGGACAGGCTGGATCATTGGGCTGGAGCCAACTGTATGAGATGCAACAAGGCCAAGTGCCGGGTCCTGCACTTGGGTTACAACAACCCCATGCAATCCTACACGCTTGGGGAAGAGTGGCTGGAGAGCTGCCTGGCAGAGAAGGCCCTGGGGGTGTTGGTTGACAGCCGGCTGAACATGATCCAGCAGCATGCTCAGGTGGCCAAAAAGGCCAACAGCATCCTGGCTTGTATCAGGAATAGTGTGGCCAGCAGGAGCAGGGCAGTGATCATGCCCCTGTACTTGGCACTGGTGAGGCCGCACCTTGAATATTGTGTTCAGTTTTTGGCCCCTCACTACAAGAAGGACATTGAGGTGCTGGAGTGTGTCCAGAGAAGGGCAACAAAGCTGGTGAAGGGTCTGGAGGTCAAGTGTTATGAGGAGCGGCTGAGGGAACTGGGGTTGTTTAGTCTGGAGAAAAGGAGGCTGAGGGGAGACCTTCTTGCTCTCTACAACTACCTGAGAGGAGGTTGTAGTGAGGTGGGTGTCGGTCTCTTCTCCCTAATAACAAGCGATAGGATGAGAGGAAATGGCTTCAAGCTGCATCAGGGGAAGTTTAGATTGGATATTAGGAAAAAATTCTTTACTGAAAGGGTTGTCAAGCATTGGAACAGGCTTCCCAGGGAGGTGGTTGAGTCTCCATCCCTGGAGGTATTTAAAAGAAGGGTAGACATGGTGCTTGAGGATATGGTTTAGTGGTGGACTTGGCAGTGATAGGTTAGCGGTTGAACTCAATGATCATAAGGGTCTTTTCCAACCTTAACGACTCTATGATTCTATGATAATACTTTTCCAGAAGACTTCTTCCTTATTCAGTATGCAAGATGGACAGTAGTCAATTAATGAGCAGCTATTCAAGATGATGTTTTATCCTCAGTGTTTGATATGTGGCCCTAAGCCTTATTTACAGTGCATCGTTCAGTCCCTGCTCAGAAGTCAGAATTATTAATTTCTTCATAAGCTTTTCTGTGCTGCTCATCACAACTATATCCAAGTGCTTCACGCGTTTTAAATTAAATTTATCTCCACAAAACCCCAGTGAGGGATGCGGCATTATCTCTATTTTACAGATGGGGAACTGACAGAGATTAAGGTCAGAAAAATTCACCAAATTTGGATGCACATTTTAAGACTTAAGATTGGATTTTTAGAGCACTTCAGATCATAGAGTACGTCCAGTGTTCAGAAAACAGTACTTGCTACTTCAGCTCAGGCGTGTGTTTCTCATATCTAGATATCTTCCCTAGCATCTCAAGTGTGTGACTGAAAATTTACATGGCACTATTGATCATGGAGGAAAAGTTTGTATTTGGCACCTTGTGTAGCATCACACAGGGTCTCTGAGCTTTCTCTGAAAGAGGCAAAAGCTTCTGTGAATCACCTGCAGAAGGGAAGAGGCAGAGGGCCCTGTTGAAAAATGTAATATGTGATTTTATTATTGAAGATTATTTCTTAATGCTTGTACATAAATTGGTATTACACAAGCCCTCTGAATTCTCATCCTTGTCAATTTGATTGTTCGATTTTTACAATGAAGAAAGATTAATTGGGAATATTGAAATTTCTCAACCAGTTAGTTTGGGGAATAAATATTGGGAAACTGTATTGCCTAAAAAGGTAGTACTGTCTTTCCTATTACAAATATTCAGAGGATCTTTCCAAATGTACTTGCATTTATTTTCATAGTATATTCAGGTTTCTTTCCTCTATGAAGACATTCTAAATACCAGAAGATTCATGAGCAAGTCTAGCAATATTCCTCTGTTTAGGAAAACGTTAAATTTCTAAACTAAAATTTTGGCGATTTGTATGTGTTACGTCTATGTTTTGTATAGCAAGTATGTTTACATGTACCTGACTTGTATTTTTGCTGTTGACAGTATACATTATCCCAGTTGTTCTTCACAGTCCTTTAAAACCAGCAGTATGGAGAATTTTAATTTTATTAGATTGACCAAGGAAAGATTTTACTTAATACTTTTCTGGCAATTTGTGCTCACCTAAGTCTATCTGTGCTTTATTTGTTTGTCCATAAAATGAATATTTCTATATATTTTTCCAAAACTCTTTGAAATGTTTAGCTGACAATGATCAGAGAAGTGAAACGTTTCTTGTGTTCAGTGTGGCTCTGTTAATCAGAACAGTGGCTATGTATTTTGTAGTTGCCTAGCTAGTTATCGTAGCAGTTTCTTTAATCGCCTTTTTAGGGTTAGCCTACGTTTAGCTCATTATTGGACTTCATTCCTTATATTGTGCCAAATGCATAGCTTTTGTGGCACTAGGAGGCTACTCTACTGGTAGAAAGTTGGGAATTTTTGCCCTGGCTACGAAGTGCACTTGCATAAGCCAATAAATTTCTTATAACAACAAGAGAAGATGAATATTTCAGCAATTGCAGCCAAGGTCTCTTTTGTTTACAGTTGTAACTGTTTCCAGGCTGCTTAGAACCAGATATTCCCAGAGCTTTATGGTATTACTATGGTATTACTGTGGCATTACTTACAGAACAACTCCTTGCTATTGAGGAAAAAAAATGAAAGTTAGTGAGAACTTTGCTTGGCTAAGTATAATTAGCTACTGGGTAGCTTGTGTAGAACATATGTATCATGTAAATTGTCTCTTAAATAATAAAGACTGTGCAAATTATATCTATTATTTAAGACGTGCAATGATAGTCTGAAGTTTTCATTAGAAATAGCCAATTTATGCCCACCTTCTGTAAAATATTTGAAGCTGCTACTCAAGCAGCCAGGGCTTAAAGTGGAGGGCTGTGGAACTGTTTTGTGAGTTATCTGTCCAGTGGAAACCAGTGCAGTCTGAGGAATTCACAAATAAATCAGAGCTTCAGCTTTGACAAATGCCAGCCAAATTCTTGAACTTACAGAGGGATATCCAGTTGAGTTCTCTGCCAGTTTGCTGTGCTTCAGCCTAAACATTCATCCTGCAGATTGTAGATTAAGATTTAATCATGTCTATAGATTTCTAATTACTCATGAATATCCTATTAGAAAGCCTTGCTGGCAAGGAGCTCCAAAGCACTTTCAGTAGATTATACAGAAATTTGTTACAGAATTAGTTGCAGAACAGTCATCTGGCACCCAATTCTTGTTTAAAACGTTGTCGGGTTTACTGACAAATGAAAACATAATACTGTCTCAGTTATTCCAATTCACCATGTGGCCATAAATAGTTTTTTTTATCTTGAAAAGTTAAAAGGAGTAACACTAAAATATTTTTTTTTTCATGTGTGAATTGATGCAGAGTTGGAAAGGAAGCCAGAAATACAGCAAAAACATACAAAATTATTTGCTTGGTTTATGGCTTGATGATGTGACATTGCAATTCTGTATGGTGAGACTAGGCCAAAAAATAATCATATAGTCTAAAAGGAAAAAAAATTGGAAACCTTAGGGTTGTTACAGGTAGATTAAAATGCATCTTTTTCAATATATTTGGCAAACATGAAGTAAAAAGCAAGCTGGAGAATGATGTACATATACAGTTAAACGTTACAATTAGTATATGCTACAACGTACTTATGACATAAGAGTAATAAAATAATACACTTGTAGAAATTATGTGCACTTTAAAATTTTCTGGTGTTGAAAGAAACGTTTTAAGCAGTCCTGAGTCTTTTAGCAAAGAAGATGCAGGCCAGCATATTGAAAATGCAGGGTTAGGCTCTTTACCACAATATCTTCCCCTCTGGTTTTGACTTCTCAGTGTTTCTGCTACAAGTATGACAGTGGAGAAAATACCTTATTGCATCTATATTTTTTAAATTTGACTTTACAAATATTGACAAGATTATCTTTGACCTCTCTTACTTCTGTAAATTAATCAAAGGAGAAAATGCTGGAGTTGTGTTAAGCCCTGACTCTGAAAGTAACGCTGAAACTAGAAAACTGTACGATATGTTATAGTGGTTAATTTGCTAAGAGCTCGTGTCTAAACTGGAAAAAAAATGCATAAAGAAAGCAATTTAAGGTGAACATCTTCAAACATAAACTGTGCTTGGGAGATGCATGCACCAATGATAGCTATTTCAACAGGTAGCATAGTAGTCATTGTCCTACTGTAGACAAGGCTTACTGTAGAATGCTACGACATTGCACAGAAATTACTATCCTCTGTTATTATCATCTGTTATTCCAGTTTGAGAGGCTAAGTTTCACTACTGTTACGTCAGGACAGCACACTACAGCCTGTTGGCCAAAGTCCAGAAACACAAATACAAGAAGATGAATTCACTCAGAGACATCTATTGCTGTAGCAATGCTTTCTAGAAAACATGGAGAACAAATTCTCCCCAGCATGATTTTTTCCATGGCCATGTTCCAAACAAAAGTTTAGGCTGAGATGGACAAACACTGCATTAACCCTTTTTTCATAAACATCTGTTAGCTATGTTTTGAGGTATGTGTCCAGTAAAGGCTCTGTCAAACCTCATGTTAGCTTTAGACAGGAAATTTGGCTCATTTGGTTGGGAAGGAGAGGGAAAATAGTCAAGTCTTATTGCTAAAAATCTAAATCCAAACCTGTTAGGGTTCATATCTTACTGGAATAATTCTAACGCGTGTATGTATTAGATAACAGGAACTGCAAGCCACTTGTTCTCAGCAGAAAGCATCTTGTGAAAAGGGGTCATATTCAGTAAATAGATGTATTTTGATATAACCCTAGTAGGGTCAATTTTTTTTCTACCAGGTATGCAACATCTCCTGAAAAATAATCACGTCAGACTACCCTATTTTTGCCTAAATTTAGTGAAGTCATCACGTTCAGAATTATCTAACCAACCACAGTAAACTAGAGGAAAACTAGGTTCCCGTCATGCTTTACTGCTGGTTTGACAGTGAGAAAGAGTTTGTTTCCCATTCCAAAATTCACTAATTCTTTCAGTTAACTTGGAACCCAGTTACCATTCAACATTACCTTGTTGACTGAGTACCTCAGAGTGCACTGTTCAAAAATGCAGAGATCTATGATCCCTGCCACAGGTATCTTTGATAAAGACAGGGAAGTGGCCAGAAAACAAGAACGTTATTTACCATTTTCTGAACATATGGTCAAGTATACAGAGAGCATTTGTGGAAAGTCAGAGAGAAAATGTGTGCAGAGAGGGGAAGTTTAACCTAGAAAAGTGCACAACCTCTTTTTCTCAGATTCCTTTACTCATGACCACCTTTCTTCAAATAGTTCACTAAAGCGTACAGTCTATATTTTCTGAAGGATTTGCAAACCATTTTGTGCATTTACAGTTATTTTCTTTATTTTCTTTCCACCATTGTATGCATGCAGTTTGCAGTCCTACTGGTTTAAATAAACCAGAAATAGTAAGAAAAATTCATGCATGCTTGCATTTTGCCAGTGACTATTGTATAAACATGAAAAAAAAAAAAGATAACAAATTTCAACATTCAAACAGCACTTTATCTTTTAAATGTGTAGTATATAATTAGATATGTATGTGTACCGTGGTGGTTATATAATTAGACTTTATGGTTATAACAGTACATTTCCGGTCAGCGGCCTTAACCTCCTGATCATGATGGGGGTGTCTTTTTCCTCCTAACCGTTACAGGTGTTGCTTGGCATCAGCCAGCGTGCATCTCTGGGCTGGCTGCTCAGCATGTGCAGACGCATCAGTTAACCACAGCACTGCTGTAACTCACCTGGCTGGGATGTTCTAAGAGTCACAGGGCTCTCATTCTTGTGGGGGGAACAAAAAGAGGTGTGGGAAAGATGGGGACATAAATCCTTTGAAACGAGGATTCATTAATTCCAGTGCTGATGGAACGACCTGGTTTAAATGGCTTTATTTTGGAGAGCATGTGCATATATAAGGTGGTAAAATGAGAGCTAATGGGATGTCTTAAAGATTCCAACATCTAACGTTAGACATAAATGCACTGTACATAAATGTAAAGAACCCACTATCTAGTATTATTAGCTATGTATAAATGTAAATCTGACAATAAATTTTCATTAAATGACTCTCTTAATCTATATGCCTGAGGAATTGTTAGGTAAAGTACAGTGTCTGCATTTTCCTCTAGATGTTTATGTTACATTTATTAATTCAGCAGGAAAAAATGCTTGTGGAGACACTTGGGTGTTGCAGGAATTGCTCCAAATATAATAAATTCATAGTATTACAGAGGCAAAACCGTGGTCTAATATTAATACATTGCATTCAGAATGAACTTAAGTATGATAACACTAATCCCAGACTTGTTCTTACTGATCGTGTCGTATTTTTCTTTACATGGGCAAAAAGTATGGTCAGGAGTCATTGTGTATGTGTGGCTTTTTAATTCTCTTTGTGAGTTTCAGAAATCTTAGCCGACTCAATCTTTCTGCTGATAATTTTATTTTTAGTGCACAGGATTTACTTTAACTCTGCAGTTCTTTAACTGAAACAGTTTCATCTGAAGAAGGTGACATTTTTTGCATCTTTCAGTTTCCCTGGTGCTAAGTATCAAGAAGTTTAAAGGACAAAAGAACAAAATATGGAAAATCAATGCTTAAAACTGTACACTGAATCAACAGGGTTTTTTGAAGTGACGTAACTGGTTTCTCAGTGACATAAGTTAAAAAATTCTGGACTGTGTCTGGAAACTCACCATGCAACTTCTCTTGCTCATCGCACACTTATTTTTGTCTGGACTTGTGCTGGCCATGAGTTGTGTGAACCATCATTTCCCCATAGCATACCCTGTGCTTGCTCTGTTTCTCATTGTGCTTTGGTTTGTGCCATCACAGAATTTTGGGAAAAGCCATTTCTGTCTTCTCTCCATGGACTTTTATTCTTTGAATCTTTTCACTTAACTCCCTGCAGCTTTTCTTCTGCAACCCTGTTTGCCCTGTCCGTTCTGTCTGATACTACAGATGTCCAAATCGCATTCACTCAAAGGAAATAGTAGGCCACTTCAGGGGAAGACTTAGTCTTGGTGTGTATTTCTAAAGCCTATAAAGTGACTTTATGTAGTGCTATAGAAGTAATAAATAAGAATGCTAAAACACGACAGCTTCTTCTCCTCTCCACTTTTTTAAAGCCACCTCTTTCCACTAAAAGGTATAGCAAAAGAACATTTGTAGTTGTTCCATCATGTCAGCTCCCTTAATTTTTAGCCTCAGAAGAAATGAGCTTTAACTCAACTGTTTCCAGGTGCAGTGCGTTAGTCTCTATAGTGACCTTCCTCCCCCACCTCTACCTTCACCAGGGTAGAGTTTTCCTTACACTTATATATCTCAAGAAATGTCACATTCTTTTATTGTTCCTCTAGCATGTAATGTAGCCCTAGGTAGCCACTCTAGAAAAGGGGTTTTTCACAGTATAATTTCTGCCGTTTATTGCATACTGTGTAGCATTTTCTTAAGCTTTTCCTTTTCTGCCTTTCACCTTTCTGCTTTAAACAAATTACATGATTGATATTAATATTTTTTCCTGATAAAAATGTATTTTCCCTTGATCTTAGTGCTGGTAATACATTATTCAGTGTTCTTTCTTAATAAACGCCATTCGTTGTTCCATTACTCACAATAGTTATTACAACACTAAAGGTCTCGTTCATCAGAATGACTTGCAGAGGCAAAACCAAAACCATGATTTCTCCATGCATCAGGATAATAGCTATGGTGGATGCAAGTTATTTAACAATGTTTAAAATGTAATGCGTGGGTTTTTATATTTTCCTAGGAGAGTAACACTAAGGAAAGATTTGTGAACATAATTTATTTTATTGCATATGTATGCTTGTACATATTTTGCTCTTTCAGTAGAAGCCCATGAGGAGGTGAGCCTCTTGATTGCATCCTTTTTCATAAAACATCTTCCTTAAAATCACTGATATAGTGATTTTGAAAAGTTATTAGTTATCAGGCATTTCTTTGCATTCATGTCATCTTCTTGGATGACGATGGAAGGAGGAATTGTAATCTTGGATCATCTCTGCTAATATGAGGAAAAGTGGGCACAGATGTCCAGCAGAGAAGATTGTGAAGCTCTAGATCAAGTCTTGGATTTGGGATTCTGTTTGAGAGATATCTGTGTAACATTGCGGTGTGTTAAGTTCATGCTTATGTATTCTGGCATAAAATGGAAATCAACCAACTCCAGTATAATGCAAGTCAGGGATTTTAATCCATGTTAGTCATCATAAAAGTTTCTTGAAAAAAAGTAAAGTTGTAAGTATAGCTAGGGTGTCAAAACAGCAAAAATATTTTAATGTGATATTTGGAAACAAGTCCTAGTATATGGAAAAGTTGAGCTGTTACCTGAGCACAGAGGCAAACAATGAGCTTCCACTGCCAGAATTATTCTCTCAGTATGGTTAAATGCTATATGAGTCATCTGCTGGTGAACATGGTATACATATGGACAGTTGAAGGATGTAGCGCATGTTTAGTGCTTTCATGACTCTTCTAAGCCCTCATTTTTCTTTAAGTTTAACGGATTATACAGTTATTTTGTCTCTACAAACACTTTTATTTATTGTGTACAACTTTGCACTCTTTACCTAAATTATAAGAAACAAACAAGTTGGCCTAATTTGTATTCCAGAATGCTTGCTATAGAAATGAATTTGACAACTGCTTCTACATCATTTAAAAATATTTATGCCCTCTACATGTATTATGGATGGGTATATTGCTTTTAATATCTAGCTTGATTCTGCATTTGTTGATTAACTCGTCAATGTTGTGATTGCTTTACAGTGTTTCTACAGAGCTGTTTACTTTTCAGGTGTCTGTATCCTTCTTGGTCAACAAAGACTTGGGTGTCTGGAGGTTTGAATTGTTTTTTTGGGGGTTGTAGGGACTTTGGTTTTTTGTGGTTTTTTTTCTTTGTTTGTTTGTTTGGTTTTGGGGTTTTGTTCTGTTTTTTAAACTAAGACCATAAAAGTCATGGCAATGGTGGACTGGACAAATAGGAGAGAGGAAGCTGAGGACAGACTTATATGGGTGTGCCTGTGTGTATCCACACATTACTTATCAGGTGCAGTAGACAAGCTGTTTAATGCCCAAGGAGAAACAATTTTGAAAAAATGTGTAAAGTTTACCTCAAAAATAAATAAATTGGCAAAAGAACCAAAACAGCTGAAGATCTGAAGGAGACAGCTGGAAGATCTTTTAGCAGCATATAAGGCTCCCCTTAAAACTTAGCTTGTCTATACTGGCATTTAGAATGGATCTGTGTTGCTTTATCCTGGGGGCTGGAAGTTCAGATCCCAATGCCACTAGTGCATGCAGTATTGTATTTGACCTTTAGCTTTTAAATAGGCTAACAGTGTTTTGTTTGAATTTTGTGTATCTTCCATTTTAAGTATATCATGTTGAGGGCTAGACTGGTGGTGCAAAGGGTGTTGAGACAGGTTTATAGGCATGCAGCTTTACTATCAGGAGCCACAGGTGAAGACATACATCAAGTGACTGGTGGTAGGCAGACTGGGAAAAAGAGAAGCCTTGTTCAGCAATAGCCAAAACACTGGTGTGTTATCAGCACTGTTTTAGTCACAAATCCAAAACACAGTTCCATACACACTACTGTGAAGAAAGGTAACCCCATCCCTGTCAGACCCAGTCTGATTGGGAACTACTTGATTTTCATCAGGACACGCTCAGTAGGCCAACCTCAGGTTCCTGCTCATGATGCTGTTAATGTTAACTGGAGCGTGCTGTGCTCAGGGTTGGGTGCTGCTTGGTCAGTAAGCTTTGTGTAGGCATTTTCTTGGGTCCACTGGTGTAACCCAAAAGCTACAAAGAGGCAGTAGGAGAAGGGGGCAGAGGAAGGGACTGTTTTCATGGTGGTCACAGTCATGCCCTAGGAGAATCTGCTGTAACAGCAATACCATGGCTTCCAGGTGCAACTCTGAGAGATAAACACTGTGAAGGCAGAATGGAAAAATACTGTTCCAGAGGGGCTGGGAAACGCGGCTGCAGCCTGGGTGAATGAAGAGCTGCAAGGGGAAGGCCGGCTATGGGATTGCAAATGGATGGCTCTTAGCATCATACATATTAAGGTGCTTAGGTACTATGCGACAGACCACAGTCTATTTTAATATTAAGTGTAGGTAATTTAGCTTGATTGACCATGCTAAGAAAATGGCAATATATTTAAACAGTAATAATTTTGATGTTTTCTTCACTGCTAGGTTAAGCAGGGGAAACCACATGTAGTGGATTCAAGTCCATCATAATCTGCATATGACGTGAGAAATTAGTCCTTGTCAACACCACCGGGATTGGTTGCATGCATCACATTTAATGGGCTTTCTGTTCAGTAGCTTCTGTGGGTGGTGAAAATGGAAAATAATCTACACAGGCTTTTCCCTTCAACCCCATGTAGAGCA
This sequence comes from Phalacrocorax aristotelis, assembly GCF_949628215.1. Classification (NCBI taxonomy): domain Eukaryota; kingdom Metazoa; phylum Chordata; class Aves; order Suliformes; family Phalacrocoracidae; genus Phalacrocorax; species Phalacrocorax aristotelis. The sequence continues at coordinate 10,083,637 of NC_134281.1, forward strand.
TTAAATACCATCCCCATGGAGAGGATCTAGGCTATGGCTGTCAAAGATACTTGAGCACCTTTTCTAGTTTATAATTCTTCTTGGCTTTTTCAGAACAGAAATAGCAGTAACATGTTATATTTTGGCTCCCTGAGAGGGAGGGGGTTTGTTTGTTGTTGGGTTGGTTTTTTTGTGTTTATTTTGTTTTTAAATTAGAGGCCGTTTTCTGAAACTGGAAGAACTCAAAATACATAGTTAAATCTTGTACAAGGGTGGGAGTGGAGGTTGTTGAGAGACAAAGCTGCTCTAGGGACAAAGGGTTAGTAGAAAAACTGACTAATTTTTAGAATAAAATTATTTCTTTTTGGTAGTGTTTTTAAGTATTCTTTGATCAAAATGGCAAATCCTGGCTGCTAGGAACAAGACGATTCATTGATATGTGTTTGGGTTAAATAAGTAATATTCTGAATTGTGTGGATTTCATCCTCACAAAGTGGCAGTGAGGGGAGGAAATAAGTAAAAAATAACAAAGCATGAAAAGAGGAAGATAGCATGCAGGGCATTTCTCCATTGTACATCACTTCTTGAATGTGGTGCAGAATTCAAATGTCTAAGTAGGAATATCACTTTCCACATAATCAAACCTTTTAAAGGGAAAAATGCAAGGATGCATTTAAGGATATAGTTTGTAGGATAAAGGGCAGCTTAGAAAAAGCAATAGAAAAATCTGAAGTAAGCCACAAACATCATTTACTGGAGAGTTACTTTGTTCCCTTAACTACAGTGTGTGACACAAGTTGTCTTAGCTTGCTGAATTAAAAAAAAAAAAAATTTCTGTAAGACCTTGGAAAAAAAACAACTAAGTTATTTTCATTTTGCCATGTAAATTTGCAGTGTTTTTACAGTGAAATTGAGTAGTAGAATCAGGAGTGTCAAAATTAATGAACAGGTGATATTAATATGGTAAAATGACAAACTTCAAAATCTAAGAATACTCTTTGGATTGTTTCTAAGATACTAATTTATATTAGTACAGAGGGATAATGGTGTTGCAGTTGGTTTTACATATTTTAAGTTAGCAGCCCATTTTTTACTATCTTGTGTTCTCTGGTTACAACCAGATTCGTAGCTTTCCTAGAACAGTGCTCACGTGAGTGCTCAGCAAAAGCCTTGAGCTTTGTTACCAGCGGGTGGTGATCTCGACAGCTTGTCGTTAAGGACAAGTAATTGTATCATAAAGTAAAGGGGCATTTTGGAGTACCAGCACCATCTCAATTAAGCATCCAATGGGGAGGTCTGTGGAGGCAGGAAGACAGCCTTAAAGAATTAGTGCCATCACTCCTTATAGTCCATACAGAGAAAGTAATTTCCAACGGTATTCCAGGCTATGGGTCTCTGACTCTAAAGATAACATGTAACGAGCAGACACCTGTCTTGATGTCCTAGGGACCCGTCTTTAGGTGAATCTTATCTTCTGTTCCTGCTTCTCCCTGTGCATTTGACACCAACGAATCTATGGCTTCTGCTATTTTAAGAATGAAGCACAAAACAAACCCTCTGGCCCCCAAAACCAAATAAGCTTGGAGAATTGAGACCTGCGTTTAGATTTTCTCTCAAAAATATATTATATGTATGGGTAGTATATATATAGGCTGGGCAAATGCAATCTGTCTATTCATGAAATTTTACTAAACTGTAATAATATTTGGAAATATTTCAGTGTATATCAACTTTTTCTTAATTTTAGCACTCTTATTTTTCAGGGTGTAATGTAGAATGCCAGTGTAATTTTTTTTTTCTAGTATGGGTTATACAGATTTGAGATCTGTTGTGGCTGTAAAATTAGTCTACTTGCTATGGAAGCCTTTAATACTATATTCCCACCTACAACTGCAGGAACGCAGCTTGAAGGAAATTTAATTAGGAAAATGAGGCAGATGAAATAGGCAATGTAATGTATATGTGCAATATGAAGAAGAGTAAATACACTTTTTATCTGAATAGTCAGAATAGAAACTGTGTTAAACTGGGCTGAAATTTTCTTTTATCAGAAATTGATTTCTTTCATTTTCCAACATTACTGTGTAATTGTCCTCCTTATTACTGGGATTAGAAAGACTACTAACATTAAAGAAGAAACATTCACCAATTATATTTAGTTTCTGTCTTAGCTGGCAATGACCTCCTTATTATATGAAAAATGGAAATACCTGGAGGAACAGAGTTAGTGAGGTGATTCCAATCAGCTGGGAAACCTTGTGCACACACTATTTGCATCTCATGACCTGCGTGCATGCACCTGTACTCTATTGATTTCTGCTTGTTTACAGGTCATTCAAGCAATGCGCAGGTAGAATTCAGATGACTGAAAACTTGCTTTGCTGGTAGCAGTTTCCTGCCTCGCTGCACTCTGGAATATTCCAGTCTTGCTGCAGTGTGTTGCTGTGCAGCCACGGATTTTTCGGTTGTACCCATTACTCATTTCCCTAATGTATTTTTTAGCATTTGTATTAGTTCTGAGCACAGACGATCATGCTTTACAGAAAACACAGAGGATCACTAGGGCAGAAAACAGCTTAAGTAATATATAATAGATATAATAGATTGTGAATAATTGTTTAAGAAAAACTCATAATCCCCTTTCAGAATTGAAAGAACAGCACTGGGAAGTCTGCAGTATTACATAGCGCAACCAATACAACTGACACGCTTGTTTGAAACACATGCTGTATTTATTTAGTGTGAATCAAGAGAGAAACACATGGCTCAGATATATTATTGTATAGTAAACAAATACAAAAGGTTTTAATACATATATTAATTCTATGCGTGAGACTTAAAAATGTTGTGATCATTCTGGGTAAATCCACTTGGGCTGGAGCCTGATTTTTCAACCTATTGCTTAGGGAGGTGTGAGGCCAGTGCTTTTACTTTACTGGTCCTTTCTGGACTTTTTTTTTAACAAGATGACAGTAAAAAAAGTGAAGATGCATGTGGTACAGTCAACCTGAATTCAGTGGTCCACAGAATGTAAGGATCCATTTATCACTTCCTGAAAATGCATTTTTAATTGTTTTTAACTCAGTGACAATACCCATTGATATTAGAGAACAATGGTGACCCAAACTCTGTGGCTAATAATGTTTCATATATTTATTTTGACAAATGTTGAGTGTATTCGTATAAGATGTCAGCTCAACTCACAAAATCTTTTTTGAAAATCTCTGTTGAAGTGTGAAAAAGGACGTGTGGCATGGTTCTGATAGGGCCATCAGATATGTATTTATCTCAATACAGCTTAGGGTTAGGTTTAATAAAAACATTCCAGTGATGAAATTATGTCCAGTAACTGATAGGGTCCAGATGATCGTGAATATCCTGAAGAGACCCTTCTCCTTTATGGTGTTATTGTGCATTGCAGATGTGTTCTCTATAGGTTCACTGGAGGTTGTACAAGTTGCCTGTGATGATGTGTGGATTTGTAGAGTTATGGCCATGGTTTTGGGTTGTGAATGATCTTCTTGAGTTAGGGAATTCTGCCGCTTCCCTGCTTGCTACAGGTTGCCTGTTGGAGCAGTACCTACTGGCTACAGTGCTCTGTTTGACCTCAGATAAACCCAAATGTCAGGTTTGGAATTTCGGCTCCATTCCATCATTCTGGTACGTTCTGCCCACTGCTTCGTGGTACTAGCCCTTCCCATTTTGAGATATTGAACACTCAGGATTTTCCACGAATTTAACATCTCTGTATACGGACTAAATGGAGGTCTTAAGGCCAGATTAATAATCGACTATTCAATCTAAACAGGATTCCAAATCCTCAGAGTTAAAGGGGGATAGAGAAATATGTTTTTATTGTACGGGTAGTCGCTTATTGGGTAGGATAGTGGAATATTTAGGTAAGCAGTACAATAGGATATTTAGATATTTAAGCTAGAAGACCTTCATATTGGATTTCTTGTTCAAATAAAAATGGTTTTGACTGTTTATCAACTCTCCAATGTGGTCCTTGTCTGTCCCAAATCGACTTCCTGCAGTGATGTTTTGACTTAGAAAAACTTTTACCTCAGGGGATGACCTTGCCCCTAACATGAACACCTTAACACAAACTTATCCTTGATTCTTGTAATTATCAATATTTGTTCTATTCTGCAACTTGAATAATTTCACAACATACACTTCATAATGGGATTTGGTTATTTTTAAATGAGTTTCAGTGTCATCATTAGACTGGCATGACCCATAGGAGCCCCTAGTAATTTTAGATAGATAATTAGAATAGTAAAGCATCATGCCATCCATTTCTGGCTTCCCTGGAGTCTCAGTCGTTGAAGCATGGGATTCAGGCCTTATTTCTGATGTCATCATCTTTATCCTGCTATTGTTTACTGTTTTTTGCCTATGGCAGCAGCCAGCCAGAGGACTTCTGGTAATTACTAAAATCTCAGGTTTGCTGCTGCCTTAAATAGAATTTCAAAGCATCAGATTTTAAATTCAGCTTCTGTTAGTTTAAAGCCTTGGTTCTGGGTTTAAGTCTATTCCATGTCACTGGACAGTGCTTTTAGTTACCAGCAGTCTGGAAGACAGAACAAGAAATGATTGGTAGTACGTTTATTTCTGTCCATAGTATTGCAGGATGAAATGGTAGGTGTGGTGGTACAGTTGGTTTTCCAGCTACTGGAAATAACAACTTATGGTTTCATCACTGGATGGTAGTCCTGGCTATTTAATGTGTTTTCCTCCTTCATCAGACACGTTTCCTTCATTGTGAAGAGAACTGCGTCTTTTTATCATATCATGTGAAAACATTCTTGCATGTTTTACTCAGAATGGGAAACCCCTGCAGGGGGGTTGCTGATGGACTATTTAAGAGAAATGAGGAAGATTGAAGTTCCTAATAATTATTTTTTAAGACATCATCACAAGCACATCAGCACATAGCAGGTGTTTCCTATGGTAAGTAATTTTTCTAGTAGTTAAAGAGACTTGATTTTTGTATGCTGTCAAGTTTCAGGTTTAATCTACATTAAGGGATGCATCTTCTCAGACACTTAAGCTTCTGTTGACTTTATTGGAAAAAAATAATTATACAGCCTTTTCAGATCTTTGAAACAGGGATGGCTAAAACCTTCACTCTTCTGTGGTCTGCTCAAGCATTTCCTTTAATCTGTGATTTTCAGAATTAAAACAAGACATGGTGTCTTCTTAGAGAATGTTTATTACTTGAATGTGTAGTCATCTGATTGGTTATTGTATCTTATACTAAGTTTTATACATATTTTTCTGGGGTAAAGCCTGACAAATGCATCTGCTATCCTTAATTTAATTTAGTTAAGTTCTTTTGTGGAATCAGATAGCTGAAAAAGCCAGAACTTCCTTCCAAAGAACAAGTACTTAAAGACACTTTCAACCTGTGCACTTAGAGGGGGTTGTTATATGTACTTTTGTTGGAGCAGATATGAGGAGTGAGGCCTTCAATTAGAATAAATCTTTTAGATGAAGAACCAAGTTCGGGTCTTACTAAACACAGTAGGCTTGCAAGAAAAGACCTGCAGCAAAAGACCCTACATGAGTCTAACAGTGTCTTTTACCATCTGAAGCAACTTATAAAACTGAATTTTCTGATTAGTCACTTGGTTTAAGCAAGGTAATGTTAGTGTAATGCTTTCAATGTGTCTGAAGTATTGTTACATGAAATTCTTCATTACTTCATGTTTTACCCTGCAGCACCTTGGATATTTCTGATTGAATTAAATACTTTAAATACTCTAGGGCTTAAAGACCTAAAATAGGTCTTTGTGCCTTAGTTATTGAAGAAGGATTTTCATCCTAACCAGGAAGACAGAAAATTTTAGTGGATGAAAGTGGAAATATTTGGCTTTCTTTGCATAAGAGAAAATGTTGCACACAACTATTGATAGTCTTCACATTTCAGTTGCTCAAACTAGAAAGTATGGATGGAAAATGACTAAATATGCTTTTCTTAATTTGTCAGTATTTCTTCAATTGAGGTATTTAGTGGAGAGATTGATTTAGAAAATGTGGTTTCTTTATTTCCTAAGTCCTGTGTGCCTTGTTTTGCATTGTGACAGAGGGCATGTGAAATATTATTCATGCTTCTCCAAGCCCATATGACTTAAATGTATACAATGCAGAACAAATGAAAATGAGAGGGAGAAATGACATTCTCTGTCTAGAATTTTGTAGCCCTGCCAAGATGATGACAAAAGGGATTAAGAAATCATATGTAAAATTTTTGCTTTGGAAAGAAGCCACGCCTTTCCACCACCCCTTCGAAGAAGTGATACTTTCAGGAAAGCCTTACCAACCTTTCCAAAACACCCAATGCCTTGGTGAGCCCAGGAGACACTTTCAGTAGCTGCCTAGACAACGTGGTTTTCTCATGTCTGTTGTTTGGAAAAGCAAAGTCAGTCTGTAAATTATCTTAACTATTGTCTCTTTCAGACCCTGAAGATTAACATTTATCATGCTGAGATTCGGGCAGCACCTCATCAAGCCCTCCATGGTCTTCCTGAAGACTGAGCTTTCCTTTGCTCTCGTCAACCGGAAGCCGGTGGTCCCAGGACGTATCCTTTCATGCAGCGCCTTGACAATGGGCACCCACGCTCTTGGGAGAAGCAGGAGGAGCTCTGTGCGCTTCAAAGGCCAGGTAGGATGCTACGCCGGTTATTCTGAAACCAGGCAGTGGAACGTAACACGCTTGATCGGTGTTGCAGAACTGCCGAAACCAGTTGCTTAGCAACTGTGACCTTAGAGGTGAATTTCTATTGACCTTTTCACCACAGAAGATGTATAAACAACCAGGTGCTACTAAAAGCATTTTAAAGTGTATCTGAGGTGGTACTGTTTAAATTTCATATTATGCTAAATAACACATCCTGCTTCCCTTTTAATAATGTCACTTATTTTTAGATGTGGTACCTTCTTTATGGAGGTTTTTCAATTTCTCCCAGCTAAATGTAAACAATTTGTCAAATGGCAGCAGAATCCTGTATGAAGACTTTTTTTTATTTTGGGGGTGGGGTGAGGGGGTGGAGACAGATTGCTTTGATTAATTTAGGTAGGAATGGATTAAATAAACCATCTGTATAGCACACATTTCCTCAGGAAAAAATGAGGCCCCACATTGTAAGTAAAATTCTCAGTATAGAAACTGTATAGGAACTTGATTCTGCAAGGCGCTAAAGGTACCTATTCAGTGTATTTTGTAGTGTGGCTTATTATTTTCCAGTCAAAATTCTGCTGTTGTGTAACTTGTGCTGATTTCACTGGCTGGATGTGGAACTTTTCAGAGATACTCATGACTGATCACTTAATTTCTATAGAGGTCCGTGGTAAAATTTTAGTTGGAACTCAGTAAGGCAACAGCTGAAAGTGTTTTGGGAAAAGAATAAAGTTGTCTGGAGTTTACTGAAAGCTTTCTTATTCTTCTGTAATTTTTTGTTGATTCTTTCATAATTTAATGTATAATTTCAAATTTAGTAACATTAAATAGGTATTTTTTAAAAACATAAGTGTGTTTCTTCTGAAATATGGAAACTTCCTCTCCTCCTGTCACTTCTGTAGATTATAATTCTCAATATAGAACTCCTCTGTACACCTGCTTTGAACAGTGTCTGTTTGTACCAGAAGTCAGATCATTTGGTTATAAATGTACAGCAAAGATGCATAGACTTTATAGAAACGTTAAAGGTGGTGTTATCTCGCCAATATATTTTCATCAATGAAATGAACAGTTCTCAGCTTCACGTTTCTGAAGTATCTGATGTAAATTGATGTGATTACAGATTTGTCATAAAAAAAAAAACAAAACCAAAAGATTTTCAAAGCTGTCTAAAGACAGTATCACGTCAGTCACTGTGAGAGGCAGAGCCTGTAAATGCCTGAGCAGTATGTTGGTATATGCATTGTCCAGGTCTGAGAGTAAATAAAATGTTATCTGTACTGTGTGTGGAAGTTTTAAAAACAACAGCTAATGATTTTTTTCAATTAATCAGTTAAGTGAACTATTGCATCTGTTGTTAAAAACAAAGAAGAGTTATGTCAGATGAAAGATACTTGTTTTAAAGTTTTGTGAGCACCTAGTAATGACAATTTAAGCAGCCTATAAAACTTAATTATTACAAGCTTCTTTCCTTCTTAAATAATTAAAGATTATAAACTCTAGTTGTATAGTTATTGCTGACTGTTTGGCAAATACATTTATTTGCTTGGGTTTAGCTTTGTTATCCCATAATGAGTATTGCAGCATATTTTATAGTGTCGCAGTGTTTTAATAGCTCATGTGTTGTAATATATAATGTAGGCTTTGTTTCTCCATTGAAAAAATGTTCAAGTAATAAAAGCCCAACCCTTTACCTTTCTCATTACAATAAGAAAAAAATTAGAAAATATCTTGATGCACAGGCTACAATACAGTGTGTAAAATAGAGCAATTTGTGGTTGTAAGCCTTTAAAATGTCTGTATAATGCAGCATTCATCTCAAGACCTGGCAGTAAGAAGTGTATTTTCTTTGTTTTATTGCAATAATTTTATCTGCCTTGTCTTTGGCACACTTGTGACATTCCATTTCTTTTTTTTTTCCAGTAGAAAATAAAATATTAATGTGTGTGAATTAGAGAGACAAAGGAAATCAGTTTGAAAGCCAGCTCACTCCAGGTGGTGGCTTTAATTAACTAGTAAGGTTGAAATTCCATCTTGAAACAGAACGTAGGATTGGAGTTGTGAATTTGCTGTAAAGTTCTAAAATAAAGCTGTAGTCTGGAAAAAAATCAGTCAGAATGGTCTCGTGGAGTTCAGTGTTCATGATTTGAGCGATGCCAAAACATGCTTGTTCTCTTAACATGTTGCAAAGTTTTGATTTGCTTATTTCCAGCTGCCAGTCCTGTGAATTCAGTTTGATACTTGAAAGTCAAACTGTGCTAATAGTAACCAAGAATAGGAATAGCAAGAACATAGTATTCATGGGGAGGAGAGAGTTCTCCTGTTCCTGAAGAAAGCTGCCTCAGTTGCCTCAGCATTAGACTTCCGTTTAATGGGCACACACTAGTTCATGGACTCGGGAACCTGTTCGTAACAGGATCCCTTTGAGTGAAGATGTGATTGTTGCAGATTCCCAAATAGGAAGTAACTGGGATCTTACTATTGAGTAAGGGATATCTGGCAGTCCTGGGAATCTCTACTGTGTAAGCTAAAATATGCGCATTTATTTAACAGCAGTAGCAAACTCATTTGCCTCTTTTGGCACAACCAAATGGAGAGGGAGAGCTACGTGTGGTCAGTGTGCAGGATTAGTGCATGTTCCCCTGAGGACAGTTGGTCCTTTTGCTGTCACTAATAGGAAAATTGTCAAGGCTCAGAGGTGTCTGACCACAGCCTGTGTGAAGACGTCAAGTCATTCGACTCCCATAACAAAATGAGGTGTACATACCTGCTCTGCTCTTGCATATAGTTTAGAGGGGAAGATGGGGCAGGGAAGCCCCATCTGCTTGTCTGTCTTATTTCAGAGCAGCCAGACATGTGGTATTGGGGGACAGTGTTGATTAATGAGATATTGTTTTTGGGGGTGTCTTTTTGTGTTGGTTTTCTGTTTTGTACAGAAAGGGCATGATTTTGTTTTGCTAATGGCTGTGAATTGGTATGGAGCCAAGAGTCTAGGTGGGAATCCTGTATGCAGTGCACATCTTGGCAGTTACCTTGGGAGTGGGGAGGAGGTATTGTGTAAGCTTGCTGGCATTCTTATACTTGTAGAGGTACCAATATGATTTTCTATGAAAAATAGGGTCCCTGTTCCCTCTACCTTCTGTTATCTTGCTGCTCTCAAAGAGTGATTGTGAAAGAAGTAATTTGTGGCTCCCTGGAACAACTACATGGTTGTTTTAGAGGCAGTAGATAGAATGGTAGATAGATATCTGTAGATAGATAGTAGATAGAATTCCAGTAGCTGGAATGGTGCAGGGATGTGTCTGTAGTCAGCAAACGCATTGTTTCTGTCACACAAAAGGCACAAGACGAACTGAATCGGTTCATGCAACCAGCATGAGCTAAGCTTCTGCTTGTCTTCCTTAAATTATTTCATTCGGAGCCTTGCTGCTTCCATAGTTCAGAGCAGAACTATAGTGTCTTTTTAAAGAAAATCCATCTGCTCTTTGACAGGGACTCTTTGCTCTTTAATATGGTAACAAATACTTTGTGAGTGACATACCATTTTATTGATGTTTTCCTAGCCATACACCATAGCTTTACATGGTTTTGCTCACATCTTCAATAAATATGAACTGGGTTTTTTTATCACTGCCTTTCTCATTGCATTGTGCAGGGTACTTGCTTTCATCTTGTGTTAAACATGAAAAATGAATTTGAACATTAGGAGAATCCATTTGGGGGCTAGGACTTCTATTATAAATAAAATTATTCATTTGTTATGTCCAATTTTTTTTCAGCAGACAAGGTATTGATCTTTGGATTTGTGTTCAGGATGCCATAAGAAGAACTAGCACAAAAGGAACACAGCAACATTTGTAAATTGATCGAATGCAATATGTAATGACAGAGACAAACATCAGATCTATGGCAATACTATATTATACAAAGCATTTTTCAACAGTTTATTGAATTGGTTATTAAAAAGAACAGGCTTTCCAGCTGGGAACAATGAGCTGAGGGTTATCAGGACCAAGCAATTTTATAGAAATTTGTGGTGGACACTGTGGCTCCCTCAGCAAGTGCACATGTATGCGTGTGTGTGCAATAAATTAGAATAAACACTTTACAATAACTTTTAATCTGGGTTTGATTATGAAAAGGTTTTTCCATTAAAAAAAAAAGGAGATTAAAAAAGACACTGTTTAACTCTTATATACTGAATTTTGAGGACTATTTGGTATTGCTATTTCCATAGAGATCTGGTGTTTTCCACCAGAAAGTATTCCGATTGAGGGGAACAGACTGTATACAAAAACCCAAAGCATGTGATGTTTTCTGGCAATTTCATCACTAGATTGAGTTAATGGTCATTATTTGTTGCTGAGACAGTGTGTTGTACTATGAGTTACTGCAGCTTGTTCCTTTTATTAATGAGTAGATAAAACATTATTTGAATGAGATGCTCCTTCAAAGACTTGATAGCACCGTAAGCTGCGGTGTAACTGTTCTGGGTCTGTTGCATGTGTGGGATGGGATCCAGGGTCATGCGATGTAAGCATAGCATCTGCTTCGCGGTACGATTTGTCTGTTTGGGAGCCTCCCTGTCATATGCTGTCAGAATTGCAGTATTACTTCAGACTGACATATTCTGTATTGTCACAAAGGATTGCTGCTTTTCTTAAAAGATTTGAGTTTAAAAAGAATTAATCTTTTGATTAGGCTTATTTGTTAATATATTTTAAAAGTAAGCTTTAATTTAGTTATGGTCCTGACAGAATTTCCGTTGAAGAGAGCAAACTGGCTCTGGAAAGAACAGTAGTAGTCTCTCTCAAGTTTGGTTGAAAATAAGATGTTTAGCATGTATATGAAATTTTAATTCTTCATAAAGTTACAGAGCTGCTGTCTATTCTGATTTAGGTAGTTTGTACACTGCACATTTATCACATCTGTATTTATGCTACTTAATTACAAATTTTATGGGTTTTAGCCTAAACAAGTGTTAAGATTTGCCATAAAACTAAGATATAAAAAATAAAATTCAGTTATATTGCAGAATATATAAATTTACATTTACATATTGCAGTGATGTACACTGCACTGTTAGAACTACATATTATACCTATCGAACCCTGTGGGAAAGTACTCTTTAGTACTTGTTAAAGAAGCTTTGTATGTGTTACTATTATTATTAGCTTGCTTTAGCACAATGCGAAGGAGCAGTCACGCTCCTTTTAGCTCTTTAGCAGAGAGCTAAAAATAACAGGTTTGTTAAAGACTTTGTAACCTAAATGTGGTCCTGGAGATAGCCAGGGAATCACGTGGAGACAGAAAATGATGTTTGGGACAATAAGGAGTGAACTACTCATATGAATTTTGCAAAATGTCTAGTAACTCTAGAAGGAGAAAGTACTAGGAAGAGGACGAAGTACTTTGCTGGTATAGAAAAGACCCCCTGAATGGGAAGAACAGATCTTGTGTGAAAACGTGAGGCAAATATAGAGTATATTACTTCAGCAGGAATGCAGAAGAGATATTCAGACTTACTTTCTGTATTGTCAGTATTAGAAAAATTCTTTTGAGATACCATATGGAAGCCATTGAGCGTCAGTTGAAAGTTTTGAGTGGTTTGGTTTTTTTTCCCTCAGATCCCAAATAAAGCTGTTCCATGACTCTTCCTTCTGTGAGCAGTCCAGATCCCTCAAGTAGGACTTATTAATGCCCTAATGTTTACTTCCACAAATGAGAGTAAGAAAACCAGTTCCTATGATTTAATAATTTTTGGCTAAATTGAACTGTGTTGCACAGAGGGTAAGGAGTGGGACTACAACCTTGGCAGCAGCAAGCCAGTAGATCAACTTCACTGTGTTCTCAAGCTACCTTCTGGGAAAAAGCTTCTTCTCAGGCAGCCCAAAGAATGAGTGCTCCGCTCTGTGTATGCAAACCACTTGAATTTAGTGGTGATAGAGAGGCCAGCTAATTATCTCAGGGCTGGAGTCATTTTGTTTGCGGTCTACAAACAAAGGAATGGTGTTTGACTCGCATTAGCAAATGCTGCTTCTGAAGAGAATAGATTCAGGGCTCTGTGCACAAATGCTTGTCTGTCTGTCTTATTTGCAGGGCTGGAGTTCAACTGTATCGTTTGGTCTGATAAAAATACTTTCCCTTCAAATCCTGTCTTACTTGAAGGGTACTCACTGCTGAAGGAGAATGTACTTCACCATAAGGATTTACCGATTCTGTTTGCATTGTTATAGTTCCATTAATGTAAGTGTTGATGAAAATCCCATTCTAATGCTTTGTGCCAGTATTTGAAATAGAAAGAAAAAATGAAAGTAATGAAATCTAAAGTATTTTTTGCTGATTTGCAAATGCATTAATTTACCAACTGAATTACTCATTTACCTGCATTCAGCAGATTAGTGATAAGAATTTCTCAGGTTGTAGGACAACCTGGAAGAGGTATTAAAAAAGCTGTCTTAAGGCAGCTGGGAGAGGCAGTAGCTCCTAGGTTGGAGCATCTTACCAAATGCCATGGAGAGATGAGTAGTCTCTTATTAGTGATGTGTCCAACTGACCTTCGAACCTTGCTGTATGGAAAGTAATGAGGTTGCTGAAAAATGGGCTTGTAAGCTGTGTGTCATAACGGGTTGGAGCTGTGCAATTATATTTCTTGGCTACGTTGCTAACATACTGAAATCCAGCTAAAAAATTCCAATCCCATGTTGGTCTAATCCGTTTAGTCACCTGTTGGTCATCATCATTGTTTGGAACTTATAAATGACTTAAAGAAAACCACGTTATACATGAACCTCTCTATTGCTCTGTGTGTTTCAGGGGTACTCACTGTATGGTATTGAAGGTGCGTTACTAAAGTATGTCCTTTAAAAGTGGAACTGCTTGTCCTTAGAAGCTCCAGGGACATGTAGAAGAATTTCTGAAACCTAGCCTTAAGTCCCACTATGGTGGTACCTATTAGGCATATTTATACCATGCCTGTGAAGTAAGAACAATTTGGAAAGCCCATTCTTGTTGTCATGAAAAAAATGTAAAACATCTAAATTTTAGATCAGTTGGCTGATGGAAGATAAATTGCCATGGAAGATCAAATTTCATAGAGGCTGCCTACTGTCTTCCCAATGCTGTGATTTTTATTTTTATGATATAATTTTTGAGACCCTATTTTATATGAAAACAGCTTATTTTTTGAAGGTTGAAAATATTTAATTAAACTTACACTCACATTTGAAATTATTTCACTCTGTGTTAGGTTAGTTACAGCCTCCTGTTTTGTTGTGTTTATCCTCTTTATCCTCATTAGCAATTTGCAAAGCATATTAGCATTTTTACATCAACTTACAGCTATAGTTTTATAGTAACTGACTTAAGTGAATTTACTTTGAGGTTCCTGTCATTGGGGTGGCAGAGATCATCTGGAAAAAAGAGTTCGCCTATTTATATATTAGCATAGCAAGAAACCTGGCTAAATGTTTTGTGAGAAAAGCCTTATCCTAAGGAGCTGGAAGAAGCCAAGTTTAAAGGACAGAAGAGCAAAGCTATGTAGAAGGAAGTAAAATTAAGAGGTAGCAAACTTCTGTATGAAAAGTGGCAGGAAAAATGAAGTGGGATTCAGAAAAGGTAAAAATGAGTTGTTTCCTTTGAGGTTTAACACAGTAATTGGCATTTGTTTAAAAAACTGTGAAGTCCTGTTCATAAATAATGAATACTTTTAGTCCAGCAGTTATTTTCTAGTCGAGTAGAGAGCAAATTTGTAATTGGTGTGGTTATTGAACAAACCTGTAATTTTATCCTTTTTATCATATCAGTAAACCCAAGCAAACTCAACAGCCATAAATGGACAGTAGATAACAAATACAAAGGGAGTGTTTGCTGCCATTGCAATTTTGCCACTACAGAAAATTTAAGTACCTGCCTGAACAGCAGATATCCATATGCTTTGCATTCAGGTGCAACTTACCATGGACTGTAAAAAAGAAAGGAATAAAAAATATTTTTTTTTTCTCAGCACATAACTGAGTTTAAATTCAGCTTTTTTTATTCTTCTGTATTAAGTAGTTCCTGACTAATGAAGGAGATGACAGTTACAAGCCGTTCCTGTTACAGTTTGTGCATGTCTAGGACCTTTTGTCCCCAACATAGCCATCAGAATGTGATAGGCAGCACACACACAGTTAACTGAGTCTGGGCAAGGTATTGCATGGCTTGCTCTTATGGCAGAATATAATTAAAAGAGATGATTGGAATACATGGTTATTCATAATAGATGTCACACAATTACCATAAGTAATGCAATACATGCAAAATCTCCATTTGTAATTAAAATAGATTTGCTGGAAAGTCAATTGGAAATTTCATTTATTGCTTATTGTTTCTAGCATATTGGAATATTTTGTGCTATTCAGTGTAATACAACTCTGTTTTCTTCAAGTACATATTTTTGAGAGGCATCTGACGTGAATTTCCTCTTGCAACTTCTAAGGGGGAGATCTAATGATACAATGTTTAATTCTCATTAACATGACTCTCAATGTCATCTCTTCTGTTTTCTGAACCCAGAATGTTTGCTGTGTTGAGCCCAATATATAGTATTTTTCTGTTGAAACATATATTAATATTCCCTGGTGTACCATAATTACAATTTAAAGAAGATATTTCATAATTTCACAAGTAATCATCTTGTACTGCTGATATTTAAAGGACCTCTGTCATGGTTTAAACCTGGCTGGCAACTCAGTCCTGCACAGCCGCTTGCTCACTCCCTCCGCCAGGAGGGTGGGGGAGAATCAGAAGAGTGAAAGTAAGAAAACTTGTGGGTTGAGATAAAGACAGTTTAATAGGTAAAGCAAAAACTATTGCGCACAGGCAAAGCAAAACAAGGAATTCATTCCCTGCTCCCCATGGGCAGGCAGGTGTTCAACCATCTCCAGGAAAGCAGGGCTCCATCATGCGTAACCACTGCTGGGGAAGACAAACCCCATTGCTCCGAACGTCCCCCTCTTCCTTCTTCTTCCCCCAGTTTTATATGCTGAGCATGACACCATATGGTGTGGGACATCCCTTGGGTCAGTTGGGGTCAGCTGTCCCAGCCGTGTCCCCTCCCAACCCCTTGTGCACCCCCAGCCCACTCGCTGGTGGGCTGGGGTGAGAGGCAGGAAAGGCCTTGGCTCTGTGTAAGCTCTGCTCAGGAGTAACAAAAACATGCCTGTGTTATCAACACTGTTCTCAGCACAAATCCAAAACATAGCCCCATACTAGCTACTATAAAGAAAATTAACTCTATTCCAGACAAAATCAGTACAACCTCCAACAGTGAAGAAGGGAAAAATGGACATGCCATGTACATAAAAACTAAGCAGGAATGCTGTTTAAATGTACAGAAATGAAGGAATAGTGCTCTTTGGTGTGTCATCCCAGTACCTTCTCTGGGGCATAAAGAGCAATGAATAATGTCATAGCCTAATCTCTTCAGACTACCTGGTGTAGACATCAATCCTTTGAGGGTAAATCCAATTTACTGTGTTCCCTCAGTGAGTGAAGATGCAGAGGTCTGAATAGAGTCCAGTCATCAATATGGAGTTTTTCAGAGGCAACTTAAGGAAAACTGTTCACAAAAGGAATATTTTGAACACAGTTCCTTTACTCTGATGCAGAACTAGACTTCTGGATACCTGTGCAAAATAACTGAGTTTTGAGATGCAAGGTCCCAACTCTGTTGGGCTTCACCCCTTCTGGCATCTGTTGGTTTCTAGGTAGGTCAGAGTCCTTCCCTTCTCCTCTTCCTCCTCTTCACCCGCCTAGCATGGTTAACTCATGCCCAGCGGTGTGCTTTCCTCTGCTGCCTGCTCAGGAAGGTAGCATATAAAGTCTCTCCCACTTTGCTGTGTGCCCAAAGCTGCTCCTTCATTTGTTTAGGAAATGCTTTCTTCTGTGGTTTGAACTGGCAGGTGAGACTATCAAAGACAGGGATTCCATTCCAAATGGCCCTATAATTGCCTTGCAAAGCTTCACCTGAGGGTCAAGCACCTTCTCTGAGCAAAGTAATTGGGTAAATTATGTTCTAATAATTTGTCTTATGTAAAGTTAGATATGAACGTAGCACACAATAGAGGCTTTGTTGTAAAATGAGGCTACAGTAGAAAATGGAGTGCATAATTCATTGATACAGATGTATTTCGCTTTATCGCTCATCCCGTATCTAGGTTTCTAAGGTTGCAGAAGCGTGCGTAGTCTGCTATTCATTTGCTAATGTATTTTACTTTTTGCTGTTCCTTGTAACCTGCTGACTTCTAATGTTTCTGATCAAAACATATAAACCTCAGCACCTCTGAGAGCAAGCTCACTTGAGCAGATGTTCGCGTTTTACAATAAAAGTTGAAAATTCCCCTACTGATACTCTTCAGTTCAACATCATACTGCATTCAGATGGGTGACCTCTCTACAGAAACTGCCTAAGAGCAGCTAGGTTTAGTTCAGGATTTGTTATCTTTATCTGTTAATAATTGGAAGTGCATCGAGATACCTCATTGCTGTTTGTTTCATGAAATTGGAAATTGTGTGCGACAATTTTGAGTTTAAATAGGTGAATTTGGAAATGCTGCTTTTTATGCAGTCTGTCTGGTGGACTTCAAGTAGCCGAATAAAAGGTTTTGCTCCGATGTGTATGTAAAATGTAACTATTTATGAACACACTTTGCAAAAGTGTCATTGTGTGGTTCTGCATTTCTTTTTCTGTCACTCCCAGGTAGAATTTGCCTGGTTGCAGGGAAAGAATGTGTTACACAGATGATATACTTGTATTATGCCATAGAAATTAATGTTGCCAGAATTCAGTCATTGCAGTTTAGTCACTATAAGCACACATTTCAGGAACACTTTCTTAGGCTCAGTTTTGTTAATAATGATTCAGTTAGAATAGAACCTAGCTCCTTTGGTACATAGTTCACTTTACTACATTCATGCTCCAGCGATAAAACTGAAAAAAAATACTGTAAGGATATAGTTCAGTAAATAAATTGCATTCCTGGCCAAGAAGAAACCCAGAACCAAATTGTTAAAACATTATATTTCTATTTATATTACTGAATTCAGAAGTGTGTGATTTTGGGGGTGAGAAGGAAGAAGGGAGGAGAAAGGGGAAAGGGAAATAGTTTGTATTTGCTTTCTTACTTTTCACCCTTTAGGTGCACGTGGGTAGCATTTATACAGCTATACAGCTTCTTTCACAGCACACTTTTTTTTTTCTCTGTTAGGGAGGCAATACGTTCATGCAATGAAATTATTTCAGAAGCTTTAAGAGCTCAAAATGTAATAAGACTTGTAATAACATTACAAAAATATAAAAGAAGTTGCCAGAATGTACAATTTTGCCAGAGAAAGGTGAAAAATAGCTTGATAATACCTGCCTATTTGGGAACACAATTTCCAGGAATAAAAGTCTTAGGCTAAGAAAGGCCTTAATAAGAGTTGTAGCTGTAGATTTGAAGCTGGAGATATGTGAACTATGAGCATTTTTTTTTCTATATGTGTATATATATTCTATATATAAATACATACGTTATATACATGCACACACTTTTTTAATATCGAGAGTAACCTGGTGACTGAAAAATTGCTGGAGTTGAGGAGCATTTGTTATTATTCAGTACTTTGAAATCAAGACTGGGCTTCTCTTTAAGGTAAATAGGAAGCTATTATCTTAATGGAGGAATGATAATAATGGAATCTGTGGGTTGACATGGCGGAGATAGAATAGTTGATCTCTTTCTCTGTTACTGGCTGAATGATGTGGACTATCAGTGGAACAACAGTGAGCTGTGACATTTTTTGCCATTCTCAAGTCTTCAAAATGAAATCTCATCTTCTTTAAAAGAAAGATTGGTATAAGAAGGAATGAAGAGATGTGCATTAGAAAGTGAAGTAAAGATAATTGGATAACCTTTCAGAACAGAGGTGGGTCTTATTTTTGAAGTGGTATCATTTAACTTTGAAAATAGTGATGGAGAATTACAAATAAAGCAGCTTTATTGACCTGCAATTTGATATTCCTGCCAGGAGCTTGAAAGAGAACGTAAAGTTACCCTATTGCTAACTCTCTGTTAATAGCTAATTTAGGATTGTTAAAAATCTGCTTAACTTGCATACTACCGATTGTATTTCTTTAAGTCTGAATACTTAACATAACTTCTGTGAGTTGCATTCAATGTATAGCAAAACTGAATTACTTTGAACTGCATCTGAAAGAAGGCCAACGTTTTTGGATTTTAATTTTGCCTGTTCCTGAGGACATGGCAGGATACCTCTGCCAAGCACAACCTACCTGTTGAATGTTGGGTGCAAGAACTACCGTCAACGTTGAAAACAGTCTAACGCTTTCTTGTTAGAGTTGAATGCCGTGTGGCTTAATGTTCTATTGAAATTTTTGGCAGAAAGTCCACTTATCATATTTGCAAAATGAAATTACATGTCCACCCCCACAGTTGCTTTAGCTCCAGGTAGTGCAAATGAAAGACAAAATGAAAACAAACTTTTTAATATACTCCATTTTGCATAGTTCCATTGTGGTGGTGGGAAATTATGTTGGGAGCGAAAACTTTATAAGCACTTTGAAATAGGATCAATATCTTTTTCAAATTACTCTCCTTAAAAAATTTTAGGCTTGGGTTAGCCTCTTGAAGATGCCTTGCATGGAAATAATGAGTTTTATGGAGGGGGCGAGAGGCTGTGTCCTGTGCTCCTTTCACCTGCAGGTGAAGTTCTGTTTTGTGATGATTGTTTTTATAACATATATTACATCTTTATATTCAAATCTTAAACTTGTTTGACCCATCTTTAAACTACGTGGACGCAAGATGTCAAGATGATTTCCCACTCCCCCCTCTGCATATGTGAATGATATACTTAATCCAAACTTTTAGTGAGAGTCCAGGTCAGGCTTTATTCATCCTTAAACAAGAAAAATCTGATCCACTTATATGGCATTCATAGCAGCAATGTTTTAGTCTAACCATCATTTGTAGTGTGGATTGTGTATTCTGGTTGATAACTGTATTTTTTTCAACAGTCTGTCTTTTAGAAGCCCATGGATTTATCTGCTCATTCGTGTATGTTACAGTGCTTGCAGAGTAGAAGATAGTCTGTAAAACTGACTGCTAAACTAGAGGGGGATTTGGTCCTCCTAAATTAAGTAACAGGATGCATAATAATGAGTATTTTGATATGAAGTGGATACAAAGAGTCTGGCACTGCTAAATGAAAGAGAAAAAAATACTTTAACCAACCAGTAGAAATGCAAGGGCCCATTCGTGCAGTGGTTGTATTGCTTTTATGCCTATATATTAAAAAAAAACTACTGCTTTTGGGATCTTCCTCTATTTTTCCCGATGGGGGGTAGGGGGTGGGGGTGTCAGGGGAAAGGCAATGATGTGCAGTCCAGCTTTGAGTATTTTCTCAGATCCTGCTTGATATTTAACCGTCACATTGATGGTACCTGAATGAATTTAACTTTGTACCTCAGCTAAAGTGTTGTCCATAGGGGATCATTTTAGATTGCCTACAAGATATCACAGTAGATAATGTGATTTGATGATTGTGTTCTGTCACGATTGAAAAGGCACAGTAAGATGCTCTATTTGTCTTTTTAAATAATGAAAGTTGAATCAGGATTGTCATCTGATCTGCCAGAGGATTCAGCAGCAATAACCATCTTCCATCTCATTACTTCCCCTTTCCTTTTGAAACTTCTTAATCTTTGCAAGAAAAATTGTCAAATGTTGTAGATCTCAAGTGTTTGTTGTACCCGTTTACTGCACAACTTAAGAATACATGCTTTTAAAATCTCTTCACTGAATTGGTGATTTTGTGAGGGGATGATATCGTTCTCAGTTGTCATAGAAGACCTCCTGTGTTCCTTATAGGTTTGAGGAGAAAAATAATGACTTAGGTAATCTAATTGTGTTTATAGTTCATGTGGTTGTTTAAAATGGTAGTTAAGGGGCTTTTTTTTAAGCCGTATATGTTTGGTGGCTTAGATTTTCAAAGCCATTGCTGAAATTATGATGAGTAACTTGTGTGATAATTGTTTCCAGTTGTGGGCAGGGGAGGGCAGTTCCATTAACTTTGAAAAGGTCAGTATTTGTTCTTCTTTAAGCAAGGTGTGTATTCTTGTTATTCTTTACGCCGTACCAGTTGGTCAGTAGTCACAGATTGTTGTCCATTTCTACCCACAAAGAAGGGTAGAAGATAGCGTAAGAGTAAGATACTCTTAAACCTAAGGAATTTGAGAATATTTTCCAATTGGAATCTAGATATTTGGGAACATGTGATCTTTAAAATAATGTATTTAAAAGTGCTTCATTTAACAACTGAAAATGCCACTACAAATGCTGGACAGAAGAGAAACAATATGGAGGTATAACAATGTCTTGTGTTTTTTCTCATGAGAGACAGTGAGCTTTTGACTGCTCTGCTGTTGTAGGGCTGAGGTTCCCTGTGGGTTCCTTGTCCCATAGTATTGTGGAATGCAGTGAAAGCCAGCAGACTCATATAAGTCTAATGTTATTCCAAATCTTGAATCTGATTTTTGTTTGTTGTCACTTGGGCTATTGCATGCTGCAAAGCCTCTGCTGTCAGAGCCACAGAATTCGGAATATCTGTTTAAGAAGGTCCTTTGTGACTTCCTAATTATATTTCTTGACACTCCTGCTTTGTTCAGTATAATAGTGAAACAGAAAACTTTCAAAATTAGTTTTAATATAAACATATATGCAACACAGTGATGAACCTTGAAAAACTGTTGTTCACACTGAGTAATTAAATATGACTACCTTTAGTTACCACTGGATTGTCTGTATTTTATTTGTTAAGTAAAGGGAAGCATAAGTTTGCTGCATGTACTGAACGCAATTCAATTTGCCCAATTAGCAAAGTTTAAGATTGATTTCAGAGGCATGTTTCATCTTATGATATTAGTTGTCGTGTGCCTCTTGATGTAAAAATGTTAGCCTTAACATGTTTTCCCTTTTTATATTGTTGAGGCTTAATTTAACGCTAAAACTTTCGGTCCAGATTCAGTTGAAAATTACGTTTAAAACATCCATCCCACAGAAAAGAAGGCGGCAGTCATCATCTTTCTGTCATGCTCATTGGAATTAGTTGTGCTAGGCACGTTGAATACTGAGGATGTAACATTGTGTGTCATTTTCTTTAGAGATATCTGCAGACTCCAGTGCCTTGAATCTACCCTGTTAGAAAGTGATGCCCAAGGCCTGGCCTTCACTGCTGTGCAGTATTTGGTGATAATGTGCATTTGTGATGGTGCATTTGGCACTGACTGAAGGAATTAGAAAAGTAATTAATTGGGTTTGACTCTGCAGATGACAGTGTAGCTCAGCTCACTTCAGAGTATAAAAATACCCAAATGATGGGCATTTGGAAGTAGTTTCCAATAACTTGAAAATGTATTTTACTGAAGCCATAGAAACAGTAAGAAATAACTCCAAAACTGGAAGGCTGTTATTGCTTATTTCCCTGTTCACTCCAATACCTTTTGGCAGCTGTGAGAGATTTAGAACGGTGAAAGAACAGGTAATCTGAAGGAAAGCAATAATTTTTTTTCCACTTCTTCAGAAAGCAAAAAAAAAAAAAAAAAAAAGCTTAGTGAAAGAGAGATAATTAAACTTAAATAAACTCTATGGATTGCTTTGTTCTATATGATGGCAGTTATTAACCCAATTAACACGGCTGATTTTATTCTCCCAAACTATATTGGTTTGGTTGTTTCAACTACGTTTCTATAAATCAGAGGCGCCAGCATACAAACATCACCCTGTAAGTGAGGCTAAGCTAATATGGAGAAGGAAACTGTATTATTTACTCAGGTCATGTTTGACAGAATTCTTGAAATTTTTCTAAAGTAATGATTCAAGCAAAATAATTTTTTAAGAATAAACAAGCATTAATTGCTTTTTTGAACAGGCCTTTCAAATCTAATTTCCACCAGTGAAGGAAAGCCTGTGAATGCATTGTAGTAATTTCTGGATGGAGGTGGGGATATTCTTTTTTCCTGCAGTGTTTGGTTGCTTTTTCTCCAGTCTCATACATGACTGAGTTGATTCTGATTGCTTAAAATCACATTGCTCATCAGTGGCTCAAGCTAGATGAAGAACCAAAGAACACACCTAGCGTCTGTTGTAATCTAATGAACTTGCTTTTTTTCCCATACAAAAAATACTGTAATGAATTGAAGAGAATCTGATAAAAAGCTTGGTTTGGTCTATTAATATTAGACTCAAAGGCTCGTTTAGGCCAATTTGTAGCTAAGAGGAAAGTTGCATTTTAATAAGCCTTTTGGAAGCTGGTAAACGACATTAATCTAACAAAGGTCTTGTCCCTACTTGTAATTTTTATGGATTTTAAACATATTTTCATATTTTTCCTTGTATTAATCTTTCAGTTTCTCTGCCTATTGTATGTGTCTCATTTAGAAGATTGTGGTTGAGTGGAGATGCTCAGTACAATCACAAAGGCTATGATTTCTTAAAAAGTCTACTTAAATCAATACATAGCTCCTGATGGCTACTTAATGACTGTCTTAGAACCCCTTATTGTTTTCTTTTTCTTGTCAAGGGAAGTGGTTTCAATGGGAGGAAAAAAAAAGCTGTATTCATGCAAAACAAGTTTTTTAGATTACTGGACATAGTAGTTTGTTAGTAAATATTTATACTGATAACCTGGGGTATTTGCATATTAGGTATTAATAAAATAGCACTCTTTTAATGCCACAGTTGAATATGCTTTTTGCCTTTTTTTTTTTTTATGATGACTTTGATCTACCACAGCAGGTTTTGAGTTGTATTGAGGTATACTCTATATCATTGCTTTCAAGAAGAAGTAAATATTGCTGACAACATTTATCTTCTTTTTCCTGCCTGCTTCCTTACATAAATATTATATTCTCATATTGTGTACAGATAGCTCTAGTCAATAATCAGTTTCCCAATATCAGTTATGGCTCTGTATTTGAGCCCCTGTTCAGATCACTAAGAAGTAACCCACAGGAACACAGTAGAAAATATGATAAACTTTCTTAGGCTGTGAAGAACATTGTGTTTAGGTGTATCAAGTAAACTCATTTTACATCAGGATTTGATATAGCTGAAAAACTATTGTTTGAAGTTTCAATATATTTTCATTGTCACGAATGAATATTCAAAATCATGATCCTTCTTTTAAATGGAGATGCATCACATAGACTCTAAATTCTAAATATGTGCTAGTTTCATTTGGAAGTATAATTAAGGTGTATAATGTCATTTAACTGTTTAATGAACTCTGCGTAATGTAATGGAATACAAATATTTGACCTTCCTGACAGTGACTGATGGATTTAAGTTGCACAGCATGATATCATTAGAATGTCAAATAACATCATTATTCATGATTATCAGGAATTATTCAGGTGAAATGGCAAATGTAATGGAAAGCTATTATTTGTGTGTGGGCCACAGATTGACTTTCTTTGTCAGTGCCAGTCTCTTGATGGTACAGGGGGAAACTACTCAGATTTATTGAGCTATAAGAATTAATGTTATAGGTTAAGCAAACATCAATAATATCAGAAAAGTATTTTCAGTAGGTCAGGTCATGTATTAAGTGTCTAAGAGTAACTACTAGTGATAATGTTTTAACTTATATT
This sequence comes from Phalacrocorax aristotelis, assembly GCF_949628215.1. Taxonomy (NCBI): domain Eukaryota; kingdom Metazoa; phylum Chordata; class Aves; order Suliformes; family Phalacrocoracidae; genus Phalacrocorax; species Phalacrocorax aristotelis. The sequence continues at coordinate 10,107,993 of NC_134281.1, forward strand.
CTACTTCTGCTAAACATTGAAAACATCTTTAGATTACAGGGTTATGCAGCATAACAATATATCCATAATCACAGTTTTCTGGTGACATTTCTGATCAGTAGAGAGAAAAAATACCACACAGACTGCAGTAGAACTGCAGTTTCACCCTCTATTCTCAGAAGCCTAAATGCAGAGTCCAGAATCTATTCCAAGAGGTCATTGTTTAGAATTTAAACTGAAATCACAACTAGGTATTATTCCTTCACTTAAAGCCACAGGAAGTTGATGGCCTGGGTCAGGAACTACCAAATACTTTCAAAGAGGCCATCCGGATGCCTGAAGCTGAGCACCCACTTATGCAGTTGGTTGAATTATGGCTTATAGAAATAAACGTGTAACCCATGTTGATTTGGATAATTAATATCTTTCACCTGAGGCATGAATGAGCTCTGAAAATGAATTTTGCCTATTAGTACAAAATCTGTAATAATGTTTCATGACATGCTTTCTGCTGGATCTGAGTCGTGCCGAAAGGTAAATTTGAGGCCCTGACCTGCAGATACCATCCATGTTGTTCTCATCAATGGGAGGTGGCATGGTTAAGAGGTGGCTGAAGGATCGGCTGCTATGTTCACAGTGAAAACAGGATGAAGCTGCAAATTATTTAATTGCCTGCACAGAACAACCAATTTTCTCAGAATTCCTGGAGTTTCCACAGGATTTGGGAGGGATCTGTAGTGTGTGTTTTGTATACAAATTGGCTTTTATTAGTCAGAGGTGGTCTAGAGACAGGACAGCAGCTGCAGTGTGGTATGGCCAATGGTAGAGCAAACACCCAGTGAACAGGAAAGCTGTGCTGCGCAAGTTGCATGCCATGCTGCAGGATCACCCACCTTTATGTCATGTTTATGGGGTTGTCCTTGGCTCTGGGTTATATGACAGGTGTTCATAGCTTTAGTCAGGGATAGGTTTCCCTACTCACTTCCTAGCACTAGTACTACTTCTGTGCTTTGAAGCTTTAAAAAAGCCATGATGGATCATGGTAGATGGCTAAGACTAACAACCCCCCTAATACCTATGGACACTTAGGTGAATACATGCCATCTGAATATACCAAAACTACTGCCTTGGTGAAGTACTCTTACAGTTTAAGCATGTACGGCATGGAGTTTAGTGAGATTGGCTTTTGTCTTACTTCACAGTTGAATTTTGCAATTTCTGTTGAGCTCTATAGAGCCTCAGCTGGTGTGTCTCTTTTTTTCCCCTCCTTTTTTTCTTCACTATAGATATATTCACGGTAATTCAGAGTGCTTCTTGATTTATAAATTAAACCTAAGTCACAATCCTAATGATTTAATTTACCTTTTTTTAATGGTGCATAAAACCAGGTTGAAGTTGGCAGCTTGGTAATTTATGTGGAAGCATATTTTTCTCTTAAGTCCCTGTACAATGTAAACATGCTTGAATGGGCTAACAGAAGGCTAGGTGATTTCCAAAACTTATTTTCAGGTTGTAAAAAACTTCTGAATCTTCTTTTGCTCCCTACTGCTCTGGACTTCTACCTCAGTCAAGAGGTTTTCAATCTCACCAGAACTCCCACTTCACAAGTTGTCAAATGACTGCTCAAGCAGTAAATGGAAACCTTAAACACGGGGTATGTGGTTTGTGTATATGTTATATGTGTATATGTATATGTGTATGTGATTTGAAGTATATGTTATTACCAGGGAGCTGAAAAGTACCCTATCCTTGAATATGCAAAAGATTGTGAGGCAACCCTTTACCAATTATGAAAGTCTGGCAATGGGAAAGAGAGATGTTATTGTTGTCATAATTTTTTTCTTTTTAAAGCACTGGAATACAATTCCAAAATGTTGATGGAGTTTGCAAGTTTCTCATCCCTCCAGCAGCTGGGTGAACAATCCCTTCATATCCAAGGAGCTGCACCTACAGCAATGGTATGGCTTTGCAGCAGAATGATAACATTGTTTATCAGATGCTTGCGAGTTATACTGTACATATACACAGTGTGTTGATCCTCTGAATACAGAGGAACCTGCCTGGCAAAGCAGTTCGAGAAAAAAAAATTCCTGTGCCAGCAAACTGCAGGTCAGAGCCTCGGGCCGTGACCCTGCACACGTATGCAATGTAAACAAATTCCTATGCGATTTTCAAAATCGTGTTCTGTTATCTTATTGCACTTATCTTACAGAACAGAATAAAACAAACACAAAAGAGCAGTAAAGGTGATGTTAATTTGACCTTTTGTACTGCTGTGAATAGTCCTTATTAATTTTTGCTCTTCCTACTGATTCAAATGAGGTCACGTAATAAAACTTGCTTTGAATAAGACTATGTAGAAGCAGATGCTGTATTTACATAACAAGAATAACATTTTTGTGAAACCATAATAAAAAATAAAAGATGTTATTACATATTACTGTCTTTGTTACACATTTGTAATTTATTCTAAATAAAACGAATGATCTTGTGTGTGGGGTCAATATGTTACTGTTTCAGAGATTCAACTGTCTTTCCTAAGTGAGGTTGTCGGTTTGCACTAAATTTTCAAGTAAAGAAGTAGAAAGGATTTTGTATGTGAACAACAGTAAGCATTAATCATGTATGTATCACGATAACATTTAAATGTTATTGTTTATGTTCAGACTAGAAGAGTTCCCTGCCTAATTTTAACCAGATTTGGCAGAGGGGCAGAGTATATGTCAAACGTAAGTAGGCCACAGAGTGGAGGAGAGATACTGAAGGTGACCGAAAGTGAAGATTTTACAGGGTCTTGCCTTTTATTAAGCTGTAGAGAAATCACACTAAATGGATTCCCTGAGGCATAAATCCATAGGAAAACAGTTTGAATTTGGGGTTGTTTTTTATTATTTTCACTGCTCATAAAACTCTTTGTTTATAGTATCGTTAAAGATACAGAAATGAAGAAAGTGTGTTCCTATTTAAGAATAATATTTCTCGAAGTCTTTGAAATATTTTAATAATATGTATATAATATTGTAATCACAGTATAGCTTAAAATATACCTGTATGAGAATGTAATTCATATATACAGATACTCCTGGTATTGTTTATCAGGCACATGTTTTATTTTTGAGAATCTGCAGCACTAGTACAAATGCTCTCTTATAATTTAATTTAGCTGATTCCAGTCTCAGGTTAGTTTGTTGCTTTAGTCCAGTAGCTTGTGCGTATGTTATTTTGCTTGATGAGATGGGGAAAATCGAAATGGATTAAAATGAATTTTAATGAATTATAATTAGCTGTATTCATAACATATATTGAAGTAGAAATAGCTTTGTGAGCCATTAGAGTTATAGGAGCCGATCTGAATTCTATAAGCGTGCAAAGATTTATATTTAGCTCAAACTGAATAAGAGAAACTGAGTGATGATATGAAAAATGAGCATTAGATTTAGGTTTAGTCTTTTATCCTTTCAAGTACGAGAGACTCGGGTTTTCCATAGCAGTATACATTTGCTGTAGGCTTGGCTTGAAATAAGGCTAATCATGCTCAAGAGTCCTATGTTGTGTCTGTTATCTCTTTTTGCTGAGTTTCTTAACTTATTTTCCTTTGACTATACATGCCAAACAAACAGCAAACCAAAAGAATAGCCCTAATTTTAGGATTAGTTGCTTGCCTCAAAACATAGTAGGATGAGAATCACATCTTCTAAATTTTCTGTGGATTTTGTTAGAGTGAGGCTGTGTGTTCAACATGTACTTTTTACTTCAATTGCTAACAACTGCGGAAACAAATAAGTTTTTAAGGTTGCATATGCTTATGAGTAGGACATGAATTTCACACTAGAAAATAAGTATCTCAGAAAAATCTGTTCATGGGTGACATGCTCTTTTTAAGGTTAGTAAAACAGCTTGATTATAATGAGATTTACCACTTATCTATCATTTATCACAATTTTATTTTTGTTTCAATTTGGTACCCTGTTTGAAAATAGCTCTTGTCCCGGAAAGGCAATACAGATGCATATGTTTAAAAAAGGAATGACAGGGCCAAATAGGTCTTGTTGTCACTTTCAGTTGGAGAATTCAACGACCATGTACAAAACCTAACAGTCTTAAGGATGTAGGTTTCAGCAGGTGGAATGTTTTTTATAAAACCATGCCTGCTATGTCCCATCTTGAACACTCAGTCTTTTCTGCTGTCCTGTAGGGATTCTCAGGTCTTTTATAGTGAATTCTATTGAATGATAATTAGCTTTGATCTAAAAGATGCTGTTTTCCTGTATAATAAATAAAATCTCCAGTCTGCTAGGACTTGCTTTCTTTGGTTTGCCTTCCTGCCCTACCGTGTATCCAAGTAGAAGATTCAGATACTTATTAGAAGGCTATTTGCATTCATGACTGTTTGTTTCTTTGCAGAAACAACAAAACAAACTTTTGAATAATATCTTCATTAAAATAAAATAAAAATAAGCTTTTAACAAGTCTGTTGTTTTGATGTAAATAGGGAATAAGGAGAACACTTTCATCTTAAGGGTACTGGTATTTGAATTCAACCTTTTTTCTTTGTCTTAAGGGAATGTTGAATTTCTAGCTATGTAGGGCTGTGTATTGTAAACATAAAGAAATATTAGGATGATTATGCATGCAGTATTTCTCATAAACCCCTTTTTAGTCTAATTTGGGCTTTAAAGCAAGTACTGTTGCAGTGGTACATGTAGTTCTGTTCCTGATGTAGTAAATTTTAAGGAAATCAGTAACAGCATAAAGGCAGAATTAGTAGCTATGTCAAATGTCTCCATGCGAATGTAAGGGCTGTCTTATCTGTAAGGAGCTGATGGCTATAAAATGAAATGCATTTAAATACATGGCTAAAGATGAGTAAAATATCATACAGAACCAAAGCACTTCAGCTGTAGATATTCATTAAATTGACCATTAATAACTTGTGATATAAAGGAATATTACTGTATTCATAAATTTTGTATGCAGATTTTATTAAGCTGGCATGTTATATGAATTTATTCCCTGAAATATTCTGGCTGTGGCTGTATAGATAATAGTGTCTTGTATGAGTTTTCTATAATCTGGGAATTCTGATAGACTGTTTCTAGTTAGAAATTACAATTTTGTTCTGGATGGCAATTCTTTCAACAATTTGGCAATCAAAAACATAGTGTTGTGTTTGGAATGGCTGTAGTGTTTTGTCAGCAGTTGTGTCACAAACTCCTTTTTTCCAAGGCTTCTAACTTGGACATAAAAACATGCTCAGACCTGATAATTACAATTACAGTGTTTTTAACCTACTAATTAATCTTTCATCCACTTTTTCTTTTTTTTTTTTTCATTGAAATATGGGATTCCATTCTGTACATAATATTTATTCATTAAAACGTTAACCTATCAGGCCCTTTATTAGGAAAATGTATCAATAAACCCTTAGCATTTTAGAGCTTTCCCCTGTGTATTACTGTTTAGTAGCCAATATGTTTTAGGGAAGTGTATGAGAAAACAAGTAAAATTTTACAGGGATTCGTTATTTAGAGAAACTATTTGCACAGAATAACAATAATGGAGTATGTCTGTGGATACAAAACTCGAGAAACTTGTCTTCCCAATTGTCACTGGAGTAATTTGACTATGGGGGAATCAAGGGGACTAAAACAAATGGACGTTGGGGAAGTTCCATGAATTTTTATACAAATGCTCTGTGCTTCTTCCTGTTGCCAGGTATCCATATCATACAATTTTTAATGGTAAACACTGGAAAGTCAAGGTAGCTTGAGGGACAAGAGGTAGAGAGTTATTAGTTGGCATCCACAGTTTAGGGACCTTTGATCCAGTGAAAATGGAAGTATGAAAGCAAGTTCTCAGTCTTAGCCACAGTTATTTATATACTTAGATGGTGTGTAGCTCAATTTTCAGGTCCCTAATGAGTTATTTTTGAGAACTGCTTAATATTGTGTTATGTAGTGTATGAGGAAAGAGTGAGATGACCTTCTCTTAAGGACCTGCATTTTTTGTTTACTGCTTGTTTGGAAGAGACTTGCAAGTTTTTTTGAGACACTTGCAAGCCATGTGCCTTCAAAATCCTGCTAGTCTAAACACAGTTCAGTATTTCCTGTGAAAAAAAGCTTTCTAATCTCCCATATTAATTTTTAATCTACAGTGTCCTTTAAGAATCTAATCTTGATGTCTTTATTTGATCATTCCTTACATTTTTTTTTTTAAAAAAGTGTTATTTAAATAAAGTAGTTACCCTGCACACTTTTCAGGCTACCGTTTATATAATAAAAATGTAGGTGATGCTCTTGCAAATAAGAATGCAAGAGGTTTACTTACCAAAGAATTAAGGCTTAATTGTCCTAAAAATATGCCTTAAAAAGGAATTATAATAAGGATATCTGCAGCTGTAACTGCTTGATTTTTTACCAGCAAAAAGGTACTTTCTGGCACTTTTCTGGTTCATATCTGCATTTGAATTGTTTGTATAAGAAGATAGACCTGCGAGCTTAACCGTGACTCAATGAGTGTCCAAACAGGTACTTCTGTGATAATAGTAAATACATTTTTCAACAAACTAGATTCATGTATTTCTTGCAAAAGTCTGTTTATTTGAGAAGCTGGAGTGTAACAAAGAATGGATAATAAAGAATCTGAAAACATAAATTCTGTGCCAGCTTGTTACTAACGTTATCATCAGATCTATTTTGCTTTTGGTGGGAGAGCTTGTGTTTTGATAGAATATAAACTGAAAATTACAAAACATTCACTATCCATTAACAGGAAAAACCTCTTTCAGTTTTTTCAAAGTGAGTTATTTAGGTTATTAACCAGAAGTACACTATGGAATGTCATATAATGTACAGTGATTTATCTGTGTTTATTCTGAAGGTGAAATTTAGTTTTTCTTTAATAATATGTACAAAGCAGCTTCGATAAGACATAAGTCATTATGAAAATATTAACCATTATATAATTTGTATCAGTGGTTCTGAGATAATAGGATCAGTAAGTTTTATGAAGAAATTGAGACAGAGACTTTCAGAACACAACATTCAATGTGTTTTAGACTTGATGTAGTTTAAAGTAAGGATGTTTCACATATTGGAACAAAAAGAAAGCTGAGAAAACACTAAGGGCTTTGTTCATTAAAGAGTTGCATGCTGCTGCCCATGCTTGACCTTTTCACAAGAGAAATATGAAATAAAAGCTGAAAATAGGACGGCCATACCTACTTCTTTTTTTCTGCCTATTGTTAAAACGCCTATCTCACCAGGCTACTTCCAACAAAATGAGCTTTCCTTTGGTTATTACAGCTGCTCAGAGAAGTGGGTAAGCTCCGGGCTTTAATTATTGACTCTCACTCTCTGAAAATAAATAGAGAAGCCATTTCTATTAGCCAGGACTTTATTGCCTTAGGTAGTATCAGGATTTCCTATGAATTTTGTAATTAGACTGGAAACATTATGTTCCAGAAAGCATAGATCTGGAAAGTGTTATACCACTTAGTGGGATCAGGAAGGCATTTGTTAAAATGCTATCTCAAGCAGGACCACCAAGAAAGGAGCTGGAACTTTTGCTGCATGAACAGAGGAATGAAAAACATGGAAGAAAATTGTACCCATTTCGTGGTCATGATTGCATGTTTTACCTCCTTCTGGCAGACATGCAGAAATTTCATTTTTGATGTACCTTCTGTTCTCCCTGGCTTTACTGAGTATTTTCAAAGCTATGTGGTACACCGGGTAGGTTTTTCAGTAATGCTGTTGATAGCATTATGTACACTCTGGCACGGGTTTCTTTAAAAAGTATTTCTGAATCTCTTCTTCAGTCTGGTTTGATTTTTTTTTCCCCCCCAGATAAAGAATAGTTTGAGATATTATGCTTTTTTTGTTTGTTTGTTTGACAGGATATCTAACAATTTGAAAAAAAGTATATGTAGCTGCATGTGCACACACACACTAATGAACACACCCTTAATACTCAGAGAATTTGTAATACCTAGCCAGAGTGGGAGGCCTTCAGTGACATTTCTTGCTTACACATGTATTAAGAGCAAATATCCTGAATTATAAAATAAAGAATATCTTTACAGTATAATATCAGCGTAGAATGCTGTTAACACAGTTTAAGGAGAGATCTTGACAGGAAGTAGCAATACTATCCTATAAAAAGACCTCTTTATTTAAAAAAAAAACAACAAAAAAGTAGTTGAAAATGAATCAGAATGAAGACTCTGAATCTGAAATTTCCACAACACAAACTTAGATTGATTCCAATTGGAGTCACGAACATACAATATTTGGATCATAAGGAAAATATAATTTCTGTGGTATGAAAATATAATTTCTCTAGTATGAAAGTATCCCCTGCTGCTGAATTTCATCTTTCATATGAAGCAGGAGTGTTACTCAACTGAAATATTTTTTAGTTTCTAGAAGGACTGAAAAAAATGAACCAAAATGATAAAGTTGAAATGTTTTAAGCTTATTGTAAGGTGAGTACAATTAATCTATAAGAAATGGTATTCAAAGCAACTTCTTCATGCAAAATGTTTCCATTTTAATATGACTCCTTTTATTTTCCAAATGAAAAAAAGTTTGTCAACAAAATAAAATTGTTAAGGTTTGCTTAGAGATTGCAGATTATCAGAAAGCTGGCGAGGAAGCTCCAGTCCTTGTCAGAAGGCTGGTCTTTCAGTGTGTCTGCGAGTAAATTTTCTACTTCGATGTTCTTCTAAAATAAATATTCTGAGTTATTTAGAAGCAGAGACTTGTTATAGTAGCAACTTTTCAGGTGCAACACTGTGCTTAACTATCTAGACTTATAGGTAAGAGTTAAATGCGCATTTCTAATCAGAAGTATGACACAGAACAGGGCCATTTTGGAGGACAGAAACAAAAACCACAGTAAGATAGTACTGCAGTAAGAAACTTTCTGCGTGTAAGCTCTTTGAAAAGTAGTAGGTTTTAATTATTTTTACATTTTAGATTTCTTACATCAGCACTAGACATTGATCGCTGTGTTACTGATCACTGATCTGATCACTGTGTAACATCGCTTTGAACTCATCGGTGGGTACTTAGCATACACACCCCAGCTAGAGGCTGAAGTCATCGCTGGTGCTCTGGTTGAATGAGGGTGACATGGTGCTTTTGGTTTTATGCATTAATTATTCATAGTTGTAAGATGCTTACAGAAATTAAAAAACATTACCAGTGCCAATTTCCTTGCATAATTTGGCTGTAGGATGCAGGCTTTTTCTCCAAGCTTCTTTAGCCTAAAATAGACTAAACCTTCTTATCTGCTCACTTTGCTCAATACAGAATTTCCTGACACCCAAGTACACGCAGAGGAACGCTCACAGACAAATTGCCATGGCAACCCTGAAGTCACCTCTGGACTGACTTTGTGCTGCTTTTCTGTCCAGCTCTTTCACGGTAGTATCACCAATGAATAAATTGAGAATTAAAAGACAGTTTCTCTCAAAGCATGTGTTTGGCAGGTAATTTTTGTGTCGCATAGTGACCCTGCAAGAATCTGCTGGACTCTGAATTGTTTATCTAACTTCTGATTTTTAATTATAAATACATTAAAGTGCAGTTGTTTAGTGAGACGAAACTAAGAGAAACTAACGAGAAACTAACAGAGAACATCTGAATTTATATTCCAGCAAGTGAAAAATTAGTTGGCAGTCAATGGAGCATGTTCAAAGTTAAAAATGAAAACATAAACCCCCAAACACTCTATTTGAATTCATAAAAGCAAGTAAATCACAAATGGTGGGGAACCTACACCACCCTACACATGCTTCCATACATTTTTCATCTTTCTGACAGATACTGCCTCCCCTTGCTTAGGTTAAGGTATTTATTGTTGATTATATGTGCATTACTAAAGCACATGTTTCTGGTATATTGATGGAAAAAGTATGAGTTGGAGCTGTTTCATACTTTAGTCCTGGTAGCATACAAGAATTCTGTGCTCTCTAGAGGGTCTGGTCTGTGTTTTTCCCATAGTCCTGGTAGGAAAGTGAATGAGCATTGAAAATACAGGCGTTAGAATATTGGCAGCATTGCCAGACTCATGTGGGTGCATGGAGGGGTTGGATATAGAGCTCTACAACAGGCAGAGTTTTAAAAATTTGTCTTAGGAGTATTTCTTGCTTTGCAATGAAGGACTGCTACTTGTAATGATCTTAAAAAAAAAAAAAAAAGTTGGGCCAAGCAATCAAGAATTCTCAAACTAAAACATCTGGAGAATCTACTCTAGTCAGGGATAAAAAAAAAAAGGAAATAGAAGTAACTCATCACAAAATTTTGGATATATCTGAATGTAGAAAAAGCTGCCTTGGCCTAATAAACCTTGGTGTGGTGTTAATGTTTTGGGGGTTTTTTTCCCTCTCAGTTGTATTCTTTCTTTCATACCTTTTCTCTTGCTTCTCTTTCCTGTACAGAAACATTCACATACTTGACAAACAGTACACAAACAAGTCCCACTGAACTCAACAAGGTTGGTCAGGGCTTGAGAAAAGCGCTGTGCATATATACTTTTCCTAGGGTTGAGGTGGATATCTGTTGTGTAGCAGCTCCAGTGAAAAGGTTTAGATTATGCTACTTCATAATTGGTCAAAAATGCAGCTCTCAGAGCAGTTTTGGTTTGCTCTTTTCTTTTAATGCTAAGAGAACTAAGTACAGCTATGTTGAAGGGTGTGTCTTGGAGCAGTGCATGAGTAGTGCAGGGTAATTTATCCAGAGCTGGTGAGGCTGGGATGCTGAGTCCCCTGTACTCTCCTTTGTGCATTCCTGAATATTAAACAAGGAATGGATGGATGATAAAGGTTTCCAAATAGTGCAAGAGGACACAGGTATCAAGTACATTAGATTGAGAAGTTGATAAATACTGCAAAAGAAGGGTGTAACTTTTCATTCCTCTTTGATGTGCCATACAAGTTGTCTTTGATATATTGAACCGATAGTAGAAAGTCTTATGTTTAATCCTGTCATATATGTTGAACTTTGCAAGTAGAAACACTGAATTTTAATTTAGATTAGCTCTTTATACCCACTTGAAGAAAAAAACCACAGCTAACTAGGTGAACAGAAATGACATTTTTGCTGATCAAATTGATGCTTGCCTTGAAAAATTCTTTCTTGTCAACAAACCATATTGGTGTCAGAAAGTGAAAATATGCAATTGTTCAATATGTTTCATTGCAATTATGGAAGCTTAGGCATGAAAATGTCTGGGAGCCTGTCACCTAGGGTGGTGTCTTCTCTTGCTTGCTTATGTTTGTTAATTCAGCTAGCCCTTTGATGCTTTGTATAGCTGTTTGCAAAGCTAAGACTGAAAAGCCAGGAGATGTTGGACATGAAAAGAGACCTTGTAAAACACCTAGACAGAGAAATCTGCTGACTGAAAAATTCAGGAACTAAGACAATACTAGCAAAAATCATGGTTAAACCGTAGGAAATAATGTTGGATGGTGGTCTCAACAGTAACTGCATTCTGCTTAAAACAGTTGACTAGAAACAACATTTTTCCTTCTTATGTTTTTTCTTGTTTTGAACAGAATGCAATTTTTCCAAACATTTTTGTTTCAATTCAATCAAGTTTTGTTCTGTTCTTGAACATAAAAGAGTATTTAAAGTATTAACACAAATATAACTTCAGATTTTAAAAACAGCTATTAAAATATTTATTTCTGAAAATTCAGAAATATTTTGTTGTTAAAAACTATTTTATTATATCCTTTTAAGGAATGCTTCCAACCATTTTTCCTTGAACTTTTCCCTTTTCAAGGGAAAGTGTTCACTTCCCTCCTTTGCTGACAGACCTCTCAAGCTAGTCATCTGCATTGTATTTCTATTCCTATATCCTTGTGCTCTTCCTTTTTAGCATTCATATCTCTAAACACCTGTCTTAATGCTCTTACATCTGTTCTGGAGGGGCTGTAAGAACATTGTCCCACGTACTCCTGCAAATACTGGGCGGGAGGGGAGAGAAACTTCTACGTCACTCCTTTTGGGGTGGGAGGGAAATAAGAGATATGTTTTCCCCCACAGTAGCCATATTTTCCATTTTCTTTCTTCAAGCCCATTAATGAGAGAAATGCATTTTCTAGACATTGGAAGGACAGTGTGTCTCCAGAACAGCAGAATCCCAGGAACAAGAATCTCAAAGTTGTTTTCAGCCTTCCCAAACAATTCATAATGTTCAGAGTGTGTCTTTGAGCATTCCAGCTGGAGGAGCATCTTTGAGAATCATTAGGCTGAAATGTGCTGAATCTGTTGTTGCCTCCCAGCAGATAGCAAAAGGCTTTGTGGTAAATTTGTCCAACATTGCTGTGTATGCTTCCAGCAGGTTGTTACATGGCTTTGATGGATAGGATGCAGGTAGGGAAAAATCACCAGAACATCTGGGAAAGCAAAAATACAGGCATAGATATACTTCTGGAAGAAGGTGACCACCTAGAGGTAATGACAGATGGTGAATAAACAAACTTGTCATGTGATTTGATCAACTAATTATGGTTTTGGACTGCATAGTGCAGTGATATCAAGCCAAATGCACTCTGTATTTGGTGCTGATCTGGGAATACTTGGCATATTGACTCAACTTAACCTCCAGTATATAACTTCTTCCGCTCAGCAGTCGTGACAAAGGAGAATGTTGTTCTGTTTTGGACACTTTGTTGTGATAAATACTGTCATGATGAATGTCAGAGTGAATGCTGCTATCAGAGAAGGCAATGAAGTTGTTCTTTGAGGAGAGAGGTATACCCTACAACCACCCCGCCTAAGACAATGATGGATTGCTATGGAATGTTCAAATACAAAGGAAAGTTTTATCAAGTCATAAAAAGCAATGTGGTGGTTAATAATAAGACACAATGGAGAGGGAGAAAGAGAGTCAGCAGAAATCTTGACTATCAGAAAAGTTTCTGAGAGTAAGATATACTATCAACGTCTTTATAGTCTGTTATGCTTCATACGTTTAAAATTTAAGGATTAAACCCACCACTTTATATGCAACATAATAGAAGAGTTCTGTGCTTGTGCTCGTGTGTTCTATTAGATGATTTAATAGGCGCTTTTAAAATTCCCATGAGTCTTTGACATCTGGGAAACTAAGGCCTGAGGGACCTCATCCCTGAGCTCTTCGATTCTAAAAAGAATTCTGCTTTTACACAGCATTTTTACTTGGCTTATCGTTGGTAACAAATTAGACTTAATAATCCTGATTTATCTACTTTCCTTGAAAAAGCAAGACTTGACTGAGTTTCTTAATAATATGCACATATTATTAATGACACTTGATCTACGTAAGTTAATGTAAAGAAAAAGAAAGCAGCCTTTTGTCGTGTATACTTTAGCATTCAATGAGGCAGATGCTAGGTGTCACTTTTTTTGGGGGAAGCAAATAATGTTTATTCAAGCCATTTGAGTCTCCTGCAATTTATGGGATATGATAATTGCTGCAATTTTAAGATCAAAAAGCCATTCCTATTCATTTGAACACTAATTTATTTTGGGGTTTTGGGGCTTTCTATTAATCCAAAAGGTAGAAAGGCTTAAAAAAATCCCACATTTTTGTAATATGTTTGAAGGAATGCACGAAATATGATGGTTCTCTGTGTAAAATGAATATTGTGGAGTTTTGTCAGTAGGGGAGAATTAAGCATACTGGAAATCCATGAATTGCCAATATTGGAATAAAAATATCTGTGTGCTGAACTACAATATAATGCATCTGAAATTGAGAGGATATATGTATGTGCATATGAACATGCAGTTAGAGATTTAAAAAGCTATTATCAAGAAACAACTATTATACGCTTACAAGAAAGTTTCTAATTCTAATGAATGAACTCTTTAACCTGCTGGTAATGCTGCTTCATTGAAATTGAAAATAAAAGGTGATATGAAAAGAATATTCCCAATGTGGTATCCATGGACTAGAAATAAATGCAGTCAGCAGTGGCGCTGTACTTTAATCTTTGTATTTTCAAAAATCTGCTTTTTAAAATGTGTCATTGCAGGTGTCATACAGACATCCCTTTGCTGTATCCTGTAGAGCAGAGAGGGCCCAATAGTTTCTCTGCAGCACTGTAGAAGTGTCTGCAGCCTTTTCCTGGGTAAGTTGCTGTGCTCTGTGAGGACGTGTTGGAGGACAGGACAAGGGCATGCTGGTGACACTCTGCACTGTCTGGTTTGGTGACAACAGCTGTGAGAAATGCTTTCTCCTCTAGCCGGTTCTGAAGTTTTATTGAGCTGTGACTTGTGCTCAGGACAGTTTACTTCTTGCTAGCTGCTCAGTGCATCCTACTTCACATCCTTCCTGAAAATAAGGTTTTCTGCTGCGATTGATCCAGTCTTCTCCTTGATTGTAGTTTGCCATCAGGTCTGTTGCCCACTCCTCAGTCTTGCTGTTAGCACAAGGCAAACAGACTCTTTAGGGTGCACATCTCAGTCGATATTGTGTGACTTCCTGGCACCTTCCAAAGGGTTTGTAAAGCTACTGGATGTAATGGAAATTTGTGTAGTAGGGCCACGCACAGACTTGCCAGTTGGGACTGGAGTCCATGCTCCAGGCCGCTGTGGGCCATATACACTGTACTGTGTTGTGAACATAGTCACATGATGGGCCTTTGATATATGCAGTTTTGCTATTTATTTTACTATTTATTTTTACTATCTTAACAAAAATCACTGGGGTTAAGCAGTGGGGCATTTAATACAGTTGGTAATATTTCCCCTAGGAAGTGCTTTCACTGTGGACTAGGACCAGACTGTTATCTAGATCATATGCCTGTTAATGTTTGATCACGATTAAATATCCAGAAAATGAGCCCCAGTCAGTACAACCAGATTATGGATTAAAACAATAAACCGTAATCAGACAAGAGTGAAAGCATGTGCATCCAAGTCCTTGTACAGGGATGTTTCTCTAGGTGATACTGCAGTAGTTCACAAACTGAGTAAGTTCAAACATGACAAATTAGCAACCTAAATTTATAACCCATTTGTTGATTGCAGTTAACTACAAATTTTCCAGAGTATTACCTCATTCCCATCTGCCTATTTGCCAGTATATTAAAATATCAATTGTGTGAAACTTTACTGTAATTTTCTGGTGTCCTTAAGCAGGAAGACTACAGAACTCAAATGCCATTCATGTTTTCTCTGGAAAGAAAGCTCTTAATTGGTGATAATAAAACCTGAAAAGGTCTTCTAGGTTGAAGAGCTTTAGAAAAATTAACCAGGCTAATCTGGGACTGAAAACATCATAAAAATTTGCCCCCCAGTCTAATGATAGCATAGGACCCCAATAGTTTTATGAACTGGGTACCAAAATACTTTAATATGCATGGTTTTACTTTCCACAGATAACTGAGAGATCTTTTGATGCCATAAGAATAGGGGGAAAAGTCCTAGGAAGAAAGCCCTGGGAGGAAGGGAAACATATCTGCTAGGCAATTGGAGAGGCATCCTTCAGGGAAGCAACATCTGGTAGGTCACTGCAAAGCAATAGCAAATGGGCTTTCCTAGGTCCAAGAACTTCCTTTCCAGCCTGAGATAAAGCCTTACGCTCCAAATGGAGGAAAGAAAGAACAGCTGAAAATGTTTAAATTTGGTTAACATAGAAAATCAGAGGAAGGAATGGTGGGTTAACTTTCTACAGAATGCATCCAGGAGTTGGGGTTGGTATGTAACACCATTTTTCTGGAGCATGTGCAGTGATTTCAAGAACATATTTTTGTCCCGCTTCTGTATGCCATATTTATTTCATGCTTCTATTGTATTTATGTGTTATAAACTAAAGTTATTGGTCCAAGTTCCCTTAGTCACTCTGAGTTAAGATGGTTACATATGGCTGACTCGTAGAGACAGTGAAGCATGGGAAAAAGTGAATCAACATGTTGTCCTGTAGGTGGTGTTGCTTTTTACAAAAAATCAACAACAAAAGAGAATAGAGCCTAGAAGAAAGGAAGAAAAAAATCTGGGTTTGATAATTGAATTCTCCCCAAAGAATTACACAGATCATAAAACCAGTAAACTGCTATTACCCAAGGTGAGTATTCAAATTCAGTGGTTTATGGAACTATGTCAGTTCACTGAATGATTAACTTCTCTGTTTTATTACCACTGCATGGCATAAAGGTAGTATACAAATAAAAAACCCAAAGATGCCATAGAGTTGATGTATTTCCTCATTTCTCTTTTGTGAACTCTATTGTTTAGGTAGAGAATCAAGTAATTTTTCCTTTGCAGCTGTAGTGGAGATTTTTGGGAAGAGTTAGAGAGTTCCACTTGAATGCAAAGATTTTTATTCTCTGGTAGGAGGCAGCTGTTCTTTAGAAAACCAGCCGAGACACTTTACCCAGTAGGTTTCTGGCTTTCTCTCCCCCATTAGAATGCAGAGAAGATCAGAAATTAAGTGTAGAAGATATCTTTGTTGCTACTGCCTTATATATGAAATAATACCTTTCCTAAGACTCTTTAACAAACGTGTGATCAAGTAGAGGCTGTGCTGCAGGGTGTGAAGAAATGAAGGAGTGGTGATACCAGGAGGTAAGTCACAACCCGGATTTCTTGCTGCCTTGTGGTTTTCTTACATGCACGTTCTCAGTGGACTCCTGCACAGATCTTGAACTGAAAAAACTGCAGGTATATAAACCGTAAAATATTTCGTGTGTTGTTTTTTTGAAACTGGAAGATATTTAAGATCAGTTTTATTATTTTCTGCCTTTTACTTTAGAACATATTTCTGTAGTGCTATATAAATATTTGAAAAATATCAAATAGAAATGAAGAACTTGGTTTTGAGATGTGTATTTTCTAGAAGTCAAAATCAGCTGATCTGTATTATGAACTAAATTATATTCCCGAAAAATCCTATGTTCCCTATTATCCACGTGGAAGTAAGAGGGAGTGAGTTGTGGCTGTGACTCTCAGTCTGAAGCTCAGCGCTGGCTGTTCACAGCATTCATTTGGGGAGCCAAGATAATAAGAAACAGCTTGTGGTCTCAGATTGATTCCTGGTCTCAGGAAACCAATGCATCCCATGTCCAGCTTCTTTGCAGGCCATTTCCTCAAAGATTCTACTTTTTTTTTTCTTTAAAATGAAAAATACGAAGAAGAATTATTGAATTGCCATTAATATCTTCTCGGTTTAATTTCCCTTACTCTTTACCATACTTTCACAGATTACAGTCATCACACACATTCACAAAAGAGGCTGTTATGGCTATATATAAGGAGCAGCCTGGAAATTTTGCCTATGGAGGTTTTGAAAGATATATCAAGAATTTTTTTGATCTGTGTGACTGTTAGGAAGATGTGTAGCATTGGTCTCCAGTCTTCTCTAGTATCTTCTCTAACTCTCCACCCTCCCACCCCCAATTTTTTTTAAACAATAGAATAACTTCGTGTCAGCAAAAATGGAATTTTCAAAGAGCTGACTGGCCAAAGAAGAGATGTTGTTTCTGGATGCATTTTTATATGGTCCTTTGAGACAATAAGATATATCCTAAGGAAGACAATTTTCAAACTACTGGGTAATGGCTGCATATATCCTTTTTGAGTATTTTTTTAAAATATGGTCTAGCATAATTATATGTACTGTCAATTAAAGGAGGAGAAATTACTAGACTTCGCAGGGCTGCAACTGGGATGGAGGAATGAATGCTTCTAGTATTTGCAAGTAATTTAAATGTGAAAATTTTAGGTGAGGTCACATGCTTCAAAATTAAGTGTAGAAACCTCTCATCTCCTTAGGAGACCTAATTCCATACAGGGAGCAATGCCTTTGTGTGCGGAGTTGAAGACACCTGCTTCACACTAGCAGCAAAAGCACTGAGTGGGATTACAGAGTTATAATACAATGGCCTAAGAGACCTATTTTAATATTGCTAAGAAATAAGTAAATTGTAATTTCTTCTAATCCTCTCATAAGAGTTTAATTAAAGGTTTTGTTTTCTGGAGATGGTCCTACTGCTGGCAGTACAGTAGGAGCAGAATAAATCGGTGTGAAACTTGCATGTTAGAGAGTGCAAAATATTTTACATTTTAGAAAAATATAATTTTTTGTGGTTTTCTCTTTAGTTGTTTAAACAAATTTGACTTTAAAACTGAACAGGTATTGAGAACTTAGAAGATTTCAAAACGTACCATATTTCTTAAAACCAAGTTACAGGTATCTCATTTGGGGGATGGAAATCTCACCTCTTATAATACTTATTTTGATCAATTGCTTTAGATATTAACTTAAATCTGAAAGAAGGAAAATAAAATATCTCGATGATAAAAATAATGTGCTATCAAAATACACAGCACTCTTTTTTTAGTCTTTTTTTGATAAGTAGTATTGACTTTAGTGTTGGAATTAAGGCAAACAGCTCAGTAGTTTGATCATTAATGTTCAGCGGGCCTGTGAATTGTACTGCGCATGGAGGAAGAGGTATGGGGAAAGGTGGTGTTTTCATTGATTGTATGGCATGTTACACGTTTTTATCATAACTCCATTAGCTTACTGCTGTTTTCCTGCAGTATAAATATGAGGATCTCACTTTTTATAGGTTTTTATTTAGCTTCTGGTGTCATCTTGCTGCCTGTTGGGGAGGTTCTTAAGGCATTATTACCATTCAAAGCACAACTGTCATATTACTGCAAAGAAGCAAATTGTCTGAGAAAGCGATTGTCTCATTGTTAAGGCAGGCAATGAGGTCTTCAGGAGGTCTTCAGGAGGCTGGATTCACTTCCCAGCTCTGCCACTAACTTTTGTGTTCTTTTAGCTTTGTCTCAGGAAATTGGGAATTGCAGTGCTGTTGTCACAAGTCTGCGTAGATATTTTCTGATACCAAAATGTTTGTCATTTGACACCTCAAATAGCACAGGAACATTAATACCTGTAAGATCTTCTGAGATGCTCATTACTACCTACGACACTGTCATGATAAGCATTCTTAATTACTGGAAAAAAGATGATACTGATAAAGATAGCATGGCACAGTTAAACAGGAAAGACAAACATTCCTTGAATCGATTCTTTCAGCCAAAACAAAATCAGAGAGAGATGCAGATCATGAACTACCTTAAGATTGATCCCCAAAGCCCAATATTAATAGTGCCCTGTGTTTTGTAATTTGTTCAAACTTTGCTTTTAGAGAAGAGAAAACATATGCGCGGGTGTTAGATACGTTCTGCAGCTCACTGGAAAAGTGGGCTATTCCGCTTTGTATTAGTATGGTTAGGTCATTTCTTAGTCTTAGATCCATATGGTACTCTTTAAATATTAAAAATATTCCTGAAGAATAACTTTTAAAGTAAACTTTCACAGATGGGTTTTGGTAAGATGTCAACAAACATGACCTTTCAATCTCTAGTGCAAATGGCAATAAAAACCTAGCCTATCTAATCTGCCTGCAAATAGCTGTAGCTTCACTGATCTAGTCTAATCAAAGGAACAAGCCCACAGGGGTTTAAAGGATTTCTTGCTGTTGCTGCAGCCATTAATTTAATTGCTAGAGTACAGTGAACTCTCAGAGTACAGTAAATGTTTGGATCTGCAGGGAGATAAACAGCTGAACCCTTGGAAAAAAAATGTAAAGCAAATAGGGTTTTCTCTGCAATTAGTGTTGTCTTAAAGTATGTTTTAAAAGCAGGCCCCAGTGGAGCTGACGTGAGTTATCTGCATTTCCATGTGATCTACCACTAATGTCCTGCAGCAACTCCAGTGAATGGACTGAAACTACCAAGTAGAATGGTGAGAGATAACTTGTGCCACTAGTGCAGGGGGTAGGGGTGGGGGCCGGGGTGGTAATGCTCATTCCATCATCTGCCTTGCTGCTGCCATCCTCCTCCTCTTAAAATTATAGTTTGAGTTTTGAGATGCTTTTCCCCCCAGGGATGTATTTTTCAAGGTGCTGCTGCACTTCTAATTACATTTAAAGCTAATTACTAGACAGGGCAGTGCATAAATTATTAGTGGAATGTAAAGGACTGATGATATGGAGGAAAAAGAACTCCTTGTTGAACAGAAAGTGTTCTTAACTCTGCTGGTCTGAAATGGTTCACATTTGAGGAAGGTTTCTGAATTTTAATTTATTTGTGGTGCTTCTCAAAGCAATTGGAGTAGTCTTCCTTTCAGTCTCAATGATATTTTACTTTTGGTGTTAATAATGATAGAAGCATGGCTGTAGCAATGGCTGTATAAGGTGTCTTTTTATTTTAATCAAGAACAGAAAATTAATGTTATTTTCAAGAAAAATTGCTCCTCTATAAAAGTTTGTGAGCAATTTATTGGTCAGCAAGGTTGCGTGCTTTTCCTTTTGGCAGTGCACATTCCACTTATGGAATGATGAATCGATTTCATTTAATAATGAGAATTGGCTTGAGGCAAAGCCAAGCTTAGAATAAAACAAAAAAGATTCTTATTGGGTTAGAGTTTAAATTGCCCTCTACCTGCTCTCCACCCCAGTTCTAGCCCATCTTCTTGTTTTGTTAAAAACATCCGCCTAACACGCTTTGTTAAAACATCCACCTAACATCTAACATCCTCTAACACATCTCTTTGTTTTGTTAAAAACATCCACCCATCCTCCTGGTGGATGTAGGACTTGGGATAGCTACTGTTAAGCCTGTGGAGTTCATGTGGTAGGGCAGGGTTGTATGTGGATGCAAATGTTCATTGTTTGGTGGGACAGTTCACCACCAAAAGGAGCAGATTTTAAAATCACGTGTAGGTGGAAATGCGGGATCCCCAGTACAGCTGTAGATTCGTAACACGTTTGTGTGAGATTTTCTGGATGGTTAGATGAACAAGGATTTATTTTTAGTGTATGAAACATGGTTGTGAATTCTAATTAATTAATGAGTTATGCATACTGGAGATTTAACTTAATTGTAGCTTGCAGTGCTGCAAAATATTTAGGAGAAACAAGGCTTTTCATTATATCTCTTTAGTGCAGGGCATGAGAGTACAAAAGTATTACGGCATGCATCTGCCTGCTTTCTTTTTAATGCAAAATTGAAGACCCGCTTTTCGTTTCCCTTTCTCATCCCCAAACCCCACTGGATTTTCCTTGTTATGAAGGACAACCAGTTTAGTGCTCCCTCCCAGCTTTGCAATGTCATACTGTTCATGCCTTGCTGTCTTGTGTACCTTAGGCAATTTTATGAAATGGATTTCTCACTGGGCTTGGCTAATCCAGTGGAAGCACTAATGAGAAGGTTTAAAAAAACGTAAAAATTGTCAAGTTCATTTATAGATCAAATGTGACTACTGAAATGCAGGAGAATTCTAGGGAAAACTGTTATTGCCTGACTCTAACAGTGTGATTCAAATTACAATCTTTTATAAGCATACACTTGAAACAGCCCCTAGCTTGCCAGCAGAACCTCCACAGAGTGCTGTGTGGAGCCCTCCATTGAATCATGCACGTTTTTCTTTGATGCAAATACCTTTACAGGTTAGTTATTCAATAAGCAATATTGCATCAGTGTGTCCCAAAATGGGGGCGGGAATTTTTTTTTGCAGTACAGTGCAGTCCTCAGGGGAACGTGCTCTGTGCGTCTGATGTGTCATACTTTTTCTATAAAACAGTGCAAGAGCTAAGGCTAGGCTTTAAGAAGTGTTCAGGCACTAAAGATGCAGCTGATCATCCAACAACTTCGACATTACTTTGGTGCATATTAATTTTTAATGAAGACCCTTCATATCTGTCTGACCACAGGCAATATTTTCTAAGAAGAAAAAAAAGTGCTAAGTATCATTTAATGCCTGTTAGTGGCTTCTTAATCCACTGATGTGTGCTTGCTTTTTGTTTGTGTTGTGCCACTTCAGAAGGGAATTAATTTTTATGTGCTGACATTGTGATCTAAGACTACAGTATCGATATACTTAAAATCAGTCAGGTATAGAAGTAAGAAAATTCCAAGAGTGCCCTCAGATTGGGGAAAAAAAAAAAAAAAAACAAGGAAAAAAGCTCGCTCAGGCATACAGTAATGAAACTGTTCATGGCTGCATGTAATTACATCATTATGTACACAGTCCTGTTTCTGTAATTTGGATCATTGGAAGGCAAAGTGTCAAAATCCATGTAATGATATTTAATTCCATTTTAATGTTTCCTAGAGAAATTGCTTGGAGTTTATTTTCAAATCACAAAACTTAGAAAGCCCCTTGAAGTTTGTGTGAACTATAAAAGTTACAACTATGTTTCTAAATCAACTTGATAATCCAATCATTAGTCTGCATTAGATGCCTTCTGGTCTATCTCTTTAATTTGAACAGACATGCAGGAGTTATAGTAACCTAGTTCTTTTAGATTTTCTCAGTAGTTTTAGGATCCTAAGTATGCGATGAAGTTATTTCATTTTTTCATATGAATGCATACTTTAACTCTTATTTTGGAATCACTATACAGAAATTTTATGTGTTGGCGTGAGTTTTTGCTTTGAAATACAATATAGGAAGTGCCGTTTGACTCTTCGTTAAAGTCTGTACAACAGCCTAATATGGCTTTTATTGTCCGTGCTGTGCTCTCATTTGTATAGTTTAAAAAACAAGAGGGGGGTGTATTTTAAAAAAAGATGTACCATGAGACCTATAAATACGCATGTGAGTTTTTCCCCCTCAGTTAAGATTTCTTCACTTTGCAGAAATGTTTTTAAAAGTACCCATACCCCTAGAATGGTAATTCTGAAGGCTTGTGATTAATTACTACTGTACTATCATGAAGTCTTAAGATATTTAAAGGCACTGTTTTTTATAGTTGGATTCATTATATGAAATTAGTAAGTCCATGGTTTTGGTTTTTTAATAGAACATTTTGTCGTTGCTCACAAGAGTCTGACCATTGAATTCAGTAGGCTTTGAATCAAGATGTAAAATAGGATTAAAAGCTGCACTGAATCTTACCAGACATGAGGTCAAGTCTCAGGTCTTCCAGTGACCATCTTTGACCTTGAAAAGATTTTTGCCTCTTCCTGCCTCATTTTCTGTTTTAGCAATAGTGAAACTATAATCACAGTCAGTAGAAGTTCCAAGAACTCAGATTTCGCGTAGGTTCTGAAATGATGCAGTGGAAGAAGTGCCAGTTTCTCTGTGGATGATAGAGTGAGCCTAAAGCAGCAGGATTGCTAATTAGGCAGAATCTAAGCCTCTGTGTCTCAGTTTCTCCGTATACCAGGACAGAATAATTGTTTCACTTCCCTCCCATGTTTTTAAAAAATGTACTCATTAAATTGTAACCTTTTTGTGATAGGATCTCCCTTATTATGCATGAAGCATAATAAAGAGCTATTTTTAGTATAGATTAATATATAAATTAAGAAATAGTTTGGGTTTAAAAGATGAATAAAAACTGTTAATGTCTTTAGCAGACATTCTTACTCTGGGAGCCAGAGAGATGGTTTAAAATTTGTGTATGAAGTTTTTATATTTCAAAGTGCATAAAATGCTGGTTGCAGTTCTCATCAGAAGAAAAGCTGTCTAATAAGTTAGAATATCAGGTAGCTTTGATTCCTTTAAGAATCCCGGTAGCTAGCCATGGCTCTGTCTATAATTGACCTCTTGGGATGTCTATTTTGTGTTTGTGTAGTGGACAGGGTCAGTGTAATGCCAAATTATTAACTAGCACAACAAGCCAACAGACCAATAGCTTTTTAAAAAAAGCTTGATCCTTTTCACAGGCTTAATAATAGTATATATTCATTGTACGTTAGCTTCTAGGGACACAGCCTGGAAATCAGGAGTGCTATTATACTAATTACAACATAGACACAGAATAAAAGATGTTCCTGCCCCAAAAAGATGAGAGTGCAAATTTTACGCAAATTACATATAGTTCCTTTAATAGTGGTGTATATGAACAGTAAATGCCCATTGTCCCCTGACCTTTCCATATATGGAGCTTTGCACATATAAAGAAAGGAATGGAAAGAAAATTACTTTACCCTGACGGATTCGAAAGTTAGAGACAAACCAGTGCTTAGTGCCAGGAAGATGTCTTCATTTACTAGAATGCAGCATCAAAGTGGACAAGAGATACTGCAAGAAAAACAAGACTTTCCAGATTCCTTGTAAACATACTGTAAAATGTCCTAGTAACTTGTGAGAGAGGACTGTGGGTTTCAAATGCCAAGAAGTCACTGAAATGCCTGTTGGCTAAAAGGAAGGAATATGAGATAGCATGGGCTTTTAAAACTTGGAAAGGTTTTGACTGCCAGGCTTAGAATAGTCAAAGACTTTATTTCATAGTGAAAATACTAGTTGTACAAGAAGGCAAGAAAGCTTATAAAGACTTTATAAGGAATATTTAGCACAAAATGAGGAGTAGATGAGCCAAGTGTCCCAGGATGAGAATAATTAGAAGAAAGCCAGCAGTCTAAACACAAACCATTAGAAACTGGCAAACATCCAGCTGCTATAAAATCAGGTTATTCTAGGGCAAGAAATATACCACTGTATACTGAAATTACAGTCAGCTTATCTTAAGCAGCAGCTTGTATCCAGGCAGTGTGTGGTGTTCTGTTCTGAACAAACAGAAACCATATCTCACTGGCAGAAGAATCAAAGATAAATTCATATGCGAAGGTGCCACTCCTCAGGAATTATGTATTTCAACAGACAAATTCTTCAGGATGCTGATATTGTATGTGTTGTTGGGGGAGGAGGGGGAGAGAATTTTGAGGTTGGACAAATACCATCATCTTATACAGCTACTTCAAGAATGCACTCTGTAAAAATGTGAAAATGCTCTGTAAGAGGAGATCTTGTTTTCAGCAGCATTACCTGGTAGCAGTAGTGTATTTGGTGGGGTGCTGGGGGAAGCTGGCAGCAACTTTACATTTTTTCAAACTGTACTTAATGAAATACATACTTTTAGTACTCTCATACCGAAGCTCATTATTCACTTGAAAACAGGTTCAACAATATGAAAGCTCCTCTGTTCTGCCTCTGTGGCTTCCAGAGACACCTTCTGGTGTGATGCTTCCAAATATATTTGGCTTTTGACCTCAAAGCAAGATTTACATTGCTGTTCATATTGTCAAGAACCTTCTCGTGTGGCTGTGGGGAAGATGTGAAGAGTTATGAGCATGTGGTTTCACTTGTGTGTTACAGATAATACAGGCTAACATACTGATCTGATAGTGTTTCATGGTCTTTTTCTAGCTTGTTATTATTTCAGTTCTGTAATTTAAAATACAGAAGGTTGACTGAAATGAACAAGATGGTAAAGGAGGTGCCTAGCAGTGGTGGTCTAAAAAGGTTGGGACATTGCATTATGGAGGGGAAGAGGCTGGAACATGATGATTTACAAAGTTCATAAGAGGCATGGCAGGTTTAAAAAGAAGGGAAAAAAGCTAAAAGCACATCTTTTCCACTTTCACTTCTTGTTGAATATCCATATCCACAGCCTTTCCTCTAGACTTTAACCTGAACGCTCTTATATGGTGCTCCTGCAATTTCTTCTCACAGCATTCAGATCATTAATAAATCCACAGTATACGTTTTCCCGTTTCCTCCACCCTCCCCCTTTTCCCTTTGTTTCTGTTCTTCCAAGTAAGACCAATGGCAACATTTTTTACAAAAGGTCCAAAATCGTTCCAGTGGTATATTCCCTCTCTTTTTCCCCCCTAAAAGCAGGTGCTTCCTGCAAAGCACATCAAGAGCAACAAGCTTGCTGTCGGATATCACCATTGCCCTGCTTTGTTAGATTTGCAGCCATAGACAGCACATGTTGGAAAAGCACATGCCACATCGCCAAAATGCCTTCCCTCAGGGCCAGCTGCAATCCGCTTGAGCATGTCTGAGCTTGTTTTCTACTTGTTTTCCTTTCTTGCCATGATTATTTCTACTTTGCATGCTATCCTTACAGGCAGTACTTTAAAATCTAACACACAGATGCACCCTTCTAGGAAATCACTCCTGTATTTAAGAGTGTTTTATTTAAATATGACAATCCTATCATTATTTTTCCCCAAATGACAACTCCTTAGAATCCTTCTTTCTCCCATGTCAACTTTGAAAGCTTTAATTATAATCTCAGCAGCAATAATCTTGTTCCCATGTAGTCAATGCAAGCATATCTATTGTCCTATAAAACACTTTAACAACAGTGCCTTTTTTCTTTAGTGTAAGTAAAGCTATTATTATTAGCAGAAAAATAACACAGGTCTGATTTGCTGGACACAACTTGTCATAGTCTGCGAAGTCCAACCACAACTAATGAAGTCTGCAAGGGAGAGGCGTGTTATCCTTCCAAAATAACACAATCTCATCTATATTTCTGTAAATACAGAAAACCTAGAACGTAACTGACATTACAAAGCCAGTCAGGAGTTAGGAAACACCAGAAGTAAGATAATTTAAGGTTTAAGATAATAAGGGGTTTTTTTGTTCCTGTGTATACGTGCCATCTCTATTTCTTTGACTAAGATCTCTGTGTCTCTCAGTATGCAGAAGGAGTGGCACTAGCATCAGGAGCAGCTGCTGAGAGTTTTGCTTCCCTGCATGATTCATTATCTGGCCCTAGATTTTATACACTGTACTAGGACTATCTGCAGTATTATTTGCCTTATGGACTTTCCTGTGACACTTATCACAACTGCATGTATGAACTTCACAAATGTAATGAACTTCTGCTCCTGGCATTCTCTGCTGGGAAATGATGTGATGGTGTTTATACTCATTTATGCAGGTGGAGCTGAGGAACAGTGAGCGTAAACGTCAGCTATCTGGGGACCCCAATCTGAGGCATGATTTTTTAGCGCTCTGTTGTATGTAACCTTGTAACACCCAAAGTTCATCTCTTCCTTTATTTGCAGCTAGCAGAAGAAAAAGGGTGGTTTTGCAAAGCAAGACTACACCAAACTAGGGAATATTCAGTGAGAAAAAAACCTGAGGTAACTTGTTTGCATCACACCCTGCAGGTCTGGTTTCTGTTGCCCTTTTCTGAACAGTGCACAATCTTCCTGTCCCATTCACCTTAGATACTCTCTACCCTTCTCTCTCACAGCCAGATGTTTCCTCACTCGATCCTTTTCAAAGCTGTCACACTTAACTATTCTGTTTCCCTTTCTCCACCACTAATTCTCTTGCTTTCTGAGATCTTAACAGGGCAAAGAAGCTTTAATGTGTTTATTTTTTGTACTGCAGGTACGCTTTTACCAATTGATTTAATTCTCCCCCCTGGTTCCGCCCACTTTTTAGTGGCAGTAGAAGTAGTACTTAAGAGGTCCCCTACCTGTGAGGATGTGTGGTGAGGGTAACATACAAACAGTTGTATCTCACGAGAGATGAAGAAGGGGAAACCTGCGGGTGGTTTGTAAGAACAGGGCGGGCCCTTTCATATTAGCACTAGGAGCTGTGGGATCATCAGACCTCAGCATATGGAGGCTGTATGGTGATGTTAGTTATTTGACTGAGAATGTTGAAAGGGCACTTCTTCAGCTGGGGGTTTTTGACAAAGATGCCTGGTGAGCTGCTCCTTCCCACTACTTATGCCTAAAGTGCAGGAGGATAATCAAGGAAAAGGTCACCAAACTTTTATAATAGGTAAAAGAAACTTATTCACTTCAAAGCCTGTTCACCAAAACAGCTGAAAAGGTTGGTTAAACACCAGCTGCTTGGAAAGAATGGTGTTAGGCATTAAATGAGAGTTCAGCTGGATAATGATCTACATGCAGAAGTGCAGCATGTTCCTAACAGCAATTCACTGAAGAGCAAATGTTCGAAAGCTTTTTAAAATCTTTTTATTTATAGTGGGGCTGGAGGGGAGGGCCAGTTTCTTTGGGCCTGAGACTGGAAAGGTCTGGATCCATTAATTCAGGGACTTATTGCATAAAGAATGTCTCCACTTCCAGTGAGGTATTAGAACTGTAAAGTTAAATATTTTATTATAGTGTAAAATCTAGAAATTGGTAGTTTAGGGAACGTGACTGAATCTTGAGCATTTTTGTGTAGGCATAGTATTAGAAGCATTAATTTGTTAAAAAGTGATAGATTTTTTTCTAAGCACAGTTCTGCTGAATGTGTTGTGTAAAACCGTAATTGTACATGCTTCTTTAGAATTGGTATGTGAATCATATTTACCAGTAGAATAAAATAATTTGATTAGTGAATGTGTACAAATAGCCCATTTTGCAAAATAGAGTATATGCAACAATTAAACTTGGATTTAATCTATTTCTTGCAGAAAGCACATTCTGGTTTGTCTGTGCATATTGGACAGTAAATCAATCTTCAGCAAAGATCTGCTTAGGATTTTTTTCCCTAGTAAGTTCCTGCAGTCACTGTGATGTTTAGCACCCGATGTGGGGAGAGCAGGCACTCAGCGTAACCTGGCTGGGGCTTCTGCTAACTTCCCCTGTAGCCCCTTGTGAGCTTCAGCACAAGCTTTTGTGTTCATAGGCGTCCGTGTCCATGTGTGTGGAAGGGCGGGGAGAAGAGTGCGAGTGTGTGCGTGCACGCACACGGTAAATTTTCAAAACACCGTGCAGCAAAGTGGCACTATTATTTTGATAGGGAGAAGGTTTCTGGAAAAATACCAGTGTGGTACTTGGTTTCTAGTGTGCACTTGTGTGACCTTCGATTATTTCACTTAAGTTTTTGGTGCTTAGTTTTTTCCATTTGTAAAAAAGGAATAATTCTAGTACACTTGCCCCATATTTGTTTGCTTGAAAAACCCCAGTGGTTTTCCCTTATGTAAGGTTTGTTCAGTATATTCATAACGATTCGAGCCCCTTGTTGCTTTTCATATTAGTTACTCAACTCATTGCGATATATGGAAAACCTAAAACTTTTATTTTTATTTTCTGATTGCTTAGTTACTGCAGAAAACAAATTACATTGGGCATTTCAAAAGTAAGACACTATTTAAAGTAAGTTTAAAGTAAAATCACTGATCTTGAGTGTCATAAAAATACCTGGTCAAGTTGCAAGATGATAGCGTGTAGGCAAGATGTAAAATCTATAGCTTCGGTAACAAAGGAAAGTAATTTACAGTTGAAACTGAAGTTCTGCGTTTCCCTCTGTCCTTTTTCCAGTGTTGTTGCCTATTTTCAAAGCAACTGACCAGAGGGCTCATCTAGAGACCATTTCACTAGATGGTAACTAAGATATTGTTTTCTGTATTGTATTTATTTGGTACAAGTAATGGAACATTAATCAAATATTTTTTGCAATTGACTGTTCTCTATGGTGGGAATACTGAAGAAATAGCAAGGTTTGGGAACAAATTGAGATGATAAATTAGTTGAATGCTCATATTGTGTTCCCTAGCCCATTGTTCTTAAGTGATTCTGTGGGCTTTTTTTACCTTTAAATGAGGTAGAATTGTTTTTACTGTTTCTGCAGATGTGATTGTCTTTGAGAAGAGGATCTGCATTTATTTCTTAGAAATTGCTAGTCACAAATTTTATCTGCTGCTATAGATTTGCATATAAACAACTTTGTTTTTTTTCTATTAGAATATAATAAAATATTATGCTAGTTGTCAAGCTGTATTGTACAAAGAAATGTATCTTTGTGAGGTTCAAACAGGCCAAGCTAAATAAAATGACCCTGTGATGAGGAATTTTAAGAGGCAGTCTTTCCTGTATTTGCAAAAAAGGTTCAGAAGTATTTTTAAGTTCTGATGCTTTAAGTGCCCAAAACTCTGAACTGCCACACATAAAACATTACTTCTAAGAATGGTCAGTTATTAACTCTACCTTCATTTGAACAAATGAGTAGATGCAAGCCAGAAAATAGCCTCCTAGTTCTAGAACTTGATTAAACATAAAAACAAGTTGTTAAATGATGTCGATATCTTCAGAAGACACATGTAACATTTTCCTTCCATGTGTTTTCCGAGTTAGAGCTTCTCAGTGTATGTAAATATGTGTTTTTCCTCATTACTTGTTTTTCTGTGTATGAATATACATATTTATAGTCTCTTGTGTCTTCTCAAGTCCTTCAATAATGGCAGAAAAAACATTGCTACTAGGTAAATCTATAGAAAGCTTTTTTGAAAATGCCTATAGGGTAAGTTTGGAGTGTTGTATAGCAGCAAGTGCTTCAGACCATTTCAGGGAATAGTTCTACAAAACCTCTGCAAGAAGAACCCAAGTCCCTTCCTTGGACTGAGTACAATAATGATTAAGCTGAAACTCTACTTAGGTAAATACCATAACTATTTTGAGCACCTTTGGTTCCCTCTGGAGGTGTTTTCTTTGGCTTGAAGCAGTGAAGCAGTGAAGTAATTGTTTAAAGAGAGATAAAGAATAACTTCTTACTCTGTGGAGGATTCCTGGAGTACCAGACTTGCTTCAGTGAATGCAGTAGAACAGCTTCAACTGTGAGACTGAGAGTACTCCACCGGCAGAGTGGTCCATAACACATCTCCAGGGACGTAAAGAGGAGAGAAACGAGCACAGATCTCTAGGCTCATGGAAGAGCATTTTGAGTTCTGAACTGTACCATTAAAAGGGAACTGGCTCTACCTTCCAATATTTTGAAGCACGCTCTTGTTTTCCCTTTGCTTTTCTTATAGATACCTGCGATAAATATTTTATGTCAGGTTGAATTAACCATCTTGTGCTGAACTGAGAAAATCTTGTGCTGCTTCATTGCAGTCTGATGGGGAAAAACAAGATAAATAATGGAATAGCTTAATCAAAACCAGTTTGGGGTTGTTTAGTATGTTGTTTGCTTGGTTTTGTTTTGTTTTTTTCACTTCCCGGTTTCAATGTTCAGCTAGAAAATCAGTTATTCACACTATTCCTCTTCTTATCATATCATGAACTGATTTATGACCCAGCTTACTTGCAAAGAGTGTGTTCACAGTGATACTTCGCACAGCAACCTCCCGTGGATTGCTTGTGCCATAAGTAACAGCACGGGAGAGAAAGCAGACTGCACATAGCTGCTTTATTTAATGTGGTGTTGGTATACTTTGTGATGGGAAGCATGGAATCTTACTTTGTTTGCCTCCCCCAAGCAGGAAAAATAGTAACCATACCCTGTGCCTCATTCAAACCTGTAAGTTGCAATGCTGAAATCCAAGATGGTATCAGAAGCAGAGTTCAACTACTTTTTTTCAACGCTGTATGCCAGACAATATCAAAGACATTTAAACAAAAAGGTGAAACATGTATGTTGACCCTAATAGTGTCTGTTGCTATCAGGAAAAAGAAAGGAAGACATTATTACCTCAGTGTATGAGGATGTACAGTCACTCAGTGTACTTCAAAAACATTCTCTGTGTCTTCATTTACCATCATTATAAAGTGTTTCCAAAAGAGTGAATTTACCTTTATCAGGTTGTGATAGGCATTTGCCTTCATGCATCCTTACTCACATAATTAAAATGTTTGTTTACTTTGATATTTTGAGTTGCACATGTGCATTATTCTTCATAAAAGTTTAAGTGACTAAATACGGGTGCAGTTTTTCAAACTAAAAACAAAATAAAGCATAAATGAAAGTTTTGTATAAAAAGACTACAGCAATAGGAAAAAATCAAATGTTGGACAAGGTACATAAATATAGAATAACAGTTTGCTCTATGGACTAGAGTTCAGCAGTAGAAAAGGATGCATATGTAGCTCTTAAATAATTTGTGGAGTTTAAGAAGATATTTTTAGAATCAGTATCCGGAGTCCCAGCAGGTATAAATAATTGTGCTTCCATTAATTTTGAAGTATTTATGTCATCTGACACTTTGTTATGGAAGAAAAGAGCTGTTGTCAAGCAGAAAGTTTTTCAAAACAAGGCTGGGTGTGCTGGAGATGATCTCAAGAGCTCTGCAGCACATTATGTATGACTGCAGTTTTCCTGGAGTTGTTTAACCTACCAGTTTTACTCTTAACATCCATCAAAATATAAGGAAAGGGTTTTCAATTATTTTGAATACATTTTTATGTTCTGTATGTTAGGTTTGGTGTTAAGTAGCAGAAGGTGTTTGTGGTTTGCATGTCAATCTCTTGTGGGCCTGGCAAGAAGCCACGTGCAAGCTGAAGCATCCCGTACGTCAGGCAAAGTGATAAACAATCAAAATAAACTAAAAATGCCTCTGCACAAGAGGCTTCTTCATGCAGAAGGCATGTGATAAGTGGTGATATTTCTAATCATTACGTTTTTGCAGAAGTACCATTGATTAAAACTAGACACAGAAATTAGGATATGTAGGGAGTAAATTTGTTGTCTCCATGTCCTGTGGATGTGTGTAGGCCAAAAAGAATATTTGCTCGTTTTCAGCTTGATTACTCCTTTGCTGCTTGTGTAATATAAATTGCAATTGCAAAATGAGGATTAATGTTAAGATGAGCAGGTACATCTTCAAAAAAGTGCTAAAAGTTTAAAGTGGGCAGGCTGGGTTATATGAATAAGCTGATTATTTTGTCTTTTCTTGTAGAAAACTGCAATGGGGTAACCATATGCTGGTCTGTATTTTCATGCCTTTGTTACTAGTTTTCCATTTTCTTTTAAATTTATAGACAGCTTTGTCACCTTTGCTCTCAGTCTGTGACTTTTCTAACTTTATAGTCCATTCAGTGAAGCTTCTATTTTCCCCAACAGATCTTAACGGCATTTAGAGTTTATCTAGCTTCTCCAGAAAGGAAAAATGCCCTTTGTTTTCTATAACACTTGTGCATATAACATATTAAATTATGTGTTTATTTTATGTTATCCTGTAGCATTTAGGTGTTCTTGTGATGTGAGAAGCATGCTGTGCCTCCTCTGCGGTAGATGAATTCTAGCTGCTGCTTCCGCCTCATGGAACAGTTTTATTTCACTAGCTGTTTTCAGTACTAAGCCTGTTTTCTCGTCGGGGTGGTTTTTTGTTTGTTTGGTTTTTTTGATAACTCCCATGTTTGCCACTTTCTATTCATAACCAGCCTTATACCTTGTGTATTGAAAAAATGTAGTTCCTATGCCTGGAATTTACATGGGTTTCACTCAGGTAAAATAAACCCACTTGCATTTCCTTAGCTTACAATTCTTTTCCTGTTGGCCCCTCTGAAATCCACTCTTTGAAAGAATGATGTGAAGGACATGTAGTTTTAGTGGAGTCTGAGTTTGGGACTGATGCTAGGGAACAGTAGGTTGTCTTCCTCACTGTTCATTTTTGTTAAAGGAAGTTACTTTTTCTTTTTAATCCCTCAGCATTGTTTGCAGCCCATTTTATTCTTATTTTTCTACCACTTTTTAATCGTTCTATTTCCTGTAAGGCTAAATCAGCCTTTCCAATAATTTATATCAGGGCTTGAGGGTTCCCATTACATTAGAAAGCTGCGATGTTAGATGAACTGTACTGTGAATGGCTATCAGCGTTCCTTTTGCTGCCAAAACGAGTTAGGTAGATCTGATACTCCCTAAATGATGACTTTCAAAATTGTGAAAGGAAACGAGGGCTCTTTTTCTGAAAATTTTTTAAAAAATGGCAGCATTAAACTATTTTTCAGATCATCCTTGTCAGTCTTTCCTGTTTTATGAATATATGTATTTACTAATGAACTGGTTTTTTGTTTTTACTAGTTCTGTCCTCCAACTAAATCAGCATGGCCCTTATTAGTCTTTACTGTCTTTGAAAGGAACATCTTTATTCTACTGTTTGCTGTTTTCCCTTTGTTGTGTCATATCTACAAGAGCAGAAACTTGTCATGCTCCCTAATCAAAAGCAAATTTTAAACCCTTTTCATTCAGTGGAAAAGATAAATTTATTTTTCTGCCTTTTTAAAAAATTGAAAATATATCCACCTCACATAATGCAGAAAGGTAAATAGGAGGATTACAAGACAACTTTTCTGGCATGACCAACCGTTGCTTGTTTTTGCTATGGATTCAAGTTCAATATTGCCCATAAAATTGCTGCCTCCTGTTTCTTTCACAGAGGCATAATAATGACGAAAAAGAGCTTTTTCTATTTCACCATTAGCACTATAGACTATTTCACACCTTTGTGTATTTATAGAGAGATATATATACCCTGTGCAACAATTAATATTTTCATAAATATGAGGGTAAAAAGAAGAGTCTGCCATGATTCAGAATCAAGGATAACGACTGAATTTTTGGCAACTTTTTTTAAAAGAAACAAAGAAAGAAGACAACAAATGTGACGATGTTGTTGTCAGGCTAGCTAATGCATGCATTTTGAATGTGTACCTGGTGGTAGGAGGTAAAATTAAAGGTGACATTTAGACTGGTGACATGATAATTTCACTCCTGCCCCTAGAGCTTGAAATTGCATCTTTTTATGTATCTCTTATCCATTATTTCTGAAAGAAACATGTCTTGGAGTATCATGCACTGTCACGAAAATCTTGCTGTGGGTGTGAAATGAATGTGTGTAATGTCTGTATTTACAGACAACCTATAAAATAATTCTTCCCTTTTCTAACTACAACTTGGAAGCATGAGAAAAATGCTTAGTTTTTGAAGGGACAGAAAACGTTCCATAATTGAGATAGCTAATATTTGCTAATATCAGGATCTGAAATACTAAATGACAATTCTACATCTTGATGTGATACAAGAATGGGAAAATTAGAAGTGTGCTGGAGTAAAGATGGTGCTTATAAAAGAAGAGAATAATAAGTACAGCGCTGATCTAGCTGAGGGACAGAGTTGATTTAAGAGTTTGTTAGTAAATATATTTGTATATAAGGTACTATGGAAAGGGAAAAAAATAGAAATGTTAAGCTGAAATTGATAGTCTGAAGAAAAAAGAAAAAGATTTTAATGACTCTAATACTGGCCACTGTTAGGAAGTCTAGAAGAAATAAAAAAACATATGGCTTTCTCATAGCAGTGCAATTTATTTTTCCTCCTGTGTTAAATCCTTTCATATGCAGTTCTTCCAAGAAAAAAAAAAAGGAAAAAAGAAAAGATCTAATGCTAAAGAACCATTGGGTTTGAATTTATAGAAAAATTCCAGGTTCTTTAACTGTTCTCTGTTTATCTGGTATAAAAAACCTACATAATTTTAGAAATGGAGAAAATTGTTTTCATTAATACAAGCAAAACCCTCTATGACTACAGCTTCTTTAATTTTTTGCTCTTCCTTACAGCTCTTTTTAACCAGTTATTTCATGCCCTGAAAAATGCACATAAGTCACAAAGAAGGGAAGAACAGAAGAGTCCTGATTGTAGCTGGGTTGATTCCGGTAGTACCAAGGGGATGGAATACATAAAAGGAGTAAGAACAGATAAAAGTGATTGGACATGACATTTTTTGATACTAAAGAAATGCTAGAATAATCATAAGCAATATAAAGGTTGCAAGAAGCACAGTCTTTCATTAGAACAGCTGGTAGTGCTGGGGAAAAGAAACCCATATTTAGAGACAAAAGCGAGTTCTTAGCTCGTTGGTTGTGGTCCACTTACTGTGTATGTGTCCCGATCTACTTGGTATGCTCTTTTCCCGTAATTTTTGTGCATCATCATTCATCTTTCCATTTTGTGGGGAACTCTTCTTCAAGTTCAGTCTTAGGAAATACGGTGGCTGATTGGAACAAATATCTAATTACAAACTGATTTCACTGCTCGGTACCAGGTTTTGTAGATTTTTATTTTTCCCCCAAGATTTTGTAGGTATTGTCTTAAAATTCACCTGAACAGATTGAGAAATTTATTCTCAGATGCAAAAATTTCTCCTGTCATTGGGATGAGTGAAGATGTTTTGTCTTCAGAGATTTTTGTGGCCCATTAACCCTAAATGATACTAATAATGTAGTTTTCAACCTGTCCTTTCCATCTGAGGTACAGTTGCATAGCATGCCACTGTAACATCAATATTGTGATGTGTTGGTTTCTCTAAAAGGCAATTAGCAGGGGAATATTGGCGCTTCTGAAAATTACTGTCTTTTTCACTTTTGTGAGGATCGTCTAAAATTGTCATGTCTACTTATTTAGTGAATCTTCAAAATGGTAAAATGTCTACAAAATAATGTTTTCTTTGCTCATTGACTGCATAAAGAGATTGCACTAAAGCTGACAGTCCTTCAATTTACTGTAAGGTTTAGTACAATTGTAAGGGAAGAGTTGCAAAAGATGCAGCAAGTCAGGATAATCTCATCTGTATCTGTAGAGTGTTCTTAAGTTGCTCAAAGGGAAAAAATGTACACTGCTTTTAGTCAGTCTTATATTTAAGCTGTGTCTTCAGTGATTTTAGTGCATAGTGCCCCATTGTTTTTAAAAAATACAACCATGGTAAACTTGTGTGTGAAATGAGGCACCTACATGTATAAGGCTAGTACCTAGATACTTCTTTTGAATTTTGGATCTAAGCAAAATCACCTTTCAGTTTGAAACAATCCAGATACAAGCATTTGTGCAGAATGCAAGGAGGCATAGGCGTTTGCGGTGCTCTCATTTAACATCTACATCATACAGTAGAAGAAAGTTTTGGATTTAGAGCTCTAGCAAATAACATCAGTGGATCTTAGTGTACAATTGCACCTGCACAGCTGAGGAGGTGCCCTGGGATGGAGCCATGTGAGGAAGAGCAGCGGGTGTTGCTGATACACACCAGTCTGTGCTGTGAGGACACCGGTACCAGAGAAAAGACTTGGCACACCCGATCTAAAGGCCAGTCACCTTGGGTGCTTAGGAGGTGTAAACGTGCAAGGAGGAAGTGACAGGAGCCCAGAGGAACATGCAGACGCTGTTCCCAGGGCAGAGGGAATTGGTCTATGGGCAGAAAGGAGGCTCACTGATGTCAGTGAGGCTTGCTTGGAAAAGAAAGGAAACCACTAATGTGGTCAATACAATTTTGTTCTGTTGTGTGGAAGCCATAGCTATTTAGTGAAAAAGAGGAGGATCTTATTTATTGTAATATATGTTATTATACATCTGTAGAATGGAGTAAAATGACTGTCACAGCATGATTTGTTTCACCAAAACAGACTAGCAAACATTAGAAAACAGTCTGTGATGCATATCATGTGAACAGATATCCAGCCTACTTAGGGAGTGGAAATCATCATGTTTGTTGGGAATCGTTGTTCTACAAAACATGGTAACCACCAAAACCAGAATCTCTTAATTCATGGTCTGTAGGAGTTATTGGTAGCAGAGCCTATCATAAGATCATTTTGAGATCTAGAAAAGTACTAAAACAGGTGTGAAAACTGTTAGTCTAAATAGAGCGATAGTGTGAACTCCACCTTGCTAAGCAGCAGAATTTGTACTATATATATTGCATTCAGCACCTGGAAATATCGCTTCTTGTGGATTATGTTAGGGAAATCATGTTTGCCCAAGCACAGAATTTTGAATTTGAAATTAGAACATTTTTTTTTTTGGCTGCCATGACATCTGTTTCAGCTGCTACAGTGCACATGGCTATGGTTTATTGCACATTGTTTGGAGACAGTTTTAGATTGCAGGGCAGGTGTGCATTTTAAGCATTTCAAGTCCTGTTGTAAAGTTTTCCCTGCAAGTATACATCTGAAACTATAAAGTAGGTCATATGGGTGCCAATGGTATTCTAGATAAAGGGTTTTTATTGTTGTTTTCTGGAAGGCATTTTTTGGTGATGCTTAACTGAGACCTTGTGAGAGGAGACAAATATGTAAATGAAGTCAACTTCCCAGACCTCTGGGATCAGTTACAGCATGAGTTACTCTTAACAGATAATTAGCTGGGGCTGTTAATCAAGTTTAACAGGTGTTGAGTAATGAACCGAGACAGGGCATCTGCTGTGACCGGCCTCTCACTCTAATCTGGTTAGGGAACCTAATGCCAGTTGGAGCCCAGAATGCTTTATAGTGAGATCCAACACTGCGTTTTCCTGATGCTTCCATCAGTCTTGTGATCATTGAAGAATGGTGACATTTGCAACAGGAATACATAAGGAATCAGTTAAAAATTCCCAAAGTGGAAGCTATTAATGGATACATGTTCTTCACTTTCTTCTTAGATTTGAAAGCGTTTCTTTGCCTAAATTGAATGTGCAGTTGAAGTCTTGTCCATGTTTGTATCTATTTATCTTCAAAAATGTCATGAAATATATTTTAGGGTACTGCTTAACCAGGGTCTTGTAGAGCCCTGTTGTCGAAGTGCTAGGTAAAGATAGTTTTAGTATGTAATTTCCAAGACCTCTTTGCAATCAGAACTTTGCAACTTCTTATTATGTTCTATGTGAAATTATTTTACTTATTTCAGAGAGCCAGGATTTACAAATCATTGTCGCCAAGTAGCAACTTTAACACTTTCACCGTTGCATTGTAAGCTGCTGCCTTGACCATTAAGCTGCACGTTTTTTTCCCCAACAATCTGTCTGCAAAGTGGGTGGTGTGAATTCTTAAAGACATTTTCAGCTCTGAGTGTGATGCCAGGTTTGGAGCTGACTAACAGGATTCCGTGTCAGAGCACCCTTTGGGCTCACTTTGGGTCAATCAAATGGTTTGCACGGGAGCGGAACCCAGCACTGCTGAGTGTGCTCTGGGAGAAGCGTACAGGATGGGTGGGTCCTAACATGCCGTGTCTGAGTAAGGTGCCTGTCTGCATGTACATATGTGTGTGTATATATATACGACAGATACTCTGTCACATCTGCCTCTGCCCTTGCAAGTGTCTCATGGTTGATGGGAGACAGACAGGAAGCTCCCGTGTCCTCGGAGAACTGACAAGGGCTGTCGTACGGGTGAATGAGATCCATGTGCTGCCTGAATAGGGAACGAGTTCCCATGTTTTCATGTTTTTGATACCACTTTGCTCAGATTTAGTTGATGTAGCCTTTATATCTCTTTCCAACCTTTGCTGAAAAGGAAAAAGTAACCCAAACTTCCATTTCATTCCTTGTCCTAGATTGAATAAAGATGCTTCAAGCAGGAGTAAGGCTGGCTCATGTTGTTGTGAATATTGCAATTCTGTGATTCTAACAAAATCCGAGGCTTTTAAATCTGTTTTGTCATTAACTGCAGTTGTACTTGTGGCTATTTTGCTCCAGGGGTCTTCTATAAGAAACTTCACTTGTGCTGGTCATTATCTCACTTGCTGATCAAATTCATAACAATGTTTCCAGCTATTTTGACTTGTGTATCCAATAATAATTAGCATTTAGCAAAGAGTAAGTATTTTATTGCAACTGAATGATTCAAACTATGTAGCCAACGTTCCTGGAAGAAGAAACAGCAACACTTTCTACTGTTGGCAGTGTTTGGCCCATGTCTTTTTGCTGGTGTAAGAGATTATGGTGCTGTTATTTACATAGGACTTAAAATCTGAGGTTTTGGTCGCAGATCTCTGAAGTGATCATGGGGATTATAAAACTCTCTGCAGTGTTTCCTTACATGAGAAGTAAAATTCTGATCCAATGGACTCAGTAGCTAATTCCCACTGACCTCAGGAGATTTAGGGTATCACCCAGGAAGTCAGGAGAAGCACAGCTACAGAGAGAGTAGGATTAAAATTGAGTACAGTCACAAACTGTGCTAGGAAGAGGAGGAGGATCACGTAGATTGCAAACTTTAGGTGAGTGGAGTCTGGAGAAAATCCAGAGAGGAATGTGAACAGGCTAATAACCTGGGGGTGGGGAGCATGCATTCCCAGTGTGGCCAGTGGGGGACCAGCATCAGAGCCAAGAGGCAAGAGAATCTGTAGATTGCTGCTTTCTTTTCAGTAATGGGCTTGTATAGTATCTGATGTGTAATTTTGTCTTCTAAAAGGCTGCCAGTGTCGAGTGGCGCTTGGCTGTTTTATTATATAACATTTCTATATGTTTTTTGTTAAGGATCTATCCTTCTTCCTAATGGGAGCTATTCCTGCCTATTATGTGCATGTACAGTAAAATTCCTTTGGAACGCTCTTAATATACATGCAAAGTAGCCATAATCCAAAGTAGCCATAACTCAAACATGGGTATTTGCTGTTTCTTTTTTTCTTTTCTTTTCCCCGACCCTCAAAAGTATGAAAAGTGATTAGAACTTATTATGGGCTTATCACTTGCCAAATTTAATTTTATAAATCCTTCGGGAAATTGCATATAGTCTCATGACAGGTGTGATATTTACCTGTGCCATTATTGCAAGGAACAATTTGTAGGGCTGCTGGATGTGTTTCTTCTTTCTTCTGGTTCATCTCGAGACCCTGTTCATCTCCTCTTCCTTGCCCTGTTTAACCTTAGGGAAAATTATGGTTCTGCATAACTGTTTGCTGTCTTAAGCCACCAGGATAACCATGCATTCCTTTGATTTTGCTAATAACACACCTTTATCTTTCAGAAAACAAAACAAAAAATAAAGTTTTGCATTTTGTCTCTCCTCTGGATAAAAAAAATGGGGAGTAGATGTCAAAAGTTGGGATCTCTCTTCCCTGATATTATCTTTTCCTACATATATGGTACAGGCTCTGTAGACTCCTTTCCTGCATTCAGAATTAACCTGTCTACTCCTCTGAGCCCTTAACCTTTACTCCAATAGATAAATCACTTCCTGGAAATGTCTGAAAAGTGTTTGAATGGTTTTTTCCCCCTCAGCAATGTCTTTTGTACAAATGCTTTTGTTAAGTAAAGTAGGTTTTAGTAATTCAGAGGTCTGTGATTCTTTAGCAAGTCTTAAATGATTAGTCACCAGTGCCATTTTCTTTCCCTTTTCAGATTTTTGCACTTCAAATTTTGCTGTTCTCAGAGTGCTTTAATAACAGCCAGTATTATGTGATTTTTGTCTTTCTGTGAATGCGTAGTGAAATTACTTTTGTAAGTAATGTCAGTGTATATTTTCCATCTTATTTCATACAAGAAAACATAGGGTTTCTTTAAAGTTAATGGTACTGTATGCTGTATCACTGGAACCCACATAGTCTCCAGAAAGTCATTTTTGTTGTCCAGTAGTTGATGCTAATTAACTTGCTGATAGAATAGAGTACTTAATGCTGCATTTTTTATTCATAAAGCAGGAGGCAGCTATAGCTGTGTTGTATTTCCTTCAAACTCTGAGTCTTTAATGGCAAAGACAATGCTCTGCAAACTTCTGCAAGTTTTTCCAGAAGGACTTTAACTTCTCTTAAGGCTTTCATTAATTTGACTTTGATATGTTTCTGAGAAGTATGTAATGGGCACAGTACAAATGATATAAATGTGTGGTAGCAGGTTGTCATTCTCTGATCCCAAAACACACTGCAGTGTACATATGGATAATGCCTTGGTCTATCAAGGCTACAAGAACAAATTGAAGCTCTTTTGCATTTCCCCTGGATTTCTCTAATATGTATTTTTGATTATGCATTTCCATCAGGGAGTCAGAACAATCACAAGAAACTCTATGCCAAAAGTGCTTCCATACAAACTTTTCAAGTATTACTAGAATAATCTTAGGAGTGTTCCACTGTTCCCACTCCTATCTGGAGGTGCAGAGCTGCCCAGTACCATTAAATCACGCAAAGGACCAACAAGGTATGTTAAACCAACTGTGTTGTTTCAGTCAACAATTACAACATTGCCTAACTGCATAGAAGTTTGTCTGTATGAGTTGCTGAGCTCATATCTCTACTTCTATATAGATACAAGTACAGAGATCAACCAGCCAAAAAATCACTTTCTTCTTTTCAACCAGTATCTGTTGTTGCAAATAATGAATTTATTTCCTTGGTCTGTGTAAGTCATCTGCCTGTAAGTGGAAGATCCAAAATTTTTATTTCTAAAGGCAACTGTGTCTGCATTACACATTGTATAAACCCAGTCCCAGTCACTCCACCATTTATGGTAGGAGTGTGTGCTGATTTCTATTGTTCAATCTAAAACATCTGCATTGTCTTGATCATGTTGAACATTCGACAGACATCTGGAAGCAGTGAAAACCCCAGGCTTATTTAGCAACAAGTGTTCTGGCAATTGCTTCTTGTATAGAGGAGGAAAGTGCAATGGCTGTAGCTTGGTTGGAATGCTGCTTCTGAGACTCTAGAAAATAATCCTTTTCAATTAAATTGGGGCTGAGCAAAAGGCTCTTTTTTCTGTCTGTAAGTTGATGCACATCTGACAGGCGTCAGCTTCAAAGCCAAGATAAAGACATAAAAGCTTATTTTGGAAAGCCTTTTGGGAGAGTAATTCTTGAAATAGATACTGGATAGGGAAAATAATAGTTTTGGTGCTTTAGCCAGACTTGAGAAACCAAAGAGCTTGATAAAGGAAAATTAGAGGTAGCTTGGACTGCTTTAATGAGCCTGCTTTGAAGTGACTGTACTTGGTAGACAGTCACAGGAGTGCTGACTAGTATTGTAGGTATGAAGAATACACCTCCATTCTTTTACTATTTGCTAGTTACTGTGTTTATACTATTAATGACCTTCAACACTGCAGAATTTGTTTCAGACTGGTTTTCTGGACTGCCTTGAACTCAATGTCTGGAGCCTCAGAAGCTGTCTACCTCTTTTGTACATAGTTGTATGGAACTGAGCGTAGCCTTTTTTGGTGGTTAGTATGATGCCCACGGTGACATTCTCCCCACACCACATTCAGCTTATTTGTACTCAAAAATGGGTTTACAGTATTCTTATATCTTGCCTACCCATTCCACTCCCACTCATCCGCCAAATCACTCATGCTTTGAAGCCAAGCAGAATCATGAATATTTTAAAACAATGTTTTAGTATTTTGAGACCTTATTCAGGTTATGAGGAGACCAAGTGAAATTTGCAACAGTAGCGTGGGTTTGTTTGGCCTTTTTACGTGGCAGATTTTGTTTGTTTTAGTGAAGTGAACCATATTATATTTTCCAACAGGAAGGAAGTTTCCGTGGATCTTGGTTTTTATAATTCCTATAATAGCATCAAACCAAACATTTGTATAGCAGAGACATCTGTTTTTCACAGTTGCCTTCTGTAGGGAGAGA
Source organism: Phalacrocorax aristotelis (assembly GCF_949628215.1). NCBI lineage: Eukaryota > Metazoa > Chordata > Aves > Suliformes > Phalacrocoracidae > Phalacrocorax > Phalacrocorax aristotelis. The sequence continues at coordinate 10,150,784 of NC_134281.1, forward strand.
CTTTGTTTTGTTTTGAAATTCTTAGTTCATGTATTTTAACAGATGATCGTATTTAAGCCAGATTCTGATTGTCATCAGTGCAAATCAGGAATTAACTCAGTTTATTTCACTTCATCTCTCCCAATTTATGTTAGTGTAAAGGAAAACTGAATCTAATGAATTGGCTGTTCTATTTCTGTGTTTAATTGTGTTGACAAGCATTATTTTAAGAGAAATGAGACAATGCAATTGCATATAGCTCAGAAAGCTCCAGTATTCTGGCAGCTTATTGGTTTTTGCTATCTTGAAAGAGTGACTAGAAGACTTCATTTTGGGTTGACAAACAGTATGTGGTATTCCAGCCTTCTGTGTGAAGCCTTGAGCATGTTGACACATTCTTCCAATGCAAACATTTTAAAAAAAATTATTATAAGATTTTGTGATTGCTCTCTCTGATGGTCAATTCCTTATGGACTTTATTAATCACTCAGGTTTTTGGTTTAGGTGGAAAAAAAAATCCTTTTTCCAGCATGTTGTAGCTACTGCAGTATGTTTCTAAAATGTGTGAATATCAGTTGTGCTTCTGAGGTGACAGTATGGAGCAATGTGTGAAGTCTTACAAATCATGTCCTTAAATCTGTGCAAGCAAATGTTTTGACTTTTGAACTTCTTCAGGGCAGATTTGAGAGTCATACTTGGTTTCTGTGTGTGGAAATGGAAGTATGTACCCAACTTTGTTGGGATCAAATTGATCTATTTCTCTTTCCAGTTTTATTTAGCTCTTGGAATGGAAGTAGATGTCCTTAGTAAATCCTGAAGCTTTTATACCTCCAGATTTATCTCAGACAAATTATTGGAAAATGCACAATGCCATTGATCTGACTAGAACTAATAGGAGTTTTAAATAGCAAAGAAAATAAGACCTTTAATGCTGAGAACCTCTTCCTCTCTTCTCCCTTCCCTTCCTTCCTTCCCAAAACATCAGCAAAAAGAGCTAATAAATGCAATTGATTTATTTTGAAGTGCTGTCTGTCTTTTTCACTTTTCTTCTGAATAGCAGAAAGTCTGTGGCAGCCCTGGCTCCAGATGTCTGAGAGACAAGCTATAATATGTTTCAGAAAGTCCCTGTTTGATTGCATTTGTCTGGGGAAAAAAACGGAAGAAGCTTTGTCTTTGCTACAATAATGCTTAGCTCCTGAGAACAGCCTCACAAGGAAGGAGGGCATTTCTGAACTAGGATTAACAAATCTCTCTGTTTGCAGTTGTTTCAGTATATTTGTAGTAAGCACAAGCAGCGTTGTTGTTTTTTCTGCAGCACATGCTAATTAACATCCCTTTAGTTGTATCTTTTTACTGCAAATGCTGGGGCAATATAACAGAATGCAATAAGCCATTTTGAAGTCTGTGGTTTGAAATGCTGTCTGTCCCAAACATGTTACATAAGAGCAGTGATGTTTTGCTCACACAGAGTAAATATTTTGAGCATGAAATATTTACTTGGTGGGCTTGTTCATGGCTACAAATACAGGCGTTCCTGTGAACTTGGAAAACCGCATCCATCTTTCTTGGAGTTATCCTTGAATATTTAATTATAGCAGAAAACACTTAAGGCCAAAAGTTAAGGTGCTCCCATATGTTTTCATTTCAGTTTGCATAACACTTTGCTGGAAGCACTTCCAACCCTTTCAGGATTTTCTTTGCCAGCTAAAGTGGTCAGTGGTGCAGTTCAAACTACGCACGCATACTTGAAACAGAATGTAAGAATCTAGTACCCAGTAGTGGTTGCTGTTGGATAGATTACAAGCCATGGGTCACTACAGAGTGATGCTTGCCCCTTAGTACTTAGGCTTGAACCACCAATGATTTACAGAATTCATGAGTCTGCAAATTATTACATCATTGTTAGCAATCACAGATTACTTATTCTCCGTGAATCTGTTTCATTTCTCATTGAAACCATTTATGCTCTTTTCCTACACACTGTTCTGTAGAGATGTGTTCCACAACTTAATTATGTGTTGTTTGAAAAATATCCCACCAATGTTGACATAACAGCTTTTTCATATAACATTGTCACTTTCTGTACATGTAGAGCTTTGGGAAAGATGTTTGGGCCAGTGTTCCTACTTGTGCACAGGTCTGGAGAACAGAGGATTAACCTTTCTTTCTCTGCTTGTCGATACTTCAGCTTTTGAATAAATTAATTTTGATGTCATTAGGCTGCATTTGTGTGCTTTGCTATTCTACGTGCATTATGAGACAGAGTGAATGACTCAGAGGAATGATACAGGGACATAATAGTTGCAGGTAAATTGTTAAAGACACAGGTGAATGGTAATGAAGGGACAATTCCACATGAGCTAAAATATATGCTTACAGGTGGAGATGTGAGCGCTGCATTACTACTGACTCACTGTGGATTGTGGGGGAGGATGTAGCCTATTGAGAAATTTCAAGGTGTATAATTTCCATGTTGAGAAATTTGGGCAGCATGATGTCTGTGTGCTTTTCTTCCTGGCAACATCCTTTGAACCACTTTGAATGAAAAAAAACTGCAAGGGATTCCACTTGTGATCAATTTTTAAAGAAAGGACGTTCACAGCAGAAATTGTCTAACCTCACCAATCTTGACTTGGCAAGGGGATAATTTATTATAAATGCTTTTTAAGATTAAGCTTGTTCATTTGTGTCAGATATAATCTAACTAATTCTGTGTTCTTGGCTTATATGCCACATTTAATTGCAGCAATTGGAATGGATTTCAGGAAACCCCATTCCCAGTTCAAGTGGTTACATTTTCTTGTTTGTTAAAAAAGAAAAATCTTGGGAGTTGGATCTTGGCTTTAAGAGGACCAGCTGTATTTTTCCCCACACTGAGTTTCTCCAAGGTGGCTCATTTTATTTGTCCTTTATTCAATTTCCAGTAGAAATGTAGTCAAATGTAGCCAGGAAAAATGAAGCCAGAAGTTGTTAAGGAGATTTTATGGATATTTGACAAGATATTGGAAGGTACGTGTAGATTTGCTTTGGAGAAGAATAATTACTGGGTGCTAAGTCTCTGAACGTATTAGGAAAATAAGATACAAAATTTGATAGATTTGTATATCTCTGATTAGGGAAGGCGTTGGTGCTTAAATGCAATGACTGAAACCCTGCACAGGACCTGATTTGTGATCCTGAGGAACCGGGAAAGATCAAAGAAGAGAGGTTTTTTACTCTTCACTATTGTTTTTTAAACGGAACCTCCTAAGTATTAACCTTAACACTAGCACATATAATCACATACATGTTTAGAATAATGAGATGCTAATAATCATGGAGGCAGTACAGCTTCAGAGCAACACACAGCCTGTCTTACCCTGTTTTCTCATAGGTGTGTTTTGTCCATGTACTAAGTGAAAAGGTGCAGAATCTTTGCTGCTGGAATGCCTAGATATTGATTAGACAATGGATAGAAACATAATTACGCTGTGCTGCTGAGCTGTATCATAGGAATAGCACAGGAAAATTAAGTCTTAGTTTCCCTACATGTTTGTTACAAGTCTTATTTTCTATCTTATTTACTTATTGTATTAAAATATATTTAAATTTGCTTTTCTGTATATGAACTTTCTTCGCTGGTTTATAAATAACAGGTTTTGAGCCATATTTGGCACTGGGTTTCAACCTATGCCCAAATAAATCCAGTTTCCCAAATGAAAGTCTGTATGAATTTTGTAGTTAATGTTAAAAAGAAGTATTCTTCTTTCTTTTGATACAAGGCTGGTTGATGAGTCTTGTTTGAGTAATTGCTCCTAATCATCAGCTTTTCCTCTTTCAGAGAGTCTTTAGTTTATTGGCACTGAAGTAATAATTTCTTACCTCCCTTCTCACCCAGGTATGAATGTGGTTCATATGACACTGTTGTGACTCATTCAGTGATGTGTAACTTGCAACGCTGTAGGCTTCCCAAGGCACTTTTTAGAATTTTCCAATTTAGTGAAATTAGTGTATGATGTACAGTCACCAGTCTGTTCGTGGTCTCTTCTTAATGGAAGGAGCTTTGCTGCCCACCTCCCTGAATCCTGAGGCCTTGGAGAACCCATTTTCCTGCTATTTTTTCTTCTCTCTAAATAATGGCTTGCGTTAAATGTAGGTAGAGAGGAAAAATAAAAATGTAAGAAGAAACTGGCCTGTTTAAAGCCCCTGATCTTTGCTGGAAGTGAAATACTGCAGAATAGACCAATTCAACGCCTTGGGAGGTGAGATATGCAGAGATGATCTTTCCTAGCTTACAAAATATCAAAGGAAGTAAACAAATGTATTCTATTTTCCTTGCTATTGAAAGCCAGAATGTCCTTTTTCCATTAAGAGTGTTTTGCTATTCTTTCGGAAATCTCTTTTAATTAAGCCTGTATAATATGTTTCCAAGGATATGAAAGAAATAATTCTTCATGGCTCCAGCAGCTACTGTTGCTTTCTGATGAAGAAAAGCAAATATTTCTTATCACTTGGCAAGGCAGCAATGATTAGAAATAGGCTGTAGTTAGGAATCAATTCGTCTTTCTCTGGGCAGTTTCAAAATATTGTTGGCTATTTTGCCATTTTATTCAATGGTGTGCTGATATTGTACTAACGTATCATGATCCTCACTGTGCTGGGACCTTTCTGGCAGTAGCTCTCCAGCTTGTAAACTAACAGAGGCTTGACTGAACCCTTTTAAAGGTTTCTAGGATGCTACAGGCATGTTTGCCATATCACAGCAGCCAGTGTAGTCTGTTTGACACAGAGTAAGGGCATCCAAACAGGACCAGAATGACTACTAATTCCCTAGCTTGTATAGCTATAGCTGCCCACTAGCCTAGAAGCAGTGTCAGTCTGCTTTTATCAAGAATGAATAGAGTCCAGTTTCTGCAGTGTCAGATGGACAAAGAATAATATTTTAAGAGCTTCCTGTATTAATGCAGGACTTGCTTGGAGTAATTCTTGGCTAGTCCTTGTCCCAGAAAGAGCAGAAGGTGAAATGAGAGCCTTGACCACTGCCCCAGTGACCCTGGAACAGAAGAAGAATCTTGTGTGTGCTTCTCAGAAGTACAGCAGGGTCTTGGCTCCTGCCTGTGCTGCTCCAGGACCTGTAAATGCCCATACAGGCCTCTGCTTGAATCCCAGTCTTCCCCTTACCTCACCTTCACAACCCGACCTGAATTCCTCTGTCTGTTTTTTGGTGATTATCTTAGTCTCCTGCACAATGTAGGTTCATCATAGGGAAAAATTGCCTGAGAAGAGAGAAGGTGAACCGCTAAATATGACAGTGCTAGAAAGTCAAACAAAAAGAACCTTTTTGAATTGCAAAAGGTGACATCCTTGTAAAAGGCTTCAGTCTGCTTTTTGTTAAACATTTCTTTGAAGAACTGTCCGTCTCATTCACTTCCTCACTGCTTACAAAAAGGAGCAATGACAGCACTGGCTCCAGGTGTCTGTCAGGAGAGCAATAAAAGTTTCAGCCATACCCAGTGTGATTGTGTTTGATAGGTAAAAACAGACAGATGCTAATTTCAAAACTTGACTTTCAAGTAGACACTTCTCTTTTTGTCAGGTTAAGGAAAAGAGATGTATATGTGGCTTACAGAAACAAGTCAGAGTTATGTGATTAAAAGTATTAATCTTTCACTTCATAGTGCTGATAAGAATTTCTACCAATAAGGCATGTGCATTTATTTTCTGCAGGCGCTGCAGTTTTACTGTCTCCCTTCAGAACAGAAATGTTGGAAATGAGTCAAATGTGATTCACTCTGCAAATGATGACTACCTTCGAAATAGCACTAATAGGTCTGAGAGCAGCATGTATCTGGTATCATCTCTGATGTCAAAACCCTCTAGTCAGTGGGGTTAAAACAGACATAATCTAGGTTACTATGCCTCTTCCTCTGTTTTCCTTCTCCTGCTATTCTCCCTTTTACATTTTATTTTTAACTTGCATTTTAGATGTGTCCTGAAGCTGCTTTTGTCACAATTATTGTTTTATTTATATAAAGGTTAGAGGTTTGGCACAGGACTGAACGCCAGTCCCCAGTTGTTGCTTTCCCTTCAGGGCTCCAGGAAAGCAACTATCAGGAATTGGTGAAGGACTGCTGGACCAAGTAGATTCAACACGAATTTGGTGTGAATATGGCAGCTAGTTTAACATTTGAGATGCCTCATTTGTAATGCAAGTAGTAAACATTTCAGGAGCATCAAGTGGCAGAATGGACTTTCCTTCAAGTTCTCAGTGTACCACTGTTAATGGTGAAAACCAATATGAATAAAACGTCTCAACACAGGCAAGCAGCTTGCATGTCACTAGATGAAGTTATTTGTTTACTTTAAAGGTTATTAGGAATTAGATGTGAGAGGGCAGTATTTTTTTCCAGAATGTAAACTTATTTCCCTGTACTAGGTGAACTGAAATTATTCTCAATATGCTATTCTGTATCATGTAATTGAATGAAAATTTAAAGTTGATAACTGGCAATTACATTGATTTCCTTTCTGTTCCTTTGATATTCTTCAAAATGACAGTGCCTGTGGCAAATGTCACTTTACCAACAACAGTCCCACAGCACCTTACTTCCAGTTACAGAGCACCATGGAAGTATTCAGAGAAGCAGATAAAAGCTCTGAAGACTTGTTAGGATGGACAACTGCAACACCATCACCATCAAAATTATCCTAAATTCATTGCATAGTCGGGGTATTTTAATTAGTTTGCTGGTGAAATAAATGGGGACATATGTTGTCACAGGAAAGTAGCAGGAGATGACAATCCGTTAAATCCTGACAGGTATTGTCGGCTTGAGAATGAATAATGAAAAAAGTGACATTAATTAAAACATGTTTACTTAAGATGACAATTACTTGAGATATGGTTGCATAGTAAAGACCTCATTATGATCCGGACTCTGTACATAAAAATGATACTTATGTCAAGGGGTAATTAATTTGCTCTTGTAGGTGAGTGATAGGTCACTTGTGTTTCTGGCTCACCTTGTTTACATTCGCTGGCTCTCGTACCAGTGGAGATGGTATTGTACTTCGAACTCCTGCATGCTTTGAGGTTCAACATGATAGTTTTATTTCTGGTTTTAAATGGAAGTGTCTTTATGTATTCTAATGGAAGACATGGTCAAGTCTTGAAAACTATATGGACTTTCAAACAATATGTTCTCTTGTATAAATCAGATTTCCTATAGCTGAAATGGTTGTTGCAGCCTATTTGCATCTTCTATCTTTCAGTTTTTATTTTGGCAGTGTGGAACTATGAATAGTAATTGAACAAATGGTTTCAGGAGAGCAAGGCTTTGATGGATGCAGAAAACATCCAAGAAAAGCAGTCAATATGTTTCATCTTCCCTTGATAGACAATTCAGATTATGCTTGCGCTCAGAGAGGAGTTTCTATGAAGTCTAAATACTCTGAGGCCCTGGACACCAGGGCTCATGGAATCACTGGGCATGTAACATTTCACAATGTTCTAAGGGTCCTAAACATGATTAATTTTTTTTAGGAGTTCAGACATCAGATGTTGCTGAGGTGACTATCAGTCTTGAACGTTTCCAGAGCCTTGTCTAAGGAGGTGATATAGATTTATATTTGTGAAGAACCTCACAGAAGAAGAGCTGAAGTTTTCCAACTATTTTTACATGCACTTTTTGGACATAATTTTGTTTTCTTTTTTCCTTATCAGCAAGTGCTTAAAAAAGCATAAAAAAGGCATATGGCCACTTCATTTCCTTTCTTTTCCTTTTACCTGCCATCCAATGTAATAATTTTCTGCTGGAGTTCAACTCTCCTTGACTCTAAAAGGTTGGCAATGTGCAAAAATTGAGTCTCATTAATAATTCCTAAAGGACTTTTATTTTTTATCATGTTTGAAACACACTGTGTATAATACAATACAATAATGGTGATCTACATTACAAAGGGCAACACAGTACAGTACAATAATTGTATGATGCTCATGTGTTTTAAATTTTGGGGACTCTGCAAAGATTTAACGCAGTTGATCTCACATTGCAATATACTGACTTAGTTTGACAGATGTGCCCATGTGACCAGGAGTTGTGTCATCTCAGTGATAAATCCTGACAATATTAATTCCTCTTGGGGAAATAATCTCAGTAAACCCTCTTTTTATATTATTTAAATTTAAGCATGTTTTTAAAAAGGATATCTGGTGTTGAAGTAATATGTCCTCCATTCCAAATGATTAATATCTTATTTCTCACTACCTCTTAGAAATAAAAGACACCAAGATACCAAACTGGTATCAGAAACATCTCTTCTGTTCAGTGTGTAGTGTTGTCTCATTTCTCTTGTATGTATTAATTGTTAATCAGTCATGGTAGCGTGAAGTCTGATAAACAAATTGTGCTTTCACTGCTTCAGTGAAGAACTAACAGATCCTTTTAATGTATCTTGGGAATGTAAGAATTGCTTTACAGTATCACGCTAGTGGTCTATCTTGTCCATTATCCTGTTTCTCTAATGGTGCTGAAAATCAAATGCTGAAAGGAGAAAGAAACAATTCACTTACTACAGCATTATGGAATGACATGGTCCTTGGTAGAGGTTGGGAAGAAAAATTCTAACATTGGGGCTGCCTTATAGCCCTTAAAATGTGTGCACATACAGTTCTTCCTCTTCTTACTGTCCTTGCATGTGTGCTTTAGAAATCTCTAATCTGTTTTTTGTTTCTATCAAGTTGCTGTACCACAGTTTTGTGACCACATCTTCCATGGCTTTTTACACCATGGGTCAGGGGAGAGGGAATGGGTGACTGCGGAAGTTCTAACAATTTAAACTACATTGGTCTTCTTTAATAAGAAGAATGCATTAGGAATATCTGTTCTACATTTTGTGACTGCTCCCTTTTGTATTAATTAGTGTCATCTTAATTAATATCTGTACTATTTTAGACAAATTTTGACTGTGGATCATACTTTACTTCTCACCCCTCAGTACTGATTTTCCGTAATAGCTTTTTGTATGGGACTTTGAGGAAAAAAAAGTGTTTTCAAATAATTGTTTCAAACCATGTTTCTTCATGCTAGTATCCATCTTTCAAAGACATGGCACGTTAGTCATACATTTCTACAAGCTTTTTCCTAACATGGGAATAACTATAACTTGATAAACAGATGTAATTGCCTTCATAGCATTACTTTCATAAATACACTCTTAAGTTCTGACTTGTTCTGTTCAGACTTTTCTTTGCCGGCTTCTTGCTACTTTTCAATTGTTGCATGGAAGAACAGACTTCTCCTTCAAATTCTGTGCCATCTGAAGCAGCCTCTAACTCCTGAATTGAAAGGCAAAAATTGATCCTGGGATAAAAGATAACATGCCAGGTTTCCAGGTCTCTGAAGTTAACTGTAGAAATTGGAGTGGAAAAATGTTGCCACTTTTTATCTCTTCTGTGAGGTGCACAAAACACAGGGTAAGGGTAAAGGGAAACCAAAACTGTTGGAAGCAGAAGTCACGTTTTTAGTTCTAGAATATGGATTATGAATTTCAGTGTTTTGTAAATCTTTGATATAAGCTTTGATACAAGCTTTTCCACCAGTGTCAGATTATTTGACCTGACTGCTTACTAATGTTTCTGACACTGGATCATTCTTTCTGTGTATACATGTTAATGATGAACAAAAAAAAGCATATATATAATTCCCATTCTGGAAATAATTTCAGCAGTTAATAGGATAGGTTAAGTTTTTGTATTTTGTTCTGTGAGTTTGAAAAACAGTTGTCGTACTACATTATTATTTCTTTGATAGAATTGTATACTTTCTACCTCAAAGTGTCAGGTTTAGTATAGACTAACCTCACTATACTGATACAGAGGAAGGAACAATATTTTGATCTTAATATAAGGACAGACTTTTCTGAGCAATTTATTGCTGGTATAGATCACATTGATCAAGCTCACAGTGAATTTTCCAATAACTTGTATAATTTAAAGCTAATATTTAGTAGAGCTAAGTCTTAGCTAAGAGTGAGCATACTGTGGTCAGTACTTACCCTGTTTCTGCGTTCGCTTGTATTGATTCAAGTCATTTAGTTCAGAGATTTTGAATTCCCAGGACTAGTCCTTGACCTACTATTGAAGAATAGGGTGGATTAGTCTTGGCAACGCAGAATTGGAGTTCCTTAAATACCCATTAGCTTTAGGTTTATCCTCGTTTTACTTAGACACACATACACACATGGAGTAATTAGTTCGCTGTTGGCTTACATTTTCTGGATCACATCTACTTATAAAGACATCCTTACAGAAAGCAAATACTTATTACTATCTCAGTAATTCCCCACTAAGGTCTAATTGATTGGCTTGTAGTCCCCAAGACTACATTGTAGAAGGTTTTATCCTATTAGAAATTGTTCACTTTTCTAGATGGCAGTACTAGCTGGCAAATTGCTTAATTCCCATTGCATGAAACAGAGAACTGTCCTTGATGAAAGTAAAATTATTGTGTGACATGCAAAACTTACTTTAATAGGAGATTTACCTGCAATGGTTTTGTGATTCTTTTTGGTTTGGTTTAATCTGTTGTGTTTGGGGTTGGTTTTTTACCTCCCACTGGGGAGTGAAACAGTTCTTCCTGTCAATTCTAAGAAATGATAAAATTTAGTGGGCTTGAGAGGCAAATCTGTCATTGAACATTTTTCTTAGTGTTGAATAAGCAGAATTCCACTGTAGGCAAAATCAGACATTTGGCCCAAAGTAAAATTTTGCTGTTTCCAGAGAGATTCTTCATCACTTTCACAGCTAGAGCATGGCTTCTGGAAGAGAGAAAGGAAAGCTGGAAGCATTAAGCCTGTGTTTTCATGAAATCAAAAAGGAAATTTGAGATAAAATTGGCACAAAACATGATTTTCATTTACCAGTTTTAAAGGCAGTAGGATTTGGGTTTGACTTTTCCTATAGCTCTACCCAGTCATTTAAATTCCTTATTTGAATAAAGACTCTCAGGGGCATATACAGATCTCAGTCTGTGTTTGAGATTCCCACTGACAGCAGTGGGAGATCTGTGTGTGAGCCAACAGTGGTTTATGGCCTGTAGTTATTCTGTGCCTTAAAGGCACAATGCACTTCTGCCACTTAACATTTAATTTACATATTCATAGTGCATAGGGTTACCCAATTCTTTCCCATAACAGTTCTTCAAAACATGTAGGAAAGAAGAATAGCTGCTGTTATAGTGCCCTATTGACCAAATCTACAGAGTGACTTGGACTTTCTGATGCTGAGTTGTCACAGTGCATAATTGGCCTTTGGACTTGATGCTATATTAATATTTGGGCTCCTACAGTGTAATGTGTGGGAGAGCGGGATATAACAGCCACTGTCTTTGTGACCTGAGCTTATTCATACTGAACACTGAAGAAAAAGTGTCGTTTAAATTCTGCTCTGGGAACTTAAACATTATCTCAGGTATGGGGTAACGTACTTATTTCCGAGAGAGAATCACAGACCAAAATATCTTGAAATTGGGACACCAGTATCATCAAAAGCTGAACCGGGAATGCCCCTTTCTTAGAAAGCAGACTTGAAGGGGGATAGCGATGGTGCCTCATCCGCTGTGCGGATGAGGAAGGGCTCCTTTGGGATGACAGGCTTTGTCAAGCTGGTCCATCCTCAGCTCTCATGTCTCAGAAAAGTTCTTTGTCTACCGGGACAGCCTTTGTTCTGCCGCAAAGGGATGCCTCGTTCTTTCAGGTGATTCTGTGCCTTTTGCAAAGGACAAAAGAAGTGAGCCTGTATTTATACATTTATGAATATTTTCAAGCTTCAGTCCACCAGAGAGGGAAGGGGGAGCCTGACGCTGTAGTCTAGAGATTGGGGAACTTAGGGGAACTTAGTTACAGCAGGAATTCCAGGATCTAGACTCCACTCCAAGGGCTGCCTATGCATTTTACATTAAATGAGTACTGCAGAAAATGAAACTTCAAGTGATATTGCTTGTAACAGTTAGCAGCATCTGCTTCTGCTGATTCACAGGGATTTGATTGATGTGTTTTAAAATTGCTTTGAGGTAGCAAAATACACATGGAGTAGGAGCTCAATATTTATTAAACAGAAACTTGTGGCCAGCTTCATATGATGGACTCCTAGCTCTGCAAATATCATTCAAAAACGTTCTAAAATTACAAATTGCCATTTTTATACACGGCACTGATGTAGACATATCCAAAACATCCCATTCAAACATCTTGTTTTCATTTGCTTGCAGCTCTCCCAGGTTCTATCTTTCATGCATGATACAGACACATTTTAGATCTTAGGCTGAATTATTTCATTGCATGTTTGCCCTTTTTTGTTGATTATATTGCAAAATTTAGGTGAAGTTATTAATCTGTTTCCAAAAAGGTTATTAAGGAAAATATTGTTTTTGAAAATGTTCTAGTGGCCTTTTCTTTGGAAAATTTTTCTAGGCTCCGTGGAATTCTGAGACTGAGCTGTGTCAGCATCTCCTATGGGACAGAGAGTTTGAGAACAGTCTTTACTTCAAGCATTCACACCCCTCATTCTATCTGAAAATAGAGATGCAAAAGGAGGGACAGAGAGACCACTGAAATTAAGTGTAAGAGCAGCTGAAAACTCTGGTTTCTGCCTTTGTCCTGATAGGGGAGAAGAGTTTTTGTCACTGAGGGAAGAGCTAGCATAGCAAAAAGCACATCAGAAAGCTGTTTTAATTTTCCTGCAGTGGTAGTTTTCTCTTTTAGATTTCTCTGCAATTTCTGTATGTTTTCAACCTCTCCTAATAAAATAACTTTCAGACCACAAGTGATGCTTCTGTGTACAGTCTTTGGAAAAAAAAGCTGTTTAATGGATTTGGCTGTGAAAGTCACAGAATTATGGAAAACAGGAATATTTATACACAGATCTGCCAGACAGTTTGTTAAATAATAATGGAAAATTACAGGCAGCAAGGTGGTCTCATTACCTTTGGTACCGAATTAAATCAAGCATCCGGCAGAATTTGTTTAACCTTTCCATAAAATTGTACTGAATTGCTCCAGACGGCAGCGACGACTCTTCAGACCCTGGGGTTTTTTATTAACATAGTTCTAAAAGTTAACTGTGAAGCATAGACAGATACTGGAAATACAGTTCTTTAAGGAAATAACCAACATATTTTAAAAACTGCTATAAATTTGCTCCCTGTTTTAATTATACAAGGCCTACTGATGTAGAAAGTATGTCCTTAGTACTACAAATGAGCAGGAATTCCTTTTGCAGAGGGAAGTGAGAAGAAGGATCTTCACATTTGAAATAATAAGTGAGGAATGGGGAAGGAAGAAAGCCCTACCGGTTAATGACTGATTTATTTTTGATGCAGCAAAACTTCTATAAGACAATTTCCAGTTCATGGGAGAATCGTTATCTATTAGTACAGTTTCCACATGCTAGGGGATTCTGGTTGGAGCCTGGCTTTACTGCCTCCCTGGAGAGAGAAGGGGAGATGCAGGCCTTAAATTGGGAGCAACACTGAGCAGAAAGCTGTCTGTCTCTTCTTTGGGAGAAGTGCCAGGTGCTGAATTTCCTGGACTTCTGTTGCTTTTAAGCTGAAGCAGGGAGCGCTGTAGGCCCTCGGGGAAGCCCTGGGAAGCTCTTGGGAGGTTTCAGGTCTGTATCATTCTTTCTTTAAATCTTGTGCTCTGCACTTTGTCAGAAGTCCTGCTTTGAAACAGCAATTTGATAAGAGCATCAGTGCTAGGGATCTGTCTCTCTGAGTCTTTGCATTGCTCCTGCTCTTCCTGGTAAATGCTTGCCTACATCTAATGATCATCATCTGGGGCTTCAGAACAGTGGGTCCCAACACCTCCAGATCCGTGGTGGAGCCCAGACTCTGAGTAGAGAGCAGGTAAAATATGTAACGTAAAGGCAAAAACCCCAAACTAAAAGGAGAATCAAAGGGTGGGAATCATAGAATGGTTTGGGTTGGAAGGGACTTTTAAAGATCATCCCCTCTGCTGTGGGCAGGGACACCTTTCACTAGATCAGGTTGCTGAAAGTCCCATCCAACCTTACCGTGAATACTTCCAGGGATGGGGTATCCACGGCTTCTCTGGGCAACCTGTTATAGTGTCTCATCACCCTCAGTATAAAAATGTCTTCCTTATATCTAATCTGAATGTCTCTATTTTAGCTTAAAACTGTTACCCCTTGTCCTGTCACTACAGTCCTTGGTAAAAAGTCTCTCTCCATCTTTCTTATACGTACCCTTTAAATAATGAAAGGCCACAATAAGGTGTCCCCTTGTATTCTCCAGGCTAAAGAAACCCAACTCTCTCAGCCTTTCTTCATGTGTTCCAGCCCTCTGATTATTAAACAGTGACTGTAGCTCTGACTGAGGAGTTTCTTGAGCCTCTGGAGATCTGAGGCTCTTGGGAAAGCAATGAGTTTTTAGTACACAGTAAGTTCTTGTAAACATCCAGTCTAATGCTAGGGATGTGATGTTTGACTGCTGCTTGGCTAGCTTTCAGGATATACTGTTGCATGTGGCAGCCTAAAGATGTGTCTATTCCAATAAACAGCATTTGTATTTCGTCATGACTGTGACATATTCAGCCTCAGCCAGCCTGTAAATGAGGGAATATGAGTCTTGCTTTAGCCTCCCACTATGGCCCAAAGTCGAGTGCACTGTATCTGTGCCACTCAGCATAGCCCAGATGAAACACAGGAACAGTGAGTGCATTTTGAAACAAGTATGTTTACAGCCAGTGTTATCTGAGGGGAAACTCATCATTGACATAACTTAAAGCTTGCCTCTGAGATGTGTTTTATCCAAGCCTTTCATCTTGTTAAATATAGTTCAGCATTTTCTTTTTTTCTAGTGAGCAGATGATTGCATTAATTTAAAGAATAACAGTTGGCACAACAGACATGCAAATGGAGCAAGACTATGGAGATAAAACAGGGAGTAATTGGTCTGTTAAAAGAACTTGATTTTGTCTGTTTAAGAAACTAAATGGTAATCATTAAATATAAGCCTGTAGCCACAGGTACTGTGTCTTTCATTCACTTCTACATGTGTATGCTTAGAGATGCCTTGGACTTGTGCTTCTGTAATAAATGAGATAGTCTTCAGTGCTTTAAAAGTAGACTTATTTAGAAAATGTGGAAAGTTTTCAACTTACTTTTATTCACTGCAGTCACTGCCTGAGTTCAGTTTAATGAGAAGCTGATATTGTACTAGTCCAAATATGTTTAAAAAAAAAACAAACCCTGAAGTCATCATCAGTTCAAGTCAACTCTGATTTTTCCCTGTAGAAGACTGATGAAAGGCAATGACATCAGCCTTTCTAATAGCCCTCCCTTTAGCTTATTGCTAACCATCACCATCAGATCAAATGCAGACTTGGTGGAATTCCAATGACTTAGAAACAGCTGTACCAGAGATAAATTTTGCCCACTTTAGATACCAGGAATACAAGCGCTGAGGCCCATGTCATGTCCAGTGAGCCACTTATGTACTAGCAGATGTTTATTCTTGTTAGGGCAGTGGGTATTTAGTAACTGTGTCCTTGCCTCTTAGAAACAATTGTACAAATTGACAGGTTTTACCTATTTCCCTGGGCAAAAGTAGTACATCTATAACACACCTTTTTTTTTATTTCTTGTTCAATGTTTTGCCTATGCCAAGAGAAATCCACATTTTGTGGGAATCATCAGCGTGCTAAGTATATATTTTAGAAGGAGCTTCCTGCTGGGGGCACATCTGTTGGCTAAATAAGAAAGCAGACATACAAGGGTGACTATTCTACTGCAGCGCACTGTAAACAAGTGGACCAAGTGTAAACAAGTGGAACAAGTGGACAAAGGCTAATTAGTTGCATTTTACTCACGATATTTTGCCACAAACGTAAAACCCCCTAAAATTATGGAAAGCTCAGTAACAAGCTTACTAAGAGAGAATACTTGGAACAAAGAACATTCATTTTCCTGACTTCTCTTCCTCCTTTTCCTGTTCGACAAAGCAGGGAGAAAATACTTCCTTGGCCATCCAAAAGCATTGTTAGATTCGTCAGCTGGAATTGGTTATTGTGGTGTTATTGCTCTAGTTCCATCAATTATTGTCCCCTGAAGATGATTGATTGCTGGTGGGGAACTGGGGGGGATGGATGTGCACGTTGGAAGTTTGATACATTGCCCTTTGAACTCTAGAAAGAATGGATTGAATGAAGGACAGGCAGAGATGAGGTTTGTTCAGCCTGGAGGAGAGCAGGGTAAGAGAGGGATTCAGCTGCTGTCCTCCACCACCTGGACGGGGCTGGAGAGAAGGTGGAGCCAGATTCTTAGAGGAGGAGCAGCTGGAAAGGAAAGGGGACAACAGGCACAGGTTGCAGGAAGGGAAATTTTGACTCGGTGTCAACATTTTGCTCCGTAGAAGTGGTTACAAACTGGAACTGAGGCTTAGGGCTGTGGGATACACATCATTGAGATATTCCAGGCTTGGGAAGGCTCTGAGCTATGGTCCAATGATTATTATATTTCTCTTTTAGCCACTGTAATGTTTGTTAGAAACAGAAGAATCAGATTTGTTAGAATCAGATGAGCTCTATGAACAGTTTTTGTTGGCTCTTTGAAATTAGGAGGAATGTAGGTATTTCGTGTGTGGGGAAGGTAATCCTGTATTTGAAGCCTATATTGTAATGCAGGTATGGACGGTGTAGAGTTAAGAGATCCTGAACTCTAGAATTTCCTCATCTAAGAATGCTTCATTTTGTTGTATTTGTGTTTTGAGGTAGTTTTCTGCAAAATCTTAGAAGTTACGGGTGGGGGGAAAGTTTTTTCAGCTCATACTGGTGAAGTGAGATTGAACTGTGTTATTGTTCAGAGGTAGAACGTTATCTACAATCCTCTGAACTCTTAGTTCATTTTGATGTGAGTAATTTTGTTTGCTGTAGTGCTCAGCTCTCCAAGTCTTTGTGTCTATTTGATGACAGTGCACTGATTAAACAAAAGAATCATAAAGATTGCAAAGATAAAGGAAAACTTGCTGTAAATTGAGGTGCTTAAATAATGACCACAACTCTCAAGTAGATTTCAAGCAGGAGACCTGAGTCACACTTCTGTGACTAATAATTATCTATGTCACTTAGCAATTACTGCAACTATTTGCCGGTAGTGCTTTGTATGATAAAAGAGAATGCTGAGAACTACAGTGAATAGGTTCCTAATGTATCTTAAGTGACAAACATTTTTGAAGTTCAATAACCTCCTTTCAGAAGAACCTTCTTTCAGTTGATTTCATGCTCTGCTTTGTAAGCTGTTTGAATTTACAATTTATGAATAATTTTGTTTCTGATGTAAGTATTTTTAAAATAAATGACAGATTTCATATTTGACAAAATAAATGTGTAGCTGTTGGAGTATTTTAGAGAATTAAATGTCATCATTATGCTTTTCCCTTTTCTATTTTTTTGTATAACACCATCTGTTTAGTAAACATCAAAATGGATTGATATGAAACTTTAAAAGTTCATAATGACAACAAAATAATGCATGACAGATTAGATAAGAACAAGTCATTAAAATGGCCTATAAAAGGACAACCATCTGTAGCACTAAAATAATCTTTCTATTGATGACAGTAATAGCTTTCTAAGTCAGTGGCAATTTTGGATTTACAGCATAAATAGTAATCATATGAACCAAATAATTGGAATGTATTTTTTATAATTAATGAATACTCTTTTTTTCCCCCCTATTACCCTTGCGAAGAAACAGAATTTATACAAAATATATGTGCGTATGCTTAATAATGACTTGTATATTATCTCCCAAGCTCACGAAAAGCAATTATAAGTTCATTAAAAATATTATATGTGACTCTAAGTCTGGGGAAAATAATTTTATGTTTACATAAAATGTGTCTAATGTCCTTTGTCACTCTGAAGGAGGGTGCAAACTGCTGAGGATGCATTTTTTGGTTAAAGATCAGGATTCACAAAGATCCCCTCTTAGAGAGGCCAGTGGGTATTGCCTGAGCAGAGAATAGCCAGCAGATGACCCAAGAGGAGAATATCTGTGCATTATTGTAATTAAAAGGGTACCTGTTCATAATGGTTTGATAATTCAGCCTCTTCAAGGGCATGTTATAGGAAAGCGTCTACTTATAGTTGCACAGAACCTCTGTCTGGGAACCAGCACCGGCTCCTCTTGCACCAGGATGTCAGGGTCACCTCTGTTGATTTGCATCTTGCATCTCCCAAATAGATCGATCCTGTTGGGAGCTGATTCAATTCCTTGTACATGAAAATTTATGTTCTTAGACTTAAAGCAACCCTTGTAATTCACTTTCAATGCAAAAAGGAATTCACTGAATAGAAAGTATTACCTTTGCTTCTTTTATTAGGCATATAGTTAAAGCTTTTCATCTCCAAAGTACTTTAAAAATGCTAATTAACCTTCACAAAACGTCCCTCCCCTTAATGGTAGGCGGCACATGAATGACTCCCTGCAACATTATAATCCAGCCATTTTAGTAATTAGTTTTGAAGTATAGCACATGAACTAATTAGAAAATTGTGCAACTACTAGGCACCTGTTGGCTACAAATGCCTGGGAACTATCCAAAAATGTCACACAGTTTCAAGTGATGCTGTGGTTGTGTACCTCATGGAGTAATTAGTTCTTTGTGTGCCCTGAGACAGGTCTCTGGGAGTCAGCAATGCTAAAAGTGCTCCCTGAAAGCTTTTCTCTTTTCCAGCCCCCCACTTACCCCTCCCCCAGGGGCTTTTTCTCCCTGTGGAAGAGCTCTGAGGCTATGGACTGGAGGGCTGTGCCAAGCACCACTACATTTTATTAATCGCATAATTGTACACAAGTAAAGCTGTGGCCCTAAGCCTTGCCTGACTGCTGAGGGAATGAACTAGTGTCCAGCTAAGGGGTATATCTAAGCAGATCCTACTTGTTTGTCTTGGGCCGTATCACATCCCAGCTTCTCAAGCAAAGACAGCCTAAAGCCACCAAAAAGCATGTAGAAAAGTAAGCGTGGACAGACTCCTAGAAGGTTATCTTTCTCTCGTATGAGGGAACTTTTACATTCATATTAAAGGAGAGGCACAGTATGTTCATGTTGAGTCCTTTTTGATGATAAAGTTCTTTTTCTTCTTATTTCTCAACTGTAAAGCAGAGATGATATTTGAAACAAATACTGAACACTTAGAGTGTGTGTATACCTACGTATGTATGTGTTTGCATATGAAAAAGTACTTCACCCTGTCTATTCTTCTGAGTGTACTCTCTACTTCTGAAATAAAGTTCCTTGATATTTCTCAAAGACTGCATTGCTACCAAACCAGAGCTCTAATTTATGCAGGTCAGAAGTCCATTTGAATTGACTAAGCCATACCCTTGTTTATGTGTTGTAAGTTTAATTAAAGGAAACTATCTCAGATCAAATAGTTCTACCCCTAGAAGATGCAGCAAGAAAACCTTGATTCATTTTTGGGGTAAAGATCTTCAAGGACAGTAGTCTATTTCTTCGTGCTTTTCATGTTTTCTGTTCAATGCACAACTAAGCAAACCTGCCTGAAACTGGAAATCGAGTGTTCCACTTCGTCAGATTGGTTTGCTGCAGTGTCACAGTCCTCCTGTCTTATTGACACTTTTAGAGTCAGCGATGCTGTGATTTTTAATAGTTTTGCTTTTATATATCAGATTTTTAATAGCATATAAGACAAACTCTGCTGTACAGATAAGCACAGCTGAATTCCAGTTACTTCCCATGGTAGGGGTGATGAAATCAGTTGCCCTTATCCATGGGATGATATTGTGTACAGTCGCTGCCCAGGAGAAGTCCATTTATAGCACTTACAAGTGTGTGGCTTGTGATATGTGAGAATGTCATATCACTTGTTTTTGTCTGAGTTGAAGAAGTTTAGTAAGTTCCTCTGATATTCAGTCCTTTGAAGATAATACTGAATTTCCTCATTTTAAATTTAATTGATTTTGTATAATAGTGTTTGTAGTTACTGTATCACTTTTAGATAGGTCAACATAAAGCCGTACACAGCGTACAACTGTCACTTCCACCATTTTGATATTTCCCTTTTCTCCACTGTCCAACCATCTCTCCAAAACTCTAGTGACAACAACCAAACAATATTAGTTTATGCTAAAAACAAAATCATTGCCATCCCATTGAAGACAGAGGAGAAAACTGCTTAGGATTTGTTTCCAGAATTTCTTGTGTCGACTTTCCATAAATTTGTTCACCAGTTTTCCAGGATGAAATAATTTGACTGATTTTGTGTAGTGATGAATGACTGTGGGCTTTGCATTACTTCAAGCATAGACTGAATTTGTTATTCAATTTTGTAATTCTTTGAAAATTTTGTATTTTTTTCAGTAAGGGAGGAGAATCTCCATTCTTCTGTGGTGGCAGAATTATACTGGTGTCTTTAGAAGACGTTCACCTGGGTGGCAGAAAACGAGTTGAACACTTACCTCCCAGTCTGTGTAGAAAGATTTTGTTGTCCTGAAATCCACATGGCAATCAGGCTATTCCTCTACCTTCTACCATCGCTTCCTGTGCCAGGGCAACAGCAGAAGCTTCTGGGTTTCAGGAGCGTCCAAACCTGATCAAATCATGCTGCCTGGAACCCTCTTTACCCTGAGGGGAGAAGGATTTGCTGCTGTTGCCTGTTTTTATTTTTCCATTGTGATTTCTTTTCTTAAGATGGTGATTCTTCTGGCTCTGAGGATCGAGATTTCCTTTAGCTGTTACATAAACTTGACAAAAAATTAACTTCTTGAAACTCAGCATTTTTGTGCTTTTGGTTTCCATACCATCAAAGAGAGGACAATTTTTTGGACAGAAAATCATGGAGACTCTCATCTGCATTCATTTTAATCATTCACTCATAACTTTGCTCCACAAAATATCTAAAACTGTCCTCTTCCCGAAGAACTAAGGATCAAAATAAATATTGAAGAGACAATTTTTTAAAACTTGAAACTGTATTTACTCCCACATAGCTGTACTTATATCTATGTGTGAATTTTTTTTTATAATGTTGAGGGCCTTCAAGTTTTTATTGGCTTCAGTGTGAGAGTTGTTGTTGGTCAGTACATTTGAAATATTGTCTTTTGCTTAGGTAGGCATTAGGTTTATTTATTAGACTAACATATATTAAAATTATAACAGAATAGTTTTTTAAATCTTGTCAATACCAATAATCAGCCATGGAGTATATTAGAGATGTGCCACATAAAAAAAAGTGGGTTTTTTTTCTTGTTATTAACCATAATTTTTAATTCTCACCTGCTGTGGCTGCACTAATTTAATGTTGTTGAATTGTAGTTGATTGAAACTGTAAATGTTAGCATAGAATTTAGTGCTTTAATATTATTAATGAATTCAGTATTGGATTTTTCTAAGCACTCACTGGATGAGTGAAGCAATAAATTAAGAGCTGTTTAGTGTAGTTCTTCAGCACTGGCTTTGTGGAGGGTTCACTGGAGGTGATTTTTAGAAAAGAGTTTAGAGCAACTAAGGTGGATTCTCTTCCTTTCTTGTTTCCCTCTTTTCCTTAGATGAGCTGAATTATTTAGGGAGTTGGTCAAAGAGGACAGGATGATAGCACTAGCTGTTCCTTAGGAAAGTAAAATAATTTGAGAAGCTGTAAAATCTACTGGAAGTACTGTTATTTCAGGATGTAAAATATCATCGTCCCCTTGCTATATACATGTCCTCAGTTTGGATGCCCAGCCAAAGTTTGGTTTGGTTTGGTTTTTTTTTCATTCATGCTTAAGTTTCAGTGGTGATTGTGACAGGAATTACTTTTAAATTTGTTTTATAATGTTTTTAGGCTAGTATCTAATGTATATTTATGTTTAATTAATTTTCAAGATGACAACTGCACGTGAAAAATAGTGCATTTGATTTCTGGAGGATCTGCATCCTATTAAAGTGATAGACAACTTGCTTGATAAACTGGTCTGAACTCTAAATTCACATGATCCATAAATGAATGTATATAATACTGCTGGGTTCCAACACATGTTTTTTAATGATACTTAGTAAAATCCTTCTCTAGGTATTTATGGCGCTAGAATAGAGCTAGTGCTTCCCAGTACCTGCACATGGTACTCTGCCTGTAATCTCAGGCCATACTCAGAAGTTTCTAATGCTTTGTGTTATGTGTGACTTCCACCAGCTTCTCACTAGTCAACAGATTGGTAGGTACTTTTAATATGGTAGGTCTTGAAAGTGACAGAGCAAAAATTGTCTGATTCTTGTGTGATGAGTAACTTTCTAGCATTTCTCATCACAAGTAAAAGTTACATGTAACTGTCTCTCTTACTAGTTCACAGTCTGTAGTATATTTTCAGTATGAAGCTTATTAAACTGCAATTTATTGTTTTGCTATCAGGTAAATTAGAATAAAAATACGTATTTGTTCTCCTGTAATAAGCCTGTAGATCTAATCACTCTGTTTATGACTCTCCTCATGTATATTTCTACAAACTTTCGTGGTGCTCTGCAGTCTGAGAGTTCCCTTTTTCACATGTGTGCAGTCTTTGCTCCAGCAGGGATGTGCACAGAGGTCACCATGCCCTGTGTTGCATCCTGGCCTGGATTTGCTTACTCTAGAAGCTGTCATTTGTGCAAATATGCAGGTGCTGACACTCCACACATTCTTGAGAACTCTATTTATTTTCTTTAATTATGTTGTTATTCAGAGAAAAAGATTAATCTGCATTAGCCTGAGGGCAGACTGAGTGAAAATGGCACGATCAAACTGGGTCACCTGCTTGTTTTATATTTTTCTAGTTTTATTTATAGAAAGACCCTTGGGCATTCTTGTGCAGGCTGAGGCCCCGGTTGCACCCATGAATTGTCCTGAGACAAGGAACATCAGGTCTGAAGCCTGACAGCGGCTGCCTCAGGCAGCTGTGCACAAACCTGGGTGTGCTGAGCAGGGCTTTCCTTGCCCCAGGCAGAAACTGCCCTCACCTAGAGCATTTCGTAGCCAATAGTTGCATCATGTGGTAGCAATCTTTTTCTTGGGTTGATTGCTGTTTTCCTAAGGTATATGATTCATGGCTGAATTTATTACTTATCATTTAATATTAAACAAACAAACAAAATACTTGCTGTTTTATACTAATTTATCTTTTTGCCTACATTGTCCTTTAGCTTAACAGCTCTTGCCTCCTTTCGTCTTTTTCTATCCCATCCCAATCCCTTGTGTTATAGATATTATAATAACCAAGATGTCTTTGTCAGCTTCTATTCTGGTACACTAAACAAGCCTGAATTTTCCAATAATAAGATATATTGAATAAATACTTCAGTATATGACAATAAATTTAAAAATCAGCATTGCTTTTCTCTAGTCCGCAGGAAATTTTGTCTTGAGTATATGTCGGTAAGTCACTTAAACGTGCTTAAACACAATGTAAAACACTATAACCTCTTCCCTTACTGCCCCCTCCCCTTAAAAAAAGAGATATAGCATTTCTTATTTGAGTAATGAGATGTTTTGGTGTAAAATGAAAATGGAAACACAACTTTCCAGGCTGTGGAAGTTTTTTGAGTAAGATTCTACACTAGTTTAGAAGCTGGTGACAGAAGATAACTTGGGGTCAACCTACTTCGTTTTTGCTTGGTTTTGCTTGAGTTCTTAGGGTTTTTCATTTCTTAGAAGAAAAATCATGTCTTAGAAGAAAGAGAATTGATTAGAGAATTCATGTCTCAGAAGAAAGACTTTGCTTCCAGGGTGACTGAGCACTGGAACAGGCTGCCAGAGAGGCTGTGGCGTCTCCATCCTTGGAGATATTAAAAAACCTCATGGACGTGGTCCTGGGCAACCTGCTGTAGATGACTGTGCTTGAGCAGGGGGGTTCAGCAGGGGTGGATAAGATGACCTTCAGAGGTCCATTCCCACCTGAACCGTTTTCTGATTCATTGATGGAGCATCAGATCTAGCTTTTTTGCATGTGCATCAACACTGTCCACTGCAGTGCTTGTCATACAGTCTGATGGTGTCCCTGCATCTGCCCTGAAAACATTGATCGATTTCAAATCGATGCAATGTGTTGTTTCTGGCCACAAAACCTGCCTGTTCCATGACTGGTGTCAATATCAGTGTTTGATTTTCTGGGCTGGTATAGGTTCGTACGGAACTATTATACATGCCATGAAAATTTCAGAAAGGGCAAATTCCCATGTCTTAAACCCAGGCTTCATCTCTGTTCAGAACACATTCTAGTTGCTTGAACCTAACCAGAAGACTTTTCCACTTCGGAGATCTCTTGTTTAGACTTAAAAACATAAATTCTGTGAACTCTTGTAATATTTGTTGTTTTGGAATTTTAAGTGAATACAAATTTTTCTGCTACTTGTAGAAAACCCGTCACTTAACCCCCTATAACAGTACACAGCTATGAGTTTCAGGACAACTTATGCTACCTCTCCAAACAGATTTCTGTGCTCACTGTGTAGGAGGGTCTCTGTCACTTGTAACAGTGTTTTTGGTTTGGGTGTTTTGCGTTTTTTTTTTCTCCCCTACCCGCTCCCCCCCCCCCTTTTTTTTTTTAATTTTTTATTACTTTCCACTCGTTAGTGCGTACTTATACATGCAGAAAATCTTACCAAAGTAAATGGCATGATTCCCAGATATCTCAGATATGACCCAAACTATCCACAGCAAGAATATATGGGCTTCCTATTAATTGCTGTTGGTTATCACAGTGTATAATGAGTGCTCATCTGCTCAAGGAGTGCTAAGTACGGTGTATGGCTGCAAGATGCAGGGGTATTGGAGAAAGGTTAATTTTTTTTTTAAGGGAGAATGGGACTACGAAATGTGACAGGCGTTTTTGTAACACGGCAATATTTTAACAGGATAGACCTGAAACCTGTTTAAGCTTTTCCTTTTGCTTTCAGAGTAAATCTGACAGAGCACCTTTCCAATCTAGTTCTGATTATACGACTACTAAAAGAGGGCTTTGTAATAGGAATTGATTGCAGCTTTAACTCAGGAGCTGTTACTTCCTTTCCCTAATGTTCTTTGCTCCCTCTTTCAGTATACTCTTTATTAAATAATTCTGTCAGACTCCTTGTTTGATGCAGGCACAGTTGTCTAACTGCTCGCCCATATCAAAACATTTGTGGCACAGGTGGTTTGGGGACCATGAGAGTTCTCAGACAGTCAGCTGCTCTGTTTTGATATTTCGAAGACAGCTTTCTTAATTTCATTACATAGGAGGTGGTCCAGAAAATTAAAGGTGCTGGCAATTCTAAGCAGCTGATTATAGACTAGAGTTATTAGTCCTTGTTCTTTCATGACAGCAACAATTGTTTACATTTTTTTGAAGATTAAAAATTCAGAAAAACAATGAAAATCAGGTACAGCATTTAATATGTAATGAAATGATGAAGGCTTTTATGCTAACAATATTCTCTATCCCTTTTCCATCTAGTTAGGCTAAATTTTATTTAAAAATCCTCACCAAAACCAATATTCATAGGGTTTTTTTTAGAGAGAAGAGGAATAGATTA
Source organism: Phalacrocorax aristotelis (assembly GCF_949628215.1). Taxonomy (NCBI): domain Eukaryota; kingdom Metazoa; phylum Chordata; class Aves; order Suliformes; family Phalacrocoracidae; genus Phalacrocorax; species Phalacrocorax aristotelis. The sequence goes on from NC_134281.1 coordinate 10,176,301, forward strand.
AAATGGAGCGGAACTATTAGCACTGTGTTTTGCAAATCTGATCCCGCCTCTATGAAGGCAAGCAGGCACAAGGGAGCAGAAAAGACCAGTGGGTGCAGGGAGGACAGGCTTGCGTGCTGATTATTTCTTGTCTCACAAATGCAGAGGCATTGTTGGACTAATTAAGGCATTGCTTTTAGCAACCTTTCTCATTCTAATTTTCTAATAGAACTGCAAAAGATGTTGGCTGCTTGAACCTGAGTCATGAAAGAAGATCTTGGAGAAGGGAGGATGATGGTGATGGATGCAAAAGGGAAGGGAAGTCACAACTGATGGCTTGCACTGTGGATAGACTGGAATTTATCTGAAGCAGGTGGAACTGGTTTGGGCAGCATACCTTTAAGGACCAGGATGGTGAACACCTGGTAGCCTGTGGTGCCTTCCAAGGTGGAAGAACCAGCGGAGACAATAAGGCATACTTCTTTCGGTCTACCAGCTGTGCCACTGAAGTTTATTTTTAAAGACCTCAAAAAGGTCCTTCTGAGAGGCAGAGAGGCCCATTTCCTGGTCACTTTGTCTAGAACTGATTTCTGATCCATTATTTCCATCTCTGAATGTGAGAGTGGCTAAATGACATGAGATCTTGGGTCCATTCAGGCTGGGAAACTTTAACAGTTGCCAAAGCAGATGTCTGTGGAAGGGTAAGAGGGTATAATAGGTTGAACACCAGGTGGTACTTCACTCCGATGCTCTCCTGACACCCAACCATTCGCAGTCTAGGGACTTCCTGAGCCAGAGTACATCTGTACGTGTCACAGGTGACAATTAATTTCTCTTCTATATTCAGCCATTCCTGTAAATCACGGTAGCTTTCACAGTGTTCAATATTGCAGGACAAGATTCCACAGCTCAACCATGCACTGTATGAGGAGCTGTCTCCCTTGTGGAAATGCTACCTGATAGCTTAGCATCTTTCCAGTTTTGTGCTGGAAGATACCATGAACAGTTGAACTCTCTCTTTCCACACCACTTGCAAGTTCATCGGTGTCTGGTGTATCCTCACCTGGTTGTCTTTTCTAAACTGAAGAGTCCAAATCTTCTTTAGTAATTATTCGTAAGAAAAAGGGTTTATACCATTGTGCTTTGTCCTTCTCTAAACTTTTTCTAGCGTAACTCTGCCCTGGTTGCATTTGTCCAGCATGATTTCATTATCATCCTTTTACCTTTATGCTCGGACAAATCAATTTTTCCCCTATTTCTGTTTTCTTCTTTTCTGTTGTTAACTATTGCAGTAAATGAGTGTAATGCTGAAGAACCTTAACCCATGTTTCTGTGACTGAATTTACCATAGTGGCGAATTTACAACTCTCCAGCTGTCACACCAGCATGTTCCTACAACCTTTGCCTGGTCTACTAGAAATGCTTCTATTTCACCATGGAAGCCTGTGAGCAGGAGGATGCTCTTTGCTTCTGCAATAGTCTTCTTTGGTTGTTTTGGTTTGGTTTCTGTTGTTTTTGCCTTGGTGGTTTTTTTTGTCGTTGTTGTTTTGTTTGGATTTTTTCTTTTTTTTAAGCAGAGGATGACAAAGTCTATGGTTTTCTGGCTTTAAGGAGTCTAAGGGACTCCTGTGCATAACCTTATCTTTACTGTGCTCTATGAACTTCTGTAAGCCATGCGTTCAAGCACATACTCCTTAGCACAGCATGCTGACCACGAGTCTGAGGACACTTGATTCAAAACTAGCCACCACTTTTTTGTTTTGTTTAATAAGTTGCATGAACAGCAGTCTCTAAGCTTCATGCCCTGCTTTCTTTATGGTGTAATATATTTGTAAACATGTTTCTTAACTTACTTCAAAACATGTTTGTTCTGCCTCATTTATTTGCAGATAACTTACTGTTTCTTGTATCTTTAGCTTCTTGTTCTAATGATTGCTTTGAAATATTATTTTAATGAACCTATGAAACACATCACTATTCTTTTTTTGTGGTTGGACTACTAATGATACTCATCCATTAAGTAAATGGTTTTGTAAGCAATACAAATGTAATAAATAAAGTTAGTCAGTTCTTTTTTACCACTTTTCTGCTGATAGGCATACCACACGCTGGGAAGGTAATGTTTCATGACCAGAATAGTTCAGTTTGTAGGCGGACTGGGAATCTTTGTATTTAGATTCAGTCAAAGAGCTTCAAAGAACATCACAAAATATAATTTATATACACTGGAATTAAAAATTTTTAATCTGGTTGCAATGTATGGTATATGTTTGACTTCAGCTGTGTATTCTGAAGCATTGTGGTTGGTTTAGGCCTCACTTCACCTAGTCGTTGATTGAAATACTAGAATTGAATCACTTATTATGTCATTGTTTGAAGCCATATCTGAAAGTGGTATTTCAGCTGCTGAATCTAAGGCTCTGAAATATTGGGAGCATTTCACAGAGGAAAAGAGAAAGAAAGGTCCTGTGGCCAGGACATGTAATATGTGCAGTGAGAAGCTGATATATTTGTCACAGGCTGCAGCTGGGCAAGTCTCCACCCATGTTTTCCAATAGGAAATAGTGAGGGCGCGTTTGGTCTCAGGAGGGTGTTGCAGCTTATTTCATTAATGCTGACATGTGGTGAATATGGAATTTACACCAAATACTGTTAAGGCAATTTACTTAGGGAGATTGTGTATTTAAAAGAATAACAAGTATACTCAGAGTAAGTTATAACCCAGGGAGGGCTGGAGGTAGAAAAAGGCTCCTGTTTCAGTGTTTGAATTCAATCTTGAACTGCTGAGAATTATTCTGAGACCTTCAGTGGAGGACGCAAACTGTCTTATTTGATCACACTGCAGTAATTCTTGTTCATCCCTATGAAACACCTGGTGGGGTCATTGTTACAAATAACCCACTGGGTAGATAGGTTGTGGAAGAGAGCCAACCTGTCACATTCTCACCACACACCTTACAAATGGCTATAACTAGCAACATTTCTGTTGACCCACAAGGGTTAGGATTACAGCTAGGTATATCTGTTTAAAAAAAAAAACAAAGGTAAAAGAATGGTATGGAGGTCACAAAAAGATTAAAGTTATTCTAGGTTTCTGTTGCTTTATTTTAATGTTTCTAAGATGAGCACTTACAGGAATAACTCAAAGTGGAAGGTGGAGATGAAGATTTAGAATAGAGCCATAGCCCCTGCTATCACTATAGAGCCATTGTCCCTGCCATCTTAAATGGGGAATGTTCTTAATGAAGAGGGATGTTTTCTTTGAATTCTTGAGAGCTCAATAGCAAATGCCACTGTACAAAACTTCTAGGGATGTGCCAATGGCATAAAAAAAATCAGGCTGGTTATAAGTTATGAATGAGACATTTGCTTGAACTACTAGAGGCGATTCCCTAATGAAATTCACATCTCTTGATTTATTTTTTAACATACTTTAATTCTCTAAGGATATCAGAAATCTGTAATTTACAGCTCTGGAATGTAATCAGACTTAGTTATAAGCAGGCCAGGTTTAGCCATGCATATGGAAATGCCATAGCATTTTACCAGGTAATTATAACTGGATAATTTGGGTTGAAAGGATAGGTCATAAGTCGTCTTTGAAATGTTATTAATTCACTGAAGAAATGAGAGTTACTATAAAAATTATTATTTTATCTCTCTTGGAGAAAGTAGTGCCTTTGCACTGCTCTAAGTGGCTCATTAAGACTTAAGCCAGATAGGACAAGCAAGAGTTCAATTCCTCCAAGATTTTGAAGGCACCTGCCACTAAGAATAAAAAATGAATTTACTAGTGTTTTATAAGGTCTTCTACAATCACTACTAATTTTGAAGCAGATAAAGGCAAGCATTGCCAGCAAGCATGCTTCTACTGCCCCAGCTTTTTTTTCAGTAGCGTTTTAAAATGATTGCCTCAGGCATTCATTCAGGGAAAGAAGTACAGAGGTGATGGAAAATGGAGATTTTCATATGACTTCCACACATTAAGACGATTTGGGAAAATTATCCCATTTTCTAAATGTCCCACCATCATGAAATGCACAAAAGATTAGGATTTGCTTTGATTGAAGGGCATTTTTCTTAGGCTTTGACTGTGTTCTGTTCTGAACTCTAACGTCTGCTTGCCTGGGGATTGAAGTACTGTCCAGGCTGCAGTTGCTGGGTCAAAGTATTTGGCTTATGGAGATTTTCTTTTAAATATCCTTTACCTTCTGTAATGCAGGTGTGTATTTTGATTTATTTTCTACAAGTTGATGCAAATTAGATTGATATGATATTCTAAAACTTCTGTATTTTGGTGAAGAGAGAAAATAAGGTGAAGTTAAGATGTTAAAACAGATTTGATGATTTTCTTTTGTACTGCATGGAGATTTTAGGTCCTGGGCATATCCTAACAGGAAGAAGAAATCATTCAGGACCTTACCTGTGGTACACAGATACAGTTTAAGTTCACAGTGCAGAAGTTTTGGACTGGTTAGGTGATACTTGTTGCTCTCTGAATGTACTCTTCCGAACTCCTGAATCACTAAGTTGTTCTGTTGCAATCCACGAAACTCAGATTATTATTTGTTTATTTCTAAATACATTACATCATACACTTTCAAAGAGACTTTAACAATTCATTTGGAAAGAACAGTTACTATCCTAGGAGGTGCATTAATAGCAGAGAAATGTCCTAGTCACTGGACTTGGATTCAAACATCTTTAGAAAAAACCCAAGCAATTGGAGAATATTAAGATACCTCTGAGAACTTTTTGCTTTGGGTTTTAGAATGAACATTTTTTTTCTGATTCAGTTCTAAGCCACTAGCTTAGAATCGCCATAAGTACAGGGACATGAGTGCACAGAAGTTTAGTGTTTGCTAATAAACTGAAATGCATGAAGAAAAGACAATAAATGCACGTCACTGAAGACCTTTCCTAAATGATGATTAATTACTCTTTTCAGTTTGGTGGTTTTTTGGTTTTTTTGTTTTTTTTTTCTAGAGGTATGCTGAACTACTCCACAGTAATTTGAAGTTGGCAGACCACGGACACTTTCCTGTCTGCCCTTCTTCCGCTGGCCAGCTTTTGTTGGAACATTGCAGTTATTCCATTTGGAAGCAAAGTGGGAAGTGTCGTCCTTTAAATTTTAGCTGTCGTGTCAAATTAGGTCAGACTTTACAGCATGTCATAACGCGAAGTGATGCAGCATGTTATAAACAGTCTGCTAAAAGTGTGTGCGTTATATTGCCAGTTGTACATTATTTGAGAATGAAAGTGACTTTCTGTGTATAAATCTTCATTGGATTCATAGCTCTTCTGAAAAGATGAATAGTGGGAATTACTGGGTCCTGCAATGTTGCAAATCATTTGTGTTGTTCGACTGTTCTGTTGAAAAATCTATTGCAGTCGACAGCACTGGTTTTCTAAAGAGGGTTGAGGTCTGCACAGAGCTCTGAATCACTTCATAAAATAATTTCTGTGCAGCAAAGTTAAACATAACACAGTTTGAAACCCCAGAAATATTGCAGGTGGTTTTACCGGTTTACTGACTTACAGAAATGATTGAATTTATTTCAAAAAGGTGAAGAAAAGGTAGGCTTTTTTCTTGTTTGTAAGCAGAAGATTGTGAAGGAGAGCTCCACCCACTACAAAAAATGAGATATTGTATGACCAGTCTGTTAGACCAATCTGCTAGGCATGCTGGCAGGAGAAACCCATAGTATTGCACTTCCAAGTCTGCCAGTTCTGTTAGAGGAAAAGTCATTCAGTGTGTCAAGCCTAGACAAAGGAATTTATGAGCAAATACTTAAAAAAAATTTTTTTTTTTAAATCTATCCTGTTCCATCTTCCCTTAAGCATTATGGTGGGTTGACCCTGGTTGGACACCAGCTGCCCTCCAAAGCTGCTCTGTCACTGCCCTCCGCAGCTGGGCATGGGAAAGAAAATATAACACAAAGCTCATGGGTTGAGATAAAGGCAGGGAGAGATCACTCACCAGTTACCATCACCGGCAAAACAGACTCAACTTGGGGAAAATGAATTTAATTCATTACCAATCAAATCCAAGTAGGGTAATGAGAAAATAAAAACCAAATCTTAAAGCACCTTGCCCCCACTCCTCCTTTTGTCCCAGGCTCAACTTCACTCCCAATTTCTCTACCTCCTCCTCCCCCAGCAGCGCAGGACGGGGAATGGGGGTTGCGGTCAGTCCATCACACCTTGTCTCTGCCACTCCTTCCTCCTCAGGGGGAGGACTCCTCACACTCCTCCCCTGCTCCAGCGTGGGCCTCTCTCTCCATGGGGCCACAGGTCCTGCCAGGAGCCTGCTCCAGCATGGGCTTCCCACGGGGTCGCAGTCTCCTTTGGGCACATCCACCTGCTCTGGTGTGGGGTCCTCCATGGGCTGCAGGTGGATATCTGCTCCACTGTTAACCTCCATGGGCTGCAGGGGGACAGCCTGCCTCACCATGGTCTTCACCACAGGCTGCAGGATAATCTCTGCTCCGGCACCTGGAGCACCTCCTCCCCCTCCTTCTTCACTGACCTTGGTGTCTGCAGGGTTGTTCCTCTCACATATCCTCAATTCCTCTCTCCAGCTGCAGTTGTGCAGGTTTTTTTTTGTTCCCCCTTAAATACATTATCCCAGAGGCACTGCCACTGTTGCTGATGGGCTCAGCCTTGGCCAGCGGTGGGTCCATCTTGAAGCCAGCTGGCATTGGCTCTATTGGATGTGGGAGAAGCTTCTAGCAGCTTCTCACAGAAGCCTCCCCTGTAAGACCCCCGCTACCAGAACCTTGCCATGCAAACCCAATACAAGCATTCATGAGAAAAATTAATTGAAGTTCATTATCTGAAACTGTTTTGACTAGGTTTATACAGAAGACTCTCATATATTGTACAGCTGATTTTGAAAAATATTGTTGCTTCTCAACTAACCGGAATATGAATTGACATGTGAAATCCGTATCTGGAAAAAGGACCGATTAGCACACCGTACTTGAGGCACACTGTGCTGATGCTGGTCTTCTGCTAGATACAGTTAGATATAATCATAGATATAATCTTATTAGTTGGGATTCCTTGTTATCCACTGTATATTGTGTTCTGTGTGATATGATCACAGGTATTTCCTGCCATCACAAGCTGATCAGGAAATACACAGTGCAAGAGGCAACAACTAACTCAATGCAAGCATGCAAAGAAGTACGAAGGCCAGTGGAAGAGTATTGGTTATCCTGATATCTGGTGTTCTCAGTGTAATCAAAATCCGGAATGTGTAACACCAGATGTGATAAAAAAATTTAATGAGTGAATGATTGTGCTTCACTGTTCCTGGGCAGCCTGGGGTGATGGCAGGTGACCCAGCCACATGTACTCTTCATCTTTTGTCTGGCAATAAACAGTGCAACGCTTTGGCTTAAGCTGCTTGAAGTGCAGCTGAAAACTGAGAGCCTGTCTGCTTGTTTGTCATGGTAGTTTAGATAAATTTGAAAGATAACGTGACAGGATTCAGAAGAAGAGCAGATAAAGAAGTTCTGGCTAGCAGCCTCTCTATCACTTAATACTCCGATAAACCAGCAACACTGACTTTCACAGTTGTAGGTCAGGTTGCTGAGTGCGTAATGGCTACTGTGTTTGCTTGGCAACAACAAACACTTTAGTTTAACATGCCACTTGCTGCTAAAGGCTGCAGCTTTCTCTTTCTGTAATATGTCCATGGCAATTCTATACCTCAAAAAGGCTACTGTTATGTTGAAGAGGAATGGAAATGTGTGTATACGAACCAGACGAGCCTGCAAGTGCACCCACACACATATGCCATGCACTGTAGATGTTTGTCATTCCACACCGTGGAATAAGGAACTGTATAATATACTGCATTTATTTTTTCCAATGTGGACTATAGTTTCTCTGCATCCCTCTTTAGCCCAGTTACAAAATGAAGAAGCTAGCCACAGAAATGCATATTATTATTTGTATAATGATGAAGTTTAATGGTCCAAACCGAGTATTTGAATTTCATCACATTTAAGTATCTGGAAGGAGATTTCTCCTGCTCTGAAAATCATTCCATCTAAAAAGGCAAAATCCATGAAAACACTGTGAGAGGAAAAGGCAGACCTAAAGGGTGAACAGATTTGGTCAAGGTTAAAGAGTAGCTTCAAGACCTTTGTTGGCTTAAGGGAACGTTCTCCCAAATATAGTGAATTTCTTTTGTTTCCATGCAAATCAAAGGAATTAGAAGGAACATTTGCTGAAACTTGACTCATTTGGCTCAAGATATGCATGGTTCCTGCTTGCTCTTTCCACTGATTTTTTCCACTGCTTCTACAGCGTGAACAACGTCCGTAGACAGTCCTTCACTCTGTCAGGAAGCTACTGGCTACTAGGCTGTTCAGTGAAAGAAACCCATTGTTGTCCTTTGGCAGTTCTGTGGTTTTTGCCTTGAAAATACTTTGTGCAGGTGATACATGCAGATATGTTTTATCTGTATGTGCAAAATGTGTGGCAGTGACTCAAACATTGCTCAGCAAATTCACCAAAACCAATTCCATTTAACTCTACGTTTGACAAGACCCAACAGGTAGGTGGGATTGACAGGTTGGAAAGATAACAGTTAACAGGTCAGCTTAGTCTACTAGGGACTTCTCTCAGTTTATTTTCTTGGCCAAACAGAAATGGCTGAGGCTTCCCAACATTTCTCCTGTTGACACTTTCAAGTGGACTCACTCCATTTTGTAGCTTTATATACCAACACATTCCTTAATAGAGTCACTGATTAACAAGAAAATAATTCAGCATTATGTTGTGTTTGTGGAACCACAACTGTTTAAGAGTAATGTTTCTAACTCCAGTAAGCCAGAACCAAAAAGATTTTGAAACAAGAGAAACCATGCTTGAACTGGAATTAAAATATTTGCATGAAAAATCACCCCAAGGAGCATAACCCATCTGTTTAGATTATGCTTGCTGTATCTGATTGGCAGTGTGCTGCTCTGCCTTCTTTTTTTAAATAAGGAAAGAGTCCACTAACCACAGTGAAATCCCTGTTCTTAGACATTCCAAATAAAGTAACAATTTGCTAAAGGTAAGAGCAATAATGAATAATAAAAAGATGAGAAGTTAGAACTTCCTGACCTTCTTGGGTAAGTTACCAGTGCATGGAAGCCAAGATCTAGGGCCATTTCTGGGCACATCTGTTGGCAGCCCAGTGCAGATAATTTCAGCTAGTCATGTGATTTACAGCTGTTAAGAAACAAAGAATCATCTGTTGCTGTGTTGGATTCATATAGTTGGGTTTTGGTTATTTTTTGGGGTTTTTTTTGTGGGTTTTCTGTTCGTTTGGGGTTTTGGGGGGGGTCTTTTTTTGTTATTTCATTCTGGCAGTGTTTTTTCTCTTGCTGTGAACCATAAAGACAGAAAAGAGCATTGTAAGGAACTGTGGAGATATGGTGTGGGTGTGCTGTGGTTCATGAGTAGAGTTGAATGTTGAAGGAGCCACGTAACTGTTAGAACCCAACGGCTTGCGAGACATGCTGCACTTGGAGAGAAGGGGGATAACTGTAGTATGTGTGCTGAAGGAGTTTGGGAAGTTAGAGAATGCAGATAAAGCAGACCTAGCAGGGCTTGTAATTTAGTGTCTTGAGCACCTGATAGGCAGGTCCATGAGTATTCTATTCTCTCCCACTAAAGGATAGGCATATTGGTACACAATGGGTTTAAACTTACCTTCACTCAATTTTCTGTCTAAATGCAATGACCCTGTAGAGCATTTGCTTTAAAATCTTTGCAAATTTTATACTGACTTAGATTCCGTGATTTTCCAGTGAGGTGTCTTGCCTGTATGCGGACTATTTACTCTTCTGGGACACGTTTTCCCTGCGGCTCCCTGAACTGGGAGTGGGGAAAAGAGGACTTTAGAGAACCATGGTTTTTTTCCTTTATTACTTCTTTTCTGTTTTGTTCTAATGCAGTATTTGTGTGAAATACGAAGAGCTGCAGCAAGCTGCCAGCTCAGCCTGGCTAGGTTTAAAAAACTTTTGCAAAAGATCTTGCTTTTCTTTTCCATAGTCATAAACGAGAGAAATGCAACAGAATCTGGCAGGTCTGGGAGAGAGCCAGCAGAATCTCCAGGGAAGGGTTTTGCTCATCTTTCATTGCACTGTACAAGGTTGCTCTTGCTTTGCCTTGACATTAGTTTGCTTTTTTGGTTAATTCATGCTGGCCCTAAGCAACTGTTTATCACTCAGTGTGATCAGACCTTTTATGAGCCATATTACTCACAAGCCAGAGTTATATGCCCTACACGCACATGCAGTACCAAGCCAAACCTGAGGAATGCTATTTTTTCCACATTATAACCCACAAACCTTTCTTTGTAGAGCATTTTATGCATGTTTTGAGTCCAGAATTGGTGTCATAGTCCAAAGCAGATATTTTGATGTAATAATTACATTTTAAGCTGTTCCATTTATCATATTATGAGGTCACAGACCAGTTCAAAATGTCATAATTTCAAAAGGCTGTTGCCCTGGAGAATTCATAGCTCACCACATATACAAATAGTGTACCCAGAAAAATGGCTGTATTTCCTTTTCATCCTCTCAGGATCTGAGATATAGTGATGATGTGTGATTCTGAGGCTGAAATGGACATAAAAGAGAATTAAAGGTGTTTAATAAGCACATCTGAATGCTACTGAGTAGAATGGAAAAAAGGCAGAAGACTGGTTTTGCCTTGCAACATCTGATGTAGGATGGTATTATCCAATTAGTTAGCTGTCAGGAAAGGCTATTCTTGAACATGCAGCTTGTAGACAGAATCCTGTAATACCCAAGAATTACTAAAGACCCCTTTAAAAACTCTTGAGTTTCATAAGGGGAATGATACCTTTTGCCATGCATGTGATTTGAACAATTTTAACCTAAAGTTGATGAGGAATCCAAGGCTTCCAGAATAAAATAATGGGAAGGATGAAATGAAAGACACAGTAATTTCCAGAGCTGCTCAAGTTATTTGGTTAGTGAAATCTTTTTTGAGTGTCATATTTAACTGGGAACTTAGATTAAATCTGAACTACATCCCTATAAACATTGCACTACATACCCCATTCGTAGTCTCTATCAATAAAGATGCCAAAGAGTTTCCAGCTGGAAGACATTCCTAGTTTTTACCGTGTTTTCAGTGCAGATACAAATGCACAGATTGCTGCTGATTTAAAGCATGTGGAAAAAGCCCATGGAGATTTATATTTCTTTCATGATTGAATGCTGGTACTTGGTGTTATGTGGAAAAGCAGTCACTTGGTTTAATAGTTGCACAGCTGGTGTTATCTGAAAAATAATCATTATGATAGAAAGCACACATTTTTCATGTTTTCTGTCAGAATATGTTCTGTGCTAAGTCTACACACTTCATCTGACATTCCTTAAATTAATATATTAACATATAATACTTTTAAGAATGTCAAAGTTATAAAATGTGACTGTAATTGAAAATATAACAGAGTACGGTTGTGTAAAACAAAGCAATTTGCAGGACTCATAAAGTGAGAAAGTCACTATGATCTGTGTTTAGAAACAACATGACATTATTGTCTGGAAAACAAGTGACAAATTGCAAGAATTAAAATTATGCATAACCAAGTCAGCTTGGTAATATATGCTGATTTGAACATCTTTAAATTACAGCAAATATGAAAATATTAATTTGGAGTGCAAAACAGCTTGATTACAAAAGTTGGATTTCTCTTTGCCCCTCTATACCTTTCCAGACCTAAGCAAGAGAGGAGAGACAGATCAATGAAGTCTTTAATGAACACACAATCTCACTTCTGAGCATCTGGATGCTTGTTGGATGTCCATTATTTCTATCTGGAGTAACTGGACAGTTGATCTTTTTATCTTCTCACTGCTAGAGGCAGGGGTCAGACTGGGAAAGATAAGTTAATTTTCTCAGACTTCTCTCTTTATTATATCTTAGTGGACAACCCACTAACATATAATTCTGTCCCCTGTGGATTTCCAGCAATGGGAGGAAGAATAAGGAGAGGGTAGAGTGTGAATGCAAAATGGTCAGAGCAGTGACTGATGAAGTTATAGGTAGTTCCTCCTCTTCTTGTTGCTTTGTCAAATGGCAGAGGTTCAACCTCCCAAATAAGGGGATTTTGTGATATCCAGGAGGAGATGTTTCTGTTTCTGAATTTGAACTGTCACCTCTTAATCTCATGACTTGGAGTCAGAGTGGCTCCATGCTAAATTGAAACTCCTTACTGTTACAGGCAATTCTATATCAGGAAATGAAGCCAGCAAGTTAAGTTCCAGGTATTGGGTGTGTTGCCTTCTCCTTGGCCATTTCACACATGCACTTCCTACAGAAAACTGAGGATCTTGTGGAAGGAGAGGTCCTGTAATGTAGGAAGTAACACACTAATTCTGTACTCACAAAGACCTATAGAATTTACCTGAAGCATAACCCTTAATGTGTAAATGATATTGAATGTAATCTGTTACTACCAGAAAATCCAAAGATTTGACTTACAAAACTCATAATATTTATATTGCTTGCTTTTGCATTGCCATGACATTTTAAAGCTCTTCCCAGTATTTAAGAGCTTAACCCCATACTAAAGAGGTTGCATTTTTGCCATGAATATTTCATACCGAAGAAGAGTACAGTAAGCTCCATTCAAACAGAAAAATTCAGGATTTACATCAACGTGCTCCAGCATGTGTTATTGTTCCAGTTTAGCTAGCTGCTTTAGTAAAAATCCTATAGAAAAATCACCTTTCCTGACATTAGGAGAACTTTCCATGCACTCATAGATAGGGTTCATTCAGTAAAGTAGCAGTGACTACACACTGTTAGTTTTCATATAAGCCACAAAAAATAAGGATAATGGCAGAAAATAGATCTTGCAAGTCACAAGACTGTCAGCTATCCTTAGTTCCCCACAGTGCAGCCAGAAAAGAAGAAGTGTTTCTATGGTACAAAATGGTAGAACTCTTGAATATGTCCTTAATAGAGAAGACAAATGCACTCATTCAAACAGTGCATTCAAGAAGTCCAGTTCACAGAGATTGTTCTTTTATTTCAGTGAGTGAGTGTTTCTTTGTAAAGATAAATAGCATTCTGCACTACTAAAAAAAATGTTTGGCGTTCAGTTGCCATGGTGGCTTTAATTTTGAAGTAGGGTAGTAAAAGGCTGGCTGTTTGCAGATATAACTCTGTTTCCCCTCCCTCTGCTCTTGCTCCACTACTTGGCAATTTTCAAAGTGAATCTGACCCTTGAGCTAACTGCCCATTTTGCATTATGGGTTGGTTGTTTTTTTTTTGCCACTCTGTCTAGTTCACCCTCAGAGATGCTTTGGACACAAAGAGAAATGGTTTGAAAGAGATGGGAAGTTAATCAGAATTAATTCTGATCTGTCTAAGCAGCAGTTTTCAGCAATGCTCACCTCTCTTGGGCTGTTTTTATCCCTTCATTTGCCTTTTCATGACATTTTTCATTTCTCTTCACACCTATTTTCATAAGACTGTAGCCTTAATTGCTAAACACCAAGTCATGATGAACCTGTGCAACTGCTCGAACAGAAAGAGCTGCTCTGGTCCAACAAGGTAGATGCTGCGGTCGTGCTTGTCACTAATTCTCATCCCCACCCATTGGAAATGGGGGTGAATTGACATCACCACTTAAATGGTCTGCACTGTGGTAAGCTCTCCTATAGCATAGGATTATTGCTGTGAACTCCAAAAAGGATCCTGAAGGGGCTGATGCCAAACAAAATGCAAGGGTGTTAAAACAGGGTTGAGTTGCACCAGAGACACCAAGCTAACAGACTTAGTGTTTAAATAAATGGATGGTTTTGAACAGCTGCTTTGTTCCTGTATTTATTTTAGGGTTCATGGTTTTAAATCTTTTTATTTTTCTTGTGTTCTTGCAACACCGCAATACCCTGCTATGCATGGATCAATCCGAAATACTGTTATTAGCCAAGAGAAATATAACTTGTTTATGAAAAGAAACTTGTAAACTTCATGCACTGTTTTTCTGTTCAATTATAAGTTTACTAAATACTCCCTGGTGACACAATGAAGTGCATGTTCATTCCTAGTATTCCTGTAATATCTCGAGAAAGCATATTTTATTCCTTTATTTTCAGGACACTGGGAATTCAAATACATGGAAAATAAAGACCAACATTATAGTTTCATATTATAAATGATAGGCATCAGGAAATAAAAACCTGGGAAGGAAAATATTTTTTCATTTTAAAAGGACTGGAATCCCCAATACTGTATGTTCTGGCTGTGGTTTCACATGCAGAGCTCTTCTAGAATTCTGCCAGAGTTTCAAGGATGTAACTTTCCACCCATGCTTTCCACCATCTCAGTTGTTCACAGATGTGGGCAGCTAGCATGCATCCAGGTAGCAAGCTGCTTTTGCTTGTACCTGCAAGAATTCAAAAGAAGACACTTCCCATGATATGATGCCTATTTACTTTGCAAGAGTAAGTATGTCCCCATGTCCCTCCTTGTTGTCCGCTTTGTAGCAACAGTGATAGGCTCCCTTCTCTCCCATCTGATCCAAGACCTCAGGCCTCTTTTTGATTGTAGCACTGGGCTTTGCACTAAAGCTTTGTTTTCATGCTTTTGAAGTGAAAGCTTGTTTCTCCTGCTGTGTCTGGGGCCTTGCATGCACTAGAGAAAGAGCAGAATTTTGCCCTTTTATGTTTATGTGATGGATTTTGTCTTTATAGATCCCAAATCACTTCACAAAATTCATAGGCTGGAAGAGGCCTTGAGAGTTTATCCAGTTTATCTGCCTGCCAAAGGGATGCTCAGCTGAGTCTAAATTATACCTGACTGATGCTTGTCCACCTTAAACTTCTGCAACATTTCTACGCTTCTTACCACTGGACAATTACAGGTGTTTTCAAATCTTAGTTGTTTGTTTTTGTTTTTGGTTTCTTTTTAATTTCTTCTGAATTTTGGCAATCTTTCGTATAAGAATAATCTTTCTTCTACCTATAATGGTTTAGGAAATGAAGCTCCAGATGAGACTGGAAGAGAACTACATGCTCAGACTTATAAGTAGCTCTTTTTCAGTAAGTCAAGTTACAGAAATACTGTGTAAGTCAACCCAGAACTTGTGAACAGTTAAGTCAATCCAAAACTTGTGTACATAGCTGGACAGGGCTTTAATATCCAATATTGCAATTCTTCTCAATGCTTATAAATTTTTAGTTGTGTATGACTAGGTGTGTATTATTTTCCGGGCTTTCTGGCATGGTCACTATGTATATAACATTGTTATCTATTATTAAATAAGATCACTGAATCTATTTAAACTGATCTGCCTTGAGTATTGTAAAAAGGTTTCACATGCAATAGTTTATTACTTTTTAGTAAAATATGGGGAATTGAAAACACAAATATTTTCAGGCCTATTTAGTTATGGGTATTGATCAGATCCGAGGTCTTTGAAAAAAAGTGTCAAGAAGTTTCGGATCAAGAAGCTTATGTAATAACAGCAATGGCCACGTCAGCCTCATTTCTCTTTATTGTGCTGCTGATATTACTGTTGAAAACTGAGCACAAGTAGCTTGTTAAACTCCATTATTGAAGTACAGCTTCTGATTTGGTTTATCCTGCTAAATGCTACTTTGATTTATGCTTTAATCTTTTGGAATATAGTCACAAGATAGTAAACTTAAAACAGTTTTACATTAATAAAATATAGGTAAATTTATTTGTCTGTTTCCAGACAGACAAAAGATTAAGGCCTCTAAGATATGTGTGTGTGTGTGTACCTGTCAGTGTGTGAGAGGAACTGATGGGTGCTAAACACATCTCTCTGATTTGTAAGCAGTTTTAGGCCCCTGGGAGTGCCAGCCATCCCTCCGGGAGGCCAGGCAGAAATGATGTTTAAGCTTTTCTGTGAGGAACATACCTGGAAACAACAGATGGATTGGTCAAGCCACTAGAACCCGGTAATTGCAAAAGGTCTGGGGCTGTGTAGATTAACAGATTAACTAGGCTTCCTGGAGACTAGGTGCAAAGGTGGAGCCTGACTTGTTTATTGGTTTGCACCAGCGCATCCCTGGATACTGAAATTCCCTAGGAAGTCAAGAGAAAACTAGCAGTAAAAGAAGTATGGTCGCTAGTGAAAAGAGAGGTATGGATCCTGTAAGGACCAGGAGCACCTGGAAAGGCAAAGTTGGAAATGCTATTGTTTTGGGTTTTTTTTTCTTTTTCAGTAAGTTATTTAGGTTGTAGCAGAACAGCATCTGATTTATATCACTGGGGTTTTTTGTCCTCATGGGAACATGACATCACTCTTATATTGTCTGACTCCTTTGCTGGGGAAAAAAAAACCGCTCTCAAGTTTACGCCTGTGTGTTTGCAGCTAAATGAGTGAGGAACTCATTCTGCATGCTACAGCAAACCAAGAAATAAATTATGTGTTCAGCTTTACTCGAAAACATGATCTGAACATAAAAACCCTAGCTGTTTACAGCAGTTCAGAGATTCTGAGCTAGATTAAATTTGGGACTGTATGAGTATGGAATTGTGTGGTTGCAGGATGGTGTACTTGCCTCCACTAAGCTTTGTGTGGAAGGTTTCATAAAGCCAGTGAAGGCTAATGTTAGATTATCATGATCCTTTTCTAATACATAACAGCGTTTCCCCCTTTTTTTTCTTTTCTTTTTTTTTTTTTTATTTTTCTTTTTTTTTTTTTCTTCTGCATAGGATCATAATTAGATATGAAAACAGTGCAATAAAAACATTGTGTCCCAAGCTGCCAGGATTCTGTTAGGTTTTTATTTCAAGCTTGTAGTGTATTATAGCTGCCTTGGTTATATGCCAGGTTATCTGAACTGTTGCAAAAGCAAATGTTTTGAGTCATTCTGAGCATTTCTGGATGTTTGAAGACTGGTTTCCTTTTTGTGTGTTTAAAATTATGGCCTTGAATCCTGACCTGTGTTTTTAATGAAAGATTTCCAACATTCAGGAGCACTTTGCTGCGCCCCCAGTTCTCGTGCTCAGCAGCTGGGTAGTCTGGCACCCCTCTCTTCGCAGTAGAAGTTTACTTGTCTTGAGGAGCTTAAACCCAAATGTCAGTGCCTGACTTCAGCACCCAGGTCTGAAAATCTGAGTCTACATTAAAAAGCAGTCATAGTATAAGGACCACCGGCAGTTTTGAGTGTGTCTCAAATGACCATCACAGCAGTTATGATTAATATATTTGTCTCTTTAGGGTTTTTGTGGCACGGATAATATTTGCTGTTCTCACTAAGACTCGATTAAATGAGTGCCTAAAACTGACGGGGAGTTTGTCTGTAATGACAAGTGCTTGACTGTAGCAGAAAATGATGAGCTGCCCCAGGGAGACATCACCACCCACTTGAGCGAGATCCATGAAGGGTTTATGACCCGTTTGAATCCTGATTGAGCATCACTGTCTTGACCCTTGGGGAGCCAATTGTCTGGAATACTTGCTCTGTCAGTCTGAGCGATGTGCTCAGAATCCCTCTGAAACCTGTACAGCTCGATTGTGTGTAATACACACAGTGAATTATCAAAATGGTATAAAGATTGGGAAATATTTTATCACTGGGTATCGGTATGTCATGTTTAGAGAGCATGCCATTTTACTTGTCAAGTAAAATGTACTGTGAGCTTAACCCTTTCAGGAATAAATTATTTCAGATCTGACATCTAACGTACAAAAGGTTTTCTTTGAGGCAAGCATGTCTGATAGGTGATTACTGAATGCACTTAATCTTCTTGTGGGCAGAAAATCTGTGCCCAGAGCTCTAGGGAAGCCTGGGGTCAAATTCACTTCTGCGGTAGTTAGTAACCCTCCATGGGAGCCCACAGCAAGATATGGGCCCAGGTTGGTTGCAAGGTTTGGCTTGTTGAGCAACAGTAAGTTAAAGCCAGGCTGATGGAGATGGCAGCAGTCAACATGGTCACTGCCTTTGCAGTTTTTCTAATCATGAAGGAGGTTTTGCTGCTCCACTGCAAGACTGGAGCTGGAATCCTGTCTTTGCAGTGGGGAATCCTGGGAAGAGGCAGGTCAGGAGGGCGTTGAAGGCTGAGATAGCTGCTGTAATATCCTTTTGTGTGATCACTGCAAGCAGACACCAAGAATGGCACGTGCCAGCTCTGCAGTGCCCTGAGTGTAGATGCTATAGTGTGGCCCTGGGTGCTTAAGCTGGGAGCTCCTGTGTTCTTACTGCAGAGCCCAGGCAAATGACAGATGAAAATGATTTTCTCATTAGTAGCATTAACAGTGGCTGCTAGACAGGAAACTAGAAGTACCAGTTTGGATGGTTGCTCAAAGTTTCTGACTTTTCCAGGTAATGTTTTTAACTTTAAGAAAATTGTCTTTGTATTTAGTGGAATACCGAAGAGTTTTTTTTTTTATTGTTGTTGTTGTTTTTTCCATCTGAATTACTTTCCTTGCTGCCACTCTTTGACCTCCCTCCCCACTGTGCTGGGGTAGGACAAGTCTAGCATCACAGCTTCATAGTAACTTGCCTTTGGAAACTCTACAGGAGTTGTCTTTTGCTCTTGTTTTTGTCATTGGCCATTGTGCTCTTGTCGTTCCAAACTCAGGATGGTCAAGTCTTAACCCCCTGTACAATAGGAGGGGGATCCACCTATTAATAAATAAACCATCTCTCATCTGCTAGGAAGTCTTTGGATTAGGTATATGTGTTGCAGGGAAGAAGGAAATAGACTGCTACTGCAAGGTTTGTAGAAGGAATTAAAAAAAAAAAAAGAAAAGACAAAACCCAAGTAAAATCAAAACCCAGACAACAGCAAAACCTGAAGAAGAACCTTTCTTCCATTCTACCCTCATCCCGCAAAAGCAGAAAACAACGTCTCAGGACCAGAAATGGAAAAAATCTTCCTTGTTTTATAGTTAGTGTTTCACAGCCAGCTAATCTTTATTATTATGGCTGTTGAAGCAATTAAACAGATTAAATAGGATTAACTGTTGTTTTTCTACTAACGTAAAGATGGCCTCTTAATTTCTAATGCTCTTTTTCCTATGTAAATTGTACTTTCATACCTAATTCCAAGAAAACTGTGGTGGGGTATGCATTTATGTCTATGCAGGTACTGTTGCTGTTAGCAACATTTTTTTAAATGACCAACTAGCTTATATAACTAAAACCATGTTAAAAAACTCATTAAATGTTAAAAAAGGTTAGATAAATTAAAGGAAGTAGTAGCAGAACCCTTGTATAACTCAGTACAAAAGAACATCAATATTGCTCATTGAACAGTCTATTCTTCTAATTTGAAAAGAACAACTATTTGTCATGGTTCCTGTCCTTGGGCTGGCAGTTATCTAATTAAATGCATATGAAATTCAAAAGCCTTTACTGAGGGACAGTAATTTTCCTTGGTTGTTTTTAAAGTCACCAAGATGAAAGAAGAATTACATTGAAGAGATAATGGATGAATTTCTCCATTGTGCATTAAGGTCTTGGATTGACTAATCATCCCATGGTTATTAATCAATGTGTTATCTTATAGTTTGAAATTAAAGGTTCTGTTCTCATTATTGCTGACTCTAGGTAATAATACTTCCAGTCCTTGATTACCATGACACTACAATGTACTGCCTCCAAAATACCACAAAACTAATCAAAAATAGATCAGAAATGTAACGAGCATTCCCAGTGCATTATATTTACATGACTCTTCAGCATATTTTTCAATCTAGTCTTTTCAGAATGCCCTCTGTAATGTTCTGTAATGTTTTTCACATTTATGTGAGTATGCCCCTTTTCCCTTACTCACCATCCAAACATAACATGCTGATTTGCATTTGATGATATTGAAAGGTAGAGACACTGCCCAAGATTTTTGCTTAAAGGAGATGATTCCCCTGGTCACACCAGAATAATTGCAAGTAGTGGATTGTTCCAAGTGCCTGGTAAGTGCGCATGTGTAGACAGTAAATGGCATTTTAGAATTACGATTTCTGTAGAAATATAATGCAGTGGTCAGAGGGAGCTCGTAGACATGAAATAGCTACCACTGTACCTTGTGAAGGTAGCCTGATAAATTGGAAAAGACGGCAATATGTAAATATATATATATATGTATATCAGTACAATTAGGCATATATTCTGGTATGTCTGAAGACCTGTTTTTAACCACTGATTTTATATGAAGATGAAAAGATTGCAGCTGCAGATGCGAAGATGGATTCATGGGAGAGTTTGGTTACTTCTACCCGCTTAGTGGGTTCTTATTTCTTTACTGTCTCTTGCCCTTACTTGTGCTCTAGGGGTGGAAATCCTATGAAACTCCAGGATTAGTGTATTTGAGGACCTTCTCTTATATGGCTCAAACTGAAGTTATTTTAAATAGAGAGCAAAATAGTCTTTGATTCTCTAATTGAAGCTTATAGGGGCATCATACAGATGCAAAGATTTGACTGTTCATGTGCAGCTGTGGAACTGGGATCTTAGAAAGTGGGATGTTATGGTTAATTGCATCTGAAAATAGCATCTGCCAAAGGGCAATGGCAACAATTATAAAACTGTATTGAATCCTCATTTCTGCCCTAAACCAATCAAGTTAAACAAGTCTTGATCCATAACACATTTATAGTGAAGCAGTCCAGAGGGTGACATTGGTTTCTTAGCAGATCTGGGAGATTCTTTGTTTTGAATTGAGCATTAAAAAATACAGTGTAAAATGTGTTCATCAGCTTCAAAGATAGTGCTCTGTTCAAGGATCGGAATGCTGCTTGTAACCCAAATTATCATTTAGTGAACTGCCAATAATGATCTCTGCTCAGGAATGTTCTAGTATTGAACCCTTTTGATGGAAGAATAATGCTGCTGTTAAGAGACTCCCACTGCTATTTTTGGTTTTGTCTACATCAGTGTCATGTTCAAAAGCAGTTAAGTAATTCTAATTTCTGGGCTTGTTGGTGTGAATACACACTTCCGTTCCTTATTTAAATACTGGGAAAGGGCATTAAAAAGTCTTTTCCTGAATAGTGAATGTTCTCTAAAGCGAAATATTTTAGTTCTAGCTTTCAACAGAGGCAAATGATGATAGACTTCACATTTAGAAAATAAAGTGCCCATTGTATTGGAGGAAGGCTAGAAAGAGCAAGTCATTATGCACAATCAAATGAAACAACCTTTCTGTGGTATGTTGGGATTCATATCATCTACCTTAGTAGATAACTAAGACATAGCCAAGATTAATCAGTTATTTGCTGTGATTAAATCACAAAAAATGCTTCATCAGCCTCCTGATTTCTGTGGTCTTTCACTTCCTTGTATTCTGGCAGTGTTTGAGCCAACACAAACATAGAAAAGCTGAACTCTTTGAAAGAAAATATCTCCCAACATGTCAGAGCTAAAAACTCCACAGTATTAAAATTATACTCTGCTGGAGTCTATAATGTCCTAGAGAGATTTCATTATGTTTCATACACTGAAGTTTGTACTGAACTCCAACGTACAGTTCACACATCTGATAAAATATTAAAGAAGGACAAATGTAGGGCTTGCCAAGCTGAGCTGCTGTAAACTTGTCCATGCATATTTGGCCTTTCGTGACTTATTGTGCATCTTTATTTATTGTTTCTGAACTAAGTGTATTGTCATGAAAATTACATTGTACTTGGAAAAATCCTATCAGGCAAAGTCATCCCCTAAAATAAGTGTTATAATAAATATGCAGAAATGTCATTCTTTACATTAGCCCAAAGGTTTTGTATAGCTTAAGGATATGTGCAGTAAGCTAACTATAAAAATAGAAGCTTGACAGTGGAGATGAATGTGTGTGTCAAAATAATATTACTCTTTCTGGGAGGATGGCAGAAAAAATGACACTACATCCACCAGCATGATTTTTATAGATCTGCCTCTTTGCCAGATGTCACCTTTTATAAACTACTTTATAAAAACATGACAGCGTAGTGAAGTAGTGTGTTTATAGCTTGATAAACTTTTGTAATAAAGTTAGGACTGGCTGAAAATTAAAGCCTTAGAGCCTACTCATTAAGCATTTGGGAAGCTTGCTCTGACTTAAAAAGAAAAATATTAAAGAAATATGCAGAATGAGTCACTAGCAGTAAGTGGCCTTTTTCAAGAGTGTATGGCTTCTGGTAGTGTTTACCAGTATGCCATGCAATCACCTATCCAGATATATTACCGGGATTTTAGAGAATAAAGTTTGCATTACTTTAAATGTAAACACGTACAGACAAAATATACAGCGTGTATTAAATTATATGTTTCCGAAGAGTACTATGAGGACATACAGGATTATGCCATAAATACTTCCCCAGCACACAATTGTTTTATTACATAATAAAGGTCTGTATATTACCCTCTGCTGCACCGTGCAACGCATAATTCAGATTTTTCATGACATGTCTAATTTATACAAGTCTCTGACTCTAGAAACCATACAGGAATAATATCTTATATGTAAACTGTTACTAGTCTGAAAGAGTTCAACACTGGAATCGCTCTCCCAGAATGAACACTGGTCTGTCGAAGTTGGGGTCGCTGCTCTGCGTGCCTGACGCACTGCAGTGCAGAAAGGAAAGTTCCCTCCGGTCTGTAGGAAGGTTTGACGGACACCTTAAAGGCAAAGGTACGAAGACCTCCTGCGTACCCTCTTACCTTTTAGAGAATTTCTGTCATACCTCCTTTCTTACTTCTCAGCTTGGAGAACCTTTTAAAACTATTCCGCCAAACTTTAGTCCATACATATTAATAGATGGTGAGGAGAGGCCATCGGCAGTACGTGCAGCTGTGTTTTGTGCATAGGCTGCCATGATATGGAGGCTCTCGTGAGACAATATGAGGTGAAATCCTTTGCATGCACGTGGTTTGCTCATAACTGGATGTACTGATGCGCTGAGAAGCAGAAATGTGACCACTTGAAAGAACCCATGCTTATTTGCTCAGCTGCATTCTTTTGACAGATGCAACTTTACATAAAAATCATCCTGTGACATACAAGATCTTGTGTTTGGGATGAACCATACGCAAGCTGCTTTTTCAGGGATTATTTCTAGATCTAAGAGTTCTGCAGCGATGTGAACCATATTCAAACCAATGTTGAAAATATGACTCTCCTCTTGGCTATGTTTGAACCTTTCCCACTTCTACCCACCCAGAGATGAACTTTTTTTTATATCTTGAAACTAAACACTGTCTTTCTCTTGGGATATGTAGGTTTGCCTTTTGTGAGGAAAAACACACACTAACACAATTTAGAATAATAGAAAAATCGGCTTGAAGGTCTCTCAAGAGATAGTTTAGTGTGCCCCACTGTCCCAGGGCAGTATCAGCCTGTGTTGGGTTATGCTAATGCTCTGCCTCTCAAATGTTTGTTTAACCTTTTTTTCCCCCAGGCCTTTGGTGGTGGAGGGTCCACAACATCTCCAGGAAAATCTGTTTCAATATAATACTATTGATCTGGGGACATGTTGGGGGGAGACTTTTTTTCTGGTGTCTAACCTGACTGTCTTGTCAAATTTCCAGAAGCCATCTGTTTGGGGTTGTTTGGGATTTTGTTGGTTTTTCTGTTTGGTTTTTGGGTGGTGGGTTTTTGGGTTTTTGTTGTTATTGTTGTTGGTTTTTTTAATAAGCACAGTTAAAAGAGAGAAAATTGTACTTTCAGATTTTACTATGCATGTTTTGTAGTTCTCATGTACCCTGAGAAAATGTGCAGTGCAGCAGCTAAAGCACAAACTTGCTAAACACTTTTAAGGTAAAGTTTACTCTAGTATTGAGTATTAGGGAAATTAATCTAAAATAACTTTTTGTTCTATAATAACCAGTCAACAAAATATTTCCATAAAGCATATTTTACCTAAACATTTGTTGGTGTAGTAGTGAGGATGTGTTGCTATAGATTTGGTGTGGGTTTTAAGCTGGTGGATACTCTGATTCATTTGTACTTACACTAACAAGGAATATAATTCTGTGCATAGTCTGTGCCTGCTTGCAGTCTTTTGGTACTGCAACATTGTCAAGGATGATACCTGGCTTCCGGTAGAATAATATGGAACTGCTTTTGTTGGTGGTAATTTTTATAATATAAATTCTTCCTGTGTAGTTTTATCCCCATACAGTTTGAAGCTCTTCAGTATTGAGATCTTCATGTTGCTTAGTCCAAAGGTAGATTGCAGATGACTTCTTGAAGAACATGCTGCAGGTCAGGTGCAGGACCAGCTGAAACCCTGGGCTAAGCCACACTTTTTTTGAATGTTGGGCTTTGGTTTTATGGGTTTTTTTTTGTTGTGTTTTTGATTGGTTGGTTGGTTTTTGTTTTTTTTTTTTTTTAATCTAGGAACTGCTCTCCCCTATTTAAAACACAGACATCACAAGTTTCTAGTATCCTAATGGGCAAGAGTTCTGCTTTGGGTTGCATAATAGGAAAAATGTCTTGCTTACATGGTTAATGGTCTCTTGCAGGTGTAGCTATATAAAGGGTGCCTCTGTAAGTGTGAAAGTCACATGACAGTATGGAGAGGATGGGATATTGGGCTTTTCCCGGGAAATGTTCCTTACAATGGACCCCACGATGAGCGCAGGCTCCTGCTGGGAGGCATTCTCTGTTGTGCTATGTGCACGGTACAGAAGATCCCAAATTATACCAACCCCAAAGTGCATGTGACCTATCAGGTAACAGAGTGGTAAAGGAGTCATTGTTGCATTGCTAATCCCCAAGATGCAGGACCTGTTGGGAGGGGGGATATGGCAAAAGGTTGAAATGAAGGAGCCTCACACTTATAGTTTGAGACTTTGCTCAGAAAATAGCACAGAGACTTCCCTCTGCCCTTCCTCTCAGTCAGGTGCAGCCATAAAGCAGGCAGTTCCAGGGCACATCCTTTCCGTGCCAGTTTTCTGGACCCCAGTCCACTGATAGCTAATGTGTCTCTGAGCACCGCTGAATATTTCTCATCTTAGGAAAAATGTAGGTTATCCTAGAGACAGGTCTGTTCCTTAAATTCTCTGCACAAGTTTTGACAATGGTAATAGATTTTTGGGGAGACACCTAGCTGTTTGTGACCAGTGTCACTCATGTGGCTCTGTATATATCCTGTTCTTTATGCGGTGCACTAACTGCTCGTGGTACTTATCAGGCAGTTAAATAACACAGTCCCTGCCTTAAAGAGGCAAGTGTATACATTAATGAAGCAATATGAGGTGTTCTCATAAATATCTAAGGTAGTCATTAATGGTTTAAATGGAAATAGAAGAAAATTACATTATGGTGTTAGAATGGGTTAGTTGTTAGGATACATTTTTGATGTGGTGAGGATTAGTTTTGTTCTTTTACTACTTCATATAACTTCAAGCATGTGATGTTAGAAAACATTTCTTTTAACCGCTGATCCTGAGAAGCTGCTGGGAATTCTTAGAGGCTATTTACTAGTTAGACCTTTTGGCTTTTGCTGGGAGTGACACCAGAATTATGAACAAGTCTTGGTCTTGTTCTTCTCTTGTACCTGTGATCCAAGCAGAATAAGGTATGATGCAGGTGGTGCTCCTCTGGAAGTAGTGTGTTCTGAGAAAGACAGCGATGCCCAGGTATCCCAGCAGGTCGGGTGTTGCACTGAATGGAGACTAACGTCTTGGTGCAAATGGCTGGGTGGGTGCTGGAGTTCACCCACCTGCATGGCAGCGAGTGAAGATGGGGAGTGCATAATCGCTGAACTGCAGTGCTGCAGGTGACAGTCAGCACACTGGCAGTGTTCAGAGAAGGTAACTTAAGTGTGTCACCAGCATGCGGCATTGGGCAACCACACCTGCATGGCTTTGACTGCTGTGCCTACAGACCTGGGCTTTGTTTTATCCAAGTACCTATGGTATCATGGACCTCGCTGCAGACTAAGCAGAGAAGCATTCTCTCAGTTCCCTGTGCTGAGCTTTGTGCTATTGCAGCCAAATGCAGCTATCCTGAAACTATATAGTTCAAACTTCAGTTTTTTTGGCTTGACTGGTTTTCTGCTGATTTAGTAGACTGCGTGGGCTCCCTGAGGAGTCACGTTAGCAGTAGGGTCAAGTGCACTGTAGTTTCTCATGACACTTTAGTAACCGTGCAATTATATGCAGGTTCCAATGTATCTGTAAATTTCTATATTCAGATTTTAACTCCTGTAAATTGAGGGATTTCCAGATGCATGTATTCTACTGATGGAGGGAACTTCTTGTATTTCAAATGAAGCACTTGAGCAGCACTGCCTATTTTCTTCTAGCATACTTGCTTTTTCTTGATCCTTTGCCTGTAATTTTGCTCATTGTGGGTTTTAGACTGCTGGCATAATAAAATCTTTTGTGGAAAATATCATGTTTCTATGCATAATTCCAAAGAGATGGGGTTGCTTAACACTTGATCTTTGCTTTGTTTAGTTCTTTAAAAAAAACCAAAAAGGCAAAACACCTCTGCAATGTTTGTGAAAACTAATCAAACTTATTATAACAGCACCAAAATTACACTACGGGTTATGTAGCATTTTCCTGGATTCTGTATGGGTATCTTCTTATGTATGTTAATTTGCATGAAACTCAAACTGAATGCATATAGAAAGGCATAGGTGCTCCTATAAGCATGAGGTTTAACTCTGAATCTGTATGTCTCGTGGGCTCCCAACCATCTGTTCCCTTTCATTCCACTCAGCTCCTGCAGCCCATACCCCACCCAACGCAAGTCTTTCACAGAGACAGCAAAATGCCCCAAGAGGGAGCTTGACCTAGTGGGTTTGTTTCCAAAGCTGGATTCAAAGCTCAGAGGAATTCAGCAGTGTTTTGTTTGGCTCATTTCTGTTCAAGATACTCCCTGCCAGCGCTGAATGTCGGCTGTAAAGATAAGGAGTGATTCTGCGTCACGAACAATGCAGTATTTTGTTTCCTTCCATTTATTCAATACTTTGTCCTTTATGTTTTCACTCTCTGGTCCTTGACAGTTCCTGAGAATGCACAAAGTGAAGTTTTGTAGCTGATTTGGGAAATGCAATTATGAAAAGTTCTGTCAGTTATATGATACAATGATTTGATCTTTTAATACATCTACTACTTTGTTTCTCCAAGTTATTTTTACAAAAAACCTGGGATTTCTTCAAATTCTACTTGCCATGTATTTTTAAATTGCTTATACCCAGAAATAAGAAATAATTATAATTATAAAATGCAGTGAAATATAGTGAAAGGATTATCTAGCCTTCCATTGTGTACTAAACATTATGCATGAAAGATTTAAGCCAAATGGAATATATACATGGCCACTTCCTTTTTAAAATGCTTATTTTTAAAAACATCTTATTGTATAGCTCTTAAAGTCATTTTTGAAAATAGTAGTTTTGCATGACTTGTAGCCAGTGAGACCTATGTTTCTGGGCCATTGTCAGGTACGTGAGCTCCTCTGCTGGGGTTTCTTATGCTGAGTTAAGTTCCTTCTGAAAATTTATGGGACAATATACCTTTATCTGTTATGTCTGGAATATATCACAAAGATACACTGAATTCAATTCATCTTAACCCACAAACCTCGCTTCTTTCCCTCAGCAGAAGAGCTCGCTCACTCGCTTCATCTTCTCTCAGTTGTGGAGATTTTAGAGAGACGTTGAGCGTGAAGGCACGGAAACAAGGCAACTATGAAGAAATGTAACTAAAGATCACCACTGTAGGGGCGGGGGGGATGAAGCTAGCAAAATTCAAGTTTTATGAAGATCCAGATATACTTTATATAGAAGAAAGGTGCTCGATTAATTTCATTGGGCTTAGCATCTGACCCAAAGTAGGTCAGCAGGATAGTCTCTGAAGTAGAAAAAGTGTATGGAGGAATGGATTAGAAAGGGGTGTAAGTAGAATGTTTTTCAGAATATTAGTAATAAAACTTTCTAGATTAACGTTTCTGATAAAACAGGCAATGTTCTTCTCAAAAGTGAATGCATTTTTTTCAGATGAATATTTAGTGTTTTTTGGCAATAAATCATTACTTAGTTGAGAAAATCCTGTCAGAAAAACAAAGGTATTGTGATAGAAGGAAAGCTTTTACAAGTGATTCATTCACCTTTCTAACTTCTACTTGTATAGTTATGAAACTGGTCCCACAGATGCTGTTGTCTGACCTTGTCATTTTAGTAAAAATTAGAATGAGGGTTACAGAGATGAGTCCAGGACTATGCACCTACCATTTATTATACATAATTTTTTCTTGCTAGTTTAGTAAATAATATGTAATTATATAAATAAATGAAAAATACACCCAGCAAAATGCCTTATCTTTGCATCTTAACAGTAGCTGAAATAAATAAGCCTTCTTTATGTGTTACAATGGTTTAGGCTCTTCCATTTTTGCAGCCTTTGGCAGCTGTAGACTGGGCTTTCTTTTGAATTTTTTTAAAAAATTGTCCAGGAAGTAAAAGGAGCAGTATAAATTATGGCCATTTACAATTTGAGAATCTGAGGATCTTGGAAAATGACCTATTTTGACTTTCCAATAGATTTTTGCTTGTGCATGTGGCTGGTATTTTTACAAAGAAAATTCGGTGCAAAAGATCAAAGTACCAATTTTCATTACTCTTGTTTTCCTGACTGCCCCCAAATGATGATTGATGTATGTACTTTAACAGCTTTAGCTGAAGGGTCCAGTTAACTGCATCTGTTTTTTATTATATGACAGGCCAAGGTAAAGCATCCGTTTTTTGTATGTATATTCTGTCTTTGAGGGGGAGGGGAACGTACTCAAAATTCCATTGTTTCCTAAGAGTGGCCATATTAAACCTGTCCAAAAATGCAAATGATGGACATACCGGAGCTATTTACTGTAGCTTTCAGAAATGTAAATCTTATTCCTCTATGTTCCGTGTTTTAAAATAAGTACTTGGTGATCTCCATTTCTGCAGCATGTAGCTATCTTGGACATTTTGTTGGCTACATGATATGAAGACCATAATTGTTTTCCATGAGATAATAATTATTTTCTGTTAATGTTATTGAAATTGGTGAAAAATATTTTTACTCATGGAAGTGTGCTTTTCCTAAGTGACAGTAACTGTATGCCGTTGGAAATATAATATCTTTAAAATTGTACAGTAGAAATAGCAAGCTATTCCAATATAGGTGATTCCAGTGTTTTGATAGGCTCTAAAAGAGAGCAACCGGGTACACTTTGTGGAGTTATTGTTGTAATTTCAGGAATGTCAGCTACTGACATTAATTTTCAGATAAACCCCCCAAAAATATAGACAGAAGGAAACTTTCCAACTTATTAAAAGGGAAAAAAGTGTGTAGTTCATCCCAGTAATAGGAAGCTAGGCAGCCAGCTAGTACGAGCATTTAAGAAGTAATTCAAGTTCAGGTTTTGATTAAGGGGCTGCTGTTTGGCCTGCAATTCAAGTGACTGTTCGTATAAGAGCCCTGGAAATCCATTGGAAACAGATTTGAAAGGGAAAGTTAAACCACCTCAACTTCAACCTCAGACAGAATGTATCTTCTTAATCATTATGAACTCCTGCCATTAGTGCTAAGGTAGGTGATAAATAGCCTGTCAGAGGTCTCTATCCAGCCGTCTTCCTTTATATCTTTGCTATTGCAACATGTTAAGTTTCCAGTTCTTTCTGGCAAGCTGTGAGACCATAGATAATCTGTTCACTTAAGCGGAGTTCATATTACTTATATTGACAGCAAAATGAAGTATCTTAATTTCACACTATCGATCAGAGGATTCTTTGGAAGACTACAGGGCTGAGATAGGTTTCTGTGGGACCCGGACTTGATGCTGGAGGTCTGTAAAGTGGCTAATATAGAGCCTTTGGTTGTCCTCCACATACATTCTAATTTCTCATTCAATAGATGTTTTGTGTTCTGACCAGCACTGGTATATGACTTTGTGCATTTAAGGGGTCAGTTTGTAAGGCACAAAATAGAACATAGCCCATTTATATCAACCTCGAATGTCAGCCAAAATCTCTTGAGAGACCAGCGCAGCTGAATGTGTTTGAAACACTGCGAGGGAAGCTCCAGAAAACATCCTGTCCGTGTGAGTGGCAGAATTCCTTTCCTGAAGGTGGGAGGCCATTTTTAGGAAAGTTAATTCTTGGTTTATTAGTAATTAATCATGTGCTGTTGTTTGACAGTACATAATAGAACTAGAAAACAATCACTTAGAACAGGAAGCAACTGTCAATTAATACACTAATGAATCAAGTTTACCAAAGGTGAAGCAACTTACACTCCCAGGGGAAAGTATTAAATACATAGCTTCTGTGCACAGAAAATTCATCCTTTCAAATTTCAGATCGTTTTGTTTTGTTTTCAAATCACGGTTCCTCGTTATTATTGCAGTTTTCACATTGGTACATGCCGATGCTGTACTTGCACATGTTTAAACTCTTAAAATGTGATTAAATCTTACCTCTGCGGCTCAGAAAACTTGTGTATTAATTTTAGGGCAAACATAAGAGTCTGAAACCAAGGCTCAACAGTGTTTTTAGTATTATTCAGATGAATAGTCATTGTTGTATTCAACAGGATGAGTCACATAATAAATGTGGTGCTGGGCCAGACATTACCTCTAGTAGGTATTGGTAATATATGAGTGCCAGACAGATATATATTTTTTAAAAAAATTTGGCATTCTACTAGTACTTGCAAACAGAGTTCAAAATGTGCTTGGATATTTCAGTTTGCAATTCAGTGTACTCTGCCACGAGTAGGTGAAAAGTCTGAGACACTTCCATTTAAGAAACGGTCTCTTGGCAATTTGGTATTTTGCCTCAAGGTTTCAGTAACCCACATTTCAGATTTCACTACAATGTGCTCTGTGATGTTGTTTCTCATTATTTTTGTTTCCTGTTAAAAAAAAATTCAGTATTTTTGTGAGCCTTAAAGGTGTCTTTGCAGTGGGAGTTGGCAAATCTCAGCTCTTCGCTGGAATCTAGGCATGGAAACCTATGTTTTTGAAAGAGATCCCATCGAATTGGAATCTCTGCACTGTGAAGGGGATGTGAACACTGAATCTATGAAAGCTGTCAACACGGTATATTGCCCTGTGGGCTGGGGTGTCCAGCAGTGCACAGTTTTTTCCATCTCCATAAAGGAGCAAGGCTATGAAATGCCATATATGTGGATTAACCTCAGACATTCAATTTGTGGTTCGTTTCAGTTTGAAAGCTGTTGTAAATTTTCCCGTGTTTCAAATGTAGGTGATTTGTATCTTCAAGCAGGATTTTTCTTTTTGTTTTGGATCATTGCGGGTTTTTATGTTTGTATATACACACACACTTAGTATTTGAGTGCAGTAGCAGACTTTTTTGGAGTCAGGCTGGTGGGCTTAGAGGTTAATTTTATCCACAACAAATGTGCATAAGAGGTCTCCATACCAAAATGCTGGTAGTGCTGCTGCCATTTCATACATCTTCACTACCTGCAAGTTTACCGGTGTTTCCTCTTTTACTGTGCTGCCATCTGACTGGGTGATACACCTCTTTTAAATTTAGAATGGATCTCAAATGGGTTGCTTTTAAATGTAAGAGAAACAAAGTGCTATAGCTTCAGCCAGACAAGTAAATAAAATATGTCCTGGGGAAGCTCTTGAAGTGCCAGTAGGAAGCTGTGTGAGAGGAAACCGTGTGCATTTCCAGGACAAGTAATTTTGATCATTTCAGCATCCTGGAAACTTAGGCTGGCATAAAGGAGCACTGTAGGAATCATACTAATGGCGTTTGCTAGCTGTGGAGAGAGTGGCCAGCAATGAAGCCCAGGGTGTGCTGTTCTATCAACTCATTCTGATTACTCGTTTTAAGTAATAGATGTGTCTCTTATACTTGGGTTTTGAGTTTTTACTATTTTGATGCAAAATAACTTTCAATGACATGAAATCACGTTAGAGGTACATATGGCACCTGCAAAAATGGACACAACCTTTTAAATTGGCTTTTAATGCTATTGTAGGAAGTGCTGTCCTATAGGCTTTCCTTAGGAAAATGCCACATGGTTTGAGAGGCACACTTGTTTGATAATCTTAGTAAACTGGGTTTTTTTCAGACCACTGTTGTGTCTTCTGTATATGAAAACATTTGGAAGTAGCCTTCAATCTATGTAAAAGCTTCAAGTAAAGTTTGACTATATATTGTATATTTTTGAGTAGTATCTTTTAAACATTATACCTTTGTACCTGCTTTAAAAGTAGCAAAGGAGCAAAATACTATTTTAATATAAAAGTTTTTTAATTGTCTATGCAGATACTGCTGAACAAGTTGACAATACAGCATAAATAGTAAATAATATTGCTTTTACACTTTAAAATATATATGAGTAGCTTTGTAGCTGCTTTTCCTGCTTAAGGCATTTGGCAGTTTATTTCTTATTTCCAGAATATTTCAAGATGTAAATTTTTTAATGTTCAAAAGAAGCAGGGTGTAAACCACATTGTTTTGAAACTCCAAGATGAATGGGTGATTGGGGACATTGTTCCTTTAAAGCACCAGCTGAGAGACTCCATTAGCTGTGTGGCAATAGCACATGGACCCACACGGAGCACAGCCGCGGAGGAGAGAGCTGCAGCCTGAAATATCGTTATTGGCAGGTTTCTGAATAATTTCACAAAGGCACTTCAGGCCAGGAATCTTGTTAGTGGAACCTGGTCTCACTTCAGTCTTTATATCTCCAGCATGTAAAACTCAGTTGTATCCTCCTAAGACTCCAAGTATTATTTTTTTATTCAATTCACTAGCTGTGATTGACAAGGACCTCTTCATGAATATGTTAAGAAAGAACTGTTTCCTGGATATTATGTCCTTTCATATCTGTCATAACTAGAATATTCATGATGCTGTTTTTAACAGGACTCCTATTGTAAAAGAAATATCACGGAAACATGTTCTAGCTTTTATAAAGTCCAGGGAAAAATGAATGCCTTAGGGGCCGATAGGTAAGGGTTTTTTTAACAATTTAGAAATACAATGTGACAGCTAGCAGAATATATATCAGCAAGCAGAAAGCTCTTAAATATCACAGTCATGGGCCTAGAATTGATAAACTGGTAAGGGTTTTATATTTGTTATTGTGTTTTCTGATGACTGTTGTTTCATAATAGATTTATTGTACATTTCTCCATTTAAAAATGCAATGACAAAATCAGGTTTTCTTAATCATTTTTATTTCTGGAGTCTTTTTTTCAGTCAAATCTTGCCAAAACTTAGACATGCACAGGCGTACGTCTTTGTTGTACAGTAACACTGGGCTGGTGAATGCCAGCTGCCCTTTGATGGTTCAGTGCTGGCATCTCTAACGGTGGGTTTATATCATCGAGGAGATGGCAACAAAATTGAAAGACTGAAGAGCAGAGCCACCCCTTCCATGCAGAAAAATGCTTATGCAAAACCCCGTAGTTTTTTAGAGCAGGTTGAATTACTTGTGGAGGAGACTTTCTAAGCAAAATTATGACTTTGTCAAAACAATTTTTCTATTTAATAGAAAATGTGTATTTGGTAAAAAACCTTCTTCCTATAATAAATAGAAGAGAATATTTTGATCTAATTTAATTTTGACTTACAAAGTACTTTAATTCCAGTTTTTTAGATTAAAAGACAAAATAAGATCCCATTTTATAGTCAGAATTGCAATCTTAACTTACAATGCCCTGCAACTTTGACCTCCGTCCAAAGTAAGTGCATTAGTTTTTCAGATGAGTTAAATAGTTCCCATGGACAAGTCTCTATTATTTGTTTTCCCTGAAAAACATTAAAGCTTCTAGGGAAAATAAATATTTTTCTAGCTGTTTCTAATGATTTCTAGTCCAGGAGGTGTTATCTGTAACCCAGCAGTTCAGCTGTCTTACATAACTTTGTTAATTTTGATCCTGGGGACTTGCAGTATATTCCAAATTGGTAATGTAGACACTTAGAAATATGTTACACAGTTAAGTGCAAATGAGGGGGTGAATTTTTGCACCACTGTACCTGAGGCTGGAATTGTTAGGGTCTTACTCAGCTCATTATTTCCTGGCGAAAAGATTAGTCTAAATAATGTGTACATACAAGTAACTCTTTCCTAACTACTGGATGCCATTAGTTTATTCAAAGGACATTATTATCCTTTTTTTAATAAGAAAAAAGAAACTTAATGTTTGAAAAAGCCCTGAATTAGTGTTATTGGAGAACCACTTTATTTAGTTACTCTGTGGCTAATCACAGGCACCATCAGCCTTTGGCTGGAGCAGGCCATGTGCCGCTGTGCTGTGAGCAGATTCTTCTGGGCTGCAAAACTGATTAAGGCCCTGTGCATACCTGGTGAAGTTGCATCTGTCACCACAACTTCATGCAACAAACGGGTCAGCTCTGGAGTTTTATTAGCATGATAGGAATAAACCTGAGAACAGCACTGTTTCACCGAGGTCTCTGTGCAGCACACACTGACTTTCAGTCAGCAGGAGCTTGCTTCTCTCAAGAGCTGAGCGTTCCTGTCCCCTGCCGAGTGCCCTGAGCAGCTCCTGGTGTCTGCAGGAGCTGAGGGCAGTCGCTGCAGAGCGCACAGCATGTAGCAAGATCAAGCTTCATAAGCTGGGGTGAAATTGAAGACACTGACCTACAGGTGAAAGGCTCTGTATCCTATTAGCGATCTTAGTATCATACAATCCCCCAAAGTAAATCATTCCTGATCAAAAAGCAAGAAAACAGCCCCTCTTAGAAGCAAGTGCAAACTTATTGTGTGGATCAGCATGCTTAGGAAGGTCATGCCCGTCTGTCTTGGGTAGTGAGTATTGCCGGATATTTTCTCTGCCAGAATGAAAAATATGTCTTTTGCAAGGAAGAATGAGATGCATGTACCCCTGCCTTTTTGGTTTGTCTTCAGATGTTTTCTCAAAGCTTCATTTTCATATAAAAGTTGTGTGGCAGATGGAAGATGTTCCAGTTCTCTTTGAATGCTCATTGATCCCTGGGCAACGGGAATGACTATAGGAGGTCAAAGGCGCTGGATTTTGCTTTGGCCTCCAAAGAGGTTTCAGCTAGAATTGTACTTACACCTGCCCATAGAATAAATACATCACAAGTTGTTGAGGCTTCACTTTGCTTGACTCGAGAGATTGAAGCAACACAAGGGAAATTATAGGTTCTTATTTTTATTATTCTCCCTATGTGGACAGGTTTTCCACCCTCATGTTCAGCGTGATCTGTACTGGCATATGCTGGATGAGATTGACCTAGGGCCTGCAAAGCACTGTGCATGTTTTAAGGATGCTCATACTAGAGCTATTAGTATATTATTTCTCATAGCTAATGGACTCTTAAAGACTTTATGAACACTTTACCCCTTTACGTCACTGGTTTTGCATCATAAGTCACTGGTGATTCATTGAGATCTCTGCACAGGTTCACAGGATTCTTCCGCAGGCGTCATTGAACTACATATTAAATTACCTTTTCCTTGTTCTTTGTAACCTCTGCCTCTAGCTCTCATGGCTAAAGGGAAAATGGCAAAGCAAATCCTGGATGAGTTAAATCTGGATTCTGTCTGTCTAAAACATGATTATGTAGGGAAAAAGGAAAGCAATCAAAGTGGTGTTTTAATGCCAAAAGCAGTGAATAAAGAATGCTGCTGGCTTCTGTCTTAATCCGTAAAAATCCCACAGCCAGAATGTATATGGAATAATCCTATATGAAAGAAACACAGGAAGAGAGAGAAGCCACATTGGATTATAACAATCCATGGGTGTTAAACTATACTCATCAACACAATAAAAAAAAACAAACACAAAAAAACCCCCAACCAAACAAAAAGCCCAAGAAAACAGGTTAGCATACTTGCTACTTGCAGTACTGTACGTGTGGATTTCTTTTTAGGTGTACTGCAATTATGTTACTGGTAGTTGATTGACATGGCAAAATTTTGATAAATGAAGAGATTGTGAACTTATGTACTCTTGCTTCTGGTCACATCTGAGTTATAAATTTTCTGCTGCTTTGAATAATTAATACAAGCGGGTATTAAATGAGCAGTGTAGTAATGAAAGAAATAAGAACGATGAGGAACTATATGTTTTTGTGAAGAGATTCTTCATTCTATGAAAGTTCCATCATTTGGGCATTGAGTGTTATAGCCATGTAAGGATAAAACAGTTTGACCAGTTTCAAAATTGTTGTAAGAGATAATTCACATCCCAGCTAATGCAGACAAATGCCCTTTTGTTGTGTCTGTAATTCTCAACAATGTTTATACGGAATGTCAATATTCTAGGATTTGTATTTATTTCTTCTTAGACCCATGGTTTTCTGAAGCTGCAGACACCCTGATGTAGTATCTATATAAAGATGTTTGAGCTGTTTGACAAGTCTGTGTTTGAAAGTATGCACAGCCTGGGTAGTTGAGAAGTGCTGATTTGAAGGATGAAGGAGGAGTGAAGCTGGTAGCTGAAACAGGATAGAATTGGGTGACTTCACTGAGATAGCGAAATGGTGGGGACAGGAAATTTGGGAGTTGGGAAGAAAGGAAATGGCGTTGAAAGCTCTTGGACCAAGGAAGATGAAAGGGAAAACATGTTCAAATCATCTTGAAAGATAACGTTTGAAAGGCTTCTTGGAGTGGGAGCTGTTTTACCATACAGTAGCTCTTACTGCATTGTGCGGACCCAGATAGGTCATGTCCTTCTGCTGCTCCCATGGTGACCCCTAACTGCAGTGTGGATGCTATTGGAGAAATGCTAGATGCTTTTACAGCTGATGGCTCTTTCCATTTTGGAGCTGAAGGAGTGACCCAGAGCGATGGCAGAGCGTTCATGTGGGATATAAACCAGGTGAATGACAGTGCCTTGCATCCTAGTTCAGCTGGGCCTCAGTTCCCAATAACATCTTGGCATCCATCCTGAGCCAGACTCCAGGGAATAGTCTAGTGCTCTATTTCTGAAAAGGGATGGAAACATTTATTTTATTTTTACATACTGCAGCATTTTCCTAAAAATAATTACGCGAGACGAATGGGGCCGAATGTGAGTAGTCAATTAGAGTTGAATGTAGCATACGGTGATACCTCCCCTGTTGTCTCTGAACAGAAAACAGGAAAACATCTCATCAAATAGTTTTTATATTGAATGATGCAGCTCATTAACAATAACAGCTATTCCAAAAAATGTTCACCTGAAGTCTATGTTTTGCTAGCCACCATTTTAGAAGATGCTTGAGAAGGAACAGTGAGTATCTTTTGTACAGCACCTACAATTCTGAGTAATTAGAATAGAAAGACTTTCAAGTTGGCTTCAAGTTTTAGGTTGTTATATAAATAAGTTCACAGGAATCTCAAATGCTTTACATAAATCTGACAGCAACTATAAAAGGCTTTTGAACATTTTTGTTGCCAAAGTCCCAGGGATTTCTGGAATCTTAAATAGCCTGTTTTAAGCTTCAATTCAGAAGCTTTTTGTCATGTTTAATAATGTGGTGAATAATTCCTTCTCCGTTCGTAGTTTCCACATTTATAATCCACAAGGATCTTTGAGGCATGGAATGGATGTTTTCCAGAGCTATAAGCATTAGGGGTCTTTCCTACCCCAAACTCAAAACTTGTATTTCACATTCTCTTTGTATTAGTCTTTGTCTACATCTAGCTGCTTCTAAAGGACTGTCATTAGAAGATGCTAAAATGAAAAGGTTGTCAGTTGTCTGAGGGAACTATATTTGAAATATCAACGTTTCAGACTAACCATGATGATAAATATGTCATAAAACCAGATGTGGAACACCTGGCTTTATTAGGGAGAAGTCTACAAACAGCAAAATGGTGGAGTCCATGGTTCAGACTCAGTCCAGGGAGTCTAACTCCACTGAAGTGCACCAATACTTTTTTAGAGTGACTTGTATTGCAGTGCAACATGATAATTAAAAGCCAAGCATGTCCTGGAAACACAAAGCATAGACTTTCACAGAAGCTCAGGAATGCCAGTGCCTGTCATCCGTAGATGACGCTGGATGTTGTTCCTGCTGTCACTGTCAGGCTGGTGGTTCACAGAGCTGCAGGTTCAGAATTTCATTTCAGTTTAGTAGAAATGAGTGGAGTTTTGCCTGGTTTAGGTGTATTTTGTAATGTCATTCTTAACATGAGTAACACTGCTCCTGTTCCCCAGCCTAGCCAAATTTTAAAACTGGCCTCATGCTTACTTTTGTAGTTCCTTCAGATTTTGTGTATGCTCTTAAATTGCACCAATGTGTATTTGTTGTGTTCCTAAACCAGGTTGTTAGCTTTCATAGGTAAGCATAGAGGTTCTCTACATAACTTTCCTCTTGAAATTTGATTTGCAAAGATAGAGTTGTTTGATTATGCTTAACTTGAATTCACTTGAATGAATAAGTCTTGGGAATATTAGGATTTAAGAGAGTGTTTATGAAAATACATCTGTATTTGAACTGAACAGTTTTTCTTTGAAGTTCCATTTCTTCCTCTTCATCGCCATCATGAAGCACCATTAATTCTCAGTGCACTGTGAAGGAATCATTTGGTGGCAAAATTGTTTCAGAACGTATCTTGCTATATAAATATGTGAAATGGTAAATGTTCTTAAAAGCATATTTTTTTAGGGCTGTACATATCAAATAGTATGTATGTTGTTTATTCTTGATAGTTGAAGTCCACACTAAGGTTTTCTGCAAACCTTAGAAATAATCATTCTAGCAGATATGAGTATTCTGAATAATGCTTTTAATCCAAAATCATGGAATTTGCCACAGGCATTCATTTTGTAATCAAAAACTTCAAGAAATTTTAGAATAATGAAACATGTATTTTTTAATTGCTCTAAAATGAAACCTATTTAATTAGAATGCATAGTATAAATGGACTTTTCATTTTGGGATTGAATAAAAATGTTTATCTGTCTATTTTGATACCTATTACTGATTCTGCCTCAGTGATATTAATGCTCCACATTGTTGAGCTTTCATCAAAAGACACAATAAAATTGTTTTCTTTTCATGAATAGCTCTGCTGTTTTCCAATCAAACATCTCTCTGCCATTTGTCATTGTATTCACCACTCTCCAGTGTCGCTCTTTAATAAGGTTCTTTTATTTGCTCTTGTACACTTTCCGGGAATAATTTTTCCATTTCAGGGAAAGTTTTGGCTTATTGTAATTTTTTTCTAATCTCCTCATTTGATTTTACAGACGCATACAGTGAGGTCGTCTTTCTTTTCTCCCTATTTTATTGTATGGCCTTCTTATTACATGGTTCCTATTATTTTATGACACACTCTGCAGTTATTTCCAACAGATTTAACATTTAGCTGTCCACATCCACTTTATGGGTATGTATAATGTATGGATGGCAGTACTGTCCCATTAATTTTTAATGAATTGGCTCTTTATCCAGTGCTATCTAATAAAGATAATCATCAGAGTGCATTGTCATACTGCAGTGCCCAAGAAACTTTTTAATATTCCTTATTGCATATGC
Organism: Phalacrocorax aristotelis; assembly: GCF_949628215.1. Classification (NCBI taxonomy): domain Eukaryota; kingdom Metazoa; phylum Chordata; class Aves; order Suliformes; family Phalacrocoracidae; genus Phalacrocorax; species Phalacrocorax aristotelis. The sequence continues at coordinate 10,215,719 of NC_134281.1, forward strand.
ATATTCCCAGATTCTCTTTTGCTCTCCCTTAGTATACCATGGCTCAATCACATTTCCATTATTTAGCTGAAAATCTGCGCGTTTCACTCCTAGTACCTTGCGGCTCAGGATGAGCGGTAAATTGGCAGAAGGATGTGAAGAAATTTTAAAGGTTCTGGTGAACAGTGGCTACTCGCTATCATTTTATTCTCTGTTTTTTTCCAGAACTCAGAATTACAAATTAAACTGAAAGTTAAACCAAATCAGTGCATCTGTGTTTATTCCTTAAAGTCTTGGTGTTTCCAATTGCTCGGCTTTCTTACTGAAATTCTTCTGATGTCCATCAGGTAACTGTAAAATCTGACACCATGTTGAGGCTGGGCAGTGGAGGAGGCAAAGTTATGTTTTGCTGAGTTAATCGTAGTTCTGCAGATGTGCTGGCAGAGAAACCCTGAATTCAGAGTAAATAAGTATTTACTCACAAAATTATTTTGTTCTGTCTGCAAGCTCACTACATCTGCCAGCAATAAATGAGCTAATTTTTTTTTCTTAGAAAAGTGGTATTTTAAGTTCTTAAAGTATATAACCTCTTCTTTGTGCCATAAAGAATGCTATTTCCCAGTCACTCTGTACCTATACACCTGCACAGGCACAGCATAGATATTTAGCAGTTTTAAAGGGTGAGAATGAGCAGTTACAGAGGAGGAACTCTCAGTGCAGTCACAGAACCATCCAGCACAACAACCGACTCTCTACAGGCACACTTCATTTTCTTTCCAGAGCCAGTTTCCATGAATCTTGCTAAGCCATGAAACTACCAAAATGGCTCAAGATTACAACCGCGCTGTACACAGTTGTCTTTAAGAACACTGGGTGAAGCTGGGAGTTAATTTGACAGGGACCACTCATATGTCCCCAGATGGTCACAACCTTCAGTCACTACTGGATTTGAACCAGATATGGGAATGGAAGCATTTACATTACGAACATTTGATTTCTGCCAGTGCACAGGTGCATACAGTAAATGTAAACACTCCATTCAGTCTTCATGTTGAGACTAGGTTGCCTTTTATAATTGAAATTGAAACTTCGGTATTAAAATGTAATGGGCTGATGTTCAAGTCCCTGAAGTCAGTCTTATGTCTTTCCTCTCCACTCTGACTTTGGTGAGAATAGTAAATTACTTCAAATCTAAGCCTTTAGTGTGTATAATTAAATGTGAACTAACCTGCTGAGTCAGCTCAGACTGTTCTAATGCTGCTAACTCTCACAGATTACATCATTTCTCAGCCCCTCTTCCATGGCTGGTCCAGGGGCAACCTCCTCTTGCCCTCCCACACTGCCATGGACTGCAGAGCCCTGCCTGTCTCATTCACCTCCTCTTTACAGGTTGCTGAGACACATGTGGCTAGCAGAAGTGAGACTGGCCTCAGGTGACTGGCCCAGGAGGGTCGTCACCCCCCTTTTCGTCCTGGTGGCAGCACCTCAGCATGTCCTGCTTTGTGCTTTCTTTGCCCACAGTGGAGGTGCAGGGCCACAGGACATGGTGCTGTGATTCAAAACCCTCCTCTGGCCTGCTGTAGTGAACCTGCTAAAGAAGTAGTTTGACTTTATTACTGTAAATTCTAGAAGTAATCATCTTCCAATAGTCACGTGTTTTGATAGTTGATCTTCAGATACAGACAATTCTCTTGGGAATAGAGATATTAAAATTGCCAGTTGGGTTCTGAATATTTCTGAAAGGTATTTGAATCTGTTTCTTTCATAAGAACTAAAGTGCCATCTGTGTGTCAGTCTGTATCTAAAGTCCCTTCCTGTTAAGTAAGTGGCTCTTAAAACTCAGGAGATAACATTATTTTAATTGCTGTCTTAAATGGATGCTGACTGTCATTGATGTTGACTGGATTCGTAGTGCTATTTGAATCATCAGAGAGCAGGTTTTGTTGCTTAAACAAAGACATTTCAGTTCTAATTTTCTAAAATGCTTTTTAATGCTAAGGTTTCTCTGTAAAGAAAATAATGTTAAGAAGAAAATTACTGGTGGATTTTCTATGATAAAAATATCCATAACCGATGCAGCTAAAGTTGGAAACAGAGATAGCTATGTTCTCCAACACACATGGTATGTGGGGAAGCACTTTTGGTAGTTGCTCAGGCTGTAAAAATTTGAATTGCTTGTTTTTTGGCCTTGTGTTCAGAGGGTTTTGTGCTTTTTCAAGGCACTGTAAGGTAATATGAAATGTTGCTGGCTTTTCTGGTATCTACTGTTAAAACAGGTATCATGGAATAATGCTCAGCTTCAAAAAACAGCTTTGTAACTGTATCTTGGCTGTAGGAATGAGACAATAGCAGCTGAAATAGGAGAAGCGCAAAAGTAGTTCGTGGTTTTCTGGTACAGTCTCTCTGAATACATCTATGTTGTAGTCACTTCTGTAGCTTGCATAAGACCAATATTAGCTTTAGACTGGTTAAAGAGGCCTGTCGTTGCCATGGCTCAGACAAGAATGTAATAAATCCTAGGAGTGAGCAGTGGTGGGCAATGCACGCTGGGCATCAGGGCACTGCAGCTACCCCGTGAGAGCACCCAGCCCAGGCAGGGCTGAATGAGCTGTGATTCCTGCTGGCAATTCGCAGCATCTCCCTTGACAATTGTACTTTCACAGCTCCTTAGCATGTGACTTGTATGGTTTTATCTGGCATCTGCTGTTTCTTGGTCTGGTCTCTGTTCCCGCATATAAATCATTTAGGGGGCAGGCTGAGCGAGTGGGAACTCTTGCAGTGGTATTGAATTATAGCTGCGTCTAATTTCAAAGCCATTCCAACAGCTGGAATTTAAGAGCAAATCTAAAATCTTCAAATTTATCTATAGTTTGTCTTAGTTATTTTAGAATGCAAAAGAACAACCACAGCTATTGAACATTGGCTGTTTCACAAAGGTACAGTTCTTTCCAGCAAAGCAGATAAAAGAAAACTCCCCAAACCCACTGGAATACATTTTCCCCTCCTAAACAGCATTGTTATGCTATCATTATCCTTCCTGTCTTTCCCATTTTGCCTAGTGAGGCATCTGCTGGTTTTATATGACCAAAAAATGAACGTCAGGTCTGTCATAATAGTAAAAAATTTACTTGGTATGCATGCCTGGATATTACAGTGAATAAAGATCCTTTGAAGGTAGTATTCTTTTTTTGAAATTTTGTTTCGTTGGCCAAAGAGCTGGCAGTCATAAAGTCTGAGATGATGGTGAAGCTCTGATAATACAGCTATTGATTGCAATGGGGCATTCTCAAAATGGGATGAACATGTGATGTTCTCCTGCTGCTGAGTATGTAATATGTTCATTTTGTACAAATTTATTCTTGTCTTTACTGGCTTTAGTTTGAATTAATTTATCTCAAGGTTTTATGTTTCTGTACGTTATATTATTATCTGAACATTTTCCATAGAAAATCCAAAGCAGCATGTCCTTAGATGTCATGGAGCCTCTGCAACCTCTATTTCAGGCTAAAAACTGTTTTAGGGACCAGGGACTTGGTTAGTTTTTTGGTACTTTGGATGGAGGCGTATAATGTTCTGGGAAATACGTGGCATTATTTCTGTTTCAGAGCAGTCGCTTGGTAAGTACCTACTGTCTGGCTTGTGTCGAATTTCTGCTTCCTAAGGTTATCGCATTGGCTTAACTGTTATCCCATCGGAAGGAAAAGGGCAGTTATTGTAAGAAGCTATGTGGATGCTTTATCTCTGTTTAGCAAAGAAAACAGTATTGAGTGAGAAAGGGAGGGAAATCCCTGAGAGTACATAGCAGCCATTTCTGACTGTATGCTGTCCCCATGGGCAGAAGCCTTTATCACATTCAAGTGTTTTTTTTAACTCTCTCCTGGAGGCCACATTACCTTCCTTTGGGGGAAAAAAAAATTAAAAAGGGAAAAAATCGATACTTATGTCACCAGCTTGAGAATTTTCAAAGTGAAAACAGATGATTTCACAAGAGATGTAAAAATCTCAGTTGTATGTTCTTATTTTCATACCTGATGCCTTCTGTCTTGTCCTCCCCATTCCCCAATTCCCTGGTCTCCAATGCCAGTGATGTTTTCCCAGGCAGCACTAGTTTGACATCTGCAAGGTACAGTAAGGAACAGCCTACTTTGTTGTTTTCTTAAACTTTCTTTTTAATATGCCCATCAACTTAGGAATTACTGTAAAAACAATGGCAGCTTATACATATTCCGTTTAAAAAAAACCAGAAACAAAGTAAGTCCTTTTTAGATGGAGTCAAGTTTTCCAGACCTGGTTACTGGGGGGGTTTGTGTGTAATTTGCACTCACAGAGGCTGTTTGTTTATGAAAATGCATCATTTGCCCACTTACGCATGCAGTCAGTGGTGGCCAGCAAGCTTCTAACTCAAATATGTTCTTTTTGAAAAGAATGGCAAATCTCCCATTCGCTCTCATGAGGGCATGAGCTGGGCCGTGGTAAGGCTGAACTAAATTTTGTCCCTGGCTCTGAAGGCCACACCTGGCTCTCAGCAGGTCCTTGGGTGGAAGCTGTGTTCTGGGTCCAGGGTGGTTCTAAATGTCTGCCTGCATGCATCAGCACAGGCTGTTTCAATCTAAATTAGTACAGTTTTCAAATGAGCTGGAAGCGTTATTTGATCAGAACAGCTGTGGTTTTTCTTTTTTCGTTTTTCCTGTCACATATACAGATATTTATCTTTACTCTGGAACTTTGGCTTAGTTTGCAAATTCTCAGGAGGCAAGCAAACCCAGAAACTTCCAGAGCAAAGATGTGTTGAACCAGAAAAAACAGGACCTGCAGCTTTGAGAAACTGAATCTCTCTCTTGATAAGAGCTGAAGCCCTGGGGCATACATCCACATAGCCAAAAACACATTAAATATCAATGCACAAAATGTGTCACCAGAAAAGGAACTGAAAATTCATTCTGGGAGCAAAGATCTGCAAATAAATAAAAAAGAGGGAAGAGAGATTTAAGAAGAAAACTTGCTGTGTTTCAAGAACAGCACCACCCCACCGCCCCAATGACCAAGAACTGGGTTTTACATTAGAAGCACTGCAGAGACGAGTTCAGCTGTAACTTGCTCATGCTAGCTCTATTTTTCAACCTGTTTAAATGCTATGAATATAAAATTACCCTAATGAAAGAAAAATATATTTGAGCCTGGATATACTGCAGATCAATAACTAGCACAGTGGCAGAAAATATGTTCTGTTTCTCTTACAGATAGATATCTTTAGCACTATACTACGTTTTAATTCAGTAGGGCTGCCCATTGTAAAAGTCACGGCACATCTGCTGTCATGATCTCCAATGGTATTATTTATAATTTGCATGCAGTTGAAGATTTGACAGATGCTTTACAAACAAGTATGTTGAGATGGTTGCAGCCACGTGTAGCTTATCACACAGAAAGATGGCACACTGAAGGGAGATGGAGAAGCTGGAGCAAGAAAATTCGGTGATGGTATTTGCCTGTGGTTCTTAGTCCCAAGCTGTTGGGTTTATTAGTTGAAAGAGGAAAGGGATCTAGCTAGACGCCTTTAAGAAGGGGAGCTTTGCTCAGGAAGAGGGGGAAAGCCTACGGAAAAATGGGGAGTGACTGTATACAGAAAAAAAATAAGGCATGAGTGGGAGAAAGTAGAGACTTTCATGAGTATGGAGCTGAATTGTAGGCGATCAGGAGGACAGGGATGTAAGAGGATGTGTGTGAAGGGAGGGAGGTGATATCTGAGGAAGCAGAGTGGCCCAGCACACTGAGCAAATTCTTGGTGACTGTTTTGAACGGAGGGAAGGCAAGTACGTGTGTGGAAATCAACAGATGTATTGGGGAGCTCAGAGATCAAAACATTCAATGTTTCTTACAGACTTGGTCTAAAATTAAGCATATATGTGAAATGGAGATAAAGGAGGTGGGGCTGATAAAGACAAAACCAAGACATCTGGCTCTTAGTTGTCCTAGGAGAGGTATTGCAAATGTCCATAATCTGGTCTTCTGCCCCCATGGAATTTCCTTGGGATTTAGGATCAGAAATGCACTGGAGGGGCTTGCTTATAAGGCCAGGTTCCTGACACCACTTTAGCCTGGTTCTCTTACAGGTAATGAGCTTGCAAATTGTAAATGCTCCTGTAAGTGTCCTGGCTTTGTCAGTGGGAGAAGTTGCCACAGTGGACAAATGGGCTGGGCATCCCCCCTCTGCCCCCTGTGGCTGTCTTTTAAGAAAAGGAAATGTGCATCTTTAAAAAAAAAAAAGCTCTGGATTTGCATACTATTTTACATATATGCTTTTTAAAATCGGATATGCCAAAACAATTATGAAGAAGTCCTGTGCTGGAATCACTTATCAGGTTGCTCTTTACTGACTGCTGCCTGTGTGACCAGAATTTGTACGCAGCCCGGGCACCTCCTGGGTGTGCCAAGCTCGGCACACACTATTTCTGTAACACTGGCTTTACAAAGGAAACTAGGGTTCTGCCTTATTTAAGCACTTTCCTATCAGTAAAGTGCTATCAAAGATCAAATATAACCTGATTCAGGATTTCTCCCAGTCATTGTAACCCAAGATTAAAGCTAATTACTTGATAGTATCAGTCAGTCAATCAAACAAGCCTTGTAAAAATCAATACAGCTCGTAACATAATAATATCCTTTGTCCGGGCTCTTTATACATCATCTGCCACCTTAATTGGTACTGATGTAGAGCCACACAGTGGTTCAAATCTGGACTGATTTGTTCTAGCAGTGACACTTTACCCAGCTAATGCAGGATCATTAACATCATTTTTCCAGTTACTGACCTTGGAGCAGCTGTTCTTAGTTTGCTTATGAAAATTGTCATTACCCTTTACTTGTTTTTATTCTTCTGCTTCTTTCTGGATTACTCTTGACAACAAGAGTCCAGAGCTAAGTCTTAACTGATTGGTGAGCTTATTTTTCTAGCTGAATCGGAATTATTTTGCAACAATGAAATTCTTATAACTAAGCAAAATTATATTTCTTGAGTGTATGACCTCCAAAATGATGATACGACACATCTTAAGGCTTATGGATCAGCAGGAACTGCCTGGAAGAAGACTACCACTTATTTATATCTTTGTCCCTATAATTCATGTTAATACAGAATATGACAGTAGTTGTGCAGCCATTGAAAAGCATGGAGGAGAAATTGTTTTAAAAAATTCTCATGAAGCCCTTCGGATTAACCGGCTGCTGTCACCCAGGGTGACTGCTCAGACTACAGCAATAGCATCTGGCAAACTTTTCTGTGCCTGAGAAATTTATCAACTCTGTCACATTTAAGAAATTTCTTTTCCTGCAATATGAACATTACTCCAGGGATTTACAAACGTGGCAAAAGCGTTGCAAGTAGATGGGATAAATTCCCCAGGCCAAATCCAAATCTTGTGGAAGTCAAAGAAAATCGTGACGATTTTTAGAGACGAAAATGGGGGTCAGCCTGTAACTGTACGTACACTGGAAGCTGATGGCTACTGGAAGAGGGTAAATGAGATTGCCAAGAAAAATGAACATAGATCTAATTTATGTTGCTGCATGAAGATTATATGATATCTGCTGTATAGACATAATGGTGACAGGCAATTGAAATCTGTACTGTAGAATACGACCTGGAATAAGATACTTCATGCTCAGTGCAAACTCTTTGCCCATTGTCACTTGATACAAGACTCCATGTTAACAGACAAAAAGTTGTTAATTAAATATATTAGCTGGGCATATTTGTTTCAGTTCTGCTAAATGATCCCCCAGACAGAGCCGCCTATTATCATCGGTAACTTTTGGTAGCCTTTTGGTGGTGTTTTAGGTTTTGGTTGCTTCATTTTCTAAATAAATAAGTGTATGTCATATTAAAATGATGGACAGAATATGCTGAGGGTTGAAACAGTCTGGTAGTTGCTAGCAGGGATGGGGTTTAAACAAGGCATCTGGTATCTGAAACATTGTATAAATATAGGTATACATGAAGGAGTTTTCCCTTTAGATTTCTTTAAATATCTGTGCCTGCCAGTAAACAGTAGTAATGACCATACTGGAAACGTATGACCCTCAGATCAGTTCAGGAAAGAAGTGAATGCAGAGTGCAACCGACGACATTGTCAGCAGTGCTTCCAGCACCTCGGTCCATACCCTCAGGCAGAAGAGCTCCCACTTACTCCCGTAAAGTGATGTCAGTTCTCCTTCAAAACTCTCCTGAAATATCTTCTTTTCCTGGTATATACACCAGAGATGCAATAGTTTAGGGTTATCAAGAGGGGTTTTAAATGACTAGAAACTACTGTAGAGATGCTAGACAGCAGGTTTTTATTCTGTGTTCCCATCTATTAGGGTTCTTTGTCTTCTGCTGGATTATAAGATTTTCAAGCAAGACAGCTTTATATTCTGCTTGAACTGCACTTAGTCTGGGGGTTGTGGTCCATGACTTGGCTCCTGGGTACTACGTTAATGTAAACGATGATGGTGATGATAATCTTGGGTCTGTCACTTCAGCACCTCACCTAACTCAGCCTTTGAAAGAATGGGGTAGGGAACCCGCTAACCTCCTTGTGAGGATTATTAGCAGTGAATCCTGCAGGAATGGGGTGAGCTTTTCAGCACTTCTCTCCGGGAGTGCTGTCAGGTTGCATTAGGACCTTCCTTTCCCACCTCAGCCTCAGAGAGTCACAGTGAGGGTTTTTTCGCTGCTTACAATGAAAGGATTAAAAATTACAGTAGTGGCAGGGTGGCCATCCTCTGTCCTTCGCACTTACTTGGTGGAGAAAACCAAGGGAGTTTGCTGCTTTAGATATGCACAGCACAGTCCCAAGTTTTAATCATGAAATGTAACAGGGAAAAAATCCATTAGATTCAAATCTGAGGGAATGCAGGTATGTTACGTCATCAGGGTCTATTAATAAGGTGCAATTTACAGGCTTTAAAAGAAAAGTAAATATAGCTGGTATTAGTTTAGTGTTTAGCTGTATTAAGTAAAGAAAAACAACCTCAAAATAACCTTCCTTTAAGTCTCCCCAGGCTTGTCTACCACATTTCATTCTCATATTTACATAGGATGACAAAAAAAAAAAAAAAAGCCTGAAACAGAATATTGCAGTGATTCAAAACCCTTTCATCTGAGTGTCTCTCAGCATGTTATTCACCATATCACAACAGAAATGATCACACCCCTCAGATTTAATTGGCAAATCCCATTGTTATGAGGCCTCAACATATCCTAAAGTGTCTCTATTTTGCAGTGAGCGTGCAATGTGCTATTCTCTGTTGAACACAATGAATATTTATATTCTTCCACTGTTCTCTGGGAGATTCAGAATTGTTTTGTGTTAGCTGCATCCTTCAGGACTCTTTCATTATGTTTCCCATTTCAAGCCTTAATATTTTCAGTGATTGTGAAGGTGTGTCTCACCGGTTCCTTCTGTCACTGTCAGGTCTTGGTTCCTAGACTGATGCTTATGGTATCTCTCTGGAAAAAAAGCACTTTTTTTCTTTGATATTGTTGTTTAACATAATGAGAAACTGGAAGATGAGTGGTGACAACAACAGAAGCCATCTTAAAAAGTAATAATTTCTACTGTGTAGCACAACGAAAAATTTTTAATTCTGTGCAAAGGGTATTGCCTCCTCCTACCAATGTTGCCATACTGATTTTCACAGCTGCTCCCTCTCATAAGGATAATTCAGAATCTTCCCATCAGCGTGAAATTTGGGAAGCCACTTTGGTAGAGTAAGTGCTGATGGAAGATACATATTTTACCTTAAACTAATCTCAAAACTGTTTAACTTACCTTTGCTAATGGGGGAAAAAAAAAAAAACCTACCACGTATATGATATCTTACAGAAAATATTCACGATAGTCAATTACATCTTTAAAGAACGTCTGTGTTGTGATTGGGAATATAAGATTAAGAATAACTCAGTAGTCATGTTAAATACTGTACAAGTGCTAGAATAATCCCAAAGCTACCTGCTATCATTGTCCTTTCTGAGGGATACAAGGTTTTACTATTGATTTTACAGGTGGGGTTGTCAAGAGTATCTGTAAAACTTGAATTGATTTAATGTCAAAGTCCAAATACCACATTACTCCTCTGGAAATCTAATTAATTGAAATATATGCCATTTTAACATATTTGTAGTGAATGCTGTTAACCAATACCTATAACAAATAGTTTAGCTGCATTCCCAGGGAAATAGAAATGAGGTGTCTTGATAATGGTAAAGAACACTTTCTTATCTGGCTCAGGATTTGCAGTGAATATGAATTTTATTCTCGTGACTACCTATGAATGGAATTATATCTGGATACTACATGTGTTTCTTTTCATATGGATTGCACAGCATATCTTGCTAGGCTGTTTTACAAAATACGATTTCTATGTAGTAAACCTACTCTCCAATTAACTAGAATGAAAGCAGCAAGATAATAACTTGTGAACATATTTGATAAAGTAAATTCTGGAGGAAAACTGTCAAAACTGAAGAAAGATGTAAATGAAGGTAGTTGGCAGGGGTCAATGTCTTCGCATTACTGTTGTGGAATCTTCTGGTACAGGGACTGGAACCTCATTTGAAAGATAGTCAATTCACTAGAGATTATTGTATAAATATAATATGGACCATTGGCTTTTGAGACTTATTGAAGAAAAAAGTCCCAGTAAGTCTTTATTTATGTCAGAATCCTTGTTTCAAAATGAAACCCTGAAATCAGTGCCTCAGTAGAAATTTTTAGCCTAATAATTTTTGTGATGGCAGTTGTCTATGGACATTTGATGTGTAATAACAATGTGGTTGGAAACCAAAACGGGTATTTTTAAAATCCCTGTTCCTGGAACTCTTCTGCATTGTAGAGTATGTGTCACTGTACTTTCTAAAGTATCAGAGTTGATCTTTTAGTTTATCTATTTTTAGTTGTTAAGATAAATTTTCTTTTTTTGACACAAAGTTGATTGTGAGTAGATTTTTAATTACAGTGAAGAATGTAATTTGAAATACTCTGAGGCAGAATGTACCATGGTTAAAAAAATAATAAACCATTTAGAAGATTTAGACATGTTTTTTTTTCAGGCTGTTGCACCTAAATGGCATGCCTAAGTCCCACAGCCAATTAATGGTGTAGTCTGCCTGCTTCTCATGGGATGTTTTAAAACCATACACCTCTGGCATAATGATGCAGAGATACAATAGCACGCTGTCATCATCAATAATATTTATTTTTCTTTCAGAGTTGATCATACACACTGACAATTTAATGATTTTTCTTGGTGACTCCAGACTGGTGGGGACTATGTATATATTGTTTAATTACCTCATTTGGAAAATGTCTGCATACATCGATATTCATTACCCTGCATGCAGCAGACACCCAACATTAGCTTTGGTTGGAAAAAGTAGATAGAATCATAGAATCATGAAGGTTGGAAAAGACCTCTAGGATCATCCAGTCCAACTGTCAACACAACACTACCGTGTCTCCTAAACCATGTCCTGAAGTGCCATGTCTTCTTTTGACCAACAGAAATTACAACAGTTAGAGGGGGCAGCCAAGGGAGAAAAATGCTTAGTTACAATATAGTTACTTCGAGATGAGTGCCCAAACATGGCAGGACTCTGACATTTCCGCTGTTTCCACAGTTCTCAGCTGTAACTGGTGCTGATTGCCTAAAAGCCCACTGGTGAGAACCGAGCTGTGCTGCTGTAAGCATCATTGCTGCTGCACTTGGTTAACAAGTCACTTGTGACTTCAACAGATGCTTTTACTTTTTGGCCAATGGGGACTTTGTGAACCAACTTTTCTCTTTCTAGTAAAAAATAATAAAGTAAACACAGCTGAAGCAAATCTTTTTCTGTTTGTGAAATATAAGTGACTTTCTATTAATATGGCCATATGTGCCACATCTTTTTGTTTCTTTGTGCTTTTAATATCTCTTTTTCTAAATAACATCATCAGACCCATCAAAATCTTTTGATTTTCTCCATATTGAAACAAGGTGGCTTTAAAATAGTGCATATGGAATTTAAAATGAAATGTAGATCTCATTTCCATATCACTGTTTTCTTTACTCTCTTTTTTTTTTTTTTTCTTCAGAAAACAGTCAAGGAGTCATTATATTTTCCAGCAAGCTGTCTTGTACACCCTGAAGGGAATATTATAAGATTAAATGCAGAGTAGCATTCCTCTAGCAAGGTGAATGTTTCTCATTACAGAGATCCCTAGTTGATCTCCTAAATATAATTCCCTGTAATAATGTGAAACTTCTGAATTATTTATTGTTTCATATTAGATCAGGAGTATAATTTCTGAAAATAAATTTATTGTCATGAGCAAATCAGCTTATGAAGGTTATCTATAACTGTGGAATGAAAGAGAACAGATGCTGTGTTTTGTAAGACTATCTATTGTAGCTACTTTTTGGCTTTTAGGAGGAAGCTTTAAATGTGGGTTTAAAAATTGATGAACCATGAGTCTGTTAATGTGCAGGCTTGGAGTCAAAACACTCTGCGTCTTTACTATTTTATTCATTTGAATAAAAACATCTTTGAGTGAAGATCCGTGACTGCCTGTGACCCTCTCTGCCTACCCATGTTACAAGGGTCACCTGGGCACCTGGAGGTGTAGATGGGAGTGCAGAAAGTTAACTCTTAGCATGGTAATCCTAATGCACAGACCACAGATGACTTGATGATGCCACTAGTACTTCACAAACCAGTGAGGTGCCCATGAACTTTTAATTGAGTCTTCTCAGAAATGACAGGCGTCTTTTACTTCACACAATTCCCACTCCTCCAGATGCTGAATTCAGTGGGTCAATGCGTCCCAAGCTTCCAGTTCCATTAGATTTTTTCCTTGCCTTGCGTGTGCGCCTTCTGCCAGGGTCCCTGAAGTGATCTTTTCCAGGTGCTTGTTCCTCATGGCAGTTCCCATTCAGTGCTGGATCTCTTTCATGTGCAGCAGAAATAACAAAGGGGAAATACTGCTGAGTGTCAGGCCATGTCCATAGAGGGCACTGGTCTTGATAAAGATGGAGGTTCCCATTTAGCTTCTCCTGAGTACAGCAGTCAAGGTGTGTAGGGAAATTTGAGCATCGGAGGGAGCATCTTTATGATGGGTGCAAACTTCTCTCCTGTTTTTCTTGTCTCTGCTTTTTCACAGTATGGTCATCGTCTCTTTGCATATTGGTGTACGTTTTCAGTTTCCCCATACTTGAGGAACAGCAAACTGTGTGACTCCCTTCTGTTTGCCATGAGAGGAGGCAGGCAAGGACAGAAGTTTTGGGTTCTCTTGTCAGAAATAGAGCCCACTTTCTGTACATGTCTCAGCACTAGCAATCAGCTTGCGTTGCGTGGCATCTTCTCAGGGCGTTCCTCAGAAGCGGTTAATAGCTGCTTGTTAACAAGTCACATGTACAACTGTGTTTCAGCTCAATAGTAAAATAAACAGTGGTGTACAAAATCAGACTGATTTTTGGGCTGACATACAGCACTGAGAAACCTATAGAAACTCTTCTGCAGAATGGCTTCTTCTACAAAACCTCGGCTATTTTGTAGATCAGGCATTTAATGTTAAATGTTAACTGTGTTAGACTGAGGGACTCAGCAGGTAAAGTGTCTGTCTCCTGTCTTGCACAGAGGTTTAAGTCACAGTTGAAGTTTCAATTAACGGGACCTCATGGTTTCCTGCTGTGACTCTAATGGATAATGGTTCACATTAAAAAGAACTAAACATAATTTAGCACATTTTGCTGCAGATGGCTGTCTATGTTGAAGAGATGGCCACCTGGTGACTGTATTATTTTTCACCCCTGAAGAATGGTTGCTGAGGTCAAGTCTTCAATCATTGGCCAGGACGTGGAGAGGCACTTGTGCTGTGACTCTGCATGCCACCTGGCCTCTCTAATTAACGACTACTATCTTCTGCTTTGATAGCCCCTCTGCCTTGGTATAAACAAAATTCAGTATGATTACAAACATCCCAAAATAATGAATGCTTTCTGGATCTGAGAAGGAAAATGTGGTGATTTTTAGCTTTGTTCATTTTGGTTTTTAATTAAAAATATAGAAGTGAAGAAAAAAAATATTTTGTTCTGTTCCTGCCTTTAAGTATACCTCTGGGGATTGATATAAAGTTGAAATCATGCCTGAAACATTGCAGCTGAGCTGGAGCAAGCAACTGCAGAACTCCTATGTGCAGCAGTTTCCTTAGCTGACTTCTAAGTTGTGAAAGATACTTCCAGCCCATCCATGCAAGAATTTTGTTACAAAATGTTTTAATTGTGAACAATTAAGTAGTTAGCTATGAGTAAAAAAATGTATTTCGTCTGTTCTTGTGCATCTTAATTTCTCATTCTGGTAAAGCTTTGAGTACAAATTCCAGCAGAAGAGTTTACATAATGCATGTGAAAGACCTTTCTTGTTAATATTAAAATACAAAATTATAATTTCAGCATCAAGCTGGGAAATGATTCATTATTTGGATAATCAGAGAAACAAAGATGTGCCAGCTTGGAAGTATTATGATCCTTTTTGTGAGATTCATTAAATGGAGCCCCTGACTTCTAGAATCCATATCACTGTTCTCTGTCTTCGGGGGATTAAAGTCTGTTATAGATTATATTTCATTCAACCATAGTGGATTAGTTGCAGTTTCTACCTTTTAATTAAACAGCTGCTGTAACCAAACACAAATTTGAATTATTTAAGAGTCCACAGTATTTTAAGCAACTCATAGTGCTCAGATTTTTTAATTATATGAAGCTATACATTTTTTATGATGATGGCTTTAGTCAGATCAATTGACAGCCACTAAAAACTTATCCTTTCTAAAAGATTAAAGTATTTTTCCAGAGCATGAAAATATTTCAAGTAAATTAAAAAACAAGGCTATCTAAGAAAATGTCTGTGTCACCTAAATTTGCCTTGTGGCTTTTGACCAAATGTTTGGGGTGTTTTTGTTGTGTTTAACAGTATTCTGTGGCCCTAGTGTGTTGTCCATTTACAATGTGCGTCTCGTTATATCCAAGTGTAAACACTGCAGTGATGTTTAAAAGGTGGTAATTGTGCTAGATTAATGAGCATCATGCTCAGATCAAAACATTATGGTACTGGGGATTTAAGCGTCAAAATGAATATACATTTAGGAGTTTTGCTTTGTATGAATAACAGCAGTGAATACACAGAATATTTCTTTATGACATATTTAAAGCAAATCAATCAGTCAAGTATCTGTTATCAGCAACAATTAATTTGTACAACTGAAATAATTCTTTACACATGGTTAAGGTTAAGGCTCGCTTTTTCCTTTCCTGGAATAAGAGTGGCTCAATAACTCAGAGTATATATGAACGCTATATATCCTAAAAAGATTCTTAGAGCGATTATAGAAAAACTCACTTGTTTTGCCTTTTATTGTGTAACCTTATGCTATAGATTGTACATCTGTCTTTAATTTGTTAAGATGCTAATTGATGTAAAACAGTTTCATGGCTGAATTTCTTGGGCCAAAAATACATAGGGTATGAACAGTAATTCACCAGCTAATGGTGGTGTAGAAATTCCTATGTTTGTGCACATATATTAGCATTTAATATTTGTGATCCTCAGAAATGGTGACGAGCACAATGAATAGAAAGGGGTGTTTGCCAATAGAAGGTTGGTTGTAGGTGTCTAGGAAGACCCTTCCATTAAAGGCGAAACTGTCTAACTTAGGTAGCAGTGATGCCAAGAGCAAAATGACTCTCATAGATCAATGTGAGGAAAATATAGTGAACCACATGAAAATACTGTTGACAAAATGTGATTAAAGACATTAAAGCCAATTGGAACGCACCTTTGTTATATACATCACATTAACATTTGGGGTTTGTTCATCGCTGAATGGAAGTGCCCATAAAGGAATTTATAAGCTATGGCACATGGTGTTAAGCTCAGTGAGCTTTAAAGAATGCTTTTGTTGTCACCAAGGAAAATAATAGTTAAACTCAAGTATTCTCTGCTTACAGTGCCTCGCTTCTACAAGGCATGAGCAGAATTCAGCGATGAGGCTGCAGTCACTGAGGCTTATGAGAATGTAACCTGCATTCAGTGAAGAAATCCTCAGTATGTATTAAGCATTATACTTAAAGCAAGGGGCAGGATGAATCTTTATTTAGGAGGGAACAGGAATAACCAGAAAAGGACTAGGAGAAAAACTGTTAGCATAAAAATGAAAAACTCACAAGATAGTTCTTTTTACTAAGCAAATAGGAATGAGATAGCTGGTTAGTCTTCTTAAAATGAAGAATGGCTTTAACAGGTAAGGCTTTTCTTAATGGCTAATACATGAATTCTATTTTAAAAAACCAAAACAAAACATGTGAAGGTGTGTAAGGCTTGTATGTATTGGAATTTTGGAGATTACACAAAACACTGAATTCTTAAGCCTTATGGTAAACCTGAAAACCTTATGTGTGACCTGTAAAGATTAAATCCCAGATATCTAAGAGGACCTTGTATTTGCAATGTCTAACAAGAGGAGTTGTAAACTGGACTTCTGATTTTTGGGATGTGAAGTTAATGCTGGACTGAATGTGGATAGAGAAAACTATCAGAGGTGGACACAGGGGAAATCCAGGTGATTGAGGGTCATGCATGAGTTAGAGGAAAAATCTGAAAAGGCAATGCTGAAATTTTAATCAGAAGTGCCTAGAAACAGTCCTCAGAAGGGTGTTCTGGAAATAAAGACAGGCTAACAGGTAAGTAGCACCAAGCTACCGATGCGTGCCTATGAGCTTGCTCAAAGACAACGTGGATTCTCATCAGAACCAGTTGTGTACGTTTGAGAGAGAAAGGGCAGAACTGTGCATAACAGGAATAGTCCCTGACCTTTGTGATGGGGAGTCTGATCTCGCTTTGACTGGACACGGGCAAGTCCCTATAGTAACCAAAAGCCTTATTAATGTCACTGGATGGGCAAATATTTGTCCAAGATCTACAGCTTGAGCAAGCGGAGCGTCTATCAGGTACTGTTGCTGAAAAGGACTTTTGTGTCAATGCAAAGTGAGAAGACAATGAAAATAGCCAATGTTTGCCTCTGTTAAGTTTTTTAACATACTTTTTATTGCTTAATGAGCAGTTTTTGCCCTTTTACTTGTTCTGATTACCTAGTTAATGCAAATGCATTAATGTTCTAGTAAGATACAAAGTAATTACTGAAATGTTTGCCATTATTACTTTAAAATAATTTAATTTACAATTTAAAAATATTATTTCACCAGCCTGGCAGACAGCTTTCATTTTTTTTCTCTAGCACTAAAAAGAAAACAAAGTAGCAGACATGATTGATATTATGAGCTACATTCTTCCAAGTTTATTTTTAATACATGAATCTCTGAGAAGACCTCAAAATAGCAGTTAAAAATCCTTATTTCTGCTTTTTTACTGGCTTGTTTTTTCTAAAATGCTGCCATCGAGTACAAAAGAAGTCAATAGTTTTTTTTTGTTTTGTTTTTAAATCAGGCAGGCTGAAATACTGCTTATTAAGTTTTGTCTCAGAAAGAAAGATTTCAGTCAAATTCTCAAGGTTAGGTAAGGTGGATTTTATGATAAAATGACTATGAAGCCTGGTGGTTGTAATCTCTAGTAACACTTACCCTCGGGGTACTTAATCAAGAAGCTCTGGAAATGGGTGCATCATGGAGGTCTTGGAGGATCCAGCCTGCAACCTGTGTCACCATAGCATTACTCTCTCACAAGTAGTATGTGTCCTGTTTCCTTAACTTCAAAGAATTATAAAGCCATATATTTCCCACCTCTTCAAAATGTGAGTGACACACCTTTGCTGACACCCATCATTCTGACCCTATTTTACTTTCTTTAGTGTGCTGAACCTGAATGTTCTCTGAGGTCCCAGTAAAGTTTAATTATTTCATCAGTCAGGGATACTGTTATCTTTAATTTTTCTTGCTCATATAGTAGAATTTGTAAGAAGGCAAATTAAAGGATGCTTCAGGACGAAAAGAAATAGGGAAACTTTTGGGCTTCTGCCAGAGGGCAATGACTTTACACATCAGAAGAGGAAAAGTGATTGCTCTGGGCTTAGTTATCTGTTTCTTGACTGTTTAACGTATGACATGCCTAAAGAGAAGCTAGAAACTGATATGGCCAGATTGGGAAAGCATGTGGAGTTTGTTGACTACAAAGTAATTTCCTTAAGAAAAAACCTCTTATTTGATATTCTGAAATGGTCCAAATGTGTTTCCATGTTCGTTTGCTGATAGATAAGAAAGTAAATGCAGAGCTTTCTTAAGTCAACATAGAAACTAATTTTATTTAAATTAGTTTAAATTAATTTCTGTCAAAAACAATTAAAAATGAATAAATATTTGGAATACTAAAATAAAAATTATCTTTTTTTTCACTTGAGATTACTTTGTGGTTGGGATGAGGGAGCCTGGGGTTTGAGTTAAGAGTTTGAAGGTTGTGCAATTTATAGAATTTCCTGGAAGTTCCTTGTTAACTCGTAACTGTAGGAAAATGAAATCCAGGATCCTAAGTCTGAATTCCAATGTATCAATTCACATTGCCCTAGCACGGGGTGAGTCTGCACACTTTCAAGTTTCTAGCTCTGAACAGCAGAGCTCAGAGGGTCGTGATCAACGGGGCAGAGTCTGGATGGAGGCTTGTAACTAGCAGTGTCCCCCAGGGGTCTGTGCTGGGTCCAGTCCTGTTCAACATATTCATCAATGACCTGGATGGTGGGATAGAGTGTAACCTCAGCAAGTTTGCTGATGATACCAAGCTGGGAGGAGTGGCTGATACACCAGAAGGCTGTGCTGCCATCCAGCGAGACCTGGACAGGCTGGAGAGCTGAGCCGAGGGGAACCTGATGAAACTCAACAAGAGCAAGAGTAAGGTCCTGCACCTGGGGAGGAACAACCCCCTGCACCAGTACAGGCTGGGGACTGAACTGCTGGAAAGCGGCTCTGCTGAGAAGGACCAGGGAGTGCTGGTGGACAGCAAGGTGACCCTGAGCCAGCAACGTGCCCTTGTGGCCAAGAAGGCCAGTGGTATCCTGGGGTGCATTAAAAGGAGTGTGGCCAGCAGGTCGAGGGAGGTTATCCTCTGCCTCTACTCTGCCCTGGTGAGGACACATTTGGAGTCCTGTGTCCAGTTTTGGGCCCCCAGTTCAAGAAAGACAGGGAACTACTGGAGAGAGTCCATCTGAGAGCTACGAAGATGATCAGGGGAGTGGAGCATCTCCCTTATGAGGAAAGGCTGAGAGACCTGGGTTTGTTCAGCCTGGAGAAGAGAAGACTGAGGGGGGATCTCCTTACTGCTTATAAATATCTAAAGGGCTGGTGTCAGGATGATGGGACTGGACTCTTTTCAGTGGTGCCCGATGACAGGACAAGGGGCAATGGACACAAGCTGGAACACAGGAAGTTCCACCTGAATATGAGAAAAAACTCCTTTCCTGTGATGGTGACAGAGCAGTGGCACAGGCTGCCCAGGGAGGCTGTGGAGTCCCTTCCCTGGAGACATTCAAAACTCTCCTGGACGCGGTCCTGAGCCCCCTGCTCTGGGTGTGCCTGCTGAAGCAGGGGGGGTTGGATGAGATGATCTCCAGAGGTCCCTTCTGTGATTCTATGAACTCCCAGGCTCAAAAACCTTGGCATGTGAGTGGCCTATTACAGAAAGATGCTTTGATTTTAGGTTTTTCTCAAGTTGAAAAATGAACACAACTGGGAATGCAAAGAGTAGGGCAGTCACTCTCACTCCCCTTTTGTCTAACAAAATGGTTTCCCCTTTCCATAGAACTAAAGGGAAGGAATTGGCTTTCCACTTAAAACACGTGTCTCCCTCTGTAACTCAGAAGGGTCATTACTGAAGGATAACAATACATGGATTAAAAAAAAACAAAAGCGCGTTAGTGAGGACAACTGTGAATTCAACCAACCTCTCTGTGTCTTTTTGGAAGTGCATTATCCTCTAATAGAGAGGTTGTACAACAGAGATGCATCAATTGCAACAAAGCAAATTTAACCTAATTTCTGTTACCTTCTTGCAAGATTGCCCGCATTTCCTTTAATTGAACCTAGGACCATATATGTACACTTTATAAGAAAAGCTGTTTGCAGTTTAAGTCCTCAGGAGGTCACACCCTGGTAGTTCTCCCTGCTTTTGTCTGGGACATGCTGCACTGAGGCGCTTGCGACCTTGACATAGATATGTCCTGTCCTCTGGCCTAATCCTCATGGATTTTACTTGCCCAAACTCTGAGCATTGCCATGGCAAAGATACGAATGTTGCTATGGTTGTTGCAGAAGACAGAATAATCTTGAAATTTTGTTACTTGTAGCTTAGACAGTTTTGGTCTCGAACTTTTCCAACTGGGTACTAACACATCATGTTTACATTTATTGGCTGCAGTTTTTGACTGAATTTACTGATTTTTGCTGCAGTGTGGTTTCACTGGTGTCAGTGAAGGTGTGTGTATGTGTGAATGGCTGTGCGGAGGTGAACCAGCCCATCTCTTGTCCTTTAGCTTGGTAGCTCCATCAGAGAGCACTTTGTTAAATGAACACTTCAAGTTTGTATGTTCAGTTTTTTCCCAGAGAATATGTGCCTTGGTTACATTGTTGGAATCCAACTTGGGAATCTGCTGTCATGCAATAAAAAGGGTGTTTGGAGCAGTGATGACCTTTAGAGTTTTGGGTCTGTATGTGATCGCGGTTTGTGTTTCCACTGAGCAGATTATTTAGCCTTTAGGCTATAGTTTCTCTGAATGTAATGTGTTTTTTTCCTGAATACCAAAAAACTTAGCATGGGTGTTTGCATCTGGACTTTCAGATAAAAATCTCCATGGAGTACCATCAATGGACATTGTATGGAAATTTTATATGGTTTTTTTTTTTAACATTTGTGTATTTTTCTTTAAAACAATAGGTGCTGAGGCCTTCCTCAGACCTGTAAAGACTGTAGCAGCTGATGCTCAAACTAGCTATTCAGTAGTGCCATTAGGGTTAACCTAGTGCTTTACCACAACAAGCATATTTTAAAAGGAATACAAGAAAGAAAAACAAGAAAGAAAGATGACTAAATATTGTTGGCACTTGAATAAAACAAAAAACATAGAGTAATAATTTCCTCAGTCCCTGCAGTCATTCTTGAATTTTTAATATTGCTTTGTTTATTGTACCTTTACATTGCAGTCATGTTGTTTACCAAATAATTTCAGGCCATTGTAGTTGCAGAATGATGGCTTCCCAGAGTCACATTTTCCAGACATCAATATGTGGTAGGAGCTTCTGGCTGGGTTCTGTTCCTGGTTGATTCATTTGATTGTAGGCTGTCAAGTTTGGGGATTTTTAAATAATTTTTTCAATTGTGAGGTTACAAATGAGTCATTCTGAAATGTTTCCCTTTTGCTGTTTTTAATGTCTGGGAAAAGTAAATCTAAAAAGGTCTTTATGGTTTTTTCTCACTCCTTTATTACCAGTTCTTAGAAGTGAAAGCCCTTTTACAATTACTTTTAAGGTATCATTAAGGCCCTGTAAATATATTTAATCAAATGTTTTAGAAATTGTATAAAGTACAAGCTGTACACACATTTCAAAGGCAAAATCATATTATTAAGATTGGGTTGTACTCCCTTATTTTGGCAGCAGGACCCAGAGAATCTCATTTTAGTCTCTATTCTGCCTAAAGGAGCATAAATGACCTAGCCCAGCAATCACAGGTCCACCTGGCCTTGTTTCTGAAAGGGGCCAGCAGAACAGCGCAAGTAAATACTCAGGTTTCCCCACAATACTTTCCAGCGTCCTGCAAGGATCTTTCTTTAGTACTGTAGCTGAGTTATTTGTGTTGTTGAAGGAGAGAACATTAATGGTCATAAACTGTACCTCTGCAAAAAAGGGGAAATTACACATTCGTGTTCACAGTAGGAGATGCCTAACCAAAGTCACTGATTGTACTTTTAATTTAGCTCCATTGTCTTGATGGGAGACATGATGTTTCCACTTGTCTCTATACGAGACACCGTTTTCACTTAGGTGCTTTTGACACTTTCTACTATATTTCAAGTGTACAATATGTGTAGGCTGTATTTTATGCTTCTGCTGCAGTGTCTTTTACTAAGAGAAATCCAAGCACTGTGGAGACGGATAGCTAAACTGCGTAATCTCCCTGTAGCATACTGCATCCTACTACTTGTATACCAGGTCCTATATTCCTTGATCAATTTTCACAGTCTTTACAAAAGCAATTTTCCTTTGACCTATATAGGTGTTTGCTTGAGTGAAAAAGGAGTTCAGATGCCAGATTCAGCTCACTCATGACTGAGATGACGAGTAGACTAAGAATGTATTACACTTAGGGTTATCATGTTGCAAAGGTAGATTCTAGTTTTGCTTAGATATTTAATTTGTAAGCTCACGCCTAATTTTTAGGGAAATAGATATATGTTAACTGTTAGGAAAATTAAAGTTAATACTCTTTCTTTTCTCAGATTATATGTAGGACTGTGACAACTATTCTACTCCAGTGAGTTTTCTATTGAATCCATTGATTGGGATAATTTGCTGGAATGTTTTTGACCAGCTAAGGCAAGAACCTCTGGACTGTTTGCTCTGACCTGAGCATCCTTTTATAATTGCAAGAGCAGATGGCTATTCTAAGATCATAGTTGATTCTTAGATTTTCGGACTAGAAAGGACCTTCAAGATAAGGTAGTCTGCTCTTTTATGTAACACAGGGAGTGGATGGGTCAATGTGTTACCAGTGGCAGCCTCTTCAAACACAAAATTGATTGATATGAGTTTGTTTTCTAGGCTGGAGCATGGTACAAAGCATCTCCTTAAAGAAGATGGGCAATTTGTATTTAAGCTTTTGTGAAAGAAATTATGCATGCAAGTAGAAATCTATACACTATGCCTATGTAATTGGAACAGTAACATAAAATTACATTAAAGGCAGAAATTCATTATCATGCAATGTAATCAGGTACTGCAAGCTCCTGGTCATTAGTTTTAACATTTAGGAAGGAGAAATCATAGTTCAGGAAGTTGCACAGAAAGAGCAATCTCAAAGAGAGCTTAAAAGTATCTGCAACTAATCTAGCACAAAGAATTAAGTATTTCTCAGAAGATATTATATATAAAGAAGTGAGAAATGCAAAGGAGTGGTGAACAGCAACCAGGCATATATGTCCATCATGAATCCTCATGATAGCAGACAATCATCCCCAAAAGAACCTTAAAGGTCATTGATAAAATCTTAAAAATCAATTTTCTGAGCATCATAGAATAACTGAAAGAAAATCAAAGTGTACTTAATATGCTGAGGTTGCTTAACACTGGATAAGGCTTTTGCACCTGAATATAAAGTATGCTGAAGTCTGACAGAGGAATATTCCTGTAAACTTGCAAATACATATTTAATAATCAATACATGATGTTATACATTTATCGTATGAAAAAACAGCTGCCACAGAATGTCCTCGGTACTTCTGAAGGGAGCCTATGAATCCTTCTTCATCTTTCTGATTAGAGTGAAACCAGACATAGTCATTATAACTGTCTGCAAATGAATGCTTTTAAATATACCTGCTCTTTCTCTGGCTCAAGTCTTCTCTGGCTTATTTTAATCTTTATCCATATCTTGGTCAGGCAGAATAAGGATGTTTCTTTTTTTTTCTGAGATGGCTTACAGGTACTGGAGAACCTTTCAGCTTAAAGAGGAAGAACTGACCTAGTTTACAGAATGTTATTTATCTCTAAGGGGTTTCTCCTTATTTGGTGTCTGCCATATGATGAAGAATTTTGTCATAGATGCTATACTTTGATCAGAAGTCACAAACGGAGCATAAAATTGATTATCTTTTGTGGAGATATTGGAATTTTTGTTCTTGTGAATAATGTTGGTAGTTAACAGTACAATACCAAATATTTGGTATAGCAAGAAACTTTAATACAGACTGTAGAGAACTACTGAAAGGAAGAATCGTCTTTCTTTTAGCATCTCTAGGCATTTTTAAGCCTCGGTTCATCAATTCATACTGCTTGAATATAGGTAATTACCAGGTAGAACAGGGCCAGTCATTAAAAAAGTATTAAGCATAAGCAATATTTTGCTTTCTCTGCTTTGAAATATTTCATGTGCTTTCTCTAGGGCAGTAGAAGCTACCTCATATAAAATCTCTGGTTTAGCCCCAAATGTAAACAGTTTTAAAACTAAAAATGTGAGAAGTTTATAAATTACCTTATCCTTACACTTGAATTCCAGCTGGAAATACAAAGAGGGACAGATAGACTCAGACATTGTCCTCATGGCTTTCCAACTTACTTTTCAGAACTTGCTCCCCCTTGTTTTATTTGAGCCAATTCTCTCAACATTTTAGATAACCCACTCCTTTTTTCCACAACTATCAGAATAAATAGCTTCAGGTCCAGTCAGTACAGTATCTTGTATCTGCTTCTGGGCATCCCCAGTTGTTTCAGAGAATGGTGCAGTAAGTAGTTGTCTTGGTGTAATTCCAAATAGGCATGAGATTTTAAATAATTCTGTATTTTTTTGTTACCACTAAGTATTTTGGCTATCCCTGTTAGCCATGTAGCTAGTCCGTGCCCTCTCTGACTGTGGTTAAATTACTTTTTCAAATATGCCTGCTGGAAGTGCAGCCTGGCTTTTCGCAGTGGGGCAGCAGAGCCGGTGCAGTTTCACTACGCCAGTGGCACAGTTGTGCTGCTCAGTGAAGATGTGTGATGGGGAAACAGGTCCCTGGAGGAACACATGAGTTGGTGCTGTGCCATGGACATTGTTTCCTTCTAGGATATGTGTTGGGGAAGAGATATGTCTAGGTAGGAAGCTTCTTTTTTGGTAAACATGCTAGCTTGATGTTTGAGCCATGCATAAACGGGGAGTTTGCTCCTGGGAGAATGTGTTACTTCTTGTTTGCCCAAGTGTCAAAGCTGTTGAGTGGTTAATGAAATGCAGTGTCAGCGGCGCCTTTAGGAACGGGAAGTTTAGAAACAATAGTGATTCTACTGATGCATGTTCTCCTCTCTTCAGCTAAACATGCTTCAAGTGAATGATAGCTAATGGGGTTGGGGAAAGTCTGTTTTTTACCTGCAGATGCATTAAACACTATGTACGGTGGGGTCAAAGACATGGGAGCAATGGAGGTTGCCAGAAAATTCATAACATCAGAAACACCGTGTATGTCAGGACGTAGTTAATGTTAAAATGACTGATTCAGTCTTTGACTTCTTCATGCTATACAAGTCCTCAAATAAGTGAGATATGGAAAGAATTAAAAGAAAGCAAAACAAAACACTGGTCCATTAGCACATGTAACAAAGTGGGAAAAGTTATCCTTTTATATTGACCTGTAAACCTATCAAAGAATTCCAGGCAATAATTCATCTCTAGCTGCCACACAAAAATATAATCAAGAAATATAGTGTCAGCTTCCTAGAAGGACACTAATCTTTAAGACAGCAACAATAAAAAGGGCAAGGAAGAAAAAGAATGGTTGATGTATGAGTAACCTGCAATATATTGTACATGCTGGATTTTAAAACCAGTTAGATCGCAGAAGGCATATATACCAAAGCCAAGATTTTCAGGAAGAGGAGCCTAAATCCTACTTGGATCTCAGTGTGTGCTAATGATTGCGCAGTGCTTCTGAAAATCAGGCAAGCTTCGATCTGAAAATCAGACTCAGACCTGAGTCTGTATTTATCAACCTAAATTTTAGTTTTTCCTATATTTTTAAAGTATCATGGACTTCATAACTCTGCACATACACAACTGTGTTTGTCTAGTTGACACAGAGGACTTACCAAGAATCAGGACTCATTTGAGTCAAGCACTGCCAGTGGCCTGTTGTGGTATTTTGAATCTTAAAAGGGATGGAAATGCCCAGTGAAGTGGCTATAAATGCATCTGTTTCGGAGACTGAATGACAGTGAAAAGAACAAGAGGAAAAAGTCAGGCTGAGTATGGCATAATGTCAGGGTAACTCCATGCCAGGCTGAACTTATATCCAACAAAGGCCCTGGGCACATGTATGTGCTTCAGAAATAGAAGTGGTGCGAACAGCTTAGCTATAAAACATTTTGTGTGCGGTGAGTACAATTCAGTTACCTTTGAAGTATCATAGTGGTTGGAGTGTTTAACATGGGGGAAGTTCAAGAATGGGTACAGACTTCCCCCTTCTATTAAGGGTTTGAAGCTTCCAGTGCTTATCTCTGTTTCTCTTTGCCCCCTGACAGTCTGCTTTCCCTTACCGCTGGTGCAGTCTGGTGCCAGTCCTCCTGCATGGTTCAGCATGTCATCTTATTTTCTATCCTCTCACCTTTTTCATTAATGAGAGATTTCTGAGGTATATATTTTAGTCCCCTTTATTCAGCCAACTTGGTGCTTCCTGTGCATCAAAAAGTGCTGGCAAGAGTCTCAACAGTAAACAGTGGACTGTTGCCAAGGTGTTTTCTTGAAGAGGTTGACCTGATGCTACCAAAATGTATCACACTGGCATGGTATGCGGGCGTGAATTTAATAATACATGTGTAGGATGAGTATTTACTCCTTAGATTTATTTGAGATATTTAGTTATCTAGTTTTATTGAGTACAGTCATTTGCCTCCAACCATGTAAGCATAATGCAATCTAGTGTACTTAGGTGCTTTGAATGAAGCCATCTGAAAACATCCAGTCAGCCAGCTGGATTTCTGAAAAGAAGTGAAGGTG
This sequence comes from Phalacrocorax aristotelis, assembly GCF_949628215.1. NCBI lineage: Eukaryota > Metazoa > Chordata > Aves > Suliformes > Phalacrocoracidae > Phalacrocorax > Phalacrocorax aristotelis. The sequence continues at coordinate 10,242,447 of NC_134281.1, forward strand.
TAATATTCTTAAAATTTTAACTACTTGCACAGAGGCTAAAACTATTTTAGAACCAGCAGAGATTACTGCATCTTTGTAGAAGTGTACAAGAGCTAGATACATTGCCTCCAGGCACAACAGATGGAAAGCACCCGGCAGAGGAATTTGGGAAGAGTAACCAATACATGTTTTGCAGGTATTTTTGTGCTCTTTGTTCCCTTCAATTTTTCCCAGTTTTGTCAGTTCCTTGCATTTCAGGGCAGCCAGAAAGGGAACACTGTGTTAATCTCTAACTTAAACAAACAAACAAATGTGGCTATTTTATTTTTTTAAAAAATTTTTATTTTCTCTACCTCTGAGGTGTCATCTTCCTCTTTCTTGCTTAGCTGTCATTTCTTGGCCTTTACTCCTTGCAGAGAGAAATGCTTTAGTCTTCCAGGTGTTGCTGACCAAACCAAATACTACTGGCACGCTGACATTTTTCTAGCAGCCAAAACCATGCTAACCATCAACCACGTTCTGTGCTAACAACAGTGCCCAGCAAGCAGAGGGTGGAGGAAACTCACATCACTCTGATTTACACCATTTTCTTATCTGTGCACTAGAATCACAAAATTTCTCACTACCTATTTCCCTGTAAGCATGGAAGTGGAAGTATTTACAAGAGAAGAGTAATAGAGGCTGTGGTGCAGTTGTTGCATTTACGCTTTACCTATCTAGACTCTTCCATGGTTCCTCAATCTCATCTTTTTACCACTGATAGTAAAAATGCTGTTGTTGCTGTGCCTAGGGTTTCACCCAGAGCACATGTGATGTTGTCTTAGTTGCACGGTATTATCACTAAGTGACCCTGAATCCAGTGTAGAGGCTGTCTAAGAGCCTGCTAGCCCTCTGTTCCCTGCTACAAAAACCAGCTGAGGTGCCTCTCTGGACTCCACAAGCTTAAACAGATTTTGCCAGAAACAATGCTCTGTTGAAAATGCATTGATTTAAGGAGTTATACCTAACACTGCTTTCTTCACTAAGCATCTGGAGAAATGCTTTTGTAAAGGAGAAATCTAACAATCTTGTTGCAGGACTTTGAAAGATAATTGATTTGTCTACCATAAACTAATGTCTCTTATTCATTCCTGTTGAAAGATCACAAATCTTTATTCAGTGTGAGCTAGTTCTTATGTAAATTGTAGTAAATAATATATGAATGTATAGGCCATCTAATGTAGGACTGTACAGTGTTTGGTTTTGAAGAATTGTGCACACTTCCCAATGCAAAGGCATAAAGGAGGAGGGAGGAGCAGTTAGTATTTCATATCCACACACTGCAGGAAATAAAAGTTACAGCTCTAGTAAAATTCATATGCTAGACAACTGTAGAGTTGAAGAGACAGAGAATCCCAGAGGGTTAACTCCTCCTCACCTAAGCAAAGTAAATTATTTGACTTTTTGAAATGTCTTCTGAAATGTAATAAAATCTGAAGGGGGTAAGGATCTTCATCTCATTAATACAGGGTCCCAGCAAATGTCATTTTCTAAGCTGCTTTGGGAAATGGGATTCTTTTCAGATTTCAGCGAATAGTTCGCAGTCACAGTGCATTACTTTAGCAGCACATTTCTCTTCCTTACATATTACATGCAGCACAGTTTAAACAGTAGAGTAAGCTTATTTTGGCTTCATTCCTTTATATGAACAGAGAGAATTTTGATTTGCTATATATTTCACTGCTACTGTAGATTCCCTCTCCTTCTTAAATGGTAGTTTATTAAGATAAAGTGCTTTCTTATGTAGATGTATTGAAAGGACCTTTGATTTGGTTTAAATTAAATTTGATTCAATTAAAATGTAAGATAGATTGAAGCACTTTCATGAAGAGAAAATGAAAAAGGGTCTGTGAAAGAGAACCAAAGCTACAACAGACATGGAATCCAGAGATTGCTATCAGGTAGGCAGATTTTGAAAACTGGATACCAGAAACATTACTTTCAATGAAGAGTCTAACCTTGTAGTATCTAGGTGGAGTACACAAAGAACAAATCACGTGGCTTGTACCATAGGAAATTATCCAAAATGACTAAATGACTGGGTCAGGTCTCGTTAGCATTCAGCACCACTGCTCAGGCATGAAGAGAGAAAGAAGAAAAGAAACATGAAAGGAGAGATTAAAGGAGGGGAATAAGACAGGAAAAAAGGAAGGATTTATGAAAGTGTTATGAACCCACTCCTTTTTTCTTTGTACTCTCCTCGACCCACATTAAATCCATACACCAGGCCATTAGGATGTCCTCTGGACAGGGCAAAAGAAGATTGCCTGTAGCTCATCGGCACTGAAATCACTGCTGGAGACCTCTGAAAAGTTTGCCTTGGCACTGAACCTTCGAATGGTCTTTCGCCCTCACACGGAGGGGTTTATGAGCTGCCAGTAGAGTTTAGGGCCACCGTGAACTGTGAACTGTGGGCCTGGAGCCCAAGCATTTCACTAAAACAATTGTTCACTAAAATGTTAGTGCCAAGCACCCCAAACTGTGCTACAACAGTAGCCTGGAGAAGGAGTTGAGATTCTCCCTGTGAGCTGGCCCTGACTTCCAGCCCTGGCGAGGAAACTTTCCAAGGTGGGAGCCCTTATCCACTACTGCAAAGCCACCAATTTTTTCTACACAGACCATGTCACATTTAAGCAGCTTTTGGTCATTTCCAACACAGACAGAATTTAAATAAGTGGTCTTGAAATAGGAAGTATTTTATTTTATTCTGGACAGCCAGAGCTGCTTAGCCTTTTGCAAAAAGTTTAGAAAAGCTTTTTTTTTTTTTAATCCCCTTTTTTCTTTTTCTTTGCATATGTATGCTTCGTTTCAAACCTGGAAATGCCTAAAGGCTTTTGCATTCAGTAGCATTATATATGTATGATTTTTTTACCATTAAGTCATTATATGATTGTGAGTCACTATGATCAACTTAATGGTGACTTTGGTTTAGCGATACAATACTAACAGGCCACCAAAGAGACAGCTTGTTTTGTCAGTTATGTATAAACTGTCTTCCCATTTACATAACTGAAATTCTTAGAAATGCTTGAATATTTTTTTCAAACTGTCAAAGTTAAATATTTAAATTCTCGGCACTGCTTTAAAGATCTTATTTTCATCTTTCTGAGACAGAGTCACAAAGATCAAGTTTAATGTTAAAATATTGATTCTAGAAACGGTGATCTGTAAGAAAGCCAATTTCAACATTTTGTCTTGATTTAGTAATCGCATTTAGATATTTTGCAGTCTGCTTATTGCATGATATCACGTATCAAATGTAGTCATCTAATCATGTTAACTTATATTTTACATTTTTCATATTTATAAAGTTATTTGAACTTGCACAAATTTTTTCTCTGTGCTGCTTGGTGGCGGTTAATAAGGGTTTGTCCCTAATTTTGTATTAGGCACAAAGCATAGTTTTAAATATATACTTTTTAAAAGAAACACAATGGGATTCTGACTCCATTTGTAAGAGGAACGGAAACAGTAAAATTTCATTTTTAAAAAGAGCCACTAGATTGAGATATGTGTATATACACGTGCTGTTCTTGGAATAAGTGCACAGACACATACCTTTCTTAGGAAAACTCATAGTATGTTTTCTGAATGCACATTAGGAAGAATAAATAGGCTGTGGAAAAAACATATTAGGGGTTATATAGGTCCATAATATATAATGTGCATTTCTGTTAATTGATGTAGCCAATGTACAGTATAATAGCTGCGAAGGAACTGTTATGGTGCATGCTGTGAAGGCATATTAAAACGATACACAATAGTCATTTAAATTCTAATAAGTCCTTTAACATACAGCAGGATTGGATCTGAGAGTACCTCTATGATTTTCCTGCCTCAAAGGGACACATTGTATGTTTTTATTTCTGCAATATTAGTAGAAAAGACATTATGATCCCAAGTACTGCTAGTGTGTGGACTATACTACGTCTAAATGTATTGCTTTGGTGTCAGGCGATATGGGTTTATTTTAGGTTAAAGCAGGTTGAATAATCTTCATGCTTTTAGTATGAGCATCTAATCAGCAGTTTCTGATAGCACAGCGCTGTTAACTACTTTGAAGAGTCTTTGCTGTTGTGTATGATTCTTTTAAACAACTGAATACCTACTTGCCCATGTAATACAACGCATTTCAAGAATGTGAGATGTCCAGAGCTTTTGACCTTAGTAAATGCAATAACACTGGATAAAGAATTTTTCAATTACAAGAGACCAAAACTTGGTGGCTAGTGTAAAGTCAGATACAGTATCTGTGGCACAAAAGGAAAAATGGGCACTGAGCAATGAGAGAGGTTAATAAACAAAGGTAAATACAAAGGATGTTATTTGCCTTGTATAATCCTCTGCACAATAGTGTATCCAAAAGAATGTGATGCCCAGAAGCAGTGATCACAAATTAATCAAATATCACCTGAAAAGTAGAACTAGGGCTAAAAAGGGCAGAGCTAATAAAGCAAAGGGTCAGATAAAAGGAAGAATTGCATGTTGTTTGTTGATTAGAATACAGCAATAAAGATAAGGATGAAGAGTGTTTAAAAATTGCAGTAAGTTCATACCTTACAAAGAAATTCTGTGATATTTTTGTAGTTCATATGTTTTTTAAAAAAAATTCTCTTTAGGGATTTATACTGTAAAACCAAAGAACTAATCTTTTTACAGTCACACCATAAAGGAGACCTCCTAATCCTTGTCAATGACTGTGTATCCAGTTATTGTATTGGTTCAGAATTTTTTTACAAACTCCCCTGCAGCCAGGCTTGTCAAGGTACAAGATAGTCTTGGATGTCTTGAAACAGGCTGTAGAAATGCTGCTCTTTCAGTATGAAACACTGTATAGACCCTGTGAAAGTTCATCTAATGAATTTTATTTTATACTAAGGAACGGTTGCTACTTAGCTGTCACCTCCCATTTGTCTGGATTGCACCACACAGCAAGACTAGAAGTTCAAAGGTGTGTATCAGAATTTAGAGCAGTGGCAATTCTTCGAGTTGAGCTTATGGTAGACCTCCAGGCAAGATTTACAAACGTGTTTTCCTGGAGCTTGCTTTTCACACTCTTCAAATCATTAATAATTAGTTATGTTGTATGTGAAAAGCTTAGCTTGAGAATAATTTGTGCAGCAGCTGATCCTTCCTGCATTTGACCCCATTTTGCTTTTACTGAGTGGAAAGAGTCCAGTTTGCTGGATCAGTTTTAAGAAGACAAAAGGTAATTTGTGTTGGAGCGTGGGTCCAGTCCAAGGTGACATTTTCAGAGTCCTACTCTGAAAATACAAACCCTGTCTCCATACTTGAATTCACAGGAGAAGTGGCCCACATCTGCTGGAAACATGTGCTGGTAGCAACACGCCTGGACAAGAATTTTGCCTACCTCGAACAAGCTAATTTCCAAGCTGTGACACTCACTTCTGATTGGAAAGAAGGGAAAGGTCTTTGCTGGTCTCTAATGATGCCTGTCCTCTCCTGTCACTTTCCCTTCTGTGTCTTGTCTTTCCTCCTACAAGTTCTTAACTTTTATTAGGATAACGTTGAGGATATTCACAGAAGATGTCTTCCACAAATGTCGGACACTGAACAATCCTTTGTGTTGCCTTTTTGTTTCTGCTCTGGGGACAATCCACAAATGGGGCTTCTCACTCTCATTTTAAAAAAAAAAGAAAACCAAATCAAAACTCTTTGCAGTTCTAGCTATTTCTGTTGTCCCTTCTCTTATGGTCCAACAGAGTTTTTCTGCTTTATTTTCTGCCCTGCTGTTATGCAAGCTGCCAAGCATTACCACCTCTGTCTAAAAAAGAGCTGATATCACATGTGAAGGGGAACAGGCAAGTGCTTTCTACCCAGCAAGCAGCAGAATGGAAAAGGGATCACCATGGCAGCAGTGTTATTAAGTGCAAAGCCACTTTTCAATCATTTTCGTTATATACGAACTCCCCAACAGTATTCTTTTCCCCTAAAGGTGGCAACTGTATTGCAAGCTGGCTGCAAGGCACAGATGCCAGGTTCAGAAATGCATTAGAGAGTTAGCTTTGAACCCAATAAAAATACTATCTTGTAAGAAAGATCTCTCCTCCAGGCTCTAGGTTGGTGCAGTGAAGGATGTGGACACAGTTTATGGGGCTGCTGTCAGCTTACGTGACTGATGGGTTGCCTCCCCATTCAGGTAACATGGGGTTTTTTCTTGTCAGGTGATTGTCAGTGCCTCTTTTTTTCAGTGAGACACAGCAGGGAATAAGCTCATGAGTGAGACACCTTAGGAGCTAGCTGCACGAAATGCACTTAGATTTCTCATAAAGTCCTGGAACTGCAATAGGTTTGAGATAATTACACCACTATTATGCTTGATTGCTTAAATATACTTTAAGAATTCATAAACAAGCATAGAATCCTCATGAAATAATAATGAAATAAACATAGCAGATGCATATTTCCATTTCAAAATTAGGTGAGGTGCCTTTGAGTTCAGTTTGTCATTAATTTTACTAAAATACAGTATATGTAATTTGGCTATTTAGATGCAACATGCTTCACTGTGCATTCTGGCCTACTTCGTATACATTGCCTGAACGTTACTCACACTCTATCCCCTTCTCTGTGTCTCATTGCATATTTCAGGAAGACTCTGCTGTGTGTGCATATGTCTGTTATGCTGCTGTTTCTTAGTTACTCTTGAGCACTTTATTGGCTCAGACTTTAGACTGAAGCAGCTGTGCAACCTGAAGGATATGTGTTACCAAATCTACAGGAAAGTGCATGATCTCATTCTGTCCATACTTCCATACTGCCAAAGCCTATGCCAAAATGCAAAACAGTGGGCTGTTTGGCTCCATCCCTTAGTGTGGCTTTTGCTCATTAATAAATTTTTTATTTTGGCTGAAATAATAAAGGAATAACAGGAACTCAGCAGTTGCCTGTGTTGTTTACCTCCTCAACATGTTCTACATCTGTCTCTACTTCTTGATTTCTTCTATGGCAGTGAGTCCAATGAAGTACCGCTGGAATTTAATTTTGGCAGTGCTTTCTGAACAAGAGGACTAAGTGTCTTGGGGACTGCAAAAGAGAATATAAAATGCCCTTTCTGTTGTGCTAGGAATGCCATCTCTTCTATTGGCTAGGGTGCATCTTTCACCTAATGTCCTTAAAGAAGGCACAATTTTGAGCAAAAAGACAGCAAATTGCGTAATAACAGTGAGCTCAACACCGGTCAAAGAAAAGTCACATTTGGTATTTCCATGTGAGTCTTCTTAATACCTGAACTGAAGCAGATAGAAAGAGAAAATGCACTGTTGTTTCTATTTAAAAACAAACAGCACTGTAACTATTCCTTTTTATTTCAAAGAAGAAATAATTGCAGTGACCTAGTGTTTGATAGCTCTTGGCAAAAGCTGTTATCTTAAAACAGTAACTGGCATTGCCCAAGGAAAAGAAAAAGAAGTTTCTCAGTGAACCAGCTGAAACGTACCTGGTGCTCTAACAAGCTTTTTGCGTATTGGTGAGCAGAACAGAAAAACTTACTGGTTGAAATTTCCTATAAAAGACATGGCAATGGGATAAGCAGATATCCATCACTGGTCCAATATTTAAGTAGCTCAGAATGCTTTGCTTCTGTCAGAATCATGAGGCATGGAGCTCACCTAGGGATTCTTTAGAATTACCAGTGCTTTAGAACAAAAATTACAGCTAATTTTCCTTTCATCTCTTCTTCCCCATTTATATTTCAAGGTCATCATCATCCCCTTAATATCAGGACCCCTCCCTGTAGCAATATGCTAAGATTACTCTTATTTTCTTGGAGGTAATGCTATGAAATTACCTATGGTCTTTTGGTAATCTACGCAGTCATGTGGATGAAATCATATTTTTCCTAGACAGATTGCTGTCCATTGGTAGGCTGCTTTTCTGCCATGTTGCACAAGGTTTACTGAAAATTCTCAACAAATATTTTTTAATGTGGCATAAACTTAGTATTTGTTTTTAACGTATTTTCATGTCGCCCTTATGTATAGCAAAAAGCTGTGTTTGTTGTCAAGCATCAGTGATCAATTCATCCTTTGAGGACTGAGAGATCTTTACAGCAAGTTATGGAAGGTTTAAAAAGGAAAGGGGGTGGGGGGGGGGGAAACCACTACATTTTTAAAGTAAAATTAGCCAGCTTGAATTTCACATTTTAATAGAACAATTACATCCAGTTTTCTACCCTCTTACTCAAAACAAACAAGTTGGTGCCAGTATTCACCTGGCAAATATTCATATAACAATTACAAAATGCTAGGGAAAGCGCTCCTGGTTAGTCAAAGTACAAGGAGTGCTATTAGAATATGGAAAACATCCTCCATACAGTACTTTCTGCATCTGTTTACCTTCAGTTGTTTTTTTTTAAATTTTTATCCTTACTGATTTCCAGCACTGATTTCCAGCACTGATTTCAGGAAGAGTATGTGTAACCTCATGAATACATGTGTATTCATGTTTAACAATGGTTATGAGACTGTGTAGCACCAAACAGCATGAAATGCTTGTAACAGGAAAGGTTAATGAAGGCATAGGGAAATGAAATTATTTGCTAATGTCACACAATTAGGTTGATGACAGAAGAAAGGAGTGGAAGTAAGATTGCTTCTTTTCCTGTCAAATATCTTAATTGTGGGATTATCTCATAGATATACATAGAACATGTGTTAACATTTTTAGATATTGACTTTTAGGTCATTAAACACAAAACAGTCCATATTTTTGAAAGGGCAGAACTATCAGGCAATTCTTTCACATCCTCAGTGAGACTCAGCCTGATACCAATACTTGTAATTGGAATAGAACTTGTTTAGACATATAGAAACATGCAAAGCAAATAACTCTCATTTTCTGCCCATCAGGAATTGTACGTCAGCCTCCATTCAAAAAATTCTCCAAAACTTTGCAAAGAGGCTACTTAACCACATCTTACTTTGGGCAACAGTGCTGAGTTATGCTGAGGGAAAGTCGATTGCACTTTGTTACTTTCTTATTTTAGTATTTATAACCCATGGCATGGATTGAAATGGATCATTTCCGTTACTCTGTGTGTATATACACATCCTCTCTCTCGTTTGCACACACACACACACACACACGAACATGTATGTTCTATTGTTATCTTGCTCCCCATTCCTAGGTCTCATTTCTTGCAGGTAGCAAGGTGCGAATGGATTTTCTGATGCTCCAATTACCTCTGGTTTTTGTTCTCCAATATCTTACCAACCTGCTTATTGCAAGAAATTACTGTGAATGGAAATTAGAGTGATTCCATGTAGCTGCTCTCCAGCAGCCCAGGCAGAAGGAAGGCATGCTGGCTTCTTTTTAACATCCTGACCCTGCAAATTTAGTGATGGAAGAGACTCAGAACAACTGAACCGGATGGATGGGAGAGGAGCGGGAACTAAAGAGGGTGGTACTAGCTTCCCATGCTGTCTTACAGGTTTCTTGTTATGTTGGCCTTTCCCAGTTCTAATGTAACATGGAGGGTGGGTGAGCAGGAGGTAGTTTTATGGCTGGCTTTTGCTGCACTGTTTCTAAGGGAGCCTTTTTTTTTTCCCAGTAGAGACTTTTAAGGCCCTATTTCAGTTTTCAAGGTCTGTAGTGGTTCAAGTTGAAAGATGTTATCTAGAGTGAAGACTGTAGTTGCTATCCTCTTACTACTTTAGGTAACTTCTTATTTAAATAGACTTAGTAGATTTTAATAGGTTTCTGTGCTACCCTTTCAGATTTTCACTTTCACTCCTTTCAGTTTCACCCCAGGCTAACATCTAATTTTTAAAAGTGAGTTTACAAATAAAGTTGGGTGATTCCAGGGCACCTTTGGCTCACTTCATGCTTGGCAAACTGTCAAAAAAATCTGTCAGTTTTCCAGCAATGGCATACATTTATATGACTGCCCCTATAAAAATGTGATTAAAATGCTTAATAAGGTTGGGGTTTTGCCCAAAGTACTCTGAATTTCTTTGGCTTAGCACATCTTCACAGTGACATATTTGCCTTCCTCATCATATCCTTTATGCAGATTAAAGGTAAATACATCTTGAATGATTGATCAGATAGAATCAATACTCTCTGAACATATAATTTTAACAGCTGTAGTTCAGTAGCATGTATGCGTGTGTGTTGATACACATGTATTTACAGATCGCACACACACCCCTATGCTTTTCTGTATGTTTTCCTGATGCACATATGTAGACTGTATATCTTGTCCCACAGGATATGTTCTAACTTTCTGTCTGGTAAGAGACTGATTTAGATTGCTCTTTAAAACATCTACATGCCACAGAGATTACATCATTTCCCATCCAAGGGAGGGATTTCACTGCTCAAAGATAATACTGAATCCCAAGTCAGGGACCAATTTAAGGTACAGTGTTTTCCAACACACCAAATCATTAGCCTGAGCTTCTCAGCACCAGCAGCAGAGATTTCCAACAGCCTTTCTGGACCTGGCAGATGTGGAGAAAAGGTGCTTTAAATTGTGACATTTCCATGTAAAGAGCTTGCTTCAAGTCCTTCCTTCACAACCAGGCATGTTGAGATGAGAGTAGTCGCAAACGACCATTTTCCCAGAGGCTCCTGTTTCAAAATGAACAGCCCGTGGTGGGTTTGGACGAACATCAGATCAACCTTATCAAAATCAGTATAAAACAATTTCTCAGCTGCACTACTTTTGTAAGTTCAAGAGTGCAGAACAAAATAAAGCAAATTTATGAGTAGCTTTTGTGAGCTACTTATTTCAGGATCTTCTGCTAAATTCTCTAGCCAGCACCATAGCCTGCTTGCTGGGAGGTGGGAGATTGTGCGGACCCTTTTCTCCCAAGGGGTTTTCATCTGGTGGTGCCTCTCCGAATATAGCTGGGTGCTGCATGGAGTTCCTCAGGATTTGGCTGTCAGGTGCCTGCTTTGGCAAATGCTGTTGAACACTGTTGAAGAACCATGTGATGGCAGCAGGAAATTCAATGCTAGAAAATCTCCCCCAGATTTCAGTGATGTAACACTTATGTATGGGGGTTTTTTAACAAGAGGTGCAATCCTCCTTTGGATGCACTAACACCAACTTAAAACTTCAGGGTTTTTGTTTGATAACATTATTCTCCTCCTTATATGGAGAAATGCGATATTTTAAAAACATGGACTGTAGAGATATAGTACATTCTCACTTACTTTCCTCTACCTACCAATCAATGCCCAGTCAGAACAGCCTGAATTTCTTGTGCTAAACAAGGCCTAATGGAGCAATGCAGCTGTTACAAACTTTTGGTGATACAGCATTCTCACCTTCCTCATCTTCCTTTACTTGCTTCCTGAATCCCTGTAATTTACAATGTATTTACAAAAGAACTGAGGTTAAATGACCATGGCTGGAAGCTCTGGGAATTAACTCTGATGAGCAGACTCTGTATTTCTTTTCCGTTGGAGCCTCTAATGTACTATTCTGCTCAGGTCCTCTGGACACCTCTGCAGTCAACTTTTAAAACATGATTGTCGTCCCTCTTACAATGATAACACATAGTTCTGTAAAAGGAAGCTGACAGAACTGATTTGGGCCTTTTCCCTAAAAGATATCATGTGGCAATCTTTGTTTAAATAGGATAAATATTATTAATCTTGGTTGTTATATCTTTTTTAATCTTAAAATTAGGCAACTCAACTTCAGTTGAAGCAATTCTCGTGGAGAAGTAAAGATTCCATCTATGTCATGAGTAGTCAAATGGGTTTATAACGTGCTGTGTGGCTTGTAAGGCAGCTCAAATTCTGGGTGGTTATTAACTGTGGATTTTCCATCTGGATCATGGATGACCAACTCTGAACATAAATCTACATAATATATACTATATATGTAATTTGTCCTTGGTAGATAAAATTCAGCCAATGCAGGTAACACTTGTACTGCTTTGTCCACCTTGCTAGCAGTTTTAGGAGGATATATTGTGAATTGTCATAGAAATATCTGAGTCTTTCATATAAGTTTCATAGCAGCAGTGAGGTCCATGTTCTCACTTAGCACTTACAATGGAAACTGAGTATTGCAGGGGTCTTGCAGTGACTTTTTACAGCGGCATGAATTTTCATCCTGTGTCTAGTTCATGTAATGGTGTAAGCAAAGATTAATTTGACATGTCAGAAGTGGAAGGGATAGCTACATTTAGGACTATAATCTTCTCTTATAACATATTAATGACAATTTTATATCTCTGTCAAAAAGAAAATGTACCTCTTAATAGTCCTAGTAGTGGAGTATATTTTATTTATTTTATTAATAAGACAAAGAACACACAATGTGAATTGTCATTTCAGCAAATTGTCTTAAAATTACATAGTGTAAGGGTATAATTGTTACCTTCAAAAAGCTAGCTGGGCTTCCTAATGATGCCTAAAGGTTGTGGTGCCACTTGAAGAAATTACTGTTGTGTTTTTCACTGCTGCCCTTTAGCATTAATGTAGCAAGAGGCCTAACTGCAAAAGTCAGAAAAAAATATCAACACATTAAATAGACTGTTTCTTCAGTTGTAACTACTGGGGATTTAACTGCTGTCTTTATGAGACAATGGGACTCCAAGGGCAGTTAGAATAACAACAGGCTTTCATTTCCATGTTGAAAACTTGGCTTCTTACAATAGGTGGTAAAGGCAGAATACTGAGATAAAATCAGTTATTAAAGAAATATTTACTTAACGCCTTAATGAATCAATCCATATTTGAATATTTTAGATCAAGGCTTTTGAGAAGATTAATCCTAAATTGCTTTCAAGGTTTTTGAGAAAATTGAAGGCTATTTCTCTTATTTTTGAATGAAATCCAGAAGAATGCTAATATGGCTGGCTGGAAGATACCAATTCCAAGGTGCACAAAAACATGATCTGTGAAATCATCTTCATTTTCACTGGAATGAAAAGGTCTTTCGAAAGGTTTTACAAAATACAAGAGCAAATAACCTGCTGCACTTCAAAGTTACTAAGTGCTTAGTGTGTTCACTTGGCATGAACCAGATTCAAGCCACTGAAAGAAGCAGCGTAGGGATTTGAAGCTGGGTTTTCTGTACCCTAAATGGGTGTTCTTTGTTTTAAAATGAATACTGGACTTTTTTTTTCTTCTTTTTTTTTTCTTTTTGTATTTTTTCTGCTTAATAAATTTGTTTTACATGCTGAGCATAGGCAGTTAAATATGTCGTGGTTTTTGTTGTCCTTTGGTAACAGTTGAATAAGTTTTTCAAGGTGAAGTGTGTTCAGGTGAACAGTTTTGCCATTTCCTTGAGGGCTTTTCAAACTCACTTTGTTTAGACGACTTTAATTGCCACACTGCCACATTATAGCCATGTGTGCAGTATTGTGGACCTCCATACCAGTACAATGGCTTTGTTGAGGAGGTACTGATTCCCTTTAGCTCCTTCGGCTTCCTCAGAAAGTCTCTCGGCTAAATTTTCTTCTGGTATGCCAATCTGCGAATCCACAGAAATAGCTGGAGCACCATCTCTTCACTCTTTTGGCCTTGAACTTGAGTTTCCAAGCTGTTAAAGAAAATGGCACTAGGGATGGTGTTTTTTAGAAGCTGTCAGGAAGCAAAAAACACCCATCAGGAATCACATTCTCTCTGTAGGTGAACTGTGTTTTTGCTAGGGCATGAGTAGCCTTCTGCACTGGTTAGTGCTGGGACCTGGGCAGATCTTCAGTGTGAAGCAAGTATTATCAACTAAGCTGGAGAATACTTATGTATTAGAAATGATCATGCTATGTTGTAACACAGAACGGTGGTGGCACCCTTATGTGAGCCGTTTTGTTTTTCCCCTTTCTTTGTGCTACTGCCTTATATGAGAGGAGATGGCTCTAGAAATATATCCCCTGTAAAAGCGCATTTTAAAATCCTATCTCTTGTTTGGTCCCTTTCAAAAATGAATGGAAAATAGTCACTAGAACACTTGATAAAATTTTAGGGTTTCTATTCTTAAAGTTTTACCCAGGCTGCCTTATGATTTCTTATCCCCAGGGTATTCAGCCCCCTGAGCTGGAAGGCAGGGATGGGGAGTGGAATAAACCCCCATAATCCAGGAGGAAGCAGTTTACAACCTGCCAGATGGGATCCACCCAAGAGTGCTGAGAGCTGGTGGAGGAACTCGCCAAGCCACTCTCCAACATTTATCAGCAGTCCTGGTTAACAGGGGAGGTCCCAGACAACTGGAGGCTTGCCAATGTGATGCACATCTACAAAAAGGGGCGGAAGGAGGATCCGGGGAACTACAGGCCTGTCAGACTGACCTTGGTGCCAGGGAAGGTTATGGAGAGGTTAATCTTCAGTGCGCTCACCAGGCATGTGCAGGACAACCAGGGGATCAGGCCCAGCCAGCATGGCTTCATGAAAGGCAGGTCCTGCCTGACCCATCTGATCTCCTTCTATGACAGGATGACCTGCTTGGTGGATGAGGGAAAGACTTTGACACTGTCTCCCACAGCATCCTCCTAGAGAAGCTGGTCGCTCATGGTTTGGACAGGTGGACTCTTCACTGGGTAAAACACTGGCTGGACGGCCGAGCCCAGAGAGTTGTGGTGAAGGGAGCTAAATCCAGCTGGCGGCTGGTCACAAGTGGGGTTCCCCAGGGCTCAGTGTTGGGGATAGTCTTGTTTAATTCATTGATGATCTGGATGAGGGGATCAAGTGCACCCTCAGTAAGTTTGCAGACAACACCAACTTGGGCAGGAGTGTCGACCTGCTCGAGGGCAGGAAGGCTCTGCAGAGGGACGTGGACAGGCTGGATCGTTGGGCCAAGGCCAATTGTATGAGGTTTAACAAGGCCAAGTGCCGGGTCCTGCACTTTGGTCACAACAACCCCGTGCAACACTACAGGCTTGGGGAAGAGTGGCTGGAGAGCTGCCTGGCAGAGAAGCACCTGGGGGTGTTGGTTGACAGCTGGCTGAACATGATCCAGCAGTGTGCCCAGGTGGCCAAAAAGGCCAACAGCATCCTGGCTTGTATCAGGAATAGTGTGGCCAGCAGGAGCAGGGATGTGATCGTGCCCCTGTACTTGGCACTGGTGAGGCTACATCTTGAATACTGTGTTCAGTTTTGGGCCCCTCACTACAAGAAGGACATTGAGTTGCTGGAGTGTGTCCAGAGAAGGGCAACGAAGCTGGTGAAGGGTCTGGAGGTCAAGTGTTATGAGGAGCAGCTGAGGGAACTGGGGTTGTTTAGTCTGGAGAAAAGGAGGCTGAGGGGAGACCTTCTCGCTCTCTACAACTACCTGAGAGGAGGTTGTAGTGAGGTGGCTGTTGGTCTCTTCTCCCAGGTCACTAGTGATAGAACAAGAGGAAATGGCTTCAAGCTGCGTCAGGGGAGGTTTAGATTGGATATTAGGAAAATTTTCTTTACTGAAAGAGTGTTTAGGCACTGGAACAGGCTGCCCAGAGAGGTGCTAGAGTCACCAGCCCTGGAGGTGTTCAAAAAAACATGTAGATATGGCTCTTCAGGACATGTTTTAGGAGGCCTGGGGGTGTTGCGTTGGCAGTTGGCCTTGACAATCTTAGAGGTCTTTTCCAACCTTAATAATTCTATGACTCTAAGTGGCATAGTTTGGTGGCTGATTATACTACCAGTTTTGCAATACATAACTTCTAACAGAGAAAATCTGCTATGGCTGAAAAAAAGCATACGGGCACTGCCCTTAGCTGCCATATCTATCTCACAGCTATGCCACATCAGTTAATATTGAACTTCTAGTAGCTTCATATTTTGTGCATAAAGTGCTAATAGCAGAGAAATGCTAAGCTTATCACGGTTTTTGTTTGGCTTTATGAACATCGTATAATGTGTGAGGAAGGAGGAACAATAGGTCAGTAAGGAACAGGACTGGACCAAACCATGGTGTCTGAACTAGGCAGGGCCAAGCTTACTGGCTGCAAAGGGGAAGGTGAGGTGTTGCACAAAAGTGCAGTGCCAGCATGGTACAATATTATGCAGCACATGTGCATTAACGTCTCCATGAGAGCCATGACTGCATTCTCTTTGGTCCAAATCAAAGCTGTAACTCCACTAAGTTACATGCTGCACAAATAAAAACTAAATGGTTTAGAAAACACTGGAAACCAAGTAAGTAGAAGAACCAAATAAGGCAGGAGAACTAATCACGGAGGTAAGATGTCATTCGGAAAAGAGGTATGGCACATGAATGGCAGAGCTCAAATAGACTCAGGTATCCTGATATCCACACGAACATCCTCTTCCCTCACTGCACTGCTTCTGAAAATATCCTGCTCTGAAAAATGGCAGTAGGTGCATACTGAAGTAACCTGTGCCAAGCTAGATGTTTCATTTTATTTTCATTTATAATTCAGGAAACACGTTTTGCAGAAAAATGCCTCAATGGTAATAGTCATTACAAGTAGTATGTGCTGTAGGATTCTCGTTCTGGGCAGTGAAATACTGTGCCTGCACTCTGAATCTTTATTCCAGTAAACAACTAACTTAAGTCAAACTCTGAATTGAATATTTGTGATTACAAATATGTTTACAGCTGGAAGAGGCCAGGTAAATAGAAAAAAGATTTCCTTTGTGCAGGACAGGTGGTGCCAGCGCAGTCTAAATATTCAGCATTCTTGCTCCAATATGTTCTTCTGACTACAGTGACACCTGCTGAGATTATATTGGATTCTTATTTCACAATATCCTGTTTCTAAATTAATTACCTATCTGTCATCAGTCAACCATGGCTGCTGTTTGTAAACATCTCCTGTACAACTCTGAACAAGTGAATTAATGCCAATTAATTTCCAGTTATATTATTTAAGAGACAGAATGATAGTTGGGGCAGTAGTATCTCTTTTTGTCTTTATGAATAGTCTTCCTGAGATCCTTAATGTCCAAGGAAATGAAAAAGAAGCAGATAGGAGGAGAGCATTCTCATATGCTATCTGAAAAATAGTGTCTTGTGATTGTGAGCCCTTCTCAGGAAAGGACACTGATGTACTGGGTGTCAAGAGGAAAGTTTAAAACAATAATCTCATGGTCAGGAAAATGAGCATGACGTTACACAACATGTAGAGGCTCCCCTTTGAGAAAATAGTTGTAATAATAGATAATTATGTTGTTTCTTGTTACAGATGACCTTTTCTTTTTAAGCAGAAGTTTTTGATGTCTTGAACTTTCACATATAAAAATAGATAATAAATTGATTACTTACAGGGATTTTTATTCCTATCAGAAGATAGTCCTGTTTGCAGAGTTTTCATTTGTTGCTGCTTCAAAATAGAGATAAAGTTTTAAATGGGGCAGTTGCTATCTAATAAGTCCAGAATGTGACCTGTTTGGGCACAGGGGGATGCTGGAAGGGAGTGTGCTGCTGCAGAGCCAGCCACAAATGAGGCTGTGAGAGGATGGCTCCACCTGGGACCTAACCAGGACAGCAAAAGCAGGAGAAGTGCTGGGCTGGGCTGCTTTAGGAGGACTGCTAGGAGGACATGGAGCGGGCTTGGGAGGGGGAGGAATATCAATAAGAAACAAAGCCTTACTGCTGAGGATGCACAAATAATGGAAAGTGACAACACAAGGTAGTGAAAAGGAATATATATACATATGTATGTATAATTGTAAAAAGCCTCATTAGGATGCTGGAATTTATTGTCATGCTGCCACTAAAAAGCATGCTTAGAATTCAGAGTCGTCCTCTTGCCAGCAAAAATGAACTGTGCTCTGGAAAAACTAGACCATGCTTTTGTGTTTAGTATTTACAAGGCTGAATTAAGCTGCAATATTAACGCTTTAGCCTTTTACCTTCTGGTAGGTTGGTCTAAAATCATTGCAGGGTCTATAATTTTTAATATTTTTTTTTCTGGCTGAGTAAAAATGAAGAGAGAGGTTTGCTTTGTAAATGCTTGTCTCCATATATTCATCTCACATTCATATACTATTGCCCATAAAGATGTCCAAGACTGGAAGAACATCAGTGTCACCATCTGAGACCAGTGATGGGTCATGTAGGGTTGGTTCCTTTGGAGGCATCTTCCTTTCCTGCCTGAACATTCTGCATTTACCTTTTATTGTTAGAAGCATTGAACACCCTCCTGATTCTTTATGTCTTGTGGAATGTTTTGCTTACAAGTGGTCCAGAAATATGATTATCTGAGTAGAAACCATGTCTAGAAACATACAAACCTGTGCAGAAAGGCAGATTTACTTCTTGTGACTCACTTGAGCCGTGATATTAAGTGGGTTCCTATTTATTATTAAAGTAAAGAATAAAAGAGGTATGTGAGTCTTTCCCTGGGGAAAAGGAGGAGGAGATGTAAGGAGAACTGGTCCGAACAAACTGAGGATAAGGCTGATATTTTTTCTGGTTCTTATTTAAATTAAAAATAATACTTGGGAAACGAAGTTTGAACTGGGCCATCGTGTGACTATTGTGTTAGAGACAGAAATGTGTGGCATCTGTTTTACTCATAGAGTTTTAACTTAATACGTATGTCCAAATAAAAAATTATTTTCAAAACAATATTTTAGGCACGTTTTGAGTTATGCCCAGCTTTTTTTAATAGGTGTGTATATGTCTCTGTGTGTGTATTTTCCTAGACAGACCTGTTTCCTATTTTATTGACAAGGTATTCTTTTTCATCAGCCTTTAATATGCTGACACGTATGTATCTCTTGCTCTGTGCACCAGCTGAGTTGTTCTATCTAAATGTAAAGAGTTTTCCTGGCTAGAATACAGTGTACAGGATGAGCTAAGTCTCCTGGGTCTTGCTCACAATCATAAGCTGACACTGATAGCATTTTGCAGATGGTGCTTGGATGGACAAAAGGAGTGAACATATACAGATCTAATGAACGCGCTGAATTGGTTTCTGTTCAGCATTTCTCACTGGACTACCAGAGAAAGGAAATTAAATCAACTCACGACAGCTATCTTGCACATCTCACCTGGGAAGGTATGCATGAGGTAGGACAGGCACTGCTTAACATTAATCAGTCTCCTGAAGTCATTACATTCATGAGGAAATGTAATTCACATGTGATTACTTTTTAATTTACTCTGTAATCACATTCCAAGTGAACAGGGCAAGCTTAAAATGAAATTTAAAAGTCAAATGCTGCTTTGTATTAAGAATTCACAATTTTTATATGCACTTAGGTTAATAAAGATTTTACAATAACCATTTGTGACTGAACATATAATTTTTTGATAGAAGCTGGTACCATACTTTGGATAAAATGTATTTGAATTTTGTCCGAGCGCTGTAGTGGACCCTAGGAGTTTCAGGATTTCATACTAAATTTTCATCTTGTTTAAACTTTCTTTTTTAATAATAGAACAAAACAAAACAGCTGTATCCCAGGTCTCAGTTTGCATGAATTAATGCATTTTTAATTTCTGCTTTGCCTCTGAGGCAAATTATATGTTTGTTATATCCATCATCAGGAAAGGCAGGCAAGATTTCATAACAATGGAACTGAGTTTATAGATGAGAAATGTGGATGTACAATCACTTCATGGTTCCTCAAGAGTTCCTTAAACTTTTGTTTTGATCCTAACTTCAGTGAATCAATTATGAAATTCCTGTATGTCATAAATGGAGCTGGGGGCTTTTCAGAATAACAAAAGCCCTTGAAATGACCTAAACTTTTTAGTCATTCTTAGCTCTCCACTTACGACTTCCATTTCTACAGAGCTGCAATTTAACGTGAATTGGTCAGAAGATTGTTCAGTGTTACTGCATCTGAGTGTTGCATGCTAGAAGAATGTCTGGGGTAAATTAAAGCCAGTTTTCCTTGGTTTAGTTTAGAAGGCAAAGTGAGTTCTTTCAAGTAGCACTGGGTTTTTGTTTTGTTGGTGCAAATCTAGCCCTCTGTTCCAGGCAGCCCTGCCTGCAATATGTGAGTGACCTTGTTATGCTTTTGCAGAGTGTGCAGAACATGATGGTGTGTCCCAGAGAGCCCTGATCTTCTAATTTCCTTTGCATGGGGTAGGGGCTATGTCAGCAACAGAGAGAGGACAGAAGCCATGAATTCACCTCTATACGCTCACCAAGCAGAGGACTGAGAGCCAGAGCTCACACGGGCATTCGCTGTGGGTTTGCTCCTTTGAGTTTTTGGGTCCAGAAAGTTAAGAGGGGCACAATCCTTTGAGCCGGACTATCCAAGCTGTGGGTGAGGAGTGGGTTGGAAGGGTGCTTAGTAGGGGAAAAAGGTTGCAGTTATTTTGTTCTGGTTGTGTCCCCTAAAGGAATGAGAACACAATTTCTTTTTTATCTTCACAGTTGGCTCCATGAAAGTGATGATTTGATACATATGTTCTAACTGATCTCTTGGCAATGAAACACTGCACATTAACAAAGGTAGCATCCACCTACATACGAACACACGTGGTATAGGATTCTACTACTTAAGTCAGAATACTCTCTGCAATCTATTTCTGCACAGAGGGAAAGGCAGATTATGAATTAAGCTGGAGGAATTTCTGAAACACATGGCACTGTCACCTCCACCCTTCATGAAGCAAGAAGGGGTATTTTGCCACCAGAGCTCTCAAATTTCTGAGTCTACCAAAGGTCTCATGCCCCTTTGGTTTGCTTAGCAGCATCTTCTAGAGTGAGAAAACTAACAGGTAAACCTCATCCTGTGGATCCTTGCAGGTTTGGTGTATTCTTAGTCCCTGTCTTCAGAAGTCACTGGTTCTCTCAGGGCGTCACTGGTTTCACTGGGCAGTTTGCATCACTTTGTATCACTTATGGCTATGACTTACATCCCTCTGCCTTCACATGTATCACTCATAAGGACCAGAGTAATTAGGGATATTGCTTTTCACTTAGGCCTTTTAATGGGAGGGAGACTAGTTTGACTGTGAAGATCTCTCTGCTGTTCTGCTTGCTGCTTACTAGTGGTTTGGGGACTTCTGATCCCAGAGGCTGGAACATATCTGCAGAAAGGAGACTGTGCTGCTAACGCGTCAAACGTAAACACAAGATTTTTACCTTGTGAAGTATTTTAACCTTTGCCAACATCAATATAAAATAGATCTTTTGGTAGCATTTTCAGTTCACTAACAAAAAACTAATTTTCCATTTTGAAGGCCCATGATGTAATGTTGTCAACCAGGTAGATAAGAACTGGTTTAAACTAAGATCTCCAGGCTGCTAAAATGCAAAATAAACTTTTACAAATCCTGTGTAAAAAAGAGAACTTCAGCCATGGTTGCATCACTCTTCAAGTCTTTGACTCCTTCATGTTTAACAACACAAAGACATGATAAATGAGCCTTCAGGTCAACTTCTAGGCCTAACCTCCTTGGGAAGTTTTACTTTCAAAACAGAGATTGTCAGTTAAATCAGACTCTTTGTTGTATGCGGGAATTATCCCTTGCTGGCTGTTTGCATGACTTATGCTATCATGATGTGTTACAAGCTTAAGTACTGAAAAACTTCTGTAAAAGGACAAGTAGAGGCTTATATATTTCTAAAGCTGATAACCTTCATAAATAAGGGCACTGAGCATGCTGTTGCTAAATTACTTCTAAAATACGGTAAGATAGTTGGAATTAGGTTTCCCATGTGCTTGATCTGTGCTTGGCTCTTCATATGGGTTTATGGAGCATGAATAATGAAAGAGACTTTGTACACTAACATCTGGAAAGTCATAAAAGTATATTTATCGCTGCCCAAGATAGCAAAGCTGAAAAATACTGTAGACCTTGTATGAGTAGCAATAGTAACTGGAGGTGAGTTTAATTGATAAAGCTCTCCAGAGTATCTTCTGAGCAATGTCTCTTGTCAGATTATTAAAATTGCAATTATAATCAAGATAATTATTGTGGGGTCTTTTGTTCTCAAGGACTGGGTGAAACACAGGTCATTTTCTGCTAGTCTTAGTCATGACAGCCTCTCAACAGATGAAGGTGAGGTGTGGGGCAGCCCAGAGGTTTTAGAACAGTTGATTTGCCCATCCTTTCTAGGAAAAGAGATGGAAATCTTTTAGCAGTGCCCAGTAATATGTAAGAGCTGGAAAAAAAACAGCTTTTATATAAAAAATAAAGCCTGTAAGGAGTTGTGGTCAAAATGTAATTGGAAATCACCTACAGTGCCAAGATCCCCACCCCTGAGATTCTACATATTACCATAGGAATTAAGAACAAGAAGCCTACAGGTCCCAGTTTTTTATGCCAAATCTTGGTCCTCAGAATGACTCTGCAATACCCTCCTTTCTTTGCAGTAAGATCCTACATCTGTAATGTCTCAGGAGGCATGAGGGAGCAATCACCTACTGAATCACCAGGGCTGAATCTCATTACCAGCGCTTTGTCAGCCTTGGTACGACTGCTGGAAACCTGCCTTGGGATTTCTCCTATTCTTACATATTCATTATTTCACTCGAAGTGAAATGGTTGGGGTTTAGGGTTTTGGGTTGCTTTGTCTTTTGGTTTGGTGGGGTTTTTTTGGTTTTTGTTTTTTTTTTTTTAAAATCAGTTTGCTGGGAAACAGATATCTAGAATTGAAGAGTGTGAAAATATTAACCACCTGTTAATTGCAGGGGAGTTAATGGCAGTTTGCATGACTATAGCACTTTTTGTTTTGATGAATTTGAAGCAGTCTTCTGCTGACAGTGGAGCTGATGAAATGATCTTCTCCAAAGCCTTTCACTTTCTCACACAGCTCATCAATGAGGCCAGTGCTACTGTACCGTACTTAGCTCTGGTGCTCACAGGATGATGAAAAACAGTGAGACTGCAGAAGAGAACAATAACAAGGGTCAAGAAATGGAGAAAATGCCTACGAGTGGAGAAGCTGTTGTTCAGCCTGGTTATTTAATCAAAAAAAGTCTGAGAGATGCTGTGGCTACAGGGTGTAGGTGTTGTCATGAGAAGAAAATATTGCGTGCTAATGGGGCTTACAGGAAAAGGCAGAACACTTACAGAAATAGAAACTAGAGTACCAGCTTCACTGGTTGGAATTCTCCAGGCTGGTGGGGTTGCTCATGTTTAAAACTGAGCGTAACGAAGTCCAAAAGTCTGTCCAACAATTGCTTAAGACACAGAAGCAACAGCAAAACAGTTTCTTGCCACCTTAAGCAAAGATACACAGGCAACTGAATTTGTGTTGTCTTTTTTTCACACAAATAACTTATCTGCTGGTTAAAATAGGCAATGAAAAAATGTTTTTGTGGTTGGCATGCACAGCTGTAGGAAAATATTTCTTCAATTTGATGTGTTAAAAATAAATTATTTGGATTTTTGTTCCAGAATAACATTTTCTGAAATCTGCCTGATTTAATTAAGCAAGTTCCATCATCACACATGTAGCACCCCAACCTGGAAATAATTTATTGTAGATCAAGGAGATGGTTCTGGTTAACCGGGAATAAAAATGTGGTGTCATGTCAGATGGTTTGGCTGGTTTTTTGGTTTTTGTTTTAATTTAAAAAACAATATTTTTTTTTACATTTTGGCTTTTTGTGAAGTTATAGGTTCTCTGCTCGGTTTTGGGTTTTTTTTTCCTGTTTAGTCAGTGATCTCAAGGAGCAACTATCTGACAGCTCTAGACCCCCCTTTCCTGTTTATTTGTGGAAAAAAAATCGCAGAGTAAGAGATGAGGATGAATATCAGCATTTTCTCTAAGACTTTCACTGTCTTTCGTAAGAAAAATGTCAAAATGTTGCTTTCCTGTTTCCTTTGGCCTGCCTCAGCTGCGCTAGGCAGATTGTAGTCTTTCCAGTGAGATTAAGTAACTGCATTTCTTTTGGGGGCAGAACAAAGTATTCTCTAATAAAACACATCTGATGTAGCTGAAGGATCAGTCAGGAGCTGACCTAAATTTGGGTTGGAAGTGCTCCTGAGGGGACACTTCTTTCTTTAGTCCTTTTGATCTCTTTTAAATCCTTAGAAGTGGCAGCCCAGCTGTATAAATAGTTCCCAGTCCTAATTAACAGCTCTACCTTGCGGATGCAGGGGTATATAGACTTTGCTAAGTCAGTCTTAAGTGAGACTGGTTTGTGTTTACCTTTCATTAGGTCAGTGTCTCTTCCCTTCACAGAAACTCTTTTCTTGGACGGAACAGTCACAGGTAAATGTCAGATAGGTTTCTAAGAAAAACTCTCTTCATGCAGGTGAATTTAATTAACCCAAATCTGCTTCGAAAGAGTGTTTTCAGTTATTACTCTGTACCTTGGCAAAGTGTCCTCAGCAATAGGTCTCTCCCAGTAGTGCGGCATTGCTGAATCCTATCAGGTTTATGTGCAACCTAGTTATACAGGCACTGGAACAGAGAGAGGAGCAAAGTTGTGCTGCTCAGCAAAACTGTCCAGAACAAGGAAACAAAAGGTGAAGTGATTGATTGTGTGAAGATTTCCACAAATGATACCAAAATTAAAACATTAAGCTAATGACTTTAAAGAAAATTGCATTGCCATGTCCAATTTATTCAGAAGAGAGAAAGCAAATGTGGTTTTACTAATAACACACAAAGAAAGACTAAAATCAAATTGAGCAAAGGAACCTTCTTTCTTTCCTTCTTTCTCTGTCTCCCTCTCCCTGGAGCTTCAAAACTGAGCAGCTGTCAGAATTTTTCATCTGCTTGACCTGTCACAGGAGAAGTCAGCACTGATCATTGACTATACTTTTTAACAGATGGAGGGCTGTAATTGAGAATAATTCTTCTGCAATTTGGTAGGCAGGGGTTGTTTCAAACTGGCTTTCAAAAGCAGAGCCAGAATGAAAGTGTTAGAAACTCTGTAAGTGAATCAGTTTTTACTTGTGGGGCTGCAGATTTCTTTTTGGTTTTTTTTCTGGTTTTTTATCCCTAATGAAACAACTGCAGAATGGAAGCACTCACATTTTGAACAGCAGTGTTTCTTCCAGAAATGACTTGAAGTGTAATCAATTTTTACCATCTCCTGGGGTGCCCTGCAGCTAACATGAGAAGGAGCCCAGAAATGCAGTGTTTGCACTGAGTGAGGAAGCGCTGATTGTGAGGGCTCAGATGCCCTGGGCTGGACATGTGGCACAGACAGCTGATGCACAAATGCCCAAGCAGCTGCTCTACCATGGGCTCATGCTTGGCAAGGGGAAGCACAGCTGCTAAAGGAAGAGTTTTAGGGCTTCTCTGAAGTAGTACTTGAAATAAATGAGTTTATCAGTTCAGCACTGGGAGTCTTTGTTGAGAAGTTGTAGTAGGAAGTCCTGGTAAAGCTAGTCCTGGTGTTTCTCAAGCATAAAAATGGCATAAGCACTGCAGCAGAAACAATTGTGTTTACAGGCTGAAGGGAACTGCGAGACTTTGTAGAAGACAGTGCTTTTGCAATGGACTTCTTCAACGAAGGGTGTGGGTCAATGGGTGCAGGTAAAAGTGCCCTAAGCCAAGAATTACAAGAATTGCAAGTGAAATGCCCAGATCAGTGTTGGGTGCAAAGTCCAGCACACAGGAGGTAGATGGCAGCTGTGCCAGAGCTTCATAGTGTCTGATAAGCCCAGGTTTCTGCTCACTCAGGCTTCTCTGCACTGCATTCCATCTCCTTGGGCAGAGCAGCCCTTGGCCAGGCACATCCTGCATTGGAACCAGTCCTGTGTCCCAAGGCCGTTGTCTTCAACTGAGCACACCTAGATATAGTGGCTTGTTTGAATATTGGTGTGATTTTGGGGTAGCTTTTTAGATCACGAGGTTACAGTATCTTCAAGAGTTCTAAAGGACACATTCTGCTAAACACTAATCTATGGCTTTCTCACTTTCTGAATAACAGTTTGTCCTTTAGTTAAAAATCTACAAAACTTTGATGGGTACAAACATTCAAGTTGCTCAATACTGTAACACCTCTAAAGTCCTTTCCTATTTTTTTACTCAAAGTACTGTAATATTAATTGTTTGGGTCTTTTTTTTTTGTTTGGGGCTTCCACAACAGCTTACCTCCTGGTGAGAATCCTGTTCAGAGTGGTCATAGGTGCTGAGGTACGTATTCATTAGGCATTCTCTGATCAGACACAAAGGAAATTAAAAATTGGAATGTTTGATTCTTTTTAATCTCCCTCACAACCCGACTTTATTCAGCAAAATAAATCCTTTTCTTTGCCATGTTAACACTGTGGAGAAATTTTAAAAACTTCAGGTCATTTGAATACAATTAGTAGACTGCAAATTCTGAGTAAGAAATACGTTTGTGCTGCAGTTGCATACCTTTACTGCACTTAGACTTGATTATGTAAATTAATACGTTCAACTTGATTATGTAAATTGAGCTGATTTATATCACAGCCTCGGCTGAGTACAATAACTATTTGGGGTTATTTGGCATGATACAGTATTATTCCTTTCCTCTCCCCTGAATATGACTGCATACTCCCAACAGGCCAAAGCTCAATTAATTTAGAAACATGATCAAATTCCACAATCATTACTGGATGTTGTCCACTGTCTCTAGAGAACACTGATAAGAACAACAATAGACTAAGACATGGTAGTCCTCTCATCCAAAGTCTAATTACAAAGTTATACACTTTGGTTCTCAAAGGACAGCCTTTTAGCAGAACTTCAGCATCTTTGGGTTCTCTTTCTGCATTATATCTAGAATTTTATCCATCTTTCTTTCTTTCTTTTACAAAGCATGAGAAACAGGGCCTAAATATATAATAACTTGAGTCTGGTGTGACAGTATTAAGGGCTTTATCATTGATGGATTGGCTGGTGTGATTTCTGTGAGTGTGTGAGTGACTGAGAAATCTTTTTTCATCAATTGTAAACAGGCACAGAGAGGAAGGGGAAGTGGTTCAGAATTATCACTGCTTTGTTCCCAGTGGCGCCCTCAGGACAGAAAAACATTTCTGTGACCTTGTCTTGGATTTACTTGCTTCCAGCAGACTCTAATTATGATCACTTTCTTTTTTTTATTGAATAATAATAATTAAAAAAAAGCCAGCCTGAGCTCTTGGGCACATACAGAGCAAAATGATCACAGAGCTTGAATAAGAGGAGAAGTTTTACTCTCAGAATTTGAGGAATTAGCTGAAATCACAATTTAATTATCTACCACCTCTAGAGTACTAAGTTTCAGGCAGCCTTTATTTATGTTCACATTTTCTTAGTTTAAAGACATGTCCTCGTTTCGGCTGGGATACAGTTAGTTTTCTTTCTAGTAGCTGTTATAGTGCTGTGTTTTGTATTTAGGATGAGAATAATGTTGATAACCCAGGGATGCTGAGCAGAGCTTACACAGAGCCAAGGCCTTTTCTGCCTCTCACCCCAGCCCACCAGTGAGCAGGCTGGGGGTGCACAAGGAGCTGGGAGAGGTCATGGCTGGGACAGCTGACCCCAGCTGACCCAAGGGATGTCCCCCACCATATGGCTCATGCTCAGCATATAAACTAGGGGAAAAGCTGGCCAGGGGTCTGCTGCTTGGGAACTGGCTGGGCATCGGTCAGCAGGTGGTGAGCAATCGCATTGCGCATCACTTGTTTTGTATATTAGTTTACCATGATTGTTATTTTCCCTTTCTTTTCTGACCTATTAAATTGTCTTTATCTCAACCCATGAGCTTTACATTTTCTTTTTTTCCCTGATTCTCTTCTCCACCCCACTGGAGGGGAATGAGCAAACTACTGTGTGGTGTTTAGCAGCCTGCTGGTTTAAACCACAACAGACACCTTGCTGGTGTGTGATAAAATTCTGCTCTCCTTAAATCTTAGTGTTCTGAATACAACATACCATTTTTAATCTTTGTTATCTCCAAATTGCCAAATATTAATTTATACCAAATTCTTCCCCATCTTCAGTAGCACTAGGTATGCCATCCTTCCTCCAGATGGAGTAATGACTTGAAACGCAAGAAGGATACATTTATTCTTGCTTTTTTAGACATCTATGATCTTGTGAAAAAAAGTTGTACTGGTTCCTGCATTCAGAATTTAATTTTTTTTTCTGGAATTCAGAGGTCTAATATGAATTAGTTCAGTCACTGCAGCAAAGGCATCTAACAAATATTTACAGTCTGACATTAGCTCCATCTGCCCAGGTTACAGATTGGACTGTGTTGCACACATGCTTTTCCATAGGGTGATTCTATCCATCCCATAGGAATAGGACAGCCGGGGAAGGTTGAGTCCCCAGGGGAGTACCTGAGTTAGCTTTCTGTGTGTTGTGAATACATTAAGATGTATGTACAGGATGTAATATAACAGACTTTGATTCATACTTCTAGCAGGTCTATCTGTATATGAATAGCTACTTTACAGTTCCTACATTCTAACCATCTTTCAAGCTTCAACATATACAATTTTTAAAAAATTGATTAATGGCAGTGAATGTAATTATGTGTTTTTTCTTTTCGCCGAGAAATTAGAATTGATTCACTTTTTTTCTGTTTTTTTTTTTTTGTTTGTTTTCTTGCTGTTTTTTCTCAATGTTTTTGGAAAGGATTAGGCAGAATTACAGTGCTGTATAATGGCACACCCCAGGTAATGCTCTGTGCACTCATAGAAGAGAGTTTTGCTGGTAATACAAACTGTTAGCACACATTTTGATTGATGTAAATGTAGAAACAATTGGGCCACCTGAAACATAACAGACAGAATGGAGCAGAGCTTCATTTGGCACAAATGCCAATTAGTAAATTTTCCAATTTTGTCATTTAAAAACAAAACAAATTTTGAAACATGTAGGTTTGTCATTTTGTAAAATAAAATATTTTCCTTTTCAGAATAATGTTTCTTCCAAACCATTTCCTTAAAAGTTACTTAATTTTTTTAAGTTCCAGGCTGAAATGTAACATTTTAACTTTGTCAAAGAGAAACCCTTTTTTCCCGCTATTTATGATCCATCAATAAGTTTTAAGCACTGTTCTCATTTTCAACAAATTTTGAACAAATTTTCATCTTTTTGTTTTGCAATTTTGTATGATCTAAATATCTGGCTTGTTTTTCTTTCTGATTTCTGATGTGTGAGAGTTTATTTTAGTATACATGGAAAGGATATTCATTCTAATTAAGTTTCTCTCGTTAGCTTTGTGAGAGAAAATTTTCCTTCTAGGCTATATGTAAACACAGACCCTGTGTAAGCCTGTCTCTGAGGTCCTGCTGTCATGACAAAAACATTGGTAAATATAAAACATACCATTTGGCCCATCAGTATCTCCAGAAGGCAGAGAGACAAATGTGTGGGATGTCAAATCATCCCTAGGATTTTGCACTGCAACTTTAGCAAAAGCTCTATTACTTGTTCTAAGTATCTGCATTGGTAAAGCCATACACAGAAGTTTTATTTATAGTTTCATCAGCTTTATGCTGAAGTGCTAAGGGACACAAGCAAAAAGAATTTATGTTAATCTTCATAAAGATCTTAACCTGTGTGGGCATACCACTGATGTGTGCTTGGTGGAGGGGTTTGCTTTGATTCTTCTGTTTTCCCTTCCCCCAAAAAAGGCATTATGAAAAAGTGACAGCTTCCTTTCCTAGGTGGTTATATCCTAAAAGGGTTCCAGTGGGTATTCTGCAAATTTTTTTTTTCTTTTTTTTTTTTTTGTGCTTCCTTTGTGGGTTTTTATAGACATAAATTTTAGGGGGAAATTTGCTGAAGTCCCATTGCCACTCAACTGACTTCACAAGTTAAGCTGGAAAAGAACTCAAGATGCCACTTGAGACATGAATGCAGTCACTCCTGTGATGCTATTTAGAAGTCTCCGCCTAAAGAAATCCATTGATGCACTATATTCTAATTTACAGTTCTGTGACTCACATTTGTAGCTATCAGCACCAGCTGCCAACACAGTCAAATAAATTCCAGCAATTCATGGTATACAGATTCATGATAAGATCCCTTAGAAGGATGCTCAGGAAAACAGATACTGAAGAAAAAAAATTTACTGTGTATTGCAAAATGATCTTGTGTTCATTCCGTTTTCCAAATAAGATTACCAAATAGGCAGTAAAATTATGTCAAGATCATCTGCATTAAAATGGCTATTAAAAGTTGAAGGTGCCAAAGTACCTTCCGTAATTTTTCCCTGCTGTTTGTAATAGCACCCTGTGAGGCTTGAAATTGGAATTGGATTGTCATCTGAAATGTTACTGTCTTCTCATTGTTGTGCTTATGAATTCTGTTGCTGAGAAATGTGATGAATAACATATATCGCATTAAAATCTGCTCCTCTAACATATTGTTGTGAGTAAAGCAAGGGCAATGGTAGCTACAGTGTCCTTTCCCATTGAGATTTGTTACAAAGGTGTTCATCAGGTAGATCTGTTGCTGATCTCTCTGATGCATTGATAAACACCAACAAAAAGTCTTTACAACCATCTTTTAACAGCTGAATTACCTATTTTTAGTTTTGGTGAACACAGGCATTATAAAATTGTTTTCTATGTGTGTGACAAGGGGAAACGGCCTCAAGCTACATCAGGGGAGATTTAGGTTGTATATTATGGAAAATTTCTTCACCAAAAGGGTTGTCAAGCACTGGAACAGGCTGCCCAGGGAAGTGCTTCAGTCACATCCCTGGAGGTATTTATATACAAAAGATGTGTAGATGTGGTGCTTAGGGGCTCAGGGACATGGTTTAGTGGTGGACTTGGCAGTGTTAGGCTTACAGTTGGACTCAATGATCTTAAAGGTCTTTTGCAACCTAAATGATCTATGATTCTGTGATTCTATGAAGAGAATGGTGAAAAAACAGTGGTCACAGGAAGGTTAGATGAACAGAAGGAAGGTTAGATGAACAGAGCAATGTACTGAGGAGGGAGCAGAGCCCTGTGTTGTGAGCAAGGAACGAGACTTTGAGGCACCTTGCATTGAACTTTAAAGGCTTTCTTCCAGTAAATCAGCCTTCATTTCTTTTAGTTATGGTACTTGTAGAGGTGAGGTACCTTGAAATATTGGGGAGTGTGTACACATGATACTGGAGACCAAGTGAAGCAGTCTTGCAGTGTGGCCATGGCCACGGTTGTCAGTGGCCAGCACAGTGTGCCATATGAGGAGGTACATCTTGCAGAACTGTTCATTTTTGGATCGATGCTGTGGTAATAGTGGTGAAGTCAAGACTGGTTTTGTCCTCTGCATTCCACACCATAACCCTAAAAAACAACCTGTTCTTATTATGCTGCTTGAATTAATTTAAAAGATATTATTTTAGACTTCAAAGGGGTGATTCCATTTTTGCTCTTTCTGAATTGTCATTTCCACTTTAAATCTGTTCTCTGATTGCTTGTTTTCGTGAGATAGACTTGGGCCATTCTGAAATCATGATTACTGAAAGAATATGAATCTGTTGTGCATTTAATATGGGCAAGATTTGATATTCTCCCTTATTTCCTGCTGCAGGGCAGTTTCATATATTTCCCATAGACATATCTGTCATCATACTGCGGGAGTTATTTGCCTTTTCCACATTTTATACTAAAAAATCGCTATACGCATATATGGGACTAAAGACTCTGTGCTAAAAGGCTTTTCAGTAGGGCTCTGATTCTGACTGAGAGCTGTCTGCTGCTGTTGCTATCAACGGTGAGTAATAGCTATGTTACAGACCCATGTTGATGGGTCTAATTCTGCAGTAGTTGAGAAACACTCAGGTGGTGTAAATTGTGGTAGTGCCAGTGTTTACCACCTTTGACTCGTTGGTCACTAGATTCATGCCAGTAAGTTATTTGAAACCAACCCCATATCCGAGAAGTTACTTGTATAGGAGCATTTGCAGGATCAGATTTTGCATTTGTGCTCTAAAGTAATAAATCTCCTAGGTAAGGGTGTCATTTCAACATGGTATTTTAGACATAAAATCTGTTTGATGTTTACATTAGAAAATTTGATTAAAAATCAGGAATTAAAAATTTTAGTACCTCATAATTTGATGGTACCTGTCAACTTCCAGCCCTGGCTGTGCATTTCAAATTCATGGGATGTTTACTTGAAAATAAATGACAAAACTATGTGTGTGGGTGGGGTGTTGGGTTTCTTTTTTAGTTTAAAATATAGCTTTTATATCCCTTTATGGAATATTTTTGCCAGCTCCTGATAACCATCAGGAGTGGATTTCTGTGTAACTGGTTTAACTGAAAAATAATATGCTAAGATGGAGATGTAAGTTGTGGCTTTCCACGGTAATACCTCAGTTATATCGCTTTGGGTTATTCCTGCTATTTACAAGAGTACTTCAAAACCACCTACCTGACTCTGGTTTCTGAACTTACTTTTTCTTTTTATGCTACATGCATCAAAAGCATTTAAATTCCATTTAGTGCTTTGTAAGCTAACACTAATATTTTGTGTGTTGCAGAAGGCAGCTGTAAGGCTACTTATTTTCCTTTTTAAAGTCTTTTACAGTTTCTTACCTGTATAGTCTCAGAATACTTCCCTTGTCTTTTCCACCACTGAAATGCTTCTGCCACCAATCTGACCATTTTAAGCTCACCTGGGCTGTTTTCCCCTTCATAAATTCATTTTCCAAGAAAACATGTTTGTTTTCCACGGCACTTCATGAGATATTGGTAAAGTTACTGACCAGAAGTAAACCCTGATAGCTTTTAGTATGCTCAATGACACCAGAACATCCCTGCCTTCCATCATTAGCCATGCTGATTTTAATATCATACAGGAAATGGTATCACGACAGGGTCCAGGTGAACTAATTTCAACTGAGAAACTGCCCTTGAGCTAGCCTGAAGACAAGCCAGTTTTCCTAATCTTCCTGCATTACAGCTGAGGAAGGATTGGCATCCTTTTCCCCAAAAGTAAAATCATGTGAAAATACATATCGTGGCAGCCTCAGCTGGGAATTACTGCTCTTCTCATAAGGGAAATTATAAGCATGCCTGGGCCCTTCCAGTGCAAATCACAGCAAGTGGCCTTAAATAATTGAAGATGATTTAGGTAGAAGTGTTTTCCTTCACACTGAGATAAAACTGGTTGCTTCACATGCCCAGTCAGTGTGTCTCAGCTGAAGGGATGTATCTCACAGCTGGACAGTAACTTCCCAAACTCTGCCTGAACAGGGTTCTTACCCCATCAAAGTGGCTGGTACAGTGACACAGGCAAAAGAGAAGCCTGTTGAGCAAAAAGGTTCAGCAGAATGTGACTTGCCAAATACCGGTATTTTAAAAGTTCCTGTATAAATATACTTTCAAGCAGTGTAACCCAGTGCTTACAATGACAATTTACAAACTAGTAGAAATTCTTATAAGCCCAATTAGTCTCTGCTCTAATTTGCAGCACGTGCAATTCTTTCTCTACATTTTCTTAAGTCACACGATAGAGAGGACATGAGGAATGGAGCAAATGTGTCCTTAACTCAGGCAAACCAAAAGCTCCAGTGTCATTTCATTACAATTCCACTGCAGGTGTGAGGCAGAGGGTTGTATTCTTATTCTTAAAACCAGCCCCCATCCAACTTTCTTGTATGCACCATTTCCTTTCACTGTGCCTTAACTGGTGTAACAATATTCTCTATCTTTAATTAAAAATTGGAATTAATAGTTTTGAATTAAGCCTTTTAACTGATAACAGTGTAACACAACTGCAGTTAAGCTTCTCCTGCTGCTTTTAGCTCGTGCTTGTTTTAAAAAGGGTTTGTTACAAAGCGACTTAATTTATATGTATCTGAGTGCATGCTCTATCCAGAAAGGCCTGGTAATTTGATTCGGTCACTGCATTTCTGGTATGACCCATTTTATCACCTCTGTAAATTCCACTGAAAGGCTTTGCATTGGCCATATACCTATATTTATTGTGAATATAGTATATACTGTTGCATTGCTCTCTAACCCGTCAGCTAAGAGCAATTAAATTGTACCCTGAAAACAGGCCAAATAATCTTAAACAACATGAATATACTTCATCTCCCAAATCTGAGAGCAGTTGCTCCCCTGCTGTCTTACATGCTCATGGAATAATCTGAGTAATCTTTTTGGCTTTTCAGCCTATTTTTAGTGTGCTGTTTGTTTTGCATTTATCTACATAACAAGTGTGGGAGATTATATAGGAGAGAGGAATGGAGTGCCTTGACCTACATTAACTCGAAGCTGAGTAGCAGCAGCGTTTCTGATTTGATCTGACAACACCTGGTTAAATTGATGCATTATCTGTCCTAGCTGTTATTTTTTGATATGATGCTCTGTGGTCTTCCCTACCTGCCTCTGCTTTTCCCAACCGCAGTTGCTCAGGGCATTTTTCTCTGTGGGAGACAGTGGATGACTGTTCAGGCCCATGAGCCTTCCCCAAGCTATGCAGAAAGGGATTCTGGCTGATCGAGGGCAGAAATCATTTGCTTTCTCAAGTAGCAGTGCCACCTGTTTGAAACAGTCTTTTGTTTTGTATGAATTGTTCCTGACAAAAGGGCTGAGAAAAGCCACATAGCTCTGGCTGCTGTCCTTGTCCTCGCAGTAGAGATCCCTTTGACTGCATAGGCAAGAGGGTGGATGCGCACCTCTCTCTGGATTCTTCCTGGATCTTTAACCCTTTCTGATAAGGGTTGCTTGCTAGCACTTTTTCAAATATTCACATACTAAGCCTATACGCCTATATGTTCCTTACTATTCAGCAGCTGTTCTTTAGCCAGCTTTATCTTTGTCACAGTAGTCACCCACAACCTGCTTTGGAGGACTGAGGGTGTCCATATTAGCTCTGCGAGAACCCTTGCAGACCGAAGTTTACCACTGGTTTTATTGCCAGAAAAAAAAGAAATTAGCTTCACTGCTTCCATGCTGGCCAGGCTGTGGTCCCAGCCAATGGTAAGGTATAGGGAGACAGCTGAGAGTTACGAGGATGGATTGTATGAGTGGCCTTGTTCAATAACAGATAAATTACAAGTTTCCAGTTCCGAGGAGTGACCACATTGTGAGCAGTGCCCTTTGAGAATGAAGCTCAACAATTCTTCTGCAAGTGCTTAAATAGACAGCGTATCAGTCTTAATCTTGGCCTAGTTTAGCTTTATTTGCCTTAACCACATTTGATCTGTGTGAATGGGCTGTTTATTGCTCTTAGAAAAGACAAGGGTAGTATTTGCCTTGTGTTGGCATATCTGTGTACCTTTGACTTTTAAGATGTTCATAGTTTGTTTTATAAAGCATCTGTCTATGCTGTTGGCACTCCTGTAAATGTAAACACTACACAGTGCATCGTACCAGATCAACACCTTCCTACACAGTATAAAATAATGCTCCATCTTCATGAACAACTCTCCTCCTCATTTCACAGCCTTCACCTAAAACTACAGCAACAGATCAGCCATATAGCATGTCTTAAAGGTCAATTGATGTAGACCAAGGGATTGGAGGGAGAAGTGGGTTTCAGCATTTGGTCCTTTACTGCAGAGCTCCATGTGTTCTCATGAACTTCCTTCACCCTCCAAAAAAAGAGTGCAAACACCTCTTCCTCTTTCAGGCCCTCTTCTCCCTCTGTCTCTGCTATATGTCTCATTGCCTGCTCTTTTATTCCAGATGAACACCTCCTCCTCAGATCTTTGTGTGTTTCTCCTCTTTCTACTTGTGTGACAGCTTCTAGCTCCTTTGAACATCTGTCTTTGTAAATCCTCCTTCTCCCTACAAAACTCTCCTTCCACTGATGTTCTGTTCCTATCTGTTGCCCTCTCTCCACATATTAATTTTGTGCTTTGCTGTTTTATGTGTCTCTAATCTGTGTAGTGAAAAATACAGTGCTCTCCCTATCGATAGTTGTGAAAAGGAGTGAAAGCTATGGAGAGGTGGGATGACAAGTTTGGGGATCTTCCTCTCCAGACTTGATCTGCTGACATTTTGCTGGTTACATGGACATCTCCTGGGTTGCTTGCCTTGGCACTGACCTAGTTGAATCCATTTCCCATAGTAAATGTTCTGTTTCCCTAGTCTGAGCTATGTCATGGTGCATCTCTTCCTGATAGCTACATTTCTGACTAGCGAATACCTTTGTCTGAATATAAATTACAGCATGTGTCTGTGTTATGCATACATGCATTGTCCCCACTGCACATTCCCCGTCTCTTGCCCACAACCCACGCACTGCTGACTGTCAAGTGGCTGTCTGAGCCTTGGGACTTCAGTGTAAGCCAGCATTATTTTCTGTTCAGCTATTGTGCTTTGGGCCATTTCTAGTGCTTTTGTTCATTCTAGGTTGGTTTTGTCAAAGACCATCTTTAGGTTCTCTAACAATTTATGTTACAAACCAGTCCTTTTGTCTTCAAGATAGGCTGCCCAGACGACCTACAAATACAGTAATCACTGTCCTGGCTAGGCATGTATTGTATTTAAACTGTTGTGCAATTGCTAGCAGCTTAAGGCTATGCTAGTTTGTATCTTACTGCTGCAGCTCCTTGAAAGATTTGTTACTATCAGCTGCTCTCAAACTTTTAATGAGAGTGCACAGTGTGGATTTTTTCACCCTGCAAATTTCCAGCCCAATGTTCCTTACCATATTATCCTCAGTACAGCCTATGAAAGGGTTTCTGTATATTAAATTCAGTCCCCCTGATCTGAGCTATGCTGTGTAATTTCACTAATGTTGCAGCCAGATTCTCTAATGTACACTTAAGGTGATTAGAAATAGTTTAGTGTTCTCTCTCTGTCTCTTACCCTCTTTATTTTTTCTGTCACTGTTACCCGAAGGAATTAAGAGCAGAAATTGTATAGAAACACTTCCCTTGTTACATCATTGCTTCACATCTTCAAATTCCCTCTATAACGTATTCAATACCCTGTAATTATTCCCGCTGTAACAGTAAGAACACACTTTTGGTAATTCCAATGCTCCCTTTCACCACTAAAGTAACATTAGTTTTGTATTTAATATGACAGTATATCTAAGTTTAGTGTATCTCACAGTTTTACAACATTGGCATTCAGTGTACTGAGATTATCCATTTTCAGCTACTGCATATTAATGTTGGCTTTGTGTGTATGAACTTTTGTTTTATGAACATGCTGCAATGCACTGTGCTGAAAATTGTAGATAGGCATAACATAGCATTTTGGCTATGCAAGATAAAATTTGAGAGCGTAGTAATAGCACAGCTTTCTGACAAGTGTAAACGCTGCTTGGAGGGAGTGCAGCAGAAAAGCTGAGGAGACAACCGGGAAGATTTCTCCCGACCGTTAGGGGAGGGCGGCAAGAGAAATCTTAATCCCTGTGTCACACACTGGCATTCTTTTTGCTAGTTAAAAGAATTGCTAAGAGTGCATACATCTGCCAAGGCTCCTGTTCAGGCTGTGGTTTCAAAGTACTGCTAAATATTTAACCCAAATCCAACGGAACAACAATTATCCTCTGAAATTGCTGTTCAGAGCAATGTTGTAAATCTTCTTCTTTTTCAGCAGCAGCCTAGTGGAGTCCAGTCTGTGGGAGCGATGCATGGGTATCATTAGAGGCAGCAGGATGTAAAAGGAATAAATGTGCCTGGGGTTTTACTTTCAGCTCTATACATAGCTAGGTTTCTTCACCATTTGTTTTCTCAGAAAGCTCCTTCCCCAGTCTTTCATGTGCAGTAGATGTTGCAGAACGCTGAGGACTCAAAGCTTGTCCAGGGCTTTCAGTCTAGCAAACGAAGACCTCCTGGATTCAATTAATGCCTGAAAATTGCATTGCTCTTCTTGCTAAGCCTGCTGAACATTACATATTAAATCTGATATGCTGGCTACATTACAAGTTTCAGAATTACATTCTATTTTATTTATATTCCTCCTCCCGCACTGTAATTACCATATTTTTCTTTGCTTCCCACCCAAGAATATACACAGTGGTGTTTGGTTCTTATACTGAACATTTGTAGCCACCCTCAGTAAGGTCTGTGAGCCCTGGAAGAGTTACTCTCTCTGACCCTAAAACTGGCCACATGATCAGGTTATCATGATTCTTCTGTACACAGTCTGCAGAGCGCTTGAAATTAAAGGCATTATGGAGATGTAATATACCGCTCAGAAATCTAAGCACGTCTATAAAATTAATACAGTTTTATTTTTCAATTCATTGATAGTGTATCATTCTGGCTATCTTTACCTATATTTCTCACTAATGGCTCTTTAAGGCTCTACTGCTGGAAAAAAAACAGGATAAAAAAGCAACATCTATGCTATCATCCACTTCGTATTGATGCTGTCTTGACTACCAGCCTAACGGCACACACTAGGCATGTTCCCTACCTTTCTTGTATGGAAGTGGTCTTTGACATTTCTAAAGGTTTTCAAGCACTTTTCCCGCTCAGGTGAATTGCATTGCTTTGGGGTGAAAATAAACCATTGAAAAAATAAATTGTAAAATTTGATTGACAGAGCTTCCTTTCACAGTCCCCATGTTTCCAACTCCTCTTCCGCAGGAAGCAATTGTAAAGAACAATCTCTACCTGGCACTTAAAGACCTAGAAGCTATGTTTTCACCCTGACTGCAATTTCCAATCCAGGTTGCTTTGTGGGATCTTCAAATCACATTGTGAAGGCTTAGATCACATTGGCTAACCTCAAGGATGTTCAGCTGCCACAACAGTTGATTTAACAATTTTTCAAACATTTCCCCGATGCTAGCTTCCTACCAGAGAGAAAATGACATCTGTTCCTTATTAAGCCTGTGCATTCCCTTTCTTATCCCTTTCCTCTTTCTGCATGAAGGTAATGTCTCACATCAGCATGGGCATTGGATTGAGCTGTTTTTCATATAGGGCCACTAGGCCCATTTCACTGTTTAGGTGGCATGCACGCTTTCACCTGGTGTTAGAGAACATCCTGGCAGATAGTTCCAAGCACTATTCGAGGGCTTGCAACTGATAAAGTTTGCTTGATAAATCCCAACATGTCAAGATGGTCTTTCTAGTTTGATTTCTGCAGGGCTTTTGGTGCTCTTCCTTAGGAGCTTTGAAACAGCATTCACTTTTTCTTTTTTTTTAAAGGAATGAGAGAACATTACTGTTCAAACTCAAGTGTTTTCTTAGAGAACAGTATCAATTGTTAAAGAAGCACCGTCTGACCTTTAAGCTTCAAATGACTTTGTGTCCAATCCTACTGACAAGCTAAAGAGTACAGATGCACAGAAGTTGAACACAAATACCTTTTTCAGTGGGGAACAGAATAATGTGTGCAATCATTTTGTTTTATTTTCTCTTGTTATACTTGCTTTTTTAACTGAACATTCAGTAGTTACGACTACTACTAAAATAATATCTTTTATTGGGAAAATAAGCTGGGGCTGCAAAACATTCAAGTGATATGATTAGCGCAGCCATCAGCTGTAACTCCTAAAAAGATAGACAAGAGGATGCCCCTTTGTTTTTGATACGGAGAAAGTATTGCTGCGTTAATGACTGGCATTATAATAGATATGGGGTGGAAAACATGTAGTGTAATACAGGTGAACTTGGAAGCGGTATGCTTGGAAGGCATTTTGTGCTTGGAATTGTGGTAGAGTGAATCTACCCATTGGAGAGTGGCTGGAAGGTCTCTCTCTAGGTATTGGAGAAATGTCAGTTTCTCATCAGTCCTTGTATGTTTTTTAAAGTGAAGATCGTGGCTTGTGAAAAGTTCTTAAAGTTTGGTGATGTCCAGAGAGCTTGAAAAAGACATTGCAAAACATCTAAACTCAAAGGTGAAAGAGTGATTTCCCAATGCATATAAATAGCTGTAGCATTAATTTTTTAAGACTCTTGGCAGTAAGGTCAAGCAGGGTTTCTTACTCAGTGTTTTGATTGTCCTCTAAATTGTCAGTTCTGACAAAGGAAAAGGCTGCTGGAAATGAGCGGAAACAAAAAGCAGATCTTGTCTCAGCTCACAGACATTAAAATGAAAGGCACGCATCCTGCAAGGGAAAGCAGAGCTCTACTATTGCCTTGCAGGCTGCCGAGGTAAGTTGGGAGCAAACATCACTAAAGAATGTTTATTCACTGCTGGCTTGCAGGTAACTCTCTGGAGGACTTTCTGTACAAGGTGTAAAAATCCAAGCAATATGACCTTCCCTGAGACATCTTCACAGAGTACTCTTGAGTATAAGTCTCTAAAGGCAAAATAAATAAATTAAAGGAATCCCCTAACATAAGCATTTCTATACCTGCTAAATCATCCACTAAGTCCCTCCAGGGCACAAGTGTTGGTGTTCACTGTCATGTCTATCAAACAGGAGTATCTGAGGCCTTTGTGGTTTCTTCTGAAATTAAAGCTAGCTAAGTCACACCACCACATGTGTTTATAAATGTCTTTTAAGCATATTTGCAGGTATATTGAACATTTAATTCTTTCAGTGTCTGCTTAGCATCAAAAGGCTGCATATTCAAGTCTTCTTGCAATTCCTTTGTACTAAATGGACCCTTGTGGCACAGCCTAACAGAAATCAGGAAATCCAGTACAGTAAATGTTTGTTAGCTTTGCATTTATTTCAGAAAAGTTTGGAGATAAAATAAATAAAGAGCACTGCTCTGAACTTTCCTATATCCTTTCATCCACGCATGCTGTAACACTCGCACGGTGTTTCTCTGAAGGTGGTTCCCATTTGGAAGATAATAGAGAAGCTCTGTGTTCATAAACTCACAAGCTGTTATCTGCACTTGCTAATGTCTGATTTCTGTGGCTTATGGGGCTAGATCAGGGTTGTGAGTGAACTGGTTTTGGGTCCTATAAAAATCCATGGAGGAGACAGCAAATATGAACATCCTCCCTTTGTGCCCCTTTATAGGGAGACCACTGTCCTTTGGAGTTTGTGCCAGATACCTGTGTTGTGCCTGAAGGCAGAGGGAAACAATCAGTCAAGCCAGAGGCAGTTTCAGTAGGTCTACACAGGACATGCCTACGGCTCTAGGCTCTCCCGGGACACAGGGAGCAAAAGAGGTCTTGCCCAGAGAAGCAGAACAAAATTTAGCAAAGGCAGAAGTTCAAACATGTGTTGACACTAAAATTGTTTAAAATTGTTGTTTGGTTCCCCCCAAAATGGGGTCAGGTTTGAAATGTTACTCAGTTTGTGTAAAAAAAAATAATATTACAGAACTTTTATTTGGACTAGATGGAGTTGTGTGTTACAGGCGGCATTTCCACATGTGCTCACGCAAATGTCACGGTGAGAGAAGCAGGGTGCCTGAGCACTCTTGAAAATCTGGCTCTTAGTCTTTCTTTTCAAGTGTTTTCTAGAGCTGTGGAAATAGTTGTATGAAGAGTGTTTGAGTTTCTTAAATCGTGAAAGAAAAGGTATTAGCTAGACAATCTTCCACCCCACTCTTCAGACGATGTATGGCGTAAGGAGCCAACCCAAGCTCGAAGAGGGCTGCACGACCTCTGTCCTTTGGCAACAAAAGTGACGATTTGATTTCTTCTCTTTAGAGGGATATCATCTCCATTTTAGTTTGTACTTCCCAATGACCTGTTTCATTCTTGTCTTTGTATGTAGACAGTAAAAAAGTTGAGGTTTTCTGCCATTCGGTGACTCATGTGATGGTTTCCGCCACAGCAGGAACAGCAAGGGCACGGCAGGGGTAGAACTGCAATGAGCAGGTCTTTAAACATGGCATAGCAACAGGTTTTATTTGCTTCTGACCTGCACTAGGTTGTGTCCCACCAGGTGAAGAGATGACAACCATTTAAATGTTTCCCAGAAACATTAACTCTCTTGCATTCATGTTTTCTGACATATTTAAGGGCAAAAGTCCATGTAGGAGAGCACAAGAAGTCATGCAAACCATTAAATCTTTCTCCTTCCCTGACACATAACAAAAGCAGACAACTCCATTAAAATAAAACTTGGTTAAGAAAAAAAAAAAAAGAAAAGGACTTGACTTGCATTGTGACTGTGTGTAAGAAGGCCTAGCCTAGAGCAATTTTGTATAGTTTAATTATAAATTCTTGTAAACTGTGACTTATGCTAGTAGCAATGATACAGCCTTAGGTGTGGAACAGGAGCACAAACAGTTTCATTTACATATATAAGAGCAGTTGAACTAATGGAACAAGGTCAAAGTAGACTCCTTTTACTGGGTCTTTAGTTTTGATCACTGAAAACTACCAAAGTACAGATGGGATACAATGTGGCTGAAAGCACCTGTTTCCAAAATAATTAATGTGACATTTACAAGACTGTTTGCTTACTCTTTTCCTCTTTTTTCTTTTTTTTTTTTTTGACCAATTACTTCCAATCATGATAGCAAGTAGGTTTCTTCTCCTGACTGAGTTAGTGATTATAATGTCAAAGGGGCTTGTGTAATGTCTTCTGTGTCTTAATAAACCTGTCAGCTGAGGTTACATTGCTTTCTAATTTTCACCAGTGTAACATGCCGCTGCACAGCTGGGGAGAAATGGCAGACTCGTGAGCATGCAGCCCGCTGTTGTGTGTATTTTATTATAAGACTGTGTCCTGATCAAAACTTACAAAATGGTTAAGCTTTAAGTTTACAGTTTAATTCGACACTTCAGTCATCACTCTGCTGCTCTCTTTCTGTGTGCTTAGTTTTGACTGTTTGATCTGTATTGTCTGCCTTTCGCATCTTTTTTCTTAGTTTCCTTGGCGGTGCCTCATTTTATCATGCGGAATAAAAATTCCACTTGCAGCAGGGTGCAAACAATTAGTAATCAATAATAGCAGCTAGGAAACCCTAATGAATTACTATGAAATATGTGTATCTAGTTTGTTTCCTTGATTTGTCTCTCTGTGTGTGATGTTTTAGAGCAAGCTAAAGCAAGAAGTTGGGGGAGGAGAATCCATAGCTCTGCAGATGGCTGGAAAGAAAAGCATCTCATTAGTTAGGTGGATGCAGTGGGAGCATTAGATTAATGGTTGCACTGTGTGAGTTCAGTCCCCTATATTTACTGTACACAATGATTTGCTTATATGTAAGTGAGGACTTACAAAGAGGTCTGTGGAGACAGTACATTTGGATAACTGTTCTACCAAGCAAGTCTCTGTTTTACTGAAATTTCCAGGAGATCAACAGGGACTTTTCAAAGGGGAATCCTAAGCAAGTGTTTTCCAGGCTTTCTGTACTGGTGCAACAGTTGTGTTCCTCAAGTTTCTGTTTTAGAAGCATCTTCAAAGAGGAAAAACCATTTTCAGGGTTGCTTGGCTCTTGCTAAGAATACAGCATGGCCAAACCATGGCAGCCTTCCTCCTTAGTCATGGGCTTCTGTACACTGAGATGACCTGGCCTCTTCTTGGTGCTTGTGGGTCCCATCTTCAAGGTTTCCTATGGCCTGGGCCCATCATAGCAAAACCTTGCTGAGAGCTCTTGTTGGATAGATTAAGCTCTCTTGGAGACCCCTCAAAACTACTTCATAACAGCAGAAGCCATCTTTTTGTTTTGGACAGCTGGTAGCACAGTGCAGCGGTGGGCTGTCAGCAGTGTGCCAGGATGCTTCATAACAGAAAGTGCTAGTAAGGGTAAAGTCACCTGTCCTGCACAGGCATCATGCAGCACATTCACCCTGAAGCTACCAAGTCCCAACCGTCTTCTTCAAACAACTGGGACATACACTTGACCGGCTTTTTCTAATGTAAATGTAGTGGTATGTGCACATGATATTATCAAATTGAGCAACTGGAAAAGAATAATTCTCCTAAATGAAAAACAAACAACCATCACAGGCTGTTTTCACCACTGAAAAAGGAACACAAAATATTTGTTGTACTGTCTAATGCACAATCAACAGTAATGTAAACACAGTGAGTGATAAGAGAGTGCTGAGTCCAGGCTAGCAGCTGAGCAGACCAGAAAGCCAGAAGTTGCCAGTTCAGTCAATACACTGCTGCTCAGGACATCTGTCTACATCCTATATCCTTTTTTTTGCTATTTTCCTGCCCTCATCAGGAATCACTGCCACTGGATATTTCTTTCTTTCTTTCTTGTTTTGGCCTGTTTCCCTCTTTCCACAAGCATAATCTCTATTCCTCCTTGGCATATTTCCCCACCCCGCCCCCAGCTCTTGCCACTTATGGATTTCTACTTCCTTCGTCTCCCTAGGAGGGATCACCTTGCCTAAGGGTGTCTCCTCTCCCAAGCACCAAGGAGAGAGAGGACCAGGTCCTCCCCATCCTCTGCAACATGCATAATTTCCAAGTTAGGATTTAATCAGCCAACGGGAAAGAGCAATGTTACCTATAGCAGGGAAGGTGCAACTCTGAGTATATGACAGAGGCTGAAATGACCCAGCCAGCGTGCTAGACATGCATTCAGCCTGCAGTGGGGGCTGGATTCTGCACTTCAGTTATTGGTGACAAATGTGAGAATTGTTTTTTCCTCTTCTCATTACATTTTCAAATTTGCATTTCACAGAGCTAATCAATTATTAAAAGTGGCTCAAAATCTTCCCAAGACATATGGGGATTATTGGCATCTGTGTGTTTAAGTAAGCAGGTATTTTACAGCTTGAAAATAGCATATGCCTAAGGTTTTAATATAACAATTTAGTTTTGAAGAGCTGCAACAGCAACACAAGTGTCTGTAACTCACCTGCCATATGCTGTGGTGTGAGGGGACAGCAACAAACACTTATGTTACATATCCTGTTTCTTTGCTGGAGCTGGCTAAAAATGTATATTGAAATGTGTTTGGGTTTTTAAAATGGAAAATAAAATCAATTTAAAAATATTTTAATAAAAACAGTCATTTTAGTGGGCTGAGTTTAATAAGAAATGAAAGTTGCCATGATGTGTACTGTACAAACTGGGTTTATGTTCAAAAGCATTGAATCCAGTGGATGCCATCAGACTTCTGTATCTCGGTCACTTAAGCACTACTGGCAATTCCATCTGGAAGCCATTATTCCAGTTTCCATGTTTTTCAAGGCTTGTGAGTTTGCATACATCGATCATGATTTAAAGCATTTGTCCTTTATTTAGTTAACAAGAAGGCACAGCTGTTTGCTTGCTTCTCCCACCAATCTCTTTTGCAGCGTAGCTGTCTCAAAGGACTAAAGTTACCTTGAGTCTCTCTACTCATGTGATTCACCGTATGTTTCGGGAAGGCGTTTTCCCAAATGTTTCTGATGTGCATCTTTCTCCTAATTAGAAAAAAAAACAAACCAAAACTGGGTGTACCCCTTAAATAAGGTCTGCA
Source organism: Phalacrocorax aristotelis (assembly GCF_949628215.1). Taxonomy (NCBI): domain Eukaryota; kingdom Metazoa; phylum Chordata; class Aves; order Suliformes; family Phalacrocoracidae; genus Phalacrocorax; species Phalacrocorax aristotelis. The sequence continues at coordinate 10,287,423 of NC_134281.1, forward strand.
CCAACAGACATTTAAGATTTCATTTTATCTGATCTTAGCAAGTTGATTAGGGTGTTGAGGGCAAATTTGTCCCCTTTTGACTTGGAGCCTGACTTTAAGGTACAAATGATGCCATTTGTATTTTGGTAATTTATTTTCCTGCTTCTTTCTTTCCAAATAATTTTTTAGAGGATGTTAAGGGCATTGGCCCAAATACACAGCTTAGCTGTGACTATAATCTTCCCCTTAGAAGAGCGCTGGCTGACAAAGCTCCTAATGTGCCACCTTCTAATAATCTGATAATTATAAATGATGTGAACATGAGTGTGGGATAGTTGAAGAGCAGCACACAACAGGCTGATTACAGCGCAAAAGGGTGTGGAGGGGTTGTAAGCTGCAAGTCCAAAGGCCACTGTACTTGAACCACCTGAGGCATGCCTTAATTACCCTGAAAGGCACGGCCTGTCATATTCTATTGCTATTATAAGTATATTATGGGAATAAAGTGTTATTTATACATCAGAGACCTTATTGTAAGTTATATTTTGCCTTTTATGAATTTAGAAAAGAGATTGAGTTTTGTCAGTAAATCTGGCATTCTATTCTTTCAGGGGGAAAAAAAAGTATAATTTGTACTTTAATTAACGTTTTTTTTTCTAGATTGCAGCCTGTTTTGCAGCTAAGAGAGTGTTATTGGTTTGGAATTGATTTTGGTGTCATATGTTGTCATTTGACAAAAAACAGTTTTACTAAGCTGTTTGACATTAGAACAGCTGGTAATGTCACTTTTGTTAATGTCTTTAACCACATTTTTAACAAAACAGCAGATGCTCATCACAAAAGCCATTTTCCTCTTCCATCCAAATGTGTAAAATCAGCTAACTTACTGCTTCAATTAAAGCTGAGCCTTCTAAACAAGGAACTGACCTGAAAACAAACAACAGTTTAAGGAATGCTCTTTAGGTATATATCTGGTTAACATAAGGACCACCTTCACACCTATGAAATTTCTTTTTTTGAGAAATACGTTCTCCAATACATATGGCTGCTGCAAAGGGACCCCAAATTTGTTACCTCTGAATTTTGAAGGATCTGTTTCAATGCTGAAATACTCAGAAGCCATGGAAAGAACTTACCATTACTATGTATACAGAACTATATTATTTAGCATTATTGTGTCCTGTTTATAAATAATATTTGCAACTGAATAGTTCAACAGCTAAGAGGAACTGTAATCTGGGATGTTATTACCTCAGATTGTAACATATGTGAAAATATTTGTGCCTATAAAAATGTGTCTGCATTTTGTCTGGTCACATAAAAGAGGGTTTCCAACCAGAACTGCATGTAAGTGCTTGCTAACAAGCCACAACTTCCCCAGAATCTGCTAATTTCTTTTGGTGAGTGCAAATTCCATACATATTTGATTTACCATGAAAACAAAAGGTAATATGCATTTAGCAAATACAGCACACACAGTCCATTTTTATGTTATTCTTTGAGGTTTCTCAGACATCTGAAGTTCACTTACATTAGATTTCAATTTGGCTTTCGCTGTCAAGGTGACAGACTCATCCTCTGTGTCGTGTTTTAGCAACACTTCATAAAATCTTAGCTTGGATGGTGAAATGGGAAATGGCTTAATGGGGGGATTATTTAACTCTTTCAGGCATTTTAATAGGAAGAAGTTAAAATGAACCTTTAGAAATAGTAGTGCAGTAATTTTGAGGTAATTTTATATTTTTAATATAGGAATACTGTCTTCCTCTTTTTTGTTTTTAAATATTTTCTGTATTTTTAGCTGAAGGTCAGTTCTAATACTGTAACTGTTACTAGGCAACAATTAAAAATGCTATCTCTACAGCTTTTAAATTCTGTTTATTACATGGAATATGTTAAGCTTACACATGCTTGCTATAAAAAAGAAATTATCGGGTTCTTTTTGTATGTGTGGTGATAGTAAAAGAGACATATACTGCTTGACCAAAACCTATGTAGTTCATATTCTGAAATCTACCTTTTAAAAAAATCTCTACATCTGTAACAATCCCTGCTAATACGGAATTGTTAAACTTTGTTACAAATTGTTATTGACATAGAACAGTAAAATTATCAGACTTTCACTCGAATGCTGAAAGCCTTTTTCTAATGTATCATTTTCATGATAATCTTACAGATTCAACAGAACTGCCCTTGTACTAGAGCTGGTTGTATTGTGCTCCAAAATTTCTGCTGCTGCTTTCTTCCATTTGTAGCCAAGGAACATACCTGTTTGCCTGTTAAATTTCTCTGTGATTATTTTAACAAATGCATGCGCTAGGCAGGGTAGCTGTAGGAAAAACAAATATTTACCAGCTAAGGCACAATACATATAGAGAGGGAAATTTATATTCCTTAGGGTGACTATTCAGTCTTTGTGCTGGATTACAATATGTATTCATTTCAGTTAAAGAAAGAAAATTTTCAGGTGGCTCCAGCTGAGTGACCAACTGCAATAAACTGAGCCCAGATTTCAGGTTCTGAACACTGACTATGAATTACACCGAACCCATCTACTCTCTTACACTCTTGATCCCCTGAAAAATTATACCTGTTTTACCCTTTGAAGATATCTCCCTGACCAGCTAGCACTATAAAGTTACGTGATAAATGGTTGATTTAATAACGTCACAGGCAAAATTCCGATTAATTTACTGTGATTAGAGCTTCACCCATGTACACAAAGGAAAGGTAAAATGTTTTTTGGCTGTATTCTTTGTTTATATATTATTATTCATGAAGTAGAAAACACTTCAGCAAAATTCCAACAGCAGGTAAAGTGAGTTTGTGTTGATCAAGGACTGGATGTTTAGTACCTGTTTAGCTATTTAGGGAAGTAAAATACACAAACTGCAAGGTGAAAGGGTTTAATTTTGGGAAGTTGCTGCAAATTACACATATATTTGAGATTTTTCAGAAGCTGCAGGTCTAGCTATAGACCCTCAGCAATTTGCTCATCCTTTACTTTATTTGAAAATTGCCTGCATGAAACTAAGAATTGGGTTCAAATTTTGTTCCAGCAGTGTTTTGGTACACTGTACCACTACTGTCTCTTATTTTACATGTGTTCTAGAACTTTTATAAAGTACTGTAAAAACATTCTATTTACTGCAGGTCATGTTTCTTTATGTATATGTGAGCAGCCCTTAAGTGAAGGGCAAAGCGAAATAATTCTTCATCTAATAAATAACAGATAGTAGCCTGTGCCGGTGGTTTATACAGTACAGCAGAGCAGGCAAAATTTGCATATGTGCTGGCAGGTTTCACGTGACTGTATTCTGTGTTTATCAAAGAATGGTCCTTCTGGAAGGGGCCTTGGGCCCCTTATTTTAACATTCCTGTGGAAAGTTTCTCCTCAGTAGGTCTTTTTCTTACTGGGTACAGTTTATTCCACTTGTGTCCAAACCATTATGGCTCAGTAGTTCACCTCTTCTTTCTTTGGCCCAAATAATAGGCCTGAATGCTGACTAGTTTTTTCTGCTCAGTGGAGATCACACGTCATACATTCCTTTCCTACCTCTCTTTTTTACACAGAATAATATTCCCCTAAACAGAGCAGCTTCGGTTCTTCAGTGATCTTTGAGCTGGCTTTTCTGAGTAGGTGTTTCTAGGAGGTTTTAAGGCCACAGAATTTACACTCTTCTTGCTCTTGGAGCCATATCCATGACTGTTTTTCTGTGATGCTTTAATTAATTTGAAGTACTGGAGCAATGTCTGAGTTTTCAGGAAATCTCCAAGAAACACTTCTTGTTCTTGCTTTGAAATAGAATTTGCCCCAAACTTTTTAGATGATGCTATGATGTGCGCGATAGCTCTCACTGCTTCCAGCTCCTGCTGTGTAGGAGCTTAGTCTCTCCTTCCTTTTCGCCCAGATAAAGGACAGTCAATCTGTTTGGGTAAAGAATTGCTTCAAGGTACCCTTTAATGTTTCCTCCAGCAATTTAAGGCTCTGCACTCTTAAAATATGCAAAATGAGTACTGTAGACCTATACAGAGAGAGCTAGATATGGATGTTGACACACTATAGTTATTTTACTATCCTTTTGTTAAAGAATCCCTTTCACTCTCTAGAGAGCATGACCTAAAGGTTAATAACCATCCTTCCATTGACTTCAGCTTGTGTCAGATCAATTCCTAATCATTATCTATATGCTGCAGAATAATCTGACTGAGTTTACTGATGGGTTTTAATTTCAATATCAATATTTTTCTTAAAACCTACAAATAAATGATATTTGAAAGTGGGAAATGAAATCCCTAAAATACATCCTCCAAAAGAGCTGGTTATTAGTATCATCCATCTTTCAGTAATAATAGTAACTCAGAAGTCATGAAATACTGAAGATTAGTAGGCCCAAGACAACCTTGAATAATGTGTAGAGTTCTATTCAGGGCGGTTATCGAATGCAAGCTGACAAAAAGTCAAGGTGAAATTTGCCATAAACGATTGCCAACTGTTCCGTGTTTTCAGAAAGTGTATCTTTCTCATGGAAGTTGAAATTAATTCAAGATGTTTCACTGAATTTTGATGAGAATTCCTTTTTAAAAAGTAGTTACTTGAGGACAATTTGGGTAAATTAAGTATCTAGAAAAAAGCAATAGATTTCTGTAAATGAAAATGTACATGCAGAGTGTTGATAGTTGTCAGTAACCACTATCCTTCCAAGTGGTTACCTGTGCCTAATTACAGTTGAATTGTTGAACCATTAAGACATGTCAAAGATCAAAAGCATGAACTTGTTTTTTTTAAAAAAAATATGGAATGTACATAGGGCACAAAATTATTTTAAAAGCACATACCAAAGTAGCAAAGTGGAGTTAGGAAATTCTCAAGTTAAGATTGCATGCACGATTGATTGGAATAGGCTTCCTTTTCTTCACTACTTGGATCCAAACACAGAGTGGAAGCAATGGAGAGTGTGAGGAGTCCCATTTTCCTTCCATTTGGTTGCAAACCTTGCGTGGCCCATCATGGTGGGGTGTTGCTGCTGAAAGGGATGTCCCACGCAAGCAGGTTGCCATTGCAGAGTTTGTAATGGATTAAGGTGCAAAACTCCAGGAAGTGCCTACTGTAAAGAGCATCAGGGAACAAACCAGACACATTATTGCTGTTAATCTTGTTGCTTAATATGCTACTGGGAGAAACTGCTCTGTTATAGCAACAAGCATTATATAAAAATGGTGCAGGATGGCATAAATGACAGCAGCTGTGATTTTAAAGAAGTTTAAGTTAGCTGAATTTGAGCAGCCATTTGTAAGGATGGCAAAAGAAACGTGCTGGCCAATTTCCTTACTGAAGAGATGGTGTAAATGGAGCTTCTTAACAAGGATTTGTTGGAATCTTAAAGTTTGTGCAAAAAAAAAATGTAATTTTCCTTAACTTGTTCCTCAGAAAGACCTTCACCATTATGGCCAAAAAACTTTAAAAAACAAGTAGCAAACAAAAATCTTGAGACATGCAACTTAGAAAATATCAGTCCAAATTAATAAAGTCTGTTAACATTACTAAGTAATTGTAAACAATGTGGAAAGTGACATTAATAAGAGGGGATATTCCCAACTGGAGGTCCCTTAAAATTTCACTCTACTTCCTGAGCTGACAGCAAGTACCCAATATATGACAATAAATGTGATGGAAATAGTGGCATAAAGATTTTTATGGGACCCATTCTGAGGCCTGTTTTGTACAGCAGACCTCAAAAAAATGCAGATTTGCACAACTGGAGGGGTGTCATGGTGCAAAGGGATTGTGTGGGGGTGGAGATTTGTCAGCCACGGTTGCAGCCAGAATCTTCATACCATGAAACTGTGGGTGCAGGCAATGGCTACGTGGAGAAAATAGACAGCAAATTCAGGAAAGTCCATAGCTCCTATGTAGACACAGGGTGGTGTTTCATACAGAGTGTAGGAAGGAAGGAAGGAGAGAAAATGGTGGGACTTCATGTTCCTTGTGTAGATTGGTTGCTCTAACAGAGAATTAGACATGCTGATTTGGTTTTTCTTCATACCATTTCCCTTGCAGGGAAAATTCTAGTGTGCATTGTTGCAATGATCTCTGTTGTGTACTGGGCTGTTGCGACCCCAGGTTTGTGGACTTGAAATGCTCTTGGGGCTCACTTTTTTGGAAGACTTGAGAAGCACGCTTTCCCCAGCACCCATGTGAAAGCCCGCAGGGCTGTTTGCAAAGAATACATATATATCGTATTCCAAGCTCCAGGTTTTTTTCAAACATTCATAGCCATGTCAGTAACTACTTTTAAGAAGTTGTTCAATCCCTCCTTTTCAAAGACTTCCTATTGCAAAGGTCTCTATTAGAGGTGACAAACATTTTCACTTGGTAAAGGTGAGATAGAAACTGTTACGAGCAGCGCAAACTGAATTCTGGATTGTGATAACATGAACTATACTGGATGCTGTTGTGCATTTGTCATGACATTGTGATGTTCTGTTTGTGTCAGCAACAGCTAGACTTAGTGCTACGCTGAGGGGTGCAGAGGAGGAAATGCCTGTGCTGAAGATGGTAGGGCAAAATATGTAATGAGTGCTGTTTGGAAAGAAAAAAGGTCCAAAAAAAATTACTTTTCTGAACAAATATGAATATTTGCATTATTGTGCAGAAAATGACCATGCTAAGATGAGATTTTACTGGTCACCTAAGACAAACTTTATTATATTACAGCTGGAACCTCCCAGACAGCCCAAGCAGAATGCAGCTACATAGATGTGCCTTATCATCATTACCTACGCAGTAGGCCCAATTAATCTCAATGTTTTCAATTCTGTGTTTACAACCTTGAGTATATCAGAACTGGCTAATGCAGGTCTTTGGTGAATGACACAACAAATAGCTTCTTTAGCAGCTTGCATAGCCAACCTGTATTTACTATCTGAATCCTCAGCATTTGATTCAAAGTGTTTTGGTAGATTTAACTGGTAACTCTGCCCACAAATGCTCTTCACTGAAAAGACAAGTTCCCTTTCACTGCTCAGATAGCAGTACCAGCAACAACCTGCTGTCATTCTGTACTTCAGCAAAGTCAAATAAATTGCATACAATTTTTTTTTTTGAGCTGAAGTTTTCCTTGATCTGTGTGAATTTAGAGTTATTTTGTGAAATAGCAAAGTTGAACCAGAAAATACTGGTTCATTTAGCTGAGTGTGTTTCAGCTGAAACCTTTGTGGTTCAATAAACTTTTCTGCTTACGCGGTGCCACTGGAACTGTCTGATCTGGCCAAAAAAAATGTTAACACCACTTTCCCAACTGCAGCTGCCCATAAGCCACAACTTTACCTTTTTGCCAGCTCCAGTGCAGAGCAAATTCACATAGAATAACAGAATAATTCATGTTGTGAGGGACTTCACATCTTTAATGAGATCTTCAATTTTTCTAAGCTTCAATGAGAGCTCATCTCTTACTAGACTGCAGAGATTCAGGAGTTGAAGGAAAGGATGTTTTTCAATTGTCCTGCTGTTCATGACATGAAGTGGGGATTTGTGGTTTTCCTTTTGTCTTTATCCAAGAATCGTAAGTATAAACAATGAAGGGAAAAAAATACATGTGACGTCCCACAGGAGCGGGAGATAGCAGGGATCCTGAAGAAGGAGGAAGTACGTGTGTACCCAGAGGTGAGGTGGAGTCAAGGACTGAGAGATCCTGGGATAGGCCAGAAGATGGCGTGTATTGAGGAATCAACTTTGTCTTTGGCACAGAGGAGAGAATAAGAAACCCTTCCTGGTGGCAGAGGGAAATGGGAAGGTGAAACAGAGTCATTGGAAGGAGAAGAGGAAGACAACTGAAAAGGCAGAAGGAGTGTAAGGGTCTGAGGGACATGGTGAGCTGCCTCTGTCTGAGGAAGGAGGGACAAGCTGTTCCGCAGCCGTGGAGGAGGGGTTGTGGACTTCAGGCAGCCCTGATGGTGTGGGGAAGGAGGAGGTGACTAGCTAGCAGGTCAGCATGGAGCAAGGGATGGAAGCATGGAGGAAGCTCTGGACTTCTGTAGTGAGCACATTCTATGGAGCCAAGACCCACTTAAATCCCATATTTCTTATGATAACTTTACAAAAATGCCACCCTCTCGGTACTGTCAGGTGAACCCTAATATACCATATTCATTATATTGAATTTAGATCTTTGAATAGAGTGCATGAGTGTATTACTCGCTACATCCAAAACTGGTGTCATATTTTGCTTGAATAGCACATAAGACTTTTTTACATAATGCTGCTTCCTTGTTCCAACCTTTCAGCTAAATACTGCAAAATAGTGACAACAAGAAAATAGTTTCTGCAAAGAAGCAGAAGTATTTTATGACAAAAGCAGTGTTTGGAGTAACATTCTAGAAGAGCACAGATACTTTTTTTTCCCCTTGTCACTCTCATTAAGGCTCTGAGAGACTTTTTTGTATCGTGTCTTGCTGTTGGAATACCTGTCTCCAAACAGCTTTCTGTAGTGGAAAATCCAATTTAATGTCAAACAGTTTTATCAGTTCTGCACTATTTTTTTCTCCTATTGGAAAATAAAATAAAAAGATCGTATGTCAACTTGACTACAAGGTGTAAAGCTTCTGAGCTTGCATTAATAAATTTATGCATCAATTATATGTTTGCACATTCACATATGTCTAGCTGAAGGCATCCTCTTTGTAGGCTAAGGTTTATTTATACTGCATAGAATATATTTTTCCAATTTCGAGCATTCTTGAAAGGCAGATTTTTTTCCAGAGATTGTCCAGCTTTCAGGTCTTCATGAGATGAAACTTAATTTCTTTTTCAGGGATAAGGAACCCAAGAAATTAAATAAAATGTCTATCTGGGAATGCTATATGCATTTATTTACTTTAACTCAAATGTTAACTCATTTTTTCACTGTATGCTCCTCCTGATGCAGAGGGGTTGCATGTGCCCGGTCATGCTGTTCTTTCTAAAAACTAGGATGGGTTTGGAGAGCCCAAAGGCAAAGGAAGGACTTACAGAAGCCTTTTGCTTTAGCTCTGCAATTCAGAATATATTTAAAGAGGTGGGTCTGAAAACTGCTACCTCGTGCTTCTTTCTGAGTTGGAGCTACAGACATGCCTTGCAGGCTCTTGCATCCGTGTGCAGCCGTCTCCAGGGCTCTGATTGTGCTTAATTGACCTGACCAGCCTCACCTGGGACCTCCACCCACACACCCTCAGCTTGCTACTCTGCAGGCTTTATATAAGCTCAGCCCTGAACTGTGCTGTGGGTGTGTTTGTTTCTAGGTCTGGATGTATTATGGTCTACTGATTAGGTTTTTGGGTGTTTTCTGGTTGTTGATGGACTCCTGAATGAGCATCTGTCTTTGCTGCTGTGCCCAGATGCTGTGGGGCTGTGTGAGGGTAAGGTCTCCAGAGCAGCCCCTGATTCATCTCTCCAGTGGAACAGCTGCTCCACAAGGATTATACTTGCCCCACACCAGTGACTTGCTTGTGGTACCTTACTGCCTTCAAGCAACATCATGCTAGCTCCAAATTTCATATCTGTCTCTGCTTCCCAGGTCAGGTATGTCTTGCAGCTCTGTGGGTTTCCCTAAAGCTGTGCTTGCTTTTGTGTGCCAGGAATGTGCTGCAGAAGGCTGGAGGGGCTGCCTGGAGGAAATCCCCTTTGTGGCTGCTTATGTCCTGGTTTGGGGCAGCTCTGTCGCCTCCAGAACTGGGAGATCAATTCTCATCAATATGAATTTAAGAAGGAAAGATAGGCTGGAAATAGAAACACTAGTTCCTTTTTAAACAGCAGCTGTGTAGTTGTACCCGTAGGAGAGAGTGCTTACCTTGGCTATGAAATAATGCCCATAGCTAAAAAGCTTTCAGCATTGTAAACGATCACACATTTTATTTCAAGGTATTTTCACTTTCCTTCGGGCAACATTGTACAGCTCTATTCCTCAAAACGTGACACTAGTTAATACTGCATCAAACGCTTGAAAATAACACTAATACAGCACTAAGAATGAAAAGTACCCCAAAGTCAGGAAATACCAAGGGCCTTGCTTCTTATGGAGCTGTTTGCTTTGCTACCCTGTATACTCTTACATATTTTATGATGTACTGAGATAGCATGCTGCTAACATGTTTGATAAGGCCTAGGTTATGAAGGAAAATGGAATAGAGAAAGGTATGGAGGCTTCACTTAAAATTTTGGAGCTGCTGGAATTTGTCAGTTCTTGTAATAAATCTTGCCCCAAGAGTGAGTTGTTTTAACTTTAATCACCTGTTTGAACGTGGATACAAAGATTTCTCTGGATCAACTGTAAAAGCTCTGTGCCATGTCTTTGCACTGACCCCCTTGTCTTGCTGCAGCCATGCCTGGAGGCTCAGCTTCCCTGGCCACGTGCTGGGTGTCCGGTGGGGTGAAGCAGCCTCAGTGGGGAAGGAGGACACTGTGGGGAGATGCTGGCCCTGCTCAAAGCTCAAGTTGGTGAGACCGGGATGAACATTGAGGAGAGGACTGAGAATAGACATTTTCAAGTCCAATAATGAATATGACAGAAGGGGCCTGAAGCACAAGATCAATAATTTTTCTGTCAGTTTTGCTGCTGGTGCCTGCCTGTTAATACAGAAACTCTACCAGCAGCCTATGCTGGCACTTCCTTGTATCGAGCAGTACCATCTTCCACAAATAGCTCTGATCAGCAGGCTTGGCTAAGAGCAGAAGCAACAAAACCTGACCTAAATAGTGATCAAAAATACTTCATAAAGTGAGATCAGGGCTGTCCCAAGGATTTGGGAAACTGTGGCCAGAGGGTGGATTACAGCCTCTGTGGCCCTGGACAGTGCTGGGTTTTCTGTGCTGGGCCCAGGTGCAATGGTGGTGTGTGCCTGAAACAATAGGAAAAAACCTCATATGTAGATTTTGGGGTGTTTTTTTAGCATATGTTGGTACCTGGGGCTGGTGATTTGACCATGCAGGATGGGAAATTCCGGGTTGAGAGGTGTGTCTGACAGTGCCGCTCCAGCATCTGGATTGTGAGGGGCCTTTTCAAATGGGAGCCTGTGGCTTGCCTGGAAATGGCGCTCTGTGGGTTGCATTTGCAGACTGGGCAAGTCCCATATAGCAGTTGCCTTCAGCTGAATAAAGGTGTTATGTTATTTTCACTTGGATATTAAGTGATAGTTAGTATTCTGTATGACCATGTCTGCAACATGGGATGTACTCTGCTTACTAAGAGTCCTTAGAAACACCAGTGGTCTTTCACTTCATAATCTGAGCTACATTTGAGGTAAAATGATCTTTGCTTGAATTATAAATTTTTATTTCCTCTACTGTTTGTAAATTTAATGTATAATGATCTGCTGCTGGTTATTATCAAGTATAATATGCTTCTTTGTAGAAAATAACTAGAAAAATGTATTAGGGTTAGTTGTGAGTCTTCTGATAATGTGTATGTGGGCATACAGTTTGTCATTGGTTTTGATACAAAGGAAAAAGGGAGGTTAAAATAGCAATGCGGATGATATAGGCAAAAATACTCAATGAGGCTTGGTTGAATCATCACATTCTTTTTTTTAAACACTGCTGTAAAGCATGCTAGATATTAAAGCTGTTCTCTTACATATCACTCTGAAATCTGTGCAGTGCCTAAGCTGCAGAAAAGGCCATTTGAAATAAGTGCTGATGATGGATGGACTTGCTGTAGTAACATCCTTGATTTTCGCAGCTTTAATGGTAAATCTACTTCGTTTATTGCTGTAAATACTATGCATGTTAAATAATACATTGGGTTTGTGTGGCAAGGTTTTGGTAGTGGGGAGGCTACAAGGGTGGCTTCTGTGAGAAGCTGCTAAAAACTTCCCCCATGTCCGACAGAGCCAGTGCCAGCTGGCTCCAAGACAGACCCGCCACTGGCCAAGGCTGAGCCCATCAGCGATGGTGGGTAGCACCTCTGGAATACCATATTTAAGAAGGGGGAAAAGAAACCTGGGCAACTGCAGCTGGAGAGAGGAATTGAGGATATGTGAGAGGAACAACCCTGCAGACACCAAGGTCAGTGAAGAAGGACGGGGAGGAGATGCTCCAGGTGCCGGAGCAGAGATTACCCTGCAGCCTGTGGTGAAGACCATGGTGAGGCAGGCTGTCCCCCTGCAGCCCATTGAGGTTAGTGGTGGAGCAGATATCCACCTGCAGCCCATGGAGGACCCCACACCAGAGCAGGTGGATGTGCCCAAAGGAGACTGTGACCCCGTGGGAAGCCTATGCTGGAGCAGGCTCCTGGCAGGACCTGTGGCCCCATGGAGAGAGAGGCCCACGCTGGAGCAGGGGAGGAGTGTGAGGAATCCTCCCCCTGAGGAGGAAGGAGTGGCAGAGACAAGGTGTGATGGACTGACCGCAACCCCCATTCCCCGTCCCCCTGCGCTGCTGGAGGGGAGGAGGTAGAGAAATTGGGAGTGAAGTTGAGCCCAGAACAAAGGGAGGAGTGGGGGACAAGGTGCTTTCTGATTTAGTTTTTATTTTCTCATTACCCTACTTGGATTTGATTGGTAATGAATTAAACTAATTTTCCTCAAGTTGAGTCTGTTTTGCCGGTGGTCGTGACTGGTGAGTGATCTCTCCCTGCCCTTGTCTTGAACCATGAGCTTTTTATTATATTTTCTCTCCCCTGTCCAGCTGCGGAGGGCAGTGACAGAGCAGCTTTGGAGGGCAGCTGGTGTCCAACCAGGGTCAACCCACCACAAACGATCATTGTTAGGGGACTTCTGATGTCAGAGCATTTCGCAATTCTTTAAAGGTGATCTGAGCCCATAAGACTTTTTTTTTCTGGGGGGGGGGGGGGGGAAGATATTTCGTATTGTTAAAGTAGAAAGCATTGTGTATGGACCCTGAATAACAGTATTGTTTTCATGCTAATAATTTGCCTGATTGCTGGGTGTCACTGGAATACATTTATTTTCTTTAGACTTATACAGCAGAAGTGAAAAGCAGCCATTGATGTGGACGATAGCAGTGTGTTTAGCTGTCACATCTGAAAAAGACCAGCTGAGTCAAATGAGGGGCTTTAGTTCAGTGAAATGCATCTGTGTGCATTACAGTCAAATGTGTCTATAAGCCAGCTTCTGTTTACTCCTTTGACCTTCTGTGTCACCTGCAAACTTAGGCCATGATCCTGCACCCCACTCTGCATTGGTAGATTATAGAGGGAGAGATTTTACAGGAGCAGGTCAGAAACCACAGTGAGGACACTTGGTATTCACTGTTGCACAGCAGACCTTGTTACCTTCTTGCATCCTGTCTCCTGGTAATAAATGTTTACTTGATTGACTGAAATTACACTTAAGTAAAACTTGCTGTATACAGTAAACAAAAAAAACGAACTCACAGGCAATTGGCACCTGCTTTGGGTTTTCCTGAACTGTTTTAAGTATCTAACATGTTCATTTAAAGAAAACCATGGTTTTCTCTGCCCTTTCTCTGTCCAAAGGGTTGATATCTTTCTCTCTTAGCCTTATAAACATTTGGTGCATTGGGAAATGTATACACTCCAGTGCTTAGGAACATCAAAAGAAATGTTGTGTTCGCATCAGTGATCAGCACTGAGTATCAAGCAGTATTTGGGAAAGAATCTGACGTATCCCTCAGTGACTTATCTGAGAAGTGTGAATGGCATTTAATAAAACAGATTTTCCAGCAAATGACAGGCCAGAGCCTTGAAGCAAAAAGTACTTCTGCCCTGTGCCAATCATTCACTTTCTTCCAGCTCAGTGATTTATTCCATGTAAAATGTTCTTGTATTTAAAACTGGTCCACACTGCACCAATGGTAAGGTGTCAAATCCCTCACTGAAGTAATATTATAAAATATGAAAACTTGAACACTAACCAGAATTGGGTTCCTCATCACCACGTGGCCTGCCTCTCTTCCTGCAATTATTGGCAGGCTTTAAGACTACTCTTGATGAGATATTACTTTGCATCTTCTTTAGGGAAATAAGGTGGTGGTTTTTGTTTGTGGAATTGTGGGGAGTTGTTTGGGCTTTTTTGTTTTAAATACATATAAAGTGAAGTAGTTGTGCCATGGAAGTTGATGGCAAAGTTTACTTTGGCTGAACCTGTCCAGAATTTTGCACAGGAATGGTAGCTCTGAATTTCTAGTTGGGTCTTCTATATGGTGAAAGACACATCATTGGTGTGAAGGGATCATGAGCCATGGAAATGTTCTCTTGGAAAACTGAACAAGCCATTTACTGTAGTAAGAAGTTGTGGTAATTTCTCCTGTTTCTGTTTGATCTGCTTTGGGCATATCTTTCCTCTCTGGGATTCCTTCAAGTGAGGTTTTGTCTCTTTAGCTGTATTCCTATGTAAATGCACAGCCAATCCAAAGAGATCTCTCTACTTCCTTGCTCCCCTGTGCTTACCCTGTTTTAGCTCTTGAGTTTCAATTTCATTCCACTTACCACATTCTGCCTTATTATTCCTAGTAACAACAGGCTTGTTGCCTAGTACACCTTCCAACCTTAAAATTGTCGCGTAGACAAGATGCTTTTGAATTTTAATATGTACTGTGCACTCTAAGAAAACATTAGTATTCTGCGTACTGTTTGCTTCAACTAATGAAATTATAATATAACCATACTTTGCCCTACCTAACCTGAATTTTTACACATTAGGTATCTATTAACCAATGTGCTCCTTGCTCTTTTTCCCAAAATTGTTGTTCGCAGGAGATACCATGAACTACTACTTAGCTAAGTGGGAAACCATGCTTCCCATTTTAGCTTTCTTTTTGACATAACCCTCAATGTAAACATTGTTCTAAACACCTTTTCAGAGTTTAAATCATACTGCTAGTTACATCAGCATGCTCCATCACAGAAAATAATGCCTTTTTCTGCCAAGGTCCTACGTTCTTTTTTACGGATCGTATTCATTTTCCATGAAAAAGTAATGTGTTGCAGAATATTGTGACATTAAGCAAGTTCAGTTGTGTTTTGCAGTTGTTAATTACCCTTACAAGGTGGATAAGAAGTCTGTGGGGAATTCCTTAAAAGAGAAGTGGTTTGCCCTTGGGAGGTATATTACCATATGGAAAGCAGGCTTATGTTCTTAGTTAATTATCTTTGTTGTTTCAGTTCATTTAAAGGAAATGTAATAATTTGTTGGTTGTTAGTACCTGTGTATTCTAAAATGGGAAGTTGTTAGAATAATGAAGACCCCAAGGGGATGCTTACAGTACTCCAGAAAGACAGTTTCAATTATTTTTTCCCAAGGCATTAATTTTTCTAAGTGGAACTGACAAAAGTATTAAACAAAGGTGATATACAGCATCTTTGGGAAAGTGTGCTTCATTATTATTGCTATCTTTTGCAGGCGGTTCAAAACTTTCCCCCTAATAATAATTGCATTCCTGTTTCTTCTTTCTGCAAGACCGGAATCACACTGGATTTGATAGCTTTGAGCAACAAAATATCAAAGCAATAATTGAAAGTGGGTAGGGTGATAGTATGTAGTCTTGTCTTATGGAAATGAGAAGGTCATGGAAAGAGGCAAGGGAAAAGCTCAGTATTATAATACACAAATGGATATGGGCATGATCCTATTGAACAGAGAGCCTGGGATTATTCTACCTGGCTGGTGACTGCCTGATACTGCTTCTGTCATGGTAAAATAGAGTTCTTTGCTTTATAAGGTGTTAGGAAGCTCTTTGTTATTTGGGGGGCAGCATGCATCCTGCAAATCTGTGTGGGAAGCAAGCAATTTGACTTTTCTAAAAGGCTCGCGTCTGTGGTCAGGACTGAGGCCACTCTGTTTTGCTGCTCCTACTGTAATTATTGCTGCACAGTTCCATTAACTCTTGGCAATATTTGGAAAAGCTTTAATTTTTATTCTTTAAGGTAAAATTAGGGTAACTTTTTCCTCTCAGTCAAACTAAAATCATAGTTTATTATTATTTATAATTTGTAGCTTTTGCTAGTCAAGTATTTTTACATAAGCTTATGAAAACAAAGGGCCAAATTGAAGAGGTTATTCCACTGATGTCAAGTAGTTGCTTTGGATTTACCTCCATGTGACTGAGAGCAAGAAGCATCATCTAAATAAAAGAGCAATTATTTCCAAAGCACTCGGAAATTAGTAGGTTTATTGTGTTTCATTCTCTAGAAGAAAACAAAATCGGCTCTAAGCGTTTTTTTCCTAAGCATTGCCTTAGGAAATCATTATGACTTTCCAAAGCTGAAATCAAGAATGGTTAGGAACTTACTGCATAGGTCCCAGATTTGTGTACTTAATCCATCTGACACTGTGTTGCAATAGAAAGGATAGACCTTATTTAGGAGGAAAGGAATTGACATCTGCTGCTTCCATAAACACTAGGAGTCTATGAGTAAGATGTTAGGAAATGGAAATAAAGACTGAAGGGGAATTAAAGCACCCCATTCCTTCCTGTGTCACTGAACAGGTAAATCAGCACTGTGCACTCTTAGGGCAAGGTCAACTGCCCTGAGCTGAGTACTGGAAGAACAAATAGACCCTTCTGTCAGTGTTCACAGGTATGAGTAAACATGTTCAAATGTGTTCCCAGCGGAGTTTCTTGGAGCTCGGAATGAGCTTCATCTAAAAATCCTTACTTAGGTTTTCTCTTTAAATTGCAGCAATTTTTTCCTCTGCTTGCTACAAATAGCTTGCTGCAGACATTGCTTTAAAGTTAGAGTAGGTTAGAAAAATCACCTAAGAATGTCATCTTCTTTGCCAATAAACCAGTCTCGTGTATATCCTGAGCAACATGCACTGCCTTTGTCACATTTGTACTTGCTTTGTATTCCAGTTAGCCTCACAGAGCCAGGATTACACAATCGTAATTGAGGGCAGGATTTGATCAGGAGAATCTTGTCGCTACTGCTGCCTCTGTGGTGTGAGCCAGAAAGAGCACAGCTTGACTTTCATATGTCTGAGGCTGAGTTTGCAGAAAGCTGAGCAAACTTGCTCTGGAAATGCCAGTCACCCTCCAGAGGAGAGCTGTGATTTAATTTGGTGAAATGGCTAGTTCTGACAGTATTAACTAGCTTGGGTCAGACAGTGTCTAAAGCCAGCATCTCCTTGCGGTAGCTGTTGCCGTTAGGAAGCTGTGCCCTGTGCCGAGGCCAGCAATGTTACTGTGTGATTCTAATTGACCTTTTTGTGCAGATGCTTCCTTTCAATATTGGTATGGATCTTGCTTAATTAGAACGAGGCTGAGGTGGGGTGAGTACAGGTGTTTCATCTTTAGCAAAAAAAGTTTTATTTTGTGTTTCTCCCCTCTGATAATTTGTCACATCAGGTTATTAATATCATTCAGAAGAAAAGAATGCAAATACATATTATGTGGAATGGAGATCATTCTGCTGTCTTTGGGGAAATGCTTTGGATGTGTGTGGGAGTATGGATTGCATTTATGTATTTCATGTTCCCAAATCCATGTCTGCCTTATCAAACTAAGATTTTGCCAGACTCACGGGGCAGGCGTGTGAACTCTATATCTGAAAATAGATGCATCTGGTTCTGAACTGTGGTTTTCATCTAGTCTTTTAATTAAGTGTCTTTACACACCAAGAAGCATCCTGGCTTACGTTGTGAAGCTGTTACCTGCATGATTATATTGCTGCTTGATTTCTGTAAGATCTGCTTTTAAAAAATCAATTGCATGTAAAATTATGCTGGTAATACAGACATCTCTAATTTGAGATTGACTGGTGGTCATTTTACCGTGCTTTTCAGATAAGGTGGCAAAAGATAAATATATCTTCTGAGCTGCTATTTTTTAAGCATCACAGCTACAAATGAGAGTGACAGTAGCTTGTAGTTTAGGTCATTTAGTACATCCTAGTTTCTGCATGATAAAACAAGCACAGGCTGAACTTAAACACTGGCCTGCCTTTCTGATTTTGTGAGAGCAGTCTATCTTGGTGTTTAAAGATTAGAAGATTCCATCTTAACTTCTCTAGATAGCTATTAGCCTTTGGTTTGGCCATTGTATAATCCATTCTTCTCAATTAGGAGAATATAAATTTATTTTCAGAAATTATTTGGCCTTTTGTTTATAAGTTTCCCATCAGGTGTGTTTCCATTTCATTTGGAAGATCTCATTTGATCCATAGTAATGTAACTGTGGAGAAAGTAAGGAAGGAGAAAATGCAAACAGCATGTTCATTTGAATGTCACCCCAACGTGGGGGTGGAAGATGGGTTGGATTTACAGCCAGGAGTAGTGAAAGAGGGATTTTGTTTGCTGTACTATAATATTTCTCTCAGTCAGTGTAAAGGGTTGGTGTGCGCCTCTGGTCAGAAGCCAGTGACATGCAAATGATGCCCAAGTGACAGCTACGTAGTATAATGCTTCTCTGTAGCAGCCACCTTCTCCACAGCCTAGCTATTGCTGGTAGGTCTATCTGGATCATTACTGCTGAAGTAAAATTTTGTGAAGTAGCCTGTTGGAGGTCCAACCCCTGGAAGTCCAGCTGTGGGCAGCTCAGACTACTGGTTCAGAGTAGGGGGAATTACTCTGGGGTTAAAGGTAGTCCTGAGTAGATACCTAACAGGTATTTGACTTAGCAGATAGCTAGTAGCTATGTGTGTGGACAACTTAAACATTTTAAATAGACCAGAAACAGTAAATAAGCAGTGCATAAGCTTTGTTCTAGCCCTTCCCACAGAGATGGAGTCTGGTTAAAGGTTAAGTGACACTTAGTGTTGCTTGGACTGGCATCACCTGGAATTTCTTTGGTGTTGGAGGCAGCAGACAGAAGAGGAGGCAATATAGCCTTTGTCAGCTTTGCCCACAGTTGAGTTCAGAGAGCAAGATGGAGAAAATAACTGTCATTCAAAGACATCAGGCTATTCATCCATGTGGACGGGGGCAGTGCAAGGGTGTCCTTGGTGTGTGCTCAGCTGCCTCTGACAGCCTGCGGGTTTTTCACTTTAGAGCAAAAAGCACAGCAGCAGCTCCAGGAATTAACACTTGAGAAGTTGGTCCTCCCCACCCCCCCTTATTTTCTTGATGGGTTGTCTATATGAGAGGGAGGATTTAGGACAAAAGATTTATCTGAGATGTTAAGCTGTATCACTGAAAAATGGGCAGGAAAACACCTCAACAAGCTGTGTGAGGAACTTGAAGGCCATTTAGCTGGAGAGAAGCTGCAGGCTGTTCTGAGCACAGAGCACAGAGGAGCTGAAGAAATACAATGCATTAGACTTTAATGAGCATTACACAAGATCTTCCTAAAGTATTGATTAACTAGACATCAGGGACTTTTGAACCTTAAATGCCTGCAAAAGCATGCAGGGTTTAAAAGACTCATCACTACTCCGCAGAATAAGAATCAGGTTCTGGGTAAAGTGACTGAATACGGTAAAGGCTTTGGTACAGCTATTTTGGGCTACAAAGAGCCTTTGAGTGCTCAACAATAGCATCGGTGTTGGAAGCCCAAGAAGAAAAAAGAGCAGAAAAGCCATATATTCTGAAAATCATCTACATGGCATTTAAGCTTGACTGGGAGAGAATGAAAAGATCCAGATAAAACATGGTGCTGCACAAAAAAGGCTTTCTCATTTACATTCTCACCTCCTATTTGGAGAGACTTTTTAGAAGCTAGGCCCATGAGAAGGAAAAGACATAATTAATATATATGCCTAGCATTTTCAGAATTCAGTACTTCATGTTCTTGGGGTGTGATCATTTTCATAGGCTGGTAGTAGTTCAGCAGTGGTGTAAATGTGCTCAACTCTTCACGCAAGATGGTAGGCCTGAGTATTCTTAGAAATGATAGGTCCTACTGCTACAAATAAAGGGTGCTCATGTCTGGTGATGACTGGGTGTGTAAACAGGTTAAGGTAGTCTCACTGAAGAGATGTTAGGGGAAATCTGTTGTCAACATTATAAACTTAGTATCATTGGTATTTTATGTGTTCCAGCCACTAACTGGCTTTGGTTGTCTTCATTCGCAAAAAAACCTCATAAAAACAGTGGAGGTATACTCAGGTAATTATGAATCTTGCAGTTCAGAAATTCATATAAAGTTTTATATACACACATATATATACACACACACCCCACACCAGGAAGTAGGAAAAAGCTACAATAGATGTAAAAGAATGGAATGCTAATTAAGAAGTCTGTCAACTTGGCCAAAGAAGACAAGGTTCAAAGATAGATCAAAATTATTTAAACCTCCAAACACTACAATGAACCCTTCTTTTTTTGTTTCAAATATTCACTTGACATCTGTTCCATTTAGAAATGCTCAAAGAGTTGGAATAAAACTGAAGTCAAAAGGATAAAGTTCTGGAATAAAATATCCCCATCATATGAAGAAAAGAAAGAAAGAAAAAAAAACCCCAAACAATAAAAGAAAAAAGAGTTTAAAACAACCATACTAAAGGCAACAATAAAACTTGGAAGGAAGTGAAGTAAAATCAGCAGAAGGTGAACCTGTATCTGACAGAGTGGATCTGTCCAGTGAAACACTATGAGTCTTATGGAGCATGCTTACTTTAATAAAGAGCTGCTGGGTACAAGGATAATGGCCTGGGATGGGTCCAATACTGGAATGAATGATGCTGGGATAAAGTGTGCTTGAAGCCACAGTTTGCATGATTAGTATCTTTTTGATCTTTATATAAGCAGCAAATTGTCATTTAGTGCAAATCTTGTGGTTATGTTTACTACTTCTATATGCTTAGGAAAATCTGGTTGCTGGTTGAATCTGGTTTATCTGCTATTTCATCATTGATTAATTTTGTCCAAGATGTATATGTCTCTGATTAAAATGTAAGACTTTTGCAAATACCTGCTATGTTATCATGAGAAAGGACATAATTTTGATTAATTACAAACTAAGCAAAAGCAATTAAAGATTTTTTTTTTTTTTCTTAATTCTGTCTCCTCAGCACTTCACTGAATATTCAGAGCTTTACTTTTGGACAGTTTATTCACCTATGAGAAACTGCACAGAATAAGAATCAATGGATAGGCCAGCAAAGCATTAAGAAAACATGTCCATGCCTCCATGTGACTTGCAAATGTCCTTTTTCTGGTGTGATTTGCTAGGAAGGAGAGTGTAACAGGGACAGCGTTGCTAATGTTGAAGTATATATGCAATTAACAGCTTTCACAGCTAACTTACATCCTTATCTTTCTGTGACATTTTATCACCTGCAGAAGGCACTTTTTCACTTGTGTATTCTAACATGAATGTTATCCTTTAAGTGTAAACAAACAGAAGTTAATTACTAGCAGTACAAAAACTTACTGCAGCAAACAAAAAAAGGGGAATATATATTCAAAAGGTTTCACTTAACAAGGCTTGTTCATCTTTGTACCAGACCTCCTATGTTTCAGCCGTGCTTGCTTTCTCCTGGGAGCTTTTGAATCCGTTGTCAGTCTGTAAAATTAGAAAGAAGAGTGAGTTAAAATCTATGTAGACACTGGAATTTTCCTATTACAAATCCTCTCTGCTTCAGTAGATTATCTGCATATCCATCCATTGCCAAATGTTCTGAAACCTTTTCATCCTGTCGCAGTTTTCTCCTCATACTTCTTTAGTGCATTTAACAACTGCGAAGTTTTCTTGAATAGTGCTACATAAGAGAAAGTAAATTCTCACAGAAGAGATGGAGAAGAGGTGAAGCAGGCAAAGTATGCCAACGTCTGAGATGTATGTACTGTTGACGTGCAGATTCAGTTCCTACCTAAATAAACAAATGGCTGAATAGAGGTAGTGAATAGGACATTTTAGCCTATTATTACGTTACTATAATGTTTGAAGAATAAGGACTCTATTACTCTGTTACTCTTCTGCACATTCAAGTCTGTCACTTTTCACTTAAATGAGATGGTATTTGGGAGATGTATGTATAGGAGGAGTATGTCAGTTATTAAAGGCCAGATCCTGCAACAGGCTATAGGATTAGGCCTGTAATTTGTTAGAACAAGACAAAGCCTTTCCTTTGCAAATGTAAATTGTTTCATAAGACAGGGTAACAGAGCAGCTCAGCAATCATTTTCCATTAAGTACAAGTCTGGATTAGTTACAGCATATGACAGAGTGTAGAAACAAGTAAAACTCTGTAGAAGTGGGAAATTAAAACATCAGACCTTTACTGGAGTCTATTTATGAGGATGATTTCTAAGCAGGAACCTGGTAGGCCAGAGCAGTAAACCTTCCAGTAAACCATACTGCTGGGACTTCTGCTGCCACTATTTTAACAAGGACTAGACTATCACAATATGGCTAATAAATAAATAAATACCCTGTTAGTGCTGCATCTCAGGGGAGAGGAACACTGAGGTGGTGAGGTATTGATTCAATTATTTTCCTAATTAAACAAAAATTATTGCAAATAACTACAGGCAAGGAAAGAGGCAGCAGAAGTGCCCTTTGTGGAAAATGGTGACACTTTGCAAGTGATACAGACATTGAATGTACCAAGGATGCTACATGGCATTCATTCAGTCTCATCTGTGACCTGTTCATGTGGGGGTGAAATTCTTGGGGACAGGGCAGGGGAGAAGCCATTTTGTTTGCTCTTAATTCACAGCAAAATAATGGTGGATCTACAGAATTATTTTTCAGAAGTCTCTGTGGCCAGGATTGCTAAGCAGAAACATCACCATTACACAGAACTCTTTGTGAACACACAGTTAATTTGGATAGCAGTTCTTTCAGATAGATGCTCAGAAAATGTCTGTCAGGACACTATTCACCAGTAAATACCAGTCACACACCTAGGATGATTTGTTTGTTATATGTGTATTTTAATCTGCTAGGATATTTAAAACAGTGGTATTTCCTAGATGATGAGGCAATTAATGATCCTTTCTTACAGTATGTTTGACTTCATATGAATAAATAGTGTTAACAGGGTAACAAAATTCAGTTTCTGCTACTCAGCATTTGTATGGAGTTTGTAATATTTGAACTGTGCAGATGTTCTAACTCAGGACTGCATGTTTCTGTCTCAGAAGTACTGCTCTGTACATACCAAGTACTGAAGCATACCTCTTGAATGGGGTTAGGGTGTATTTTCAGTTAACCTTGGTGGGTTTCCTGCATCACCTGAATGTACTTTTTCTTGTGGAGAGACTTGATTCAAAGCCTATTGGTGTTAGCAAAAAGTTATTCTGCCCAAGTGTGTATGGAGAAATGATCCCAGTTTGCACATCAAAGAGGTGCAAGCAGGCCATGTAATGTGAATTAGGAAGCCTTGCCCCTGTTCACAATCAGGTATGTTGTTGCCACAGTGTTTTGCGTGGTTAAAAGCAGTATCTGGCATACATGCACAGGGTAAATAGCAGGTAGTCTGTGGGCATGTGGGTTTGCTGCAAAAGGAGGAGTTGTTTTCTGCTCATTTACAATTCTCGCTTACCACGGCATGCTTGAGGCGTTGTTTCTACCTATAGGTGTGCATTTTCTGTACTGCTGGCATATGGGGTGGCAGCTCTGCCACAAGCTGCCTGATTTGTCTTAGGACATAGTATTTATTTTCTTATCAAATTAGAATTCATATGTATTATTAAGACAATGGATTTGACTTTTCAATGAGTTTATGTCTTTAAGAATAGTTTTCAGAGAATGAGTCAGCCGTATGTTAAATCAAATTTAACGTCCATTATGAAACACTGAATCATACTTTATATCTCTGTAATGATAATAAATGATCATCTCTCCCATGTTCCCCTCATTTGTACTACTACTCATCAATCTTGCTAATATCACAAAGATTTATTAAATGAATAATCTTCAAACTATAGCTGGTTTAATATTAATAGCTCCATTTTACGTTGTTTCTCTTACGATAATTCCATTTCTGTTTAAGCATGCTGACTTTAAAAGTAATAATCTTCTTTTTATAGTGAAATTTAATGAATAGACAACCAGTAAATCAATAATAAAGTCCTCCTTAATAAGATTTTGTAATTATACCAATACATTACAAAATACAGTAAATTTCTGAATGCCCTTCATATGTAGGAAAATTGCAGAAGTAACAAACTACAGAATGAAAGCTGAGGTACTACTTAAAGGGAAGACATATTGGGATACCATTGTGAATACATGCAGCTGAATAAATATATCTAGTCTATGTCTAAAAGTATCCCAGGATTGTAGTGTGATGCTCAGTGAATTATGGCTCAACTCACTTTAGTGTAAAACCTCTATGTTAAGGATAGGCGCTGGATGTTTTAGCTCGTGTGATTCTGTTAACACAGAAGTTCCAGTTATTTTGGGGTCATATTTGGCCTGTCTTAACTTTTGTCCTCTAAGAGCTTTTGATTTAACTTTGTTATATTTCCACTCAGACTGAAAGTAACTCTACAATCACTTTGTAACCACAATGCCAGGAGATGAAAGTGCAGCTGGAGGTGGTTTGCAAAACCCCTGTAGCTGAAGCCCATCTGCCCGAGGCTCTCCTGTGAACGCCCCCTCTGTGGCTCCCTTCAGCAGGGAGGAAAAGCTGCAGCCCTCTGCTAATGGAGCAAATGACCTGCTCTGTATTCTAACCTCACAGCTAAGTAGTGTTTTAAGTGTTTGCGTGGTTAGTACATTTTCTCACTTTACATAAGTATCTTGATTTTAATGTCAAAAGTGTATTTTTTTTTTTTTTAATAAACAGTTCTGGTTCTAAGCTGGAGAGTTGGGGAACCCAGGTGAGTTAGGTGACATCCAAGAGAATTGAGAATGCCCAGGTGGTCTGGGGCATTTTCCTTTTGACAAAATAAATAGGTCTGAGTAAATGAAGAGTGGGTCTGTTGGTTAAATTTGATAGGAGAAGTTCTGGGACAGTGAGAAGGTAAATCTGCTTTCCCCATGGGTGCCTGGTGTACAGAGCACCACACAGTGCTCAACAGTCCTGAGCCTCTGTCTCTCCTGTCGTTAATAACCAAATAACCCAGAGGGGCAAAATCTGTTTTTTGGGCTCATTGCTGGTGCAGGTGCAGAGAACTATTATTAGAGGTGGGGTTGGGAGACGAGAAGCGCAGTTTGCTGTCTTGCCTGAGGTTCTTGCTTAGCTCTCAGCATGAGTGCAGTGGGCTATGCTCACTGACAGCTACTTATCCCTCCAGCTTCAATATTTTTGCTGTGTTGCAGTTTCTGAAGTGTCTGGTCTGGAAGGCCCGTGAACAATGTGTTTTGATAATCCAGCTGAGATGTAATGAAAGCATGAATGACAGCCTAGCACCCTCCTGAGACAGCCTTGGTTGTAGCCTTACTTACTATCCTCTGCAGGTGTAGAAGTTTTTGTCATGTAGCTAAACTGATAATCAAAAGATGGGCTGATATCAAAGATGACCTCCAGGTCATGAACCTTCAAACCAGACACTCTAAAACTTCCTTTAAAAGGAGCTGCACGGATGAAGTGCAATTCAAAAGGTATCAGGCACCAGCCAAAATAAGCTCAACATTCTTTAAATCTAATTGCAGCAAAACATCATTTAGGTGTCTCCTCAAACAGGAAATTACTTTCCTTGGGTCACCTGTTATAGGAAAATAAGTTGTGGCCTTATCAGTATAACAATAGTTTCAAATTATACCTCTTAGTCGTAGTTCCTAATAAAACCCTAGGAGGACACAGGAGACACTGTTGAATTTAGGTCTGGGAGTCTCCACAGCACATTTCTGGAGTGTGGGGGAGGGAATCTTATTCTGCCTGTGCCAGTTTAAACACCAGGAAGGCAGTGTGCAATGGGGTAGTGCCCTAGTGCATGGAGTGAGAAAGGAGCGGTGAGGGTAAGAAACTGGGCAGGGATCTTGAGGCTGAGGTTCAATTCCCCAATCTGTTATAGACTACATATGTCTTAAACACTATGCCACTATTTACTTTTGCTCTTCCTTTTCAGTTCAGATTTTAATGAGCAGGTAACACCAAGTACAGGGTGGCTTTTGCCATGGCTGAAGTCTTCCAGATCTACTGTTGTATAAATGATAAAAATAATTCCTATGTTAGTCTTGTTGTTTTAGCTTCATGTACTTTCTAGGTACAAATGTCTTCATAAAGGTAGGCATTTTTCCTTCAAAACACTGTATATATTAGTTCTATGTCATTATATTATTTTACTCTGAGCTTTAACTGACCAGCTGAATTCCTAAGAACTGGGTCAATGAGATTATGGTATCATAGCAGTAAATGCTGTGAGGTTGGTTTTCTTTTAAAAGCAAAATCTGATGGAGCATTTTGTGTAACGGGAAACATAGCAAGCAATGACTGCCCATTTATAAAAGCTGAAAAGCTGCTTCCTTCTTGCCAAAAGGAATTTAGCAGCATATAAGTTCCCTCGAGCTGCTGCACTGTATACCCAAGCATTAAAGCTCCTCACTTGGCCCTTTCACTAGTCTCCCAAGCTTCTCTAACTTCCTGAAATCAGACATTTTAGATTACTTTGGCCTCTAGGGCTCTCACATTTTAAGAAATAATCTTCCCCTTCTGAACCTCGGAACTACCTACTGGAAATCTTATCATCCATTTAGTTAAGCATGTATTAAAATTCGGCAATTAATTATCTGCAGTTCTAATCCAGTGAGTCCCTGCAATTAACATCTGGGATTCAGCACATCCTTTTGCTGACTTTTTAATTTAAGGACTTGGAGACAGTTGATCCCCTCTAGGAGAGCTGAAATAAGTAAAATCTAACCTATACTTGGAATTCTTTCTCTGTTTCCTGTCTTAGAACCCATCCCGTTACTCACTGCCTCTCTAGTACCTTTTTCCTTCTGAGCAGCCGTGGCTGTTGCTTATGGCATTTTAATGTGTGGCAACAAACTTGTGAGAGCTGAAGTGGTCTAATGGAGACAGAGAATGTGGAAATGGGGAGTTCTAGGTTCTGTTCTCTGCTTCTTTCAATAGCCAGCAGGTGACATTGGCATTCTTGTCCTTTTGCAAAATAATCTGAATGCTATTTGTCTCCCTGGTGTGACAGATTTAATTAATAAACAAACTTAGCCTGAAAACCTATTAAAGGATACTATAAAGGTGAAAAAAACCCTAACTACTAAAGTTAATAAAAGTCTTTCTTCAACCCTGCTCGTGGAGCTTAGTTCCATACGCATTTAGCAATCAGGCCATTTCCTGTTAAACAGAAAGGGGAAAAAAAGACCAAAAAAAAAATCCTGCTTGTGGGCAGTGTGTCATCCTGGGGAACAAGGGGACTTAATTTCTAGTGAACAATAGTGGAAAAGGCACCTGATTATTTGTTTCATAATAGAAGAGAAAATTATATAGGTAACTCCCTTTCTGAAAGGAATATTCTAGGAGTCACTGTAAATTCCTGAGAAGTCAAGCACTCAGCTATACCTTATCCTGCTAAAAGAGCATAATCCTGTCCCTTCATATCTTTTAAAGGCAAGAGCATTGCTCAGGACACAATCCTATTTTTGCATTATCAAAAAAATGCATTCTACCTTAAATACATTGTGGTAAAAACGGACGTTTGTACTTCATTCACTGCATCCCTGGATGTAAATTGCACCTGTGATACTTAAAATCCTGCTGACTTTCCCACAATGCCCACAATTCATAAATCCCTTAATTTTCACCTGTGGCGAAATGCAGTGACAACAAAGTGTCATTTGCAAAATGACGCAGCTATTTCCTCTTAGGAGCAGTCACCAATGATGACTTGGGTTTCTCAGGGTAAGGTCTTTTAACAGTTCACTTAATTTATCACTGTAATGTGTTTTTCTTTTGGGAAAGAAGTTATGTAATTTCAGTTGTATATTTGTAGAGAAGCAAAAATTATTACTTGGCATAAAGTACACTTTTTTTTCTTCCTTGGCTATGTTGCTCTTGCACTATTTCGTACATACTACATCTGTTTTTCTGCAGGATTTAGCATTTAGGATGGACTTCAGGCAAACTGTTTGTGAGGGTGAGAACTGGCAAGTTTCTGTGTTCTGGTACTGTTTCCTTCTCTTGCCTGAAATATTCCTGAGTACTGCGGAAAGACCTTGTCAGAATATGTAAAGGCATTAGTCAGTCAGCCTTCACATCATATGTGTGTATACCACAGAATGGAATACAAAAAGTCTAGAATAGGGCAACTACTTACAGACATTCAGTGATTTACAGGAGCGTATCTGGAAGCTAGAATATTGTGTAGAAAGTATGGATTAAATATTTAAGAGTTAAGAGCCAAACTGTATCTTTAGTCTCTCTGCTTGGCTGGAGGCATATAGGTAATACCACGGAAGATGAACTCCATTGGTTTTATCTCTGAGGTTTTGTAGTGCAATGTTTCCTGTGACTCATCTACATGGGCAAAAAGCCAGAGCTTCCTTAAGTCAGTGTAGAAGTGGGTTGGCTAGGTTACTGTCTGAGCTGTGGTGTCCACTGCACAGAGCCCAGGTGGGGTCTAGACTCCACTGTGCTCAGTGCCGTGCATGCAGCTATGGGCTGGGAAGGGACTGGGGTAAGGTTTTTCACTGCTGCAGTGGCCCTGTATAAAAGAGACAGGGAAGATAGGTAATCAGTCTCTCAAGGCACATACCTGTGCAGTCAATTCATAATTCTTAAGCAGAGCCCTAGAAATAACAGAGCATATTCAGTGTAATAAAGTTATTTGGGCCTATAGTTAACTGCAGAACTGCCCTTTCTTGGTCAGGGAAAGTCCTTAGCTCAGGCCATGATAATTTCTTTGCTAAAGAGGAGCTCCCTTAAGCTATTATTAAACTGGCCTAGTAGTGGGTATGAGTGCCTTCAGGGTTTCAGGAAGCAGGAGTTGGCCTCTGAAAGTTATAAAATTGGCTTAATAAAATAAGAGAGTGAGAGGAAAGAGAAGGACTAACTTTGGACTTATTATTGTTCAGGGTTTTTTTTTGTTTGTTTCTGAACATTTTGGGTGCATTGAGATAAATTTTCAGGCTTTTCTCATCCATCAGGAAGATTTAAAAAATTGCTTTGTGTTTTCAGTAAAAGCAGGAATGTTCCTGAAAGCCGTTGATCCCAGCAACCAAGGGAAAAATCCAACTGTTGCAACAGTAAGTAGCAGTCTAGGAAGGTCAAGCATGAGACCATTCTAGTTGGTCTGCTGACCATAGCATTCTTTGAGACATGCTATATGAGTGGTCCAAAATGGATTTGGCCCATGAAATGTACATTTGAAAAGTAAGACTGGTGCCAATAAAAACAAAAGCCTTTACAGGGGACAATAGAAATGTCTCTATCAGAGATGGGTGCTTCTACCAAGCCCGTATGGACAAGTAGCCTTCTTGTAATGACCTTTAGGTCATTACAACTGTCATCTGGCTCATTGCTTTTTCTGTTTATTTTGTCCTTCACCTTTGTATTTTAATTAGCTCCTTTTTTCTTCTCTTGTTGTGATTTAGTTTACATGCTGTGGAACATGTATTTTATTTCAATATTCGTAACAGCATTGCATGCATGCAAATAACACTTCGGTAGATAGTAACTATTCAGCAGTTGTAGGTGTATGACCCATTTGCTCATCTTAATCTGCTTGGAGCGAATGGATATGTGTAAAATGATTAAGAAAACAGCAACAGAACTATTATCCAATTAGAAAGGCAGGTGTATTTCAAAACCAGAATCTTAAAGTGAGGGACCTAAGAGTCATGACCCCTGCTTGTTTTGTTGGCCATGTCACGTTACACATTTTTGAAGTGTGCTGCATAAAAGAGAACCTGCCTTTTAAGAAAGGACTCAGTGATTGAGTTGTAGCACCTTCTGCTTTTGCATAGCTACATGTTATCAAGGACTAAGGATGAGGTGCAGTTGTTAAAGGCTAGAAAGAGAAGGGTTGGTTGAACAGCATTTGCCTTGGGATTTAAGACGGATACCTCCAGATTTATAACATGCTAAATGCAGCATCTAACCTAGTCCCTTGCTTTAACTATTTACACAGTAGCAGTGTGATAATATAAGCAGTTTTTCCTCGCTCTTTCTCCAGACATTAGTGTTTGTAACCCACCTTTAGCATTTACCTCTTTGTTTGGACGAGATAGAGAAACAGAGGGAGCTTGAACTGAGGTCAAGAGCAAAGCCTGTCAGCATCCATTTTCGTAATGATACCAACATTGAAGGAAGGAAAGTTTAGCTTGTAAAAGAAAGTATTTAATGCAGCTTTGAGTCTCTGTAGAGAAAAGCAATGGTTTCCATAGCATCACCGGAAACACTGGTCTGAATATGGAAGAGGATGTTTAACTCTAGGCTCAGGTTTCATCCAGCTTAGCAGTGGGCACAGAGCTAAGGCACCTCAGTCCAGAGTGCTTTCTCCAGAGCCAGTGGGCAAACAAAGGCACTTCCACAGGATGAAAGGATCTCTTAACAGACAGTTGAGGGACCCCAGTGTGAGGAGGCTTCTCTGAGGTGTCTGATTTTAGAGATGGAAGGAGTGGGCAGTTTTACAAGCATATAAAACAACTCAGACACATATAATGCTACAGTGTCTTTGACTCCTGCTCCTTGCCCACGACAGCCTGGCTGTTGAACTCCTTTGTTTCATGGTTTTACTGAAAATGTGCCCAGTTCATTTCAGTTGGGCTGTGGTTTCACATTTAGTGGCAGCTTAATAGTTTCTGTCCTTGATGTTCCCCTGGCTCCTGCTCTCAACTCCAAGCCACCCAGTGTGCTACAGTGGCACAGCATAGTGACCCGGATCAAGGGAATTCCCCCATCATGTGTATCCCCAGCCTAACAAATACAGGCTCAAAATGCTCAGGAGATCTTAAAGCACTTTTTAAAAGGACAATCATGTGAGAAAAGAGGGGAAGATGAAAAACCCCTCTGCGATGGGAGATGCAAGTGGAGAAATTGATTTCCAGGGTTAGTCAGCAGGCTGGTGGCAGAGCTTGGTGCCTGGCAGCATCTTTATTCCTCCAGTAACTGAAATAAACAAATTTGTATTTTCATCATCTTTGACATTAGCAGTCTGTATGAATAGTTATGGTTATTCTTTTTGCACTTCTGCTCATGTTCTGCAGAACTTTGAGAATGGATTGGAATATCTTTTCAATTTAAAATTACTTGTTCTCTGTAAATCTCTGCTCAAAGGCATGTTGTGAATGCTAGTTAATTTAACATTTCCTTCTGGCTAGCATGTTTTAATTATAAAACGCAAAGCGCTGGAAGATGGTTTAGGATAACTGATTAAAGGGTATTTGTGTGTCATAGCTACCATTAGACAAGCAATAAGGCACAGTTTTGGAGTTTCATATCCTTTTACATTTCATCTGAACTGATCGCTAATGTAGATATAAAAGGTCACAGAAAGTTTGACCTCTTGCAATTGTGAATGCAAGAACCAACACCCAAGTGACTTTGCTCTGAACTTTTTGGTAAAAGAGTAGTTTGTAAGCGAGATAGCAGTTAACTCAGCTGTGCTGCAGCAGACTGCAGCAAGTGCAAGAAGGCCAGAGCCAGTACTGTTGGGAATATGAACTGCTGAGAAGCAGGAGGGCTGGAAGACACACAGAGGATAACATCAAGTGCAGTTACTTTAAGGAGTAAAGGCCAGCCTGTAAAACAGTGCTATGGATAGCAATAACTTTTTGGAGAGGCCACAAATTATTTCAGCTTAAGGTTTGTTTGTGGGTTTTTTTTTGTTTTGTTTTGTTTTTTTAATATATTGCCTTCTTATGGGGTAAATTCATGCAGATTGTTGCAGTATGCAGCACAGAGGATATGACTTTGACTGGACTGCAGGTAAGTGTCAGTCTAACCAACGTGAGGGAGAAGGCACTTGGCTTGCAAACCATTTGGCAAAGACTAGGGTTTTTTTGTGTGGGGTGGGATGGGGTGTGTGCACCCAGCACAGTGAGACCTTTTTCTAATTAAGTTTTGTTTTAGATGTTTAGAAATTGTCAGGGGGAAAAAAGTAAATAATTTTTATTTTGCAGCTGGTCTCTCTAAGTCCCAACAGTAGCAGAGGCATGAACAGCCTCTGGGAAATGAGCACTGTTGATAACATTGTCCCTTTCAAATTGCTTGTGGTAGGGTCAAGTCTAAGGTCCAGAATCTTATATTCTTGGCCCCTGAAGAAGCAGGTGGTGCTGAGCTCAGCTGCTGGTCCTTCTGGTAGGGGAGGAGGTAGCAGGTTGCTGAACCACCTAAAGGGAGGAAAAGGGAGGGAATGTGCTCTATGCACATTGATATATGCGCTATGTATGCATGTGTACGTACAAATAACAAATTGGTCTCTTGTTGGGTGTTGCTCTGTGCCCTTTCATATAAAAGTAGTCATTTAATATTTTCCTCTCTATGGAAAAATCTTAGACTTGTTTTATTAGTATGTATTTTTTAATTTATCAAGTAAATATATAACTAACTGGAGCAGATATATTATTAATGCAGAACACTTATTGTGTAAGTCACTGAAAGTAACAGATGTGTCATAAAAATAGATGGCTATCAATAATCACAGGAAAATGTTATTTGTTTCTTGCTAAGCTGCAGCTATAAACTCCCTTTCCTGCCAGTAGGAGTGTTATTGCCAAAGCCCTGCATAGGTATTTCAGAACAGACAGTATCATTCACAGTTTTAAAGAAATTGCCTTCAAGAAGCAGACTTTCAAGCAAATACAGCACTGGCCTATATTGCAGAATAAGGCTATTTAAAACCAAACCAGAAAAAGCTGACCAGGCTCTGAAAGGAAAGTCATCTTTGTCTGCATGGGAATGAATATTGCCTCTACATAATGTATGTACATCTTTTGGCCACTGTTTTCATTATTTTTTCTCATATAAATATAGGTAATGTAGGATGGAAAAGGGGATTTACTGGAGGTTGCTTATTGCTGTAACGCTAGAATTTGTTAAAACAGGCTTGCAAACCAAGAGGTGTGCATGGTATTTAAGTCATTCTGTGACTGCATCATTTGATAACTTGAATAACATTCAGAAAGTGCATGAAAGTCACCTCAGTTTAATTACAAAGAACAGATATTAAAATAATCCCCTTTAGCAAAACAGATTCAATGCTACAGCCTATTCCTTCTTGTGCTCATGGACCCATCTGGATTTGAAACTGTCCATCTTCTTGTGATTATCCCATTTTCCCCAGCCCCAGTGCCCTAGTCCAGTTACTGTATTGATAGGACCCCTATCAATAGAGTAACTAAATATGGTTTTGAGCATATTGGCTTGACTCAGTTGATGGCTTTGATTTTTCTTAAATGATTTTGTTGGTTTGAGTCAGTGTGTTTGATACTCACTGGGCTCTTTGTAAAGAGCTTGGATTTGTGGTGTGTACTAGGACTCCTGGCAAATAGGTGTGCAGGAGATGCCATGGAGAAGCTGTAGCCACAGCAGATATGGGGTGCTGCGTTGGGGTGTTGATCTGGCCAGACTTCAGCAGTCTCTGCTGCCTCTACCAGCCCTGCCAGGTGAAGGGAAAATGTACCACTTTGCACTGCCCTGTTTAGGTTATTCCCATGTGTGGGAGTACACAGCCTTCTACAGCATGCCCGGGCAGGACTTGAGGGTTTGACCCAGTCTAATTTTCTGCCAAACAAGAAGTGTTGGCATGTAGCTGCCACCTTGTTTTCATAGGTATACAGTTTCTGTGACTTATGAATCATGATGTATGAAAATGAAAAAAAAAACCAAACCAACCCTGTTGTGACGTGCTTTTGGCATCCTATTTTTTTTCATGGATTACTTATTACATTTTGACAGGTGTCTGACACAAGAAGCTGTCAATACTGTGATTTAACCTTGGTGTGCCACTT
Source organism: Phalacrocorax aristotelis (assembly GCF_949628215.1). Lineage (NCBI taxonomy): Eukaryota > Metazoa > Chordata > Aves > Suliformes > Phalacrocoracidae > Phalacrocorax > Phalacrocorax aristotelis. The sequence goes on from NC_134281.1 coordinate 10,321,099, forward strand.
ACAATTTCAGTGCCTAGGACTGTGAAACAATAGATCTGAGCTGAGCTGTTGAAACTTCAACAAAGTTGCATTTAATTTCATTTTTTTAAGAGGTGCTTTGTACATAGGAGAATTTTTTTCCTGGTGTTCCAGATAGAAGCCCAATTTGTTCACATTTTCTTGATTTATCGGTTATCTTTTATGAGAATTGTTCTCAGAAAAGTCAGCTCAGACCAGCCTGTCACCTTGCAAAAAATTCCGTAAAAGAGATACAGTTGCTCTGCTACAACTTAGGTAACGGTAATTTAATTCATTATAAATATCTAAGCTGTTAATACCAAAACAATATTAGAGGATGTTACATTGATAAATGTGAAGCAATCCAAACACGTATTTTTTTTAGACAATGTAATCCCTCAGAAACGTGCCATGAATCAACTCCAGTCTACTTGAGCTCTGCAAATTTGTTTTATTTTGTCCAATTACTAGAATTTGTGACTATCAATGTATATGCATCTTGGTCTGTGTGTCACACACTGGGTAACATGGTAGCGCTCCACCTCCTTGTCTACCTTGACTTAAGGTGCTGTGCAGAACTGTGCACTACTGTGCAACACCAGAGATTATGTTTAGGAAGGGCTCAGCAGCCTGTCTTGCAGCCAGAATCAGCAGGGAGACCATGCATTTGCTAGCCACAAAACGGAGGTCCTGAGGGTTTTCTGTAGCAGAAGCCTGGTGGTATGAGACCGAGTCCAAACTCAGCAAGTATCTGGCTCAGATTTCTGACCCAACTTTCAGCATTATTTCCCACAAAGTGCAAATCCCTCTGTGCTGATGGAGGAGCACCCAATACAAGTCATTAGTGTTCCTGGAAATGTGATACCTGCCAAACTGAAGTCTGGCACTTCAAAAATATGTTGCCCTGTGTCAACTCTAAAGTATCAAAGATGATGTTGTTGTCACCCGACAGTGCTGGTAGGTGTTGTAGAAGGGGCTGTCATCTGGGCTTCATTGATCACACTAAGCAGCTTCTTTACTTTCAATTACTCATGGATGTCAGGAGGAGAAAGAGAACACTAGAGAGGTATTATATGTAGTGGCACTTCAAAGGTGATTACTCTTTCTTCCTATCAGTCATGTTAAGGAAATTCTCCTAGTGCACTTGATAATCCTATTTTCCTTTGAAGAAAAGAAACAGTCTTGATTCCAAGCTAGCCATAGAATTAACAGTGTCATTACACATTTTTGAACTCATTAGAGTGTACTTAGTATGCCTGAGATGTAATAGATTTGAAAAGCAATTTCTCCAATGGTGATATGAAGTGGATAACAATTCTTTTTCCAAAACAAATTGCAGATCAACTCTCCAGCCTTTTTTTCCTAGATTCTTATGTACTAATGCCTCAAAGTTTTCTAGTTGTGTGACTCGTGAAGGGTTAAAATTAATTTACAGAAATAATATAAGGACATAATATAGGAAATAACATACATAGCATACCTTTCGATTAAACGCAAATTTTTCAATATTATTTCCTAGCCTGTTGTGATGGTACAAATTTCTATGGCTTAAATTGTGGTACCTGCACACTTAGATTAAATTCAAGATCCACTGTACAGCCAATCTATACAAAGAGTTTTGTTTACTTTGAAATCAATAGCTTTGATAAGTGTGGGGTAGAGCAAGATTTGAATCTTCATAAAGATAAGGCATTTATTGTCAGCCCTTCCTAATAGGTTACGCCTGTTCTCTGGATGCTTTTCAGACAATCTGTTTATTGAGGAAAAAGACAACTGAGTGTTCTGCAGCTAGAACATTCAGGTGATGCATGTGGTGCATTGAAAAAAACTTAGCAAAAGACTAGTGATTCCGACCTGATGGCTCTTTTCTTACAGCAAAACTCAGCAGATGCTGCCAGGTTCGCTGCAAAAAATAGGGTACCTCCAGTAGACTTCCTCAATCATACGTTCCAACTTTTCTTCCCTCTTCATTTCCTTTATTTTACAACCCTTTCCCAATTTGTTTTACAAATCTCGGAAAGCATGAGCAAAGGAGCCCCTTGGGCTTTGTAGAGACCAATAATGACTGTGTAAGTGAGCCCATTTGATTTCCCTTTGGGCTTGATTATGCACCTGACAGAGCAGAAGCTTCCCAAGGGGTCAAGAAGTCTGAGGGGAAAAAAAGCCTCAGACAAATCAGAAAGCTTCAAACAAGTCTCCCTGCTTCCATCCCCTGGGCAAAACACACGAGTCAGCAGTGTTCCAAGATGGAAAAGGAACGGCGTGCTTTAAGAGATTTCATTTGTTGTTAGTTACTTCCCAGACTCTGCGAGTTTTGGACACTACAGTCAGGATCTTTTACTAAGAACGTTTGCTCTTCTGTCTGAGTGCAGCTGCTGGGAAACATTTTCTTCTTATTCTTGCCTTGAGGCGTTAGTAAGCTGATGGAAAATACAGCTGACTGCTCTGCAGTATGACCAGGATTGCCAAGATTGTTAGATTTCCTGGAATGCTTAATCTGTCATAAACCTCTCTCTGATTTACATAATTAATTTATCTGTAGAGAGGTGCCACCCACCTGGTCCTTCATTTTCAAAGCCTGTGATTGCTTGCCTTTGTGAGCAGGGTATTAGTGTATCAGACTGACAACTAAGGATGCTGAGACACAGAGATTAGTTGGTTTTCCCAGTGTCATAATAGGAATTGGAAAGGCTGTCAGTAGCACTGAGTCTCCATTCCCTGCTCCAACTGCTAGATGTAAAGGCCTGAACAAAGGACAGTGTATGGAGAAAAATCATTTGAGCCAGCATTTTTGACAGCTTTTGGTTGCAACACATTGAACTGCTATAACACGAGCACATCACACCAGTTGGGTAGAAGTGTGAGTGTGAGATCTGCAGAAGGCTGCAAATGTTCTCAGTGTATCACAATTATAGCCATCATAGTGCTAAACAACACTGTGAAAATGCAGGGTTGTGTAACCTCCAAGTTCTCACATCTCCCCTATGCTGGGGTAGATTTTTGGTAAAAATAGGACAGCACAGGATAAAATGAAGGGATTTGGATCAGCCCCCTCCTTGACAAGCTTCTATTTGTGCTTTGGTCAACTAATGACAGTCAGAAGCGAGGCTCAGACCCTTGCCTTTGACACAATGGTGAAATGTCTTAACAACACCCTGATGTATCCTCTGAATATCTAAAATCCATTGTTTTTTAAACTGTTTTGACTGCCTGTAATTTCTGGGAGCAGCCCTTCCTCCAGGGCTGGGGACAAAGAACCTGCATCCAGTAATTAGTGGCTGCAGTAGCAAAAACTAATTTTCTGTCCCTGTGAGCTGCTGCCAGCAGTGGCTAACGTAAACGCTTTGTGAGTCCTTTTGAATTCTTTGCCTTTCTCTGGGGAAAAACATCATTTTTCCATGGTTTGATAAACACTGAATGAATCTGTTGGGGCTCTGTTAACAAGTAGTTGGCATTGGAGGTGTGTGGGGTTTAGCAGAGAGCCTATGCCGCCAGTCTGCAGCTGCCTCTGCAGGAAGCAGAGGAAGATGTTGAAAATCCTAGACTTGATTCATTTGTTCCATTGACATATCCCATATTAGCAGACCTCTCTGTTACTCGAGGTGGTCATTCCTGGTTTTATAAGTGTTAGGGAAGAGGAAGTCAGACTCTTGGCAGGATGTATATGTGTAGAGTGTATTCAAACACCCAGACATTTAGGAATTCTTTGTTAGTGACTTTCAAGCATGTTTAAAGCTTAAATCTTACATACAGTCTTTAAACTTCTTTTACAGAGGTGTGTGGATATTAACCATGAATATATATAAAACTACCTACCTGAAGAAAACGTGATTCACAGAACCACAGAATGTTAGGGGTTGGAAGGGACCTCTGGAGATCATCTTGTCCAACCCCCCCTGCTTGAGCAGGCACACCCAGAGCAGGGGGCACAGGACCGTGTCCAGGCGAGTTTTGAATGTCTCCAGGGAAGGGACTCCACAGCCTCCCTGGGCAGCCTGTGCCACTGCTCTGTCACCATCACAGGAAAGGAGTTTTTTCTCATATTCAGGTGGAACTTCCTGTGTTCCAGCTTGTGCCCATTGGCCCTTGTCCTGTCATGGGGCACCACTGAAAAGAGTCCAGTCCCATCCTCTTGACACCAGCCCTTTAGATATTTATAAGCAGTAAGGAGATCCCCCCTCAGTCTTCTCTTCTCCAGGCTGAACAAACCCAGGTCCCTCAGCCTTTCCTCATATGGGAAACGCTCCACTCCCCTGATCATCTTCGTAGCTCTCAGATGGACTCTCTTCTGTAGTTCCCTGTCTTTCTTGAACTGAGGAGCCCAGAACTGGACACAGACTCTAGATGTGTCCTCACCAGGGCAGAGTAGAGGCAGAGGATAACCTCTCTCGAACTGCTGGCCACATTTCTTTTAATGCACCCCAGGATACCACTGGCCTTCTTGGCCACAAGGGCATGTTGCTGGCTCAGGGTCACCTTGCTGTCCACCAGCACTCCCTGGTCCTTCTCAGCAGAGCTGCTTTCCAGCAGTTCAGCCCCCAGCCTGTACTGGTGCAGGGGATTGTTCCTCCCCAGGTGCAGGACCTTACTCTCGCTCTTGTTGAGTTTCATGAGGTTCCCCTCAGCTCAGCTCTCCAGCCTGTCCAGGTCTCGCTGGATGGCAGCACAGCCTTCTGGTGTATCAGCCACTCCTCCCAGCTTGGTGTCATCAGCAAACTTGCTGAGGTTACACTCTATCCCTTCGCCCAGGTCATTGATGAATATGCTGAACAGGACTGGACCCAGCACAGACCCCTGGGGGACACCACTAGTGACAGGCCTCCATCCAGACTCTGCCCCATTGATCACGACCCTCTGAGCTCTGTTGTTCAGCCAGTTCTCAATCCACCTCACTGTTCTCTCATCCAACCCACACTTCCTGAGCTTACCTATGAGGATGTTATGGATGAGGATTCTGATAGTCTGGTTAATAAACACCTCCATCTTGCACTTGAGCAATTAGTTAAGTACTTTGTGGGCAGTGAGCCCACAGAGAGTGCCTTGTTTCTGCAGCAGTCCAGAGATACCCAATGACAAAGTAAAAGGTAGTAGGCAAATACCTGTGTGAGCTGTCGTCACATCCTGGGCTGTGTTGGAGTCATGGCCTAAATATATAAGAAAATACCTGTCTCTTGATTCAGGTGGAATTTCAGAGGTAACAATTACTTGCTGATTGCAGGCTAATAGACTAGGGGGAGAAAAAACACTGTTTAAAGTATCAAGTGCCTGATACTGCTTAAAATGATGGGGAACATGTGTGACTAGAATTATGTATTTAGCTTTCACTTTGTTACACTTTGTTGTCCTCATACCTTTGTGACAGGCATGCAAAAGTATATCTGTTTTTCCCTTCTGTGCCAGTGCTGAATACACTGCTAACTGTTTGCCCTCTCAGCAAAAGATGAGAGGTGCCTTAAAAGAAAGCACTTAATCATGGGCCTTACTATACAAAATACTGGGTTTATCTCCTTTGGTGTTTTCCCCCTACTAAAATAACAGAAATTACAATTGGTTTGGGACAACTGTTTCCAGAATAATTATAGTTGCTACCTTTTCTGGTAAATGAATGCTTTGTCTGGAGCTGTGACTATAGTAGTTTCTGTTTTAGGGTTAATGAGAAATCACATTTTAAAAATATCAGAGTAGGTTTTTCTCCCTAGGCTTCGCGTTGGGAATTAACCCAGATTGTATTATCAACATAATATATCATTAAAATAATGACACTAAATGATAGTTTACAATGTTCAGTACACACTGAAGTGGAAAAATATAATTAGCACATCTCTGCTGCAACTCTTTATTAGTTGGTATAACACCAGCGTACATTCTGGTAAGGACCCTAAATCACAGACTCTGTCACTGCAGTCCTGCTGCCGGTAGATAGCTGCAGCCCTTAGATGAGAATCACCAAGTTTTCTGTGCCACTTGCTTTTCTCACCCTCATAATCAGGGGTTATATTTTACTGTGACTCGATGGCTAGAAAATGTTGCGGGATTCAGGGAGAGCTGTAGAAATTAGTTATAAACTGCAACAGCAGTGCTATTCAGCTTTTTCCATGTCTTTCCCTTTTTTCTTTCTTGTCTTTTCACCCTTGAATTAGTGTTTATTTAAGAGAAGTGATAGTGAAGTGTGTGTTTGGGTGTCTGGGACCAGACAAAATTGACACATGACAGCAGAGAAATAGATGAGGGATGGAAGGAAGGAGAATAAATGGACAGAAAGGTTCTGGACAGATAGAAATGGAAGAAAGAAAAGGAATGGAAGCAGAAAGAAGGAGACAGGATGATGTCTTCAAAAATGAAATGAAATAAGGCCTTCTGCCCCCATCAGCCTCATGGTGCCCCTGAGCTGCCAGCCTTCTGTTGTTATTTTACAGAGCTTATTTGTGTGACAGGATTCACAAGTACGGGTCTGACCCTGGTCCTACAGGAAGCAGCAGATTTGCCAATGAGCTCAGTAGGACCAGTGCATGCCTGGTCCTGTTAGATAAAGAAACTACATTTGAAAGACACCATCACCTTGTAGCTTGCATTTATGCACAGAAGTGACACTTTGCACTCCTAGTATCCGTAACAACTTGCTACCAAAACAGAAGGAAATTACTTGCAAAAATATAGTTTTCTCCTTTATCTCGTGTGGTTGTCATTATGCAGTGAGGTACTTAAACAATGCCTAGGCTTAAAATTAGCTCTGGGCATAAATCAGTACTATTGCTGAGAAGGTGCTACCGAGAAGGTAACCAGCATTTGGAGTCTAGCAGACTGTTTCCTCAGGGAGGAGAAACTGATGATGCCGTCTTGTATTTCTTTGCTGCCGACAAGTTTATTCATGAAGAAAGCACCCCATGACCTGTTTCCCCAGATACATTAAGCAGCAGATAACAAGACTACTTTTCTTCGTCTATGAGGGCAAGCCTCTTCTTGGTTAGTGCTTTGCTCAGAGGCTCCATTTCTGGTCTTGCAGGGCAACCTTTCCAGTTCCATTCTTACTGTATAACTTTTGGGATGATTCTCTAACACTTAAAAGGTTTAAGGTGTTTCTGTTCTCCTCCTGCTTTCTACATATGTACACCCCTCATGACAGTAATACCTAGTAAAACGTTCCTGTCCACATACGCCAATTCCAAAATAACCTTTCCTGACGTTTGTGTTTGGGTGGATGAATCAGTATTGTTTCAATTATTCTACTTTCCAACTGCTTCCTACATTTAGTCCAAACAAAATGGAGCTGCCAAACACCTCTGCTTCAAACGGATTTCACCCATAATAGTAGCTTGTTGACCCAATTCCTAGGTTTGTTGTGTAGAGGCAGGCATTTTCTTTCTGGCAAAATATCAAACATGAAGCAGGAAATCCATTAAAGTAAAAAAGAATATGAAAATGCAAATTTCAAAGTGTATTACTTAAAAATCCTCCAGATGGCTCTGCTTTTATAGTGAATCCAGAAAAAAAACCCCACCAGCACGGTACACTAGTTAGTTGGACATTATTTCTGTTATTGAGAAGCCTGCTTATGTCTTCTTAGCATGGAGTTCAGGATAGAAGCCTGTGTTGGTTCAGATATTGCTCAACGATACTGTGCTTCTCCTTGACGCATGCATGATCTTGTCCAAAATTCCAGTTTTGGCAACACCTTTGCTGCTACCTTTTCTACATTTTTGGACAATGCAGAAAGAGACAAGACAAAGCACAAATACTGGCTGGTCCTGTAATTACAGGTATGTGGTAGGCCTGGATTGTGCCTCTGTTGTTAAGCATTTTGCTACAGCAAATCAGTCCTGGTGTTCCCGTACCCTCTTGCTGTTTTCCTGTATCTCCTAAAAGCCACTGAGCTGGAAATTTGTTCCTTCCACATTACTGGTGTCAAACGATAGCATGGTTACAAGGCCTGTTTCAGCCATGGTTGGGCATTTCTGATTTAGCTGAGGTTATTGTCATGGCTCATTAGGACAGCACGGGAAAAGAGGGATCCTAAACCCAAGCATAAACACTTATATTCAAATCAATACTGGGTCTTCAGGTTCACAGTAAATATGTTGTTCCTACGAAGATGACCCTGAACCTTCAGAAATGAGCTGGAATTGTACAGCCTCATTTTGTGTGTATAATAATGGACCAGAAACCAAAATATATTGCTCAAGTCTCTTTCTGTAGTTTGATCACATCAGACGATCTTTCTTATTTTCCCTTTTGCATTGCAGAAAACTAATTTGAAATATAATTATGTTGCTGCTGGATATCAGTGTGGCTGTTCGGCTGCCTATGAGCACAGTGATCACCGTTTGCTAGGTGACATTGTGCGATATTATCTCCTCATCTATCACAGTCTCTTCCTCTCTCATACTTGTACAAGTCAAGCCAATATCCCAGCATCTGCGTGGTGAGCCTACATGGGTAATGATAGTTGTGGGTTTATGCTCGTTTGGGTTTTTTTGTTTCTTTTCATTCCAGGCAATGCTGTCTTAATACATGAAAAAACACAGGTTTATAATCAACCTGTGGTTTTATCAGCACAGAAACAGGAGTGTTTATTTCAAGACTGCTTATATTATTTTATTGTTGGGGGTTTTTTAAGGTCACTTGAAAATGAAAGCTGATTTGGTTTTTTGCTTTTTTAAAAAAAGTGAAGTTAGCACTGACAGAGGGAGAGTGTTCTAATGAGAACAGCTCAGTGAGGGTGCCTGCTTTTCTACAGTGTATTGTCTGAGGATTTGATCTCCTTCGGTCTGTGAAAACATCACTTACTTGGCATGCTAAAAAATAGACTTTTTAAAAGTGTGACTTTGTGACACCTGTCTATGCCTTGCTTTTTTCTTTTCTTACGTTGTTACACGTAAACCTTGATATTTAATTTTTTTTCTTTCTGAATACAGTGCTCCATGACTGGGAGCTTGCATGGGGAGCACTTGCAGCGCTGGTTCTGTGGTACACATAAAAGCAGTTGGATGGTGCTGTGTGGAACACTGTTAGCAGGGAAGAGGGCTGTGAATCTGGGGGGTTCCACCGCCTGGAATATACTAACATACGGAGCCTCCCCACTTCGGTTTTCAGGTTTTCTTAGAAAAACAGGAGACATTTTCACTTGAAATGCCACTTGTTGTGTGTCCATGCTTCTGTTTGAAGAGATTCTTTCTGGCTGATTCCTGTAAGTAATTGGCACTGGGTTTAGGATCTTCAAATAAAGGCAACTCTTTCTTCTCCTCTGGAGATGAAAGCCATGCTTGAAAGCTATGTCTTTGAAAATGAGTTTCTGCTGTTGATGGGTCACTTGATGTTGTTACCCTAAGAACCAGCCAAGCCTGTTCTACAGACTGAGATTATACCTTTTTGAAGTTTGAAACATATGTCAATATGTGTACCAAATTTCACAGTTGGAAGAAAACAGCCTCCTCCTTTAAGCATTTCTGGGTCTCTGGGAAAAAAACAATAAAGGACCAAAATCTTAGATAAAATCATGGGGAAGTCTCAGGAATGCTAGTCTGTAGTTTATCCTCTGCACTTGGCAAAACAATCTTGGCTGTCTTGGCAGCTTTGTGTGCACAGTGTGCCCAATGATAAGACCCCAGCTGGGCATCATTGCCACAGATGTCTGTTTTAGAGCCAGTTACTCCAAATTATGATCATTGTTCAATTGAAAATAGAACACTTTTCCTTTAAATTCTGCTTCTCCTTAACACGTGCTGTTACCTAGAACTCATCACTCCCCAACTTGGTATAGGAGCCATTCACTATGGCTTTATCAAATATTACGACTTCCCCATCATGGTGACAGCAACATGTTTGTCTGTCAGAATTACATAAAAACATCTGAAAGACTTTCAGACGTTGCCTAATCCGTTCCCTGCTCTAGGGCAGAATCACCTGTCCCTTTGTCACCAGTGTGAGGTTCCACAGCCTCTTCAAACATGTCTACCGCAGAGCCCTACTGGGCATCCCCCAAGAGAAAGATTTTCCTTTCTCCAGTAGCCCCTTCATGCGACAGTTTAAGCTCCCTATGTTTTCTGGCCATCAGAGGAGGGAGAACAGTGTCTCCTCTTTGCAACAGATACATATATATCTCAAGATTGTTATGTTCCCATATTTTCTTCTTTAGGTTCCTGTAGCACATTACCAGTGATGTCATTTAAGATTTTTATCTAAAGCCTCCAGCACCCTCCTTAGGCAGAAGACATTTTAAAGAGCTCAGTGGTCACTGATGTCTGACTGCTTATCGTAAATGAGCATCATCAATATAGATGTTGTATAAGCTGACCAAAACCTGATAAAAAGAAGAAAAATCCCTTTATTCTTGACTTTATTTATTATATCTTCCCCATTAAAGATTTAAATGCTCACATCTTCTAGACCTTCTTTCATATAGCATGAGAGAGGTGGCTGCCCTTATTGCAGTTTCTTTGCCATGTGAGATTAAGGATGTGCAAGATCTTTTTAATTTTGCAGCAAAATCTTTCCAAGCTCGTTATGTCCTTTTGGGCACAGTTGATGTGTGTTGGTTGCTTCAGCTGTGCCAGGCTCCTTTGCCTCCATTAGCAGACATGTGAATTAAGAGAGCCATTTTGCTTTCACTAGTGTGTGTCTTCCGTTCTCCTGCTTACAGGATATCATGCTTATTTGCTGTAATGCCACTGAAAATCTTCCCTACGACAAAAAAAACCAGGAACAGCCGTCTACTCTGTGCAACTCCCTGGAATTTTTGCTGCTTCAGTAGCTGAGTAACTTAATATCTTAACTTGCACCACATCATCTGCTGTATTTCCTAGTACTAACATCAATGTGTTTTTCTCCCCCCCCCCCCCCCCCCCCGTGGGTGCCAACAGAGGATAATATGCTGTCCTTGCTGTTTTTGCCTACAGCAGAGTAATTTCAATATGCCATTCTTCCTTTGGCAGAACAGGAACAGATGACACTCATAAAACAGATCTCTGCATTAGTCCTGAGCCCTTCTCCCACATCCCTGGCACCAGTAAGATTTATTATTCTTCTAAACATCTCCTGGCAGGCTACTCAGAATGTTGGAAAATTATAATAAAGGATTTCAGTCTGAGCACAGACAGCATAGTTCATGGCTCAAAGAGAGTGGTGGACTCAATTCTTCTGCCTGTTAGGCAGAAACAAAAAGGAGATATATCATGAAATTATGAATAAGCAAGATGTTGTATGGACCCTATGGGACCAACAGTCCTGGATGAAATGGACAGCAAACCAGTTGTCTAAACTAGTGTAGTATCTTTACACTCCCTAGTTATTACTGAAGGACTCATCACACCATCTCTATGGAGTCAGAAACTACTCATAGAGCCCAAGGGAGACTGTGTGTAGGACAGGTAGATAGCATGGTATGGTATTTAGTGCTTGTCTCTGGTGTCTTTGCTCAGCGCTTTAACCAAGACACCTTCTCTTTTTCCTCTGCCATACCATGCTGCCCTATTACTAAGGTTGGGTTATTACTTGTTGAAAGACATTATTTCTTTTATAATAAAAAGATAATAACCAATCCAGGAAGCATCTGGACTTTTTATGGAGAGCAGAAATTAAAAACATTCTTGGAGACTCTAGAACTTCCAAATACAGGATCTGGAGTACCTGAAGCAAAATCTAAAGCTTTTATTGCCACTTACTTCTCTAGATGCTGATATGACAATTCTGCCAGTAAATGCAATGCGCCAGAGTTGTTATATAAATAGATTGTGTAAGTAAAGCAATTTTGTAGTCTCTTGAGCCAAAAATTTTGTGAAAATTTAGGATCTCCAGGGGTTATTTCAGTTAGAAGGTAAAATTGGTGCTTGATCACTGGATCCATTGCAGATTACTCTGAGAAAAAAAAAAAGCCAACCCTGCATTGAAGGAATCAGCAAGAAATAATTTTGCTGCTCACGCCATCATGATCCCAAGTTTTTTCTTTTTTCTTCAGGATCACTGAAGCTGGGTTGGGTTGTGCTTTCCTTTTAATCTGTTTCAGACCTCTCTTTCTCTCTCAGATGTGTGACCACAAACTTAACTCAAATGAAATCCAGAAAAATAGGTTTTGTTTGGGTGGAGGCATAGTTGTGTTCAAGGGCTGGAACCTGATATGTTTTTTTCCTCCTGAGCCTATAAGTGAGCTCAGTGATCCCCCACAACTATTCCAAATGAAGGGCAGCTATTATGGTCATCAGCCTCAGCAAGGTTCCCCACAATGCACCATAACATTGATAGGTTGTAGTCCTGGTTTTTTTTCAGTACCACTGACACAACACTGGGTTAATATATTAATTTTATGGGAGCCCAGAGGGAAATGAGATAGAGGATGAGAAAAGCCTCTGCAAATATGACAAGATGTTGATTCCCTCTAGTAAACCTCTTTTGGGTAATAGTATTAGAGACTGTAATATCCTCCCTGCTGAAATAAAATGGTTTTCCTGTTTTCAACTGATATGACTTGAACAGCTGATGCAGCTGGGAGAGCTCCTCTGACCAGCACCAGCTTGTAGGCCAGACAGTGTCTGGTCTGCCCAGAGATGCTTGTTCAAGATTGCTGGAAAAAGTAGGGTGCTATTTTTGACAGTGTGAAGGGAGCTGAAGATACAGTGCTGTGTGGAATTCAGTAGTGATAAAATAAGGTTTCAAGAGCCACACAAATATTGTCACCTTTGTAAAGCAGCTTTCAAGACAAGCAATCATGTATCAGCGAACAGCCAGATGTTTACTGCACACTGTGGGCTTCCTGGCAAATATGATTAAAGGTTTCAGTTTTAGAAATTTCCTTCAGTCATGTGTCATTTCAAGGGAAATCACAGAGGGAATGAGAGTGGTCCTTTCCTTTTCTAACACTCCTAATTAGAGAGCAACTGTAGCTTCTAGTGCTTGGGGGAAGATGTATCCCTTTCTCAAAAGAGCAGTATTGTAATGTTTTGCCTACTGTTACGCCTTCTGTTTGTTCAGAAAATGCAGATGTTCTGTCCTCCACTGGTGTTGGGCATTTCTCTGCAGATCTTCAGACTTGCCAGGTTAGTCACAGCCCTCTAGGCACTTGTGTTGGCTTCTCCCATAGCCAGAACTTGTGCGAGGGGCGAGTTTGAAAAAGTCCTTCTCTGATCTACATTTATATCTCCCTCAACCCTGTTTGCAGTCTGAACTCTAAACTGCATGCTCCTCAGAGCAGCTGTCTGTTCATGGATGGAATAATATGTGGTGCACACATCCTGTCACATGTCTTCTGACATCCCAAATGTGCCTGCGAGTCTTGCAGCCAAGTGGCCCCAACAACTTTCAGAGGCTGCAGCTGCTGAGTGTCCCCAACCTTTCTTGAAGTGTGGTGTTATCTCAAACCTTCTCCTCTCCTCCTGCCTGCTGATTTCCTTGAAATATATATGAATTTTTATGTTAAGACAGTTCCCAGCTAAGGTTTATCCAACCGCATTGCTCAAGGTCAAAACATTTGGGGGTGGGAAATGCAGGGAGGAGAGGCTGGTGCCCAGAGCAAGGGACAAAAAGCAGGTTTATTGCCTGGGCTTCCTCCCCTTAGGAGATTAGGAGACTACTGCTTCTCCAGAGCAGGCACTTAGCAGTTAGCTCATATGGAAAATTCAGATAAGACTTACAGTCTAAATGAAAGACCTTGTTCTTTTTCTTTCCTATTGGGCAAAAGAAATGGACCCAATGCTTTGGGAAAAGGATGCAATTCTAATGAGATGCAAGCTTTTATTCATGTTTCTCTTATGACGTGTGTAATACAAATAGGCAGTGTTCAAATCTTTCACAGAACTTTTTTAGGAAAAAAGTTTCAGTTATTAGTAAGCAGTGCATAATTTGTAGACACCTGTTAAAGGTTTCCCAGTTTAGTTTGTTGAAAGTGGTAAATGTTACACTGCCCGAGGTGGAGGACAGGGTGAGGATTTATCCTTTGGAAATAAATTCTTCCTTAAATATATTTGCAGTATTTAAAAAATGTTAACAGTTTAATCATATTTCTTCATGTTGTGAATAATTTAAAGGGAATACAGCTTTGTAATCATGCAGAAAATAATCTTGGGTTCTGTTGTTCTGCAGTTTAACAGTATTTAAGGTCAGTGCTCGGAAAGTAAACATATCAATGGCCAGATCATTATGAAAATGCTTTTGGTCTGCCTTGAAATGCAGTGTATTTAATACTCTTTTGAATCTTAAGAAAAGCTTATTACTAATAAGACACACTTTCAATTTATTTCAGTGAAATATGCAGCTAACATACGAAGTAGTCCTGAATTAGGGATTGCTTTCCAACTGCATGGAAAAAAACATTAGTTAAGGGGCTATTCTTTCTGTGCTAAGACAAACCCAAATATTACTGTATTTTCACTTCCTTTAGCCCAACCTTTATAAAGAGAGCACATCTTGCATCATAATGTATGATTAAATTTATAACTTTTTCCCTTTATACCCTATTGGCACCAATATGGAGGAACCTCCAGAAGGAGCCAAGCAGAAATAGCTGATGTGCTGTGCTTTGCTAAACTAACCTTCCATAATAAAGAAATGTAAATTATAGGGATAATTCAGATACTGCAGAGGACCTTCTATTAGAATACACTGGTGCAGGTTTTTCAGTTTCTGCAGTTTCTCTTTGCTAAGGGTCCAGCCCTTTACCTCCCCCAAAAAATTGACTTGGAAAATGTTATAACTTTTGTGATACATTAAAGATGCATTATGGAAAAACTGGAAAAGTAATAAAAAAATAAAAATAGGTAAAGTTAACAGCTTCTGTTGTCCACCCCTGAGATGTGTCTGCATTTGCTCCTCTGTCCGCAGCAGTTGCTTTCCTTAGACTGCAGTGCAACCCTATTTTCCCTGGTGAATATTGTTGCAGCTTGTTTACAACAGTGTTGAAATCAGTGGCATGATGGTACAGAAAGCGTGCTGAAAAGCTTCGCTCTGTACTTTGAAAATGCATGATAGATATTACTGTTTAGGATGGAAGGAAATGACAGAATAGAGCAAAGCAACTATGGCACATTAGTCATAGTTACACTCCTTCATTATTGCTTCAAATTGAAAAATGCCAACCGCTGCTCAGCTCACTGAAGTAAGTTCAGAGAGAACTGCACACATTCAAAGGTCAGAAAAAGCAAAATTATGAACCATATTGTTTTACTGCCTCCACATAATGATTTATTTTTTCTTTGTCTTACTTTCGAAGTTGAAAAGATAGAGGGATTGTGCTAGGGAATGAAATTTTAGAAATTAAATTTACTTGCAATGCAACAGCTTTTTTATTTGAGTGGAAAGCTTGTCAAGCAGGGCTGTATTTATAGGCATCCTTTGGGAACTGTGCCTCACCAGGTGAGATTTGAGAAGCTTTGGAGGCTGATTTCTGGATATAAGGCAGGATAATTTAGCAGGATAGTGGGAGTATTTGCCTCTCTTGACTGCCTAATTTAATTTACCATTTTTTAAAATTAGCTATAAAGCGCTTTCGTTTTATGTTTTATATGATTTCTGTGTTGTGGGATGTAGTTATTTTACACACTTGGAATCTTCCTAATTGTTTCTATTCTAACAAATAATGTGCTACAAAATTCCCCTATCTAAAAACTGTTCTGTCTTCTTGGACTCTGCGAGTGGTTTTTCATTTTTTTCCCACACTTTCTATTGTGTGACTGCATGCTTTTGGACTGCATCTACTTAGAAACCTAAAACCTATATATGACTGTGCTAAGAATATTCATGAGCTAAACTCATTTGTTCTTTTGCTTTGTTTTTTACATTAGGTTCTTCTGGTGCAAATGTTTTTGTATGAACTTCATAGCTAATGAGTCTTACTGCCATTTTGTCTGGAACTTGTTGTATATCTATGGATTTCTGTTTGTGCATATGAAAACAGACAAATATAAAATAGACATAAAATGTCTTCTCTATTTCTGGTTGAGGCTATTGGAATAATCATAACTGTGGCATGGTCTTGACTTCCACTGTTGTGACTGAGGCAAATGGAAGATTAAAACATGCTTCCACATTGACAATATCCATGTGGGATTCTAATACAGAATAAAAAAGCAATAATTATTATTTCAGGGAAAATAACATAGATAAATGGTTTAGGCATTTTGAGAAGTTTCTGTTCAAAACCAGTGGGTATATATAAGGCAGTTGTTGTTCCTGTAAGTGTGGTAGGTTTTTAGATTAATAGCTTTTATGAAATTTTTTTTCTCAAAGTGTAGCTAATTAATTAAGCCTCCATTATTTAAAAGCTCTTGGGTGGATTTAACTCAGCTGTGCCCTGGGTTTTTCAGCCAGGGCCTTTCAGACCTGAATACAAGACTAGAACTTTCTTTGGCAATGAAAACCTGTGCTCTGTGGAGATGCTGTGTGTTTATGAAGAACAGGGTTTGTTTAAGTTTAATGTTGTTGTCAGAAAAGCCTCTCCTTGTTTACCAGTTTTACCCCATTTAACATTTTTTGAGGGTAAGGTCCAAAACAGAGAGAGAAAACATATTCTAGCATGGTACAATTTACTAGCAATATGAATTGAGTGGCAGTGTTCTATTTATCTAATGCAGTTAGTCACTGATAAAATAGGAGATTGGAATGCACAAATACAATGTATTCTGTTTACAGCATTTTTAGCAGAAAACAAAGTCAAGCCAGTTGTCTTTACAAAGTAGAAATATATAGTGAAAACTTTTCATAGAGTTTCTTTGACTAATTTTCATTTTAAAACGTACTTCTATGTTAGGAGAAAGTGTAGAGGACCAGTAAGCATCAAAACCCCAGAAAGGCTGAAATCAGATGACAAGGAAGTAAGCAAAGCAAGCATGCTCTTCATATCTCCAGTTAAGAGCGTGAAGCCTATGAATTTTGTAACAACGTGCTCTTGTTTTTGAGACAACTCTAATTCCTCATATAATATATTCAGCACTGAATTTTAGTCAGTACGGTTTGCTGATTCTTACTGTGTGCTTTTGTAAAAATAACACGTAATTGTGTGCTGCATAATAAAAGGACAGTATTTTGGTGGATCAATAATGAAGGATTCAGCGATCCTTAGTTAATCCCTAGGTATTGATTCTGTGATCTAAATTCATTTAAGTTGATTTTTCTCAGGCTGTACAGGAATGCTGTCCTCTGAAATCTTGGTTGTACTCCTCATTTGTTATATTAATATGTATTCCGCATTAAAGATACATCAAATGAATCAAGCAATTTAAGTGACATTTGATTGCTGAGGTAGTTGTTTTGCTTGGGATGGTTATTATTTCCTTCTAATCATAATAATGAATTTGCTATGAAGCTTCATCTTTTTATGGTTCAAACAAGGTATAGAGCTTCCAAGAGTTATGTTGCAATTTCTTTGTGCCAGTGTCTGTCAACCATAAATAATTGTGACTGTCTTGATTTTTCTTTACACATCTAGATAGGTTGTCCAGTGGAGCAGAGAATACCAATTTAACACTATTTAGGACAGTATTGTGAAGTATGTCTTGAGCTATGAATTATCACTCAGGACATGCCAGGGGGAAGGTGAATTCAAAAAGGATGTTCATAAGAATGTGAATTTCTTAAAATCAGTTTCTGTGTATTGATCAGTTGGGTACAAAAGGGAAAGGTTGCGTTTCTTTGTGGCCTTTTAACAGAGCAGAGGTTTTCCAAATGTGAAAGCTTTTTAGATCCGGAGTTCCTTCTAAAGTCTTCATGAAAGCAATTAAGTAAGAATGAAACAGTTTAAAAAAAGCAAAGTACAGGATCCCAAAATGTAGAATAATCAAACTAGTTTTTACAGTGGGAAAAATACTGACTCAGAATAAAACCAAAACTGGTTAAGTTTTGGTGAATGTGAAAGAAGAAAGGCTGGACACAGACTTCCAGAAAACTTGTGCACAGCACTTTACAAAATGTAGGTCTCTGACGTGTTGAAATGAGCCCTGTAAGTTATACAAGTGCTTTGCAAAATAGCTTTCATGGTCATAGCTTTGACTGACAGTGCTGCTATAGTCAAGTATGCTGAAGCCAATAGCTTTAATTCATAACAGTGAGTTACCAGTTACTATAAGTTCATGGTAAGTACAGCTGAATGAATTACCTGCTCTCTTTAGGTCCTTAGAAGAGGCAATCAAGGTTAAAAAAAAAGAAAAAAAGGCTTTTGCTTCACATGTCTTTAAGATATTACATAATTGGATTTCATTAGTTTGTAATGCCCTGAGGCATAGTAGGTACCTTATGGAGCAGATAAGAAGACTCACTTCTTCATCCTTACTGAGTCTAGTGAGTCTACATCTTGATTACATCTGTAGTGAGTCTACATCTTGATTACAATGTTGGAACAAGTCTGGCAGCAAACATGGTTATGGGTGTAACAGTAAGGCTGGAGGTGACAGTTGCAGCCATAATATGAACACAGGTTGGTCCTGATCCAGCACCGGCATTAAGTGGATATGGTTCATCTCACCATTTGAGAGGATTTTAATAAAACCACATAGGGATTCTTGCCCACGCATGTTTAAAATCATCAGACTTCTCTTTATGAGCAGTATCTGTGATAGGGATTTTGAGCAGTGCCTCAAGACTGACTGGTAAAGGGGTACAATGGGGATACAAAAGGAATGCTTCCAGAAACGTACCAATCTGAAGCTATTTAAAATTTGGCCTCAGTAGCATACAGGCAAAAATTTAATTTTGCTTATTTAGTCAACCGAAACGGGCAGCCACCTGCACCCAAAATGGACGGAATTTTTTCTTGGAACCATTGTATTTAAAGAATTTATCAGTATAGTTTGTGTTGCTGCTATTACAGATAGTGAAGTGTTAGGTTCATATGAGGAAATAGGTTACTTAGGCATACCTTTGAAATGTGAAATAACTATTTAAAAATAGTTTGCCTCATATTTTACATGATGTCCACAATTTTGTTATTCAGCTTGCACTGTCTTGTTTCAGGGACATATTATGAGCACCCAAGCTATTGTTTGTTATATGCATATTATTTATACACCTATATTGTGTCACAGTATCTGCTTGATCATGTAAAGTCACAAGATTTAAAGAACTGTTTAAGATATTGTCTTCCCTGCCCCTAAAATCGGTAGATACAGTTGCCGAGAGTGAATCTATCTGCTGCTTGGAGCCTGGAGCTGTGCTATGGTTTAGCTGAAAAAGCTCCATAGGACCTGATGTGAAACCCAGGCAATTCATTGAAAGCCTTTCCAGGGACTTTAGAGAAGGCTCAGAAATACTAAGCATGGTGGAAAATAAGCAAATTTGAAAAAAAAAACCAAACCAAACCAAAACAAAAAAACCCCAACCCAAAACACAAACCCATAGTCAAACACTAACTAGAAAGCTCAGTCTGGGATATCAGAATCCAGCAGTAGTTAAGAGACCTGTACTTATTTATGTGCACAGGGATTCCTGTGGGAATGAAACTGTGGTAAGAGAAAACAGTTGGCCTGGGGCAGTCAGGAAAGCCACAGTGGTCCAAGACATAACTTTTCATTGACCGTTGCCTACTAGCTATCTGCTGAGCATTGCTTGTTTAGCCTAATTAAAAACCCTAGAATGAAATCTGGCTATGTATTTCCATATATGTGAAAGTATAATGAAATGGTAGAAAAAAATTAATTGCTTTTTGGCCCACTTCCCATTGTTGTGTAGTCATTCCCTGGCTCTTTGAAGTCAGCTTTGAGACCCAATACTTTTACTAGGGAAGTAGAGTAAGCTATAGATTATCGTTGCTGAAAGAGAGTCACAAAAAGTAAAGTGAAATTACATTTCATTGAGATTGGTTCTAGAAACTCAGTGTCTTGGGCTATAAGTTCAAATCCCTGTGATATGTTATCTGTTCACATTCTGTTGGTTCAGTTAAGTTTTCACCAAACTGGTTTTTGAAAAGGGAATAATGAAAAATGTTTAAATAATTGGTGTCTCATCTTGAGAAACCCACATCCAAGTCTGAGAGAAAATGTGATGTCACATGTTCTTGACTGGAAAAGCATCCTGTTTACTTTATTCTGGATCTGATGTCTTGGCATAAAAATAAATCACTATCATTCCAAGGAGAACAGTGATGAAATTAATTGCCTTTCAAATCACATCTGGATTTGAAGAGATGGAGATCACACCCTGTTTTTAGATGTTGTGCAGACCTCTAATACTCTGGCAGTCTCACTGTCTCACCAAGTAGAATTTTTTTGTAAATTCTTTGAACCTGCTCAAATCCATTACTAAAATATCTCACTCTGCTTTCACACCTGAAGCCAAACATCCTTCAACACTTCATGAAGTTGTAGATGATTGAGCCTAGAGTGTATTTTCTCAGTCACCAGAGGCAATTTTGTGCTGGCTTGAAGAGGAATGAGGAACAAGGCATGTTCAGGGACACCAGCCTGTCAGTGTGTATGTTATGGGGGGGATATCTATCTGTTCTGCTCTACTCATTGCAGACTCTAACAATGTTTGAATCCCAAATGTTCCTGGCAGGTACTAATGTTGTGCTGTTTTGGTTTTTTTAATCCTGCTAACTCTTTTACTATGTAAAATCTGAGACCATGTAATAGTTTCAACTTTTGCTCATGGACTTTGGGTTGGATTTTGGGGATTCTACCTCACTTCTAGCTTACAAGCGATGGTGCAGTGTGGTGACATGATATGTGGCAGCTCCAAATCTCTGTCTGGGGAAGGAGAAGTGCTGTTCCTACTCAGAAGTTGGATTTGCAGGTGGTGAAATAATGAGGAACTTAGGGTCTGATCACCGATATTTGCATGATGGGCAGAAGACAAGGCTGCTGATTGCTGATGCTGGCATCCACCTGGTTCTCCTATGCACCTTCACAAGTGCCCTACCTTGAGCTTCATGAGTCACTGACAGTTTTTGCTTCACTAGAGCAGCAGCACATTATTTAGTAGGCTGCACTCTTCCCTCTGCTGCAAAGGAAGGTATTTAGGGTGCTCAGTGTTTTCCATAGCAATGAAGGCTCACTAAGACTCTTACTGCATTCTGGTGTCTGAAATGCAGCTCCTGGTTGAGCCGGTTAGCAGGAAGACCTCTCTTTACTGCCTGGCATGGCTGTGCACATGCTTCATTTGGGTATAGTTCTTCAGTTTTCCTTTCTGGGTAGTACAGGAGTTTAAAAATGTAGGCAGCAGAAGACCAAGCAGGCAATTCTAGAAATCCACCAGACTTACTGTGTGACATGCTCATCCCATGCTTGAAGCTGTCTTTGACTTTTTCAGTCAATTTGCTGACCAATATTTGTAGCCACATTGTTATTCTATCCATCTCCAGCTTGCCATTCAGGTGTGACTAAGCTCCTTGAATCCTAAGGTAGGATTTACTACTGAAGTCCCAATTTATGTTTGTGAACATAAATTTGGGGGGGGGGGGGCGGGGGCACTTTAGTCTGGGCCTCTGTTACAATGCACAGAAGAACAGCAGACATAATAGATGTAATCTGAGGACACATCAGCTATTTAGTGCAAAATGCACATATACGAGAGCTAGGACGAATGTGCTGCATGGCAACACATTGTATTTATGTACAACATATGTATTTATAAGTACATATGTATAAGGACAAAATAATGTATTTAGCATTAGTATGCTTACCATCACCAAGGAGACACCAAAGAGTTTCTGATGGCTGGGCAGGAGGGAGGGGAATTGTTGACCTCTGTTGTCTCTTGGAAAAGGCTGATTCTCAGTCTTCCTGAGTTGCCACGGTATGCTTTTTTGCTCCCCCCCCCCCCCCCCCTTATAGTTTTATACATTTTCGTGTCAGATATTTTTGCTTGAGTAGCTAATGATTATCAACAAAATTACACTTCAGTGTTTTTCCTCTTCTAATCTTGCAGGGCTTTAGGTCACTGTGTCTATGCCAGCTCAGCAGCAGTTTTCTCACTAAAGCTGGACAAAGGTCCCTGACTGGTATTACACCAAACTAGTCCTTGGGCCACTGGTATTTGAAACCTGGACCTAGGTTACATCGTTGGGTGGTTAGCTGGCTGGGTGGGTGTGTCCTGTGCTCCTTCGGTGCTGAGCAGGGCACCTTTCTGTCACGTAGTTAAAATATTTCCAACTAGCTGAGTTTCTGTTCTCAAGTGTTTGGTTCCTTATTCTTGAATAACTAAAGTTACCTGGAAATGAGACAGCCTGTAAGTGTGGAGAAGTTGCAGATGTGTTACAGGAGAAGGCTGTGCGGACTCCAGGCAGCACAGGAGGGTGCACAAAGCTGGGTTGAGAGTGGAATTAGAAAGGCTTGAGCATAAACGGCAGCATGGTCTGTGGTCAACCTGTCTAGCTTCTCGGTTTCTTTCTTTGTGAAATGGGTTTACTAATATATATTACAGAGCAGACAGTGACGATTATGTGATTGATGTTTCGCATGGTTTCTACTGAATGCAAATTGCTATCTATCTTCTAGATGAAACTGTTAGGAGCAATATATAAACCTGAAGAGTAAAGACGCTGTTACAAATTTGGTATTAGCCCTTGTCTTAACATTCTAATTCAAAAAAAGTAAACATGGTTGTATATAGATTTGTCTTCTAACCACAGTATTTAAAAAGCACAGATCTTTTTACCATGTCATGCTGCAAAATTGTTTACATTTAAAATTTGGGTTCCAATCATGTAATATCTGGCTTGATTACATTTTTCAGTCTTTCCGTCAAGGTGGTATTTTTACTTTAAAATGTAAAAGCTATCCCCCTCAACATCAAAATGTCAACATTTTATTGTGGGGGAGCTTTAATTTTTGTCTATTCCAGGTGAAAACAAGTGGTGAACTTCTACAATTTCCCCTAAAAGGAAAATTTCATTTTGCAACCCTCTCCAATTCTTTAAGATATTTAAATAATCATGACACCAGAACTGTCCTGTCTCCCTGTGACTGATAGTTGTGTCTGTACATGGAGGCAGAGCAGGTCCATAAGGATTGCTTTCCAAGAGGCAAGGTGGGACACTCTCAACGTTGCTCATTGTGGAAGTAAGCCAACTGGTGCTGGAAGCAGGCTTTTGTTTATGTATTGGCCATAAGATATTTTAAAGCCAAAAGAACTGATGGGGTAACAGACACCTTCTTTGTACCAGGGTGAAGGATATTCAATAAACAAATAACTGCTTATATTTATAAACAAAGAATTAGGGAACTAGAAGCTTATTCCACAGTATTTGTGATGTATTTCCTGGGTGTTATGGACATCACTGATGTGCAATTCTACCCTTGAGTACTTTCACAAAGGTTTATTTGTTCACAAATATTCCAGTTAATCTCTCAGTAGATGTCTTCATACTTAAGCATCTACTTTTAGTATTTGTATGGAAGAAAAGGAACCTTCAGAGTAATACCACTGGGCTTGAAGATTCATAATCAATGTGGAATATTACCACTGTACATTAATAACCAGGTTTCTCATTGCCTTTTCTGGTTAGAGGATTTGGTTTTAAAATACTCATTTCCATCTAGAGATTTATGTGTAGAACAGTGTTTGCCGGGGTGGGTGGCTTTGGGTTTTGGGTTTTTTTGGTGTTTGTTTGGGTTTTTTTTTTGTGCTAAGGAAGGGTGAAGTGACAAGGAGATGCACACTAGAGATGTCAATTCATAGCATCCTGAACCTGGAATTGTTAATGAAGTCTCTTCTGTGCCTCATGGATGATATGCCAGTGCATTTCAGCTTCAAGAGGATAGAATTACAAAGCAGTCAAGGGTACCTTCCTTATCACATAAGAAGAGAGGTTAAAAATACAAAAGAATGAGACTAATTCTGAATGGTAGTGTTCTATTATTCATAAAGTATTTTGTTTCTGTAGAGAATTATATTATGATGTGACATTCAGATCTTATTACTCTTTTTGTTACTGTTGTGCTATGCAGCTGTTCCGCATTAGGGGGCTTCGCCTCCATTTGCTTTGCAGAACAATCACTTTTTAATATTTATTTATAATTTTAGGGTGTGTTAAGAGAAGAAACCTTGTGCTTTCTTGGATTTTTGGCTATTTTTAAAAATTATGCATTATTTCTTGCTGAGTCACTAAACAGTGTGTTGGATGTAAGAAATTAATACCAGAATTATTACCAGAAATTATTACTGGAATATAAAGAATAATATCAGTAAGAGATATATAAAGAAAAAATATTTTCCTTCAAATGGCTGATGCGGTGTGCATTTATAGCACTCTTCATATGTTGTTATACTGTTCTGCATTTTAATTGTGACACTTCAGGAGTAATATGAATATTTTCCACAGCTCATTTGTATGCAGTGTAATAATTCTTACTATCTTTTCCTAACTGGTATCTCTTTGTGGGGCTTGTATTCCAAGTGCAGCACAGAAATTGCCTCTGTACAGTTGTATGATGGTACGTGTGGCTTCCAATTAGTAAGGATAGTTTTTCTGCAGAAAATTCCATTTTATCTTAAGGATAATTGTTTCTTTTCAATCTGATACCATGATTGCCCACTGTATACCCAAGTAGAAATTTAGATACGTACTTCTGAGTTACAGTGCACTGCAAGTCAGTACAAAAAATACCTAATAAACTATGGAGATGACTGATTTAGATTCACTTAACGGTCCTTAAAGGGAAAAATCATACCTCAGAATTTTCTCTGTAGTGCCTATATCAGCATTTGTAGCTGTGCTATTTCCAATAAACTTTCTATTTAATGCTACGTAGAAAACAAGACCACACTGCAAGTTTGTTAGTAGCACTGGCGAATGAAAAATAATTAGTCTTAGACATTATTTCCTTCCCTGGAAAGCAAAATGCAACACTCTCCACATTGCATCAGCTTAACAAATTCCCCATGAAGGGTCAAAGGCTGCAGTGCATGTAATGGAGGCACAGACTGGCACAGGAGGAAATAGTAGCTTCAGCTTCTTCATGCTACTTAGTTTTTCTGCAGAGAAAGCTTCATTTATGGTCCCACCAGTAAGCTATTTGGATACGAGCAGGGCAAGTCATGCATAAATGCATGATTGTGGGTACAAAGTTGTGTAGATGATAGAAATAGGAAGTAATAAAAAAGGCAGTCAAGATGCTGTAAAACACAGAGCTCCTGCAAGTCCTCTCTTGCATATGCAAACAGATAGATTATCTGTCCCAACCCCAGAGATTTTTGTCACGTAAAATAACAACTGTGATCTCTATGTGACATTAAATAGCCAATATTTACAGTTTATCAGGCTACTGGAAGGGGGGGTACATTCTTACACATGTGTTTCAAGCTTGTAAATGGCACAGCCCGTGTAATTGGCAGGCTTCAAGAGCAAGAATCTCCATGCTATAGTGGTACTATAGTATAGGTTTGTACTATAGTATAGGTTTGTACTATAGTATAGTACAGAAGTCTAATGTTTGAAATGAAGAAGTATCTTTGTGAGCAGGTGAGAAGTAAGATAGGAAGTACAGCATCCATTTTGGCATGGACATTTGCACTTTTAAGTACTGCAATTTTGAGTTTTTTTTTTTTTTTAATGTGCGTGTTTACAGGATCAAAGTCTAAAGTAGTAGAGGAAGAGAAATCTGCAATTTTCTGAGTCTTTGTGATCTCTGTTAATAGCTTTCATCACCGATGAGTGCAGGCATTTACATAACAGATACAAATATACAAGAATCTCTGAATAAGAGCACAATATCCCCAATCTCCAGCCCTCTGAGAGCTCCATTCCAAAATAATAGACACTAGACAGCACAAGATTTTACTGCATGCGGTGGGCCACAAGACCCTTGTTGTTTGCCACAATGTTTCTTTCTTTCCATCTCCTTGGCTGATAATTGGAATACTCAACCTATGACTTTTAATAAGCTGCCAGTCCCAAGGCTTATAATAGACTGAAGTCCTGTAGATGCTTTGACTTCTTGTGTTTGGAATAAATAGTCTGCAATAGAAAATGTAGATCAAGACTTCAGAAATCAAATGGACTAATTTTAGAATGAAACAAGAGTAACAGAGACTGTTATTTACAATTACTGTTTCGCTTTGCACATTTTATCTCTGTTTCTTTTTGTTAGATAAATGCCTATGCAGACAGATATATTTATCAATCTAGACATGTATGTTGTTCCTACAAATATATCTGCTATTCTGCTTGCTTGTTTGTGCTCTCTCTCTCCCCTAAGTTTATATGCTAGTGATTCAAAGTGTAGCTAGGTGTCTATGGCAACTTTGTAACTTTAACATTTTGGGGGTTTTAAATTTAATTATTTTCTAAAATTACAATTATGGTCTGTGACAAAAATGTGGGGAAAAAATCACAACCTGTTTCACAGTTTCATGAAACTTTAAATGATGCCACAAAGTGCGTAATACTTTGGTGTAAATCAGAAGATAATACTTGTAGAAATGAGATGTGGGAAGTGTAAGGTCAGGAGGAAAGCCTGGTAGTGTTATTAGTCCACTTGTGCGTGAAAATTATTGAACAGGAATTGTAAGTTAGGAAATTAAAATGTTGCAAAATAATTTGGTACTCAAGCAAAAGCCAGCCATGATTTTTTGTTTGTTTGTTTGTTTTCAGTTATTACATTTAACATGTAGCTTATGTTCTTGAACTTTTAAAAAGTTGACAATTAATGTTGACTATTAATAAGACTCAGAAGGCTGTGTGATTTCCAGGAGACTAGACCAAATCTAATGTTGTGACATTACTTAAAAACTGTAAGTTTGACTTTTACGACAAAATAACAGAACAATTGATGTAAGATCTAATTAATAATGCTGAAGAAGTGAAAAGAAGGTGGTGCTTATCACTGTAAGTTTGCAGCAAATGGTGCTTATGAGACTGGCTGGGTGGACTACTTAAATTTGATTCCAAGTTGAGCTGGTAAAGCTGGTAATACTGGTGTAAGATTTCCATGTATCCTTCAACTTGGTATCACATGTCACTTTTAGAATTTTTATCAGTGGTCAGGATAAAAGCCCTGGACTGTTACTATTCAGCTTTGCAGATGATACAGACCAGGGTGAGACAGGTAACAGAGAGGATGGCTTGCTAACACTGAGCAACCTGGACACAATACCTAATCTAAGTGTTAGAAATTAGAACCTACTCCCAGAATTGGTACTGCCTCTGTAGCTCACACTGTCTACCTGGCTGCTGTCCTGATACGATAGACTATAATTCAGCACAAGTTCCTGACACTGCCACCTTTTTTGCTTTCTGCTTTTCTCTGTTGCCCTGCTACAGTTTGCAGGAGACAGCAATCGATGGCTTTGCCATTCACCTGGAGTCTATCAGGTCTGGATCTGCAGGACTTGAAAAGCCAGAGGCAGCCTTTCCTTCCTTGATCAGAAAGCAGTCCTAGTGATAAAGCCAGGAACCAGGCAGGGTACCCTCATAACCGTGCATTTCCTGGGTTAAGCTGAAATCTTTGTTCTGTGCTTGCTGGAAACCTAACTAAATCACCCCATGCACCCACACACCTTGTAGTTACCCAGCCCTTTATTTCACATGGGCCAGCCCTGGTCTCTGGCAGGCATCTAGGCTGAAAAGCAGCTGATAGTTCCAGGAGGCAATTTATCCTGATTACTTGAGACAGCTGCCATAGGACAGGAAAACTGCATTCCAGAGAAGTCTTTCTCTTTGCCCTGAGGACAGGTTTAAACTAGATTTAAACACATTTAAACTACCCTAATATTTAGGTGACTGAAGTTAGGTGAAGTGAGCCCAAGGTATAGCAAGAAATGAGTGGAGGAGTTTATGACTCTCATGCTATCATACTTAAGACCCAGGGAGAATTTTCCCTTGGCTCACCCACAGCATCTTTTGGATTCAAGAAGAGAGGAAATTTTTTCTTTTTTAGTGTATTGAGAACTTTTGTCTGGAGGAAACTGCCTTGTCTGGTTACTACATTTTTAAACAACTTCTCTCAGTTTCTTCCCCTGCCCTCACTAATAGAAATAGGTTTGCCATTCCAAGTACTACTAGGCAAGAGTTGCAGTAGCTCTTGACCATCTCACTGACTGTGAGAACATTATTATCGGAGAAGAATCTACATTACCCAAATCCTTAGGTGCCCATGACAATTCCTAAAGAATATTACTCAAGAGGGACGTCTAAAGAAGACATAAAAGATAGTTTGCCTACTCCTAAAGTTGTGGGTTGCTTTCAAGTAGTGTCTAAAATTCACTGACAGGTAACACGTTTTAGAATTAACTATTGGGACCCTGAAGAAATGGTAAGGAAACCTGCTTTTATTCTAATCACAGATAGGCACCTGGCTACTTCAAATGCCTGCCCACGCACATGTGGCTTTACTCCAGAGTAACTGCTAGTCGTGGTAAAGGCACTGCACATATTTATGTGTCTGTATATCAGAAACATGGTGAGTATGATCCAAATAAAGAAGTAACTAAGAAGCCTTTGATGGGGAACTGTACTTGCAAGTTGTAATTTCCTCTCTGTTCTGATCCCCATGCAATTATTCTGAAGTCGTTATGTAAAGAAACTGCAGGCTTTCCATCAGAAAGGCATCTATGAGGAGCATTCATTAGAATAGCAGAAAAAGTAGTGACACCAAGGGTATTTGCCTGTCCTCCTGTTTCCTCCCATGGAGTGTGGCTGGTGCCTACCTTACGCCACTTCAAAGAAGATTCTGTGAAAGTCTCTTACACAAGTCTTCTGTAGAGAGCTAAATATGCAGATAAAAGTTAACTGAGTGCACTGTGTAACACAGGATACTGAACTCTGCTAAGTGTTTATTCTATAAAAACAGAAGCCCCTGGGGAGTAGCAGCAAATGCAGGTGGAGCAGTGGCAGCCAAACCAGGAAAGCCCTGGCCACTTCTATGGGCAGTGTTGGGCCATGCCGGATGGATGCATGGCCTCCGGCGTGGCAGGCTTTGGGGAACTTTTGACTGATAACATTTTGCATCAAGCTTCACAGCCTCTCTGATTTGGGCGGTTTAGAGCCTCACAAGATGGCACTGTGGAGTGATGGTTTAATTCCTTTCATCTTTGGCTTTCTGTTGGTCTCACATGAGCTGTGTTTCTTGCATCCGTGGGAAGATGCAAGTATGAACTGCTGTTGTGGGATAGCAAGTGATCCCTATTTCTGAGTAGCGAGGAAAGGAGGGGGGTGGTTCACGGGTTTGCAAATCAAAGACAGGTCCATGGCAAGATAGAGACTCAGTGACCCCACATATGGAGGGAGGGGTGTCCACATTAGTGAGGGGGGCTGTTCCAGACCTCATTGCTAACCAGTCATTTTCTTTCCTTGAGCACAAGCTAAGTCCCTTGTATTTACTAAGGGTGGATAGTGTGTGCTTGTACAGCTACTACAAATTGGCTGATGTATGGTAGCTTCTTACCCCCAGCAGTCATTCCAGCCACATGATATTGTAATTACTTGCAGTTCATATGTTATTGAAAGTCAGATAATGAGCAAATATTGTATGGGTCAGTGTATAAACATTTTTTAAAAACCATGTTTAATCAGCCCTTGATACTTGGTAGTCAGGCAATCCAGGCAGCAGTCAGGTAGAGAGGTGGCAAGTTATGCTGCCCTAGAGCCATGTAGACTTATGTGAAAATGTCCTACTTATGCAAGTGCATCATAAAAAAGGAAAGAGTCTGGCCTCCGGCACATTTAATAGCATTCTTAGACTTTGCCAGGCAAGTGTTGCTTCCTGCCTTTTGCCTTTGATAGATGGAAAGTTACTGCTAATGCGTTTTTAACTCTGAGCATTGTAGTGAAAATGTCACTGACTGAAATGCATTCTCTCTTCCACGCACATTGGCTCCCTTAACATGTCAAATGCCGCTAAGTAGATAAAAGGTGTGTCTGCAATGAGATGAATCTACTTGTATCATCCTGCTTATGAACTCAGTTCTTTCAGTGTCCAGCATTTCTGGATTCCAAGTGATCCATCATGATGCAGATCCTCAGCTGTGCCAGAGCTCAGCTAGGATCTTCGAGGGCCAGAGGTGAAAAGGATAAAGTTTGGAAACAACAAAGTGGTTGCGGTGCTTTGGCTCCCCAGACTCCTCCTAATTACACACAGCAGCAGTGAACCAGTCTGGACTTGGGGATGGCTAACCAACAGCTCAGCAATGCATGTGCCCAGCAGCGCTCTTTAGAGATACACCTCCACTGCCTCAGTCATGCTCAGGGCTGACTCAGCGTGGCGCTGCCCGGCGTGGGTTAGAGCTGTGACACCGATCAGCGTGGCCATGGGACCGCTTAGCCACATCAGTGCAACATTGTGTGGCTCAATTTGGGCAGGTGTTCCGGGCAAGCACCCCTCTCCGCTCCCGTGCCAGAGGTTTGTGTGGCCACAGAGGGCTCTGTGTGCTCATGGAGCTGCACTGTCTGCTCCCCATCGAGCTCACACTGGGTACGAGCAGTGCCTGTGATCCATGTCTGTGTGCTTTCCTCTGTGTTGTGTTGTGGTCTGCTTGGTGTCTCCGACTTTATAAAAACTTGGGCCTTGTTATTCAAAGTAGACAAACGTGTTTCTAAACACATTTCCTTTTAAAAATCTCCATGGTACTATTTAAGAACCTACCCATCAAAGTCCTGTTTATCTCCTTTCTTGGTCAAATGTTACAGTTGATTTTTCTGCATACCTGTGATGCAGCACATTTTCTGAAGTCTGCCCTTTTTCTGCTTAAGTCCTCACTTGTGTATCACTTATGAAAATGTTTCATTTATGAAAATAAGTCCCTTACATCCCCGGTTTAGGGCAGACACTGTTCTGCAGACATTCCTGGATTCACAGCACTACCTGCTTTTGATTTAGCTGGAGCAGAGTCTGTCTAATCTACTGGGTTGTGCTGTCACACAAGGGCCTTGTGGGGAGCAACTGTGGGGAAAGGCGGCAGCTGATGTGTAAATATTCGAACTTAAGCATTCACCGAAGCATTCTCTTGACTCAGAGCCCTCAAATCTCGAGTGTGTGATCTGTGTGCTGAAGCTGTGCCAGCGAAATATTTACTATTATTCTGCAGTTGCTTGGAAAATGTACAGAATTCACACATATTACAAAAAGTAGCACTTTTTGGAACAGTCGTCACTGGAAGACATGGTCTGTTAGTGAAGTGATATGTTTTGCACTGCTGCAATTAGGGTTCAGCTCAGAGAACATTTTCTTGGTAGCCTCATGTTTTTGAATAATTCACCTATGAAGAATATTCTGAGATAAACTCAGCTTTAATACCAGCCAACTTATGATCCTTCATGAAAATGCACTTCAAGATGTCATTGTTTTAAAATTAAAATAATTTGCTTTTCTGGTTACTGATTTCAAATATCTTCCTTATGCTGTTCTAGCATCCTTTGTTTAGGCATAGAATACAGAGCGACATAACATGTTTCTGGCATTATTATCTGATGTAAATAGCTAAAGTTTGGCACTGATTTGCTTTCTTGGACTCTTAAAGTGAGTCCACATAGATGGGGTTTACATTGCAAGCACTACTGGGTTTATCTATCACCTGCAGCCTTTTTTGCTGAGTTAGATATGACAGATTTTTTAGTACAGTTTCCTTAAGAAATGTCGTTTATATGCTTGTGCTGTATATCTCTGTTTTGAACATGTGTTTTGTTTCTTCTTGTGTTCCTAATCTCTGTCTGCCCTGCATGGTTTTTGAGCAGGGACTATTTCTTTATCTGTGCAGAACCGAGCACCTTGCCTTTAGTTTTGCTTTTGGGGCATGAAGGGATTGGTATTTTATAGTGCAGATAAAAAAATAAGTGATGTTAATAATGAACAATCTTGTCCACCTTCAAACCAAGGGAAAAATTGGATTCAGATCCAAGCATCCCCTGGAGCCTACCCATGCTTTGAACCCATTAACCAACTTTGACAGAGAAGTGGTCTCAAGTGAAGTGGTGAGAAGGCGTTCTCAGAGGTTCCCTGGTAACTGGATGGAGATGTTTGGGTGCAGGATGCAGGCTCTAACTGTCCTCCCTTATTTCCCTTGTTCTCGCAAGGAGGGCTTGAAGCATGAGCTTGCAGCAATAATCCACAGAGTCCTTGTCAATGGGGACCAGCATAGGGGAGACTTGAGTCAGAGTCTGCAAGCTCCTGCACAGCCAAGGCCAGCAGTCACTGAAATGCAATCCAGAGGAGCCAGCCTGCTCCTGTTCAAGCCTTCCTTGAATTTGCTAATAAACCAAATTTGGGGGAATTCTTTGTCACTATGAGGAAAAAGATCATTTTAGTAATCTTTAACGTCCTTGTTCCCTTGGCCTGTAATTCCACAATAATTGGTACTTGGAGGGTCTAACCTTTAAGTGAAACCAAGTCTGTAGTAATTTTTAGGAGCAGTTCATACCCACTGAATTGTGTAAAATACAGGGATTACTATATAGGTCTTAAACCTTAGGGAAACACTTTGGAGTTGTATAGGCAGCTTAATCTAATCTAAAAGGTGAGCATGGTTCTAAATGTATTTTCTAGTGAGCTCTGTACTCCTAGAAGCAGTAGGGAAAATTGCTTGACCAGCTAATGGGATTAACTGACCACATTCAAAGGGTTACAGTCCACTGTGGAGTAGCTAATCGAGTAAGATGGATATTTCTAATATTCATTGCTTTAATTTTTATGTTTTATTAAGTATGAAAGGCTCAATGGCTGCTTGGAAGAGAGCTGGAAGGTATCCTGAGGGAGGGGTTGTTTAGGGTATAATAAACCAGAAGGGCAGTAAAATGAGGCACAGAAGAAAATGTCTTGAGAGCTTCCACCGCGCTAGGGCTGTTTGTGCATGTACACATATTACTCAACTAGACAGTCCTATCTTATTGTGATGGTGTCACTGAAGGAGGAGGCAACTGTGACTTAAGGAGTGTAGAATAACGGTTTATGAAAATAGTAATTTTTATTAGAATTATCTCAAAATGCAGCTGCTTTTCCCTATTTGCAACTGTTGTAGTGCTTGGAAGAAGATGCCAGGTGCAAGCACCACAAACTGAATCTTCCAGCATATGATTCTGGCAGCATTGGGAGTAGCAGGCTGGTCCTCCCTGCCCCTGCTTCCTCTCCACCATGCCTTCTCCATGACCTTGGTGTATGAACAAAATGGAGGTGTAAGTCTGTCTCTGTGTCTTTATTGCCTCTGGCATGAGTGTCAGCTCACAGTGTAGGTGACACCGTCAATATTGCTCTGCAGGGCATGGGACTGAGATCGTCATGCTGCCTAGATTGCATGGAGCCAGCTGAAAAAGACTGGTCCTGACTCATCCAGACTGTATGACAGTCATTGATATCAGGCTGATATCAAGTCCTGAGCTGTCAGACCTCCAGCCTGAATTATTTTAAGTCTCTTTACAGTTCAGTAAGCTGTCAAGGGTAGCACCCATTTGGACAGGGCCAGCTGTGAGTGAAGAGAAGAAAACCCTATATACGAAAGATTACTCTGTCCTGACAGAAATACCCGGAGGGGAATCAACCTTTCCCATGTGTGCAGGGAGGATGGCTGGAGCTGTGGGAAGTCATGGCAGGCCTGTAGGGCAAGAGGACTTCCTTGCAATTAGCTGTCTCTATGCCTTCCCAAAGGTTTTGGGTAGGAAAGCACCTGTGGCTAACTCTGAGCCAGAGGGCTGTGCATTCACTGAGGCACTTCTTGCTCAGAACTGAACAAGGAAGGCTCCCAGTGAGGGAGAGGGCAGGTAAAAATGTATGTTTGGTAACATCTCCAATGGAACATTATCCAAATAAGAATCAAAACGAGCACGGTGGAAGCCTTAGTAAGAAAAGAAAACAGATTTGAACAAAATCTATAAGATACTGTTAGGCATAAAGGCATAAGTCACCCTGATAATGAACATACAGAAGTTTCCAAAGATTGTGGGGAATTAACCCCATTAACCTGAAAGGGAGAAAAAAAGGCACATGTGTCAATAAATATTTACTTTCCTTCTGCTATTTGAAAGTGTTCTTATTTGCACAGCTAGCTGAATGCTTTTCTGTGGGGATTTTGGCGAAGTAATATTAATATATTAACTTTGTGTCTTTGTTGCTTTATTTTATTTCTTTGAAACAAGTAGTAAATTTACCATTGCAAAATTGAGATTTTTTTTTTTCAGTTGTAAAATTTATCTCAGCTCATTTGTCATGAAAATTTGCCCCTTAGGACTAGTTTGAACAGTATCCCAGGTGTTTAATGTTGTTCACCTAATGAAGGCACAACTCATGAAAACAACTATTGAACTGTGGTACACTTCATGAATACTGAGGAGGCATTCAAATTTAAAATGCATGTAGTAGTAACTGGGTCTATAAACTGCTGCTCCTGAAGCCTCAATGCTCTATGCATATTTCCCCATATGAACATTTTTCACTTGCATGTTTTTCTATTTTCAGAGCCAGTTTTGTATGTCTCCATTTAGCTTCATCAAGCTGGAGAGACTACAGTTATAATTAGTTTGGCCATGGAGGGCTTGGCAGACTTTTTGTGAAATACTCTAGTTCATAACATGCCTTACTTGTCACATTTCTATCCTCTTAAGTAAGAGGAGATGGATCGTAGTGGGATGCAAATAATGTCAGAGAACAGGTAAAAAGCAAAGAAAGCAAGCTTTTATATTCAGGTGTTGGGGCCTTCTGTGCATTATGCATAGTTAAAAGAGCACGTTATCTGAA
The DNA here is from genome assembly GCF_949628215.1 of Phalacrocorax aristotelis. Classification (NCBI taxonomy): domain Eukaryota; kingdom Metazoa; phylum Chordata; class Aves; order Suliformes; family Phalacrocoracidae; genus Phalacrocorax; species Phalacrocorax aristotelis. Next base: position 10,355,664 of record NC_134281.1, read on the forward strand.
GATGAGGCATGAATATGGGTGGATTAGGAGAAACCTGCTGAAATGTGTCAAAAAGAAGTTTTAAAAAAAAAAAACAACCCTGACCCAGTTGCACCCCTGAGAGGTAAAGGGAACCAAATCAAGGGATCTGCGTAGACACAGCACGGCACTGTCAGCCCATCGCTGGGGGAACAGCTTCTGCCGAGGCAGAAGAGCAGTAGTTCTCCTACAGAAATGTGCTGTCGAGATGCTCCTGCAAAGCTGAAGGGTCTGGGAAGAGAGTATGCCTGGTGCGCATACCCGAAAGTTGTCTTGGGGTGAAGCTGCTGTTGAAATGAGATGTCACCCTTACTACAGGAGAGCTGCAGCTCTGTCAGTCATAGCCTAAAAAAGCTGAATCTGTATTCGAGGTTACTGAAATGAAATAGATGCGGTTGTCTGCCGCCCTGATGACAAACCCACTTTTTTTTTCTTTTTAAACTTTTTTTTTGTAAGCTTCATTTTGCAATGCCAGGCCCACAGGCCGGGAGGGGGAAGATTCTGCTCTCTTCACTGAGCTGATGTTGCTTAGCTCTGATAAAAATGTGTATCAGCATTTGCCAGGCACAAATCATTGTTCTTGACAGATTACGCAACTTGGATTATAAAAATCCAACATTTTTCTCATTTCTTTCTGTCTGAAATTTAAACCAGAAATTTGCACCTTGCCAACATAGCAGGAAGCATTACTGTTCTCATTTAATTCCAGAATTGTTAAAATTAGGCATATTTGCAAATTCAGGCTGGCCAGAAAATAAGAGTTCTGTTCTGGGAAAAATAGTTAATATCCTGCTATTTGTTGTTATTGAAATGGCCATTGAATTTCTCATTAAAAATCACTGTGAGCGTGTAACACAGCATGGAACAGTCAGGATACTCATAACAGAAGACAGATCTCTGGGCAGAATTACCATGCTCCAAATGCATGCTCGAATCCTCATATTGTTGCCTGATCTGAGATAACTTAGACTCTGGAGTCTTTTCTAATTTTTTTTTTTTCTTAAACCAGGAATTACCTTGTAACCCTGATAAATCTTTTTTTGGTATAGCAATATTTGGCTGTGAATAAACACTAACTACAGAATTAAAAATAAAGAAAGAATGCCAGATAGCTCTACTTTTCAAGTTTTGCTACATCCCAAAATAACTCCAGACCTCATTCTGTTCTGAGTTCTGCAGTGCACATCTCTGCTCTGATATGCTGCTCTCTGTATGTCCTGTATTTTTACTGAAATCAGTGGGAGTTCAGAGTACATGGGACTGCAGAATCCTCGATCTTCCTTGCTGACCTGAGACTAGATTTTTTTTTCTGTTGGAAATGGACATGCTGCTGCAATATTGAAAATTACTGCAAAAAAGGTAATTCCTGTTGCAGACTGTTGGTCAGCATTTTGCATTTAGCCCTTTATATTTCCACTTGAAGAGCAAAGATGAACTTCTGATTCTGGGTTTGTTTGTTTTTCTTAATTTTATTTTTATTTTTATATTGAGGCAATATGTATGAACACTGTAGATGCAGTACGTTGTGTCGCCCCTGCCGTGATCCCTATGGCTGAGATACAAGCCAAACTACCAGATCTGAGATCCTCTGGGCAGCATTAAGGATTTTGTGCCATATGTGTTGCATTGGTGAAATGTGAAATGGAGAGTTGGTGAAGAAGTCTTACTTGCAGATCAAATTTCTTAGCTGTTGTGCTTGAAACTTAGACACTTAACATCATTTTAATGCAGTTTTTGTGTCTGAATTAATATAATAAATGTCAGTGTTGAATAGCATAAGGTCACATTTTACTGCTTTGACCAGAAGTGTAATCTTCCAAGATTCAGTTTTATTACTATTATAACAGTCATGCTGGATAAGGTCACCAATATTTCTTTCAATATGAAGTAATATATGAAAGCATAGTTTATACCAACTTTATTCTCTGCAATGTGGATTTGTGCTATGAGATGTATTGACAAAGATCTACCTTGGATAAATTTGCATGTAACTCCGGAACTGGTGTAATAGTGTGTTGGTTATGCTCATTAGGGTCTTAGTCATTACAAAGAAATGAACCTTTGAGGTCTGTACTCTCCTACTTCAAAAGAAAAAAGGCATTTTCTTCAGCAGTATAGGTATTTAGTCTGAAAGGCGCAGCTATATGCTGCACAGCATGACGAAAATGATCTACCTTTTGCATACATGCACTGCGGTTGAACAACAACAGTCACCAGCAGTGCCAGATTTCAAAGGTAAGTACATCAAGCATAGGTATCAAAACCTGTGTGCACCCTGTCTGCTTGTAAAGAGACAGACTGCGCCGATCTTTAAAGCTGAAGTAATTGGACACCTACCTGCATATTTACATTGCCTGACATGGTGTTACAACTGCTTTTTTGTGTCTTCCAAAAAGAGGCAATAGCTACCCTTGATTTTTCTTTTGAGTAAGAGGCTGTGCTCCAAGTGAGGCCAGCTCTGTTGCCCTCTTGAAACTCTAGCACTAATGAATTTTTCTGTTTGGGGTTTCTCTTCGTTTGTTTTTTTTTAAAAAAATTTATTAATTTTTATTCTGTGAGGATAAAAAGTTACTGGCCTTATTAACTTTATACCTTACTTCCTTAGAGAAAAGTGACCAGTTTTTGTGGAAATTGAGAATGAAAAAGATGCAGGGGTTAAAAGGTTTTGCAACATCCAGTGCTGTACTAAATTATGTAACGCAAAAATATTAAACAATAATATATTCCATATTGCACACAGCATGTTTGGGGATTATATGGAGCAGGATGGTTGGCTCCTAGGGTACTTTCTTCTCTACTTTTTTGTTGTTTTTTTTAAGCATTCTTTTAGCTAAAAAAGTTGTTATCTTGGAAAACTTTTAGCATTTCTGAATAGTAAAACTATTTTGTAAAGCTGAAGCCCCAAAACTGTTCTGCTTTTTACAGGTTTGTGTGCAAAACAAACAATATCATTGTGCCGCTCCCACCGTAAGTCAAGATCTCCTTTAGCTGTTGCAGAAGATTTGTGTGTCCCATGCCAAAGAAACTGGGTTTCAAATCTCGTTTGGCAGCTCTAAAGGGGCTTGTTCTGTACATGCATTTACTTCTGTAGTTAAAGGTAGATAATGTAGTATGTTAGATTTTTCAGGTGCATTTTCTCAGTGGCATGATTTGTGCTGTGAGATGGCCCCTGAGCACTGGGAGGATGCACCGGGGCACCGGCACAACATAACACACAAGGTAAGGGCTGTCCCCCCACCATGCTGCATCCTCCTGCTTGCAGTGGAGCTGGTACGTGCTGCTGGTCGCCCGTGCTTCTGCTCCCTGGGCATGGCCTCCCACGTGTCAGCGGCACAACGTGCCCAAGGCAGGGTGAGTGATCAAGATGTGCTATTACCTACACGGATATGTTGTGGGAGAAGGGAGCTGTGAATATTCCCTTCTCAGCTGCTGGGCCTGGTCTCTTGTCCATCAGTGTTAAGTCATGTTTTGGAAAAACATTCTGAAATCCTTTTGCTTGAGGACACTGAATCAAGGTAAAACCATTTTCTTGACATCTGCTTCCACAACGTTTTACTTGCTGTTATGTGCAGATGTATTCTTTTGCATTGTGCTTGCCATTGTGGGAACTTTTTGTTCTCTGATGTATTCTAAATGATGTTTAATGACTTTAGCCTTCACCTGCTGGGACTCTTATTTCTGGAAGATCTTTTATAGCATGCAAACAGAGGAAGCAGGTGTGTACGTGCAGGCATGTAAGCTAAACCTCCAAGTGAGAGTTCTCTGGTTGTTTGGGGTTTTTTTTGATAGATCAGTGGCAGTTTCAGAAATGTCATCCCCTAAAACACAATTGTTGTGTGGGTATGTCAGTTAAGGCGAGAAAAGAATTTTTAAAAAGATGTTTTAAGGAGATGTTCACTACTCTAGTAACCTCTTCTTCTTTGTTAAAACTGATTTACTTTTGTCCTGTAGGTTGTCCTAGAGCACACTTGGGGAGATTTTAGATTGTAGATGTTTTGAGTTCCTTTGAACAAGGAAACACACTTTGAGTTTCAATGCACGTACACATCTATATATCTATAGCTTACACAAGTTTAAAGGAAATCAATTAGCAATCGACTATTGCAGAGCAATGGCGATAGCATCTGAAGTGTGGATAGTTTTCTAAATCTAAGCAAGTCTTTTGAATTTTCCAGTACTTCTTGAGGTCAAAATTACTGTGAGACGAGGAAACTCCTCTTTGCAGGATTTCACTATTGCAGAATTTCTGTAAGCGCAGATAAAGTTGCAGAGTGTGTAATTAAAAAGAACGGAGGGGTTATTGAATGTTTCAAAATCTAAGATCTGTAAGACAGAGTTGCTGACAAAGCATTCTCTGAGTGAGCCCAATGGTTTTGAGCTCTGTCTGCTCCTGTTGACCTTTGAAGTGTGCTGGAAAGCTTGTCCCTTCCCTGGGGCCTGGGGAGGGAGGCGTGGCTACTGGGTGCAATTTGTGGTACTTCTTTCCTGCGTGGTCCTTGCTGGCTAGAAGGGTCAGGTGAAACTCTCCAAGGTGCCCAAGGGCAAATGCACTCTTCTGAACTAACTGAAAGAAGGTTCAAACATGTAAAACAACACAAGTTTGACCAGTCTTTCTCAGCAGCAGAGTGTGCTTTTTATTTTATTCAGACATTGCCTCCCCATTCCTCCTCTTATTGGAAAACATTAAATTATTATACGTAATACATGAGTGTTTCATGCATTTTGTAATACTTCAGGTCATAGAGGTTACTGGTAAATCTAGTGTTTTACTTTTAAATGTAGGACCCTTGATGTCTTAGCTACTGCCACTGGAGGTTTAGGTGTCAAAGTTGTGCTATGTTGTGGTGTCAGCTCTGCTTGTGAGCACGAAGCTAGAGCTCCATTTTCCATCCTTTTAATTGCTATTAAAGGAGACAGCAGCAACCTCGCAGCTGGCATCTCATTTCATCAAAGCAGTGATAAACTTTATATTCAAAAAAACTTCTCTCACTTCAAAATCCTTCAGTTTTGGTGACAAATGTTGGGATATATTTGCATACAAATCACTTTCTTCCAGGAAAAGGCTGATTTTTAAATTATTTTTTTAAAATGTTTTCTAAACATAGTTTGTCTGAAAGTTTTATGAGCCAGTTCTTTGTGTTCTTACACAGTCTGATGAGCTGCTTCTGGAACAGAAGAGACTGAAGCAACATTAAATTGCCTTGTGGTTCCTCTTTTGAGGACATCCTGAGCATGTTTTGCTACAGAACAATTTCCCTTCCCTCTTATAATTCTTTGGCTTCTCATCTCCGATGATAACTTTGCTTATCTTGCACTTATAAATTAGTAGTACAAGTATAATTGGATCTGGCACCATGGCTGCAAGGGTTGTTTTTTTTTTTAATTATTCACTATTTGTTTAAGACTTTTTTTAAAAGTTTGGTTTAAAAGGTTGGATTTTTTGTTCAGTAACTTGCCATTCTAATCAAATGTCCTAAGAAAGTGGTAGTCAAATGGAAGTTTTATTTACTCTTTCTCTTTCTGATGGCAAATATGGCTTAAAAATGGCTTAATTCTCTCCTACTAAAAATCTATCCTGCAGAAACACTTTTATCTCTTGGTGACTAGTTGCATGGCAAAAACATCTCAGCCTGATCTATCCTATTCTTGGACAACATTTTATCTCCTCTGCAATCGACTTTGTCTGTAGTGGAACCAACATTCTTTTTATCACCCAAGGTCTGATCTTCAAGCTTTCACCTTCAAAAGTACAGCCATCCTTAGGCAGAGTGGTAGCTCAGAATGATTTATAACTGAGGAGAACTTTGAAGTTCCTATAAACAACCGAAAAGCAGTGTTTTCTGCCTTTTTTAGTTATATTGCTGTTAGTTTACTTCCTCCCACTTAGGCATCTCTTGTGTCTTCCATTCTGTACCAGTGACATGCAGCCAGGAATGACTGTGCCACCAGTTTCTGACCAGCCTGATAAGAAGCCTAAGATAGTAATGCAAAGCCCAGGAAAAATGATTCACAAATGTTTTTCACACCAGTGGTATCAGCACGGGGTTGCATGTGAAATGCAGACAGGCATGTTCAAGGGTACTCTGTAGAGAACATGTGTTTAATTTCCAGAGCAACAAGAATGCACATCACTTTTGCAAGACTGAGTTTTATAACAGTATACACAGCCATCACTGACATGTTGGGAGGTCGTTGGGTGATTCATATCCAGCAGCTTAACAAGAGGAAGCTGAACAAATGACAGTGGAGATGCTTTCATTTGGAGGAGTACCAAATGTTCCTGTTCTTTCAGCCCGTAGATATGGGATATCTAGTTTGTGACCTTCGGAAAGAGAAAGACATCCATGTTTCTCAGCAAGACAGCTTTGATGGTGATCATAAACCCCCAAGAAACACCGTGTGCTTGTAATTTAAGGAAGAAACACCGAGATTTAGAAATTTATTTGCTGAAACAAAGTTTGTGATACCAAATTCAACATCAATTTTCTCCCTTACCTCCAGGATGCAGTTGGAGTCCTGTCATCTTTCTTTGTTGAGGTTTTTTTTTTTAACATAAATTTACTTTCTTTTTTAACATTGATAACATGTCAAATTGAAACCATCTTTTTCTTCACTCCAGGGAACTGTCTGCTAACAACAAACACAGTGACATATTGTTGTTATCAGCTTGTATTATGGTAACACTGAGAGGTCCAAACCAGAGATCGCAGCCCAAATCTTTGGGGGTATGTAGGCATGCTGTGAAGTGCTAACAGCTACACAGACCTTGCTCCAGTGGGATTTTTAGGCCTGTGATTAATTTGGAGTGCACAGCAGTCTTGCAGATTCCCACACTGGTTTCAACACTGGCAAGGGAAATACCTATTAATGAGGGTGAAGTAGGATGTAAGGGTTGAAGGGCCATAAAATCATATGCTTGCCTTCATGGACCTCAGCCTAAAGCATCTGATAACCTTGAACCCTGTCCTTGCACTCTACAGCACTCATAGAGAGCTTCATGTAGGTATTGAGGTTCATATGGATGTTTCTATTTGGGCCTATGCAACTGGTGTTCAATAAATTGGAGGAGTGAGTAGAAGGGAGGAGAGCAGGTTGAGGTCTCTCCTGAGCAGAAACCCACAGAGGGAGACACAAGAGATTTCACCTCTGCAAACATCTTTACATACCCTTTGTTCAGTTGATTTTTTGTTGATCTCTCAACCTCGAGACATTCAGGGTCTCCCCTTGATAGTTATGTGACATTACCCATTTGCTTTGGAACATTTGTTTTTTCCATCAGTGACCCCATACTAGGGACGAACATCTCTGGCTACTTTCAGTAGTATCAACAGAGGAATCAAACATCAGTGGCTTTTACTAGCAACTGATGTTGTGCAGCAGACAATTTTGAGACCCGTATTTGCTCTTGGAGGCTCCTGTTTCTGTAAAGTACTGGTCTGATGGATGTGGCTCCTTGAGAATATGTGCATGTTCTGTGCCTCTCCACAAAGGCTGACCTCTGTGGAGAGTGGCAAAGGAGGATCTCCATCCTGCTGGTTTTGTGAAGGTGATGGGCTGATATGGAAATGCTCCTGGGGGCAGAAAGCCATCATTGTGCCACACAACCCCCTGCTGTGCTCAGCCCTGCAGGGATTTTGTCATGCTGTGTGTGATGAGGCTTGGCACTTATGGAGTGTGAGAGGGCAAATGAGAGGGGCGAAATGCCTTTTTCCCCCCTCCTCCTTGAGCACCTGTTAAGGAGCTAAGCATATGCTGGTTCTGGATTTGCAAATCATTATAATGACAGACTGTGACAATAAAAAGAGCCATGAAAATAGATCATGTAAAGAAGTCCTGGATTAAGGAATCCCCTGGTACACAGGGACATGATAAAACCCCACTAAGTCAATAATCTGTGCATTAAGAACTCCTCTGGTTATGTAAAGGAACTAAAACAGTCTGTTTTCCCAGTGAGCCAGAGGAGGTGGTAGCTTGGGTATGCAATAGCATGATAAAGAGTGCTTGCTTTTCAGTAGCCCTTACAGGCTAACTTGATTTACAGATCAGATCTCTGTTGATGACAGTAGAAATACTGTAATGATGCCAATGACTGTGTCTGAGAGAGTCTCAGTTGTGTCTTTATTCCAAGTCCACAGAAAGGAAATAATAAAAACAGATAATCACATTAAAGTAATGGTTTCAGATGACACACACACACAAAATCAGGTTATTCAGAGTTAAACTGCTAGTTTGTCTTCTTCATTCTCATGTTCTTGAATATTGCAGGAGTCCTGCATGAGAGTATGAATTTATGTACCGTGCATGCTGAAATGCCTAGCTATGATGCTCAGAGCTGGGAACAATGAGCATTAATGACAATAATAGTATTAGAACAGCATCTACAGAGGCAGTCATGACACAGGGCCCTGTTGTCCTTACCCAAGAGGGCTTATTATGCAAGTGAAGAACAGGGGGGAGACCTACTTTCTGATTCACCCCCCCTTTATCACTTTCATTGTCTTGGGTGTTTCGTAAGCTGTATTTTACCATCTCTGCTTGAGTTTTATTTTGTTTTAAAAGGAGGTCTTCATACTGGTAGTTTTGTGTTGAAGATGTACTCTACATCTGTTTTACATTTTCTCAGCTAGTATGACTTATCCAAAACTGACTCCCCTGATAGGTGAGGGAAAATGCATCTTTGGGAGCATTTTCCCCTGACACATGCACTTTCTGTGAACATTCTTGTCGATACCAAGCTTTTTGTCTTAAAGCAGATATGAAATAAGTTGTTAAAATTAAGTAGCTAAAGAATAGTAGCTTAAAATAATTTATTTTCATGTAGGACTGTCTCTGAGTCTCCACTTAAACACTACACAGGGTCTTTGGTATTTCCACCCCACCTTTCCCTCTACTGCAGCTGAGTGAAGGCTGATTCCCTGCTTTGCTGCACTGGTTGTTTTTAATCTCCAGATACAGAAACTGCAGAAAAGGCTACTGCTATATTCCTCTTAATTTTGAAATACCTCTACCAGCCCCTAGTTACATTTCCTTTGTTTACAATTTCAGTGTCCTTGCCCTACAACTATTAACATTTTTAAGGGTCACCACCTGTCTCCTGAATGCATGGAGGGGTATGTGCATGCTCCTGGGCTTCACTGGTGAATAATGTAGTACTCCTTGGATTGACAACTGTTCTTTTTTTCAGCAGGTCCTGCTAATCAGCAAAGAAGTAATAACTCTTTTTTAAAAAATAATAAATTCTTTTACTTGCAAAGTCATCTCTCTACTACACCCACTTTAACTGCGTATTAGCCAATGCAGTAAAGATACTCATCTAGGTTCTTTATCATGGACTTTGCAACTTAAGCATTCAAAAGAACTGATGGAAATACACTGGCAGATTTATTGTTAGGTGCAGCAGCAAAGATGTGATCTTGCAAGGCAAAGGTACTATGATTTGCCTTTCTGCTGTGCAAGTGTGCTGAACAACACTTTCATAAGGCAGATAGAAGGTTCTCTTGCTTTTCAGACTTTTCTGAAGGATTCTGATGTTCTTACTGAGGGCTAAGCCATTCCTGCAAAGAGTGTAAAGAGCATTTATTTTTTTGGAAGAGTTTCTTTCTCTCCTTTGTAATTTAAGCTCATTCTACTCTCATGGAATATTTCCCTGGAACAGCATAGCTCATCTTGCTTTAGAAGCAATTTCAGTAACTAAGTGTGCAAAATATGCCATGAGAGCTTTCAGCTTAAGACAAACACAGCTCTCCATTGACTTTAATTGGAGTGGTTTTCTAATGCCCTAACAGAATGTATTGGGTTTGCATGGCAAGGTTTTAGTAGAGGGCGGCTACAGGGGTGGCTTCTGTGAGAAGCTGCTAGAAGCTTCTCCCACGTCCAATGGAGCCAATGCCAGCTGGTTCCAAGATGGACCCGCCACTGGCCAAGGCTGAGCCCATCAGTGATGTTGGTAGTGCCTATGGGATAATATAATAAAGAAGGGGGAAAAGAAACCTGTGTAGCTGCAGCTGGAGAGAGGAATTGAGGATATGTGAGAGGAACAACCCTGCAGACACCAAGGTCAGTGAAGAAGGAGGGGGAGGAGATGCTCCAGGTGCCGGAGCAGAGATTACCCTGCAGCCTGTGGTGAAGACCATGGTGAGGCAGGCTGTCCCCCTGCAGCCCATGGAGGTTAGCAGTGGAGCAGATATCCACCTGCAGCCTGTGGACGGCTCCACACCAGAGCAGGTGGATGTGCCCAAAGGAGACTGTGACCCCGTGGGAAGCCCATGCTGGAGCAGGCTCCTGGCAGGACCTGTGGCCCCATGGAGAGAGGAGCCCACACATGAGCAGGTTTGCTGGCAGGGCTTGTGACCCTGTGGGGGACCCATGCTGGAGCAGTCTGTTCCTGAAGGACTGCACGCCATGGAAGGGACCCACACTGGAGCAGTTTGTGAAGAACTACAGCCTGTGTGAAGGACCCACGCTGGAGAAGTTCATGGAGGACTGTCTCCCATGGGAGGAACCCCACGCTGATGCAGGGGAGGAGTGTGAGGAGTCCTCCCCCTGAGGAGGAAGGAGCGGCAGAGACAAGGTGTGATGGACTGACCGCAACCCCCATTCCCCGTCCCCCTGCGCTGCTGGGGAGGAGGAGGTAGAGAAATTGGGAGTGAAGTTGAGCCTGGGATGAAGGGAGGAGTGGGGGACAAGGTGCTTTCTGATTTAGTTTTTATTTTCTCATTACCCTACTTGGATTTGATTAGTAATGAATTAAACTAATTTTCCTCAAGTTGAGTCTGTTTTGCCAGTGGTGGTGACTGGTGAGCGATCTCTCCCTGCCTTTATCTCAACCCATGAGCTTTGTGTTATATTTTCTCTCCCCTGTCCAGCTGATGAGGGGAGTGACAAAGCAGCTTTGGTGGGCACCTGGCATCCAGCCGGGGTCAACGCACCACACAGAACTAGGTAGAAAACCACTTCTGATAAATTAATGGGAATCTGGTGGTTTGTTCCATTCAAAAACTTTGAAAGTCCCAGCTGACATTACAATATTCTTTGAGGAATACACTTAGTGTAAGGCAGTCTCAATTATCCAAATTCAGTTTTCCAAAACTCCCTGTTATTCATGTTCCTCATTATCTATCAATTACGTTCAAAATTACCTTCATTCCCTGAAACCTTGATTATCCAAACATATTCATTGTCCCCTGTGTTACTCTGATAATTGATCTTGTACTGCATTCCTCCAGCTGATGCTTCACTGGTTATGAAATGAAGACACTGTTGGTCTGGCATATGCTACCACAGCTCGTCTTTCTCTGTGCTGTTCAGCATAGACTTAGTGCCGAGTTATAAAGAGCATGTATAAAGTTCTTGATCATCTGCCATTGATAGGTACTTGGAGAAAATGGATCTGTTACCAGCTTCTCCAGCAGCGGGTCCAACAGAACCTTCCTTGAAATAACTTAATTGTGGAGAAAATAGAAGAGGATGGGAGGAGTGAAACTTCCTAAGCAACAAGATACTTCAACACTGCCATAAAGCGTTGGCTTTTCACAGTTCCAAATCCAGTTGTTTTCTTTGTCAGTTAAACCAATTTAACTCAAAATTAGGCAAGATAAATCCCAGGGAGATTCACCAAATAGTCATCTGTTTATTTTATTGCTGTCTTCTGCCATAGATGCCCAGAACAGAAAAAAACATTGTACTTGTGGGTACCATAGACAACAATGTCAATAAAGCTTACAGTTTGTACAGAACCTCAATTCCCAACACATTCTATTGTGACCTTCTATCAGGTTCAAGATTGTTGCCAATAGAACTTAATGCCAGGAATATGGCACCCAATAAATTGCAAGAAAGTAAATTTTTCATAACTAATATTTACTAATTAATTTTTCCTTCATTGTAGTTACTGAGTCATAAACTAGAATATAATTTCATAATGATCACATTGGTTTTTTAATATGATGGTGCCACAGCTTTAATTAAGACCCAATGCTGAAGCATTTTCTCACAAGTTGTTTCTTATTCTCAGGTGGAGAGGCTGGATCATGAGCTTACTTCCTCTATTTGAAATGAGGCTTTGCAATGACATGTTGCAATTCCAACAGAGTTAAGTTTGGTAAATTCAATTCAGTGCAGTCTTCTGGTGGTGGAAGTCATTTGAACAAGACTTGTAGCTTCTGAGCTGCTTTGCGTGAACAGATTAGTTTCTATGGCAAATGCCATTGCTCCAATGTTCAGGCCAAAACCCCACTGGTGTTGCACCCCAAGTGTTGTTTGATTTCTGCTGTCAGCTTCAGACACGGCTGTTTAATTCGGTGGTCTTTTACGTTTATAATTGGTATATATGCATAGATAGCTTCATGTAATTATGAATAGTTTCATCATATACTTAGAAGTAGGATATAGCATCTGGAGCTACACAGATGTAGTTCTTCACTGAAATGGGTTGCTGTACAGCAGTATTTCTTTATAGGGTCTTCTTAGAGCATCATAGCAGTTGTAGATGAAGGCCTTTTGTATTGGGACTTCTACATTTCCAATTTGGCTGGTGGTTATTGCTTTTGGGCCTTCCAAGATGAAAAGCTTAATGTGATTCTAGAATGTGATCACGATTCCTGGTATAAATGTAAGTTTAGTTCTGCAGTAAATTTCCACCAAATGAAACTTGGATCAGAGGCATGTTTCTGAGCCACAGACTCTCCCACGGCTATTCTCACCGTGGTTCCACTTAGGCACCTGCTATTGCCTGAGGCTGCCCCTGAGGTCAGTTGCTAGCAGAAAAGGACGAATCCTACAGTAAAATACCACTTGCTATGAGGAACTGAGCTTTTAGTGACCTACTTGACATACCCTAAAGGCATTTAAAGGGAATATCAAATATACGAAAGGATTGTTTAAAATGAAAAGTGAACAGTTCTGAATCTCACATTTCCCTGCTGTGGCCCTCTGTCTTGTGGAGTCACTGTACTTTGAGTAGTAGTACTTTGTACTTCGGTGTATTATCTAGCATGATTTAGACTATAAGCCATATTGATATTTAATTTAGATGTATTGACATTTTTTCTACAGAAAAAGTAAAATAATATTTATTGTTTATTTCTTGGAACTATTGCACCTTTCATTGACATGAAGAATTATTTTAAGTAGCTTCAGTGGGGTGAGAAGATCAGGTAGAGTAAAAAAACCCCACTGTATAAAAGCTGCAGTGTGGTCTTAGAAGTTATCATAGTGCAGAGACATCCATGTCAAAGATTTACGCTGATTGCTCTTGGTTCCACTGGAACCGCTAATTCTCTGTTTCATTGCATAAATCTGGTCTTCTTTATTAGTGTAAACATGTACTGAGTTGCCTTATCAAGATCAACTGTGTTTAGATAATTTGTCTTATCTTAATGAGTTTTTTTATTAATGCTAAGATGTGGCATAGCAAGATCAAAAAAAAAATGTGTTGCATGTGGTTTTAATAGTCTAAAGCAATTTTAAAGTTTTTATTGGAATTTTATTGCATTTTCATCGGTTCTTAATCATCTTTATTGTTCATGGCTAAGTTTTCTCCCAAACTAGCAAGCTCTATGTTGTACTATTTCCTGTATTGTACCAAAGCAGCCTTCTAAAATATATTTAAATCCAGTTCTACGTGTAAAACCCACTAAAGAATGCTCCTCCACCTTTTCCTATTATGAGATGTTCACTCTTAATCCAAACAGCCTCTACAGATTTCCTTCCAAAAGTGAATCACTCCATCTTATTGAATAACATTTGTCCTGGGGGTGGGGTGGGGGTGGGGAAGACGTCAGTTCTTGCATTACTACAGCTTTATGTACATCCTAATTCAGTGGGCTTAGTGGGGACTGAGTGGATGCCTTGACGTATTGTTGTCGTAATGAAGCACAATATGTATTTGATTCACTTCTAAAGGCTTTTTGATGCCTTGTATGTGTAGGTGCATATGCTATTTCAGTTGTTTTTGCTTCCTTAATTCCTGCTATAGGCAGTGTCTGTGGAACCATTATTGTTTTCTTCACATAGAGAAATTGCTCCCGTAGCCTTCAAAATGTGAAGAATTGTTCAAGGGCAGAGAAAAGATAAATGACTGGCAGTTGTTTTTCAGTTATATTAATTTTATTAGTCATGCATTCTCCTGTGGTTTTTTTTTCTGAGCTATGGGACTTCTTTCTGTTAGCAATTAGAGCTTTTGAACAAAGAAAACTTCTGCTTAGATACAATGATAAATTCAATACCCCTGCCTACACTCCTCAGCTGAATCTGGGGACAATGTCCTGGTGAGTTTTAATACCTGAAGCTTCCTCTGACTGATTCTCTCTGCTTGGGGCACTTGATGCAAATTCATGTAAAACAGAGTGTAAGAAAAGAATAATCCCTCACCCAGCTCCCCACAGCGTGTTTTTTCTGCATTCTCATCAGCTAGCTTATGGATGTGCAGAAGGGGTCTTTCATACAGATGCATAAGATAGAAATAATCATTTATTGCAGTCTTCTGCAGCAGGTTCTTCTGGCTTCTGAGCTCCCAGCAGCCACACCAAGGTACTGTCTTCCCACCTCGATGAGGGCTGACCTGGCTACTGAGCAGCCTCGCGCTCAAGGGATGCCATCTCTACATGTCTCTCAAATGCTTCCTGCTGTTAGAAAGAGAAATTAGAAAGATGGTTAGCAGTATCCATGGTGCTACTGCCTGTATTAATCCCAAATGAGCAAAGCCCCAATCGCCAAGGCAGCGGTTCTTGCTGAAAGTTGCTCTGTAAATGATCGGGGTATTTTCAGCCGGGAGGGGGAAGCAGAGACTCCTGTGCTTTAACTTATTCACCCAAACTTATGAAATACATGAAGCAATAGTAAGTCAAAACCAAAATATTAATGAAAAAGTCAGTTTTGATTTTGACTTAAATTGTTAAGGAAAACTTTTATTATTAACTAAACTGCTTTTGTGTAAAAATGTTAGAATGCTAACATAGATATTTCAAGAGTTTTAAAAGTAATCGAAATTATATTAACTACTACTTTTTATCTTTAAAATATATTTTGAAATTATTTTTTTGAGATTTTGACTCTTGTGCAGTTGTGAGAGGGAAGGCTTTTTAAAATCTTTTAAAAGGTCTCCTGAACAGGAACAGTATTTCCATCCCAATGCAAGCTATGGATTCCTGACCATGTTACACATTGAACATAAATAATTTCCCTAAGTTAAAGCCTTTTGTAACAAATAGTTTAGAAAACTAACAATATTGGTCAAATCCAGGAGCTTCATAAAGAAGCAATTACCCTCTCACTTTTAGATAAACTGACTTTTTCCCCTTGTATTTGGTTCTTTTAAAGCCTCCATATTAAGAAAACCTGTCAATTTTAATGTTTTTAACTGGTTCCTCAAAAGACGCACACAAAAAAAAGAACTTTATTCCTGTTGTTAGAACGTCAGTACCTGGAGTGCCTTTAATTTTTTCCTTTATAAAGCTTTGAATTGTTCTGTTTGAAGTTCAAATTCAGGAATAAAACAAAAGTCAAAACTGAAATTATGTTTTCTATATAGCACACTAATGGACTTAACCAGAAAAAAGCCATGTTTAGTTCTAAAGCTTGTCACATAAAGGGGATTTTAACCTCTTTGGGGTTTCTTTTTTTTTGTTTTCTTTCTTTTTATGACCCCCCTCCCCCCCAAGGCCATTTTTCCAACATTTCAGAACTACAGAATGTGTCTACCTTGATAGTTGTGTGTGAAAATTTATAACGGGCACTTTGTGGGGTTGATCAGAATCCCATTTAAGGGAACACGGAGCCTGGTTTAGATTTTAAATACGGAATTACAATAATTTGGGCTTCAAAGTCAAAATTCAGATAAAGCAAATAAAAATTGCTATGGTGCCTTTGAATTTCAGCCCCTACTCTATGTATATTAGTGGAAGGAAAATTGTATTTGAAGTGGTCAGCATGCAGGTGTTGGCCCTGTGTTTTGCTTTTCTTGCAGAATCTGAGCCCCATCTGTCTGATCAACTTAAAGTCATTATGCAGTTAACAAATGCTCCCCTTTCAGTAGTGACCCATAATCTCCAGTGTGAACATATCCTTAAATACTTACATGTGCATGGGGAATTTCTACTTGTGTTTGGCACAATTGAACTCTGTTCAGTTGACAGTGTCCAGGTGCCCATTGCAGAACCACACTGCAGTAAATGCCTCAGAATGCCAGTCTCAAAGAGGTCCGGTTATTATGGTGGAAAAGTCAGTGAAAGTGTGAAAGAGATTTACAGAAATGTGTGCAACCTTGACTGTTAAGGGCTGAGAGCTGGCACATGGGTTTCAGCATCCTTGCTCTGTTTTTGTGTAGAAACTTGAACCATCCTTCCTTGGCCATGAGTCTGAGCTTTTCTAAACAGGTTACAGTTTAATAAACCAACAGGCAGAGGCTGTTAATTTGAATTATGGAGGAGGCTCACAGGCTTTGGTGCATTAAACAAGCCACCCAAGGTTGTGCAGGGGGTGGGCTGCTGTGCGCAATATATAAGGTCAAGTGATTTTGCTGAAATCATAGGTCATCCGTAGGTTTTTTAGCTCGGTTTGAGGGTAATGGGTCTGATACACTGTTGCTTTACTGCTCCTTTAGGGTTATGCACTTCCACTAATATACCTGGAGTTTTAGTCTACTATCTACTGGTAGTCTTTGGAAAATACTGACATTCCTAATTGTTTAATAAATCTTTAATGGAGCTTATAGTGTGTGTGAGGGTATGCATATTGATTTGTGTATGTGTATTTAAGTATTAGGAAAAAAAGTAAGGCAGCTGAAAGACTCCTGCAAGATCTAGAGAGAGGTATGTACGATCACAGATTATAATAAGGTATGAAGGTTTTCCGCTCCTTAAAATGGGGAAGTTGACATATTAAATTGCACGTACTCTAATGACGTGGACTGACTCAGAGATTTTGAAGGAAATAACAGCTGTGCACATCAAAGCTTAAAAATAGAAACTTCATCAGTCAGTAGCAGTTTAGAATGAATGAAGAAATCACAAAATTATTAATTATGGTGGTTAGAGAAAAGAAACATAAAGTTCAAACTTTCTGAAGACAGAATGCTGTCTTCAATCATGCATCGTGTCTGCTGGGTAGCAGCCCCTTGTCCTGCTGAGCTATTCTGGGAAGGTGGGGCTGTTGTCCAAAAAGAGGCACCTACTGTCATTTCAGATACCCTAAGATGACTCAGGCTTCCCACCTGGCTATGACACAGTGGTTATGGGGGACTCCTGCCCTTCTGGAGTGGCAGCTGGATGCCCTGAGACATCTCAGGTGGCAGTAGATGCTTCTGTCTAAGGAGTAATTGTACATAGATGTAAGTACAGACTCACTTTCACTTGCATCTTTAATACACAGTCACCTGAAGCACATCGGTAGTTCATAGCAGTGTTTGCCGTGGGTAATTGCAGAAAGAAACGAACAGTTTATCTAATTTTAAACACAGGAATAATTTTGAGGTGAATAGAGCATTTATCCAGAGTAAAATCTGACCAGGATATAAAGTGAAAAACTATCTTAGTGTTAAAAACTGTAGTTAAAAACTGTGATTTAAAGTTTCAGTGGATGGTTGTTTTCTTAATGACCTCAAATCCATGAATTCATTCTAACATTTGCCTTTTTATATATTCATAGTTAAATATAACTTGAATGCTGTCCTAATTACATTCTCATGTTAATTTAGTTCTGATTCAGAATTTCTATCATTATTCTTTGTGGAATTATTTTGAAATGATGGAAAGTTCAGTAAAGATGCTCCAGTGTGTGATTGTGCCTTTGAATTATTTATCACATTCAAAGACAGAAATATGGTTAAAATCTAGTTTGAGTTGTAAATGAGTCTTAGTAATGTAAGGAGGAAGTGAAAATCCGTTTTGCAGAGCGACATGGTTTATGGGCAAATCGTTTGATATTGTGGGAGCGCTTTGCAGCCCCACACGAGCAGAGAGCCTCACGGCTTAATAAGAAAACATCCATTGTACCAACTGGCAAATGCTATCTAAGCAGATAAGACAGATAAAGTGTGGAAGAGGAGAGAGAGAGGTGCAGAGACAACTTGTCCAGACAACAGAACAGATTAGTGACGGAATTAAGAGAAAACAGATGTCCTGCCTCGGTCACAACCAGCACTCACACTGCTCTCTCTTCTCCCTCTGCCATGTGCTATGGAAACAAAAGCTCTCACAAGCAGCGTTTAGCCTGTGTTTTTCACAGTGCATCACAGTGACAAGTAGTACAGTGTTAATATAAGGTTGTAGAAACCATGATTAATGCAGAAATTCATACTTGTGGCTGTTGCCCTGAGCTAGGTAGGAGAAAAAACAATTGCTGGTGAGGCATGTGTGAGTCTGAGAGGGTGAGAAACTGCTGGGAAAAAATTCTAAAGCAGGAAAGGAAACTTGTCTCAATGTAAGCAGCAGCTTTGCTAGAGGTAAGTGAGGGGAAATTCTTCATTTATAAATGGTTCGTTGACCCATGATAATAAAGCAGTGCTGCAGAAGAAGGATAATTATCTACTTAAGTATCAGATGCCCTAAGGGTAAAAGCTTCCCTTCTCTCCTTTTGAAAAATGAACTCAGATTAAACGAATGTCCTTTTTCCTGTTTTACTGTTGACATGGATTTCCTTTTTATGAATAAATTTAATTAGTTTTTCTATTCCTTTATTCCTGGTATGGAAATCAGGTCTGCCAAGCAAGTTTCCAGCTCTTCCCTTGGGCCCTAAGTTCAGCCAATAGCATCCTTTATGGAGGTGCTTTGTACAGTGTGCTGGGAAGGCACAAATAAATTACAGAAGCTTTATTACACCCAGTAGCTTTCCAAGAGGCACAGCATTTTAGAACTAAAACACCACAAAACTAGGCTTTCTGTTCCTGTCCAGAGTTGGTTTATTTCCAAGTACCTGCTTTCTAAATACATATTTTTCCTTTCTTAAATTTTAATACCATAAGTTATAACAAGAGAAAAAGGGAATAGTGGTGGCATAGCTGATGCTGTACTAAAAAATGTGAGGGACAGATTTTCAAAGCAAATTAACACTGGCAGCTGGGGCCAGTCTTCTGTTCTGTTGGGAGGTAGCTGTGGAGCCTGCTCGAAAAATCTGCTCCCACTTCAGCAAATATCCATTATAATCTTGTCTGTCCTCATCTGGACTCTGAGAAATGATCAAAACCTGCCCCTACTACTTCACTTCCAGAATATATCTGGTTTTCCCTCCAATCAGAATTATAACTGCAAATCCTGTGATAAACTTGGTGAATGTAAACATGTTGTCTCTGCGTTTATAGAAATAAATTATCTTTCACATGTATTACTCCTTCTTTATTTCAAATGTCTCATGCAGTTCTTGAAAATCAGGCTGATGTAACCTTTGTGTGAACCTGTTAACTACAGAGCATCTCCTAGTTATATATCCTAGAGCATAGAGAATATTCCTGAATACCTTCAGGCTTCAAGATGCAGTAAAAATAAAAATGACTGTAATACAATGGCATGGAACTTAATTTTCTTCAAATAGTCCTTTGAACACTGATTTTAGTACTGAGAAAATAAGGTTTTAATTTTTGTAGCCTTTGGTCATGAAAGTTCAAGTGATGTTAAAGGTGATTTTGGGGTCTTTATTCTGCAAACACAATGCTGTAAGTCAGAAAAAAAATCCTGTCTTCAGGGAATTGAAATGAAAATCAAGTCCCAAGTGCTTGCTTGTTGGATTTACACAACTGAGGCTCTGCTAAGAATTCTGGACCCTATTAATAATGTTACAAAATTGACTTTCAAGTGAGGAATCATACCAATTATTAATTTATGTGAACACAGCAGATCAGGTGACTGAATAGCCCCTGTGTACTGCCATTATTTACTTTATAGCTTAATTTCACTGACTTACAAAGCACAGTCACCAAGGTAGAATAAAATCAAAGTATATTTGCAGTGTCATGAACACTGTGCTTAAAAGGGAACAGTCTTAATTGTCTTAATGTATTTCCAAAAACATATAATATTTATAACAGGCAAGCATTCCTTGTGAATGGTAATTAATCTGATGTAGAAATAAATGATCCGCTATTATCAGCGTAGTGTCAGCTTTTTTTCACATTTAGGTACCTGAAATTAGACGTGTAAGATCAAAATTTTCAAAGACACATACCACGTATGTGGAAAAGTGTTGTAAAACTGCTGTTTCAGATCACACGCCCAAACCGATCTTAAATTCCTTTGGCTTTCCCCCATTTTTAATCACAAAAGGAAATGTCTCTGACTTTCAGAGGTGTTATATATGAGCATCTCTTCATCAAAATGGTAATTTCAAGTCTGTGAAAACTGCTTTCCTTTAGGTGTCTCAGTAGTTACATATTTTAGTCATTTTGCCCATATCTGAGGGGTTTGAGAAAACTTCTGAACACAGCATTGTATGATTCCCTGTATTTAGCCTTATGTTTTAGTTGCTCTTGCTATAACCCTTGGAGAAGGGGAATTTAGGCAATCCAGAAGTGATCAGAAGCAGGTTACAGGCTAGGGATTGAGTCACTTGTTCTTCTGGACCACCCAGATTTGCATTTGTGCCTTGACAATACCACCTTCAGATGTCCTTGTTTGTCCTCTGCGGCCAGTGGAGCGTTTCCGTGACTTGTGTCCTGAGGAAGTGGCCGATTTATTTCGTACAGCGCAGAGGGTTGGCAATGTGGTGGAGAAACATTTCTGCGGCACCTCGCTCACCATTTCAATTCAGGTTTGTAAACCAGCCAACTAAAAAAGGTTTAATGGTTTGTTTTATCAAGCTTTCAACCTTCTTCCCTAGTCCAAGGACAAAAGGACATTCAAACTTAAAGGGGCAATAAATGCAAAATAATAATAAAAAAAAGATGCACAATAACTGCATTGCAGTCTGCAGATTTGCCATTGAAAAAACTTAAGAGGCAAACCAGCAGAAAAGTATGGATAATTAATAACTGCAAAACTTTGTAATAAGCCTGTGAACACTCCCAAATGCAGTGCTTGCTTGTGAGTATTTCAGCAAATGCTCTTCCTTCACAGAAGCGTTTGCAGGATTGACCCAGAGAAAGCAGCCACCTCTTGCTCTTCACCAGGTAACCCACTGCTTGTGATGGAAATGGGCAACTCCTGCTCACAGCTATTTATATGCAAGCAAAGAGATGTAGCCATGTAAATATGTTATCAATTCTGACCTTTCAGTTATTTGTGCTGGGTGATTTTATAGCAAAAAAGAGCTCTGTTTAAAGTAAATCAGGAGACTAAGCCCATTTCATTAGAATAACAATTTAAGCAAGCATGTTTCAATGAAATTGTCACTTATGTGACTGATTTTATATTCACAGGGATCCGAAATCTATTGCTAGCTATTAAAAAATATGATCTGAAAGAATGAAAAATAACATCTGTCGGTGTTGTGGTCTAACATACAGTTTCTCACTTTGTCATGGCCTGATATGGAAAGGCGCCTTGTTCAAAACCTTTGTGTTGAATGGTCCCCAGGAAAATCTGCTAAATTAACATACAGTGAAATTGGATGTAAATGATTATTGAGTAAGATTTCTGAATCCCTGTGTGATCCGTGTTAGTTCCTCTGACCTGAGACTTCTCCCTTTGCTTACAGGATGGTCCTGAAGCTGGACAAACGGTGAAGGTGAGTGCTTATTATGCAGAATACAAAGTAAGAGACAATTATAAGAACTAATAAAAGATCAAAACTAGTCATCTGCAGACCATTGCTGGATCGTGATTTTATCCTTGAGATCAAAAAATCCCAAGTGTACAATAGCTGTAAGTACTTTTTATTGAGATTACACTGGATAATATTTACAGTTTTTCTTTCTAGACAAAAATTTTCAATCATGAAAATATCTTTTCTAAGCTGCTGGGTGTATTTATTCAAGGAAAGCCTTAGAAAAGAGGCATCTGTTAAAGTTTTTTGTTTGTTTTATGGAGAAAATATTGCCCTGCTATTCATAGTCTCTTTGTTTGTCTTTTTATTGTCTAATGAGTTGTAGCTAATTATAGGAACAGTTAAACTGAACAACAGTATGAAAATATACCTTTTGTCTATGCTTTCTCTCTACATATTCATATCACATTCCTGTTACTGAAGTTCAAATGTAATGGAGCCAGTGAAGCTTAAAAACAGATTTTAAGTGTACTTCTGAAAAAAAGGCAGGGGGGTGGAGAGGAAGAGAGGATTTATGATTATACTCTCCACTTGAGTAATAACATAGATAACATCCAAGATGGCTCTCCAGGCATGTTTCACTGCCTCGTAATGCAAATGCAAATGCATGTGTAGTTAGATTATATGCCTGAACATTAGATAAAGGCTATTTTTTACATTTGGAATCAAAGGAAAGTCAAATATGGCTATGGGTTAGCACTTTGTAAAATCAAATTAGATGTCTCGAAGAAGCTGTTTGGGTTGATTAAGATAACTGTAACAACCAAACGATGGCGTATAGAAACATTTTACCTCTTTCCAATTTGCCGTATTGACCTTATTTTTCCTAGTCCTTTTCGTGGCCTGCTTTGAATATTTAGCACAGAGGTAATAGGGAGTGAGAAGAAGAAATTAGAAAATCCCCAACCTTTGGGAAGTTGAGGAGTGATGAAGGAATGTAATACAATTTACTTCAGTACTGTGGCAAACCAGGTCCCTCGGCTTGTGACTTAGAGTGCATTGGGTGGGTTTCACTAGGAATGCCTGTTGATAGGTGAAAGACTTAGTTTAAATAATTTCTGAAGTAAATTTTGTCATTATCACCAACATGTTTTAACAAGCAGATCACAGAATTTTTTTAGTATCTTTGACTAACGTTTTTCTGTGTAAAAAAAAGTTTTTATAGGAATGATTATATTACAATGTGAGAAAATTTGCTAGTATGAATGAGCAAAACTAGATGTAAAAATTCCCATCTTCTGTGATTGTGAACAGAAACAAATGCTTGTGTGAGCCTTAAAAAGGCAAGAAATTCTGTATGATTTTGCTCTTGAACTGGAGACAAAGAACATTAAGTGTTAATCTATCCAATACATTGCAAACTGGTAGCCACCCTTTGTGCTTTCTTCTCACACTTTTAATAAGCAATGAGATGAAAATGACCTGCTCTTACAGCTGTGAACCCCTAGACTCTGTAATAAAGAGTGTGTATTCATAAATCAGAGGTTAGCAGTTTACGTTTCTCTACTTTTCTGCATCATTGGGCAACACGGTGATTTATCATCATCACTTTGGGATGTTTACTATCCAAAAATGCCAACAACTATTTTCTTCAGAGAACTCAGAGCTTTCAAAACTTGAATTGGGGAAGAAATTACTATGATCAAGATCTTCTTTAAAGTGAACAATAAGGTGGATGCACAAATAGCTGGTTCCATTTAAACTGTTTTTAATCAGAACGTTTGAAAAACCACCTGTGTGATCTACAAATAATTTATAAACCTTAAATTCAATGTGTCACGTGTTTCTATATGTGTTTTTCTTCATGTATCAGAATGCACAATAATCTAGTCTTCCTCTAAGGGAACTTTTAATTCAAATTTCCAAAACAGACTAAATGTTAGAAAAATATTCTAATAGTAAGAAGAGCAAAGCATCACAATAAATATCCAAGGGAGTTTGTGGAGTCTCTGTTTCAATAGGATAGGCAAGCGTGTGTCAGGAGCTAATTAGGTGTAGCTGATCTTGCTTTGAATGGGGTCACATACCAGATGGCTTCAAGAGTCCTTTGCATTCGAATTTTGTATAATTCTATATACCTGTATAAATATAGGCTACTGTATGTGCTATGCAGGAAAAGAATTACAGGAAGCAGGGGAAGAGTACTGGCTGTGAAACTGGTCAGTACAAAGCTTTACTACAAAATGGGAAGAGCTATCAGCCTAGCTGAAGGCAAAAACTGGATGAGAAATTATATCTGAAAATGGTTATGAAATTCTCTTTCTTTGTCAGCAAGAAGGATTGGTAATCCAAGTCCAAGAAAAATCTTGGACCCCAGTTTGAGTATGAGTCTCAGGTCATTCTTTTCCATGGAGATACCAAAAATTATATGTGCAATGCATGCACCAGGTTTAAAGGAAATTACCATTTCAGTGTGATTTTGGATAGAAATCAATGATAAGATTGCAACTGTTTCATGTTCATTGTGCTGATGTGAAACCTGCTGGTGTGTCCAGGTTTCAGTCAGGTATGTACCGCAGCATGTACTGCAATGTCAGGATACTTTACTGGTCCCTCCTGGACTAAAACCTTCCTAGTTATCTAATGGGAAGCTGTTTATAACCTAACATGTAGCTCTGTTATTGCTGTACTCAGTTCCTTGTGGATACTGTCCTCCTCTGAATCTAAGCTAGCAGAGCCTGCAGGACAGCATTCTAGGGAACCTTATAGTCCTTTCAGCTTCCCCCATTATTGCAGTCTGTGTGTGTGCATTGGTTGGGTCTTTGGAAGAAATTAGGCTTACACCTGACCCTCAGCTCACCAATACTTTGGAAGTCCAGATGGGTCTTTTCTTACCCTTCAGCAGCTGGAAATATACATTTGCTAAGGAATGCTGAACCATGTCCCAGATCTCAGACCATAAAATAATGCAATATATTACATCTTTTTCTTAGCTGTCCACAGATTGTGCCTGTTCCAGCCCTGTCACCTATTTATAAGAGGGACAAATGTCCCTCTCCAAAGGTGGTCACAGACTTGCACACTTTGTGGGTTTTCTTTTTGAAAGAGGTTCTTGCACCAGCTCACAACTGAGAACGGAGCACCCTTGAGCAGTGTGTCAGCAAGCATAACCACCTTCCAGCATTAAAAAAATTTTGAACATTTTTTTCTTACTTGAGAAAGGAAGGAATTTGTATTTAGGTCCGATTTTAAAGAACATTTCTCTCTGCAATTTTGAGCTCTGTTTTTCTTGGAGAACACAATACCCATGGTGTCCTTATGCCAGAAATGGAGGGTGAGTTTCATACCAGTTCTGTTTGAGAATGCCTTAAATATCCACGCAATTTCATGGATCAGGGAAATCAGCTCTGCATCTTAATACAGGGCTCTTATTGCTATGTCAAGTGAATGACGTTTCAAGATTTCCCCAGTATATTTTATAGCCTTCTTTTCAACATCAAGTCAGCAAATGCTCTAGATGCCTTGGTGGATGTACAGCATAGAATAAACGCTCAGGTTTACCTTTTATGTGAGATTCAATCACAAGAAACTCCATGTACTCTGTACTCTGTAAAGGCTAAACAAATCAAGCTGGCAGGAGCATGATGCAACTAATTTATCTGTAGAGACAAGATAATATTGCACAGCAAGCGTCCATTGCACAAACGCATATGAACACATACTCTATTTTGCAGCAGTGTCAAAGTCTCCAGCAGCTCAGCACCTCCACTGTTATCCATGAGTAAGTGCCTGTTTGCCAATTACAGGTTCACCAAAATAAAGGAGAAAGCGAGGCTGATGGTGGCAGTGTGGTTATATGTGCAGAAATTTATTTTATATGTCACACATTCCACTAATTATTTTACACTGAGAAGATTGTCTCACGATTATTTTTGATGTACATGTTTTTCTTTCCCAGATGGTTTTTAATGCTGTGTTAAATCAATCCACCTGGCTTGCATTCTTTAGGGATCTTAACCTGAACTGTCGAGTCTAGGTTTATTTAAGCCCACAGCAGACTGCTCTTTCATACTATTTGTCTACTTATCTCTGGACCTGAAGTACTGGACTTCAGGTTTGAGTCTTTAAATTTAATCAGATTGCATTGCAGACTGATTGCATCAGAAAGATTGAACTCACTAGCTGCAATACTTTTGATGCCTGAGCCTGCTTTCCCTGCAGACTGGCTGATGTGAGTCCTTGTTTAAAGGAGTATTGGAAACCACCTTTTGCTCTCTTAAAAAAACAAAAGAAGCTAGCATTTGAGAAATGCAAAGATTTTTCTTACCTCTAAACAAATATAAAAATTCAAGTAGAAAAAACATGGAATAAAGAAACAAGTTTCTGAAAATCAGATTGTACTAAAACATGTGAACTAATGGTTCTGTTTGCTTTACTGTTAAGAACCGTGATTCTTTTGAAAGTTTGTGGGATGTCCAAAAATGATTTTGTGAAGTACAGCAGTTTCTCTGAATTGCTTGAGAACCACACTAATAGTATTTGCTTGGAGAATATGTAATGTTGCAGATAGGTATTTGGTACAGCAAATTTGGTAGTCTCAGGGCTTCTATGTCTGTTCTGAGCTCATAATTTCGGTACTGTACTTATATTGGGGTGGGTTTTGCTGGGACGACAGTGATGTATATTTTCAAGGCTAGGATTATACTGCCCCTTACAGAGATGGGGAAGCAGCAGATGCATCAAGTAGTTTGTGCCCCCTCCCTTAATGCCTTTTGCTAGCTCTTTGTTTTCTACTTACTCTAAAGAATAATTCTTATCCTTTCCTTCAAGGCCCTTTTCAAAATCTGCTTTGTGTTGGTCTAATTCTCCTTTCAGTCCCTTGGTCAGACCTACGTTTTCTGTGATGCAATTAATGCATATAGTGCTAGAGTCCCAGTTTCCTCTTTGCTTTCTCAGGCTCTTAACTCCTGTTCATTACATGTAACATTTATTTTTTGACTGAACTATAAGCTTTCCAGGAAAAGCATTAAATTGCTTTTTTGTTTGCCATGCTTATAGTCCAAAGAGGCACCGATGGATCTGTAAACCTTCCCTTAATAAAAATAATAATATGCAGGACCAAGAATGATGGTGTTATGGCCCCCTTAATTGGTACAGATCGGTTTCTGTACTTAAAACATCGTAACAGTTGACAAAAGTGAGAGGTATCTGTGTACAGTGTACATCCATGTGAAGATACAGCGGTTTTCTGAAGACTGAAAGAAATCAAAGAAAACTGGGAATGTGGAAACAGCCTAGTGATTGATGGACATGACACCATCCTAGCTGAGAATGCCAAAGGCTCCAAGGCACCGACAAATTGAAATGATGACCTGGATAATGAAGTCTGATCTAGAAATATCGGGTTGTGAAGTTCCCTGAAGGGTTAGGGTCAGAAATTTTTGAAAGATTCTCTTTAGCAGTGAATTATGATGGTTCTGAATCTGGATGATTTTGAATTTCCAGTAGTGAATGTCATGACATGCTGTACCCCTGACTTGTAAAGCAATATCATTCTCTGTCCCTGGACAAACACAGAATAGTCTGTATGGACTAGAATGTACAGGAAAAAAAAACCAAAACCAAAACAAAACAGGTTTTAAAATGTGCAGCTATAAATGAGAGAAGTAAAAGAAATTTCCAAAGATATAAGTTGAAGAATGGTAATGAGAAGGAAGATCTTACTATTCCGTGCCAGCAATTCTACCCTTCTTTCCTGCCATATGGATTTCTTAGATGGGTATTCTCTTTAGGTAGTTTAATTCCAAAAATACCCCCAGAGCTAGTCAGAGTTATTGACACTGTCTAAATTAAACTATAATAAGCAAGTAAGTGGGCTCAAATGCTTGTTTAAATTGCCTTAGTGTACAGATATTAAAAGTCCTGCAGCTCTGTTTGCCACATCCAGCATCTAGCTCTTCCCTTGCTGGGCATGATCCCCTTCAGCAGCAGACCTGCACAGCGCTGGCCGCTGGCGTTTTTGGCCTCTCAGAGGTCAACGGGTGAGAACTAAACTGTGGGTGATGCGTGCAGGCCTGCAAAGGTACTTGCATGTGCGTAACATGAAGGGTGTGTGCACATTCAGGAATGTCTATGGGAGCATGGATGTCCCTGTCCCAGTCCCCATCAGCACACCACGTGTCAGTGGAGCCCTGCAAGCCTGGGGAGAGGCTGGGGCAGTGGTTGACAGTGCCAGCAGCTAATGCAACTGGAAAGTGAGCAATCACCCTACAGAGCCTTTCTCTTGCTGGAACATTGCTTCATGCTGCCCACAGTGACCTGACTGATTACTGCAGGGAAGGGTTAAATACTGCCAGGGCTCCCCATGCTCTGCCCTTCTGTGCAGCTCCAGGAGAGCCTGCTCCTGCTTTGACAAAAGCATTTTAAATATCCTTTTTTTTTTTTTTTTTGGGGGGTGGGGGTGTGTGTGTGTGTGTGTGTGTATGTTTTCAGATACTTAAACTTTTCATGACAGAAGAATCTTGAACGAGTCAGTCATTTAGAGGGTTTTATTTGGGAGGTTGAAAGCTCTTCAATTTTTTCTTTTTTTTTTTCCTATAAACAGTTATGTTTCAAAATCAGAAAGTATTTCTAGCTGAAAGGTGGAAAAGTTTTCCTCCGCGAATGTTATAGCAGGGTATTTTGACAACAAAACCTTTTTCTTCATGAAAACAAAACCTCTTTTGGAAATGCTTTCTGTTTTACTGAATTGGCATTTTTTGATCAAAAAAACCAATATGGGGAGGGGTGTTGAGAAATCCATTAATTGCTCTACATGCTGCTCTTCATTTGCCCCACAGTGACTGAGATTAGGATCAAAAATCCTATGTTTTAATTAGAAAGTATCTTTCACTTCTTTGTTCCCATGTTGCAGCAATATGTTTTGCATTTAAATCATTCTCTGCCTCAGAGTATGTACAATCGATCAAATGCCACTCTTGAGTACAGGTCCTACTAATACCCTATTGTACTGTAAATGCAAAACCTCTAGAAATCCCAGACAATACATGAGGTCTAAAATCATTAAGAGCACAGTCAAGGCTGTCTGATTAATTTTTGTGTGGTTAATGTACAAATTTCTTTCCAAACTCTATCTCATCCATAATACTTTTTGTCATGCTCGTATCTTATAAAACTCTTCATTTAACAGGGAATGCTTGCTTTATTGTTTTGCTTTTGTTACAAAACATTGGTTTCAACTAGGTAGTCACCAAGAAATGTGCAAAAGCATTCCCATTTAATTCAGATGTGTAACTTGATGATGTTCTATGTTTTGTAGTAGGTGAAAATTGTTTATTAAGCAAGTGTTGCAAAGTTAGATTTCAGTTTAATAGGTTTCTGACTAACTCTATAAATTAGTGTAATGCTTTATAAGCGAATATTGTGTGCTAGTGCGGTGACCTCATGTTATTTTGCACATTTGTCTTTGCATTCTTACCTACCAGGTACTGCTTTTGCTTCCTCCAAAGCTCCACCATAGAATTATTCCTATGCTGACCACAGATTAGAAAGGATGTCAAAGGGTCATGTGCAAAACAGACTTCTTTTCTTCATGGCAATGTGTGCCTTCTATAAGCAGGCATTTACCCACATGTAAACTGCTTTGTGGTTGAGTTTACTGGGTGTTCTTGCCCAAAGGCATTTTCAGTTGACTGATCTGTGTTAAACTTTGGTGCCTCAGCTGTCTGGCTGGATGCTGTGACATCCGGAGTCTCCCAGGGAAGGGTAGAATCACAGTGCTTTGCTCGTGTTAATGACCCAGTTTCATCCAGACAAAGGGAACCCATTTATTAGAGTCCTGGCTGCCTTATCAAGGCAATAATAAAGAAAATGTTAAGTTGGCTCTGTATTTTTTTTCCCCTTAAAGTTACATCCCCTTCTGAAAATGAAAGAGTTGTCTACTTAAAGCTGTCCCTGCAGCTCCCCAGAGAGCCTGCACAGCTTGAATGAGTTTGTTGCTTAAAAATGTCAACAGGGAAGGAGTGTATGTAATATTTTTGCATGTGATAGCAAGGGAATGGAGGCCTTTCCTAGCCCTGTGCTCCTTTACCACATGAAAGAGTAGGTGGTTACACTGTCCTGTAACCCACTGAAATTCTAAGCACATCTGAAATACAAGTATATCTGATCTAGTCCATGCATTTTAGTCTGTTCTGGCAGCACCATGTTAGCCCATGTAGGACTTTCTTTCAGAGAAAGTAAAGCTTCTGCTTGAAATGATTTAGAAATTGAAAACTAAGGTTAAAATAATAGAATAAAACTTGCTTAGCAAGCTCCAGACAGGATCACAGGGTGAAGAGTATGTAATATTTTTACTGTTTAAAAAAAAAAAAGAAGTCAAACATTCTGGGTACTGCAGTGTTTTTTGTATCATGCTTGTTGCAAGCCAGGCTGAACAAGCCAAGAGCTTCCTGCAAAATAAAGCAAAACCTCTCTCTCAAGCCTCATTTCCCCAGTCCCTCCTGAAAGCAGCTTAGGTGCTCTCTGGCAAGACCACTCATACACAGGGTCATTCCATAACGCTAATCTGTAGTTTGAAAGAATTTGAAATATGCCTTTAAAATCCAGTCTCTGGGAGCTTTATCAAATGGCCACATCCCATTTGGTTATTGGTAGGAAAAGCCTACGCTGGCTGGCACGTTGCTGGAATAACAGTTTCTGAGGTTGAAGGAGAATGGATGCCAGTGCACCTCTTGCCTGGTGCTCACCATTTTGAGTTTTCCTTTCGCTTGCTTGTAGTGATGGGAGAAAAGCCATGCACTTTATGCAGTGCTGCTCATGTGGTGACTCCACAAGGCAGTATCTCTGCTAGCTGTGTTTTTCAGAGGTCTATGACTCCACACTGCTGCTTTCTATTTTACTGTTTCGGTGACAGCTATAGAGCAATGCTCTGCTGCCTGCACTGTGCTTTTTTGGGCAAGTGAGGTGTAGCACTCCCTGAAGAGCTACAGAAACACTCTAAACCCCTTCCCTTTTGCAGAAATCTGAATGCTGGTGTCTCCAGGCAGATTGCACACACATACATGTACCAAATGTTGAGAGACATGTCTTTAAAAAGAGAAAGGAATAATCTTGAAACAAAGCCTGATTCTTACTTAAATGTAGGCAATTACCTGGTAAAATCAGGTTTATCCTCTTCTCAGTTTTGGATGACATAGAAGAAATTGTTATCTAGGGATGAATTTCAGCCCAACTGCCGGGCCTTTTCTGGAGAGAAATTCTCTGCTTGAATAATAGATAAATTGCCAGTCAGGATTAAGATTTTTTAAAATAAGTTATTCTATGTCTGAATTAGCTGATGCTGCTCATTATTTTCTTTCAATACATAAGCAGTCTGCAGCCCCTTGATTTTGGAGGAAAAAAAAATTGCAACTTGCAAATAATGAATTCTGTAATTAAAAGCATTTCTGGGTATTTAAAAATTTATTTTCATATATTCATATTTCAGATTTTTTGGGAGTGATGCTACAATTGGCATCAATTAGGGAAAACCAAATGAATCTTTTAACAATTACACTGTCCCCTTAACTGAGATTAGACAGAAGATCTGAGGAGAGAACCTTAGATTCCCTACTTTAACACCATTACCTACTTTGGAGATAAACTGTTCACTTCCAGAGAGGAAAATTCACCTGTAATAATTAGCCAGCTGAGTAAAAAACATCCTGAAGCTTTCTTTTTTACTATTAGGTCTCCGCACACTTTTTTTCTCTTTTTGTGGGCTCAGATGCCTCAGTTCTTCCCAGGAGTTCTCAATCCCTTGCTAGATGCAGCAACCTGGTAATTCAATTTTACCAACCAAATTGTTGTGGCTAAAGTCATTTAAAGAACAGCTAAGTTATTATTCCTGTTTTGTTGAGCAGATGAAGAGGCTGGGGCTGGTAATAGCTCTGTCCTTTAGAGGCAGCACAGAGCCTTGGGGCACTACCCTGCTCTGGCCATGCCGGGAGGGCTCACCTGTATGTGTGACATTTTGTTGTTCCCTGAATTTTACATCTGAACCACGCCTTGCTTCTTTCCAGAGCTTTTCTCTCTCCCATATCTTCTCCCAAGGCCTTGGGCTTTGCTGTCTGCAGGGTGCAAACGGGATCCTTTGCTATGGCAGTCCCAGGGAGAAGGGGTAGCATCCCCAGTTGGATCGCCCTGAGAAACTAGTTTGGTTTTCATCATGGATGAAACCCAGTAAGGTTATGTATGTGTGGACAGATGCAAACAGGCTGGATTTCCTAGCATGGATTCTGGTCGGGTCTAAAAGGCTGCCTCTGCCTCTTCACTGGGAATGACATACGTAGTCAGAACAAATTTGTTTCTGCCTGTACCTATACGCAAAGACCAGTGCTAAGTGTGGTGTGTCCATGCACACATCTCCTCTAAATAAATCCTGCCCAGTAGCACTTCAGAGCAAGGCTCTGCAGCTAGGAGCAGGGGAAATCTATACTGTGTGGTAAAGCCAAAAGATTGAAAAGACATCCTGTGTTTGCTAGATTGCTCAGGTCTTTTGAAGGAGAAAAATGGTTTCTCCTTTGGTAATCTCCTAGTTTATTATCTCTGAAAAATCAAACCATTTTCTTTTCTCTTTCATTTATACCTTTTGTGAGTTACCTCCCTCATTGCTACCAGGAAAATCTTCATTTCATGTTGTCTGCCTGGCATCACTGATCCAAATTCTCTCTCTGAGAGGCTGGAAGAAAATAAACTAGACCAGATGGAAAGTGCTCATGTGAATGATTGTCTTGATCTTGCTTGTAAAGATGTTAAAATCTGAAATGCTGAATTCCTGTATCTGATTTTATGAATATTGAATTTCCCTGTCTTATTTAAAGTCTAGTTTTTAGTACTTGAAGTAAAGATAATGCCCAGAGGTAACACTTTGTTGCTTTTTTTTAAATGGATCTGTCAATGATCTGTATTAGTTCTCCATTGAGAAGGTATAGAAAAGACAATAATACTGTGATGTTTTCTCACCTGGCCTTCCAGCACACCTCAGCTGGAGCGAAGTTTTCGTTAGGGGTAGTTGGTCTGCCCAGACTGAGGAGTGGATCAGTTCACACCGTATTTAATGGATGCTTTTTTCTGTAATAAATCATCTCTGAACTCGACAAAAGACATTCTTTCAATTGTGCCATTTTAGTGAGGCCACCCAGAGTTACATTCAGAATTATGATCTAGCAGAATATGAATCTGTACCTGTCTTCTATTCTCTGAGTCCCAGGTAAGTAGAACAGCCTTGGTGTCTGGGGCTAGATTATTCTCTGGTATAAATGGCTCAGTTCACTTGTGGAAATATGTGGACTAAATCAGTGGAGCTTTTGCCATTTCTATACAAACTTTTTTGACCCTACTTGTGTAAGCAACTCTTTGATTTTGTATAGTTTATCATTTAAACCTACAATTATTAGTCATATGTGTAAATCTAGTAATTCCGAATGCAGAATAGCATTTTGAGAAAATAACCTATAAGGCATAATTTGATATAGTGTTTTTATTTTTTTCTTTAAATATCTTTCACTTCATGTGAAGAAGTTCACTGTTATAGTAACTATCAAGTAAAAGAAAAAAAAAAAAGGAAAAAATTCCCAGAATTTATTAGGTTCTAATAAACTCCCCTCAGTGCACATACATTTAGTATCTTTCATTAACATTAATGAGAATTATGCATGCATCCTGGGGAGAATAGGCACTGTTGTTTTATTTCTTTTCCTTGTTTTTAGTATTAAATCTTGTCTTACAGTCAGTTCTATAGGGCATACATGCATTCCTGCTGCTCAATTATTTGTTCTACTTAATATATACAGTTTGAGCACCTCCTTTTGCATAGTGGAGGTAGAAAGTTCATAAATTTAAAAAAATCTAACAGAATTTGTGGACGCACATAAAAACAAGGGATATGCAAATTAATTAATTAATAGATTACTATTGATTACCAGTAAGGCCTAATTAAACAATAAATTTTCCCCCACACAATTACTTGTTTCATGTTATTAAATGATCAAATCCATAACTAGTTTGGAAGCTCAGGCTCTTAGAATTAAATGAGGTGCTCAAGAGAGTGAAGTTGTGTTTTGGAGCGACAGAGGCATGGCCTAGTTACAAGGATTTATGATTTAATTTTCTATGTAATCTAATTTAGTGTAACTATTGAGTTTCTAAAAAAATTAACTTTGATTAGATTTTGTTGACAAAAATAAATACAAAATATAGGATAGTTTATTCATTATCTGTAGCATATTGAGAGAACTGACTCATGAGTATTTCTGTACCTGAAGGGGCCTTTTTTTTCTATTGCCTGTGCTTTTAGCTGTATTCTGCAGCAGTCAGTCATCCTCCAGGCCCCATCCAGGTGTAGTGCACTACAGAGATCTGAAATCCAGAGGATACAAAACTGATTTCTGTGAGAAACTTAATTTATTTCTTATAAATAACAGAATCATTCCTCATTTCTGAGGTAGACATCAGAATTTCATAGAGGGCATTAAGTATGTGAAGGTCCTGGGAAGAAGGAGCATTGGAGAAGGAAAGTAAGCAAATAAAGCTCTTCAGTTTGGCATGCTTCCACTTAATTGGGAGTTTTAAGAGCAGATTGTGGGAGCGGGAAATGAGTCTTTCAGCTAATTCCCTTCTGCATGAAAAATGCTGCATGCCAAAACATTGCTGTCCCAGGCGAGAAGACTCCTTGGGTGTAATTCCTCAGCACAGCGCCACGCCGCAGCAATGCCTTGATGGCATCTGTGGCTCAGGTGTTGCCTACCTGGTTGGCTCTATAATTAACAGCAGATTGCAGGACGAGCAATGGCATCTCGTTCATTAGCAGTTAGGGCTGTGTTTTGCTTGCATTTGCTGGGTTTCCCTGGCAGCAGATTGAAGCATGGAGGCATATTGCTTGTTCTGTTGTAGAAAGCGCTGAGCCTACCTGCACAGGAGTCTGCACATCTGTACGAACCTGGGCATGCATTTAGTTGCTGTTGAGCTGGGGAGCACACTATCATTGAGCTAGTTTACTGCAGCTAGGCTAGCAGTAGGATTTAGCAGACCATATTGCCTTGGGCAGAGCACTAGTCTAAGCTGGCTTTGCCTGTGGAGCATCTTTGTGCAATGTCCTGAAGACTTATGCTTGCAGTTACAAATCCTGGACTTGACTTTCCTGAAGCCAAGCTGCTGCTTTTGTAGTGCAGGGCCAGCCAAGTGCTCACTCCCTGTGCTGTGATGACTGGGTGCTGGTGGGTGCTGTTGAGTGGCAGCATGTGAAGTAACGGCCCTGACAGAGGACTGCCTGAGCAATGATGGTTTAGAGATACATGGCTTCGCTCAAAACTCTATGAGCTCAGTGGCAGGGTGTAAGCACTCTGGGGACTTCGAACCAGTCGTACGTTAGAAGAGCTGAGGTTGTCTTTTCTTGAGAACTGGAAGGGTTTCCTTTGCTTGGTCCTTACATTAAATGCTTGGACCCATTTTTTAAATCCCTCTTCTATTTCTTTCCATTTTGTGATCATCAATATGTTGAGTTTCCCTATTAATATTTCTAAGTGTTTGTTGAACACCTGGATACATAAGCAAAAAAATTGTTCTCTAGTTGTCTGCTTGGTTGACTCTGTAATTAGCAGCAGATTGCAATGAATGACATCCTGTTCCTTAATGGTTAGGGCTGTGTTTTGCTTACGTTGTGTTGACTTGACCTCAGCAGGTCCAGGCTGGCAAACAGATGTCACCTCTGTTCTGCAGAATATCTTCTGGTCACTCCAGTAAAACAGGGCTTATGTGTATAGAAGTGAAAGGCAGAATATTTGCAGTAGCCTTTGAATGGAACGTGCAAACAAATTTCAATAGGCAGGCAAAGACAGGTTGCAAACCCTATTGGGAAATGATAAATTGCTGTTAAATGTTATAATTACCCCATGACATTCAGGACTAAAACTTAACTAAGTTTTGCTGAAAACTTGAAAAATAATGGGACAGGTAATATGATTTAATAAATTAGCCACAGAGTAAGTGAAAAAATGAGAACACAACAGAAAATTAATATTTATCTTTTACCAGTATGTAACAGGCTTTGTTAAAAAATGTCTGAAAGCTAAGAAGAGTTTGTTAGACAAATTATAATTTTAATTGCAGACGTAATTGATTATACTCAGCATGCTCATTAGGTTAAGGGAGAATATGAGTCAACTCTCAAGGTCATTACAGTAATAGATATTGTAGGCATGTAATTTGTGATAAGCTGGTTTGTGAACATCTAATTGCTCATTCATGGCAGTGTGTCTGGCACTTTTACTCCCCGAACACCTCTTTGTCCAATTTATTTAACACCCCTTAATATTCCAGGGTCAAATTTACTACAGGAGGCATCAAGCAGTGAATTTTCAGCCTCCAAATTATTACACCACTTCATCCTTTTTGTGCCTCAAAGACAGAGCCTGCATTACTAAAAATTAGTGGTCTGGCACTAAGCAGGGTACATCACAAATAGAAATACTCACCCACAGAGACAAGCTAGAATTTCTCATGGAAAACAGCTGTTCCCTGCCCTCCCCAATGGCAGTCATACACTGGAGTTGGATGCCAAAAGAGATGTTCTTTTTAAAAAAATGCACTAATTAATCAGAACTTTTCCTTCATATTGTTCCTTGGAAGAACATACAATAATAGTATTTTGTTAACTCTTTCATTATTGTTTCAAGACTTTGACAGAAGGTTGCTAATATTAGCTGTATATTTCATAGAATCATAGAATCATTAAGGTTGGAAAAGACCTCTAGGATCGTCAAGTCCAACCGTCAACCCCACAATACCATGTCTCCTAAAACATGTCCTGAAGTGCCACATCTACACATCTTCTTTTGAATACCTCCAGGGATGGTGACTCTAGCACCTCTCTGGGCAGCCTGTTCCAACACCTCACCACTCTTTCAGTAAAGAAATTTTTCCTAATATCCAATCTAAACCTCCCCTGATGCAGCTTGAAGCCATTTCCTCTTGTTCTATCACTAGTGACCTGGGAGAAGAGACCAACACCCACCTCGCTACAACCTCCTCTCAGGTAGTTGTAGAGAGTGAGAAGGTCTCCCCTCAGCCTCCTTTTCTCCAGACTAAACAACCCCAGTTCCCTCAGCCACTCCTCATAACACTTGATCTCTAGACCCTTCACTGGCTTCGCTGCCCTTCTCTGGACATGCTCCAGCACCTCGATGTCCTTCTTGTAGTGAGGGGCCCAAAACTGAACACAGTATTCAAGGTGTGGCCTCACCAGTGCCGAGTACAGGGGCATGATCACTGCCCTGCTCCTGCTGGCCACACTATTCCTAATAAAAGCCAGGATGCTGTTGGCCTTTTTGGACACCTGGGCACGCTGCTGGCTCATGTTTAGCCGGCTGTCAACCAACACCCCCAGGTCCTTCTCTGCCGGGCAGCTCTCCAGCCACTCTTCCCCAAGCCTGTAGCGTTGCATGGGGTTGTTGTGACCAAAGTGCAGGACCTGGCACTTGGCCTTGTTAAATCTCATACAATTGGCCTTGGCCCATTGATCCAGCCTCTCCAGATCCCTCTGCAGAGCCTTCCTGCCCTCGAGCAGGTCGACACTCCCGCCCAAGTTGGTGTTGTCTGCAAACTTACTGAGGGTGCACTCGATCCCCTTCCAGATCATCAATGAAGATATTAAACAAGACTATCCCCAACACCGAGCCCTGGGGAACCCCACTTGTGACCTGCCGCCAGCTGGATTTAGCTCCATTCACCACAACTCTCTGGGCTCGGCCGTCCAGCCAGTTTTTTACCCAGCGCAGAGCACGCCCATCCAAGCCATGAGCCGCCACCTTCTCTAGGAGGATGCTGTGGGAGACAGTGTCAAAGGCTTTACTATAGTCCAGGTAGACAACATCCCCAGCCTTTCCTTCATCCACCAGGTGGGTCACCCTGTCATAGAAGGATATCAGGTAGGTCAGGCAGGACCTCCCTTTCATAAACCCATGCTGGCTGGGCCTGATCCCCTGGTTGTCCTGCACATGCCTGGTGAGCGCACTCAAGCTGGATGGCTCCATAACCTTCCCCAGTTCTGAGGTCAAGCTGACAGGCCTGTAGTTCCCTGGATCCTCCTTCCGCCCCTTTTTGTAGATGGGCGTCACATCTACAGGACGATTAGCAGGGTTTTGTGTCCCTGCTGATTGCCCTTTAAGGGAGACTATTTACTTTACTGGTTTAAAAATTTGCTTTAGAATCATAGAAAATCAACTGGGGTGTCACTTACCGGTTCTTACAACCAGGCAAAATAGAAAGAAGAACCACTTACAATGTATATCAACTGAAAGTAACAACTGTACCTCACTTTGATATAATGCTTACTTTGATATAATGCTTTAAATTCTTAGGTCTCGGAAAATGAATCACTGTCCTAATTGCTGAAATGCAAATAGTTGAAGTCACTTGTCCAGGGCCAGACAACAGCACAAGCGTGGCACTGGGAATTGAAGCCAGGCATCCTGAGCTGCAGGTCGACTCATTTTCTACCTCCTCTCTGCAATCATTCTGTCTTAACACAGGATCACACTGTTCTGATTTATTAATCAGTACTGTCACGTTATATAGCATTGCGGAGTGATGACTGAGGTAAGGCAACCAAAGTAATTCCCGTTAGGTTGAGAAGTTTGATTCAGTCTGCAACGTAAGGGGAAAATGTAACTTTTCATTCAAATTTCTTTGGCTGTATTCCAGGAATCAAGGATTTTGGGTTTTGTTTCGGCTTTCCTTTTTTGTTTTTTAATAAATAAATAACATGGTGCTCAGAGCAGCATAGCTTTCCTTTATAATAATTTCATTATTTGCCAGATATTATTTTCACTTGACATGATATAGTCTGTAATTATCTATTGCTTTTTGCTGAAGAATGCAATCGATATAGCTATAGATATTTAATTATATACCAAATGAATTCCAACATGATTTCACAGCCATTCTTTGTTAATTGTTTTGGAAGATTCAAAGGTTTGAAGTCCCTCTTTGAAAAATGATTCTATCTAGAAATGCTGTTTTCCATATACTGGTTCTACTCCAGCCTTAGTCCTTGGTACTACAATTTTGTTCTTTAAAGGATTGTCCAATATGATATGCGCTCAGTAAACCTCTCCTTTGCAATATAGAAATTACTGTGTTGACTAACTGTCTGATCAAGATTGCCAAAAAAATCCCCTCGCTTACCAATATATATCAATCCCTATAACCACCTTGTAGATTGACCTGCTGAAAAAAATTCTTATGCAAACAGACTGCCATCTGTTGTGTAGTTATTCTTCAGTAATAGAACATAAACTGGAGATATGTCAAAGTAATTTAGTAAGTCAACAAATGTAAAGTGAGACTTGGTAAATATAGTCTGTTACACTGAGTTTTATTAATCATTGTCATCTGCAAGAATATAACAGATATACCAGTCTTTTCAAAGTCTAGCTTGCTTTGTTTCGTCTATCAAATGCTGATGTCAGAGCTAGTTATGAGGAACATGTTGTGAATTATAATAATAATTAATTTTAAAATACGGATTTAAAGAATTTTTTGGTTGATACAAAGTCCATTAAAAGTTCTGAGAATATCTAAGCAATTTATAACAATGTCAGTAAGTCCTAAACTTCTTCATTTAATGAGCTCAGAGTGTGCATTCACATTTATACTGGTGGTTGTGCTACCTGTTCAGGAAAGTATATGTGGAGTTATCACTCACTTCAGAAGTGGAGTTAAAGGTACCCAAATAAAACAGGTACCTCCTAGAAGCAGGTGCTATTTTTGAAGTAGAGTATTACAGTAAACTCTACAGAAGAATGAAAAGAATTGTTAGTTGGATTCTTGTTCTATAAGTGTAGTTCTCAAAATGGTGTTTAGATATCCTGATAATTAATGAAGAGGTTTCAAATGAAGCATTTCCCAGTATCCTATCTTTTTGCTAATTTCCACTTTTTTCATTAAGAAAAGATAAATTGTATCCAATTATTGAAAATTATGTAGGTCATTATCATGAATGAAACTGCAATTAAACTCAGTTTTCACAAAGAAAGAAGAGGTTATCTTGTCATAGCGTAGGTGTTAGTGTGTCTTGCTCGGCTGGTACTCCTGCCTTCAGGCCAAGATTGTATTAGGGTCAAGTCCTACGTCAGAACCAATTGCTGTATTTGACTAGGACTGTGCTAAGAGACTTTAGAGAAGTGACCTCAAGAACTGGAGTCTGAATCATAGTAGTGGCAGTCCAAGTGTATGTTCACTGTCTAATAGCAGTTTTTATATAAACAGTTGGCAAAGGATAATCCTTTTATCCTCAGCAGAGATTACCCTTTCCCATGGAGAACAAACACAACCCCTGGCAGCTGGCGATGCATCACTGGGGAGTGGACATGGGGTGATCTGTTCCCCTACACCAGCAGCTCCCCAAAATGCTGTGGGATCCAGAGCCAGCCTCTCTTGTCTGAGGCTGTGCACTAAGACACAGGTTTTATCATTCCCAAAGGACTGATAATTTCATTGCAAATGAGAGGTGACAGAGTGGTGAGAGAGCCCTGCTTGATTCTACCCACCCTGCTGCTGGGAGTCATTGTTGATATCTCTATCTCCTTGTGCCAGTGGCCTGCCAGAGTGGTGGGCAGCAGGGTGGGAAGCTTCTGGGCTTGAAAGGGAAGGGAACCCTGCAGTGATTCGTGAGAGCAGGGAGATAACATCCCTGAGGAGCAAAACTCAGAGAAAAGGACATGGATGGACAGTGACCCCAAAGAACAAGCTGAGCTGAGCAAGATTCTCCTGTACTTGCCAGGTCTTTAATTTGACTCCAAATAATCTTTTTTCTATTAAAACAAACAAAACCAAACCAACAAACAAAAAACCAGAAGCCCCAAGCAGGACAAAACCTCAGTGTGACCACAATGATACGGGCATAAAAGCAGTTGCGGGAAAACAGGCCTGATACACCAGAAAGACGAGGAGCTGAATTGTGACCAGTGACACTCAGCTTGCACGGTCACACGTTGCGCTCACTGGCACAGCTTTCAGCTCATATTGGAGCCATGTTCACCCCACAGCTCCCCAGCTCCAGGCAGGTTGGTGTTTCTGGGTGCTTCACAGAACAGCTGAATTTCATTGAGAGAATTAAGGGGGACTATGGGGACAACATTATTTAACTGCTTACATTACTCAAAATGCTGTACCTGAGGAAATGTAAAGAATGTAAACTTATTCTATTTTCTAGCTAAATTAAATAAACTAATCTAACCCTCTAACTTATGTTAAACTACATTACAGTTCTCACATTAGTTTCACCTTAGATTTCACTGCAGTTATTATAGGCTTGGCTGCAATCACTGGCAATTATAGCTTCCCATCCTTTTCCAGAAAATATATAATGTGAAGTGTTTTGCACTTTACCCTTTTTTCTATTTATTGTTCACATCCAGTTGGATGTACTGATAAGCGTTAACATGCAAATAATTATCATCAAGATTTGATATCCGTAGAGAACAAATGCTAATACAGTTAATACATCAAATATGAAAGAGGCTTTTTAATTCAAAAAAGAAAAAAAGAATAAAAATATTAGCTTTTATATAAAAAGCATTTGCAATGATTATAAATTCTATTGAGCTTGCAGAAATCTTGAGCTTTGAGTTTGCAATATCTCTCATTAATGTTTAGCCTCAAGAAAGAGTTTATAATAAAGGGACTTATGCAGACAACAGATAAATAGAAATGATACAGCCAAGAGGGTTGAAGAGCCCTGGGTATGTTTGTTGTCATTCTACCATGCTGATTTCCATCAGAGGTGCTGAATATGCTAAGAGTTGTATAGAAGATGAAGTGAAATGCAATATGCATTGATAACAGCTAAGGCTAGAATGCCAGGAAATTATTTTCTTTTGATTTTCCTTTACGTTTCTTTTTCTTGTTATTACTTCCTGTGGGATAGAAGAGGTTAGCCCTGATCCTGCAGAGTCAGCTGGTTGGCCTAAACCTGCAGGTCTCAGTGGAATGGTAATTGGGAGAAATCTAATGTGCTGTAAAACGGAGGTCAGTGTAGGTAATCTTGTGTCCCCTGCTGGTTTTAAAAACTGTGAGTATCTCCAGCAGATTGGAAGGAAATTTTATCAGTGTAGGCACCGTGCGCCTCATGGCTTCACAGCTTCTTTGCATTGGTGTCTGGGACCCTCTGTGTGTGACTGGGACTTTAACGTGGAAGAGGGATAAAAGCAAATCGTCTTTGTTTCTAGCAGGCAGGCTGAGTTGAGTGGTTTGCTCTAAGGTGGTAAAGCCAAAAAAACCCAAAACAAAAGGACTCCCCCACTTTCTGTAAGCAGAGGAATAATTTATACTGGGTGGCAGACACTATACGAAGTAGGAGGCTGAGAAGGGAGGAGGCTCAAGACACAGTGAAGAGGGGCACAGGGTTGAGGTTAGGTAGGAAATGCTGGTGTGCCCTTGTCAACAAGTTGGGTTGGATGTGGCATGAGCTTAGCAGGGAACAGAGGAGATGGAGCTGTGATATATGGGCAAGGTGCACTGCCATTTAAAGACAAATCAAGTAGGCAGGACTGGGACGATGGGACTTGGAAATGCTGTGTGCATCCAAGTTGAGCTGAATATTTGTCCCTAAATAAAATCTGCTAAAAGCAGTCCTCAAATGAAAAATGAAAATGCACCAAAAGTAAGAGCAGTATCAGCACTTTGTTTTCACAGTGTTTGCAATAAATGCTTTCAGTGTTCTGAGGCTGAATTTGGGGGGGGGTGGGGTTTCTAAATAGATTTTTTGTATAGCCCAGTCAATAAATGCTAGTAATTTTAATCTCTTTCCTTAAGCACCATTATATTTTATGAATTTTTCATCAAAATTAATCACTGAAATATTTAAGTCTTAATTAATTAATTACACCAGAAATTTACAGCCAATGCAGTGTGATGTCTGTTAGAAAAATGACTTAATGGGCTCTCAGTCCTGCCATTGTTCTGGCTTGTCAATGAATTACTTAAGTGTCATTTGTTAAACGAGTTAGGTCAATAAAGTCCTTTAGTTGTTTTTCAGAGAGTGAGCATTATTTCCAGATAATGTATATCTAATTCTCTTCTCACTTTAGTCTATCTGCATTGGCTAGTGTGGGTTATTATTAATTAGCCCTTCATAGCAGATTAGGCAGGAAAGATCATGATGGAGTAATAAGTAAAGGTTCACAGAGACAAAATTCTCTAATTAGGAAGTATGGCTTAGTGGTGAGCAGTGTCTTCAAATGGATTGCCATCTGTTAAATTAAAGCGGATTTCCTTCATTTGCTTATATAATGTTTCTAAAGAAAGTGGCTCTTTTTATTTATGGAAATTATATATTCCCTTTCATTATTTTCTCTTAACTGATTCTGCGTTCCTGTAATTAGTAAGCAATGAAAACATACAGTGCAGGAGAAGAGCCATGGTAATGGACAACATGACCCCGTAGTAATTGCCATATGAACTGTGGGACATCATTCTGCTTTAAGATGTTCCTTTTGATGTGTTTAGATTACATGAATGTAAATTCAAATTCCTGTTTCCAGGGAAATAAGCTGCTTCGGCTTGTGTGCTTTTTTCATACTGCTTACAGCAAACTCTGGAGTAAGCCTAGGTATGAAGTCTTTGCCTTTTAGCCTTTTACGCTAAAAGACAAAGATTTTTGCTCTCCCATCCTTTCAAAACTTACTGATGTGGTTTGTAAATGAATGAAGAATTAGTCCTGTGTTATATAAGCACAGTGTATTGGGGGCCAAGATAGGCAAACAAGTTCTTGTTAGAGAAACTGATCTTTGTGAAAACTTCCCTGATACTCAAGGACATCCTAGAAATCTTGGAGTTTTCTTGACACACTTGGAGTCTATAGTTTTTCAGGTTGATTCCTTTGCACAGGAATTTTAATGAAAGAAAACATCTAGAAAAAAACTGCCTTGAGCTGAAACTCTGTATTTTCTATCTCCCTCTGATTCTTCCTTCAGAAAAAGCTATTTGGTCCTGCACTAAATGGCTGTGGAGGGAAGACAATTAACACTAAGAGCATTTGATAGAGTGCAATAATAGCTGTATAGACATGCCTGCCCTTTGTTCCCAGGGAAAGAAA
This sequence comes from Phalacrocorax aristotelis, assembly GCF_949628215.1. NCBI lineage: Eukaryota > Metazoa > Chordata > Aves > Suliformes > Phalacrocoracidae > Phalacrocorax > Phalacrocorax aristotelis. The sequence continues at coordinate 10,399,447 of NC_134281.1, forward strand.
ACGCTGATGTTATTGTTAGTGTCTGCAGTAATGAACTCAAAAGTTTGTATCTAGAGTTTGGTAGATCCTGTTTGAAGAATAACATCTGTGGTGGCACTAGACATGTTACGAATTACAGTTAAGTCAAAGATTATATCTTCAAGTTCTGCACCTATTGATTGCCATGTGGAGATACAAAGAAATCTCTTTTCCTCCCCTGGATAATATAGATAATTAGATGTACTGTTAAGAGATATTCAGCTTCTGCTGCAGCATCTGGCAGCTGCCAGTCCCACAGCAAGAGATTGGCCCTGATGGATTACTTGGCCGGCTTGGGCGGGCGGTGGTACTTCTGGCACAGAGGGTGTCACAAGGTGATGCTTTTCAGGGAGCTTTTGTTAAGATGGGGTGAGAGCTGGATGCCTTTCAGAAAGGAGGGAAAAATGAAATTAGTTAAGGCTTACCTTGTGCTAAAAATTCCCCAAAGCCTCTTCCACTGCATATTCTAGGGTTTCATGTGGGCTTTCCAGTACAACCCAGATATGGTAATCCATGCATTATGTATTGAGAAATGGATCAATTAAAAACACAGAAACAGAATTAATCAGATGTTCATTTTATTTATGAACATATGCTCCGTGTTATATTTCCACCGGGATATCTAATGAAACTAAGTCAGAAAAAGAGCAGTTCCTAACATGCTCCTTATATATTCTCCCCTTTCTGTTTTTTAGTTAGAAACAAAGTTGTTTCTGTTTTTTTTTAATTTTCTTTATAATGTGGTACTAGATAAAGTTGTAACAGGCAAGGTGGAATATGGACAGAGGAGTACTACACAGGACTGCAGAGCTCGCAAACATTTCCTTCAGTGAAAAGTTTGAAAGTACCATAAGGAAAAGACTCAGAGAGTTTCATTTAAAATCTCAATATACAGTCTGTGAAGATACCCCCAAGAGTATAAAGGAATCACTGAGGGGAACAAGTGCTAGATTGCAATATAGAAATATTCCACTTTTAAGTCATTTCACTACAACAGGGTCTTTAAATTGGAATAGTGAAGTTGGGCCTTTTTCAAACTATGGACAATGCATTAATTGCAGCTTTTTTTTTTTTCTTTCTTTCTTTCTTTCTTTGTGTGTTGAGATTTGATGGGGGGGAAACGGAGAGGCCTGATATGGAAGAGTGGAAACATATGAAAAGGCAAATAAAAGGCCTTTCTACTGCTAGTAGAAGGAATGTGTAAAAATATGAGTAGAGTCAATATCTTCTCTAAAACTTTTTTCTCAATTCCAAACACCCTTTGCCTTTGAAATAAGCAAGTGGACCATTGAGAGAGAAATATACTGTAATTTTCTTCTAATCGCCCCAAACTCTTCCTGAAAATGCAACAGAAGCAACTCAGCAATTTCAGTGCCAGATGGATGAAAAAAAATTCGCATATTAAGCTTTCTTTGTTAATTAAAAACTGAATACCAAGGCTTAGGTTTACAAATGTCTCCAAACAGGTTTGTGTCTTGGGACAGGGTGCTGTTAATGCATTAAATATTGGCCTTGGATATTGTTTTGTTTGAATGTAACAGGGTGGTAATCACTGATGTTATACAAGAGTGAAAAAAAGTACAACAGGAGAAGGTAAAACAGCATTTCAGCACGTATCACAGGGAGCACTCCTGGAGGGGTAGGCATCCAGACAAGATGGTCTAAGAATTTTGTTCTAGGTCTAATGCTTGAGCTTGCAATTTGAAGTCTATTGCGTTTATGTCAATTTAATGATGCTTAAGCTTAACACCCCAAGCAAGAGATACACTGAAAGTGCTTGCACATACTCACAGCAAAATTCAATTAGGTTACTGTCTACAGTCCGCAGCCCAACACATACTGCAAGGCAAAATCTCTGTTGGATTTGCATGTGCTCATCTCTGTAAAAATGATTTAGATGAGGCATGGTATAGGCTGCAGTGCTTAACTGATGCTCCTCATCTTTCTCCTGTAGGGCCAAAAGTGTTCAGGGTGGAGGAAGTCAGAGCTGCCTGTTTGCTATATCTCAGACAGAAAGGGGAAGATGTTTGATCAAAAGGAGGCCTGTTATCATGACACATTGCTTGTTCTGTTTGTCTTATATCTTAAAAATCACTTAATGCCTTTTCATTTAAGGCATTCAGGTTTTTTCCATGCAACTACATACAGTTTCATCTGCTGAGATTTGGCTGATGTTCAATCTCCTGCACAATGTAGTAGTGAGAGAGCTTGGTTGACAGGAGAGTATCAAGCTTCACGCCACTAAATTTAGTGATAAATGTTAAAATGATATCTGATAAGTATGGCATCAGGTGGTACCAGTTCGGTGCTACTTTTTTTTTTTTTCTTTTACACAACAGCTGAGTGTAAAGAGATGAGTGGTTTTGCTTTATGTTGTGGCTGTCCCCAGGTGATGGCTCTGTTACCACCCAGCAGGTGTAACAGAGAACTGGCTGGAACAGATTGCCTGGTGCCACACTCCTCAACTGGTAGAGAGCAGTGGATTACTGTATTTTTAGAATAAACGAGGATAAAAGCTACACTGTACCTTTAGAGGGCAAAGTGTGGGGTTAAATTCTGCTGTTAAAGGAAACGCATGGTATTTCCCACTAAGTTATACTGGATAACAAGAATGAGGAATGAACATCCATCATATGTAAAAAGAAGTAATGCAGAGTTATCCTCTGTGCATGGAATAAATGCATTCCATAATACAAATTCAGTGGATGAAGACTGATGATATTTCATCTTCTGCCTATCAGAGATTTCTATATGCCTAGCTTATGTAATTTTGCCTGCCTGAAAATGTTGGCAGGAATTAATTTTTTACTAAAAACCATAAGTACATCCGTTTGCTTTACTTAAAAAGCAAAACAAAATTATTACCAGGCATTGCCTCTGTCATAGCAGAAGTCTTAAAATCCTGCTTGCAATTAAACAAATGCTGTCTTATCTTAAAATAAAGTATTTGACAGCAGAAGAGAATGCAATAGGGAAGTGCAATCAGTGATGGAGGTAGATCTCTCTTGAAAGGAAAAACTTGAATGTTTTGTGAAATCAAGAAGAGACAGTGAGATAATACAGGGATGCAGAGACATAGGATGGCCAAAATAACAAGCTAAGGGAAGATCTTTACAGGGCTTTGGGGATAGGTGTAAGTAGAGGAGGTTAAATTTGCCGTGGTCTCAGACAGTGCCTCGACCCAACAAGACAAGCAGCAGTCATGGTCTCGTGCAGAAATGTATTTACCTGTGTGTCCTCTGTGAGACTGAGTAACAGCTTGTATGCATGTGTAGATTTACTAGGGAAAGGAAAGCAGCCACAGTTCCAACAGAGCTGTGAAGAAGAAATGACAGGGAAAATGAAAGTTTTTCTAAAGATGTACTAAGAGAAAGATCGAAAAGTAGAAAATGACCCAAGAGAAGGCTGAGAAGCAAAAGAAGGGCAAGATTTCAAGGAGAGCCACAGAGACTGGGACAGAGATTTTATTAGGAAAAGATGACTAGAAATACAAGGCTCATGCTTCCTTGTCCAACAACTTTTCACATTATCATATTTATGTAACAATAAACTGTGTTTATGGCCAGAAGGGCTGGTTAGTTATCCTGTTGCTTTGTAGGTTTGCTGAGATCGGATTTTTGCAGATAGCTAAACAGGAATGCGTCCCTGAACGTTGCATTTCTCCCATAGTGTCTTAAAGGCTTTTTGTAGAGAAACTGTCATGATGCATGTCAGAAAATCAACTACACCAGAATGTTTTTAGCTTTACATAAGAAAATATTCTTTTTGTTTTTGCTAAACATAAGCCTGTTAGTAAAAGAAGGAGCAAAAAAGAGCATGAATTATTTAAAAATAAAATCATAGCAAAAAACTTATTTGACAACAGAGGCAACTTAATTTGCTAACATACAGAAATAATCCTGTGTTTCACTCTGCTTCCTCTGGATATTGCCTTGCAAAGAGGTTTTTATATTTGATTTCTTTTTTTAACATTGCTCCCTTGTTATAATACCTTTCCTCTACAGATATTTTTATTTTCAGATTACCAATACTGAAATTTAAAATTCCAGTAAAATTAATGATATGCTGTAAGTTGTCTAACAAAGGCTATTCCTTGATATTTTTTCCAGAACACTGATACCTCCAAGGCAAATGTGGGAAGAGAGATTTGTCTGAATAGTCAATTCATTGTTTCATGTTGTCATTAGAAAGATCAGCAGTGAGTGTATCTGTGGTCCTAAGTGCTGCCTATTCACAGAGGACTTCACGTCAACTGATTTTTAATGATAGAGTAATCAATAACTTTTTCTGGTTTGGTTGATCTCACAGAGAGTTCACACTATTGAACAGATACCTACAATCCCTACAGGTTATTAATGCATGCCAAGATAAAGTGGTTTTTGACCTCAATAACAAGATCTGTCTGAAAGGCCTTTGTGGTTCGTCTGTGTTCTACTGGTTTTCTACCTTACGGATTTTTAAGTTAATGTCATCTACTTGTATCCATTTGAACCACTCATTTCGCATCTGCTTTATCCAAGTATCTGGTTTCTGGTGATTTGCTGACTTCACGGAAGTCTTTATACTTTATTTCCATTCTAAGGTAGTTTAAAAAATTAAAATGCTAAAAAATTTTCCAGTTTCCTTTGTTCAGGTAAAAAATGCCAGGCTACCTTTCCTGTGTTGTGAAGCTGCCTTATCAGTGCTGTGGGAATGAGGTGAAGCCTTCACTCCAAAATTCTCTAGACATTTGTCCATAGATTCATATATAAGTTTAATGTTGTGTATTTTTTATGTTGCCGTCGTGCAAAAGTAAAGAAAATTAAATAACATCAGAAAACTGAAGCTCACGTGAAAATGGTGGGCGTTATTCTACATGTATAAAGACTATCTAAGTTGGGTAGTTCTGTCATGTTTATGGATTGTACCCTCTGATCCTGGGGCAGAGCATTCTTTCTCTGCCGTTTACAGCTGGTGGAACCCTTGGGAACTTGCGTTCTTAGAAGTAGCAAGGCTGAATTTATCATAGTAGCTTCAGAAGGTCACTCTTAACAGAAACTTGCTGTTGTCTCTTGCTGCTTCTTCATCCCATGCACAGCGTGCCCGACAAGTGACAAAAGACAGAAACTGAGAAAAGATCACTAAGAAATAACATAGGAGCAGTGTGGTAATATGTGCAGCCAGGTTGGCTCACATCAGTGATTTTTTGGTTTGTTCTTAGTCTAGCAATAATAGCCAATAATGGCCAAGCTTATGTGCATAAGGATGAAGCCCTGTTGTAGGTAATAATACAATAATCAGGCCTCTGGATACATTCCTTACTGCTCTTTGATGTTGTTTTAATCTCTAGAGGGTAAGAAAGTTATCACTGTAGCTCTTTCCAAACAGTTTTTTGGTTGGGGTTGTGGGGCTTGGGTTTGTTCAGTTGTTTTTTTGGTTTTTTAGGTTTTGGTTATGTGGGGTTTTTTTGTGTGGTTTGGTGGTTGTTTTTTTTTTAATATTTATATATTTACTATTACAGCTCTTAATACTAAGGTTATAGACAACCTTCAAGTTGGGATTTTGAAGAAGATTGAGATATTTAGGTGCACAAATCTCATTGGAGGTATCATTGAAAATCCCAGCACTAACAGATAAGCAATAGCAGGGTCAGAGTTGCACCAGGACAGCCAAACAGATCTATATGTTTTGATTTGGTTGGTTGGCTTGGGGTTTGCTTGGGCTTTTTTTTTCTGTTTAACATCTGAATTTTCCACACACACTTGCACTGTGGACAGGGTGCGATCAGCTAGTGTAGCACATGTTAATACACTGTTAGTAGCATGTCTGAATCTGTTTCTTCTCTATCCCATGCATAACATTGTGAGGTCCCATTACCTGATTCATCTGCCTTCTCACAGACCAGATTTTTTTTCTGATGTTGGTAATATTTTAGGTTAGGGACAGCCAACAGAGTTCTAGTTGCTGAGCTGGTGGCAAACAACTATGGGGCAGAATTACTGCATTTGTTTTATCCTCCAGTCACTTACAAGGAGGCGTCAAACAGCCTGGCATCTGGCAAGCATTGCGCTGTCTGCTGCATCCTTGCGAGACAGGAAGGAATAAGTGATGCTCAAGTGAACATTATGTTGCAGTGATGTAGTTGTGCTGTAAACTTCTTCAGCTCTCCTGTGTTTTAATTATCCCGCAGAGCTCCCCAGTGAGGCAGGTAAAACAATATATAAAAGTTATTCCACCTGTCATAAAACAGAGCCACAACTTTGGAAAAATACAGTGTTATCATTTAAAAGCAGCATGTGAAAGTGTGGTAAGGAAAAAATCTGATGGCTAGTTAAAAGGCAGGGGAGTGGGGTGTAAATATGGGGGGACATTGTTACTTCAGTTGCAATTTGCCCAGGACATTGGTGCCAACCTGTCTGCTTGTACAGAACATAGGCCCAAGATCTAATCTGAGATGACCAGAAGTCAGCAGTTCAGTCTTATACAGTGTTGGTGAGGGTTTCCTCAGTCTCTTTACCTTTTTAGCTGTAACTGTTAAGTTTTACATCATTCACCTATTAGATGTTACTGTGCATATAAATCTCTGGGTGGAGAGTTGGGTAATAAATGCGTCTGGTTCTGTAGAAAGCTGGATGTGACAGATGTTTCGCCTCCAGTCACACTGCGATCCAATGGCCTCTCCCACTCATTTTCAGGTTTTTTTTTATCCCTTGTAGCTTATCAGTGCCATATGTAAGCTCTGGGGATGTGTAGCAACCTTTCACCTCTCCTGCCATCTTTTTTAGGGTGAATTAACATTGTTCTGCATGAACAGATGAACCTAATGAGCCTCAGTCCTTCAGGAGTGGTGAAGGTGATTGAGCTGTTCTCCATGCTATGTTCTTTAATCACGGCAGACTTCCATAAGCAGTAATTCCATAAGCAGTAATTGCTCCTTATGCCACTGGGACAGGCATGAATAAATAAATGTATTTTTGGCCCTGCCAAACTTGCAGCATTGTAACTCTGTGAGGGATCCCAAGAAATCTGATGTGCATCATGTAATGTGTATGAAAGCCGGAGGAACTGGGCATCTCACAGGGCAAACCTGTGCTGCTGGTCTGCAACTATAGCAGCCTATACTCCATGCAGCCCCTAAAACCTAGTAGCTTCTTCTCGAGGTTTCAGTGCAAAAGCATTTGAGGTGTGATGGATTGTATGACTGCTGTATTAGATCATTCAGGGCAGTGTCTATGAAAGGGTGACTGTAGTCCAAGTGCTCTGTACTCCAGGGGCCAGGCTGGGCAGTTTGGCTCTTTGCAGCAATCCCATTGACCAGATTTCTATTCTTGGACTTGACAGTGGCTTGCTACTTGTCCTCAATAAGTCAGTGGTTAGCTGTGTGACTGTGGGCAAGCCATTTCACCTTGTAATTTCCTCTCCCACCCTTTGTCTGTCTTGTCTGTTTAGGCTGTAAATAAAATGTTTCTTCAGGACAGCGACTTGTCTCTTAGGATGTATTTGTTCAGCAAGTACAAATAAGATCAAGGCCCCATGGCTGGGGTTTCTATGTGCTCCCACAACATGAATAATAAATAATAGCAGAGATAAATTGATTGTGTTACTACCATTTATGTGCGGAGGTATTATTGAATGAGACAACAAAGGAATACAGTGGGAATGTTCCTGAGCATTGCAGTAGAAAATGATGGTTTCAGAATAACTTTTTTTTGAAGTTACGGAGCAGGTGTCTGTATGCAATTGATGCAAAGATTACTCTTCACATTGCATTTGTGTGGTAACAGCAGTGCATTTAATCTCATATACGGAAATTCTGTTGTTACTATTTTAGCAAGAGTGGAAGAAAAAAAAGCTACTCTTCTTGAGATAAACACAAGAGGACTCCTCACCGTGCAGCAGGGTTTGACAGTAGTCGAGATTTAAACCTCTGAGCATTGTAAGTGCTATCTGCTTCCACAGAAAGACTGCCTCATTTCCCTCTGGGACATCTGATCCCAGCCACATACTCTAAAACTATGCATGGCTGATGTTAATGTTGCTATGTATAGGCTTTGAAGTGATTGAACTCCCACCAGAACTTAGATTTTAATCATCACTTTGATCTATGGCTGTGCTACAGAACCAGCTACAAATATGTCTTGAATCTGTAAACCTAAAACTGTGCAGGACTACTGCATGTCACCTATTTCAGAAACAGTGCAAATGATGGTATTTTTGAATCAAAGTCAAACCTGAGGGGAAATGTACGGAAAGTTACTAAAGACTCTTAAATAATCTCTAATCTATTTGTTCTGTATTATTTCTTAAGCTAGAAATAAGAAAACTCTAAAGACATTGTCAACTTTCTATGTGTTTACTTCCAAATTAAGAGAGAAAAATTGAATTCCTCATAGGACAGCTGTCAAAGCATTGATATTGTTGTATATATATATTTTTTATAAAATAAGTGTTTTTTTCTCAAATGTTTGTTGTCAGCCTGTGTCCACTTGGCTGACTTCTGCAATCAAACTTCAGCAGTAACTGCACAAGCTGACTCAGTTCAGTACTGGTTATTTCCTTAAAAGCTGCCATAGAGTTCATTTTTTGTCTCCACAGAAATAACTGCCAAAGACCCATTTGATGACTTCAGGGAAGTCAGTATTTTACTATTTTCCTCCTCCACTATGGCTGATGAGCCAAGTGAAAATTTCATATCTGATCAACCCCAGAAGTAGAGTGAGGGATTATGTGCTCAAGGTATTGCTATCTACACAAACAAAGCCCAGACAAATACATATTTTTGCAAAACTTTTCTTAGTTATAGTAAGCATAGGGATTACTTAGAACTACAGCAGAAAGTAATACTTAAACCAGACTTTTCAAATTAATTCTTTCCTTGGAAAATTCAATTATTTGTTGTTACTGAGCATATTTGTGTTGCAAACAAAAGAATCATTATTGCATGAAGTAACTTTCATGTTATAATTGAAACAAAGAACATGGAACATGGAAAGACATGAAGGGCATGCTCAGCAATGTGCTAATGTTATCTGTGTTTTGGAGGTTCCTTGGGGCGTAGACTAGAGACCAATCTGGATGGTAGGCAAGCATGCGGCTTACCATTTTAAAGAGGTTTATTTCTTCCTTCACAAAGTTCGTAGTCAAAAGCCATCAAATTAATAGAGATGGTAAATTTTAACTCTTCTGTAAACATTTTGATGCATCAGTCGGGTGAAACAAAGAAATTAGGGAGGAGAACAGAAATAGGAGACTGAATACACTTGTGTCTGCCTGACACACCTGACTCATACTTCAGAGAAGCTGACTGAGGTCAGTAGCACAGTCCCAAATGGCTGTAAATGAGACACTGGTTCACCACTTCTTTTCAAGATAGGAACTCTGATGTGGTATCTGTGTGTCCTTGTGCCGATTTCTTTGAATCAAGTTGGTTTTTTTGGGTAGAGAAATAAGATTGTTGGGCAGTCAGACTATCCATGGTGTGAGCATAGACCAGTACTGTAAGTCATTTTTGTTTGAGAAAGGAACAACTGGCCTCAGTGCACTCTGAAGAAGACCAGAGTAAATTCTGACTTATTCTATTGCTTTAATGGATTTATTCTGGATTTTACTGCTTTACCCAAGAGGCATGACCAAATTTTGTGCCAGTCACTTAGGACTTCAGTTGAAACACTGGCCACAGCAAAAAGGATAGAATGTCTATTTCAACTGGCATCACATAAGTGTCCCTATTTTATAATACATATTACAGTTCTTTTGTCATAATCTTAATAGATTTGGCATTCCTTTAGTTACAGTTTTTATGTTTTATTTTGCCAAATCCCAGTTTAAGGTTAGCCATATAATCCTTGTTGCCCAAGGGAAGACAATTTTGAGCATATTTGCTCATCTGATTTTGAAGGAATGTAGCATTGCTGTTCTTTAGATGAGTCTCTTTACTCCAAAAAAGGCAGAAACAGGAATAAGATATCGTGATATGACAGAATATTTAACTTTGGGAGATGCTTCCTCTCAGCTGTGACATTATCTGTCACTATATGCCTTACAGTGTTCATTTCTTTGCTGAATATATTAATCATTGATTTTTTCAGTCTTCATCACTAAGTGACATTAAAATGAATGTTTCACTCTCCATTATAATACTAGAAAAAGTAATAAGTGGAAACCTGATCATTATTAAAATTTCTGTTAGCATCTTTAAATACAACTTGCTTTATTATTAAATAAATTATTAATATTATTACATTAATATTGCAGCAGCATTTGAAATCACAGTATGTGCTGTACAGACACAGCCTCAGTTCTTTGAATGTTCCACTTCTGTATCAGGAAGCACTTTGAAGAAATGTGTAACTATACTTAGTGTTTGAAATGAGCTTAAACAGACAAAGGAGGCATCGTTATCTTGCTTTATGGAGGGACACTGGGAGAAAAGTGACATGCTGAAATTTAAAGATGGAGTCTAGGCAAAACTTGAAATAAATTGATACCCCAAATTCCTGGTCAGTGCTATACACTGCACATCCTGTCACCTTTTCCAGATTCACTGCCTCTTTCACTTTGAAACACCAACTAGAGAAGACCAAAATAAGTCGCTAAGATCTGTCATGTGGACTTCTGAAGTACTGACTTCTCTTGAAGTGTCTTCTGGTGACTGTGAGAGCCTACTAACTGAGGACATTGGATAACCGTAGGAGTGGAAATAGCTGTTGATACCTATCCCTCCTCATCACATCAAAAGACTCTTGTTGCCCTCAGTTAGACTGTGATGCATCTGTGCCATTGCAGCCAGAGAGTGGGGTTTCCTGGGGAGGTGGTGCAGCTCCAAGCTGTGCTCACTTATCATGTCTAGAAATTGGAGTTCTACAGCAGGCAGCACCGCCAAGTGTGGCATTTTGGTTGTGCTGCTGCTCCTATTGCAAACACAGCAGGGAAATGATCTTGGCTGTTGTTAGTACTCACATCATTTTGCTCTTTTCCACAGACCCATAGAGAAGACCATAGGGCTTATCTCTGGAAGGTGAAAGGTTCACCCTTCTCATTAGAGAGTAAAAAAGAAAGAGAGTACAACTTTGGCTACTCTGGTTCAAATGTTTTTCAAAAGAACATTATACCTAACAGGAAACTGTCAGTAGAAATAAGAATTCAGAGGGCCTTTATCTTCCAGAATTTAATTTTATTGTATTTGTGGACTTGCAGGTAGATTCTGGCTGCTGAGGATTGAAAGGCATTGCCCTAATCTTCAGATAGTGAGCTCAAGGAACCTTTAAAAAAAAAAATAACCACACATGCACAAAAAGCAAGATAGTTTAAAGGTTAGGATTTTTTCTCCATTTCAAGGTTTATTTGTATCTTTGCCCTAGCATGACTGTGTTCTCCAGCTGACAGTGTTTACTCCCCAAATATTCTGCTCCTGTGAAAGTCATCTGGCCTCCTCAAGTTGAGCTGGCCTTTTACAGATTTAGATCTGATGGACTTGATAAACGAACCCTGTTGAATATGAAAGAAAGAAGAGAGGCTTCTTAAAAAACCCAAACCAAACCAAAAAACCCCAAACTCAAAACAGACTTCTGTGTCCCAGTTGGTCCTTTACTGGACTCAGCATTACAGCTGACCCAGGCAGTGTGCACAAAATTGCAGGATCACTGGAGAAAATGTGGAAAACTGCAAATATGAAGAAGTGTCTTGGAAGGTTAAAAAAAAATCTAAATAGCTTTTTGCTCATTTGTACTGCAGTTTGGTAAATTTCTCTCCGCCTTTGCTCTCAAATATAAGTAGCCTCATTGGATAGCATGCTGGACGCTAAGAGGTTGCTACCAAGTGTTCAGATGTAAGCTGATCCTTTAAAGTAGGAATGCAGCTGTGCATGACAGACTGAATTTGTTCACTTGTCATAGAGGAGGTAGCAGTTGTGTTGCAATTTCCCATCCTATACTAATAATACCTGAACAACAGTTACTCACATTTGTATTCAGTCAAATACAATCAATAGACATCTGTTTGTACATGAATGACTGTAGACTGGTACCTGTTTACTGCTAATTAAGCTTCATTAGTGATTAGTTTGTCTTCAGAAGGGGAAAAAACCCTCCATAATTAAGGGCTAGCATATTATGTGGTCCCATATTTTCCCTTTTCAGAACTTGCATTCTAACAGGACCATTAGTCTGCAGTACATTTGTCTGTATTTAAATGTAACTACATTTCCTTGAAAAGACCATCTGTTCATAAAGACCATCTTTTTCATGCTCCCTGCAGTAAACTTTAGAGAGTGGTAGAATTAGCCAAGGACTGTATTTAAATGAAAATATATGTGGATTGAGACTAGGTAAAGCTGTTCTGTACACATTAGAATGGGTCTGTGCTGGAAAGATTGTAATTATCTTCCTCCTTTACTTTTACAGAATTTTTTATCTGCTCTGAATTCTGCCACCTTTGACTGAGTAATTTTGTTCTTTCTACCTACACCTGAATGGAATGTACCAAGTGGCAAATTACTTGAGCAGTGATTGTGCTGAAGCTGGTCTTACTTTGTAGAAAATGAAGCACTTACATTTTCATTTTACTTGGATTGATCATAAATAGTCACATTACAAACCTGTAGCGTAAAGGTCTGGATTCCACCCTACCACAGTAACACAGAGTGCTGCTTTATTCTACAAATTTTCCTATTGTAGAGTTAGGCACTATTCAGTTTTAGAGTGGCCTGGATGAACAGCAGGTTGGTCTCCTTCAGATAAACAATTCTGTTCAATTTAATCCCATGCATAAACTGAAAGAGTAACTAAATTGAATGTCAATGAGACAGAGCTCCACCACCATCAAGATACCTGTGAAAGAATATGAAATTCCCCCAAGTGAGGTGGGCAGTACAAAAAATGCACAGAAGTGCTGTAAATGTTGATAATGTTTTCAAATTACACAAAGCAGATTAAATATTCCTGCTACTTCAATGTAGATTATGCAAGTATGGCCTTTCATGACCTGCACAGACATAACTATGGCAATAGAGAGCAAACAAGATAACATTCTTACCCAGAATTCAGACAAGAGGATAAATGTTAATTCCACTGAAGAGTTAAGAGAAACATTTTTTTAATGTGTAATAGTTTATTTCTTATCAACTTATACCAACTAAAGCACGTATACTGGGCTTTCCTAGAAACCTGAGCAAAATACAGAATAATTGTAACCAGAAATAATGAACTGAGCAATGCTGAAGTACCTGGGACGTGATTAATTTTTTTCCCCAAAGCTGAAGGGAAGATTACAAAGGAAATTCTTGTCATTAGCTAATAGCTTCTTCTCAAGCAGTAAAACCGGTGTAACCAACAGTAAGAGAATCCTCTGGCCATTAGCTCTATTGAATTGTCTCACAGAAGTAAATTACTGTATATCAGACATAAAAACAAGTCACTGTTGTATGGAGTGCCTAAGTGATAGCTCCGTACTGTGGGAGTTATCAAACCTTCAATATCAATGTGACCTACTGTGTACTCTTATCAGAAGCATATGCATCTCTTCTATGACAAGATACCCCTGTATGTCAGAGAGACTGCCGAGCAATGTTATTGTCTGTGTTCTCCAAACACTATTCTCCAGAGGAGCTTCACGTAGTAGATGAGTTATGCATAGATGCAAAAAGAGTTTCCGTTGTATTAGGAATTATTTCTTCCAACAAAACACACAGTGTTAACCAAAAAAATACCTGGGACAACTTATTCACGAATAGTTTATATAATTGGATTTTAGGTGGATCATGTTTTTACAGGCCCTTTATATTGACTCCTGTCAGCATATTAATATGAATACAATTTTTCGTGCAAAACCAAAAGACGTTAATGTTACAGTGCCTGACCCAAAGCTCAGGTGTGATACACAGTGGTGTTCCGGAACATTTGAACCAGATCCACACTTGAATAATGTTGGCATATCAAAGTGCAGTTGATAGGAAAGTTTGCTAAGGGCAAAAAAGGCCACCACAGAAAGGGTATGCAATGATTTGCCTGATTTTTTTCCTTCACCGTTTGTGAAAGGTATTCTGACAAATAACTAACTGTAACAATCACAGAAGATAACATAAGGCCTTTGACTATCTGTTCTTTAAGGCGGTTGCAGGTGAGCTCTGCCTGAGGTACAGGCCGGGCGGATGCAAGGCAGCACTGGTCCGAAAGACCTGAGGCTCTGATAGCATCATGGTGAACCCAAGCTAATAAACCCAGCAAGCTTGGGCCATGTACCTTGTAAATGTTGTCATGGTGCTTGAATCCATGCTGGCCTGTGTCCCACCTTCTGGGTTTGTAAACAGTGAGCTCCTCTCTGTCTTCAAAAGACTATGGACATAGAACCATAGCTGGAAGATGAAGGGTTTTCCAGGGAGTAAGGCTCTGATTTGTCCTTTTATGGTTGTCAGGAGGTATTTTCCCCCTTTTGAACTGAGACTGTTTTCAAATGCTTCTTTTTCAGTAAGTGGGTTGATAAGCTATAGAGTATGGTGACTAAAGTGTGTGTTAATGGGGTTCTATGTTGCTACCTAGATTAGGCTAGAGAGAAAACCATCGTTAGTGCTCTGATTTCCTTCAAATACCCTCCACCTGTCCAGTAATATGGCAGGAATGCAGGGATCCTAACATTAAAGAAACAGTATTAGGGTCTTTAGATTTGTTCAGATTTTGTATTTATATTTTGAAGATACACAAACAAAGGCATGAAAATTAGAAGTTATTAGGGGTTTTTGTTTGTTTGTTTCTTTTTAAGAATGGCATAGTTGGATCAAAAGTGGAGAACATAGGGTCCTTAAGGAGTGCAGCTGGATCTACTGAACTTACAAAAGTCTGTATCTGAGTATGCCATTCAAACACTATGGAAAAGCCCATGAAATGCTGAAATGACTAAGTATATCTTATTGAAAATTCAATGAATTATGAAGTTGGTAGGCCCAGCTGTGTATGCTGTTGTTCAGTCTATGCCTGCAAGGAGTGTGTAAACAACTGAGTAGGAACATGTCCTTGAGCTTGCTTTCAATTGCTCGGCATTACTAAAAGCCACATCCTTTTTCTGACAGGAATTACAAAATCTAAGTTGGCATAATACAAACTATACAGCTTTTATTTCAGTTACCAAACTGTTGATTTGTTTCTCTTTGTGACACTCTTCTGCCCCCATTGTGCTGGTGATGATCTTGAGAGCATTTTCACTTGTGACTTTTGGATGCTGTTTGATGCCTGCTTGGTTCTTCAGACTCAGAGATAAGATTTGCTTAATGCTTCAGAAGTCCTCCGTCAAGTGGCTCTGCCTGCAGCTACAAAAGTGATTCATTCAAAGGTTGCTTCACATCTGGCTTATTACAATTCCCATTCAAAAGACCCCGTTTTTCTGTATCTTGCCCAAACGGGCTGCTCAAATTATACTGCTGATTTTCACGCTAATTATACAGTCCAATGTTATTCAGTTACTCGTTTTTAACTTGAGTCCATTTAACTCAAGTCTGATTGCAACAGTCTGCAGTTGGCTCTTAATACCCAGTAGGTAATGGAAACACCCTCATTCTGTGTTCTTATTTCTGGGCATCTCCAGGTATTGCTGTGTGATGGGTTGTTGCAGGTCTCTGCATCCTGGGTTCTTTTTTTCAGTTGTACATGAGGGTTGGACATGTCTAGAACTTTCTGTCACAAAACAGAAGCAAGAGCATGTCAGAGGTGTTGAAATGGACGCTTGCAACTGTTTGCTGTGGATGGAAGCTGTGGTGCTTGTGGGAGTTACTGTATACATTAATAATTTATGATAACTGTTAAGTAGATGGTGCTCAAAAATACAACAGCATTTCTCACAGAAAAGCATATGAAATCTTCATAGTTGGCACTGATATTAGGCTTCTAGGTTGTTTTTATACTCGTGGAAGGCAGGACCTGATGCAAAGGAAAGATAATTCTCTTCACCAGATGCCCAGGTCTTTCTTTTGTATAATTTTGTAAGCCAGTCACCAAAGACTACCTCCAGGAAAAAACTTTCTATCCTCCAATGCCCATGTGAATGTTTCCAAGACATTTAATTTCTGCAATGTGTGCCTGGTGGGGCTCCCGGGATGTCTCAGTAGTGATATTTATCCCTGTCTCTGAGCACCTGCTTAGGAATTTGATGGTAGTTCCCTGTTCTGCTGTCTGTACCCTGCAATGGTCTCCTGTGCTTTTTTGAAGAGTTCCACTCACCAATTTATTGCACTTGTTTATCAGCACTGTTTAACAGAGGTAAGAAACATAGAGATTGTTTTGTACAAATGTGCATCTGCAGCCACCTTCTGTACTCTTGGTGTGGTCATAGGACCCTCCACCCTATAGCAGCTTGGCACTTAGATGAGAAGTGCAATTACATGCCTCAGGTACATCCCCACAAGTTAATCTTACACTCTCTCTATATAAGCTGTCTATTGCCATTGTATAAATGGTCCCCCTTTGCACCTAAACAAATCCTGCCCACCTCTTTCGTTTTCTGCTTAATGGTAATGGTGTTGCTCAGAAAACATCACCTGTAATAGGAAAAGAAATCAATATGCTATCTATGCAATCATTATTAGGCTCAACTTCTTAAAGATAGCATGAAATTAACTGAAACAAATCTGAAAGCTAAGAGTTTGATGTTGGTGTCCTAAATCAAATTGAAATTGAGCGGGAATCGAGCACAGCATTAAAACTTATTTTATACAAGTTACATATTCAGTTAAATCTTATCTCAGTAGTTTAATCTTACTTGACAGCACCTCAAAATTTCTAATTTTACAAAAAAATCCGACTTTTTATTTAATGAATATAGCAATTAAATGTAATGCTATGTTATGATTCATGAGATCTTTTCATTAGAATTTACTGTGCTAGTATACTGGATGTAAACCATTCTTGCCAGAGATAGGTAAACTATTACTGATGTGCAAAAAGTTCTATGTTTAAGGAAAGTTAGAACTGTAAAATTAAACTCTGAAGACTTCGGAAAAGGCAGAATGAAGACTGCCTGTGTAGCTTTAATTTGGAACATGAAATGTGATAGTCTTAAAGACTTGATCACAAGCTGCTACTTCATTCTGTGCACAGGGTGGACAAGATCAAGTGTTTATTTTTATCTGCATTGTTCAGTGTGCAGTTCCAGTGCTTAGATGCCATCCAAACTCTGCCCTGAATACAAGGTTATTAATGTCCTCTGAGCTTTCATACAGAGGCTCTCAGCACAGTATCTGAAAGTCTCTGAAGCATTAGTATATATATTTTATATTTTAAGTAATGCTCATTCTCTTTGGGTGACAACTTAGCTTTAGAGCTTGATTTCTTTTGCATACTTAGCAACTTAAATGACATATTCAGCTCATGACTCTTAGAGACTACAGTTATACCTGTCATTGCTCAGGATTTCTGCAGACCAGGCCAGCGAGTTTCGTGTGGATGCCCAGAAGGTGACCGACTGTGAGATGTTCTGGCTGAGGTGACTTTCCTAGCAGTACAAGATTGTAGCAGAGAAAAGGACAGGCTCCATTCTGTAAAGTGATGTTTGATTACCTTATCCATGGGTTTATCCTTAACCTTTTTCTTGTAACAGTCTTATGCATAATTTACTGTGCTTTCTCAAATGTCTCTACCAGATAAAGCAAGGACCATATCGCCTCACATAAAGCCTCACTTAGCCTCAATCTGCTGCTAGAACTCTCTCCTGAGCTTTGCATGTTATCACTCCTTTCTTAAAACAATATTTGCACTGTTCTTGCTTTTCACTAAATATTTTAACCTACAATTAAGCATCTATACTGCATTGTTTATCATCATATAGACCAATAGAAGTTTAATTCTCCAAGGTAAAGCCGATGCAAAATCCAGTGAGTATCCTGGTAGGCAGAGGCTCCTAGGAATAGCCCCATTACAAAAACCCCACAGTCTGTACTACCGCTGTTGAACTGGATGCCAAATGACCTACATTGCTTTCTTGAAAACTTGCTCGTCCCTTGTGGGAGCACCTTGAGGACCTAATAGTCTGTAGGACTGTCCGCACCACTGTCCCCTCTCTAGAGGTGTTCCCTTCTCTGCAAGGTGTCTCAAAGCCTGTCGTGGCCCCTGGCAAGTTTCTTTTGTAGGCTGCTTTCAAGGGTTGATGGGCCTTGGACCCCTGTGAAAATGTTGTGTATCATGCTCTTTGGGAGAGCAGGATCCCTTTGGCTTGCTTTCCTGCCTAGGTGAGCTGCAGGGCTGTTATTGGTTAATTTGTTCTATTATGCATCTCAGGGGGAACTAAACTGGGGGCACAGTTTTTCTGTATTTCAAAGGGTAGGAGAGCTACAGCTAAAATTTCCTTATGCATTCTGTAATGACTGAGGAAGGGAAAACTCCAGCATTGTATTTGAGAAGCCTTGGGATTAAATTATGTCATTAAAGAACTCATTAGCCTGTCTTTCCAGTGTATGCACTTTGGGGAATAATCATCTTTCTTCTCCTGCTTTGCCTTTGAGTTGCTCATGTGTCATATCTCTCATGCCTAGGAACTGCAGCTTTATGGCACTTTGGATTGGATAAACCCCTTTAGCTTTGAAATGTTAAATCCCTCAATTAGTTTGAGTTGAAGACTAAAGGCCAAGCATTTCAAATGTGGGCACCTGAAGTCGACAGGAGCTGCAGGCATTCATCACCTCTGAAAATCAAACCAATCATTTAGGTAGCTAAATTTAGATGCTTTTGCCAGCCCACTTTAATCACTGAGTCCTCTAGTATTACTCTGGATCATATGGTCTTTCCCCAGCCCTTCGCATTTTTGTTGTTTTTTCCTTTTTTTTCAGGAAAAGGCTGGAATTTAGGTTTAGATGTTCATGTTATGATGTCCCCTCGACTCTCCCAACATTTGCTCCCTGACAGGCAGATCCCCCCCACTCCTTGTGCTAAAAGCACCTATTAGGTTCAGCAGTCTAAAGCAAAAACAGGCCCTAAAAATTGGTTAGAAAGGTCTACATTAACTTACCAAAGACAAATGCTAGTCTTCCATTGTCTGGGTGAACCTGTGGCTTCTTTTGCTGTCATTAGCCAATCACTCTCCAAGCTGTGCTCTCTGGCTATCACCAATGCATGTTCCCTGGTCAGGACGGTTAAAAAAAAAGAAAAAGTGCTTTTCAAAATCTGCCCCTTGAAATGTATTTGGGGACTACGAAGACTATTACCCTGCTCATAAGTTTTGACTTACTCCATACTTTTGAAGGAGAAAAGGGATCAAGTGAGAGTTGTGTGATTTGGACACCTGCTTTTAACAGCCTATACACATGGAAGGAATTGATTTCTTTAACTAATTTTCTGACTGTGTGAGGTAGCAGAACAAGTATGGACAAATGAGCAACAGTAACTTGTGCAGATTTAGGTGTTTACTGATAAAACTGTCCAAAGAAGTAAATCCATGAGCAAAGAGAGTTTTGAGAGATTT
The DNA here is from genome assembly GCF_949628215.1 of Phalacrocorax aristotelis. Taxonomy (NCBI): domain Eukaryota; kingdom Metazoa; phylum Chordata; class Aves; order Suliformes; family Phalacrocoracidae; genus Phalacrocorax; species Phalacrocorax aristotelis. Next base: position 10,418,881 of record NC_134281.1, read on the forward strand.
GTATTCATAAGATGAAAAGCTTCTGAAAAAATGTAACAACTCTGGGACTAAACTGCCTTTCCATTGCCGTGATCTTCTGCTTCTCATGATTGGGAATGCTGAAAGTCTATTCTGCTTCCCCAGGGTCCTGATACAAAATTCGTTGTCAGAACTGGAAAAGCAGAAAACTAGCAAAGACAAAACCCCAAACAAACAAAACTCTCAAACCCCCAAACAAGGAAAGGAGATCTCTTAATTATAGTTGCACTCTCAGCAGATGTTAACAAGTCTATTTAAACCTTTTAGACTGTTATCTGTTGCTGGCCTCCTGTCCTCATCTAACTTGGGGTTTCCCTGATCAGCTAATTCTGCTGTGATTAGCATTTCAGAAATTCACAGGTTTTGTCAAACACAGCTTCAGAAGTTGTTTTGGAATACTCCTTTGGGTGGTTGGTTTTTGTGAGCTGCAGATTACAAAGGATGATTTCCCAGGCTACTCCACTGTATTTATTCTGGCTTTGATTCAGCATGAGAAATTCTTCCTGACATTGGAATGCACCACATGGATGGACCTCACACAGTTGCATTGCTGCTGGTTGGATGGTCTCAGCCTTGCTCATTATCCTGCTGCAGTACCAACATCAGCCCACTCCCAGTGTCCTCCTTCCTTGGCAGAGGAGTACCTGTTTCTCTGGGTGAACAACCTCTCTAAAGAGGCAAAGAAGAGACTTCTCTCTCCTGTGTCTGCCCACCTCTTCTCTCTTGTGGAGAGGGCAGGGATCTGCTTCTGTGCTTGGAGAAGCAGGAAATGGAGAGTTTGCTTCCTCATAGAAATGTCTGGGGAGGGGGGAGAAATTTCTTTAAGTTATTTTCAGGTTGTTGAGAAAATTTGGGAAAAAGTCTCCCATTAAAATGCCTCATCAGCTGAGGATTTTGGTGTAAATTAATTCAGTTCAGTGTTTTTTCTTTGTGGAGAAAGAGGGTCCTTTTTTTCCAGGCCATGTTTTGTGCATTACTTCAACAAAGAACAGCCATATTCTTTCCCTGGACTTCTGAATATGGACTGCTTCCTTTCTCATGCCTAAGAACATGGAATATTTAATCCCTTTCTTCTTCTGCTTATGCTGTCCTTGTTCCGGTATAAAAATCTTTTATGTCCCCTATAGTATCATGCGGTGCTTCCCCATACACCTCCTGCTAAGAGTCATTGTTGCTTGTGGCAGTTCTCCTTGGAGAATATATTCTTATAACCTGATAAGAACTTATTTTCCCTGAGATATCAAGGTTCTTTTAATATATGTTGGTCTTTGCTCCTTCTCTCCAGCAGTACCAGGAGGGTGTTTCTCTGCTTGACTGAGTTTGGTACAATATAGAGGTAAATGTTATTAGCAGCTAAGTACCAAAGTAGGGGTCTGCATAGTGCTATTTTTAAGCTTATGTTTGGCTTCATTTTACTTGTCTAGGATCAATGTCATGTGATGATACAAGATTTTGTGATAAACAGGCGTGGTGGGATTGATCCCACTTTCTTTATGACTTTGTACAGATTGAACTAGAAAATAATTCCCTGTGCAAAGGACCTTGACATGTCTCCAAAATAATCAAACTTAGAATAGCTTCTGAAGTGCCTAAACACCATTTGGAAAAGACGTATAGGTAGAAGATTTTGTGAGAGCATAACATAGATGAAACAGGGTTTTCAGAAGTGATTGACAATAATGCAGGTAGGTAATTTCTCTGAAGTGTACTGAATGTTGAAGTGCTTTGAAAATCTGTCAAGAGGTGTCAGTGTCACAGGTGCTGCTCATTGCAGAATGACTTCAGAAATTTGGCTTTAAATTTGGTGTTTGAAGATCTGGCCTGAGAGCAACAGTTACCAAAGAAGCAAATAAATTTATTTTGGCCTTCTTTTCAGATGAGGTCCCAAAGGAAAGTTCTTAAGTGAGCATCCTAATACCTGAGTTTGTGATTTGATTTTCAGAATATCGCCTGGCTCTCTAATTGTCACTTTGCATACCCAAAGTTCTAAAATACAGGTTAGTTCCATTCATGTTGTTTAGCAAATTCTAATGCAGTAGGAAAGTAGGAATGTCAATGGCATCCCCTCTCTATAAGAGTAGCTTTCACCTCAGGTTCCTCCACTGATTCAATTTCTAAGCTGAAATTCAGGTTTATTTTTATGTTTACAAACTGAACTACAAGGTTTTGTTTGTATTTATTGCATTCTTATTCTGCTGTGATGCCAAGAGACTGCCGTGATACGATTCACACAACTGGGTTCTGCTCACTTGACTATGTCAAAATAATAGCAACAAAGATCAAGCTCATCCCTGATGCACCTCCTGGAAGTGAGGACCATTCTGCTGAGGAGTGAATATAGCTCATTAGTTGTATCCCTATGCAACTCCTGCTGCTGCTGCTTGTTGAAGAGTCAGAACTTCTGTATCCAGAATGGCATCCCAGGAGTGGTACTTTTCACCTTCTGGAAACCTGGCCTAAAGCAAAGATGTGATGTAAAAACCATTCAGCTGTGATCCACAGTCTACGGGTGGTATTCTGGCATCTGGGCATAAGAAGGCACTGAGCTTCTGACGCTGAAGAGAATAACAAATAGTCAGCACCTCTAAAATTCAGGCCTTTGCTCCTGGTGGGCTAAAAGAAAACCAAAGGTGACAGACTGATCTGGGGAGCATTCAGCCTCTTTGAGATGACAGAAAGTTTGTGAGGAACTTTGGATCAAGTCCTGTCTTATCTGACCTTATTTGTTTATTCCTAGGCAGTACATATCACTCTCTGAACATCCTTTGTTAGGAGCACAGGCTACATTCCTGGAGCAGCAGCTTCACTCCGTACAACTAGCAATTTTTTTAAAAAAAAATGTGTAACTGGCCTGAAAGTTGGAGTGGCTAACTCTGCTAATTATATGAAACTCTTTAATATGATGCTGGAGGTGTTAAACAATCATACCTGCATTAAATGTGCTGTGCTTACTCAAACATGGCACACAGATTGCAAGTTCTAAAATGTATCAGGCAGACTAATTATTTAAATGCGAGCTATAGGTTACATAAATAAATACCTCTCCCTCAGTAAATGGCAAGGTGTCATGGTGTTAGCCACGTGGCTTGTAGCAGAGTAGAATTTATGTTAACACTTCTGTAGCTTTCTTTCTCTGATTAGTAATTCTTTCTATGTTGGTAGATGAGCTGAATTTATGAAAGTTTTGCCTGCCCTCTAGGTCTCTATTTTGTATTCCTTGTGCATTGCAGCCTGCTTTTGACTCTGGCAGCAATGTTGGATACTAAAACCATGAACAGCTCAGTCTCCCTGCTCGGCTTGTGGAATGAGGCACATCCAAATCAAACTGGGAGCTTCCCCTGGGGCAAGATCTCCACTCTGCCCTAGTCCTCCAGCTACAGAAGCAGCTCATTTGCAATTAGCAGTGTGTATATCATAGAGCAACGACACAGAATTGCAGTTACCAAGAAAACAGAGATCACTGTGGTAATGAATAAGGAATTTGCCACGGTCGGCTCCTTGCATCTTGCCGTTATACGTATGCTGCAGAGAAGATGCATGTATGTTCACACTGGGGCACAAAGTGATAATATGCTGCCTGCAATTTTTTAGTATGGTTTTTGCGTGCAGAGTTATGAAAACTCAGAAAATCCTATATGAGAAAAGCTGCTCTAGCTAGTCAGAGAGAGTTTCATTAAAGTTTCTTGCTGTTATTAGTTTTAAATTCAGTTATGTCTGCTTCAGTTTCATTTCTGGCGCCTGCTCTGGTGGTTTTCTGGCAGCAATGCTGCAGAAGGTAGGGAGTGTTAAGTGACAGGTTGCACATTCCTCCTCAGTCTCCTGGAAGTGGATTTTTTTTCCTCCAGTCGTGCTAATTTACATGCAGCTTTCAAAATGAAACTTGAGCAGGCATCGTCCCTCTCCCTCCCCATCTGCCCAATTCCTGCTCCTCCTTTTCTGCTGCACCAGCCTAGTCACCTGATTTCACAAAAGTGAAAATCAAGTGAGTGTTTTACTTACCCCTCACTTAAGGGGAATCTCTGGGCCTGATCATGCAGCCTTCAATGGCTGCTGTGGCAAACAGCAGGGAAGGTGCTCAGCACTTTATGGGATGTGCTCAGCCATTTGCAGACTCGCAGCCCGAGCACTGCCGTACTCTCCTGCAGGACTGCATCTCAGGGTGGCTCTACCCCATCCGTTTCGTGGTCAATTTAGGAGGAGGAACCTTGTTTCATGGCAGTCATTCAGCAACAATGTCTGCATTAGGCCCAGTGGAAGCAATTGGATCAACCCAGTTAGTGCAAGGGGATTAAAAGAAGCCAGATGCTGTCTTAATGGACAAGCATAAGGCAAAGTTGCAAACTTGGCCTTTTGGGGAAATTGAAAGCAGTTTAGTTCAGGTTCAGCTTAGAGGGTTGAGAAAGAAATTGTCTATTAGTCTCAAACCAGGCTGACAGTGCACCCACACCGAGCTCGCAGATGCTCCACACCCGCCAGGCAGAGCCGAGCATTAACCTGCTTCCCCTCGCAGACTTGCTCAGGCTTGCGGAGCTGCACAAGCAGCAACCCAGAGGTCACTGAGCCGCTTCCCTTGAGACCAGCTCTCAGACTGGTGCAAACAGGGCACGTCTGTACAATGTGAGGTCTGTTCGGTCCGAACCAGACTCTGCAGGGCTGCTGTTTGCTCCTCATCACTCCAGCTCTGGGCTGGAAGGCGAGTAGGGCAGGATTCAGTCACCTTAGCAACCCCTCAGCCAGCACTTCTGGAGAACACATTGCACCAGGTTTAGGCCAACCAAATCCTTTCCCCAGCCCCCAGAGGAAGGGGAAAGAAGGAGGCAGGTTGTGAGCGAGAGTTATAAGCTGCTTTCAGCTCTGATCCCGGGACAGCATGTCGAGGCTGACGATGAGACTGTGCTGTAACCCTTCACAGGTAACCTTTGTGTTCAGTGAAAACTGAAGTTGCTTTGCTGGTCTTTTCCTGGTCCACAGAAAGGGAACAGACACTAATAGCAACTTCAGCTCCTTCTGTTTTCATTTTATTTGGTGAATCATGAAAGCTCCTTTAAGGCCCAGTTTCAAGCCATGCATAAAGTTACACTGTTTAAAATTATTTAAATTCCTTCACTACTAAATATTTCCTGGAAGCACTTCTTTCTTTCATCTTCTGAGCACTTTTTATATTGCCAAGGTGTTTAGCTGCAAACATGGAAGGCCATGCAAATAAGACCACGCCAGCTGCACAGATTTTGCATACTTTAATTAAGTTGTAGGGCTTCAAATGAATTTGGCTCCAGTTTCCGATGCTTCCATGCCCTGTATTCTGTTCCAGTGTGGATGTTAAATCGTGCAGAAATGGAGCGTGACCCAGCTTTCATGTCAGTTGATCTGGCAGTAGCTGTTTTTGTGTAACTAATTTAAAAAGATTGATTGTTGGTTAATTACATTAATGAAGTGAACCAACATGGGCACAGACCAGAGCGCAGCAGTCTCCTAAACAGTCATTATGAATAGACATCTATCTTCTCACCTGCTTGTACAGCCTCCTGTTGGGTGGCAGAGTGTGTGGAATTGTAATTCTGAAGGTTAAACGACTTAGGGACGTAATCACAAACTGTTCACCTCTGCTATCCTTCTGCCCATATGGCCCTGGTAGTCACAGTCAAAGTCCATTTGGACAAACTGTCTGTTGAAGGGTCTCCAGGACAGCAATTCTGGTGGTTTCAGCTGGGTTCCTGGCAAATGCCAGTGTGCATTACAAATCCACCAAAGTTCCCTGGTTGAAAGGATTGTGTGGATTTAAACAATTCTGAAAGAACTCCTTTCCTAATTAGGGTAATTCATGCTTATCAAGGTGAAAGTGTACAGAGAAGAACAGTTCACTCTTCTCTCTAGGCAGCTTATAAATATGAAGAAAGATTGAATCAATAATACATTTCTGTAATTAAATTGGTAAGTTAAAATGAGAGAGTTTTTGTTTTAGCAAACAGTCAATGGAAGAGGCGTTTCTATGTGTTTATCAGTTGGCCTTGTAGCCATTCACTACACTTAGGTGGGAGATGGGCAAATATTGCATGCCATGCAAGCACTTACAAAAGAAGTACCTTAAGAGGTTAAAAAAAAGCTTGACACAGGGACATCAGTACCTTTTCTAACCTGATTTCAAAACATTACACAGTAAATAAAGGCAATGGAGTGCATTTTATTTTATTTTGAAGTTTGCTGACATATTATTTTATATCCCTTGCCATTAATAATGGCACATCTGTTTGCCAGATTTCCACAAGTCATGAAGGACTTACCCTGAAGTTAATAAGAGAGTTGTCACTGGCTTGAGCAGAAAAGTAGGTAGCACAGAGCAGCTTATTGTGAAAGATGGCAAGAAAAATCCTAGTTGCTTGGGAAATCAAGAACAAAAGTACTTTTGCGCTGGCAGCCTGGGAGAAATTATTAGCTTGTATAGGTTGTTGTCAAAATCTTCAAAGGTGACTTGTGTTGGTGCTGATACTGTGGTATTCTGCAAGGCCTGATCCAATATCTGCTGAGGCCGAGAAGTCCTTACAGGGATTTCAGTCACCTTTGGGTGATGTTGTAGGTGACCTATGAAGTTTGATTTTTGAGGAGGCGGTTTACTTCCACAAAACCATTTTGTATCCCAAATTCAACAGTGTGTGCAGGAAGTAAGTAAAAGGAAAACAGGACCAGCAGTCGGATAGTCCATGCCAAAAATATGCTTTCTTGATTCTCAGCTCCCTCACTGGATATGCCATTGAAATGATTGGAGGTGACAAGGGAGGAGGCTTACTCCTGTGGGTTGTTTAGAGACTGGTCCTTCTTCCCCGTCCCCCCAGAGACTTCGGTGGACTGTTGAGGGATGAACAGCTGAGCAGCTGTGTATGGGATTTCAGACATTGGTTCACAACAGCTTAAAAATACTTTAAATGTGAGGTGAAGAAGTTGTGGAATGACACATATGCAAATGGTGTTAAATTATGGTTTTATCCAAGATCTGTTTCAAGCTAATTGAAAGACAGAGGCCACTGCTGCAGGAGGAAAGTATGAAAAGAAAACTATACTGAAACATAAAAGTGTTTCTGATCAAGTAAAATTCTGTTTCTGTTGAATGTTTTATTTTGTTCCAGTCACATAAATTACCATCTTTGAAATACTAAAACTCCCACAATCAGCTTTTTATAACAGAAAATAATTTACATTTAAAAGGTTTAACTGAAGCAGCTAAACCTTAGAGATGAATGTGCACATTCGGCAATAAAACAGGAAAACAGCCCATGTTTTGGAACCCATAGCTGCTATATATAATTTTAATATTCTAAATAACTAAATACAGTCTATGAGTGCAATAGGTATGCACAGAGATATTTGCTGGTTCTTGGGAAAAGTATCCCTAAAGGTCTAAAACGCCTCAGTACTGACACAGAGCCTCAGAAATCTCCCTTAGCACTGATAGATACGGCGATGGAAAGCACCATAGCTTGAATATATTTCATCCTCTGCGGAAAGTTATGAAGCTCAGTCATGTTACCATCATCAGAAACATTTCTTTCACCTTGCAGTAGCAGCTCTCTTCCTGCAGTAGCACCTCTCTTCCATCTTTAATGAAAGAGGAGGCAGGGACAGTGTTTTGATTCTGTGGGAACCCTGTCATCATCTTAGAAGAAGTTGCAACAGTTGTCTAAGAAGGCAATAATCACAAAAATTAGAGATAATGATTTCCCCCTCAGAATAAGAGTAACTGGTATGTAAGGCTTGTCTTCCCCCTGCCACATCCATTCCTGATTTATCTTCTCTCATTCTCCTCCAAATTCCCTACCCCCTGCATTAAAGGGGGAATGGGCAATTGCTGCTGTAATGCTCTTATTCCCTGCTAGTGGAAAGAAGATGTATTTCAGTTTTATGCTGTCCTCAGATGTACTCAGGCACATGGAATAAGTATCTTACAGGTGTTTGTATCATTGCAGATACTCCAGAGAATTGAAAATCCTCTGTATTCCAACAATAATCTTTCCCTCGACCTCAGTGTACTTTATATCTCTGCTGGGGTGCCTAGTCCTACTGTTACTGGAGTCAGTGAGAAAACGGGTGGAAGTTTTGGCAAAACGGGCATGAGACCGTGGATATTAATTGTGGGGCTGTAGGGCTGACGTGGGAGAAGCTGTACACAGCTTTGTACCTAACAGCACTCTGCCTCCTTTGAGGGAGCTGGACCTTTCTTGACATCTACAGGATTTGCCTGGGGTTGGGGTTGATCCTTGTTAATATCAGAAAGTAAATTAGCATTAGATTGCCCTTCACATCAGACCTTTTAGGGGTCTCCCATCTTTTTCATTTAGACCGGGTCTCTGAGGGAAAAACCCAGTAATGACGCACTGGTGTGATAATTAGTAAGCACGTTCTACATAATTACAATGTTATCATCTCAGGGGGGAAATGAAAGCTTGTGCTGTCCCTTTAACGGGACAATTTGATAATCCTCTTAGCATTTTCTCTTTTGGCTGATAATATTTCACAGAATTTTACTTTGTAAAATATTCCTAAAGGGAGGCTTAGGCAATAATGCACAGATTATGGAAATGACTCTCATTAAGTATAGGGAGAGACTTCTGCAAAGCCATGAACTGCTTCGAAACATGTAACCCCCATTAGGAGCTTCATTTAAATGTTTATTCACAGAGCAGTAAATGTTTATTATAGAACATTTTATTGAAACATAAATTAAAGAACCCTAATTATACATATCACAAGTGTTAAAACAATATGCATTTATCAAGACTTAACTAAAGATCAGAGGTGAGGGGAAATGCAATTGCGCTTCCATTCGCATCTCAGCAACACCAAATTTGCACAAAAACACCTGGGCAAAGTGACCCTGAGGGAAGGCAAAGGCACAGGACCTCAAGGCAGGTGCTTTCCAGCTGTCCCTAAGCCTGCACCACCTTCTGGAGCAGCTTCGGAGGTACCTTCATGGGTTTATACATCAGCCTTACCATTCGTAAAAAGGAAGTCATACTTTATGTAGGGGCTGCCAGCGTTTAGGGTTGTTTTTGCAGTTCTTTGGTGTTCAGGAGGTAGAAGATGCTGTACAGGTCTCACAGTGTTCTGATCACAGTGTTGCTGACATATGATCCAGGAAACACAACAAAGCAGTTTCACGATCAGGGCTCTTGGTTGGACCAAGCTGGTGTTCTTCCTTTTGATTCACACAGTGTAATGGTGCAGGTCTGCCCGTCTTGTCCACTGTGGGTACTGGGGAAGTGATAGGCAATGAATAACGGCAGGTGAGAGGAGCTGGTGATGGTCCTTGGCCTGACCTTCCTACCACCATGTGTTGACCCTCATTCCTAGAGTTGTGGACCAGGTTAGAGGTCAGGAAATATCAGCTCAGAAGCACCATCCCACCCTTATTTCCATTTAGTTTATTCATTTGCTGCCTTTCAGAGGATCTCATAGGAGATTTCTAAATTGCATTTGGATCACCACTTCCAATGAACAGGCTAATTACCCTCGCTATTGTGCCAGTTTTCTTGGGTTTGGGGCTGGAGGGCAAGAGTTGGCAGTTCTTTTGCAAGTGTTAAAGTTGCCTTCGGCTGTGGAAGTTATAACTGCAGCTCTCAAGTGAGTTTAAAATCTTTCTATGCCTGTTTTCATTAGGTCTAAGTCTCTTTTCTAGCTCATCCACAGCTCATTTCTTTAAGACGATATAGCAGTTGACAGATACATTATTTATTGAGGATGCTGAATCTGCACATTCCTCAATCTACGTGCTTGAAGATGTACTCTGCAGCAAGTCCCCCACTTGGTTTGGTTTCCGATATATTTGCAGATTTTCTCCGTTTTGTTGCTTTACCAAGTACATGTTCTCTGTCCTAAGCAAGTATCTTGATACTCTTCTAGAGGCAAATCCTTGGCATAAACGTTGGTAGGGATCAATTCAAAGCTTTCTTTTTTCCCTCCTTAAGGTATGTGTCCAGTACAGTGCCATGCAGAGGTACACAAGTGGCTCCTGAAAGGGTCCTCATGCTGCAGCTTAGTAGAGTCTGTTCGGCCTGTGTGGCTTCCTCTCCCAAGACTTGTTTCAGTTTCTTGTTTTCTCTCTTTGCACCCTTTCTGCATGATGATTGATTCGCAAAACTTCCACCACCTTCTCCATTCTATTGGTAGCTGCCACCCTTCCTTTTCTCTGGTGGCTCTTCTAGACCATTGCCACCTGTGTCTTTGCTGTTTCCTCTGCTGTCACCCTGGGCTTTCTGAGACAGACCTGGGATTCCCTGTCCTTCCCTTCCAAACAGTCCCTCTGTCCCTCTGCACATACTGCTCTTGAGTCTGGCAGTCTGTACTGCTCCTTTTTGTATGTATCACATCCTTAAGTTTCTCACAATGGTAGAAAAGCAAGCTTCAGTTTTGTATTTTAATAAACTAGAGCCAAAGTAAAGATGTTGCAAGAGTTTGTTAGTCTGTGCAGCCTTCCTGGGTTTGGAGTGTCCCTTACCACCAGAATGCCAGAGCTGTCATCTGGGGAGGAGGTGCCGAGCATCTGCAACTATACAGCCTCATGCATGAGGTTTTAGTGAAGCTGGAAAGGAAAATGCTTATTCCTAGAAATGGGGCATTTTTGTTGGAAAGGAATTGTTTCAAGCAGTTTCCTGTCATGTTTTAATATTTTATAAAAATTAGGTCTTTTAAAGTGGTCTTACTTTGTGTAATTTATAACTCCTGGAAATGTAAAAAAGAAAAAAAAAAAACAAACCACCCATACATTAATGTTGGCAATAATTTTGAATGCTGTGAAAACTGAGTATTTTAATTGACAAAAACTCTTTGTAATGTTGGATAGGACTTTTCTTATTTTTTAATTTCCTTCTCCATCCCTACCCAATTCAGGACTAGGAAAATGTCAAGAACTCATACTCACTGAGCAGAAATTGCTTTCCCATGAAGATGTCTTTGCCAGCGCCTGCAAGTCAAGGGCCCTAGAAATTGACTTGCAATGCCTAGAAAGAGCAATTGTACCAAGCCTGCTAGTGCCTGGGTAATGCGATGTATTTTCGGGGACAGCAGAGGGAGTGCTTTCTGTTAATGAGCTATGGATATACAAGCAGGGCTTTCCACGGAATAATTTTGTAACAGGGATAATTGAGCAGTTAATCAAGAATAGCAAACAAGGGCTCCATGGAAGCCCAGTTTACAGAGAGGACAAAATTGCCCTATTTTTCATGTGGCTATCTCAGTATTATGGTTGATTTTCTTTATCACCTGCTAACAGTCTTGGAGAATGGTTATTAGTTTGGAATTTCTACAGTTAATCTGGTAGTTCAGAAGAAGCATTATCACAGCCTCCCATAAGAAGCCCATGTCCCTGTAATGGACAGGGGACTCCGCAGCAAACAAGGCGTTATCTGCGAACCACCATCCTTTTTCCCAGCAAACTGGCTGATGGGGGTCTCCTGGCCAGCAAGCCTTGCTGCCTGCAGCAGCTAATGCCCTTTCTGCCCTTCTGCCTGCTTGAAGATGACAGTGGCAGGGGCATTGGGGTTTACTCTTTGTGGCCCTGATGTCCCTCCATGTCCCACATCTCAGCTTTTCCTGGTCTTGCTGCACCATGAGATTGTGGAAGCCCACAGATGCAAAGCTTTGTCTCTGTGGAAAGAATGAAAAGTAAGAAGGGAAAGGATTAAGCTGCTGAAAGGCATCCAGTTTTGCTGTGTGGAGGCACAGCTCAGCCACATACTGCTTTTGCAGGTTGTGGGGGGAACAGCCCTTCCTCTGCCAACTTTTTGGCAGCCCCCCTGTCCTCAGGGTTGCGTGACCCATTGCCAGTTTTTAGGTATTCATCCTATAGCAACATTTATTGCTAATAGACCCTGGGTGTGTGCTGAGGAGCTCTTGTACAGGCTTTTACCTCCCTTTCTGTTGGAGGCTGAGCTTTGTTGCTCTGTTAACCAGCACAGCAGCTGAGCGAACACAACATAATGTTCATGAATTATTGCAGGCAATGTCCATGTCCTCCCCAGTGGTGTGTGGCAGGGTCATCTGCTCTTCGCTATTCTGGTCTACCCAGGAAATCTCTTTCAGTGTCTATTTTTGCCTAGTATTTTTGCTTTACATCCAGTGCAGCGGTGACACATTGGTTATTTGAACATAATTCAGTATATAAAAACAGCAGTAACTAGGAACATTGCTTTCTGCGTGGCCTTGAGTGCTGAAGCAAAACTCACCTGACCTGAATGGGTGTTTTTCCAACAGAACAGGCTTCAGGTTTTTGGCTGAGACTTTTGTGAGTATTTTGCAGCCCTAGTTCACTGGAAATCGACTTTAGATGTATAATCTCACAAATGTCTGTGCTGCTGCCAGATTTCAGCAGTGGTGGGATAAGCACACTCTGGAGTGCCCATCAGCACCTCCATGCTCCCACAGTCATGCTGGGAACACTGTGAGGCTCAAGTGGAGGGTCCCTTCACTGTGGTGGGAGGTCAGAGATGGAACACGCTGGCTCTGACTCACTATTTCCTCATGACACTACAGATCTGTTCCTTACAGTATATTTTCAAATTCTCTTGCCATTCATGGTTTAAAGGGCTTGAAAAAGCTTCTCTTAAGAGTGATTTTGCATCACCTAATAACTCTTACCATTAGGAGTTTCTCAAATTGACATTTCATTTATAATGTGGTAGCTGCTGTGAAAACAGAGGAAGCTACAGTCCCAGCCCTACAAAACTGTCAGTCTAATAATTTTAATTATGAAGGTGCTATAAAATTCAGCTCCCACAGCTTCCTTCCAGCTGCTGCTGCCCCAGACACCCCTGGCAGGAAACCTTGTCCCCAGTATCAGAAGCCACTGGAGCTCAGGCATCTTTGACCCACATGGTGTACCTCATCTCGGGACATATTGCTGTGTCCCCATGTCGTCATACTCAGTGTGCCTGTCTCCTGTGATCGCACACAGCTTTCTCTGTCAGTGTCAGACAAGAAGAGGAAATGGTAGATAACACTCTAAACAATGCAAGTATGTGTCTGCATTTTTTTCTACCCCGATGCAGGTGATATTGATTGATCCATTAATGTAAATGTCTTTGCTGTTGTATGTTGCTTTTCTTGTTTATTAATCAAAATAATGCAAAATGAGGGGAAAGTAATTTTTTAGGAAAAAAATGAAATACAATCAACAGTGATTGAGTACAGCCTGCTGGAATGTAATGGGGCTGTCTGCCACCCACTAGACATGAGGATACCCACAATAACTGGGGAAAAAGTTGAAAAGCTTTATTTTGACATTTTGTATACACAATGTTTAGATTTTTTGTGTCCAAGCAGTGTTTCAAGGGAAGATTTGCCCAAATCTGTTTGTTTGGTTAAAAAAAAATGCAGCCAAATGTTTTGTTTGTATCTACTGACACATTTCAGTCAACTGCAAATGTCTTTTTTGGACATGCAGGTTTTTGTTTTGCCTGGAGAACAAAATGGAAGGAAGCAACTTTAATTTGCAGGCACCTTAAAGTTATTTCTGCTGCCTCCAGCTGGGGAGACCTCCCTGTAGCCAGCAGCAGATGCAAAACACTGAGACATATACATAATATCTGGGATGCGAATACTCCCTCTGAACCAATTCACAGGTTGGAAATCAGGCTGGTTCTCAAGTGCCTTGGTGGATAGAGGCTTTAGCAATAACAAATAGCACTAAGGAGCAAAAATTATCAATTAAAGAACTCCTAATGAATCAAATATCAGCCTCCTGAGTTGGGAAGGCCAGAAGCTGAAAGGCAGATTAAAGAAGGTCTGAAATCCCCTTGTTCAGTGTTTTTCACTACGTGGTAGCCACGGCTCTGTGCTGCTTGCATTTCCCTGTGTTTTCTTGGTAAAGCTGACGAGAAGGAAACTACTTGAGACACTATTGCCAATCCTGTTCGCTTCTATTACAAAGCAGTAGGGAGAATCCAGATATTTATTTATGTTGCATGCACAGAATATATTAAAAAAATGGGATGTCTGGAAAAAATTGCCCTCTTTTAAATTGCTTGTAGTTACCTCAAACCTTGGAAATACTCATTTGTTTTCTGATACAGTTGGCAGATTTTGCTATGCAGCCTAGTATTGTGTAAGAACATAATGCATGTAGTAAAGGTGACTAACCCCTGAGAGTGTCTCCACTGATGCCAAGTGGCCCATATGCTGTCATAAACACTTTTTCTTCTTTTTTTCACGCTAATCGCAAGAGCCCATTTTGGGTAGATGATCACATTAGGCTCATTCATTACCTGCTGTGCTGGTCTGTGCATCTGCAGTGCAGCATCTCTGCACTGAGCGTAGGACTACATCCCGGCGTGCTTTCTGATATTCCAAATTGTCTGTTTTGGGTATACAGATCTTCTCCTCTGTGCATCCTGGAACATCCTGCCAGAGAAATAAAAATTACTCTTAAAGGTGGCTGGATTTTGGGGGGATATGATTGTTGATAGCTGATATTAGTATGTATGTATATCATCAAGAGAAATTCCTGAAGATTGATATTCGTAGCAAAACTATCACCCCTTGTAGCAGAAGAGAAAAAACTGACTGGCAGATTATCCTCTATTTTTATGAATAAATTTAAAATCTAACAAGAACCACAGGTGTGACACACTAGTGAAATTTTACAGTGCCACTGCAACTTTAATCTTCACTTTTATTTTTCTTGAAAGTCTGTCTTTGTCCAAAAGCAAAATTTCAGGCCTAGGGCTACTGAAGACCATCTTTAAACTTGCCTTGTGATTTTGAGCAATACATCATGAGAGCAGTGATGTTCAGATGATACATTGCACTAATACATCACAAAAGCACTATTGCTCTCATGATATATTAGTATAATACACTATCAGAACACTATCACTGATGTATTACTCAAAAACACAGTTTTTAACCCTCAAGAATCATCCTCATCTCTAGGCTGAATACACTGAAAGCTGTGGATAATGATAAAAATAAGCAATTGCATATTCGGTTTCTCAAGGGTAAACTGGGAAAAAAAAAGAGTGGTATTCAGACTATTTCATTAACTGGAACATCCTTGTGATTTCATTTTATTCGCTAAGCAAATGTTTTTATGGATTGAAGCTAACACAATATAGATGTGTGGATTTTCTTATAAATAGCCTAAGAAAATATTTTTTTATTTTGAATTTCATTCTAGACTTGAGCTATGTTTTAAGAATATTTCAGTGAGGTGCATGAATTTCACGTGATTTCTACCTCATCAGGTTGAGTCAGGTGCAAGCGATCTCAATTCTGTGTAAGGCATTTGGTGCTGTTTCTGATGTACTCATTTTTTTTTTTTTTAAAGGATTTAGGCGCCATCTAAAAAGATCTGGAGATGCATAAATGTGATCTGTCACTCAGACCATTTTCTGCCTCTACTCCATGAGGTGTTGGTTTTTTTTCCTGAAGAACTATTCTTGGTTGTGGTTTGTTGGTTGTTTTTTTTTCAAAAGAGGGTGAAGGAGAAGGGGGAAAGATAAAAGAATGCTTTGCAATGTTGTAGCTGAACTTACTGCAGGAAAGCAGAGAGATGAGCATTTGCTTGATTTCCTAGTAGAGTATGAGTCTTGAGAATCTTGAATTACCCTTCCCATATGGTATGAAGAGACTGTCATAATCTCTTAACAGAAACAAAATAATAATAATAATAATAACAATATATCAAGTTGGCAAGTCATATATTTGCTCTCTTGTCCACATTTTTGTTCCTTTTCTCCATATCTCATCAGTATTTCTGACAAAAGTGCATTGCCCCTCACCTCCCTCCCATACCAGGTAGCCCAAAGCTGCCTGTGCAGCTTATAGTCCTTAGCTCTGCAACCCCGTGAGCAATGGCCCTGCAGTCAGGAGAGTGATGCTCATGCTTCAGGCTCTGCAAAACTGGACTTATAATTCTTGTACCTCGTAGGTTTGGGCCATTTATTGTGCTGGAGCTCGTGTCCCTGCAGGCGTGTGCCCCTAGCACCCTCGCACCACTGGGGCCTTCAGTCTGTTATATTTGGGCTACAGCCCCCTGGGGGGAAAAGCAAAACATTAAAGTCTTTTTAACCTTGTTAAAGACATTGCATTACCCATGCTGAACAGCCTAGTGTGTGTCCGTTAATGACAGCCTTTCTACCTACATGGTCTCCATTATGTACCATCAGTTCCTCTACCCCTCAACCTGTGCAGCGCAGCACCCAGCCTGGGGCTGCTCACGCGAGCCCTCTGCCCATGCCTGCTACAGCCATGTCCCATCAACGGCACCTTCTTATTCTTGTCGGTTTTGAAGTCACAACCTGCAGCTCCAAGCTACATTGTCATTTCAAAGCTGTGGCTAAATACGTCTCTGACTGACAACTATGAATAATTCCACACAGCCCCTAAACTTCCAGGCATTTCACTCTGAAGCTCATATAATACAGCAGAGCTGCTCTCTCATGTTTTTCATCTTGAGTTGAGAGTTGAGATACAGTTATGGAACAGGTTAATGTATTTTCCTCTGAAAATAATGTTGTGGGAGCCCGTGCATGGTTACTTGTATGTGTGGAGAATAATGCTGTCAAGCCAGAAAAGAAAGTCATGAGCTTGATAATCACCATTATTTTGTTTCACGTTTTCAGCATGTTCATGTCCATGTTCTTCCAAGGAGGGCCGGAGACTTCAGCAGGAATGATGATGTCTATGAGGAGGTAAGGGCTGCACTCCATTTCTGGTTCAGAGTCGGGTTTGCTGTTAGCAAATCACCTTAATGATACAGGCCCTGCCTTGAGTGGAGGTAGTTATCGGGATCTCTGCATCTTTATTGGTTGCAAAGAGTCTGATAGCACCAAACCCTACACTGGGATTTCCTTGTGAGCTCTAGGTCAAGCTGTGATTGCACAACGTCCCAAGGTAGGATGTCTGTGGTAATTCAGTCTGTCACCACAAACAGAGCGAGACTACATCTCTACCAATAGTTGTATTCTCTTGTTTTGGGGAAAAAGAGTGACCACACAGTTAGCCTGGCATTCAGGGAGCATGTCCTACCCCATCTGCCAGCCTGGGGTGCCAAACCTCCCGCTTCCAACAAGGGAAAACACAGGTGGCTCGTTGCAACTCAATCACAAATTGCCTTTTGGCCTGCTTTTTGTAGGGCTCTGCTCACGCTCTGGACAAATCACACTGTGGCCCCAAAGATAAAAATTAAAGTGCAACTAAGGATGTAGATGTAATATATGTATGTGTGCAGATTGTATGGCAGAGCTGGGGACATAAGCTATTCCAGTGTGACTGAATAACTGGCTTTTGTTTAAATGAACAATTGTACTAGCATTAACAAAAAGTTTCCCCCAGCTTGACAGCTGTCACAATGAGTTAATGAAAAAAATCTCACTATTGTTAGATTTACGGCTGGTTCCTAGTGGGTTTGGTAGGATCCTCTCTCTCAAATACGACATCTCCTTCTCTTTCTGAAAGTAATTAATAGAAACTTGTTCAGCGCTACTGCAATACCATCTGCTTGAAGGAGAATTCATGACATTTTCTGCTTTTGTATTTTTTTCCTTTGTGATATATACATGATGACAACTCCCCACTAGCAAAAAAAAGGTAGTGTATTTTAAAGTTTTCTAATGACTTAGCTATGTATAATCAGTGAAAAAGTTTATTATTGACCAGTTACATGAAGCATAGAGACTGAGAACCCCACTAATAAGGGTAAAACCTTATAGTGAGACTGCTGGGCAAGGAGATCAAACGAAAATATGTGATGGCCATCTTATGTGCTGCTGTAGTTAAGGCAGTTCAGTAAGGCAACTTGAAATTTAACATCTTTTCCTTTTCAAATGTGTTAAGTGGTTTTAGGTGCTGTACCAGCCCACAAACTCTGTTTCCATTTTTGTCTTATTTACAATTCCATTTTCTTCTTTTTTAACACATTTATTTCTCCCTTGTTATATGTAAATACAAACAGACAAAACTCTGTTAATGAACTAGACTATACATTTAGAGTGGTTAAATGCAAAAGGGTGACAAATTGGTGAAAAATATTTTTATCTTGTCATTTTCAGTAACAGCAATTTTAGGTGTTGCTTTTAGCAGATATAGGAAGGAAAAATATTTAGACACAGATGTGATAATGTATCTTTTAGCAGAAGAATGTATAGCCTCAGAGTCTAACCAGCTATTCTTGAATACCACAGACCTAACTTATGCTTTTGTACAGACTGTAGCTGATAAAGATTTAATTTTTATTTTAGGATGCCAGGGAAAAAACCCACATTTGATGCTGTAAAAAGTTTGATGCAAAGTTCTATCACTGGTTGGATTGGAGGATGGAGGGGCTTAAGCAGTATGCTATCATAAGTGCATAAATCTATTTTGAAAAACACAAAATGGACTAATTATTGAAGATACAGCTAACTTTGGAAATAATTTAGAGCTTATGTCAGTAACGCAAAAATCTTTTGATATAATGCCTCTCCTTTGTACCAACAAGACATATCCCTTTGTCAAGGAGTTCTTTTAAAAGAATTAGGAAAATACATATATCATGGTGGGGCAACAGGCTGAAAATCTATGAGGGAGAGAGTACCATTAGGTGAGATGTAGGTGCTGGAGAGAGCTATAAATCCATTGTCCATGAAATTTGTACTTAGGACAATGCAAAACCTCTTTATAAATGATGCCTCATTTCCATACATTTGAGTGATAGATAGAGTTGCAGTTTAGGCAGTGAAGACCAGCTTCCAAAATCATCTCAAAAGCCTTTTCCTTGTCGTATGTGACATGGGGGATAATCAGCCTCCTTTAAACAATTTGTGTAATTGTAAAGAACACCCAGGCTAAATTTTGTGTATTGTGGTGCCTGGTTTAACTGCCGCAGCTAAAGGCTTTACAGCTATTGGGTGTAATTTTCACAGATTCTGGGTCTCAGCTCTGGTTCAACGCATCTATCACAAACCCCTATCTATCTGTAAATGCCTTTGAGCTCTCTAAGCTCTGCAGTTGTCATCTGTATATGCTAAGCAGATTGCTGACAAATCCCATTGCTCTGTCAATGTTTGACAGTGAAGGGAATGCCCAGATGTTGAGACATTGGTCCTCAGGAAACTTCTAGAGTTGAGACAGCTAGAAAGTACTTGCGGTCTCTTACCATGTGCTTTATTCCTCCCATTTGGTTTGGGAGTGACCACCCACCTGATTGAAAAGACAAGAAAAAGCATATCAGGTTGGTCCCTGCTTAGTCTGTTTACTGGGCTCTGGTGTCTCCAGGCTTTTGGCTATGAAGCTGTAACATAGCCTCCTCTAAAGCAACTTTTAAGTGTAGAGTCTACTTAAAGGTGGGTGAGGTATATCTTTAGCATTTGGTTTTTAACAAGGTTGCTGATGGGCACTAATGTATGCTGGTTTCTGGATATATATTTAGAACTTCAATACCGGAACATTAATCGTGGAAGGGATAAAAGAGGGACCGACACCTATTCCACAGCACCTTCTCTAAGGCACTTCTTGGTGGAATATGTCACTTAGTATTTTATGTTTCTGTACCTCAGTGCATATGAAAGAAGTCACTGCATGATTTTCTAAGACACAGAGAGAACGATTAATAATAAAGAAATCTGCATTGAATGTTTTAGATGTATTTCCTTTGCATCTTTGTGGGGCTATTTCTTGGGAGGCTATTTCCCAAGGGGTGTTAGCTATCCACCCTCTGGGCTCACCACAGTGAAAAGCTGAAGGTATGATTTTTCAGTTCTGACATTTTCTTGCAGTTATTTGAAGCCTAACCCTGCAAGTGTGCACATGTCAGAGTTAAACTGGTCTTAAAGGCTTTTTTTAAAGGATCAGGCCCTTCATGTTTTACTGTTGCTGGATTACTTTTCTCATCTACATCTTGAGTAGTTCTTACTCATTGATTTACATTTTTTTTTCTTGGACAGTGAAACTGTAGCAGCTAAATATCAGGAAAACTTTTAATCAGAATACCTCTTTATTCCTCTGTGTTTTCTCGTAATTTTGAAATAGATTAATATTTTTACATTTATTAATCAAGGAACTTACACGAGGAACCAAGGAGTTGCCTGCTTTGAAGTAGATGAGTTTTTGCTATTGTAAGGGCATGTTCACAGTCACTGATAAGAATTTGGTATTAATGAACATCTTTACTGTAGAATGGCACCCTGTGTTGTTGCACTCAGCACAAGTGCTGCAGAGTTGTTGGAGGTCATCGTGTCCAAGGCGTTCAAGAACATTATCCTGAAATGTCTCAGCAGTTTCATACACTCAGGCATCTGTGGGCAGTCCTCATTCAGTGTTCGTTCAAAAAGTCCATAGCACAGCCTGTCCCTGGTCTCCACTGAGTGGTTAGCCATTACTGCAATATAAATAACATTCATCATCCTTTAGCTTGGCAGGTAATAGCCGTACTGGGCCAGAAGGTGTGGGGCTTTCTCAGAAAGGAAGACTGAATCAAAAGTCTGCAATACTGCTGTTATGAGTACTGACCTCAATAAGTTAATTTTGAGGCTGACAGACTCGGATGGGTGAGGGCAGCCTGGCCTCTCAGCAAAACCCTGAGCACCCCTGGCATGTGGTGATGTATTTTGCGGTGCAGAACCCTGTTCATCCCCAAACTCTGTGTTTCACTTGGTGGTTGCAGCCTGCTGTAATGGATGCGGTTGCAGCAGTGATGCACATGCAGGGCTGTGCATGCAGGGTAAAGAGTGCCCATCCCCTTGCCAGCTTTGCTTTCATGCCCACCTCATTTCCTCGCCTGTCTTCAGTTCCCAACCTAGGCAAGAGAGCACTGAAAATACTGTAAAAGGGGAAAGTGTGAATGAGAGAGGTTAGCCCAAACCCCTGTGTCTCCATCCCACAGCTGCCTGTCAGACCTGCATCACAGACCGCTTGTAATGAGCCTGGGTAAAACTTCCTAAGGTGAATTCTTCAGTAGCTTAGAGATTTTGTAAAACACAGAAACTAGCAAAAGAACTCAGTTCATGCTGTCCTCCTTCCCCTCTAGCATTCAGGCACACAGAGAGAGAGTCACTTAGGGAAAGATTTTGACTTAAGTGATCTCATTCGGCACATTATGTTAAATCATTTCAGCAAGAATACCTATTAGTAATCATTTCCAGTTCCAGGGAGGATGAAGGAGGCATTTTGGCATGTGACTCAAGAACCCGCTGGGCTGCTTCTTCAGGCTGGCAAAACAGGGGAACTGTGGTGAATTCAGAAGTTTAGTCAAACAAGCCTGAAGTTTAATTCTCCATGAGCGGCTTTGACTGTGACGTGCCTTTGCTCTGACTTGCAGACAGTGTCTCGTGTGCTGCTGGGCACAGAGCTGGTGAAGGGCTTGAAACCTGCACAGCTGCACTGAACTGTTTGGGCTGCTTCCTACTTAAAGATAAGGTGTATAATGAAGAGATAAATAAGCCCTAATCCAGGTCCTGCTAGACAAAATGGAAAGATGCCCAACAGCTTCTGTGAGCATTGGATTGAAATATTCATGAAAATTAATGGCATGCAGAGCTAATAGGCTGTTCCTTGGCCTCAGAATTATACCACACCTTCTGGGAACATATTGTAGCCTGCTGGTACATCAGTCTGCTGCATCTGAACTCCCTTGGGGCCAGGCTTTGCTTTCTTTGCACCCTGCATGGGTAAACCCATGGAAAAGGAGGGAAGCAGCACAGACTATAAATTGTTGTATTTTTTAAAAAAAAAACAGGTCTGTTTTCCCCAGGTACAAGTCTATTTCCCTGTCCTCTGATGTGGCAGCAAATAAATTCTTCCCCGTAGGCTGTGGATTTTATCCTGGTCTTGCCAATGTTGCTCTTTCTGACTGAGAGCATCCGAGGAGGTTCTGCTAGCCAAGGAACATAAGCCTTTCCCAGTTGCTTCATGAGTCTTGTGATTTTATAGCGACTCCAGCAGGGCAAGTCAGATTAACTGTGCATGAATATTTCCAACTGAGAGTATTGCAGCAGAAGCTAGAACTGTGCACATAATTATGTTTTGGAGTTGTTAGCTGAACGGACAAAAAGACATTTTGAGTTGACATTAAACATTTTTTTTTTCATCAAACGAATCTCCTTTTTGAGTTAAAGAGCATGATTTGTTTTCTGGACCATAATATTTTATCTGATTATGATTTGAAACCCCCCTGGAGACTGCCCTGCAAGCTTCTTGCATGTGCTCAACCTACATATGGTAAAACTGACAAATTTGTCAGTAGGGCCCAGCAGGAATACTGGGAGACAACCTGTAATCACATATATCTCCCTAGAAGGAAACCCCACTATTTGTGGTATTTTCTGCCCTTTCCAACCCTGTGAGGCATTTCTTAATTTAATACCTGCAATCTCTGAGACCTTCCTGTATACTGCGTATATTGCTGCACTTATTTTAAGATAGCAGGATACCATAATCAGATCTGATTAAGAGCCATTTCGTTCACCGATATCTTCCATTGGATCTAGAGAAGTGGAATCAGCTCAACGATAGAACAAATTAGAAGTGGTTGGAAGGGTTCCCATTAAGGCAGCCATCCCTCATGATCACACACATGCCCTTTACACCTAGACTTTGTCTGGAAGGTAATGTACATCTGGCATTTTACATATCATCGTGTAGTCTCATTGACCTCTAGCCCGGCTGTCTATCTGCATTCCATCACTGCTCTTGCTGCTTCTTACCCTTTTCTACCTCAAGGTTTTCTACAGTCATTTTCCTCATAGGTAAAAAATATCATCTCCCAGAAATCACTTACATTTAGTCTATCATATAGCAGAGACAAATTATTGTGACCATTACAGAAGAACTCTTGGCCCCTTCTGTAGGATGTTTACCATGTTTAGCTCATGGTGTATTTGCTCTTTTGTGTCCTCGATGGTAGTTCGTTGGCAATTGACTTAGTGACGCAGAGCCTCCAACCAAAGACAAGTTGCTGATAAGGGGATTAAAATTAACATGGTTTCTCAGGACTTCTTATTCTGTCAGTGCTTGGACTTGCTTAGATGCTCAGGTGCTTCTTGTGTATTCCCAGTCCTGAAGGTAAAACTTATCCTTTGGTGCACAGTGTAAGCTGAATTCACGCTGGTGGGGAGAGCATGCCCCATTAGTATCCTAGATACTCAGCTTTTTGGAACTGATGAGATGGAAAGTAAACAAAACTATCAGGGAGCTGGCATTTTCCAAAGAGAGATTTTTCTTCTCTGAACTGAAATGTTGCCATAAACTTAAAATGAAATACTCCCTTGCATTCTGTATAAGGTTCAGGATATGGGAGAAGCTAGTTAGTAACCCCCAGACCAAACCGCACGGAAACCCAATGCACTGCACAACAGATTACTTCAACAGTTTGTTCTGCCAATAGCAAGATTTTCAAGAGTCCCTTCTCAATACATAGATCTGGTTCTGATATGACCAGTAGCTCACAGTGATCCAACCTTCTCACCCATACACAGCTATGTAAAGTTGCTATGGTTTTAGCTTGTGATCCCACAAGGAAAGAGATGTACCTTGTAATTTAGGGCAGTTCCTTTACCTGCTCTCTTGCAAATGTGGATCACAGTACTTTGAGCTTTGTCCAGTGGAGGTTCAAATACCAGGTACCTGGGAAGTGATCAGCTCATAGAAGCCACCATCTGAACTGGTTGTTGCTGGCAGTTTCATTGGCTCAGCCAGCACTGAATCAGCAGCTTCAGTGGTTCGGATGCGATGCTATCTGTCACTTTCTAAATATGACTTCTGTAAATGAAGGTGGAGGTATATTAATGGAGCCAAGTGTTCTTTCTGGTTGGGAAGTAAATAAAAATCTGATGGGATGGGTTTACCAATAACTGCAAGGTCAAGTTAATTTATTTTTTGAGTCAAAAGAGTGAAAAAATATATAGATATGAGAAATAAGCTTTCCAGATATGTGCTTGTGTTCTGGTTTTGTTCATTTTTTGGAGGGGGAAAAGAAAAACCACGATGCTTTCTTTTGCCTTTATATATTTGCCCACTGTGGTTTTTGTTTGTTCGTTTGTTTGTTTGTTTTATTCTGGGGAAATAAAAGTGTGGAAGGAAGCTGGACCAAAAGAGAGTTAGAAAAAAACTGCCACTAATCCTAAAATAGAAAATAGAGAACTGAATGTGGTTTTCAGAAAACAAGATGACATGGTGACAGTTTAAGTTGAAACAAAAATCACCAAACCTCTTATTTAGGCACTTTTAAATATGAAATTTTTTATGAAAACAAAAGTGAAAATTATAAAGTCTGGATAAAAATACATCCTTTTTAATAAACAAGTACTTCTACATTTGCATATATATTTATGGGCATACACTTTATGGATATACATTTATAGGCCTACACATATGAACAGAGTGGAGGGCTCAGATGCACGTGGAGTATATTTTTTGGCCCCCTCTAAGATGAGGAAGAATGCTGTATTTTGACATTTTCTATTGTAGCATGCTATAGCTGTGTGCTTGGGTTTTATTCATAGTCTTAGTGTTTGTAGGAACTTGTGGACCTTCTGTTTTCCACAGAAATGAATGGGATTTGAGCATCTACATCTCTGAACAAGATCTGATTATGTCATGCCTTTGGTCAGTATTTCTGCTACAACAATCATCAGTGAAACAGTTAACAACACTGAAATATAAATTGTCCTCCTTGAGGCTCCAGAGTTAACACCTTTCTAATACCAGCTTGCTGTGGTTTCACAGTTAACACCTCACCTCTTTCTGTAGAACACAACACTTTACATTACAGCTTGTGGTCTTGCAAAAAAGCTACAGAGTTTATCATAGGCAAGTCTCAGCTTTATGCATTTAAAACAGTAGCTAAAAAATTCATTGCCAAAGATAGATCAGGCCCCGTTCTTTACCATCATTGCCTTGCCATATGTTAAGAAGGACTTAATGTGTATAAATGGCAAAGGTACAAAATTATTTCAGGCTAGATACTGCAGGAATATGGCTTCCCTTTCTAGATGTGTTTGCTCAAAATTATTTTCTGCTCTTTTGGGGCCTGATGATGCAAGTCTACAGGCCAGTTGCTGGGATGGCAAGGACTCAGGTCTCCCAGTGAGCAGACCTGGCAAGGGATTAAGCCCATGCAATATCAGGAAGAAGGCTAATGGTAAAATGACTGCAGAATGAGAGTGGGTATTGCTTTTGTTGCAATGTTTTTGCCATGAAGGTAGTCCAAAGAGACCACAGACCTGTTCCCATACTGGGAAAGAAAATGTTTATTTCAGTTTCAGAAAGGAGATTTTAACAAATCATTGCGATGGAGTGAAAATTTCATTTGACAAAGTGTCAGGATAATTATACACAATTTGGTTTTGTTTAAATATGTTAAGCACCATTGTTTCTTTTCCATGTTAAGGATTGACTTGAGTGCTAGGTTGCAGCAGTTTTCCTTAATTGCTTTAATCCTTGGCCTTAAGAAAATGAATACTTTAAATTTACACTTGTTAAGTACACTGCTAATGAAGAAAAGGCTTTAGCGATCTTTGGCAGACAAAACTATATGTAAAAAAAGAGAAAGCAAAGAGGAAAAAGAGAGAGGGAGAAGCTAATCGCCAAACCATTCTGTTAATGCTTATTTTAATCATCCTGCCTGCCCTTCCTGGCAGACAGAGCCATTAGGCTGCAGAGGCAGGAGGCGAGCTATCACCGTCAAATGGCGCTGATGTTGAGAATTGGGCCCAGGAGTGCAATTTGACTTGTCAGTTTATATAGACATAAAGCTTCATTGTTGTGCACAGACACAACTGGCTTTTTAAAAGTCTATTTCCCTCCTGATGATGTGAGAATCTGCTCCCCTCTCTCCTACTGTTCTCCAGCCCTCAAATTTATTAGATAGCATTTATAACCCTGCACCGGGTTTACGTGGCACTGCGGGGGCAGGTGGGCCTCCGCCGTGCCACGAGCAGACCACAGCGACCACACTTCCCAGCTTTGAGCCAGAAGGTACCTGTCAGGGTGGGGGAAATGAACCGCTTTAACTCCCACACTGGGTGAGGTCTTGTTGCAGGGATCTTTAAAATGCCCATATTACTGGAAAGTCTTCAGAATTGTTAATCCTCTATGGAATTATGTGTGTTTTAAAACACACAGGATGCTTAGAAGAAGAGAGGAGCTAACAGTGTTTCCCTTTGGGGGCAATAATGAAAAGACTCCAAAATTTAATTAATTACAGGAAGCGTATGATCTGTTTTTAAAAACAGCTCGTGTTGCTATTTTCCATATATAGGAAACTTTTATCTTTCTGACAACTAACTTGTGTGCTAACAACTTCTTTTGGCTGAAAATGTCTCCCCATGTTGCAGGAAGCCACTGAAAGTGTTTCAAGTAGCGCAGTGCAGCATTTTACCCAAATTTCAGCTTTTGCATTCTGCAAAATGGAAAAAAGTGTTTATTGGTGCCCACATTGAGCAGTGGCCTTTACTGCTTCAAGAAAAAGCAAGCTTCAAAATCCCACTTGACTGAGTTGAAACCTAATTATAGCTGTCCAAGTGCAGGTATTCCAATAACCAGGGAAAGCAGGGAAATAAGGCAGCCTTTGTCCCACATTGCCTGGGCAGCTGCAGCATTGTGTATGGAGCTGGCAAAGAATCCCTTCCTGCATTTAATTACAAAAACGGATCATGAGTTTGTAGTAAACATATAAGCAAATCCAACTAAACATTTGTATCTCCCTTTTGCCTATGTAAATTACTTCTGTAGACTGGCAATTTGCTTCTAGGGGCTGTAATCTCTGTGGAAGTGGGAAGGTATTGCAATAAATAGAGTTTTTAATGGAAGGCCTATTTTTAGATATTTTTTCTTGAACGATCACTTTTTTTCTTCCTCTTTGTAAAGAAAAAAGTCTATTCTCATTCATTACATTAGTGTCTTTGAAGTGGCAAATGCACACAACTTCCAGATCACGTACAGCCTGGGAGTTATGCAGGATTTTCTTCAGCTGAAGCATGATTGTGAGCAGTAATTGAGATTAGCTCCCCAGGAGAAGGGACTCTGCTCTCCTCCTGATTTTTTTCTCAGTAAAATACTTGCACTTAATGCATTTATGAGTAGACTCTAAGTGCTAAAATACTTTCTTCCCATATCCTTGCCATTTCTGTGGCAGTCTTACTGAAGAAATAACAATACATAAAGCTGCATAAACACTTAAGGTCTTAGGTGTCTGCTTCCTCTGGCACTTTCAAATTTTCAATTTGAAGATAATTTCATTTCACACCTTCACATCTGAAGTGCCTGTTTTTGGAGACCTCAGAGTACTTTTTTTTACATATGTTAATTAAGTTTCCTACCAGCTCTGTGAGTGCATTAAGTAAAAATACTTGCAGGGGCGATGCAGAGAGGTGAAGGGACATTGGGAAGTTATGGAGTGAGTCAACTTAAAGCTGCTGAGTGCAGATACATTCATGAGTCTCTGAACAAGCGAAAGGAGGGAGGTGGATTGATGACCCATCTACAGCTACATGGAGTAATCCTACACGTGAAGTTCATGCTTCCTTTTAGGAGACTGTGGCCCTAAGGCAGCTGATAGAGAGACTAGGATGTGCTTTGAGCAACGTTGAAAACTTGGGTGGCTTCAAAGAAATTTGCTTCAGCTTTGTCCTGGAGAATAGTACTGCTGGCATTTACAAAGTCAGGCTGTCACCCAGGAGTATACTGGCTTAATTCAACTAAGGCCTGTGAGCTATAGCAATTGCTACTCTCTGAAGGTGGGCACCTCAGGTATTTTAAGAAGAGATGACATGTTCCCCCACTTGTAGATAAGAGTGGTTTTACTAGAGCTGGAGATCTCCCTTCACTTGTGTGGTGTCATAAATGGGTTCTCAGGTGGAGTTTTCTAAGAAAGATAAGCAAAACAGCCAGGATCTTGCTTGCCATTGACTTTCAACAAGTCAGATGTCTAAACGCCTTAAAGACTTTTGAAAAGCCAGCACTTTATCCTTCTGTATTAGGTTGTGGTGAGCGGTATTGACACTCAGCAGGATGTTATCGGCATGTGATTTTCTCCTCTCATCTTGCACAAGGGCATGAGGCAGAATTGCCCTTTGTACTGTGTGATCAGAGGAGCTTTGGATTGATGTAGCAGCACTTCATGTTTCTGGGTTGCTCTCGTGAACATGTGCAGAAGGAAAATAACAGTAGAACAAGGACAGTTCCCAGGTTAGATAATGTGTTCTGTTGATTAGCATACTTTACTTTTAAGTGCAGTAAACATAATGAAGCTGAGAACAATCTGGTGTTTTTCCACCACTTTTAGCAACATCTTGTCATTTTAAGCTGCTGATATTTCTTCTCTGGTACTACCTGGTGATCCTTTTTACGCATTTATTACTGTTGCTTCTTCTCAAGAAATAAATTTGCTGAGAGTAAAGAAAGTTGCTCATTAGGGCAATGTAATTAAAGGAAAAGTAGACATCATGCCAAGTTCCGTTTTCTCTACAAAGTGCCACCTTGGAGATTGCCTGAAACTCAATTACTTGTTGCTATGCTTATTAGGGAGAACAATGTGCTGAAATGATCCCTACTCCTAAAAACCTTGTTTTCTACATGTGAATCATGTTAGTATTTTTTTCTTTAGTGCCTTAATCACTCTGTATAAAATGGGTCTATTTCTAGAGGGAGAATGGGGAAGGTGGGCCGCATGGTGGGTGTTCTCCGAATTGCCACTCTCCATGGAGAGTTTCTTGTTTCCTGCTGGTCCACAGTAATTTTTGTTTGTTATTTTTTCTTTTAATTACATGGAACAGCATTTATTAGCAAATTACATCTTGATAACCAGTTTTCCTCTGGTGAAATGAAAACGTTCATCCTCTTCTTTACTCCTTTCCTCTGGGGGAAGGAGTATGCAGTATCTTCCATGTCTCAGTCTCTTCTGTCTTACCCCATGGTTTCACCAAGACAAATGACTTCTGCAACAGAAAGCTGCCATTAACACTTGTTAAATAACCTGTTCCAAACCAGCGCCCAGCTTTTCTCCCCACTGTGCAACCCTGGTATCTTCCTACCATCCTCCTAATATGGTGTCTTCAGCTTCCATGAGGAAGGCTGTTCCTATGGCCCAAAAAACCTGCGTGCCCCTGCATCAAGCTGTGCTACAGGGACCTGTGAATAACAGACTTCTGTTGAGGGCTTTGAAGCCATGAAGGAAACATCATGTACTCCCATCTAGCCCACAACACACATGCCCTCCTTAGTTCTCTGCTCAAGCCTACCCCTCTAAATGCACAGGCAACCTGTTAACTGGATATTCCAGCAGAAGTGAAGGACAGAAGTCTTAATCATGGTAGTAAGTAGGGCCAAAACTGTCATGGGAATGTGGGGAAATTGCCTGAAGTTCAAATCTGTGGTGACCAAGCTCAACTGAGTACCAGTAAGTTCCCCTGAAATTCTCCATCAAAAATGCAACAAGCAATCATAAAATAATTGTGCACAAACCTCATTTTGATCAGGATTGTTCATAGGAGTGGCTGAATGTTGAAAATATCTAAGGGAGAGAGAGGGATGTCATTTGTTCATAGGCAAAGGAGAGATGAGCTCGACTGAGAAATCTTTGCTCCCAGAGTGGAAAAGAACTGGAGAAATGTAAGGCTCTTCTCTCTGATGCATGTCTGCGCATATGAAGAGGGGGCTAGTCGAAGTACCAGAAGTGTCTTATATATCATGTAAACTATGAATTATATGTTATATGAATACACGGTTCCTAAAAATCGCTCTGTGTTTTCATATCAGAACGAAATGCAGGACTGGATAGTTAAGCATTCCTTCTCCCTCTTTCATGTCAGAATATTTCAGTCCTTTTATGTAGAGTGCAAGAGGACATGATTGAAAAGGGAAGTCCTACCCTTTGATGTTTATTTGTTGCATTATCCACTTTTCATGGCTCTATTATTCCAGAATCCTATTGAGCCATTCATTGCTGAGTGGAAATCTCCACTGCTGTCAGTAGGGAAGTTCTGCCTCTAAATCACATAATTTGGCCCCTGTTACTTAACTTGGGGCCAGATTATCAAAAGTGTTGAGCACCAGCTTTCCAAAGGCTTAGCATCTCCCACTGAAGACAGATTTTCAAAACTGCTCAACACAGAGCAGCTCCTGGTGTGACCCCTTAAGGACAGATTTGCAAAAGAACTCAGCAGTTTCCTTTCACCAAGGAGCTGAGCCCTTTCCAAAATCTGTCCAGCTTTGTTTAGCACCAAGCTAGAAAATGAGGACTTCTGAAAATACGGCTTTTAGCAACCTCTCTGATATGGAAAATAGTTAGAAACAACAAGAAGGACTTGAAACAAGTGTTTGAGAAGAGACAAATCTCCGTGTTTCAAGATGTGCCAGTTTTTATTGACTGATAGAGGGGCTGGGAGAAAATTTTGGATCTGAACAGGTTTTCCCATAATTTCCCACTAGGAGGTTTCCTGCACATTCCCCTGCAGCAGCTGCCAGGCAGGATGCTGGAGCAGAGCACCGCTGTGCTGAGGCAGCATGGCAATTCCTGTGTTCCCAAAAATTCATTTGCTTAGCAAAATGTGATTTGTAAACAAAGTAGCTCAAAACAGCCATTATTCTTCCACCATCTTTCCCGGGGAAGAAAGGAAAAGAAAAAGGTAAAGAAAAGGAAGAGAAAAGGAAAAGAAAAGGAAAAGGTAAAGAAAAGAAAGAGGAGAGGAGAGGAGAGGGAAGGGAAAGGGAAAGGGAAAGGGAAAGGAAAGGAAAGGAAAGGAAAGGAAAGGAAAGGAAAGGAAAGGAAAGGAAAGGAAAGGAAAGGAAAGGAAAGGAAAGGAAAGGAAAGGAAAGGAAAGGAAAGGAAAGGAAAGGAAAGGAAAGGAAAGGAAAGGAGAAAGGTTCATTTGCACCTTATAAAAATGGGTTGAATTTTTCTTTTGAAATTTAAAACCAAGATTTCCATTGCATGCACTACACTGCCTTTTTCTCCAAATACGCTTCCCTGATGGGGCTAGCAAGAAAAATGTGTGTAGAAGAGTCTGTGTAACCTGGGAAACTTATGGGTTAATAGGTGAGTGTTAGTTCTTGACCTGGGAGTTATTGCAGGCAGGTGGCAATGGAGAATGTAATGGGGAGAGGGCATTTCAGTGTACAAAAATGCAAGACTTTAGGCTTTAACTGTAGGCAGCACTTGAGCTCCTTGGAAAGTAGTTCTGATAAACTTTTCTGTTTCAGTAAACTGAAACTGCACACCTTGCAAGTGTCTACTGGAAGGTGAGTTTTTCACTCCCACGTGGGAGCAGGCAAAGGAACCCTAAAGCCTCAGCAGTCAATTTGGGACCTGGCAGAGTCCAATGCAAAACAGCCATTTTTTTGTTTGATCTCTGGAGCTGCACAAAATACCTAGAGAGCCTTGGCTCATCTTGTGATTAGTTCTCTGAGATTCCCCTGTGAATTTAGGATGGGCTTTTCCTTTGGTTAACCAGCCCCACTTGCATTTTGTTTCACTTTGACATAGGTGCTTTTTAAAATACTGAAATGGATGAAAAAGAAACAAAGTAAAGGAGGAGGAGCAGGCTTGGTAAAAGCCTTTATCATTGTTACAGGACTGGGCAGCTTCTGTGATTATCCCTTGCCTTGTTCAACAGTGTATAATTTAATGATTGCATCCAGGGCATGCTATTAATTTTCTTTTCTACTTCTGCAACCCCAGAGCTCATTCGTTCTTTTTACTATTCCCCACTTGACGTGTGTGTATGTCTAGGGGGAGGGCAGTGGCTAAAGAAGTGTTATGGATTTCATATCTTTGCTTCATCTGCCACATTATAGCAAATGACAGTTGATTAGGTCTTTCTATAGATCATTACCAATTGTTTTCTACCTTGCAGATACTGCTATTACGACAAATCTATCATATCCTAGAGATCCTATGCAGCTTGTTATTTCTGCATGATTTATTACACTTGCAGTAGAAATGTTGTTAGTGAACATTGGGGAAGCAGTGAATATATTGAGAAATATCAATGTATCCTCATGTTCTGGCTTGCAGTGACAGTCAGTGATCCATCTCACTGACACTTACCTTGTTAACATTTTGATCAGATGGCAAATTTGTCATTTTTCATGGTAACAAGTATAAGTTCGTACAAGAATTGCAGAAACATGGGGAAGATAAAGGGCCCCTCTCTTAGTTTTTCCCAGTGTGATGTAATCAGTAATCTTTCCGGAAAATGAAATAATTACTTTGTAAAAAAGCTTATCCACTAGAAAATGTGCCAGTGTTAGAAAGCTCAGATTTCTCTTCATTTGAGGATTGAGTGACTTCTCTTTGCAGCCATTACTGACACTTTGATTAACACACCAAACCAACATGAAATGACAATATAGAGCAAAAAGGTTTACAGTCAGATTTTCTCTCCTTGATTGTACTGGGGAACACAAAGATCTTACAAGTAAAAGTGAGGCATTATCTCTGGGAAAAACGGTGTACAAAATACTGAAAACACAATGTTGCAGATTTCTTCTAATCCTCACAGTAAAAGCTCGCTCTCAGCTTGGCTGTCAGCTCTGCAGCTTTCCCATTCCACAGGGTGGGCATGAAAACTGTGCTCAAAGCTCAAGTGGGCTACACAGGGAAAAGTTACAGCCCCTAATGCATTAGAATCATCTCAAGGTCCCAGTGACTCATCTGCACAGCCCACGAACGTAGGGAAAGGGGCAACAAAAAGAGTGGGATGTTGCCTCTTGGAGCAGTACAGCTGTTCACAGTCTCTGTGTACAGCATTAATAAGGGCTTGTCCATGCAAGGGATTGTGTAGGGCAGCACTGATATAAAATCAGCCTGAACAGAGGATGTGTACATGACTCAAGCTTCAGGTCAGGACCAAATCAGACTAAAACCAACAGAAATAGCCCTTCTTCCAGGACTTGCATGAAAGTTGCTTTCATTCAATTATTCTCTTTCAGTTTCATCTGCTGAAAACTTCTTGGTTGCATTATTTCAAATATCAGTGAGCCACAAATGGCAAGTGCCAAATGTAATCTCCCAGTCAACATAAGAGAAAAAACAGTGGCCAAACAAACAGTTCTTCATTTTAACCTGATAGCTTAAAAAATACAGACTGGATAGGTCTTGAGAGTACTTGGACTAGAGTTTTATTGAAATGATACAGCTTTTCATTCTCATCTTCACCTAATTGACCAGGGAGATCGGATCCTCAGCTGGGTTTGGTTTTATCTTGTTGCTGCTTTTCTAACTTACTTTATAATGCATTGCCAGGATGTAAATGTTTTGAACGTATTATTAGCAAGGCTCAGATTGTGTTCAGAGAACGCACACAGAAATGGAAAACTGCTTTAGTTGTGTCACTTTGGTCATAACAGTATGGCTTTGAGTTGTTTAATTCTTCTAATGTTATAAATAGCAATGCAATAGTACAGGCACCAGAGAACTCAAGCAGCGAGTCTTAATGCTCTGCAGCAATTTGAGAAAGCACAATGTCATCTACTAGAAGGTCTAATTGTTATGATTAATATTTAGCGTAGGGAAATCTATGTGGAAGGGCTTATATCTGCTTGCTGAATTGAATGAACTACTGATTTTTCAGTTCTTTTTATTTTTAGCTTCTTGTTGAATAGTGGAAAATGTATGAATACGTATTTGCTATAGCAATATCTCTTGGACTTTTAAGAGGCTCTGCCTCTTAAAAAGCCACTCTTCAGATGTCTGGTCCAAAGGAGCCAGTGGGCAGCAGCACATTTGCTGCTTGCTGAAGTGTGAGCCAACAGTTTCTAATGGGAGGGACATCGAGGTGCACCAGAGTGCAGAGACGAGACAGATGCAGGAAGAGGGCTGATAAGGTAATATAAGACAGGAGTGAGCTCAGACAGGTGGCAAGGGGTGGCTTTCCTTCCTGAAACCAACTATGGCAGGGCATCTCTCTGATTTATCGGGGCCTGAGGGCACAATCTTTCTTTTTAATAGTGCTGCACCATAAATACAATTGCCTGATAATTCTGGTCATTTAATATGTGCTTCTTCTCACTGAAAAAAAAAAGGACCTAATTAACAAGGAAGAAAAATAGTTAATTTCCAGCAAGTATTGCTGAAGGAAGTTGGACAAAATGTTTTCTGGGAGAAAAACTAATAGTGAAATAGGTGCAATGAGAATAGGCAGTGAAGTAAGTTTAGGAGAGCTGGTTGACAAGATATTGCTGTAATTTGTCTTTAAGATCACACAGAAAGCTGACAGATTTCTCTAGGTCTTGGTGACATTCATATAAAAAGAGTTTCCTAAATCACCAGCTGAAATTCTGGACAATGGTTTCTGATAAAGGAACGTCAAAAAGCTTCACCTTCTGAAATTGGTGACTCATTTACTGTTATCTCCATTGAACAGCTGAGATCTTCCTTTTAGGAAGAGAGATGAGAAATTATCTTCTGAATGTACCATATTGCTTCCAATTCCAGAGAGGAGAAGGGAATTAATGTTGAGGATGGTGTTGCAGTAATTAGTTTCAGATGCAACAGGCTGAGAGTAAATCCCAACAAGCAGCAAGCAGGGGATTCACCAGCAAAGCAGCTGGAGGGTGGTACTTTTTTTAGAATATGCAATCAGTGTTGTTCATCAGTGTTTTGCTCCTTAATAATTAGAGCAAGATTTAAAAAAAAAAAAAAAAAAGCAGAGCAGATTATTGCTGGGAACTCATTTATGGCTGTATCAGGAGTTAATGTTAAGCTCTGAAGGTGGTTAACACTTTTGACTGAGATAGCATATGGGGGTGGTTAGTGCCTGATCGTGGGAATGCAGACCACCAGCTTCTGTTCAGTGCACTGGGAGCTGAGGACATCTGTGCTTACACAGGCTCCTTGGAGTCCAGTCCTGTTCCTATTTAAACCAGTGTGAAGATATATTAAGTTTGATTGGCATTAAACTAGGCTCTTGATTTAAAAAATCTCCAGTTTGTACACATGACATAGCTGAACCCTCTCTTTCCTCTTCATTAAGTGATGGAGCTCCTCCTCTTGGGCTGTTGGCATCTCTCTTTTGTTGTCATTGATACAGAGGAATTTCCTGGGCCTGCCTCTTGGTTGTCTTGTACATCCTGTTTTATGAGACCATGGGGTTCGCTAGTTCTTGGCAGAAGAGTATATTATCAGACTGTGTGTTATGTGCTGGCAAATTGCACGCTCTGTCTCTTTTATTAGTTTTGTTAAGTTGTTTAGGTTTTACCTATTTCTACAATATAATTTTTAAGAGTCAGCCCAACTTGTTGGGGTTTGTAAGGAATGAAGAAACATGTTTGTCCTCAAATTTCCATGAAGGAAGGCTTTCAGGTAATTGAACACTTAGATGGCAAAATTTCACTGCATTTG
Organism: Phalacrocorax aristotelis; assembly: GCF_949628215.1. Taxonomy (NCBI): domain Eukaryota; kingdom Metazoa; phylum Chordata; class Aves; order Suliformes; family Phalacrocoracidae; genus Phalacrocorax; species Phalacrocorax aristotelis. Next base: position 10,454,198 of record NC_134281.1, read on the forward strand.
CATTTCATTTAGCTACTATAAAAAGTAAAAAAAACCCAAAACCCAAAAAACCCACCACCACCCACCCACCAGGAAAGTGTCATTTAGTGAATGTCTGTGGCTTCTGATGGCTTTGTGTAACTGATTGCTAGTGGGCTGGCAAACCTGGCACCAGACTTGCAGTGAGGGCTTGATCCTGTGGTGATCCAAAATAGCCGTTATGTTGACTACCGGTTTTGATATGCATAAAGCTAAGCTGCAGTCCATTGCACCTTGGGAAGCAGAGATCAAAGTCTCAGAGACTGTGAGAACCATTAAGGAGGCTCCTTACTAGGACCTCTGCATTTACAAAGAGCTTTCTCTAGATTGAATGTGACTCTCTAAGAAATATGGTTGAATGCCTCGCAGTTTCTCAGCTCAGACCCGTGTCTGTAGTGCTGGTGTTTCTCCTCATCCTTCCACCTTCAGTGTGTGTACAAGACAAAAGGGAGGGTGAGCTGGGGGCTCTAGCAGGGAAGTTCCACTGGCTTTGTCAAGGCAGCAAGGTCAGAAGATCAAGCAAGGCACAGTTCTTTGACTTCATCTCTCAGGCAGAGTTTGCTGGGGTCCCTGGCTGGTAGGGCTTCTTCCCTGCTTTGGGTACTGAAGCATTTATTTCACAGCAAAGACTGGTTTCATCTAATCATCAGTATGCTAGAAATGCTATGGCCTCCTTTTTACTTTTTTTGTTTTACTAAGAACTGAAAGATAAAGATTATTTCAGTACAAATCTATAAGTTGCTAGATTTCTGTGATTTCTCCTCTTTCACACATCCTCAGCCTTATTCATAGATATCTGACACGGAAGCAGTAGCAAGTGTGAAAAGAGTACATCTTGGCAACAGTAAGGTAGACCATCATCAAAACGATGTTTTTGTATGTGTGTTTTTGTTTTTTATTTCTGGCATCCAGTATCAGTAGGGAGATTTTAATCAGAAGCAGAAAAAGCCTGAACAGGGTGTCTGAAAGCCAGACTTCTACCCAGGTGAGTCAGGAGAACACTGAACTCAGATGAGGTTATAGACAAATATTGAGTTTTGCGCATTGCAAGCTTGACAGCCCACTTACAGCAATTCACTGGGCTCATCTAATGGACATTTGGTAATGTCCTATATCTCTAATAGCCATGACTTTATTTTTTAATGGATTTGAGGCTGCTGTGGCTGAGAAGTCCATACATTGACTTCTGGCTAATAGCGCTTAATATTTCTGTGAAACTTAGCTGTGTTTCTTCTTCTCTTTACTATGGGAATATTACAGCCACGGCAGTGCTGAAATGAGGATGTAATGCATTACCCTCCTCCCCTCCTCATTTTCCACTCTTAAGAAAACGTACTCATGGGAAAGATGGACTTACTTTGTTGTGGGCATAAGATATATAACTTGGACAGGATCCACAAACAAATGAAAATGGTTTTGCGGAACTACTGTGGGGTTTATATTTGCTTTTTTGCTTTTGTGGTGGGCTGGCAACTCTGTAGCATGAGCTGAGTGGTTGCCCATGTCTGTGTGGTATTACTTGTCTGCAAAAGCCAGATTGTCTTGTCAGGAAATCAAACCCACACAATGTACTTTCATTGCCAAGAATTATGTAAAGTTCTTTTTGCTTTGTTTATTTATTTTTTTATTTTTCAGAATAGAAGTTCTACTACTATCTTTGCTTTGCCAGGATCTCATGCTTCTCTTTCTGTTCTGGCAGGACCAACCCAACTTTGTTTTGCCAAGAATAATGCATGTAGCTTCTGCCAGGAATCTGACAGCAGTTCTTTCTTGCAGAGTTGTTGTCTAAGTTTTTTTACAACAGGTGGAGAACGATGGTGAATCTCAGGTGCCCAGTGCATAGATTGTGTCCATGGGTGCCAGAAATAACCTGCACGTTGCAGGTCTTGTCATATAAAACTTAAACTTGGTTTGGACAGCAATTTAATCATGCGTTTGCTTATTGTGGAAATACATAAATTTGTCCCATTAGAAATTATTTATTTGACTTGGTTGACACTGTTCCACTGAGATTTTTATTAGGGATTTGGTGCTTGTTTCTTTGGGGACTTTATACTTCAGGGTTAGCGCCTAGTGTACTGCAAAGTTAAGTAAATTTCTGCTACCACTTCTCAAAATATTTACCACTAGAAGATGGTAGTTAATTTTAAAAAATGGTGTTGGATTTGCATATCAGAGCATGTTGAATTCAAAGAATATGTGGTCTGTGTAATGGAAAGTAAGTGGTTAAGGGAGAGGTGTTCATTCTTCCTGCAGTTACCGGGAAGTCTGCCTGCATACTGAATTAATATGCCCAAATGGAAAAATTTTAAATAGACTGGACAGGAGACATAAAAAAAAAAAAAAGAGCTGATGGGAACATTTTGTCAGGATGACGGACTGAAAAATATAGCAGGTATTTTCTGTCTTTTAATGTATAAGGCTGTGTAATGCAGCTTGGGCTCTCCCACCTGAAGGGCACACGTGCCAGTTGGCACGAGGCTCCCCCCTTGGTTGGCATGGCTGCCTTTCTGGGCCACCCCTACTGAAGGAATGTGATTTGCTATGAAAAATGTGTTGATCGGGCTTGACTTTGTGCCACCAGGCAGATTAGCAAATTGCTTCGTCTGCCTCCCATTGCTTTATCCCAGCCAGCAACATCTAAGCCTTGATGATTTTGCAGGTCTTCATTAAAAATAGCTGTTTCTATATCTGATTACTGAGCCCCATCTGGGGAGAAACGAGCCTTTCATCTGTGTGTTATGAGGCCATATCTGAGCACTTTGATACCATAACACAGGAAAACCACACTAACTTTCTGTTCAATTGCTTTTCCAGCTCATCTCCAAGTTTTCCATGAGCTCTGTCTCTGTCCCCAGCACATAATGTCTGGTGTTAGGGCTTTTTTGTTTGTTTGTTTTTAATTGCTCTTTTACTGTTAAATGCAATTTTTGTAATTGGTTACATTACTCCAGGGTTTTATTTTAAATTAATCTAACTTTGTAATCATTCTACATATGCTGCTCTTAACATTCGCCTATTATTTGGATTAATTTCACTAATTTATCACCACTCTTTTGATATGCATTGTTTTTATAATGCTTGCAACTGAGTTAAAGCACACTTGTTGGGCTAAAGGCAAAGTTTGCTTCACTAAATCAAGAAGCTTTCTTTTCCCTCTCTGTTACTATGTATTTACTCAGACAGGTTTTTTCTTGTGTGCTCTGGCAGTCTTCTGTAAAAGTGGCAAATATTCCGGTAAATAGATTCAAATTATTTTGATTATAGAGTAAAAGTAATGGATAATGTGGGCATTTGTGGTTTTTTGTCAAACTCTAAATTATTCCTTAATGTTTAAACACCTAATTAGCAGCCAACCTCTGTCACCTAAGGTTAGCTCTAATATTTGGTGGTGGCAGTAGTGAAAGGAGTAGAACTGATTATTAACTTGTATTTCTAGTTGGTGCCTGGCCTATTCATCTCCCAAGTCTAAAGTCAAATGGTCAGGTAGGGATAACCCAAAAGCCAGTGAGCTGTGTCATCATGTGCCTTCTTTACACATAGAGCAAATGGAGATATTTAACAGTGGTGCTGATATCTCATCTTCCTGTTTTCCCACTAGTGCATTGTACAGAGACCAAGCAAATACACAGTATGGGAGTTATGGGCAAATTACTTTCTTAAAGGACAATTTCCTTTGAAAATGGGCTTCAGCTGTAAACATGCTGTACTTCCATGAGTAGAAATACAGAAAGAGAAACAGAAACACTGAAATATTTCACTGGATATGTATTAAAGCTGTCTCTGGGGACATGGTAAGAAAGGCTTCCTTCTGAATGCACAAGAAAGGAACAGCATAGAGTTTATTGTTCAACAGCCCTGGCCAAACTCTTTTTAAAAGAATACATGCGTATATTTCTGGGATTTGGCATGTGAAAAACCTTTGTGGGATATCTCTTTGGGTATGTTGTAGTATTAACATATAACAGATACTGAGACCAAACTTTTCTCAGCTGAATAACTTTTCCATTGATGGTCACACTGCAAAAAACAGAAATTTGATTTAAGGATTTCTCAGATAGGCAGTAGAGAAGATAGCTCAGGTTTTCCATTGACTGCTAGTGGGGAAAGAGGATTTACATAGTTACAAAAGGATACAGGCTAGGTTAATAAAGGACAACTCACATTCTGTCTAAAATGAGGAATAGTCAGGGTTTTTCTCATAGCTGATCAATTCAATATATGTAAAATGATCTTTTTAAAAAGAAATAAACTGATTCCCTTAGATTCCACCCTTAATCACACTGTGTAATACACAGTGAATTTATTTTGCTATAGTGTTAACAGAGATTGCATATAGTTATTTTTCTTCCAACATGCAGTGCTTTGATGATTTCTCACAAATTACAATTTTTAATCTTAAATTGAAAATGTGTCCAGAAATTTAACTAGGCCCAGGCTTGCACTGTAGAAAATAAAGAAAAGGATTGCAGCTCTCATAAACCCTTATCCATGAGTAATTATCTTGTTACATTAAAGTGGTTCTCCTGAATATTAAAATAATTAGGACCAACAATCTCAGCAGTACTTTCCTCAGATGTTGTAATTGGCAGGGGGTGTTAACTAATTAAATGTATTTATATTGCTGGCTGGCTAAAGAAAAGGATGAAGCACTTGTAATTGCTGAAATTTAGCAAGAGCACATATTTACTACAGAGAATAAACATATAGATTGCAGTATTTGCAATGGTCTAATAGCTGGAGACAATAATCCAAACATTTCCTGTGGGCATTTCTCATTCCTCGAGGGGAACTTGAACAAGGGGCTTTGGCAGAGGGAGGTTTGCCAGATGCAGGTAGGAGGGGGCTTTCCCCAGTGAGCGCAGTGGCTCGGTGGCAGATGCTGCAGCTTTGGATCTTGCAGGGTGGATCCTGAGGCTGCTGGGGATTGCTGTGGGGTGGAGGGAAAAGGCACACGGCTCTTCGCAAGTCTGCAGGGGGTAAGCTCGTGATAGAAGCAGACTGGGAGTTAGTCAAGGCAGCCAAACGGCGCCAAATCTGTGTTTGTGTACTAGTACTAGGGTAAAAACATGCACTGTGTGCTGTGTCCCTGGGAGCTTGCTGTTGCCCTGGGGCAGCAGACAGTGTCTGGCATTGGTCTGCACTTCTTTCCCTTCCTTTGCAAAGAGCTGCTGCCAGTGTCTGGGAAGGCTCTGTGCTCATGGTTACTTGCTCTTATTTCAAAAGGGTTTCTTTTTTTTTTCCTCTTTTTTTTTTTACGTTCATAGGAAAGACTTAAAAAAAATCACTATAAAACTGGCTATTGTCTGACCTCTGAAGTAATCAATTTTGGATTCAGCCCCCTAAAAGAGTTTGACATTTCAGGGTCAGGAGAACAACTTTCTGGCAGATTGAAAAGCTGTGCTTCTGGGCCCAGGGTAGATTAGAGTAAAACTGGGCCAAATAAAATGAGGCTTCAAAGCATCTCACTTCTGTTTCATTGCTATTGGAAAAGGTAGCAAGGGACGCTTTTAGGGAGCATGGATGGCATAAACCTTGCCTCTTTCCCTCTTCCCTGTCTCCCCTTCCCCCCCTTCTTTTGGAGTAATCCCAAGCACAGCCATCACTCGGGCTGGAGCAACCCAGTGCAGGGCGGGTCAGTCACAGCTCCTCTCTGAAAGATCCCTAAAACACACAGGATGGACAGTCCTCTTGGAGGGGTGGGACATGAAAGCAGGGAGACACATCCCCTATCCCCAGCCCTTTGCTGCCTCCTCTCCTCCTCGTGTGTCTTCCTTCACTTCCTTCCCCCTTTGTCTCTCCTCCCACTCCAGCTTTGTTCTCCTCAGTTTTTTTCATTCTGCTGTCATTTCTTCTTGTTTTCACAGCCATGCCTCAGTCCACGCTCTCGTGACAGCATGAAACAACAGCAGTCTTTTTCCCAGCTAGGGGCAAGCGAGAGCCCATTAGCTGCCTCAGACAAAATCCATCTCCCCTGCTCGCTCCTCATTTGTAGCCTCCTCATAAATGAAAATTCAGTTCACTAGAAGGGACATATGTTTACAATCCCACAGCTGGTAGGTACATGTGTACCGGGAGCGGGTGCCAAGGTTATATAGACACATGTCACTTTTATCCCAGAATCCCATTTGGCGCCTGGGAACATCTTCATGTCATAATGCTGTGGAGGTCATTACTACACCCTGTAATCCTCCATGAAGGTTTTCCGTTTTCATTTATACACAGTAATAAAACACACATCTCAGCATCAGGCATTAGGATTAGTACTGACAAGGCTTAAGCTGAAATGTTTTAAGGATGCATTTCTGATGTCAATAGAATAGCTATAACACAGCGTGCAATTATGCTGGCTTCATGGAGGGAAGGATTTATGCTTCAACACTGTTAATATCACAGTGACAGTGACAGCATAAAAGGAATTTTATTTAAAAAAATAAAGATTGAATTAATTTTCCATTGTAGTACTAATCTGGTATTATTAATTTACTTTAAGTTTCTAATGTTGATAACCCACTGGACATGTGAAGAGAAATGTCCTTTCTAATTTCAGGGTCTCTTCTTTATTTCTTTAAGAAAGCAGAAATTCTGGGAAGCTGTGACACAGGGAGCAGGGAGTGGTGCTTGATGGCTCTGGACAGAGCTGCCTAGGGGCAGAGTGGGTGCCAGGGCAAGCCTCCCACCCTAAGCCTGCCTTTCTTTGCTGATGCAGCAAAGCTTTTAGCTCTGTGCTCATGTCTCATTGCTTCCACCAAGGTTTCAGCCCATTCCTAAGTGTGTGTAGCACAAGCATGCGCCGTGCTGACCTAGTCTCTGTGCATTTAGAGCCTGGCTTTGTTTGCTCCAGTCAGGTCAGGGTATCGATCCCCAGTGGAGCTTGCAGCCCCTGAAGCACGAGCTGCACTGCAGCTGTGTTGGGGAGGACAGAGGGAGCGCTACATGCTGATAGAGTTGACCTCCTTTCTATCTTCTTTCTCCCCTAAAAGTCACAGCCCTTTTTTAGCAACCAGGAAAGAGGCATCCTTTCCCTGACTTCTGCCATCTGCTTCTCCTCTTCCTCAGCTGGAGGCAGAATCCCCTGGAGCCTCCTCAGAGGATGTATGAGGACTGGGTGAGATGGAAGGCAAGGAGAGATGCTTTTAATGACTTTTCCCATGCAATAGAGGGCTGCCCCATGGCCGAAACCTGGAGTAAAAGTGAAGTCAACACAATAACAAGTAGTGCATAGCCAGAGGGGGAGTACTGCCTCCTCAAAAGTCCTGTTACACACCCCCATCCTTAGCATCAGGAGGCTCCAGACCTCTCCTCCCCCATCACTTCATCATGGAGAAACAGGTGACCTCAGAGCAAAACATAAATTTGAAAAACGAATGAAGAGGAACAAACAGCTCCATTACAGGCAATGATCTTTTCCTAAAAATTTTTTGAGTGCACCAGTTACTTGGGGTGGAGGGGCCTGGCACAAACATGGTCACGAGGTTATATATTCATTTCTAGTTTCTGGCCATTCTACACTACAATAAGCACAACTGGAGCCCAGCAGGTTCAGACTGCTTTTACATTGCTAGATTTACAGTTGCTGGCATACTGGAGATATGAAGAATTGAGAAGCAATTTCATATATTGCTGTTGCCACTGCTGGCAGTTTCCTGCCCTTCAAGATATTTGTTGTGATAGGAGGGAACCACCCTCTCCAAAGGAAATATATTTAAAAAGCTCAAGATGCTGAAGGAATGCTGTAGCTCAGTGTAGCTCAGTGTGCTTGCCTGGGCTTTTGTATATATGTAATTATTTTGTATTTGCTTTTCTAATTCATATTTGGTTTTTAATTGCAGCCTTAACTCCCTCTGCATTTTAGCAGAAATAGGAGAAAATCACTCTACTTGGCCTGTTATGAGAAAAAAAATAGATATGGCCTAAGGAAACCACATTGTCATTACGTCCATCTTACTCTTTCCTGTATTTTGGGGGTGAAAAGATGCAACTTTCTGCCTTGCAGGGTGGGCGCTACTTTGACAGAAAGGAATGTGCCTTCTTTCCAAAAAGAAATGAAAATGCTGAAACTTAAATACCTTAATTCACCAGTCCTTTGTCCTGCGATCACAAGAATGCTTAGGTATAATTTCCTTTGCTTAAGGGAAACTCAAGGAGCCAAAAGCTACGGGGCCAATTACCTTGGACATCCCTGCATGCGTACCTGCCCCACACAGTGGAATGGCGCCAGGGACTATTAGCAGAAACTGCCTGAAAAATACTTTAATGTATGGTGAGGAATGGCTGTCAGAGAGAACACTGGCGCACCTCTCTTCATGGCTTTTGTACTGAGCACGTCGCAGTGAGACCCAGTAGCTCAGTCGGATGGTGCACAGTCGTATTCTGCAGTTGCATAATGCCTTTTACAAAGCACCAGGCAGTAGTGTAATATTTTATGACTGGTGAAAATTCAGCCACTGAGACACCAAAGTAGATGTTTTTCAGAAGTGGTTGTCTCAAGTCAGACACCTAAATGGTGCAAAGACTTGTTGTGATCGGTGGATCAGATCTCTAAATATATTTATTTATCTATTAAGTCTGGTTTCCAGTAGAGCATTAATATTGTTATTACACTGTAAGGTAATTATTACATATTGCATTATTGTTTATTTGTAGTAGGGCAGTCCCCAGATCCTGGAGAGGATGAGGATGTCAGTGTCTATATGAAGAGCAGGGAGGCAGAGGCAGCCTGGCTCCATGGGAGGCACTGGCAGTGTCCCATCACTTCTCTACACACAGTCCCCTGTCTGTGCTGGTGCTGTCCTGTGGATTTCTCTCATGTTCTTTTCCATTTTAGGACTCAGATGTAATGTCTCCCTGTGGTAGATCAGAGCCATTTCTCTAGCTAAGAAAGTGGGTGGGACACATATCTCCTGACCCTGGCAGAGCATCTGTTCTCATGCATCTGACATCTTATAGGAGCTACCAGGAACTGCCTGCATCCTGCATCCTGCTCCTTCCCTCGGACACAATTTCTGTGGATTTCAGAGGGTTGTCCCTCCAAGGACCAAATACCCAGACCACAGGGCCTCTGCGCTCTTGAGAGCTCCCTACATAAACCCAATCACAGGAGCAGACTGCTGTCGATCATGCATGCTTCTGAAATTTAAGACTCAAAAAGCACATTATCATTGCAATTCATACTAGCGTCCTGCACGTCAGCTTGAGGTACAAAGGAAATCTGTGAAAAATATTGTATAGCAGGTCCCTAGCAGAATGAATATTTTCCCGTTACATGAACTTTTCATGATGAAATGGTCTCATCTCTGTGCAAAATCATTGTATTGCCTGAGCTGTTGTCAATAACTTTTATGCATTGGCTGCTTTTTCCACTACACAATATTTACACTTCTCCACTCACCCCATTGATCTTCATTTTTGCAGGGAATTTTTTGGGGGTAAAATATAACCTGTTTTTTAAAAAAGGTAAACATCCAAGAATTGCACTCAAGGGAAGATACACAGTGTAGGCTTAGTGACAACTTAATAGCTTGTAGTATATCAGATGTCTTCTATGCTGCCATCTTCTTGGGGGAAGTATTTATATACTATGTATAAAACTATGCACATAGAAAGCTGTATATACTCCCTCATTTTTTTCTCTCTCAGGTGTAAGCATTCTTGGCATTGGCAGAACGTGTGCAGTGCTGTACAGGAGCAGCACAGTTCCTCTGCAGGAAATGGAAGAAAATATTAATTCTATTGCTCAAACATTCACAACAAGCCTGTAGATTAACTGTCCTTTCACTGAATACTGTTTACTGGTTTCATAGAAAATGCATTATTTCATTGATTTAGCTTCTATTTGGAATGCTAAAGAAATCAAATTTCTGTATAGAAAAGTGTACACAGAGGATATGACCTTTTAAGTTTAGCAGAGAAAATAACTGAGTGCAGTGTAATTAATATGCCATATAAATGCCAGCAACAACATTAATGCACCATAAAACCAGCACAGTTAAAATGATATAGTCTGGAAATGAAAAAGTTAAGTTTCTGTTAGCTTCATTAGTTTGCTCACATGGCATTTCTGTGAAAGAAGCACAATCTCCTTACCTAAACCTGGAGAATGGATATGTAGGGAGAATATGCTGGATCTTGCTTATGGCTTGACCAAACTCCTAAGAGGTGTCAACCCGCCTTACGCCATAGCATAATTTTTCCAGTGTTTTTACCCTTTAAATTTTTCCTAAAGCCTCATGAATATCCCTGATACGAAGCCTGTCAATGTCTATAGATAGGTTGGCAATAGTGTAGTAAAATACTTGCATTTATATAGTTATATCTTTATAAGGTAGCTCTTCCTAGACTAAATATTTTTTCTGAACTAGTTTTCTCATGCAGAGGATTTCCCTGTCATAGTTATAGTCCAGTTCCCATATGTAGGTAAGGTCTTTGCAGGGCATAAATGCTTTCTAAGGTTTAGATAGCAGCTTGTACCTAAATTTAACAAAGAAGTCTCCAGGGGAAAAAGTCTGGCTTTTTTTTGTTGTTCTGGAATGCAAAGATAATAAGCAAATTAATGCCTAAACATTCCAGTAAAAGGAAGCTGGAGGGGCAGTGGTCAGTCCCACAAAATGTGATCCCCACAGTGAGCACATGAGGACGTTACTCAAAAGCTGAAACTTCAGTGGAAGTTGCTCTGCCACCTTTGTACTGGAGGCTGGCAAATGCTTCCCATCACAGAAAGGGTGTGTTGTGGGCTGTTAACATGACTAAGGTGTGTGTCCATCTGTTCAGCCCTTGTTTTAGTCCTTAGAGGTAAAAGGAACAGGGGGAAAAAAAGAGGCAAAGCTTTAGCTTAAAATAAGAAGGGATCTATTCCTCCCTCTGTATGTGCACAACTCCCATTAATATTAAAATGTTAATGATAGTTATGTGTTCACATCAAAGGCAGGCCAGAGCCTTTCATCTCAGTTAAATCTTATTCAAATAATTAATGGAAGTAGTCGTCTAGGAAAAAAAAAAGATATTAAGAAATTCCTTTGTAGAGCATTACAAACTTTGCTGCCCCTAGGGAGTGGTTCCTAGAATTGAGGACGCCAACAAATCGCGTTTAAGTGGGTCTGTCCCTGCTTTCCGCCAGCCTTGACTGCATTGCATCCTAAAAAAACTGTGAAACATGTTATTGGCATTGCAATAGATAATCCAACGAAAATCAAATAAAAAATCCCTGACAAGGCCTATGTTATGAAAATAATCATAAATCTTATGCTGTGGTAGCTGTGTGCACCAGCATTAAGCATTCTGCTCAGGCCTGTGTCTACATAAAAAAAAGGGGGGGGGTGGGGCGAAAAGTCATTTGAAGTTCTCAGATCAACTCTGCAGCTGTGCACTGCTGCAGCAGGTGCTGCCAAACAGCACTGCTGGCTGGACCCTCACTTTGGTGCACGGACACAAATCTGGAACAACCCTCTTGGTTTCCATAAGACACAGGCGGTTAAGCCCAGTCCACAGCTCTCATTACCCTATATTAGAGTCAGGTCTCATTTCTGATGCATTTTGGACTTCCTGTGAAGGCTGAAGTGGCCCATTGAAACCCGTACTTCTGGGTAATGCAACAGTTTCTGTTACAGGGTTGCTTTCTGTGGTGCTGCACAAGGGTAATGGAGGTGGAAACGTGCGGCATGGAGCAGCAGCCCCACAGGGGTGATGCTCCAGACTCTTGCACGATGCCTCCACATTGCTCATCCATGATATATCAGCCTTACGACTTGGGAAAAGCCATCTTCGTGGCTGGCAGAACTCCAGACCAGCCAAGAATGGGCTTGGAGGCTGTTCCTGCTAGAAAGAGCAGCCTGCTCCCAACAGCTCTGACAGTACCGACACAATTTCTGCTTTTTCAGTTTCACTTTGGCTTGTGTGGTCCCCAGTCCAAGAGAAGCTCCTGAGGCTTAGCACAAGTATTGGTTTCAGGAAGAAACTTTGTTCAGTGTTTTGGTAGACCTCTTGAGCTGGCTGCTGCCATCCCCGGAGGGCTCACCACCGTGGGGTCATCGATGCGCGTGCAAAGCCAGAGCGGACGGGGTTTTGCTGGAGACGCAGAGGCACAACGAAGCAGGAAATGCTTCCTGCAAATAGTTTTCAGTATAACTATCCTTCATGTGTTACATGTTTGTGCTCTTGTGTAAGAGAAAGTGGTGGCAGGAAACACTTTGCTTTTTCTTATCACATTAATCATGAGTGACAGAACATACAAAGTGTCACGTGGGTCACGGGAGACAAGGGACACAAAGGAACCGATTTCTGCTCCAGACTCTCACTGCATCAGCTGTCCTGGTCACCTGCTTTGTGTTTCCTTTTCACTATTCATTAGATTTAATGGGATAAGTAGTCTAAAATTGATACTGGTGTGGACAATGCCTCTAACAGAGTGTAGTGTCCAGGGATGAAGCAGTTTGGTACTTTGGCATTAATTTATCCATGTCTCGTGGATCCCTGCCATTTGCAACCCCTGGTTCCTTTAGATCTGTGACTTCCACCAAAAAGACCTTGGAAGTAGAGGACAGTAATGTATTTTAGAACTTTAGAGATCAGGAAGTTTTTTTATACATAGATGTACACCATAGAAGTGCCTATAAATAGATATTAAAACTTGCAATTTATAGCCTATCATTTCATGGCCTTTCAAGGCTAGAAATAAAGCCGTATTCCACTGGGAAAATGAGATTTGTAGTTTTCCATGGCTTAAAGCTCCTGTTACCAACCCTGATGGGCTGCAAGATATTGGATGAGATATCTGTCACTGGTCTGGAGTATATATAATATATATGAGTGTATATAAATTAGGGGAAAATGATGAAGTTTCTACCAGTAAATGAACAAGTTAGGAGATTGTAAGATAACTTGGTGGTGCCTGGGGGAGATATTCCCAGTGAAAGTAATTTTTTTTCCTCAGTAATGATAACTTAACAAAGGCAATTAATCCACTCTCTAAGTCAATGGCATGGTAACCTCCTAATAGTGCTCCAAGGTAAAATGAGCTCCACTAATGCACTTCAAAATCATTTTGAAGCTACAGTAAGTCCCGTGGCAGCGATGAAAGGGACCTGCCTGGAGGATCTGGCTGCAAGGTTTGCTCGCTCTGGTTTCACTGGAGTGCAACGTGGGACGTGCTCGCCATCACGCAAACCTCTCACACTTTTCATGGGAAGGAATAGCCAGCATGACTGCAAAGGAAAAGATTAATTAACAAAATGAGGGACAAATAAGCAAGGGACTTGGTTTCATCCTAATACTTGTTTCTCATTTATGTGCCTGTGAGCATTTCATGGGGCTGAGTGATGTATTATACTGATATTAATCTGGGCAAATCTGTTCAGGGTGGGTAAGGGCCCTCCTCAATGGCAAGGACCTTGGCTGTGCTGATTGCTGGGGGAAGGGTGCTGGGCCATTTCACTTGAATTAGATGCCTAAAATCAGATGTCTCACTCACTGTCCTCAGACCTCCTCAGATTTTTATGCGGAAGTAAAAGATTGGGTTTTGAAAGCATGTGTGAACAAGACATAGCTCAACTGCTAGAAATTTGAGTAAATACTTTAAAGAACTTATCCAATATGTAAAAAAATTTAATTTCTAGCAAAAGTATTCCTCTTTTAGCATTGCATATTTATTAAAACCATTTGGAGATGTAAGTTACAAGCATTCACACAGGTATGCATCTGCTGCACAACCCTGAATTTGAATCTTTGAGCTGTTTCCATCCCTCAAAATTAATTTTAAAAATGTATGATCTTCTCATCATCTAAGGCTAGCAAGAACTTTTAATCTGCTCTGTCCCAAACCAGCATTGCAAATGAGATTCTGTCTTTAGCTAAAGCATAGTTTCAGGTCTGAGCGTTTATTTTGGTGAGTTGATAGTTGCACAAGTGCTAAGTTCACTGTGCAACATAATGTTTTTTTATAAAATATTCTTCCTAATTAAAAAAGGCCTGTGGAGAGATATGTGCACTTGAACTGCAGAATAAATGAAAATGACTATGTTGTGGTTGGGACACACAACAAAGATGTGAAATTGCAGAATAAACCAGAAACATTTTTTATATAATTACTGTTGAAATGCAGCATCCATTATAATCTTCCTTCCCTTTCTTCCCAGAACTCACAGATTTCTATGAATAAAACCTCCTCTTGGGCATAATGCAATTATTATATTTGGGTTTGGTACGGAATTGAGTTTTTTGGATCTAAGGAAACTTTAGCTGAAATCCATTCAACCAAACAGCTTCAGGAAAATCCACATGAATTCCCCAGGAAGGCAGACGAAACAGTTCAAGATTTTCCAGTTGAAAAAAAGACAAAGAAGGGAGGAAATACAGATATACGTAAAAATCATATGATAACAGAGAGAGAGTGACTAGGAGATGGTTGTTCACTCTTCCTACAAAGAAAGGGCAGGAGGGGACTCATAGTGAAACTTATGAGCAATATATTTGAGGCAAATGATGGAAATAGATGATGTATAATTGAACTGTGGAGGTTGGAAGCAGTTTTGGAGCAGTTCCTGGCCTTTGGAAACAGTGGTGGTGCAGGGCTGCAACTCACGTGTTGGTGAGGGCTCACGTTTCTGGCCCTGTGGAGCTGCTGCCTTGTGCTAAGCAGCTTTGGCAGAGTGCTGGGGGCAGCTGCGTTGGGGTCTTGCTGTCCTTCAGCTCTGGAGAGTGGGAAAACAGGGCCCCCTGAAGTATAAACTGATGCCCTAATTAGTGTCTGCTGGTTTAGGATTGTTTTGTAGCAGAGACTTTGTGACTGGGCTTGAGGAGAAATCCCTGACCCTTGGATAATGAGTATTGTCTAGGAAGAAAAGTGTTAAATGTGGGAACAAAAGTAACAAAAAGAGCTTTTTGTTAATAAACTCCATTAAGCCTAGGAGAGGAAGCAAAGCAGTCACCCAGAGGAACTTTTGAGTCAGACATTTGTCAACAGTGGCAACAATGGATTCACCCTTTTTTCAGTAAAACGTCTGTAGTTGAGTTCTTCCTGGATCCACGGTGCCGCGCTGCTCTTTGCCGCAGCACTGCCATCGTGAGCCAGGCCCGTGCGGCTGTGCCTTTCACTCGGCAGCGCTCCACGAGGGACCCGCTCACGTACAGCGTCGGCACCACGCTTACACTCCCTGACTGGATCAAAGTTCCCTGATCTGCAGGAGATCTGCGAGGGAGAGGTTTTAATTGAAAAAAAAAAATAAATACAAAAGTTTGCAAATTATGGACACATTTTCAGTTTCAGACCTCTAGGCTAGGGTGCTTGGTCTGGGACTGCCTCATTAACTGCAATAGCTCAGCCTCTAGGATCTCCTTATTGTTTGATGAGGCAGGTATCACATCTTTCCTGCAATTTAGGAGGGCATATATATATCATTTTTTATCCAAGGGCTGAGGTCCTCTAGCATTAGACTGCATCTGAATTTCACTATAATGCAGCAGCGCAGCAAAGCCACAGGATGCTCACGGGATGATTGGTAGCTCATGGCTTCAGAAAGTTTATTTATGAAGCTGGACATTATGGAAAAAAGTGAACACTGATAAAGGGACGTATTTGTTGTTTGGAAACTTCCTACCAAAATTTTAAAATTAAAACGTTTGCCTGTATATGATGAAGGCTGACAGTTTTCTCTTGTTTGGAAGGTAAGAGTCACTCTTCCTCTTCATAATTCGCATGGAAATGCTGACGGCCTTGTGTTCACAGCTACTATTATTTTTTTTCCTCCTGAAGCCAGACTTCTTCTGTCAAAGAGAATTTAGTTTAGAAAACTTCATCCTTGCACACTATGAGTGCAGTTCATCTCCTCACTTACAGATGTATTTCTGTGTGTACACATGCATATTCTTCAACAGAGGAAGAGTTGGTTATTGGGGTGGGGTTTTTTTGTATAATTCTCACATCTTGGAAAGAAAATCAAACACTAAAGAGATTAAATATATTTTTAAACTGGCAGAGCAGTATCTAGAGACCTTCCATAGTCATGTCTTTTCAAAACTGCTGAGGAAAAAAAGTACTGAATGCAGGAGATAGAAAATGAATCTCTGAAATTGCAGCAGTACCAGTAGTGGGTGAAGCAGGGCTGGGAGACAAAGACTCACAGTTCACCAAGAAGGACTTTGTACTGAAGAGTACAACTTGCAGGTCCAAGGAAATGTCTTAGATGTATTAAGGAAGAAAAAACCACATATATTTCTGGATGCTGTGAGAGAAGGTGCTTCCAAGGAGGGAAAACCTGCAGGACTGACTGCAAAGAGGAAGACAGAAACTGGGCCTGAGTCTCTCAGAGCCACAGTCCTGCTTGGAGGGGGAGCACAGGAGGACCTGGTCCAGCTGAGCAAATACAAAAATGCAAAATGAGATCCAGGACTCCGCCATATCTGCAGGGACACAGGACCAGGCTCAAGTGCCTCATCTGGCTGAGCCATTAACACTAGAGACTGATCAGCATCACCATTATCACAGCTTAGGGTGTTCATTCCCAGCAGCTTGTGGTCTTGTGGAGAATGGCAGCACCAGTTGTGCCCATCCACAACACCATAGAGGTGCTTCATCATTTTCAGGTGTCTCCAGACCTCACTGGTCCCTTTGAACAGCAAACGACCATTCTGCAGGGTGCATGGCTGGAGGTGCATTGACAATGTGCTCAAGTGCCGTGCCTATGTATTCATATGTACTAGACCCATGTGCAACCTTCTAACCATAAGAAAAGCAGGCCTGTTCTCAGCTTTTCTTATTGAACCATGCCTGTTTTTTTTTCAAAGCATAATACTTGTGCATTTGTATTTAAATTAATGCCCTCTCCACCCCCAAATAAAATTCAAGGCTGAATACAGACCAGTTAGAAATATGTGATATGTAAACAAAAGAAGGTCCAGTGCAAGCAGCCAAGCAGTTGGCCTGTTGTGTTGGTCAGGAAGCAAAGGAGCTTGTGACTATTGGGTTAACTGTGTTTGTGAAGGCAAAAGAATTAACTTTCAAAACACTTTTCCAGTTTCTAGATCAGTGACTTTTTTTCCATCATCAGTATTTCCCCCGTGTTGTTGAACCTAGGGTCCTGCTTCTGATTCAACTGTGATACGCTGTTTTGCCCCAGAATATTTCCTTGCAGCTAGTTCCATGGCAGTAAATCTTTACTTCATTCACTCAGAGGGTGTTTCACAGTGAAAGTCACAAGCATGTCCAAAACCTGTAACTAGTAAACTTCTAAATCATTTAAATAATTCTTTCTATTCTTTCCTGTTTGTTGCCTATAAGAGAAAATAACAACAAAATTTCAAGTATACACACTGGGATACCTGAACTCTGCAAACAAAAAACAAATTTTGATTTTATACTAAGAGCTGAAAAGACATATAATAAATTTACATGTTCTAATCAACCTATTTATACTTTACAGATATACTAAAGGCTAATTAAGATCTGATGTTAGCTGAGCAACTTAATAACTTAAATTATTAACATTTCAGTTTAGATGCATAATTTATACATAAGTGGGAAAAGTAATTTAGTAATGCAGTTTAAATTTTAACTTCAGTGTGTGTGTATATGCTTTGTTGCTAGCCATTTTAAAAAGGAGCTTTGATAACTATGATTAATCCATAGCCCTGCATTAAGCTTTTTCCAGTCTCAAGTTTTTGCAAACAGTTAATAAATGACATGAATCTCAAGAGAGCCAGAGAATGACACAGGGCACAATATAACCTCGCCATCCCAGAGAGACAGATTAAAATTTATAAACTCAACAACTGCAAGGATAAGAGTGAAGGGAATGAATATTGAATGTATGAGGGGCATGCCAAAACAGAGCTGAAGGTGTAAAATCTACAACATATAAATCAAGATTGTCTTTTGGTGGATAAATCCTATTGCAAGAACCCCCAAATGCTGTGTGTTCCAAGCGTCTTTGAGATAATATTGTATGTGAATAGGTGATGGGCAAAGTGATGCAAATGGTGTCAGATCAAGCTGTGGCTTGGTAGTAGTGGTAGGAAAGGAAGGCTTCAAGAGAAAAAATATATCACTAGTTGAATGAAAAGTACAGTGAAAGCACTGTCAGCGGAAGCTGATGCTTGGAGCACATGTGATTCTGCAACTGAAGCCCTGCAATTTTTGAAGAATTTCAGGATCCTCAACAGCTGAGAAGTGGATTGTAAAATATGTATTGGCACTTTCATTGCCTACAGACAATACAGACAATGCCTACAGACAGACCACTGTAGATAGCTGTAGTGTCTGATATAACAAGTTAGCATCCCGTGTATGTAGACCTATCACTGGAGTCTCCCAGAGCAGGAATCGGTATTAAGTTAAATGAAGATGAATTCAAGGCTAGTGAAAGACTTAAATTTGGGAAGAGTATGAGTGGAATTGGGGTTACGCAGAGTTGCAGCAGGCTGCAGCAACTCGTCAAGGCAGGAGCAGAGGTGCACTGGCCCAGGGCTTTCAGCTCAAGCAGGCAGAGTTAAGCCAGCAGCTGAAGTCAAAGCTATGCCTAATGCTGTACTGAGGTTGCAGAAACTATGGCAAGTTCCTGTGCAGGTTTAGGGGAAAGAAGAAAAAGAGATTATAGGATAATTTGTTATGGAAAGAGGCAAGGTCTGAGAGGGAAGTAATGGTGATAAATGAACCTAGTATGAAGGGCAATGGAGCAGCCTGCTTGCAGATCTGCAGGAGGATGACTGCTAAACAGTGTAGATTTTTAAAGATAAACCAGAAGAAAATGTAGTGAGAAACTCAGTTTTAAGAAGTGATGCAGCTGACTTAGCAGCTGACACACTGCTTCCTATGCAACAGGTACAGAAACATGAGAGTACAGGGAGAGAACAGAAAAATCTCAAGATGGAAGGAAACAACAGGCTTTATATGCTATGTGTAAACATTTGTATAAACTCCAACTACCTTAATTTAACAACACTATTTCCTATAGGTCAGTAGTAAGATGAAATAAATAGTAAAAAAAAAGTTATGAAGCTTGAAATGAGGTGTATTTTCATTAGATGGTGCCAATGCAGATGTAGAGATGAGAGAGTTGTTAAATATTTCCTGGTGCCCAGCATTTTGGGAAGTATCAGTGTGCCACAGCAGTGAGGTCGAGCGCTGTCAGCGCGGCTGTGGGGCCCACGGCTGGGGGACTCCTGGGAGTGGATGAAGTTGAGCTGCAGCAGGGACTGTGTCAGGGCTTTCGGTGCCCGCAGAAGTGTGGCAACGCACTTTATCTTCATCCAAGGCAAGTTTTGAAAGCTTACAGTAAAGTTTTGAGTGATCTCAGTTGTAAATCAGATTATACCCAGAAAGCTATATCCTTAAGAAAACACTCATTTCTGTGATGAAGAGGCAGGACAGATTATTCCTTCTGATGCAGGCTTGCTATTAGAAGAGCAGCTAAAGATGGTAATTTTTTTAATCCCCTTTTTAAAAAAAGCTTAGAGCAGACCTTTTTTTGTGTGTTTTGTTGTTTGGTTTTGTTATATAAAAGAGATTATCCTGAGCAACATAGACTTACTTTGAATAGATTCTCTGCAATACTGCAAAGTTTGGGGATTCACAAACTGCCAGATTCTGAAAATTGTGTAGAAAATATAGGATTTGTAGGATTGGTTGTTAATTAGTTTTCTTCAAGGACTCGGTGTTCTGCCCTCTAAGCTGAAAATCAGCAAAGCCATGCTATGATTATATCTAGAAAGCCACACATGAAGATTTAAAATCTTGAATCATTTTTAACTTTGTCAGTAATGACCTCCAAACCATGCTAAGGGACAACTCTGATTTCAAGCTAAAACATACTTGTTATAGAAAGAATTTATTGTACTAGGTATAGCATATTTTATTGAAAGTAACCATTTTTAAAAGTAGACGCTTCAATAAATATTTCTAAAAAAATGGAAGCTGTTAGTTTTTTCCATTGATAAACTGCATATTTTAATGTTCATTGAGCTCACACTGTCTAATATTTTTCCGATACACTTGAATAATCTTTTGCAACAAAACTAATACAGGTTCTTGACTTGTTCTTTAATCTTATTTTTAGGCATTTAAGTAAGGGACTGAATTTTCAAAAACGTTGATTACCAAGAACTTCTATTGCCTTATGGAACTCACACCAAGCATCTAAACAAACATTTCCAGTAGAGAAATTGCCAAAAATATGCAGTGCACTTATATAGGGGAATTTCTGGAGTTCACAAATGGCATCCTATGGTCTGTTTTTGTTAGTGGGAAGTTAAAACCTATAGGCCGTTTCCCCATCCTCTCTTGCTCAAAAAAAAATGTAGCCCCATGTTTATTTTATTTCTTTTTAAACAGTGGTTGTGTATAACCCTGTGTAATGGAAATCCAGTGCTAGGTGTACACAGCTAAAAATGTTTGTTTTGGCTCCTGTCACATACTCAGGAAAGCGACATGGAATAGCGTGACCCTTGATGAAAAACAAAATAAAGCATGGAAATTAAAATGGACAGGATCACACTTGGGATTAAATTGCTAGTTCTAAAATAAAATTATTTTGCCTATCCCTTGTCTGACCTCTCTCCAGTCTGACGTATATGGGGGGGGGAAAGGTTTTTTCTTCATGATGCGCTGCTTAGACTGTTGGCGGTTACAAAATTATACACCAATAGAAATAGTCTTTGGAGATGTGCTATAGGAAACTTCAGTGTTTACACCATAGTCTTCACTTTGCAATAGACATGGATACCAACTCCGCTACTTGTTAATTAGGAGGAAGAAGGAGAGATCTTATTTCAAGGTTTTTCAAGGTACTTGGGGATGTATTTTCAGCCAAACTCAGCCAACCTTCCATCTTGCTCTAATTTTGGGTTTTCTCTTAATTATTTTGCGTTGATTATAGCAGAAACTATCTGCTCTTTCATTACAATTATTTAGTAGTATCAATAAAAGATGAGATGAAGGCATTAGCTGCATTATTCTGTGAAATAAGGAAACACATTTTCTCTCTCAGGAAGATACCACCCAAGCACACTGCATACGCTGTTGTTTAAATAAGAAAGCTGCCCATGTCAGTCCACCTCACTGAATCAGAAAATGCATTTCAAGCAAATAAAATGTCACACTAGTTTCTTGCAAGTCATGAAAGCTACATTTTTATTTAGCTGTAAATTTACTGAAGAAAGATTCCTTTAATATTTTATTACTCTAGTGGATTAAACCTTGTATAAATCAACAAATTAGCAGTCATATACTATATTTACGTTCAGAAGAGGGCTAGGGAAGGTGAAGGCAAGATTACTCCTTCCTGGCAGGCTGACCAAACTGAAAAGCTAAATTGAATGACTTCGGCGTGCTTGGAGCAATGCAGCAGTGAGGTGAGGATGATAAATAATACACACTGACTGCAGTTAAGGCAGGTGCAAAGTAGGAGGATTATTATTATTCTTTGAAGTTTTCTTTTTCTCCCCCTTTGGTGTGGATCAAAGACTTCTCAATTTTGGGACGTTCTTTAGGACCTCAAATAAAATCTGTTAGACAGTGACCTTCATGCAACTTTTTCTGCCCTGATACATATACCTATAGTCAAATATTCAAAAGTGTTTCTTGCGATAGCTGGCCAAAAAAGAAAAATCCAGTATCTTTAAAATATTCGGAGGCACTATGTCTTCTCATAATTCCTCAAGTTTTATTTTGTTTACTTAAATAATTTAAAACAGAAAAGTGCAGATAGATGAAAACAGGTGCTCCAAGTGTGGAATGGGCTTTGGAGACTGATTTGAAACAGAAGCAAACGGTCCTTGGCAACTTGTGAGTATGTTGAATGGTTTTATTGTACTTTCCACCCACCAGTTTGGTTTCCTGTCCTTCTAAGCAGCAAAGTAGTGCTATGGCAGCAGGGTTGGCTCTGTGGCCAGAGGAGCAAATGCCCTCTGGTGAAATGGTGCTGCTGTGTCCCACCCTTTTGTTATAAACATAGTATGAACCCACATGTCCTAGCCTGTTGCCAGATCATTTTTTTTTTTGAGACCCAAAATCAGAACAGCACCTTTGGGAAAGAAAACCTGAGGAAGAGTGCTCACAACACATGAAAACATTTGAAATACTTTTAAAAATTCAAGCCTTAAGGCAACTGGTTTTCTGAAAACAGAGTATCCTACAGTTGGTAGTTTAGAAAATTAATGCAAAAACACCATCTGCTAAACTTCAGATATATGAATACTATTTGGTCTATAGAGAGTACAGACTGTACAGGAAACTATTGATCCCCCATCTGCCTCAAAATGATCTTTTAAGAATTTCTCTCACTGAATCAAGTACTACATTAGTAACATAACATTATATGGAGCACAGCAGCCCAGTTGCTCTTAGAGATGCAGTAAGAAGAAGTGTACTTCTATCATCTTTCAGCCACCAGAACACAGAAAAATGCTCTTGGCTTTCTGCATGTTTATTTCCTGTGCAGCCAAGGAGATATGGTATAAATCTCAATTAAATACCCTTGTCTGCAAATATCATGGGTTTGGATGTGTGCATTGTCAGATATTCCTCAGGGTAGGCCACACGTTACGGAGAGGTAGCTTCCTTCGTATCTTCTGTCTACTAATTAATAATTAGATAATATCCAGACGGTGAACCATGAGGAAGTCTATTTTCTGTTACTGTCTTTCATGCAGGTTTTGTTGCTGAGTGCATTGGGGCTGAGATTTGTATTCTGAACCTTCAGCCTTAAGACAAATACTCCAACTTCAACTGGTGCCAATGGACTTGAGCACCGGCTGAGGGAGGTGTCTTCCTGAGCGCAGTGTGCCTTTTTGAAATTCTAGCCCTTCTTTATATGCAAATTCCACCATATTTTTAGACATTTTCACTGACCTTCTCTTGGGTAGCCATCAAATATCTAGCATCATGTTCTGAAAGGGAGAAAATACGTCCTTTGTGCTTCATTATAGCAGACTGCATAAGATTACACATATTAAAGAATAGTCAGTGTAAAATAACCAGAAAATTACTTACAGAAGTATTTCAGCATGGCCTCCCCAAGAATGCTGTGTGTGTGTGTGTGCTATACACAAGATAAGTAGACACTTAAGTTGTGTAACTTAAAGGAATACTATTTTATTGTTGTACCAAAAAATACACAGGTTTTAAAATGCTAGGTATTTCTGCTGTTTACTTCTCCTGGAATAAGATGATCTGTGCAGAACCAAAAATATCAGATTTTCAACAAAACCACAGCCTAATTCTTATTTTGAGATTCCAAGATCTTACACAGTGAATGTAGGCTTGGCATAACACCAATGCCAGCATAAACCCAGAACTCTGGCTTTCCACCTTTTGGGCCAGTATCCATTTGTTAGTCCTCATAATTTCTTAGGGGAAACACACAGCCTTATCAATTAAAAATTCCCAAAAGGAGTTATGTCTCTGTGGACCTGAGAAGTTTTCCAGTAAGGGCTGCACAGGCTGTCAGTAACCTGTGACCCTTAGGTCAGGAAATGGTGATGCAGAATACCAGTTATTCCTTGTAAGATTCACAGCTCCTTTTGCAGATCAAATTGGCTACACTTCATACTGAGTTCCATTTATAAATTAAAGGTTAATATATTAGTGTTAGCAGCAATATATTTGTTCATCAGTGAACCAATTGTTATACAGACCCACAGCTTCAAAAAATCAATTATCACTGTGCCTTGCGTTCATCTCTAAAGCTTTCTTTTGTTGTATTTAGGACCATGTCTAATGCATAATACTCGTGTCTGTAGTATACATATAATAACTACTAATCATGTTTAGAATTTTATGAGTAATTTATAAAAGGAGCCTGGTTCAGGAAATCGAGAACAGGAGAACAGTTTGGGGAAGTGTCAACATATGCTCACCCTGTTCATCTGTGTTTTCCATGGGACCCACTACCAGTCACTCATGGAGATGGGTCCTGGGCTAGAGGCTATTCCCCCGCAGTTTTACCCAAGTTCAATGCAGCCAGAGAGAGGTTAGTTTTCTTAGAGCACACATGCATAAACTAAACCATTTAATTTGAATTCTTTGGTTCTCATACCCTCCAACCTCCTGACAAAAAGAAAAGGCAGTTTGTTATCCCAGCCACTGGCTAGCCAGCATCTGTTTTTAATTAATCCCAAGAGAGAGCTGGTAGACATTTTTGTAAGAAAAGTTCAATAAGTTGCATGTTGCAAAATTTTGTGCATTGTATTCTCTCTTTCAAAATTCATGGTGTGTGGATCCCAGCCATCACACTGGCACATTGCTCCTTGCAGTCATTCTAGGGTTGAGCCAGGTTTTCTAAAAGCAGATTACATCTTCACTGTGTCTACATGTCTTTGCATCTAACCAGACTAGCCCAAGATCGTCCTACCTAATTCCAAACACCCCAACTGTCATAGCTGGGGGCGCAGTTGCCCATGCCCAGGAAGACCATGGGACCCTCCAGCACCCACTCTGGCATCCCTCCTCCTCTGTAAGGAGCACAGGTGTGTGTGATGTAGAGAGAGTGGAAAATTAAGATCTACAGCTACAGTTATGGCAAAGTGAGTGGAAAGAGCCCTGGATGAACTGATTTTACCTCCCAGGTATCTTTGTGTTATCTGCTGCATACCTGAGGCATTTGTTTCTCCATTAATGAAACACTAATCAGGACTTGAAGCCATCCATTTGAACAGGTGTAAATAGTAAATAAAAGGCCCAACGTACTGCACCACATGCAAGTGTTAAAAGTGAATAAGGTTGATGGTTCCACTTAATCAGAAACTGTGAGAAATTAAATGTTGTGAAATGCTTATAAGCCTAGGGACTGGGATGCTCAAAGACAATTAGCAACTAAACATTTCATTAATGAAATAATGATTAATTATAATTACTAATTAAAATTCAGGATTATGGTGTTGGTTTTAAGCATTAACAGGAGTAATGACATTACCATTTCTAATGAAATTCCAGTAAAGAAAATTATGATATTACTTAAAAAAAATAGGTACAGGCAACAGCAAGATTAGGAGTTATTGGTAAGTCCAGAGGCATTGAATTTTCCCAGCTGGTGAACTTAAGTTAAGTAAGTTTAATGCACTGTAATTTAATTACTAATCATAGTTTTTCTTCACAGTGGGAATTGATACTAAGTTTGTATTTTACAAGAACAAAAGACAGAATTTGAATACCTGCTTTGTGATAGGCGATGACATTGTGCTATAGGCTACAACTAAAACAATATTTTGCATAACATTTGGATTTAGATATATTAGAGTATGATTTAAATATTATTTAATTAATGATTACTGGATTAGAAATTAAGTAGCCCCTGTAGATTTTGTAATACAAGTATAATGCAGCCTTTGTGAAGAGCATACTCAATACAATTTTGTATATATATTAAATATATCTTCTTTGAATAATTCATACAGGCACATATTAGTAAATGTCAAATTCCCACAAGAAGATGGAATTTGACCTACATTAATAAAGCTATTTAGGATTCACTAATTGTAGACAGATTTCTTAAACTATTTGCTATTACTCACCTTTTCATGCATAATGCAATATGTTGGCTTAAATACAATTCCTAATTTACATACTGTTGGCTATGTTGCCCTTCTTGCTATTCACTATTTGACTTCTCTTAACCTGGCTGACTTATAGGTCCTCTTAGTAATTTGCTGTCTTGTGAAGTTCTCAAATGTCAAGGTCAATTAGAAGTCATATCACAGTGGTTGTAGCTCAGCAATGAATGAAATTTCACTTTTTCCTGAATCTTCTGGGATGATGAAGAAGGATTTAAAGAAACAATCCTAATGAGAGGTCTGACTTATGTTTCCCTTGATGGTGAGGGATCATTATATTGACATCGCTGATGAAGGAAGACAGATCCTACAAAATTTGGTTCAGTTGGATGTGAA
The DNA here is from genome assembly GCF_949628215.1 of Phalacrocorax aristotelis. Lineage (NCBI taxonomy): Eukaryota > Metazoa > Chordata > Aves > Suliformes > Phalacrocoracidae > Phalacrocorax > Phalacrocorax aristotelis. The sequence goes on from NC_134281.1 coordinate 10,480,085, forward strand.
CGTAAGGAATATGAACAAACCTGAAGAGTCTTATTAACACTCGGTAATAAATTTGTAATTCTTCAAGCTGAGATATGGAAGCCACATACATGCTACATGTATATAGGTTCAAAGAAAATGTGTCTTGAGGGATAAAAGGTTTTTTATTGTTATTTCTATTTATAATTAGCTCTTTGTGTTGTAAAGAGGTACTACATCCAAGCCAGTGAGCAAATTGGCACAGAACATGCCTGAGGGTGTACAAGTAGATACACAAATGGCTCTGTAGGATACGTGTGAATGCAATCCAGTGAAAGGGTCGATGTGGTGGCAGCTCAGGAATATTAAAATCTGATCATTAAACTAGTCAGTACCTCTCTGGGCAGTTTTGGGCATACTCAGGCAGCAGACAGAATTACAGATGAGCCATTCTCTAAATGAAGTTTGATATGATGTTGCTGTGGGACAGGCTGTGTTGTGAGTTGCTACCCTAAATGAATGGTGATGTGAAAGCCCCAGGTATACTCTGGAAGACAGGTTTTTGAGGAATGATGCTTCCTTCTTGTGTTTGGAAAGTAATCAAATCTTCCTGAGAGCAATGGAATTTCAATCAAAGCCATGTATGTTTGTGCTGGAGTGTTAGAGAGAGATCCTGTCCCCAGAGATGACAACCAAACCTCAATTTCACCATTACTGCTCTTTGCTTTTTAAAATATTTTCTTCTTTTTACATTTCTATCCTAAGTAAAATTCAAATCAACAAACTAGTTGTTGTGATTTCAGCAGGTAATTAATTTGAGGTAAACTTCGCACACGGCCAGCTTTTCCTCCTGATGGTGCTGCAAATACTGTCACTGTCCTGTTTTGCTGTTTCAAAGAGACCCAGAAACTGAGCATATCTGTTACCATAATAAAACATCCCCCATATTATTAAGATAGATAAAATAGGTTGGATAGGCAGCAAAGGAAGCGCAGTTTTGCAAACTAGGCTCCTAGGTTTTGTAATTAGTCTACAGCAAAGATGAAGCTTGACAGTCTTGCTCTTACATTGCTCTCTGGGGTATAAGTGCATGTGTAGCTTTCAGAGAAGAGCTGAAAATCAACCAATACCCGGAATACTAATCTGTTATCTGTACCCTTCTGAATGAGAAAAATGTGCCTTCTGGCAGACTCGGAAATGCATTGGTTTCCCGCCTCTCCTTTGCTTAGTGGCTATGTACAGCGGTCACCACAAAGTCCCCGACTCCTCAGTAGTTTTGTCTCACATTAGCATTTTTTCACACACAAAAAAAAAAAGTTGCACAAAGGCATAGAGTACTACTAATATCTGTGACATTAAATATCAGCTTATTCATATCCTTTTTCTGTCCCAAGAGTCCCGGTCAGGCTGCAGACACTGAGGGTAAACTTTCAGGCAGAAGAAGGTCTTTGCCTGAGAAAAATACCAAATACTGGTGACATCCCATTGTCCTCACTGAGCTGAAATAGTCCATTAACAATAGCAGTTGGGTGATACATGCACACATGTTTGGCAGGGTAAATAAATACAAAAGGATCTTATTAATTCATAGAATGGAAAACTTACAATATGTGCTAATTACAAAAACTTCTAATTATATATAATGATAATCTTCAAAGCATGTTGAACAGGGTAGTGTTTGATCGTGTTGTTGACCTTTTCAGTATACTTTCAGGAGAAACCCTTAGAAATTAGATGTAAATTCATCAGAGAGCAATTAATTTGTGCAATTAGAGGAATATAACCTAAATTAACATGTATGTACATGTCAGAACATAAATGGACTTTAATATGACTGCACAGGCTTCAATTTGTAATGATAATTCATTTTATGGACAACGAAGAGAATGCATGAATAGGACCTTCCTCATGCAAGACAGGCCCAGTGGTAGTCCAGGTGTAAATGGAGAACCAGTACAAATTGTCATTGACTATTTGAAACTTTTTATCTGATATGAGAAGGTAAAGCAATCTATATTCTTAAGCCCATGGTCTTGTCAAAAGACATACACATTTAGTATTTGTTTAAAAATATGAGGTTTCTCTCTCATTTTACAGTTTCCAGAGAGTAAGATGTCCCATTTTATTTTGGCCTGTGTGAATTGAGTCTGCTACAGTCACCACTTTAAAACAGGGTAAGAAAGAGCTAGCTAAGCCTACGCTTGCTGATCCTGTGCCTTTGTCTCACGATATCATTAACCAGATAGCAAAGAGCACACCGAAACTAGAACACTGCATCATTCATGTGACTCAGTTCACTTTAGAGACTCAAATCCAATCTACAGGCACCATCTCTCATTGCACTGTTGCTCTTAGGTATAAATTTTGCTTTTCAATTAAAGGACAGGAAGAAGGATATGAGATAAAAATTGCATAAAGCTATAAATAAGGAGGAGAGGCTCTCATGAATCTGTTTTTCTTTTGTATTGCTCTCTGGGAAAGTGTTTTCTATTACTGCTAACTGGATCAAAGACACAGATTGGATGTTTTTTTCTGACACACGTAGTCCAGAAGCACAATTCAAAAATATATACATTAGTTTTAACTGAAACTTGATGCTCCTAGACTTTTTAGAAATTTTCTTTTTAGAAATAATATTCTTTTATCTTTCATTTTTAAATAAACTTTTCAGCCTGCGGCTCCACTTATTTTAAATTTTACTTTGTTAGCTGTCAGTTTCTGTAAAGTGTGATCATTCCCCAACATTGGGTGTAAATCTTTGGTATAAGCCTAATGTGATTTCAAACTCATCAGTTGAAATCAGGGCACATTGGTCTTCCCCTCCACGAGCATCTGACGCTTGTGTTTATCAGATTGTCTATTTTGCAAATTACTGAAGCATAGCTCCAATAAATAAGACTACCTTAAAATCTGTGCCAGGCAAAATATTTTTCACAGTTTTATGTGAAGGCATACATTGGTTTTATGCAGCTGTCTCTTTCTGAACTAATTTTATTGCCATACATCAAGCTTTAAAGACCAGCTCATGTGAAACTTTGCCAATGCTTTAATGGGCTTAAAGTGCTAAGTATTCTTATTTATTTCTCTGTATTTACTTATAGGCACTGTAATGACAAGCAAATGTATGATCAGTGCTGGAGAAAGCAGTATATTCAGGCTGAACATACAGCATATGAGCATATGCATACTGAGTGTAAGGAAAACCAAAGCCAGGCGTAGCCCACAGCAGTCTCCTTCTCCCCCATTCTGCTGTTTGTCATCTGCAGGGAGGAGGAGCTGATGGACCCACATACCTGCTCCCAATTCTCACTGTAAACTGGGAGCCCTGATGCACAGTTCTAAACCCACAGAATCCCACAGAACTGATTTGGCCTGATAGTTAGGGACAGCATCTGTTCCTCTTTCAGGTAACTGGTGAAACCCAAGGGCAGTTCTGGCACAGGTGGGGAGCATCAGCCATGGGGTGCACCCACAGCCAGAGTGAATTGGGATAACCTGCTTTGTTGCCTCATAACACTAGACCTGCCTGCCTCAGGGTCGTGTTGTCCTCCGGGCTGGGTAATCAAGGCTGTGCTGGAGGCAGGTGAACCCAATAGGATCACAGATGGGTCCTCCTTTAGCAGCTTCAGCTTTGGCTGCTGCTTTCTAGCTCCCTGGGGGTTGTTTCACTTAGTTGTGGCTGGGTAAGTGGTTTTTCTTCTTCCTACCCCTTAGCAGCTGAAAGTCAGATCTGAAAGTCTCTGCTCCAAGTAGAGGTAGTTCCTGTGGCTACTGCATTGAGCCTCACATCCAGGATTGACTTGGTATTTAAAAGGGTGCTGTCCTGGTGGATGTTGCCTTGTTGTAAATGAACATTTCAAAAAAGAACAGCAAATGCATGAGTAAAATGAAGTTGTCGAGCCATTTTAACTGGAGGAGGGAAGCAGGCTGTGGACTGATAGATATATCAGTCCACATATTTTGGATATTTGGATATTTTGTGCATCTTGGAAACTAGAAGCTCCCAGTCATCCTATAGAGATATCCCTCATAACCTGAATGGCCCCAGGCAGCCAAGCTGAGATACCTGTGTTAGCATTCCTTCTGTGGATAAGGAGTCCCTGTCCCTCAGAGAAAGATGTTGTACTGAGCCAGAAGATAGCATCATTGCTACTGCATACATAAGGGTGCCATTTAATATCTGAGCCAGGGAAATAAAATGTCTAGAGGATCCCATAGGCAGAAAACATGGTCAGAGCTATAGCTAAAAGGAAGCTTTTTTTATCTGCCAAATAGCAAGATTTAAAGCTTTTCAGTGGTTTGGTCAGCATGCTTGTGCAGAAAGCGGGAACAGGGACCTGCTGTATGGTGAGACTGTCTTGGGCTGACTTCATCTGTAACTCTCCATGCCGGAGCCAAAGGTTTCTCTGCTTCTTTACGTTCTTTCTTGTCCTTTTACAATATGTGTATCCCTTTTCTCCTCACCCTTAAACAACTTTCAACATTTTCATTGCATGTCTAACTTAATGAGAAACTTCGGATGTGCCTGGAGCTGTATCCAAGGCTGTGCTCAGATGTTGAAATTGCTACCTGAAAATTGGCTTCCCAGGTAATAACCTAGAGCTCAGTGTATGAAGTGTAGCATGTTGTAGATGTTCTCTCAGTGCAATTTCTTTGAAGAAATAAATTACTGCTGTGTTTTGTATTGGGAGAAAGAGTGTTTTGTTGTTAAAAGTGACCCATAAAGATAAAAGTTCTAGAATTTGGCACTTTACCTTTGTAGGTCTTTTTTAATAGCTTTAAAAAATGATAAAGGTTTTCTTATTATAAGGGTCTCCGGATTACTTATCTAAATTATGAGTGAGGTGGATGTTATCCTTCAAAGGACAAGCTTTCTGCTTGCTGTGTTCTCAGACAAAGTATTTTCCAACAACGTGGTCTTCAGTGTTTGCCCATTTTTGCACTATAATGAGATGTATGCCACTACAAAATTGCATTAAAAGACTTTTTAATGCAGTCGGGAGCCACAGCTAACAGGCCTTCTATCAATGTAAGTGCCATAGCTCAAACTGATAAAGAGCTAAATCCCTAACAAGCTCTAAGTTACAGCATGGAAATAGAAAGTAGACTTTCTCCATGCACGTTTTAAGTACCTCATTAGTTCTCAATATGTCTACATGAGCTGAAAGTAATTGATCTCATTACTATGTATATAAATGTGGCAAATTTCTTAAATTTTGCAGCTTAGCTCTGTTCAATTAACCAGTTTGTTAAAATATATGTCTCTTCAGTTAATTGCAGAGGGGAGAGTGTGAAAGGGAATATATGCATACGTTAGGGTCTAAAGGACAGGGATGCTGAGTCTCATCCAAATCTCAGCTATGGTATTTTGGGGTTTTGAGAAATCTGCTCTCCATTGAAAGCAGTATGCAGTAAGGGCTATTTGCTGCTAAGGTGGAAGAACAGACGTGCCTTACAATTTCAGGTAAAGAGGTAAACTTGTGACAGTTTCACTGATGCTGAAGGGTGCTCTTTCTATATTGTTCATAGCATTAATCACACTTTGTTTCTCTTCTGGAACTTGTCTGAAAGATATGCTTTAAGGACTGGGAGGGGCCCAATGCCCGTAGCTCTCTACAGCACTTAGCCAAGTCTGTACTGGTGTGCTTAAACTTGCTTGCTTTGGTAGGTCTTTATAATGCACCTGTGGCCCGGTGCAAGACTGTTGCTGAGTTGAGATCTTTAGTGTGTATGGTGTAAGTGTAATGAGCAGGCCTTGCGTACTCCCTCTGCTCAGAGGAGAATTTCCTTTTCTGTATCTCAGTGCTGCAGAACAGTAGATTTGCAGTCTCATCCTTCATCTGGATTTCACAAGCTTCTTGGACACAAGATGATTCCCCTCTAAATGCCTGCAAAATGGCCGCAATGTCCTTGGTGCTCTGTTAAACAACTGCAATAAATTCCTCTCCGTCCTCTGCATCTCTGCAGTGCAGCACTTTCTGCAGACCCAGGCCTTAGGTATTTCCCACCACTTCCATGACGGCACAGCAAGAGGTGCAAGTTGGCCTGAGGTATGCGATGGGGTATGCCAGAGGTGAGGGGGACTTGTTTTCACGCACCCTCAGCAGAGCTGCTGCAAATAGCAATGACTTCTGTGGCAGTCATACCAGTACAGGGCTCTGGGATGTGAATGCACATCTGGAAAGATCTAGGTACCTTCACGAGTTCTTGAGCTTACTTGGACATCACATATGGCTGGCTAAGGCTGTCCTTAGGCAAAGCTCTCCTTGTCTGCATTGAAAGTTTTGCCATGCGCAGAATGATGGGGATACAGTTTTGTGGTTGGTTGTTTCCTCCAATGTTCCAGACAAACTGTTTCCCCTCTTTAGAGCTCATGACTTCTAAGAACTCTTTGTACAAAGTGATCTATTTGGTTAGTTACGCTACATAAAATATACATAAAAAACATTTGCAGCACGCCCTGCAACTTTTTCTTCAGTAATAAAAGAGCATGTGCTTGTTCTATTAATTTGAGATTTTGGAGGGCAGTGCTTTATTTATTTTGCAAATAGTTTCAGTGTGCGACTTTACCCATAAACCAGATGTTAACACAAGACTCCACATGTTTGTGATCATTAGACAATATTAAAAGCTATCACTCAATCACCATTTGGTAACAAGAACATTGGGTGTTCCGCTACCTGCAAAGCAATAAAAATTATTGTCTGGCACATTAACAATCCCAGAACCAGCAATCTGCTTTACGTGGAATAAGGTGTGTTCTTACAATACAGTGTCTTGCTGAGCTAGTCATATATAACATTTGCATTAGATAATTTAATTTAAATACATAGAGTATAGTTGTAGGTCTTATAAATAAGAAACTGAGTGAGATAATGTTCAGATAGGTACTTTTTTAAATAATTGTGTCATTCAGAATTATTTGTTTACCTGCTTGCTATTAACCTTTGCCATTTTTGCCAAAGAAACTAGAAAAGGCTGGATATTTGCAAACACTTGAGAACTATATTTTTCTTTTATTTAACCATTCTTTTTAGCATAGAAACAGTATCAGCATATTTTCCAGTTTCCACAAGGTTTTGAAAAGAATGATAGGAAACCATAAAACTCCTGAAAGGACTTTACCTTGGCAGAAGACTATATATATGAGAGATCAATTTTCTGATAAGATTCTCTGGAATGAAAGGACATCTTGTAATTTTAGCAAACATGAATACCAAAACTAGAGATGGCCGTTTGGGACCTGGTGCCTGATACAAACCTCATTATAGGCTATGAAAACTTTCCTGGGGCTTTTACGGCCTTTGGATCCAGTCCTTTGATGTGTCTGGTAAGCTAATGGCTGAAATACTTTCTAGTGCTCTGGTCTATTCTCTTGAAGGCTACAGGGCTGCCCAGTGTCTGTGGAAGGGCTTTAACTCCTTGGCAAGCCATTTTGGAGCAGGAAGCGGGGGAATCTTCCCATGTTGGCAGCAATTATTATGCGATATTATACCTCTGCCCTATTCTAACCTAACTTTGATAACAAAAAGCAAGATCTGGTTATCACTTGGTTTCACAATGACAAATAACTTTTGTTCTTTTCATTGCAGTAAGTTAGTGTTCTGATGGCATGATCTGAACAAAGTAGCTGTCTTTTTGGTAAAACCTTGTAATGAAGGTGCCCAGCCTGGGAGCTGTGCTGGGTCTCGTGGCAGGTTGTGTTTGCACAGGCAGTGTTCTCACAGCAACCTTCCCCTCGCTCCTGTGTGATGAGGGTAGGGAAGGTGTGGGTATGACATGAATTTTTGATTACTTTGGTACACGCGTGCATGCATTACCCTGGTGTACAAAACCAGTGCTGGTAATACCTTTTATAATCAACTCTGACAGGTCAAGAAAATACACTCTTCTAACCTAAGACCGGTGCTAATGTTCATAAGGCAATAGAACTCCAAAAGCATTCATTTCAATTGCCCATGTACAGCAATTGAATACTAAATATACAATGGTTTCATCAGAAATTTACCAGTTAATTTAGGAACAGAGTCAGAAGCCTACAGAGTTCAACAGGAAGGTAAAGTTGCTTTAGTACTCTTCCATCAGGTCAGGGTTTCCCTTTTCTCCATAAACCCCCGATAAAGGCATGTGTGAGCTCAAAGCAAAATTTTTCTGTGGTTCTGTGGGTTTTAGTTTCAGGCATAGGCTCCATGGATGCTTTTGGCCAAAGTAGCTGCATCATAGTTCACTTTCTGCCCACCAACAAGAGCTGAGAGTTGCGACCACATAAAGTTTGCCTCCAAGTCTGGGTTTCCTCCAGCCGTGCAAGTTGCACAACATGTCGTGTACCATCCGTTACTATTCCGTGAGCCAGAAGAGTTTGCCAAAAACTTGCCTCCTGTGCTGTGCTTGGTTTTGCAGTATGTGCCATTTCCAGCACCTTGAATGCTGTCTGCGTCTTAAACCATGACAGTCCTCTAAGGCTCACACTGAGCTCATCTGCATAGCCTGATGGATGTTTTAACCGTACAAGCAAGTAGTCAGTCCAACCAAAATATAAAGTTTTAATTCAGGTGCAAATGTGCATAGACCATCATTGAAAAGTTAACCACAGAAATAAGGAATGCAGGATAACTGGGCATAATTGTAAGTGGTGTAATGCACAGGGAAGCATGGTATGAGCAGATAACTGATACAATACTTTTTCTACAGTTACCTGTCTTGTGGATTACCCAGATTTTATTATTTATTTAAATTTTTTATTACTTGCTTGCTGGGTGAGTTTGATGCTTTCCAGCAAGTAGGGCTCTTGACAAGGAGGTGGATTGTATTGCAGGTCGAGGTTCTGGACGGCTGCCATGCAAAGTGGTTCAGACAGAGAGGCTCCGAGTAAGTGCTACAGTAGTTGCAAATTGGCAGATCTTCTGTGTGTGGGTGCCAGATAGCCAATTCCCACTTCACAATGTTGATAAATGAGCATTGTTTCTAAATTCTTTTAAGAATAAACTCCATTAGGATGCTTGGAATGTAAATACTTCCTCTTGGAGAAAGTGATGATTTTAATTTGTTTTAATTCTATTATTAGGTCTCTTAATAAAAATGTCTGTTTAAGCTATTTAAGACAGCCACTAAAATTCTACAATATTAATTTTATGGAGAATTTCCAGAAGTACTCTATCGCTCTTCCTCCATTAAGGTAGCATTATGGACTTTTAATAGAGCTCTTGGCTACAGCAATTTTTATTGACCTAGTTAGTAAATGAATTAATGTTAGTCCCAGAGTCTTCAAAATATGTGATATACTTTAAAAATTAACATAAAAATAAGTATTCAGTAATTTCTCCATTACAACAACTTTTATCGCCCCTTGATCAGATGTATACATGCACTGGGTGAATGTAGATATGATTTAGTTATGCGTAAGACTTTCTGGACACCTTGGATAATGATTTTTAGTCTCTACATAACCTTATTTTTTAAGTAAGGCAGAAAAATCAATTCTTACATGATCTCACCCACAAGTTGGTTCCATACAAATAAATCTCAGGATGGGATGTGTTAATTCTTTTAATAATGCTTTTTCTGCTCAGATTGAATAAATGCAGCTAGGTTACCTACAGTGGATCATTTGTGGTTGATGATTTCTTTCTTCCGAATTATGGATTCACCTATTGTTTGCGTGCCATGACTGTTCGTATCTTGCTTCTAGATTTGATAAATATTATGTTTTTTCTGTAGTTTTGGACAGAGACTACTCTGAGTTTCATAAGGAACTGCATTGCATTCTTCCCTGTGACTCGGAGGAAGATCTAATCCTTTTTGAAGAGTTCAGATCTGGACTGCTCTGACAGCCCAAGCTCCTGCTCAGTCTGGGGATCTCAGCTGGCATCTCAGCATGATGTTCCAAGCATAGGATTGTGACTGACAGTATCCTAAATTTGTTATGAAACCATACAATTCTTCTGGTCATGGGCTTGTTCTGTATTAATATTGCACAGGCATTGGACACAATGACATTTGCATGCTCTTTAAAGCACTGTGCCATTAAATAGTCAATCCAGTGGTCCACTAATGACGATTTTATTTGAAAAGTAAAAGCAAAACAAATAATGACATCTAAGTGTTAACAGTTAACTGAAGTTTATTTAAATGCCAAGTTAGTAACATAATGTAATAAAATAACTTTTTTTCCAAGGGCTATTTCATGTAAACCAGCACTCTCCTGTCTTCAACGTGAAAACTGATTATTTATGTTTGATTTGTTGTTTTTTAGTGCAGCCATTCATATTGCATCTCGTATTCTGGACTGTCATGTTGATATGAATATGACCCAGTAGCACATCATAGAGCATTTGTGTAATGCAAGCTCTTTGTAATGACCCATCGTCCTCAAAACTTAGCATAAAATAAGTATCTGACTTTAAAATGTTTGAGTTATTTACTTGCTTATCTGACTTGGCTACCCACAGGTGATAATGCCAAGGTGTCTAAAGCATCAGTTGTTAAAATGAAGTGCCTGAGTTCAAAAGCTAGAAGGAGGTAGCCGGGAAAGTAACTCTATATTGCTACTAATTCTTTGCTTGCTGTTTTGTTTGAGTGCACTGGGTAGCTTATGTTTACTGCCTTCCATAGCTGACAGCAGAGAGATGAATGTTTAGCCACCATAGAGTCCCACCACTAATTCAGTAAGTGACTTGGGCTTTTCCTGTGTGCCCTCCTGAGGGCTTTTAAATTATCTGTAGGTTATTTACTGGGTTTCTGCATAAGAATTGAGTTCATTTCTGGCCATTGAATGCTCAGATGTGCCAGAGTGACTTATTCCATATTGTAGGAGCTAGTAGTTTAGGTCTTGATCTTATAAACACTTGCTACTTAATTTAGCTTTATTCCTAGGCACACAGTCCCTTCAATTTCTTCTCATCTACAGCTTTATTGGATCTCTCCGATGAATGTTAAGCACAGCATTTATTTGTTTGGGTCTTCTGAGGTGTGCAAGACCACATGTGCAAGCACTGTAGCTGTCTGCTGGTTTTGATGTACCAGGATCCTCTTGGGAGTGGGCTGGCAGAGACTACAGATGATGGACAAGGAAATAAAGCTGGATATGGAAGGAAGATGAACAAGATTTAAATATGTCACTGCTGTCATTCTCTTGGCTTGAAAATGCCACTGTGGAAGCTATGTGTGAGCACTAGGCCTTGCTAGTCTGAAAGCCTAAAGGTTGTGCCGGCTTGTTAGTGGAGGTTGACAGAGGGATGTTTATTTTCAGCACTGTTCTCACGCTGACAACTTCAGACCGAAATGGATCCACAGATATGTATGCTTGGTGATTTCAAGTAGCACTAGCATCACTTTTGCCACTTAGTTCAGAGCTGAGTAAATTCTGGCCAACACATCTATGCCAGTTTGCCATTCATGTATCGTAGCTTCAGGCCCAAGAGCTAAATTTGAGATTGTTTAATGTTTGTTTATTAATATTCTAAAAACAGTGTAGCATAGCATAGTCATGTTTGACATTTCAAAATATTAAACAATATGGTGATGCTAGTGCATCATTTCAGTCTGTGCTAAAAACTATTCAGGTAGCAGGGTGTATTAGGGATTGACTTCTATATACTGTACATAAGATATGTGAAGCTCATAAGGACAATCCAACATATATGTAGTAGCATGTATCTAGTATATATTATGGGGATGTCGGGTCAGCCATACATTTGGGCAAATGCTTTTGACACAGTGTTTGTGATGCAAATAAGTAATGCCTTATATGCATGTGTATTCACCGCATGGGTTCATGTAGATATCTGTCTGTCCCAGTTGTTAATCAGTGGTTGTCAGACTGCATCGTAATATATTTCCTTCTAACCCTCGTATCTGCAAATCACCCTGACGGGGCAATAGAGGCTCCTCAAGCACCAGAGCTAAAAGACCCTTTCACAGCCATAGTCTCAGGTGCCTTTGTATGTACTTTAAGCAATATGACCATGCTTGGAACAAGTTCTTTAGTCTTTTCAGGTCCCTCCTTGTTTCCAAAAACAGTGGCTCATCTCAGCCCCTTTTTTTGATTGCTGTCTTTCTGCAGACTCTGCAACCACCCCTTGCTGCTTTGTACATAGTCTTGCCACTCTAGTATAGGAACCTTTGCTGTTGTTTCTACCATCTGGAGCAGCCTCTGTGTATCTTTCTGCCTCATCAACTCTCCAACTCTTCAACTTTTGTCTCTTTTTTTTTTTTTTTTAATAGATTTCCTCATCTGCATATGCCTCTTATTTTTTTTCTCACTCTTTTATTGGCCTTATGGCTCAGTGCCTTAATTTATTCATCATACAGTGTCTTTACACTACTGGTTTCTATAATTTATACTATGTACTGCCTGCATCCACTGCTTCCCTGTATTTAATTCTCTTCAGTGTTTGGGAATACAGTTGGTATGAAAGGCAGTATATGATATAAAGTTGTATTATATTGTACAGAGATACAGCAGCATCTGCTGCTATACATATAAATATTCCAACTTTGCAGCACTTCAGTAAAGCAAGTAATCTGGGCTAGTTTTAAACAGAAAAAAAAAAATTCTGTGATAAGATGTATAAAATGAATTTCAAAATAGAGCTTAGGACCTTTGTGGATAGGGGTTAAACTCCAGTACAATGTTTATTAATTCTTGTTTTTCATATAAACATATATTTGTGCATGTGTGCCTCTGTATGTATCTATAGTTTGCATGCAATACAGTGTTATTAACAATCTCTGTTCTTGGAGCTATGAGATCAAAGGAAGCCAGTGCTTTCTTTTTTCTTCCTTTGGTTCATGTTTTTGACAATTTTGAAAACTTGAGCTCTCACCAGGAGAGCTTTGCATCTGGCTGTACTGGCTCACAGGAGTGCAGGCATCCTTTTACATCTGCAGTGTGTGTATGTGTGCTGGCAGTTTGCTGTGGGCACAACACCTGAGCTACTCTGAACCAAAGCTACTTGCCTCGCTTTCTTTTCAGGTAATCTGAAGTCCTCAAGTTAGAAGACAGATTTGAGAAATGTATCTCATAAAACAAATACCTGTGGCTTTGTTCAAGTTAGAATTAAATTCAAAATTTGATTTGCAGAATTCTGATCAGTCAAATAACACTGCTAATAGTGTTCTGACCTCCCAGTTGTACGTTCCTGGGACTGAGTCTCCACTTTTTCAAACTCCTGAAAGCTCATAGGTCTTCCAATACCTGCACAATTGCTCAACTAATGAATGCTTGACTTTGATCTAGTGGGCACCTTCTGCTAGCAGGAGACCTGCAGGGCTGTGCAGACTTTCTGGGACCAATCCATGCCCTGAAGTGGAGGCAATCCGTATATGAGTGTTCAACTGACAAAACAGTTAAGTGTGGTTTGTGCTCAGGACCAGCAGTAGGATTCTCTCCCAGTACACTCCCACGATGGCAATCCCAAAGGCTTGTGGGTATGGCTAAATATGACTTTATTTTAACGATGAAAACAGTATCTGCCAATTCTGGTTTTTTTGTCACTTATTTAATTTGGCATTCTTTGTCCAAGCTGTTGCTGTCAGAACTTCCTTCATGAGCTGAACTAGAATAACAAGAGACAACTATTTAAAGAAAATAATTTAAACATGAGGGTGTTGGTAATAAAAAGAGATCATCTGTGCAACAATATTACATTTGCTATGGTATTTGATTACTAGTGAACACAGAGTATTCATCTCAGCAAAAAACAGGAAAGGGGAGGAAAAAAGTTTTTTATTAAACCAACTAAATGATCAAGTGAGTCAGCAAAGGCTGTTTTAGCTTTCAGAATGCAAAATGTGCAGCTCATAACCATGAAATTTACTGTACCTTTTATTAACATATTTTGATTGTAAATATGTGTGAGATAAAAATGCTTAATTTTTAGACTGAGATGGACAGCTAATTTCTTAAAAACCATGACATTAATGGCTGAAACTGTAATGCCCCTGTTGTTCAATCCTGAGAAAGTTTGCTTACAGTTCACTTCCAATGGCTTTTTCATACCATTATCAAATGACTGATAGTCATTGCAAACATTTTAGCAGCTTTCAGATCTGTTATACTTTTAATTAAATTGGCTGTGAATTGCATAAGTAGCAAAGGTTGACAAATTAGCACTCGGCACAGCATCACTGTTTCTTAGCGTAGCTGTCACAGGACATTCATAGTCTTGATTTCTTTAAACACTTTACGGTTCTTTTAATCTGTATCAGATGTTGACTTGGAACACTAAGTAAATGGCTCTGGAGAGCAGGACAGGATATTGCAGAAATACCCCTGAGCTGCTTTGATGGAAGCAGTCTGGTTTAGAGTGCATGGAGCTGTCTGACCTACGCACTGCCGTCAGAGGCACGGTAGCTGTGGGTTTGTGGAGAATGTGGTCTCTGCACGCTTAAGGCTAAAGGACTTGTGTGAAGTGTATATGTGCATGCTGCTAACACCATGCCCTACTTTCTAGCTGGAAGATGTCAGTATGATCTCTTGAGCTTTGTGTCAAACATATTATTGGAACAACTTCCATGGTCCCCCCTAGGAATTGCAGATGTCCCTTAACCACCTGCAGGCTGGTACTGTGGCAGATGCTTGCAGAAAGGGGGATGAAAAATTAGAGGCCTTACCCTATATTCCTGTGCCATTTATTGTAAAATATGTTCCTGTGAACACTGCCTCTGCTGCCATTGTCTTTCTGATACTTTTTGCTAAGCCCCTCTCCAGTTCCAAACCAGTAGAACACTGCAAACATAGGAGAAAGTAGTTCTTGTTATGTTAGTTTTGAATGAGACATTGCAGATCAGCCTACCTTAGACCAAACTATGTCAGCCTGCCCAAAACCATGGACCATCAATGGGAAATAATGCTGTGATTTTAAAGAACTTAGTAAATGCTAAAGAAAAGAAACTAATATTTGGTATTTTGTATTCAAAGTGCAAGTGATCGTAGAATCATTAAAGTTGGAAGAGACCTCTGAGATCATCAAGTCCAACAATCAACCAACACCCCAGGCCTTCTAATCCATGTTCTGAAGTGCCATGTCTACACATTTTTTTTAACACCTCCAGGGATGATGACTCCACCACCATTCTGGGCAGCCTGTTCCAGTGCCTCACCACTCTTTCAGTAAAGTAGTTTTTCCTAATATCTAGTCTAAACCTCCCCGATGCAACTTGAGGCCATGATCTAAGGATGAGAAATATATGGGCCAAATCTTGAAGGCTTTTTAGTCTGTCTTCACTTGGGCAAAACCATATCAGAGGAAAAGGCCCGGGAAAAAAGATCCAGACTGCAGTCTGGTTTTTACAGAAGAGGTCACCATTCTTTTCCAATATAGTGCTGTGGCCCTTTCTGTGCTGCACAATATGCCTCACTTTACAACAATATTGTAACATATTCTTGAAGAAACAAAAAGCTGCAGTTTTTAGAACAAAGAGCACAAAAACTAAGGTGCATTATTTACATTCTCATCTACTTTCACTGAGAATAGGAAAGCACACCTTTGTGGGCTTCAGCACAGGAAGAACCCATGTCACCCCTCCAGCTCTCCTATCATCTTGTGGTCTGAAAACCCTGTGTGCTCCTGGAGTTAATGCAGAGTTACATATAGATGATGTCAACTGCTGCTGGTTTGTCCTGTTGCAGAACACAAGTCCAGTTTCAGATTAATTATTTAGGCTGCTTTCAGTTCATGCTATTTTCCCCTCTCCCAATGTTGTTCTGATCACCCAGGCTTTCAGCTGTTACCCTGCACACTATGTGCTTGTCCTGACGCCGGTCTTTTAAAGTCAAAGTACTGTTGATGAAACAAGAAGAAAATAAGGTATCCTGGAATGGGTTCAGCTTCACTGTGCATTCAGTGTTGCAAACATTTAAAGCAATGGCTATGCTACTATTTATTAAAAACTGCTTGTAAGTGGGAGCTTCATGCAGCCCTTTGCAGTCTAGAGGTTTTGTTTAGATTGAACTGTCCATGTTGTTGAACTACATCCACTGCTGCATCTGAACACGTCCTCATGTGTTCCTGGCAACCCTCCTCTTCCTTCCAGGGTGGACCTACACCCTTTGCTTTACTTCTGCCCACCTGGACACTTGCTTTTTGAGTTTCTCTTCCACCTGGTGTCAGTTGGCACCCGCGGTTTGATTGGGGCTTTGATCAAAGAACCATGATATCTTTCCTACATGCTTAGCAGGCACCTGACCTGCTTTTCTGCTTGCTCTGGGGTGGGTGGTGGGGTAAAAGGCTCTTGTTCCCCAGTGGGGTGTTTTCCAGTGGCTCAGCCCAGGAAAAATAACACTGGGGGAAAGTTCTTCAAAGAGCTACTGTCCCTCAGCTTTAAAGCATCACCTGTCAACCCCAGGCCTGGCTCAGAACAGTGAGGAAGTCCTGGAAAATTTAGGCGTATACAAACTTGCATGTCTTTGAAGAATAGAGACATTTGAATCTAAATTCAGTCTCTACAAAGGTTGGCTTCAGCCGATGTGGTCAGACCGCTCCCTACTTCAGAAGGGTGGCAGTTTGTGCTTAAATGGATTAGCAACTATCCATATCCTCTTGTTAGCATTGCAATTACAAATTAGGATAACATAAAAGCTTGGTATAATTGTGCTGGAAATGAAAAATATCTCTTTATGTTGCACATTTCACAGCCACATTAGACTTGCAGAGCATTGTGGCAATGATTACTTTTTGCTGAGGGGGAGAGAAAAAGATAAATGACTTCTAAATCACCACATGACTCAGCCTGCAAGCTCTGAGTTTATTTGTAAGACATTTATCTCCTTGTATACTCACCAGGAAAAAAAATTATCATTTAATTAATAAACTTAATAGCCCGAGGTATTCTGATCAATAAAAAATAGTATGAGAGAACAGGGCCTGATGCAATGAAATATTGAGTTGTCTGCAGACAAACCCACGATTTTCTTTAAAACTGATTGTGCTCCTTCCTAGTTAGTTAGGGGAGGCTGCATGGTAAGATGCATTGCTCTGCTGAAAATTAAAGTGATAGGCCAGGCTGAACAAAAAAATTGAAGGAGCTCCTTGTACTTTTGAACAACTACCCCTTTATGTTTTCTCTGTATGACCTTTTGAGCTTTTTTCCCCTGCTGGCACTGAGATGCTGAACTCGCTTCCACTGAAGCCAATGGGTGTTTTTCCACTGACTGCAGCAGACCCCAGATGGGTCGAATTCTGCTGCTGATGGGGCCTGACTCACTGCCTGCGCCTGTTGTGACATTAGATCAAAGCCCCATTACAGCTCTGCAAATCCAGAGTTACCATGCTGGCTCCAGGGCTTATCCTGGATAATGCAGAATAACCAACAGCAAGATGTGTCCTGGCCTCCTGCTACCAGTGGTTCAAATGTGAACAGCGGCGGCTGCCTGGCAGGGCAGGGTTTGTTTGCTTTATCTGCAGCTCTGCGATGAGCCCTATTATGATTTCACTCTTTGCCAAGGCAGCCAAGGGCTGAGCTAATGCATAAGTGGTTGCTGGGGGAAATATGCAAATGTGCCATTTTTTTCATTCAATCTGTACTAAAAGTGTGTCCTTAAAGAAAAGATCTATGGATGTTGGATACTTTCTTCGTAGACATGCAGAAACAGCAGGAATTTTTCATCTCCGTTTGCATGGTAGCTTTACAGTGGCAGACAGAAATGGAAGCAATACACCTCTTCTCACAGGCAAATGCATCAAATTAGCTCCGTGTGTCACTTCTGACATCCGTGTTAAATGGTGTATGGGTCTCTAATTTGAATATTGTTTTGAAACAGTCTGTTAGAAGAAACAGTGCTGTGGACACCATGACTTGATTGTGAATTGGTTCTTCTCAGTTCATGATTCCTGCATTGGAAATCCCAGACCCCTCTCATGGTTGCCCTCTCACCATTGCTGGATCACGTATCTCCTTCAGTCGTGCTAGGTGCTGCACAGCATCTGGCTGGGCAACAGATTAAGTTGAAAGAGAGAGAAAGAGCAGAACGTAATGGAGGATGGAAAACACACAAAAGAAGGGAAGGATGGCCAGGATGGTGGTGTATCTCCTTAAATAGCAGCAGATTATAGTCCTGACAAATATGCTGGCTTAGTCTATACTAGGCTGAAACAGTATCTGGAGCAAAAAGGAGCACTTTCCCCACTTTCACTGGAGCCTGTTTCACCCCTTTTGTTCTCACACTGCCTCTTTTTGAAGCTCCAAAGTGAGGTGGAAATATTAGAGTAGGTATTATTCACCTTATTTTTTCACAAAGTCAATGTAATTGTGGATGTGCCAATTATTATCTACTCCTAATTTATTCTGTGTTAATCACGATTCTGAGTTTACATACAAAGCTGTCTTGTTAGGATGAATGCAGGCTCCTCCCTTTCTGTGCTGTTTTATCAACAGTGATCATTACAGGTTTCCAGACTGTTGTGTGAAACCTCACATTTTCGTGTGCCGAGCTCACAATTATGGAAGACCTGCAAACCCCAATTATCACAGTGGGTCAAGGGACGTGCTAGTGAATAAAAACAATGCTTGTGAGTAAACACTGCAAGATGTGGTCCTCCCTTGCCGGATCACCTTTTACCCCTTAAGTACCATGCATGTTTTCTATGTTGAGGCACAAGAATGCTATAAATAATATTAAGTGTTCATTAGCCACAATTGAAACATGAGAGTGGAAAAGTGTGATAACAGGAGAAGCTTCTGAAGTTGCAAGAGATGCTAAGAATGAAGGAAGTGTTGTTTTCCTAAAATTTGTCAGAATGTTCCATTTTGAACTAGAAGATAACATTTTCATGAAGAATTTCAACTAATTTGTCATACTTTTCCCCTAGTTTTAATCCAGCTCTGCATGCGGCTTTCTGACTCACACTATGACTTAATTTCTCATTCTGTACTGTGCTCTCTACCATAATATGTGATCATTCAGATGTCTTCACTCAATCACTTTAATTAAAGCAGGAGTCCTTACCCTCAAATGTGGACAGTGAGTAACACACAGCCAGCTATGCTGGTTAGGCTCAGAAGCTTTTTTTAATTATATATGTGTCTCGTATTCATATACATGCACTTGTATTCAGTGCAATCCCATTTTAGGATTTAAGCAAATGATCAGCTTAAGTGAGTTCAAACAGATCTTAAGCATACACTCAGTATTAAGAGAGAACTTAAATGCTCTGCTGAAAGGGGACATGAATCAGCTTCTGATTTATGGACAAAACTGTTATCTAGAGAAAATGTACTTCCTTCCTAGGATCGTATTAGATGAGTTAGAGATAAAAACCTTTTCCTACTGGTGGCAAAATCAGCACAAGATCTGTCTTCATGGGGTAAGCAAAGTCTTAGCGCAGCAAGCTGGTACAAACTATTTCATTTTGTTTAGCTTACTCTCAGCCTTTCCTTCGCCCTGTATTAAAGAATGAACATGAGATGCTTCACAATGTTAATTTTCAGGAGGCTTTTTAGTTGTGAACTGGGATACTTTTTTTTTTTTTCCCAATAATGGATTTATCCAAGTTTTTACTGGTGCCCCAAAGCCCCAGAGATTAATTGGAAGGATGGAAACTCTTGACTTGGTCTATGCCACAGAAATAATCCCCAACACAGTATTTCTAGCTTTCCTAATGTTCTCAAGGCTATCTTCTGAAATGTCTCCAGATGCTTGGCACTGTCATCTAAAGCAAATTTAAAAAAAAAACAAAATAAGAAAAAATAAAAAAGAAATGCATCAGTTCAGATAGCAGTGCCAGTAAGCTGTGATAGGATGCAGTGAACTGCTACCCTGTGGGCTCAGTCTGGCTGTAAGGCAGCTGATAGAGTCCTCCAGTGCTTTGCTGGAAGGAGCATGGCCCTGGCTGGGCTCCTAAGTCATGAGAAGGTGCAGAGAGAGGTCTGGAGGGTGCATTAGCTCAGGTGGAGCACCACGTAAAGGTTTGGCCCTGGACATTTGCCCAGGGATAAAAGTGCCTGTTTGATGTAAATAATTTCTTCCCAACTTAGCCGAGTGGGCATGAGCCATTCCAGGAGCTTAGTGACATTTGACAAAGAGCATGAGTAAAATCAGGCTTAAAATAAGTTTTGAAATAAGAACAGAATCATGTATAAATGCAGTGTGGTGTTGGTTATAAATGGATGTAATGGAAATAGGATGGTAGCAAAGAATTTATTTTTGACTACTATTAAGATTTTCCAAAGTCTTTCCAAAGACTTTCCAAAGCATGCTATAAAAACCGAGGGCTGGTAAAGATTCAGGTAAGGGTAAAACGTTACAATGTTCAGTTTTCTCTGAGAGTAGATGAAGTACTAGAGAGAAATGGTGTGATAAGAAAAAGCTTATTCTGACTAGAAATGTTAGTTTATAATGTTAGCTAAATTAAGCAGTTATTGATTATTAATATACATTCTTCTCTTACTGGCTTACTTAACTTTTTTTAAGCTTTCAGAATTTGCTATGGGGTGTTCTCAATTTCAGTGGCTATAGTGAAAGATTTATGCTCTGTAGCATGCTGGCTGATCTGCCAGCAAAGTAAACAGCACTTTAGATAAGATTTGGGCTTGCAGCTTTGCTTAATGAGAACACCATCTTTCAAAGCATGGATTTGCTCATGTAACCACATAGGCCATGCATATCCCTATTTGTTATAAAAATTAATATACAAAACAAACCTTATGTAGCTATATTGGGCAAATTTTATTATGTCTGTGTCCCTGAGTAACTTCATTATAACATTACTCAATAGCTCAGAGAAGAAATGACAGTGAAGCTGTGTGGCATCACATGGGTCCTTCAGATGGAGAAGAAAATCCAACAGTCCTGACATGAGAAGGACTTGCGTACTGTATCCACGCATGTTCTCTACTGGTAATGCTGTCCTCTGCAGTGAGCTCTAGATGATATGCACAGCACAAAATGCTTAGCTCTAAACTGAGGTTAAAATCAGTAAGGAATAGAACACAGGAATTTGTATTGTATAGTATTTGATGATAAAATTAAATTGAATGCTTGTAAGAAGAATGACAGCTATGCCATATTGCTGCGTGGATGCTGTTATCTACATGTGTGTTCTTTTTTCTTAATGTTAAAATAATGCTGAAAACATGCAGTGAAAAGGAAAATAACGTCAGATTTATAATCTGTTTGAGAATGCTGCTCCTTTTACTGCAACCATGGTGCAAAGCAAAAGCTTCCTCACCAAATTTCCCCATTAAAACAGGAATGGTATTAGATGATGCTATGTCTTTTTTATACAATTCACAGAGGAAACAAAGGAAAAGAGAAGGAAAGAGTCGTGAGGTCCAGCAGTTGCGCTGCTATGCAGACAGGGAAACCATTGACCAGTCTCAATCTATCTTAGAGGTATTTGATAACTCTTTGAGATCATGCAGTTAGATATCTGTCATTCTATCCATGCTACACAACGCACAAGGTGTATTGTAAAAAAGTCTTCTGTATTTTACAATAGCTATTTGTGTAATTGTAGTTGCATAGTGGCCAATAAGGCAGCATGTTCTCCTTTCCTTCCAGACCTTTCAAAAACTTTATACTCTTTCCAATTTTCTTTTTTTTACAGATAGTTTAGTCATACTGATTGAGGTTTCTTTCCTAATGTAAAACATTCAACAAAAAAAGTTCTTTAAAAACTCTAGTGATGTAAAGCAAATTTTAAAAATTGCTAATTGTAAACCCCTTTGTCTTTGGAGTGCTGCATAGCAGGTCATTTCCAAGTAATTATTATGTGAAAACTGTAGGGCCTTTTTGGTTCATACATATGTTGAAGAGATGCAAAGCCAATACAAAAAGAATTTTAATTGGTTTGAGATAGTAGCAGGAAATGATTTTCCTTCATTTGTAGAATCAAAAAAAATTAAGGTATCTCAGCTATTAAATTTGGGAAAGGAGTGCATATTTCTGTACAGCAATTACTCATGTGTGAAATACAGAAAAACGTTAATTGAGGTAGGCTTGTGAAGTGAAATTAGTTGCAAGTGGATTGTAGATGAGCAAAGGATTTCTTAGGATGTTGCACCTCAGCCATACTTTGAGGTTAATTCATTAAAGATAATTAGAATGCTAAATCGTTTCCTATAAGGAATCACTGCTACAGTGGTCTAACACTTTTAGTCTGATTGAATCAAATGCTAATTTCTAATATTCAGATTTATGTTATGCTTATTTATGTACTGGCCACCCTGATTACTTCCTTGACTGCTGGTAATCTTTTCTGTCAAGGGTGACAGCCCTTCAGTCACCTGAAAATAAGGGATTGCATGAGGGGAACTTCAGCAAAAGGAACTGCCTGTTCCTGTCTCTGTATCTATAAAGTCCATGTTAAAAATAGGAGCAGTTGAGCAGCCTTTCAGTGTTTCATAGCTAATTAAATCCTCACCAATAACTCTAGAGTAAATGCAGAGTCTTCAGTGTAGTTCTATGAGTGGCCTTGACAACACTTGTATACCACTGCACCCAAAATTCAAAGAAATAGGCTCTTGACATGGATATAACATCAGTGGGTTTCAGCCCAAATGCCCAAATTATGGTCTGGGTGCCTTTAGGACCTGAACGTGTCTTGTTGGACTCTGGATGGCATGACAGATCCACTGCCCTTGGGAGCAAGGAGAGGAGGTCTGGCCCTCCTGGCTCTGCCCCGTCTCCCATTGGGCAGAGGCCATTCTGTGTGGCAGCACACAGTATCCCTGCCCTCATCCAGGGGAAAGCCAAACCAAACAATGCAGGATACATTCTCCATCATAAAACCAGAATACCAAAGTGAGTTGGACAGAAGTGAAAAGCAATGTTGTTTTACATCAGAAAGCCAAATAAAAAAATCTATAGCCTGTTACAGGTTTCTTCTTCTTTCCTTTATTTATTACTGTGACATAAGTGTCCTCTGCATCTATTTACTCTTACTTGGGGTCTTAGGCTTGCATATTTCATTTGCCCAGATGGCCTGTATCACTTTGTGAAGGATGATCTTTCTGTGCTGAGAAGGTATGTGTGCCAGGTCCCATGCATGTTATCACTTATTTATTGCCTCCCTGGCGGCATGCTGTCGCCAACAGGCGTATAATTAGAATAGCTCAGGCTGGAGACCTGTGGAAAGTCTGAGTACTTTCATAATTGGCCAGTAAGTGCTGTAAGTTTGTGCTTGAGTCCTCTACAATTTCCAGTATTGAAAGCTCAAGTTTCTTTCTTCAGTGACATATTTTCCTTTTATAAAAAGAGGATGGATCCTTGCATTTTGGATCTGTTCTCATTTGTGTTTACTTACTTCATGACTTGTTACTGGAAACAGCCTGCTTTTGCTTTCAGAGAAACTCCAGATATTCAAACAGAACAACAATGTCTCTTTCTTCTTGGGCTCCCACCCTGTATAAAAAGGGAAAAAAGTGAAAAGTAAGAATAGGAGAAAATGCTATCAGAAACAGCTAAGCCAACAGCATAATCTGCAAGTTCTGTGTGTAGTGTTATGATATCTGAAACATAATTATCAAGCTTAAGTTAATTAGACTAATGCTTAGAAAATCTGGCATGGCAGATTGTGGTAAGTAATTATATATACCGATTAAAAGATGTAACACACAGTGAGCAAAAGCAAAAAGAAAACTCCATTTGATACAGCCAGTGAACACAGACAATTAAGAAGTCAAGTAGATGAGCACTGACAAAGATACTGAACTTTGTGGAAAATGATGGGCAAGATGCCAGTTTTCCAGTGGAACAGATTTTGCATAGTATCAGTCAAACTTTTGTTTTATGAAAATCCATGCTACTGTTTCCTAACTGAAATATATGAAGGGCCACTTGCTTTTTGCATTAGGATTAGCTGACATGAATACAAGGGTATGTGCAAACAGGAATGTGACATTAGAGTACTAGTTTACATATATATAGAAGTCGTGTAAATGGCTTTTCTTAAAAGCAATTCACAAGATGTCATATGAGAAATAAAGCTGTGAAGACAGTGTCTTCTGCAATTAAATGTAATGTAGTAATGCTTACAGGTCAGAATGAATGAGGAGAGCTTGTGCGCCTTTGTACACCTCAGTACATGCACAGGCTAAACCCTGGAAACAGATTGAGAACATGATATTTTTTGTGAATTTTGTAGAAGGCTAGTTTTAAAAAAAAGGAAGATCTAAAGAAAGGTAAGAAAAATGTAGCAGTAGACCTTCTGTGGAAGAAATTCTGCTTGCAAGGTACCCTACTATGACTTCAAATTGTGTCTAAATTAATAAAATTATTTTGAAAGTCCTCCACAAAGTGTGTGACTAAACAACATATTCCCCAGTCAACTCCCTCCTAGAGAATGAGTGGAAAACCTGCAAATTCCTAGTCTGGCAAACTGAGATGAAGCAAGCCCATGCTAGATCCATTCTCACAGCATTTAATACACAAGTATTTGACTGAACTTCTGGAGTACAACTTCTTCTCAGCTGAACCATGTGTTTTATTCATGTCTACTGGAAATTGCTTTCATTTCTGTTGATCTCATAGTTTCCTAAGGCATGAACAAACTGATTGAACTGAAAGCAAACAAAATTACTTTTTGTCTCTGAAAATTGGAATGTTTGGCTTGCTTTTCCTGTCTTTGTACCCTCCCTGCCCTCCATCCTGCCAAGTTCATTTGATCACCCCATCCATGCAGTGTAGGATTTCCTAAATTTCCTAAAGTGTGCTCTCTGAGTTATAGTGAGAGAAGGTGGTGATCTGCTGCCAGGGTATCATCACAGGAACGGAACCTGCAAAAATATTGCAACCAAAAAAAGTTCCAGATGAATATTTCTGAAATGCCTGTGCTCAAAGGTTTGAATATTAATTCTGTCCAAAAGCAATGATACTCAAGTCTACATGTTAAATAATAATTGTTATGCAAATGCTGTCAGTTCATGATTCCCACATAGAAACATGGGGATGTCTGGGAGTTTGTAGCATGGGCAATGGCAACTGCTTTTTCCTAGGCAGTTTAATAAGAATTTCAATGTATTTTCATCAAAAACACCTTCTTACTAGTAGAAGTTTTCAGCCTTAATTAACTGCAACGTGTATCCAGCTAAAATTAATTCTTCCCAAATTCACAGTCCCTTCACTGAAATTAATTACAGAATATTATATTCCCAGGCTATCATGCCATCCCTGTTCTTCAGTGTGGGCATTATGTGGGTACAACTGTGGTCTTATTCCCCAGAAAAAGAGTTTGAACAGAAGGCCAACACTGCAGCTTGGAAGAGGAGCAAATAGATTCCTCCTCCTCCTCAAAGTGAAGGCAGGGTGCGCCCCTCCGCCCCCTGGCAAAGCCACTGTTATCCCAGTCTGAGCTTCACCAGGTAAATAACTGCTCCTGTATTGGGCCCCTTGTTTGTGACTTTTTGTTCTCATTTGATTTAGTGTATGAGTTAAGAGGTTCGTCTGAGGGATGAAGGAGCCTGCTTGAACAATACCAAACCGTTCCTCACTTTTCCTCTTCTTCTCTTGTCTCGGACTTTCTGCTAATGCTGGGTAGGCAATACAGCAGGGACCTCTTGCACAGCTTACACCTCCTGTGTCCATCCACTCCAAACAGAATCTTGGACCTTAATCTGCTGTAGACAACATATCTTTGTGAAGTTTGTACAATAGGAAAAAAATTAATTGGGCAAAATGCCATGTGATGTCCCTTAAGGGAAATTCCAGCGTAGTTCAGGTGGAGATTCCATGTGAAATCTCCAATTCCGCTCCCATATCTGGGTCTAGTGCTATCCGTTGCCATTATAACATCAAGAAGTGCAAGCCTCCACTGGGTTTTATAAATATTCTAGACACTGAAGATATTTTTTTCCCTTCACTGCTACTTTAAGAGATGAATTTGCAGACTCTGGGGCATTTGCCCTTGACAAAGCTTGTCTGGTTCTTATGCCACTAGGTCAGTGGAATATCAATAGATTCTTAATGCAGTCTGTCTTTTAGAGTTTCTTTCATTTCTCAAAGCAAGAGTAAATGTCATTCATATTGGCAGGTTATAATGGGAACATTGAGATACTAATTTTTAAAAATATACACAGCTTCTTTTAAATAGTCTTGGTCTCCCTCTTGTGTGTCTTCAGTGTGTCTATAGCAATTACAAGGTTAGATATCCCTTAAGACGCTAGAAAAGGTCATTTTGTTGTTGTCTTTTCTACCCCATGCCTCAGTGAAATATTCATGGTACGGCTCAGGTATTGGGATTGGGTTTAATGTTTCGTTGCATTGCCATCTGTTTTGTTGTTGCAGTTGTTGTTGTTTTTTCCCTTGGTGGGGGGTGAGGGAGCATGGAGGCAGCAGTGAGGGATGCTGGCATATGGGTCCAGACCTGGTATAAAAGATGAGCACTGAATCTGCAGGAACAGAGAAGCTACTCTGATCTGAGCTCTTTTCTTTTTAACATTAAAAGTCTTTCTGGTGAAAATCTGCCATTATGCATGTAGATCATCAGTGGTAGATAGTCTCTGTGTCTCCTCAAAGGCTATGAAGCCACATTAAAGTAGGCTTTTATATTATATGTAAAGTTCATTCATATAACTTAGCACAGGCATCGAAATAAAGCTCCTCACTGAGACAAACGGCATTAACAAGTTCCAAGGACGTATTCAGTAGAGTTTTCCAGAGTATCGTGGTGGCTCAGCAGCAAAGGGCAGCACAGAGAAAGTCTAAACCTGCAGAGGGTTCAAAGCACCAGGAGGGCTTTGCTGCAGGTGCCCTTGGCCCCAGCCAGCCCCAGCTGCCCAGCTGGTGGTGGCACCACTCCTCACCCACTGGACATGGGGACAACCACAGTGACACAGACACCTAATGTGGAGAACACCTCATAGGAAGGGCAGAGTGGGTTTCTCATAGATGATTGTTAAGCTCCCTTGTAACTTTATTTTTACTATAATAAGGGTATTTGGCCCATAATGTTTCACCAGGATTTTTTCAAATCCTTTTTCATCATCTTGCTCTTTTTCAGCATTTCTCTCTTATGGCTGTTGATTTAAATGTCATGACATTTTAAACATGACTTATTATAACAAAACAGTATATAAAACAATATGCTGCATAATAAATGCAGCCGTATTTTTCGGAGTGAATGTTAAATGAGAGCAATTTATTCCTCAACCTATTTTAATACCTACTTACTAGAGGATATTGGCTGCTTAAATCCCGGGGAGACAATCTCAGAGGCAAAGTAGCCTTGCTGTGTGCAAGGCTGAAAGCTAAAGTATTTGAGGGATGCCTGGGGGAAAAGGGTGTCCTGGGAATGTAGCTTCATCCAGGAGTGCCGTGATTATGAGCACTGCAGGCAAAACAGACAGGACCATCCTGGGAAGGTCTGTTGACAGGTGAGGGGTCCCCTGAGAAGTACACACAAAAGCAGCTTTGAAACCCGAGTGGTTTGCTTCAAGCATGCGGTATGTGTCATTCTAGATATATGAAGTCTCCTTAAAATACTCCTACAGTCAGTGGAGGGAGTAACTTATGAGTTACTCCAGGATACATTGATTGAATGTTTCCTTCTTAATTTCAGAAAGTGTTGGTGGGGGTGGGAATTTGTTTAATACAAATAAAGTAATTCCCAGAGAAGAAGTCTGCGCTCTGCTCTGGCCATTGTGGGTTTTCCTGGAGCTCCCAGAGATGTGGTGAGGAGGGTGAAGATCCCCCCAGGAGATGGGGCACACTCACATCCCCCTGCACACTGAGCAGGCTCTGTGCCGATGCCATGGCACCTACAGCTGATTTCCTTTGTGCTGGCAGAAAAATACAAAGAAAACAAACAAAATCAACCTCCCTAACAGACACGTGTCTTCCTTGGCATGCCATAAATCTTATTGAGTGTGCTCAGGGTATGGCAAATATTTGTCTGAAGTTAAGATTATCAGGGGCAGTTCTGACTTTGAAACTCCCTGCATCAGGAGCCAGAATACATCAGCCTGATACAGGCGCCTCGAGGTTATCTCCGCTCTTGGAGTGGGACATGCACATCACTCTGCAGCTCTGACCTTTTGGGAAAAGGCTTTCAGTCAAGTAATACATGCACCTGCATGAAATTTTTGAATCACTGACTCTATCCTTGATTAAAGTGCTTTTCCTTGATTAAAAATAGCCTTTTCCAAATGAGTAATGTTGCGTGGCAGGCTGTGCACACAGGATAACATTTCCTCCAACATTATCACATTGATGACATTGCCATTTCTTACCCAGGTCTCTATGTAACACATTTCTCTCGTATAGGCAGCTCTGTCTAACAAATGCCATTAGGAACCTCCCCACAATAATCTACCTTTTCTCCCCAGGTGAGGAAGACTGCAGAGGTGTTTATAACTTTACCTGCTAACTAGGAGGATAATGGGCATGGTGAAAATGTAGCCAAACTCATTTATAGATTCTTGCCTGGATTTGTGTCAGGTTGTAAATAGCAATTCCCCAAGTCTTTGGCAGGACTTCTTACCCCAGTGGATATTCCTTTAAGTATCTCCTTTGTAATGTGCTCACTTTCCAAGAATTTTATCTCCGTTGGAGCCAAACTGGAAGTCTGTCAAGATTTGAGCTCTTCAGAGTGCAATCTACATACTTCACCGAATGGCAAATGCATTTTCTATAAAACTGTCATTCTGCTCGTGGGCTTACTTGTCTTTTATACGTTCAAAAGCAAATTTCTTAGGATGCCTTTATATTTATTCTTTTTATTCTCTTTATTGTATATGGAATGGTTAGAAACTAGCATTTGCAGAGTTTATTTTAGCAAAGCACTTAAACACATATGCTTAAGGGTTTTACTTAACCTTTATGTGTCTTTCCACAAAACTCTCGTCATCTAAGTGCTTTGCTAAAAAGGGTGCAGTTATTATGTCCATGTGAAGTGTGAGGTTCAAGTCTTTCCCCAAAGCACAACAATAACACTGAAAAAATATTTTCAGTCACTATGACAAAGAGTCAATAGGAGGAAAAAAACCCACCGCTCTAAAACACAGCTTTGATAAACTGAGATTTCCAATGGAATATATGCTTTGCAGCAATAACATCAGCAGCTGTGAGATAGCAGTGGTAAAATACGGAAGTGGTAAAATAATTGGAGAAGGATTTTCCAGTAGATAGTTAAAAAAATTGAGTTACATATGGAATGCAGGCAACTTTGGCTTCTTCTCCATCTCCTTAAATAACTCGGATGTAATGCAGCAAGTAAAAAACACCCCAAAATCAGGGATATCTGATTCATGCAAAGTTATCAGTATGATATAGAATCTTAAGCAAAGTCAGCAGATGAGAAAATTATAGGATGTGGGTTTTTTCTGCAGTGTTCACTGTAAATTAGAGCAATTAAATTACAGCGGTCTTGTAGCTGTAATTAAATATGGAGATGGGCCCAGAGATGCGGAAAACACTGAACTGCCTGGGCTGCTCAGGCTGTGGAGTGGGAGCAATGGTAAAGGTAGCTCAGAAACTGGTCCTGATCCCATGACAGCTGATGGGGGCAGCCAGGCCTCTGGCACTGTATTAGCATAATATCTTTTAGGTGGTCTCTTAGGTGATCAAGGAGGACCATGCCACACTTGTTCTCTGCCTGTGCTTTTGCCTTTCCTGGGGCCCTGCCTGGAGCAGTTGCAGAGGGGGATACCCAGCTGGGGCATGCCCAGGGCTGTGGGAGCTCCTGCAATGAGCACCCCCAGGTAGGCAAAACAGGATTTCGGGCCAAATGATTGCAGCATCACCAAGAAGCTGCTTTGTGAAATGGCTGTTGCATCTGTTATTCTTTCACTTTACATTGCTGTCAAGTTGAGACTCAAACTACAACTGAAGGAAAATGGGATGGAGACAGGAGGCTGCCCACCAAAAAACTCACACTCCCTTTAGCAAGACAGCAGAGGGTGAGGAAAGGGTAGCGCATAGCAGGAGGTACAGATAATAGCAGTAAATGTCACGTTTAATTACATTATGGGGAAGGGTGGAAATGAAGTCTATGAGGATATAAGCTAAATGTAAAGAGAAGTGAAAGGAAAGAAAGCAGTGGGGGAAAAAAGCCAGGAGGACAAGACCAGGGAGAAGAGGGCAAAGAAGGCAAATCAGGAGTTAAGTTGATGTAGAGGCAGTACAAGAGGTGGCACAGATGGCTGGAAGTCACCACCAGGACAAGTAAGTCCTTAGTATCACCAAAGCGGTGAGAAGCCATAGCCAGTTCAGTCCTCGAGTTTTTCTCCCACATGGCGGGATGCTCTGGATGAAGCCCCTCCAAATCTGCTTGCCACAGTGCAAGGACAGGACAACAATGTGCTGTGGGTGTGTGTTCGCTGCATGGCTCTGGGTCCATAAGGGAGTTGGAGGAAGAAGTACGTGCAGCAGCCCTGGGATTGTTCATGTCTCCAGTCTCTGGAAAAGAGTTGCCACTAGAGAGAGGAGATGAGACTTTCAGCCTCCTCATGGTTCACGTGTTAATCTGATGCTGAAATATCACTTTGCAGATTTCACCCAAGTGTGGGAATAAAGTATGGAAAAGATGCCTGGGTATCCCAAGGCATATTGGTAATGAACATCACCAGCTGGGTAATGCCTAATATCTGATGCAAACTGCTGACAGAAATTTGTTTTGGATTTTTTTGTTAGCTGCTGGTTTTGATAATATTATATCTTATAATCACCAAGGCAGTTGAGTTTTGTTGTGTTGCAGTGGTTTGATATAATCCATCCATCCATCCATCACTATGACTTTTCTTTTAGTTAAATGCTTTGGAGGTAATAAACTCTTAACTATCAACAACAAATATTTGTGCAGAGTGAGAACAGTGCTAACTACTGTAAAAGCTTTTTTCCCTGTACTTTTGACTAGTGCTCTATATTAACACAGGTTGCTTTTCTGCTGGTGCTGTGGCGTAAGTAGAACAAACTATAATATAGATGTTACTTCAAGCAACAGCTAGTCCTAGACCCAGGTCCCCTATAGTCTGCTGCATTGAGAATTCTGGGCTCCTCCGCGAAGGGCAAGAAGGAGAGGTTCCCCAGTGCGAATGTGTTATAAAACAATATTGTGTTTCCCTTAAGAATTGCAGTGATAAAAACGTAGATCATTCTGCAGCGCTAACAACTTTAATAAAATAACATAAAGCACAGCTGTCAGGTCTGCCAGCATCTCACACTGGGAGACATGAGTGAGAAAACGAACACTTTTCACAAGCAGAAATATTCAAAGAGCTTCACTGTTTACAAGTAATCAGGACTGACAGTCATAGATTATTGGTGGAAGAGCATTTTCTGCTTGAGGTGAAAGAAGAGGATAATTTATCAGGAAGCCCAAGAAGTCAGACATCAGCAATGATCTGCTTGAAGAAGGGCATATCTTAGAAATAGTGCCTTTATTTGTACTGCAAGGCAAGAAGATGTACTAAGTTATAAATAAGAGTCTTAGTGCTTGAAGAATGTTGAACAGATACAGTGTGTAATTTGCTGGGCAACTGCGATTACAGAATTGACTAATGTGTGTCTCGGTTCTTGTTCAGAATATTAAAAGAAAAAGCGTAATAGAGATTGCATAAGAGAAATGTTCGTGCTCTCCCATCCTAGCCTCTCCTTTCAGAGTTATCTGAGCTACACTAATCTGGTTGCTTACCTTTTGGTTAATGCTTATGCTTATGAGACACTCCTGTAATACAAGGGGTTAGGCCTCAGAGAATATGGTATGCTCTGGCTTTTGCAGTAGATCATCTTGTCTATCTGGTGTGGTGCTTTTGCATCACCTTTCTCTTATGAAAACAGGCAAAGTATCGGCAGTTTTAAAATGGTAACTAGCTTGGAGCTCTATGGAAAAGGTTTTATAGACTTCTACCTGCCCTGTCTGTGCCTTGGTGTGCACCCTGGCCTGCAGCGTTGCAGGTGTGCATGTAGGCAGACCCAGGTCCCAGCACCTATGCCATGTCCCCAAGAGGAGTTGCTGTCCAGATCCCAAGAAATGCTGCTTCCTTCCTGGGATGCAGGAGTAGGGAGTGATCATGCCCCTGTACTTGGCACTGGTGAGGCCACACCTTGAATATTGTGTTCAGTTTTGGGCCCCTCACTACAAGAAGGACATCGAGGTGCTGGAGCGTGTCCAGAGAAGGGCAGCAAAGCTGGTGAAGGGCCTGGAGAGCAGGTCTTACGAGGAGCGGCTGAGGGAACTGGGGTTGTTTAGTCTGGAGAAGAGGAGGCTGAGGGGAGACCTTATCACTCTCTACAACTAAGTGAGAGGAGGTTGTAGTGAGGTGGGTGTTGGTTTCTTCTCCCAAGTTACAGGACATGGGTGAAATGGCCTGAAGCTGCAGAAGGGGAGGGTTACATTGGATATTAGGAGAAATTTCTTCACTGAAAGAGTGGTCAGGCATTGGAACAGGCTGCCCAGAGAAGGGGTGGAGTCACCATGCCTGGAGGTATTTAGAAGACGTGTAGATGTGGCACTTCATGACATGTTTTAGGAGACATGGTGTTGTTGGATTGGCAGCTGTATTTGATGATCCTAGAGGTCTTTTCCAACCTTTATGATTCTATGATTTGGTTACAGTTAGAAGATGAAGTTCATATCAGTATAAATCACCATGGAGATCCATCCCTTGTAGTTTGGTATCCTTTGTGTCTGCTCCTGCCAGGCTCACCAACTCTCCTCTCCTTTCTCCTCTCCTTTCTCCTCTCCTCCCCTCCCCTCCCCCTCCCCTTCCCCCTCTCCTTCCCCTCCCCCTCTCCTTCCCTTCCCCCTTCCCCCTTCCCCTTTCCCCCTTCCCCCTTCCTCTTCCCCCTTCCTCTTCCCCCTTTCTCTTTCCCCTTTCTCTTTCCCCTTTCTCTTTCCTCTTTCTCTTTCCTCTTTCTCTTTCCTCTTTCTCTTTCCTCTTTCCTCTTTCCTCTTTCTTTTTCCCCTTCCCCCTTTCCCCTTTCCTCTTTCCTCTTTCTCTTTCCTCTTTCTTTTCTCTTGTGTGTTTTTTGTTTGGTTTTTTTTTTAAGTCATTATAGCTTCCAGATTCTTATTTCTTTCACTTAGTGTAGGGATTGTATATTTTGGTGTGTATATGACCAACTTTAGCTAACATTACCATAACATCACTGGGAACAGGATGTGCTTCCCCACTCTTCTCCTATTCCATATCTGTGGGGGACATGGGCAGACAAGAAGTCTTCCATTACCCACTGAAGAGTGCTTGTCAAGAGAGTCCGGTGTGCCTGCAGAGTTCTGCAAAAGGCCCTGGTGGTGGCCCCATCACCCCATGGATGTCCCTGAAAGACCCCGAGCAAAAATCTGTCCCCTTTACTTCAGTGTTTTGCATAGAAGTGACTCTTGTAACCTCACCATGTGCTATTTTCATCTCACTTGAAATAGCAGCTGCTTATCACAACCAAATATGCACACATTTGCTTGGGAAGGGATCCTGAAGGAAAGCAGTTTCTTCTAGAAGCATTCACTGCAAGAAGGGCAACAGTTGTTGTTTAGGGGCCTTTGGGTAATATGGAAACCTGTCCCAGGAACCATGGAGAAGGTAGCAGAAGTATTTTTGAGAGGATGCGGATCAGTCAATCTCCACCAGGGAAATCTGGGCAAAATATCTCTCACGCAAAATCATGTCAGGGAGATGATGAGGGACCTGAATAAGATCTTTTTTTTTCTTTTCAGAGCTTGCAGAAGTAGAATTGTTGTACAGAAAGTATCACAGACTTCAAGCTAGTCTGTGTTTGAATATCTTTGAGTAAGGAGGTCAGCTCAAGTTCTCCAGCTTTATCTGACTGGGGAAAAAACAAGGGGAAGTCGCTGGCAAATAGAGGTATTTTTTCCCTTTGCTTTGAGCAGAACCTTGGAGTGTTCTCCAGGTGTAGGAGAGCATTGCTTCCCCTGTATAATCCAAACTTTCAATAGCATGTCAGATGTTTGTAAAGATGCACGGCTGGGACTTGCATGTGCATGTGAATATGAATACATTCCAAAGCACAGAAGTCCCTTCGAAACAATAACAACTGTTATGTGTATTTCCCACCTGAATTCTTAATCAATAAAATTTAATACTGAAACTAAACCCATCCATGATCCCAATATCTTTCCACCATTGGAAACTGCTAGCAGATGCTAAGGGAGTGTTTGAAGAACCAGGCAGGTGCACAGATGTGCCTCCCTTGTGCTCTCCAACCTCCAATAATTTGAGGCATGAAGAGCCTCTGATCTAAAGGTGGTATCAGCAGCCTTTAATTTATTTACCTTCCATTTAATGGTACTGTTGCTCTTGAACCTGCATAATGTTTAGCATCCAGAACATCCTCCAGCAAGGTTATCCATAATTTAAGTATTGTGCTTCAAGGTGGCTAACTATATGGTTTGATCTGTAGTGGAGCTGCAGGATGGTGGTAGCTGAGAAGGGTGGGCAGCCACCAAAGGCAATTTTCCGAATCTCCACAGTGGTGGTTAGATGATATCAGAAACTAAGTGGCACTGGGCTCATAACTGCTTATTGCACCTCAGAAATTATTGACACAGCAAGAGGTTTGAACGCAGAATAATCCTGGGATCCTTTTTGGGTGAACACAGCAATTTTATACTGAAATAATATGCATCTAGATGTCAGTTGGACAATTAATACATTGATCATAGCAGTGATTTAACACTGCATTCTGTTGTTCATCATGCCTAGTGTGTCCACAAAAACGTGGATACATCTTTTCAGTATCAGAGGCACGTGAACGCCTGCCATGGCAGAACATGGAAAGGTTGTGCTGAGTGCTTTCATGGCAGGCTGGGGCTTGATATGCAATACTGTGGGCTGTGGACCAGGAGCAAGGGCTGCTGAAGTAGTTTGGGTTTCCAGGCAAGCTTCAGAATTCATTGTTGCTCCCCATATATCTGTTTTAACCTTAAGTCAAAGATTGATTATTTTTAAAGGTTAGCAGTTATGTAGCAAAAGAAACCCTCTCCTTTGCTAGCTTTGAGAAGTCACCATGCGACTATACACAGTTTTAATTCAGACAACAACACCTACAGCCATTTCAGAATATGTCTCCTTATTGCTGTTCACTTCAGTTTCTTTGAACAGGGAAAATAAAAATAAAAACTATAAGTAAAATCCCCACTTTACTAATATGCTCCTGGCGTCAGCTCTCACCTGGGTTGCACAGAAACAGGATAGCAAGGGAGAACAGCAGCCAAATCACGTCACTAAAAGCACATATTGCAGGTTAAACAAGGAGACCTTAAGGAACAGGGGCTGCCCTCCCTTGCCTTCTACCTGTTGCCTGCTGTATTTCCTGCCCATGCTAGGTCAAATGAACAAGACATTGCTTTTTTAGAAAAACAGCTCACACCTCAGATAGACAATTGATTTACCACCACTTGGCTTGTCCTGGTGCATCCTCTTGCGAAGTGTAAGCACTCGCAGTCCATGGAAAGTACAGGATGATGTATGCTGATTCCTATAACTCTCTCTCATTGCTAGCTCAGCTCTACACCATATAGGTGTGTACAGTCGGTGAGAGCAGGCACATGGACACAAAGGATGCATGTGACAGTGCATACACTGTACCTGTTCCTGGATTTTAAATCTTTCTCCATAATACTCTACCATTATTACAAGATGGATTTATAACACACCTAGGGCTAATGCAACAATGGAGATTAATCGTCTACTAGTCGAACAGTAATACACTTTAATTTTCCTACAGCTACTCTATCGTATTGGCATGAAAGGAAATAGCTTTCTAATGCAGCTTCATCTGCTGAGCAGGAAGAAATCTGTGCTGCAGAATGTAAAACTACATAGGACTATAGCTGGCAGCAAAACTCAGAGTAGGAGAAACACGGCACAAATAAAAGTATTTGTGAGTTGGAAGTATGCTAACAATCCTGGTTTATTGCTAAACATGCCATATACAGTAATGCGGTTTGCTTGGCAGGTTCAGTATTGTTTCATCTTTGTTTTTCATTGCTTCATCTGCTGTACTAAAATTTGTCCAGGAATGAAAGGTGTAAATTCATTAGTTTCCAACTTCGTGACATTAACAAAAAGTTGATATTATCATTTCCTCAGAAGTACGGATGCTGTTAATACAATCTGTGCTGTGCTCTGTACCTAAAGACACAATGGAAATCTTAGTATTTAAGTCATTAATGCAAATGTTTCTGCTGTTTGTTGTAAATGCAGTCTTCCCTCGATGAGCAGCAGGCATTCTCTGAGTGGACATGTGTACAAATAGTCACTCGAGTGCTGGCATATATTTACCATGAAGTACAACTCCCTTCTTTTGGAGAGCAGCAAAACCATCAGCTTCTCCCTTCTGGACAGGCAAAAGATGTGTTTGAAATTGTCATGTCTGAGATAATAACACTTAATACTTACTGCATATGGGATAGAACTTATTTTTGTGAGCATATTGTGCAAGCTAGATGCAAAAATTCACTGTTTCACATACTTTTGATATTTTTCCCCACTAAATCACCAACAAAATATAGTTGTGCTTAAAAGAACAAGTTTTGTTTCTACACTAGGGATGTGTCTCACTTTCAGCAAGGGCAAGGAAGGACTAATAACTTGCATGCAGGGAGGAAATGTATCTCTTCTGAAAACCACTGGTATAAACTGCCAATGGGAAACAGCTGCAACAGGGCCTTGTTATCACAATAGGTCTTTGATGGGAAAGGTGGCCTCATGGGCAGAGGAAAAGCCAGAGAGAAAATTTTACATTAATTTCTGACAAGCTGTCCAGGAAGATTCTGCCTAGATCACTCCACAGATGTAATGAGCACTTCAAAATATCTGAATGTGTTTGTTATCCTATTATCTACCATCTTTGCATCAAAGACTCACAAGGTATCTGACCATCAACTCACAAAGGTGAACTCTGTCACTGCCTATCAATCACTCTGGCACCTTGCGTTATCATCATAAATCCATTAAAGCCAGTTAACTACTGGCACCACTCTGAACCAGTAACCTTCAACCTTCATTTCTTTATCACCAGGTCGGTCCATCCTGTGGACACGTGGAATAGTTAAATTAGTTGTGTACAGGCATGCCATGAATTTGACAACAAAATTGGAAAAAAAATCAACAAATTTTTTTTCTTCTTTCTCCCTCATAAAAGTTGCAACGACACGACAAGGAGGATTCCTCTGACAAGTGGAGGACAGAAGAAGAAATGGCAGCTGAAGCAGAAATTCTCAAGAAGTATTTTGGGGAAAATTAAAGGTAATGATTTACACATTAACTTACTCCTGCAATACCCAAAACTCTGTCCAGTCCTCCATAGGCTTCTTGAGGACAGAGGGAGAGCATGTAGAATGGAACAAAAGAAATTAAAGCTCTTAGGTTTGTGTTGTTTCCAAAAGGACACAGCACTCCAACAGTGGCTGAAATAACATGCCCCCTTCTTGAACAAATCAGTACCGTCCTACATAACTTAGTTTACAGACAGCAAAAAATAACGTATCTAGAAGTCAGAATCATCAGCAGTTACTGAAGAGAATATATAACCTAACGTATCCTCGCTGTGTTTTTAGAACAGAAAATAGCCTTGGTACCTCTACGATGAGTTAAAAACTGCTGTGTCTGTGTACACCCAGATACATGTATGCATCTATACATACAAAATCCCAGCGGAATTCAGACTGTAGAGTGGATAAACAAACACTAATGCTAACTTTATCTGGCAAATCTTAAATCGTCTGATCAGTTCAACTTTCAAAAGTAAGCCTGATGGAAAACTGCCTGTTCTGCTAAATCTTCCACTGGCCCTAAAAGAAAAAAAAAAGAAAAAAAAAAAAGATTTGCAGGGAGAATAGAATAGAGAAAACACTTGGCGAACACTAACATTGGTGCTCTAGAAATTGAGACTTTTTCATTTTGTACCTGGAGTCCCAGAAGCTAGATTCTTCCAGTAGAAATGAACTGGCCCCCAGAGATCAATATGAGATATGCTGGGATGTATGCTGCAGCAATGATGCCAGAAGCTCCCTCTCCCCTGTTCCCCATATGTTGTTTACCAGTATCCAGCACTCACATTTCTCTGTCATTTCTGACTGTTTCATATTTTTTCCTCTGAAGAACTGAAATCCCATAAATATCCCTCCTGTCTGCCTGTGACTCACTGCTTGCAGCCCAGCGTGAGAAATCTTGAGCTAAACTACAGTGAGTGCATGGCACACTTACATGGCAGCTCTTATCTCCCGTGCCATGCTGTCATCTCTGTTTGGGCTGGTTCATAGGACTCTTTCCATTTTTTCTTGCATGATGACCATGCTGTTGTCTTCTCCAGTCAAATTAGCTGTGCCAACACTTCTGTGGACTGGCACAGAGAAAGCTGTGTAACACACGTAATTCCCATCTGTGAAGGAAACTAGTCCTCAGCATCTGGGACCTAGGGACCTCCAGGGTTTGGAGCAGCAGGGTTTGGACTACACATTCAAGCTTCTACAGTGGCAGCTGGATTTGTATTTAGACAGTCACTTTTCACCTTCTCAGAAATATGCTTCTCAAAAATGAATTACTCGGCCCGGAAGAGCATATCCCTAGGTAATGCATATGTAAGCACTCTTCTCTACTAACAGAGGCATTATGTAGTACTTCATCTATGGCACAGCAGCAGATGAACAGTACTTAGGATAAAATGGTGCATCCCTATTCCAATGTGATGTTGTTTCCTATTATATATTTGGTAGGTTTGGGGGTGTTGTTTTTTTTTTGGTCTGGTTAGGAATGAATTTGAAATGCTTTTCTACAGAGATTTTCAATCGAAATTGGAATTAAATCCCCACATATCAATAAAACGTTCTTAGGCTCTTCTGATACTAAACACAAAGCTGGATAGACGGTATAAATTCATTCCTGCAAGCAAATTCATGTGCCTGGACTTTTATTTCCATTTATTATGAAAATAAATCAGTGTGTGTCTGCATGGACGACCTCTTGATAAGTTCCCCATGATATTAAGGTCGTTACCTTTCCTAGAACAGACTGGTAAATTAAATCTTACTGGCATCATTATCATGAGAGTATTTTGCCTCGTACAGGCAGTCCTTCCAACCCTTGATTCCCAACACAAGGTATCACTGTCAATCTCTTCTCCCTGTCATTGTTTTGCTTCTGAGGTTTAAGGCTCTGAACCTGAGACAAGGGTATATCTAAGCACCTTCTGAATTTCTCAACTTTTATCTACTCTCTTAACCTTGCTTCTGAAGTGATGAAGATTGAAAACTTTTGGCAAATTAACAAGGTTATATGCATCCTTCTTCAAAGCTATTTTTGTTTTTCACCTACACAGATTTATTTTGCCATTTATAAGTTTACCTGGAAGCTATTTGACTTGAGTTTTTTCATGTGGCACAGTGAAAGTCAGAAAGAGCTGAATGTGGGTGTTCTGGAGCCAATGAATGGCAATTGCTAAGGCCTCATGCATTATTTTTTTTACTTAACTGTTTTGCTCAAAGAAGCCCAGCTCAGCTAGATTAGCCTGGACAGACTGAGCTGTGTTTCAGAGCTTTACCAGCTACCCTTACATTTATCACAAGTCCTTTACCAGCTGTCACAACTCCTATGTGACTTGACTAGATACAGTAGCACCTTTTACCTGTATGTGTAGAAGATCTGATCAAGGAGGACTTGCAGGCAACTTTTTCCTAAGAAATACTTGAACAAGGCAAGAAGCTCTTGCTTCTCTCCCTTCTACATTTGCTGGTGCTGATCCCTCTTGGCTGGTTGGGTAGCCCAACTGAGTGCTTCTACACCAGTCCCCAGATGATCAGAAATATCCAGCCACTTGCTTAAAGAACTGAACCTCATTTAGCCTTGCTAAGTTTACACCCTTAAGAAAATACTTGTCTTAAAAGAATTCATTCATGTGTACAATTGCCTAGAGTGGATAAAACTGAAATCAGTGAGTGAATTTGTGTTTTGTATATGTTTGTGGCCTTTCTCTGCATGTCCCCATGCCACTGCATCCCATCTCATTAGGACTTGTCACTTCTTGAACACCACCAGCATGTGAGGGCTCTGCAGGGCTGCTCACAGTGCTGTGTCTGCAGAGCCAAAGTTCGGCAAAACTTCATGTGGTTCTGGAGGAGGACAAGAAAAGGAAAAAAATAATCTGTGGAAAGGATATTTAATATATAATTGCCCCAGTTAATCACTCTTTTGCTCAGTAGCACCAAGATTTGACCTCTTTAGGAGCCATTCCTCCCTCAGTGCTGGCTGTCATATGGTCAGCTGTGTTTGATAACTGGTCACTTTCTGAGGTGGATCCATGAGGAAAGAGTCCTTATCTAAAGAGCAGGATTTGATGCAACACCTCACTTTCCAATTTCCTATTTTCAGATACACCTTTTAAATTTTCTGGCTATCTATAGCTGGGTAAGTGTTTTGATAGTCTGGTTTGTGCATTTTAAATTACACATGCCAGCAAAAAGGCTAAAGATTAAGAGAGTTACTAACCTTCAGATAGTATTTGAAGAATGTTTCTCTTCAAAGGCAGTTTCACTCTGTGTTGTTGTTTCTGAAGAAAGAACCAGTCTGCACAAGTTTCAGTAGAAGTTTTCCTATTTTATGCATAACTGAAGTAATACTTTTATGCCACTGGAAAAGTAGTCAGTATTAAGTACCATGTCAAAATGTTCCTTTGCATAACGGGGTTGACAGTGATATTTCATTGCCTAGTGGTTTTTGAGTTACAAATGTTCAATAGGTTTTAATTGCTTAACCATCTGAATATTTTGTCATTCAACATGAAAAATTCATTTTAAAATCTCTCCAAATAAAGCAGGCTGCAGAGTGGTGCAGGATTTCTGGTGTCAATTCTCTCCTTCATCCCCAGTCTGGCAATGTTTCTGGAGAAATAGTCTTTTCAACTTTGTCAGCGAATAAAAATTTTATTCTTTTTTTTTTTGCCCCACTGTGAAAGAGAGATGATCTTATTCTTTGAGAGCACTCATCCTGCCTCATAGCTGCCTCTCCTGCACCAAGATCTCAGTATGTGTGAAAAGACACTTTTCTATTGACTTCAGCAGGGAAATTACTACTGTTAGCAGGACCTGACCAGAGGGAATTTAAGCTGGCCATTTGGCTTGCATCTGGGTTTGCTCCAGCACTTCTGACAATCCATGCTATATATATGAGAGTGAGCACCAGAGCAATCCCATCACTTTCCTTAAATTTAGGCAAGTATGACAAGATGGCTTGCAACACCTTTCTTCGGTTGCTTTACTGTAAGAAAATCCCTCCTATTATTTCTGGTACTTTAAACTAAATAAGAACACAAAATAATGACTGTGCCTTGTAGTAGCTCCACAGAGTGTATCTGGGACACATGCTGTGCGGTGAGGACACAGCCAGTCTGCCCCAGAAGATGCTGTACCTACAGTGTGGACCACGGAGCAGGTTGTCTCCTGGGTGGGTGCCACAGTGACAACAGAGACATGGCCAGAAATATTTTCTGCAATAGATGCTCTACCATTGTAGGCAGCCTGTTGGCAAGCAGAATCACCATGCAGTCATAGAAAAATACAACATGGTGTGGACTGTGATCTGGGGAACGGAAACAGGGGAGAAGGGTACAACAGTCAGGGACCCCTCAGTTGCAGGAGCCTCGCTTTATAAGCAGTGCAATTTTGTGAGTACTTACACTGGAATAAGACTCAAGGTGGTGCCTGGTCCTGGGGACTTTCCAGAGAGCATTGTAGAGAGCTGTTCATGGCTGCACTCAGCAGCTGTTTGCGTATAATCCCTAAGTAAATACACATCCTAGTAATCAGCTATGGATTTCCTCGCACTCTGGACTTAAGTGCTATTAATGATATCCCCCACTCAGAAGCCTCCAAGAACCATTAATTAGCAAGCAGGAGCTGACGATTTGCTTGTCTGTGTGAAACTATTATGACCTGAGAGTGAAATATAAGCTTCAAAAGAAACATGTTTTATGAAGGTCACCTTGGAAAACATCGTAAGAATCTGTCAGGAGAAAAGAATGCAGCACTCCAAGTGTGCATTTCAGTGTGACATTATGCTTTAAGTCGTTGGAAATAGCAAAGAGAAGATGGATCAGATCATAGGGTCTATGCTTTTTCACCCCAGATTCCCTTTTTTCTACAGTAAGTACATGTAAAGTAATCTTTTTGTCATTTCAGTGGAATGCAAGGAAAGTTAATACCGACAGAAATCCAACAGGCAAACATAATCTCGCCCTTGCTGGTATTTTTGAAGTATAAAACATCCAGAGCCAGCACCTCTGCAGCAGGGAGAAAGTTTATGTACAAGAGTTAAATTATCTCTACAGAAGAAGATATAAACAGCCAGAAGTACAGTGACTGTGTACAGCAGTAATACCCGCTGTAGAAGGCTCAGGGCAAAAGGCTCCCCAAATAAATGTGGTGTGCTAATGCGCAGCAGCCTCAGCATCAAGGTTGATTGTTTTTCTGATTGAAGCATATAATTATTCTTATGAAAACAAAGCTGCAATAGAGTTAGCTGTGGTTGTAAGTGAAATGTCTTCCTCTTGTAGGAGGCCAGTGTAAGCATAGTGTCCCCCTCACACCTGTTCGAGGCTTCTATTTTGAGGCTGTAAGTAGTACTGTGCTAAAAGTTATACACCTCATTCTCTGGACTTCCATTTCTCTGTAGGTGGCCATTTAATTCAGCTGTAAAGAGTACATGAATTCTATACAGCACTGCTTGGATCCTGTAATTATATCTACAGTAGAAATGTCATGGCCAGAGACACAGACAAGATTGTACCGCGTAAAGGCAAAGCAGCAAATGTGTTACTGTTAGCAAAGAAAGCAGATAGAGGGCCAGATGTTCTCTTAACTTGCCCATCCAGCAGCCTGAATGCTTACCTGGGCTGCCTGTCAAATATGAAGTATTTTCAGTCTAATCCATTCTTGATTCATCTTTAAACTTCATGTGTTTCACATTTTATGAGAGGCAAATGGGGAAAGCCAAGCATAACAGATGGACCTCATCTCCCAAGATCTGGGATAAAAGAGTCAAGGTACAGGACAATGCTGAGCTTCAAATAAGGGTGATATCAACTGTGGTCAAGTATTTTTATCCCCAAACCTGTGCTCAAGTGGTCCTAATCTCTTGCCCCCAAAGCTACAAAAGGATGCACTTACTAAGCAGCCAGACCCTCCTTCAAGCAGATTCACAGAACACATGCCAAGTAATTTACAGGCTGCCATCAACCTGTCATTCAAGAGGGGCATACAATGGAAACTGTTGCTCAAAATGCCATTGAAAGGGGAAACATATGTTTCAGTGAGAAAAGACAATCAAACAAAGAAGTGGGCGGCTTGGGAGTTGCAGCCGCAACAACAGCAAGGATCCAAGCCTTGCACACAGCCCGGGGGAAAGAAGTTCAGGGGCCATGCCCTCGTCTAACAGTTGGGTAACAGCTTTGTGTTTAATAAGCTGAAATAATTTTCCGAGTATTGAAGCCAGCTCTAAACATGCTCTGAAGTCAAGGTACAAAACTGAAGATACCAAGCAAAAAGCCCACTTCACACTCAATTATTAGCAAAGGTTTGTATCATGTTATCCTATTGCTGTAGCTGCTGCATAATAGAACTGCCCAGAGAGGCACTCTAACCAGCAACTCGAACGTGACCTCAAAGCTTAAAAGCTGCCTTTGTGTGAGTTTCAGTATGTAGGCTGCGTAGGTGGAAAGGCATTAATAACACCCGCTGTAAGTAGCTATTTCAAAAAGGAAGGAGGTGATGGACATTGGAAATATATTGGACTGAGCGTACTTGAGACTCTCTTGTTTGCCAGGATGTCAGCCTCTACGTGAAAGGACAGGTATGTGCATGGGTAAACCCAAATGCTCCATTTGTGCTAGTACCTGGGGCTGCTGCAAGCCTCCAGTTAATGCTGCAGTAACAGTCGCGCCATGAATTTGTGCAGGGATTTCGCATACAGTTTTCACAGCTGCAGTCGTCTGCAGTTGTCAGGCTCTCGGCATGTCTCTTTCTCTGCTTCAAGAACACCTTCTGTCATGGCATCTATTACATGTCTTTTACTAGGATGGACCCTGAAGAGATACATACAATTGGAGCCGATATGGGAAGAAATACCCCATTTATTCTCCAGTGTCTGAGGCTGGGGGCATTTTCAGGGTGATGGTCCAAAATCACTGCTGTGTCATACCTCAGCATTAGGTAGAGTCCCACCCTAGGGTCAGGATGGATGAGGATATACGAGAGATGACGATTTTGAAAGAGCATTTGCAGGAGCTTATATAAGAGATCATGCGCCCCAAAGACTCGTGCATGAGATTATTATAGCAAAATTGATTTGAAGAGTAAGAAGCTAGATTTGGTGACACAGGATGCACTTTCTAATCCTTTGTTCCTATGACTAGCGGTCAACAGAGCTGGGGACTGTGCTGTCTTACTCAGGGACATCAGAGAGGTGGCTTCATGTTTGTTTTTTGTAAAATGATCCTGACCTCCTTTGGAGGGTGCTTTGTGAGTTAGGAATGAAAAAGCACAATGTGAAAGGCAGACATTAGTATTATTTGGAATTTAACTTTATTGAAAAAGTAGATAATAAATCAAACAAATGCTCCTCTTTCTTGCTTTGATGCATAACTTTAAAATAGTTGTGTGCAAGGATTTTCTTCTTTCTCTATTGCACAGGCTATAATGCGAGCTGAAATGTGCTGCGTGTGGATTAAACACTGAATATTTTCCTTTGCCTATCGCTGTCAGTGTTTCCTGTT
This sequence comes from Phalacrocorax aristotelis, assembly GCF_949628215.1. Lineage (NCBI taxonomy): Eukaryota > Metazoa > Chordata > Aves > Suliformes > Phalacrocoracidae > Phalacrocorax > Phalacrocorax aristotelis. The sequence continues at coordinate 10,524,699 of NC_134281.1, forward strand.
GGAACACATTAATGAGCACCTAACTCGTTAGCAATAAACAGCCTTACATTTTGTCTTACTAACAAAGATCAAAGGTACTATTATATGTAACTCTCTGTTATGTTTGATACTTCTCAGGTAACAAAGTGTTTGAAAAACATCCCGTGACGTAAGAAACTCCCCAGAAAGAAAGACTTCATTCTCCAGTTCTCAGTGGCCCTGGAGCTGCAGCTGAACAATTTTGTTATGTTCTGCAAATATGGGATTCTTCCATGAAAAATTTTATTGGACCTTTGGATATCATCAAGGTTCAATTTCAGCTAAGACAACTAACAGCACCAGTTCAAAATGTTGCTCTGACTAGTAACTCATATTTTTCTGAATTGTGTACTTGGGAACAAATCTTTTTAAACTGTCCCTTGGCTTAAATTGAAATAAAGTGCTGGCAAAATCGGGTAGCTACCGTGTTTAGGTGCATTGCAAAGTGTTCACTCCATGTTGTGCTTTTTGAGATTCGGGTATTGTATGTGGGCTACTACATCATAGAAAAATTAGGTCTTTTAGTAGTATTAAATTTCATAAAACCTAAGGTTTTGTTACAGACTAGCCAGGATAAACTTGGAGAGCTACCATTTTGTCAGATAAGGTAGCATAACAAGAAATATAACACTTCCTAAGATCTTCCCTTTCTCTGGTCCTCTTAATGCATTGCCACAGTGCTTCTGGAGCTTAAGGTGATACAAAACACTTCTGCAAATCAATGAATATGTAAAGCTGCTAATGGGATAGTAATCACATTAGGATTAGACTGGTAGGAATGTCCTGCTTGCAGCAACCAACAGCATGAGTGGGAGCCACAGGACAAGGAGCCACCTCCCTCGCAAGAAATGCCATCTTCAGAACCCCACGCAGGAAGAACCCTGCTGTGGGTTAGTTGTTGAATGCTAATGTGTAATAAAGATAAAAAAGTCAAACAACAGATGGAAGAGAGAAGAAACGAGTCCACAAGATATGTATGAAAAGAACACCTGTAATCTTGCTCTTGAATTGCGGGGAAGCGATGACCAAAGCTTTCTGTGTCCCCTGAATTCAGACTGGAAAATAAAATGCACCAAGTCTTTCAAGAAGAGCCATGCTGAGGGGGGCTATAGGGTGCAGAGTCTACCTGAAGGCTTGAGGAGGTCAAGGTCAGGTCCAAAAAGAGCCTGGCAGTGCTTTGTGTGCCTGGCAGCACAGCGTGGTCACTGTCCTGAACAAATAAAAATAATCCAAAATAGTCTGTCCTAGAGGGTTGCAACCTGACCTGAGAAGTATGAAAATGTGCAATGGACAAAGTCATATAATTTTCCCTAAGTGCCTCTCTGCTGTATACTTCAGAGGAATTCAGTCTATTGGTTTGAAGTCTCTGTGCTGGTCAAATAAAAATAGAAACACTAGAGCAAAATCACTGATATTTGAGTCCAGGTTTTACTGTGGTGCTGCTAAAATATTGCTTCTGAAAAGCCAGTTAGATTCAAAGATTTACCATGACCTGATGTGACCACCAATATCTTCCATTAGCCCTTTTAAAAACTCTAGAGATTTTAACGCTATTTCTTTTTCCATGCAGAGTAAATGAAAAGTACATTTTGATGGTGTCTGCACTTTTTAGACCCTGAACAAGGGATGAATAAACAGGAAATGAAGGTCAGGGGTCAAGAAGTGACAGGGAAGAACAGGTGAGTAGTCAGGATGGTCAAAGATGCTGGCAAAAGGGCCAACACAAAGGGTTGTCCTTTTCCAATTTAATATGTGAAGTAGCTCTGATTTCACATAGAAGGAAGACAACGGTTGTGCTGCCAGGGAAGCACTAAAAGGAAAAACCTGAGCATCAGTTACGTTCGCAAGGTATTTCCAAACCTGATGCTCAATGGCTTCCTATTAAGTATGGAATATTCTGTATTAATTCTGTAGCCTGTGATGAGTGGGCGCTGTGCCAACCATTTTGTATGGGGGCTGCCAAGCAGATGAGTGCTGAGCTGTATGAAAGATTTCATTTGTGTAAATGAGGAGGCCGTTATCACAGCACTAAAGGTCCTGTTTTTAAAAAAAGCCTCCTGTGGCATTATGCACAAAACAACCTATTTATGCAGCATGAAAATATTTATGTGCTTCGCTCCAGCTTAAAAAGGGAATTTGCAATAGATGAGGGACATGAGAAGGGATTGGAGTGAGAGATAAGGAGAGATTAGAAAAGGCAGATCATGAAGTACATGACATCCTGCAGCAGTATGTGGAGTAACCCCCCTCCTTTATTTTAAGACCTGAGCCTTGAGGATGGTGTCTGGATCATTCATACTCTTCCTATAGACTTAATTTTCCCGCAGGCAGAGTGCTGCATATAAAGATGCAGTTGCTGGAAATCCGAGGATCCGCTGTGCTGAAGGCAGTGATGGTCTTTGTAACTAAATTTGTCCTTTCCAACCTGCATCGCTTGCCCTCACTTGGGTGACACCCAGGGCTTGCCTCTGGGCAGGGGGATGCTGCGGAGTGCTGACCTCCTCCACTGAAAACAGAAAAGGGGGAAAAATCACCTGTGCAGAGGCTCAGACGGACCTGGTGCAAGTGGCATAAACCTGATGGGGTGGCTTTGTAACAGGACAGAGCTAACTGGGCTCACTGTTACATGGCTCAGACCCTTGTCTGAGCCCTGAGTTCCCTGTCTTTATATGCAAGAAAGTTTCCAATTTTTTTATTAATTTTGCTGAAGTGAGCAGTTCCTCCAAGGGGCTGCAGCGGCTGTGCCTGTGTGCCTCTATTTTCATTAGCAAAACAGCTGTGTTTCAGCCACATTGCTCTTCATTTACTTTTGTAGGACCAGGCTGGGAGTAGAACATGGCTCCACATGCTCTCTTCCCCCTGCCCTGAAATAGAAATTGCAGAAGAGCAGTCTCGGGCATGGTTAGTCCCAAGGGCAGGAGAACAGCTGGCACACCTCTGGCAGGGACACCGTCAGCCGTGCACCCTGTCCCTGCCATGCCAGGCAGCCCAGGTATAGAGTCCTGTTTGGAAACTACCTGGCAGCCGTCTGCTCACACGTGTACATTTTTGGAGCCGGGCAGAAACATTAGCAATGGGCTCTAAAGGCGTTGGCGTGGCAGCAGCCTGGGCCTGTGTTGTGCTGTGCAAAGGCACGGACACCCAGCTTCTGCACATCCCTGCTTGGTTTTCCAGTATGTGAATGCTCATCTCAACTGCAATTATGTTTCTTTGTGCAGAAAAGCAACTTAGATGGCTAATTGTCCTTCAGTAAATTTGCTTGCACTAAGGCAGGCAGGTATTATTCTACAATGCTTTCAACAAAGGCTGTGAATACAGCACAAGGATATTTTTTAATTACTGTTCAGTGATTCAGCATCATTCTCGCTCCAGATGCAGGACTGTCCTTCCCAGCTCTAGCCCCTGGTCCTCCATGGAAGAGCTCGTGCCACCCCAGGTGGCTCAAAGGTGCTTGTGTGTTGACAGACTGATGGACTGGGGATGTCCCACATCAGCTCCTTGAAGTCCTTTTGCGGTATTTGAGAAATCAGCTCCATGCTCCTTGTAACTTCCCCCAGCAGACATGCACCCCGCCTCCCAGATATCAGGCTTTCATTTGATCCTGTGCTCCAATAACAGTGTTTTGTTTTTAATTAACGTTGCAGAGAGGGGAAAAAGACCATTTGGTCTCTGTGGGAGCCTGACTTGGCTACAGACTCAGGACGACATCTAAGACGAAGGCTCCTGGCCAGGATGAGGCAAGTCAAGGTCAGCTCCTGGCTTGCGACAGCACCCTGAAAAGTAGCTGGGGACTGAGCTCCCCTTGAAATAAAAATACCTGAATGCATGTGGGATCTGGGGGTGATCTCACACCCTAGATGTAAAGCAGTAAAAATAATAATGCCCCAGTACGCATGGAGCTAATGAAAAATTTTCACGCCCAAATACACACATCGTGGCAGCCATGAAAGCACCTAAATCACTTCTGTCTGAGCTCTCTCTGTCCTCCTAGCCGCTCTGTCACTGTGGTCAATGCTGCTGAAAAGCCTTGTCTGATTCCTAACGTACAAGCCAGCAGTGCTCTGAAGAAGAAAATGCTGCTGCTCATGTAGCTGTCCTGTGTGTTGGCAGGGCTGTGAGTTTCAGAACAGAGTGATGTATTTCAGTTCTTGTGAAATTTCTGAATAATCAGCTCATCAAAAAATATCATGCAGAGTTCCCTTGTAGTCCTCTCCAACTTGCCACCTCTCCTGCCAATAGCTCTGTAGGGTGACCACAGCTTGGCATAGCCCATTAGCAGAGCTCTGCACAATCAGTCATGAATAGAGCTGGCTGGAAAACGCTATTTTTCTTCTTGGAAAAAAAAAAAAAAAAGATTTGGTGGGGAAGGGGGGATGGTTGGCTTGGTATTTCAGGATGAAGATTTTCTCCACTGCTCACTCCAGCACCCTCTTCTGCTCCTGCCTGCATCTCCCCCTTTCCTCCCTACCCCATTTTTTTAGAAGGCGACGCCAGGAAAATAAAAATTAAAAATAAAAATCCCACTTAAAGTGGCAAAGTCACTGGATGCTGTTTGATCTGCTGGTGAGCTCCTCCTGGCCCCCAGGGCTAGCAGTCTTCCTGCAGGGCGGGCACCAACCCCCTGGCACCTTCTCCAGCTGGGACTCCTGGGCCAAATTTCCTTGGACCTGCACTTTTTGCTGCCACTGCCCAGTTTCTTCTTCAGAGTTTCTGCAAGTTATCACCTTCCCTGAGCAGCTCAAAGCCCTGCCGTTTTGGCACCTGGGAGCTGGTGACTGTGACTCTGCTCACAGGGAGAAGGCAGGTGCTAGAAGGGCCTCGCGGTAAACCTGACCAGCAGCGCCGCAGAGACGAGGGCCTGAGCAACAAGGCACTGACCTGCCTTCAGCTGCTCCGCTCAGTCCTGGGTTGCCTCCAGGCACGTCCCCTGTGCCTTCCCCTTCCTTTTTGACATGTGTTTCTCAGTCACAGGTGATCATTGCTTTGGCTGGAAAGCACAGACTACTTCGCTGTGACCTCTAACGATGCTCAGAGCCGAAACACAGGGAGTCCAGGCTGATTGTGAACCCTGTCCTTAAGGCAAGCAGCAAATAACAAGTGCTGCTGATGCAGGAGGTGCCAAAACCAATGGTTAATGCATTAGGATTAAAGCTGTGGCATGAAAGCCTTATATGGCCAGGATTATTATTTTTTTTAAGTCTGTGGTAGCTGCACTGACTGTGGCACTTGGTGTAATGTGGGCTTAGTACTTGTGTCGCTTTGCAAACCCCTGTATGCACACACAGGCCACAGCTGCAACCGTCAGTGACAGGCGGCTCCAGTGCAGTTTTTGGGCACTGCCTATCCCCTCCTTGGCTCTGCCCCCGACTCAGCTGCAGATGCCAAGCATTTGCTCTGTCCCTCTTTACTTGTGTCACCCTATCTCTTTCTGCTCAGGCTTTTGTAATTTCTTTTGTCACCATAGTGACAGGAGAAGAGTGATGATTGCTGGAGTAATTTCCCGTATTAGCTAGCACTGGCCTTTCAGCCTAAATCAGTGCTTCATTTTCCAAGGGCTCTGGGTGAGCCTCAGCAGCGCAGCGTTAAAAAACAGTGGCTGAGGTGCCTTGGCATGTCAAGGTGCCACCAACACTCCTCCAGGAGGGTCTGGGAAGGGACAGACCCTTCAGGTCACCGCATGTCACACCTCCCCACACCAGGGATGCACAGAGAAAAGGGGAAGAAGGGAAAAAAAACACTTTACAAAGGTTTCTCCCCGAGTGCATTTGCTGTAGGTGTTGTGGGCTGTAAAACCAGGGATTTGGGCACGTGTGTCTGTTCTGTGGCATGTGCACCTCTGCAGGGTGCATAGGAAGCACTCCCCAGAGGTAACCACTTGCTCTTACCCATGCAGCAAGTTGGCAAAGCCACTGTGTGTACCCCCAGCTCACTCTGCCCCAACTCTGCACTGCCTCTGGCAACACTGGCCGTTCCCAGGGAGCACAAACCAGGGCTGGGACCAAACCTGGGCTCATACTGGGGCAAGGGGGTGGTTCAGTGTGAAGTATTGCTCTCTCCCAGGCTTTATTATTCCTTTGGTGCATCTCAGAGAGACACACAGGATACACACACAAATACGTACTTGAAAATCACAATCATTAAGTAGGCAAATATGTTTAAATAACAAACAAGCCATTGAAAAGCAGAGAAAGGTCAGAAAATGCGAAATGAAAGCTGCTCTTCTGTTCTCCTCTCCAGCAGCGCAGGTCCCTGCCACAGAGGAGGATGTATTAAGAAGAGTCAACCTTCATTTCAAGCGTGCTGCCTTTTGTCCTCATATCACAACATTAACATTATACCCACATAATTTTGTGTATTTAATTTTACAATAGACTGTGCCAGTGAGCGCTGCCTGTAAATATTTGATCACCACCGTTCCTCTAGGATTATTTTATCAAGAGTAAAGATATTAAAATAGAAATCTTGTCATGTTACTGCCTTTATACTTTCAGCCTGAGAGTTGATTGACAGAAAATGAACTGCCTGAACTAGCTCTAAAGTGTCTTTTCACTGAGAGCTTTAATGCCAGAGGCTATAGAAGAAAAGGTAGCTAGTCATTGGAAGCTAATGCCGTGCTGTAGTTATGGAGCTTTTGTACTGAAGATTAAAAATATGAATCTACTAGGGGTATTTTTACACGTGTAAAATGGTGTTGGTCTTTTTTTTTATCTTTTTGCCATCTCTAATGAGCCTTAAAAAGAGCCTTCCCTTTTCTTCCTGCACTTGAATATTAGATGCAGCCTCACCGCAGCTCACAGACATGGGCTGAAGTTTTGCAAGAGTAAGCTCTTGACTTATCTAACCTACAAAATTTCTTTTTGGTGATAAAACAGATTGCAAGCCAGGACTGAATGTTCCTGCCTAGCTTGGAATATCAAACCACTATAGACAAGTCAAGGTTTCTATTTATGGCCAGTTAAAGACACACCGGTAATGCTGTTTTAATGTTACAAAATTGCCCTGAAATTGTCATGTGTCTGAAGAGCACCATACTGCAAATATATAGCCAGTCCCTGAGGGCTTACTCAGCCTGTGCTCCAGCACAAATCAATGAGAATTTTTGCTGGAGTAAGGACCCAAGCGCCAATTCAGAGAAGTACCTAAGCACAAGCAAACTTTAATCACAAGCTCGTGCTCCTTAGAAATCAATAAAGACAGAAGCTGGCTGGGGCGTGGGGATGGTAGGGAGTGTGGGTCCTGCATCCCTGCGGCACCTGTGCCCAGGCGGGCGAAGGGCCAGCGGTTCCCAGCATCCCGGCCTCCAGAATAAATCTGGCTTTGTCCTGTCGTGATCCTGGAGGGCAGGAGAGGGTGGTTAGTTCACTGATCTGTCCCATCGCAATGACAAACTGTAGGCACTGGCATTAAACCACCCAAGACCGTCAAGGTGGTCACAAAAGCGTTATTGCGGGATGACTGAGATCGGAGTGGCCAGAGGAGACAGTGCAACCTGGAGCATTCTGCTTTAGCCAGATCATTCCTCCCACTTTTTTCCCTTCCAACATGAACAATGACTGTATGAAATTAAAATAATTGGACACTAAGCAGCCTATTATTGAGCTGACATGAAAGGGCTTTACGTGGGTGGCGCCCATTAACAGCAATGGGTGGTCCCCTCCATGTTTTCCCTGGGCTCTGAATGCAGAAAAACTTGTCCTAACATTTCACTTACGGGAAAGGTCAGAGCTGTAGTTTTGTTCAGCATGCTCAATTTATTCAATTAAAGTATACTGGCGTGTTCATCAGCTATTAACTGTCTTTGCAATAGCTGTAATTAAACAGATATGTGTGAAAGGAAATCTTTCAAGACAGACTCTGACATGGTGGCTGAGGGGAGCGGGAACTTCCCAGGTCTCCAACAGGGATTTGCTTTTTGTCTCCGCACGGATCCCTCGACCACTGGGAGTTTTCCTTTCCCTGATGCTGGACCGAGGATGGCTTAATGTCTCACTGACAGCCACTGATTTCCATGTAGGTAGGAGATGTCAGCAGAAGGCGAGGGGCTGGCCAGATCCAGCTCCCGCATGTTCCTTCCCTGGGCATGCTGGGGGTGAGCTGAGCACCAGCAGTGCCGGGTGCTTGGTGGCCCTGGGGGAATAAAACCAGCCAGGCAATTTTCTAAACCAGGCAGTTTACTTGCAGAAATATAATTTACCAAGTTCCACTTAAAGCCTCAGGGATAAGAAATGGAGAATGAGAGGGAGTCAGCTGCGCAGGAGTTTTTAGCAAACTCAGAGGTTTTAGAGTGTTTAGCAGCTGGTGGCCTCCAATTCAATGGGCGGTAGAGTTAAAAGCCACACACCCTGCTTTGAAAACTTCCTCCAAAGAGCCTGAAATGAAGAAAAAAAACCCCAACAAGGCAGAGTAGTGCAAAGCAGAGTAAGGAACTGAAGGAAGCAATAAGTAATTACCTGAGCCAACTGTTCTAATTATATACACACAGCAGACAAATTGTGATAGCAATTGTTGGTGCTCTTAAGATGGATAGCAGGGAAACGGAGATACAGTAGAAAATAACACATATTAAGGAATTAGTATTCATTATGCTAAAGAAGGGGGTGGGTATTTACATTAGTCAGAAATCAGGCATGCAGAGAGATGGGTGACAGCAAGGAGAAGCATCACAAAGAAAACCCAGAGCACAGTTGTGATGGGTTTCCCTTGTAGCTGTGACCAAGCGGGTGCTGAGCCAGGCGTGATGCCACCAGCAGCACTGCTTTTCCCCAGAGACCTTTCAGGGCTGAGCAGCACGTGCTTTTCTCAGGCCCGATGTTCCTATCAGCCAGTTTAGTCTCCTGTATATACCTTCCTACATGCTAAAATGTACCATTTCCTCAGGAGGCTCTGGAGCACGAGGTGCACGTGTACCACTAAGGGGTGTACCCTGCACAGGCAATAGCTGACTGCTGATGGATAGCCCCAGCATCGCTCAGTTACATCACAGCTTTCTGCAGCTGGCAGCGTCCTACGTGCAGCTCCGGCTTCCTCCAGGAACAGGGCTGGGGCAGGGCACTAGCAAGCCTACTGCCTCGGTGCATGGCCGCACAGTGGCACACCACATGTGACAAGCTAAGTATGTTCCCTCTTGCCATAGGGCTTTTGGGGGACAATAGGGTGTCCCCTACTATGCTGTACCAGCTGGTTTTGATCTCCTGTGCACTCACCATCTTCCAGGTCCTTTGGGTAATTTCTCCCAAAGCTCCTTGCGAGTTTGTGCCATCCTCCTCACCAGGTACCATCAGCCCAGTCGTTGAGAAACCTCTCCTTTCACCACTACTGGGCCCTATTAGCTAGTTCCCCACCCATTTCTGAGGAGTTCATTTCACTCCCATCTTTTCCATCATGGCTTCTAATGTTAGATATTCAGAGAACTAAGCCAGGGGATTCACTGAAATCCCATAAGAGAACTGTTGGATTTCCTTTATCTGCAAGATCAGTCAGGGATTTCAGGTTAATCTTGCTTGGTAAATCATGTTGCATTTTATCCCATTTGCCTTCATGTCTCTTTAAATGGTCTTTCTCTCAGAAAAATATCACCAAGCTCTCAGTATTGGACCATGTTCTCTTAGCAAGCCATTTGCCACACTCCACTTACACCGTCCCACCCCTGATCTGACACTCGTGTTAAGCACCCACCTGTGGGTCCATGGGCCAAATCATTCAAAATTGCAGGACAGAGACTGCCCATTTTCTGCTGTTGGGCACCCAAGCCTGCTCCTTAGGTGCCCAACAAACCCAAAGGAGTGTGCAAATATCTAAAAAAATGTCCTGTTGCAAGTTCCCACTGGGCAATTGGGAGCCATAAAAGCTAACTCAGCATGGGCTGTTGGATTTGAGATTTCATTTCTGCACATCTTTCAGAACCTCCAGTTTTACATTCAGTCCCTTTGCCATGGTCTCTTTAGCCAATGCTCCAAATCTTCCTCCTCATCTAAAAGCCAGGCATTTCTCCGACTTTGAGGAAGAGAACACATAACATTATACTTGCCCATACGGTCCTGAACTGTGCTACCAGCCAGCAGCCCTCCAGTCTTCTCTCCTTGGTCCTTCTCTTGCCCTGTGGTTTTAGGAGGTGTGCATTTGAATAGCCTTTCCTAAGTCTATCTAAGCATGCTTCTTGGCAAGAGTCTTTTCATTCTTTCCCTTCCTGACCTAGTATGCACAGCTTGCTTTGTCGCCAGGTCTTCCTTCTTGATGACACTCAGACCCTGCAAAATTTTTGTGTCCATTCTAAGACATTTTTATTCCACTTCCACCTCCAGCTCCTTCTTAAAAGTTTTTTCCCCTTAAACTGAGATGCATTTCCCAGCTCTGAAGCAAGTGGCCTGTCTCTGCCTGCTCACCGCGTGGTGGTGCAGATGGCAGAGTTGCAAAGCTCCTTGGATGATCAAGCACTTTATAAATTTCAAGCCAGAGATGTACAAAGGAAATGGCAAAAAAAAAAAGTCTTTCCAGGGAGCACAAAATCAACACAACAACTTTAGCTAACTGCACACAGGCATAACTGTTGCACTGCCTTAAGTCTGCACAGCTGTTTGTGTCCCAGCTAAATCGAGTTTTCCAGGTACTGCCCACAGGCTCAGTCTCCTCCTGCAGCACTCATGAGCCCCCCGCCCCGAGCCCCATAACAGAAGAGAACGCTGGATCCCAAACTCTCCTGGCATAAACCAGACTGCAGATCATAAGCAAACCATCAGTCAGTATCTGTGCTATAAACACTAAACAGAGGGTTGCTAGTCAAATCCAGCAGCCAAAAAGAAAGGCATCCTTTTCCATCCCTCTGCCTCCTCTCCAAAGCCCTAGCCATCACTGTGGCCCTGGAGCAGGGCTCTGGCTCCACACTGTACTCAGACACACTCTGCAGTGACTTTTTTATTAGGTTGAGGCAATAATTGTCAGTAAAACAAGAGAGGAAAATTAACAGTTCCAAGACAGCAAGCCGTGGTTGGGGGGGTGGGGGGTGACGCTGTGGTGTGTGCACACCTGTGTGTCTCCCATAGGACAAGCTTCAGCACACTTCATGTTTGTCAGATATAAACACAGACAGATGCCTGGAAATGCTGAAGCGGGGCGATGAGGGAATGGAAATACCATACTTCCCCTACAGAGTGGCATGAAGGGACAGAGAAACAAATACAAACGCTCAGGCACAAGCTCAAACCAAGATGCAATGGGCACTTGGTCGCATTTTGCTGGGCAGGATGGTCAACAGCAGCAGCACAGGCGCTGCACAGCCCCCAGGGCCAGGGGCTTCCCACGGACCTTCTGGGCAGGTGATGCAGCCACTGCTGAGCACAGCTGGCACCAGGGCACAGCCCTCCCAGCAAAATAAATATTATAGCTAGATATAGATATATAGATATAGATATAGATGATACAGATACAGAAAGTTTTCAAGTATTTATGTATAAAGGTCTTTATATATCTAAAAAAAATTATTTCTTTGATGTTTAATATGTGTGTATGTATATATATTTATATGCATATGCTGGTTGTATATGTATATAAAGACCTTATAAAAGACCTTTATACACACACACATTTACACATCTATGTATATACACGTATATAGGACCTTTCTATATATACATATACACATTTATATCTCCATTTACATATGTATTCTATATATCGTACAAATATAAGTATATAAAGGCCTTTCAGAAGGACTCTATATATGGATGTGTGTGTACATATGTATATTTATATGAATATGTATATATGCATATTATATATGAAATTAATATAATTAATAAGTATACCTATATATACGTATACTGTATATATTGAATAATACACATATTACCATGCATATTTTATAATATAAAAGTATAATTTTATAATAATGGCTATATATTAATTTTTATGCTATTCATTATATACCTTTATATTTTAATAATTTTTTATATATTTAGAATATATGGTTTTAAAGGTCTTTTAAAAGGTCTTTGTATATAAGTATAATCAGCATATATATATAAATACACACATTTTAATATATATTTGTTTATGCGTATGAATGAATGAATGAAAATAGATAAATAAAAACACAGAAACAATTTTATAACATTTCAGTTGCTGCCCCTGGGTAGGTCTGAGGTAAAGCAAGGGTATCGCTCAAATAATTTGGCAGCCTTGAAATGAAAACTATTCTCCAACTACTTTCATTTAAGCACTTCTGTTTTAATAATACTTGCTTATTGCCTGGCAGATACAAATGTGAGAAGATGTAGTGACCTGTAATGATCCTACACAACACCATACATGCATGGGGAGGGGCTTGTACACACACACCCCCCCCCCCCCATGATCTAATACTTCTCTCCGGGACCTTCACAAGGAAAAGCTGCTCAGGTGTGGGCTTTCTGAGGCTGGGCTGACACAAATGCTTAGCGTAAAAAATCAGCAACCCATCACCAAAGATTACCAAAACTGTAGGAGAAGAGGAATAATATCACTCCCCATAGCTCTGCAGAGTTTTATACATGAAAAGCGCGTGTGTGTGTCTGTACTTGTAAATGAAGTCAGGTGTAACTGAATAAAACTCCTGCAATATGTATACAATATATGTGCCATAAACTTATGAGAAGCCCTGGAAAAACAGGGGCTGGAGAGCCAGCGCTGGGGTGTGATGGTGGGTGAGAAAAGTGCCCAGGATGTGCGTGGCACTCTCCTGCTCTGCCCTATGGGACAGACCCGCCAGCCCTTGCGCCAGGAGAAACCACTGCGTGCAGACATCCCGTTTGCACATTTTACTTTTAAATCTGCTGGCTGCTGTTTCCGGGCCTGACAAGTGCCTTGACACCTTTCCTTTCCTTTCTTTTCCTGCCGCCAGCCCAGCCAGGAGATGTGATGGCTGTCCAGCCCCCATGTGCCCGTCTGCTGCCGGAGTCCCCTGCTCACACACGCAGCCCCGGCTGGGGCTGGGAGGAGCTGTCAAGCCGTGGCATTTCTCTTCTTCACTGGCAAAGGGCTCCTGCTGAAAGAAGTGAGGAAATAACATCAAAACCCCAGCCAGAGGCTGACAAGCAAACTGACATTTAACAACAACAACAAAAAAACCCCACACAAACAAAAAAATAGGTGAGGTGGGAAGAAAAGCCTGGGTGGGTATTTGCATGTTTGGCTACAGTTGCAAGTCTTTTGGGTGAGCCTTTCTGGCACCCCAACATAAAAGCACTTCCAGGCACATTGCTAAAACACGAGGAAAAGTATTTTCCCCCTCTTTCCTAGCTCGTTAAAGGCTCTCCCAGAACTGCCTGCACCCAAAAGAGCAGCAGTGTTGAGGCAAACGTTTCACCATCTTCAACTCTGGCAGCAGCAGGAGGAGGGCAGGCAAGGGTTAAGTGACAGCTTATTTATGAGTGCCAAGGGTGTGCAGAAGCCTGGAAGATTTTTTTTTTCCCAATTTTCATTGGGTGACAGACACTTTACAGGCAGTTCTGCTGTCCCTGGGAATGTCAGTGTGAAATGGAGAACTGGTGGCATTTACAGACTGAAGTTTCTCCTTGTACTCAATGACAGAATAAAGGGGAAAAAGAAAAAAAAGCCAAACCCATGAATGTTTTTACCACCAGCGCCTCCAGCCTGTTTTTATTCCCGCTCTAACTCTGGCTGGTTAGACTCACTGTGCTACTGCAACAAGAGGCGGTTTGAGCTGCTGGACGACAACGCTCATTCTGCTCAAACTATTTCTCACTTGCTTAATTATATCCTGCACTTACAGTTTTACAGAGAACAGATGCAAAGGCTTACCTTGGGACAGATACATTATGTATACAGCATTAACTTCACACCCATACCGTCCCCATTTTAATTACACAGCCAGTGGGGGACCCAGGATAGTTTGCTGGCAGAGCAGTTGGTTTCATTAGCAATTCCCAAGACCTCAGCTGCCTGCAAACATCCTCACCCATGCAGGCTGAGCTGCACTGGAGATCTACCCCATAGCAGCCAAGAGTGAGCCATGCACTGCCTGACCTCTGGGCTTCAATCACAAGGCCCCCAAAATCACCAAAAGACCAACTGCTGCTGCACACCTACGGGCTTGTTCAAGCTCCAGCCTGAGATACACCTTAAACAAGTGTTTTGGAGAAAAGCCTTAATGTGACATGAAATGTGAGACCAAAGGATATTGAAAGACAACTTGGACGTACAGCGTTGCAGCAGTTTGTCTGATCCCTGACCCCTGTCAGGGAAACACCAGTATGACAGGTCCCCACAGGCTGCTAATAAAAGCCTTTTAGCAACATTCAGAGAAGGGGTTTGATCACAGCCTCTTGCTGGGTTTAATAGGTGGTGAAGCACAAGCTAGCATTTGGTTTTGTCACTGTTTGACACATGTCCTCTTTGAACTGACATAAGCAATGCCCTTACGATTTGTTAGCTTCACAGGAATTCTGAAATTTCCTCCAAATTTTAACAGATCCAAAACGGGACTAAAATTTTGCTTGTGCTACCATAAAGCAGGGAAAACTGCTCTAAAAGAACAGTATTTTCTCCATCAAGCCGACTGCAACAAAGCCAGGCAAGGAGATGGTTTCTGCATTTGTTCCTTCCCAAGGTGAACAGAAAGAAGGGCTGTTTTCCTGCTGTCCCCTTTACATCTTTTGCAGGTGGCAAAGAGCTCTGTTGAACCCTTTCCCCACAGCCACCTTTCATTAGCTGGGCTGCCCTTCTCCCCTCCCGCAGCACAGCCGCACAGTCCTCCAGTTCCAGCCCAGAAGAGAAATCATCAATATACATAAGTCAGGTGAAATTAAAATTGTCCCTATGAGTTATTCTATGACACAAGCTAGCACTGGCTATATTAAATCCTATTAATTAATATTTAATTAATCTTTTCCTTGCCTATAAACACAGAGTGATACTACAGAGCACAGAGACAATTATTATCTGGGGTGTTCAAGAAATTATAACTTTCAGAGTTACAAAAGCTGCAGATTTGTTAGAAACGGCATGACAAATCTGTCGCTGTTAGAGCTGCTCTACCAAGACCAGAAAAATCCTGAATAAACTGCAATAGGTCAACAATTTGCCAGAAATATCAGCTGAATCAGGAGCCTGAGGTTTCATCTCACTGGAACATTACTTATTATGTGCACAAAGAGCCCTACCTCAGCAGAACACTGCGCATTACTTACTGAAGGGCCAGCAAGGCATGGTTCATGTTTCACTAACTTCCACTCATTCAAGCTTAATTATTTGCTTAGTTATTTCTCATCTGCTTTCTGAACTGCTAAGGAAGGGCATGCAGTGGGACAGGCAAACTCAGCTTCGCACAGCGCAGACGACCTTTGCAATGGCATCTGATGAAGCGCAGCAGTGGGCAAAACTCAGTTGAAGTGGCCAACTTTCTGCATAGCACTCACTACTTGTCTCGCAGAAGCGATGCAGAAAGTGTGATGCCACTTTTCTATTTGTTTCTGCTTGTTGGGAGAATGCTCTTCCAGCCAGCAGTGCTCTGGTGAGGGGGGGCCTGCATGCTGGTGATGTCCTTGCTGTGCACTGTGCTCATGGCTGGCATGGGCAAGGGGGATGCAAGGGTTTGGGTGGTCAGAGGTGGTGAGCATCAAGGGCTGCCTTGTTCCTGCAGGATCCAGGACTGCTTGGTCCATGCATGGTATAAATGGGTCAGTCAGGCTGGTGAATAACAACTCACCAACTACCCACCAGCTGCTCACCAGCTCACCATGACTATGCCTCTTAAAAAGGCAGCAATGCTTTTGGTCTCCATCCCTACCAGAGTAACTGCTGATGACGTTTATTCAGGCGGTGACTTCAGTGGCCTTAGGAGACCTGGGAGGCAAAGCTCCCAAACAAAAGGCTTGGTGGCCTTTTGAAAAAAATCATCTCTTTGTTTCCCTGCAGAAAGTGGAAGAGAAAAAAAAAAAAAACCCTTTGCTGAAGTTGTTACGCAATGAGTCATTTGCTGCCTGACGGGAGACGGGCCAGTGTCCCTCTCCGCGCCGCAGTGATTTGACTAATTACTTCTATTTGCTCCAGCAGAAGAGCCGTCTCCTCCAGCCTTTCTGCTGTCTGGGTCCTGTCTGTCAGCAACAGAGAAGTGGGTGGCGATGGGAAACTACGTCCTTCTGGTTGGGGCTGTGGCATTTTGCCTGTTCCTTACACCTGCTGGGTGGCAGGTCCCAAAATGGAGACCTCCCCCTCTGTGAAGTGCTGAAGCCTGAAAAGTCAGGGCTGGGTAGACTGGACATTTTGGGGCTGGCGTGTGGGCATTCGCACCTTCTCAGCATGTCACAGTTGCCTATTTTGCATGAGCCCATGTCTTTGTATGCCTTTTGGCTGCCTAACTGCTGGGGTGATGGGTCCTGAGGGGACAAGGAGGCTGCACAGTGCAGCCTGCTGCAGTGCTCGCAGCGATTAAAGCCACCCTGGGAATGAAGCACGGTGCAGACGGCTAGTTACTCAGCCGTCAGGCTTCAAGGGAAACAGTATTGAGTTTTAAGGTGGTACTTTCTTTTGGCTTGAGGCTGATGAGTTCCCCTTGAGGATTTGGGAACTGAACTGCCATAGATCTCCCTCAAAAACGTCGCCCACCACGGCTGGGCAGAGGGCAAGAACAGAGCATGGGCGTGTGTGGGGCTTCTTCCAGCACTTGCAAAATGTTGGTGTCACCTCTGAGCTGCTAAACAGGGCCCAGGACTTCCACAACTGTTAATTAGAGGCGAATGTTGTTAAAGTAAATTAGAAGAAAGAAAAAGGCAGCTGCGTATGCAAACTGATTATACTTTTACACTTGTTTAAAATCACAACTGTGATTTTTAATTATAGTGGATCAAAGAAAATAACCACATTAATCCCATGTAATCACGTGCGAGCTGATTTGATAACAACATTGTATTTAATTGGCAGTAAACTCAGGCAACGTTAAATACAAATGAAAAGCACTGACACATTCTGAAGACTAATTAATATGACAGACTAGTAGCAAATGCATTGTTTATTACTACTAATTTCCAGTAGCTGGTTCAACACCATTTTGTTACCATGATCCCCAGTGCTGCGTCCATCAATGCGTGATTTTTAAAATGAAAATTAAACATGATTTATTTTAAGGAGGAACAAAGGAGTTCAAAGATAATTAAATTATGCATTTCAAACACCAAGCTGCAGATAAAGAGCTTTAAAATACAGCATTTTTCTCTTTTCAACTCTACGTCCCCTTGATATGTGCACATAATTCACATTGATGTGCTACATCAGTGATGGAAGACATTTTTTTTCCCTGCACATTTTAATGCAGTTAACAAATGGTGATTTTTTCAGGGTCTGACACAACTCTCAGTGAAGTAAACAGAGAGATTACCCTCAGGACCCTGCCAAAGCCCAGTAAGCCATTGGAAGAATTTCCTTTGGCTTCAGTGGGCTCTCAATCCTATTCTAAGCTTTGCAGATCAGGGCCTGTTATCTTTTTTTTTTTAATCCTTAGAAAGTACCTAGCAGAAATGAAGAACATTCATTCAGATAAAGTCTGTTAAATACAATGTCCCGAAAGTTTGCTAAAGCTTTCCAGAGAGTCGCACGCATTAAAATTCTCCTACCTGGCTGCACTACCTTCCTCAGTTGGTTATGGACTGTAATGGCACATATTTGTCACACCTTGTTACAGCCTTGGTCAATAGAATAATGGAACAATCAATCATCTATATTTTAGTGTGAGACATAATAAATACAGTGCATAATAGTCAATCAGGTCTTCACCAAGGAAAAGTTGAACAATTACAGTGGTTGTCAATGGTAAACTGCCTATGATAAGTATGCAAACATTGACCCCAAGTGTTACGCTGAGAACATGGAAATTAAAATCATCTATCTTACTTGATTCAAAGCCTCCCAGATAACAAGGATGGTACTTAAGGGAAACCTTGGCTGGACTCAGATTGCTTCTTTCTGTTAGATTAAAATTAAATTAAGTCAAAATTTAGAAAATACTGGTTTAATTAAAGATACTTCACTAGCTCATAAATTATACGTTCTCCATCCTGTTGCAAAGTGTAAGTTTGATATTAGGTGTCAGAGCTGCAGAGGAATCCTAAAGGTTAGTTCACTTTTATGTGTCCTATAAAGCAGACTTCTGGAAACAAATGACTAATTATCAAAGTTCCCAAATAGCTTCCCCGGTCTGCTTAGCAAATGCAGTCTCCCTGATCTCAGCAAAAGCAGTGTTTTCTTCAGCAGCTTAGTCCAAATATGCAAAATAAGAAGGCCAAAAGAGACTTCGGCCAAAAGCAGACTTTGGCATGGAATCAAGCATGAAAATATTAATAGATAATCATCCAGAAACTAATTACGAAATGTAAAAAGACCAGCTATCTTACACAGACCACTGCAAGGAAGAGTGTTTGAGTTTCATTAGCACAGCAGCAGAAGAAAAATCCTTGCAAAGTAGTTTTCTGAACTTCCTAATACTCTTACTGATGTACATCTGTTAGCTAAAGCCACACCTATTAAAATCAGAAGAGGAAAAAATATATTTAACAGTGAGCGTGATAACTCACTAAAACATACTGTAGATACAATTAAGAAAAAAAAAAAAAAAGGCAAAACACAGGAAGATTGAGATGGATGGCTTCCTGGAAATATGATGTAGTCCAGTGCATGTTGTTGGGATCATCTCTGGAAAAACAGGCCAAAATGAAATGGCCGGTGATATAAAGGAGGCCAGGCTGGAAGACTTGGTGACTTCTTTTGAACTTCAAAACTTCTTAAAATGCTATTGGTCCAAACAAATGAAAACTAAACTTAGTGGCAATTAGTGCATACTCAGGTTTAGGCATAAGGCAAAGACCCGTCTCCAAACCCGCCATCTGAAACCTCCATTGCTGCAGCAGCAGTAGCGCCATCCCTCCTGCTGACATCTCCACATCAGCGATGGGTTTGTCCTAGCACACATGGCCATGGCAGTCATTCCTCTTCCTAACTGCAAGGCTTGGTCACAGAAAGTGGCTTTACCCTGGGTGGGATTTAAGCACACATTTAACATAAAGCTTGTGCTCCTATTATGCTGACTTTCCCCTCCCCATATGCACAGTGGAAGCAGACGGGAGCAGCCGTAGCCACCATCAGCAGTTACACTGGTGTCTGCTGAAGGGACTTCTGTGCTGTAAAAGCAACCGTTACAAACCAAAAGGAGCCTGACAAATGCTCCCTCTGAGAGCAGAACTACTCTGGGTAGCACAGATGCTCATCGTCAGCTTGCTACGAGTAACGGTGGTGATTTCAATCAAGGTGCCTCCAATACGGGCTTGCTGATGCTTGGCACTGAGACAGTGGGTAATAGATGCCCTCATAGGACTGCCCATAAGGAAGACTGCTGAAGATGAAGACAGGGGAGAGGTAAACTCCCTGGCGCCGTTATTGATTTGCAACACTGCTGAGAGGCTCCTGTGCTGCTAGGCAGTGCTGGCACTCAGTAAGATGTGATCGTCCCTCCAAAAAGCCTCTGTGATTGCCTGAACCAGTGCTAGAGCCACACATCAGTGCATCCTGAAATGGTTAGAAAAGCTCCTTGTGTATTGACCCAGCCATTAGCAAGGTGTTGAGGGGGAGTGCATCCTCTGGCACAGCTCTTGGCTGCATCGTACCACATTTTGGGAAGCTTTGCAGAACCTCAGAAATCCTTCTGCGATGGTTTAGAAACACCAGAGCTGGTTATTCAGATAAGCCATGATGAAATAAGCTCTGATATCATCAGAAAGGGTGTGAGGCACTGTCACATGAGGGAGAGAGATGGGAAGGATGTGAACTCTTTTTAAGCGGTCCTGCAGTAAAACAGCTTGCAGCCAGCACACAACTTACTGTCAGCTCTCTTTGAGTGGCTCCTTTGATTGCACTGCTCTGTGAAGGAGCACTTGTCACTTTTTATCGAAGGAGAGAGGAAGAAAGCAAGGCAGCCTGTTGCCAGGAGAAAAGATGCCACTCACTTTAAGTTAAAATATAGACAGCTGCAATGCCCTGGCTGCTGGTGATCGAGGACTAGTAGAAGTGTGAAGGAAGTATCAATGCAGGGCAAGAAAAAGAAAACAGCAAGAGACTGGAACAAGTGCAGAGTGGAGGGACAGGGCCCCAGACTCCCTGTTTGTAGCTGGTAGTGCCTGATATGCCTGAGCGTGCAGGGGGAGAAAACAGCAGCGCTGAGCCCTTCGAAAGCCGGCAGCTCCCTGTCAGGCTGAGTCGGGATGCTGCTTCCACGGCCTTTGTCCCCAAACAGCCGCAGGACACCTGGGCCGGGATTAAAGGCAAACCCACGATGACCCTCTGTGGAGCAGATTTTTAAGTCCTCTTGTAATAAAAGAGCATTCAGTTGTTTGGCACTGCCTTACGGCAAGTTATCCTCAGCACATGATGAGCTCTAATCGAAATGGAGAAAAGTCATACCATAGCGCAGCCTGTCCCGCAGCCTCTGCCTTCCCACATCATCAAGCTCAGAGTTGTTCAGTGAAATCCACCTTGGGCGGCTGGAAATCCCTCACTCCAAAGCAAGAGTATTAAAGCACCATGATTGTATCTTTGTAACGCAGCTAGCAGAGGAAAACAACCCAGGGACCGTACAAAAGCTCAAGTAATGCGAGCTCCCCTTTCCCCCCGCTTTGTTTGTCAGGATTCTGGTTGTTCAAGATCACAATCAGCAAACAGAAAACCCTGCACAAAAAGGCTGAGGTGGAGAAAGCCCAATTTCCCCTCAGCCTCTGGTGCTTCTGCTAAGCGTTACTTTGGCATATTAAAAGACACCAGAGATGACAATAGTAATGGAAAAGGTGGAGGGCATGACTGTGCAGACATAGAAGAGACAAAAATGCAAGACAATATTACAGTACCCTGATTACCATGAAGCAAAGCATTTCCCACTGGAGCTGAGAAAGCTGATATTTAACAGCTGGATCCTGCAGACTAACCAATTTGCTTAGATGATTTTGTTGCTTATAGCAAAGCAGAAAATATTCATAGCTATTGCTTTCCTAAATTCAGCTTCATCCTTGCCTGATTTGTCTACAAAAACCTGTGCAATTTCTGGCAAGGCTTTTCGGCAGTACTTCCCGACACACACTTTGCAAGGTACGTTGCACGTCCCAGTCCAGGTGCACTGGCAGTGAGGCTCCAACACCTTGGCCCAGCTACCAGATCTTGAGGATCATATCCCTTTGTGTCAGTAAGCTGGTGAAGGGTCTAGAGCACAAGTCTTATGAGGACCAGCTGAGGGACCTGGGGGCATTTAGCCTGGAGAAAAGGAGGGTCAGGGGAAATCTTATCGCTCCTTACAACTACCTGAAAGGAGGTTGTAGTGAGGTAGGTGTCGGTCTCTTCTCCCAAGTAACAAGCGATAGGACGAGAGGAAATGGCATCAAGTTGCACCAGGGAGGTTTAGATTGGATATTAGGAAAAATGTCTACACTGAAAGGGTTGTCAAGCACTGGAACAGGCTGCCCAGGAAAGTGGTTGAGTCACCATCCCTGGAGGTATTTAAGAGACATGTAGACACGGTGCTTAGGGTCATGGTTTAGTGGTGGACTTGGCACTGTTAGGTTTACAGTTGCACTCGATGATCTTAAAGGTCTTTTCCAACCTAAATGATTTTATGATTCTAACAATAGGAACCACAAATGGTGTATCTGACCTGAACTGATGATGGCTAAAGTCACTAAAAGTCACTTATCTACTAATTTTAGTGGCACTAGAGCAGGATTAACTTTGTGTGTTGCAGAAGGTGGATAAGTGGAGGTCTGATTTTTCAGTTGGTTCGGTTGTCATCAGCCTGCTAGATTTCCTAATGTATGTTGCATACGCTCAAGCTGTATTTTTCCTTTAATATGAGCACAGAGGCTCACTCACAGAGTCCACAATTGTGCTGCTAATATCAGTCTGTGTCTCATGGCAGCATATAGCCATCCATCCCAGCAGTGGAGAGCAATCGCTAAGAAATTACACATACATTTGGCAACAGGCAATACCAATGTCACCTTCTAAACAGGCAACCAAGGGATGCCAGAGTAAACAGAGGAACAGCCTTTCCCCTGGAAGCAAAGGAAAGCAGTGACTCCAAGTCCTGCAGTATTGAGTTATCATCTGGACCTGTCTACATTTCCCTGAGACTCATTTCTCCACGTCTCAGCCTCTAGCGGATAGGTGACATATGGACATCTTCATGCTCCTGGTTGTCTTGCCAGAGGTCACAGTCCTTTTCTTTTCCCCTGGTAAGTTGGAGGTGGTTCTTGGAAACATCGTGGAGTCCTATCTGCCTTTTGTGCTTGTTAGCTCTCTGCTGTGCACTGACTTTGTGTGGTAGACCTTCAGTAGCAACCCTGCCAGCTTCAAAACTGCAGGATATTTTCCTACAGTAAAAACCCCATTGCTGTACAGGGCTACATAATGCCATGGGCACTAATCGCCCCCACCAGCACAGGGCTGCCTGCATGTGGCTCCCAGCACTGAGCGCTGAGGAGCACAGGGGACCCTCCCACATCCCAGGGGTGAATGGGCCAAGGCAACCCCAGAGAGGGGAAACCCAGCAGAGGGAGCAGTGCGATGGTCTGCAGGGACAGGCCAGCACCGATCCCTGGGGATGTGCCACACAGAGCCCCTGGGGACACACAGCCAGAGCCATCACTGACCCATGGCATGGCATCTGGGGACACAGGGTGTGCGTCACCCATGGGGCAGGCCTGAGCTGAGACAGCAGCTCTGCTGTGTAAAGAAAGGAAAAAGGTTTTTTGTTTGCTTTTGGGTTTTTTTTAATCCTTTTGTTTTTAAAAGAGAAGACAGGAGATCTTGTCTGTCCCAGGAAATATGTTATAAAACCACAATTTGCCTGTCTTGGCTCTCTCACCCTAGCATTGACCCCAAAGATGAACTCCCATGAATAAGTCTAATCCTGCTTTTCATGTTTCCCCAGGCTAATGAATATTTATGAATTGTTCCTCCAGAGCCAAAGCATGGCCCTTACAACCAGCCATGATAGTTCAATTTGTTTTCTTGCCAGTTCTTCAAATTTGTTTTTTGTTGTTGTTCCTTTTGAAACCTGGGGGGGGGGGGGGAAGTCTCATTCCCAGTTGGTTCTTATCAAAGTGTGTGTGGGGGGGTTGTTTGGTTGTTTTTTTTTTAACTCAGCTGGTACTTGGAGGCTTTCCAATCGGCTTGAATGATTAATGTGGTGCCACTGACTTGTTTTGTGTTTGTATTAAAACAAAACAAAACAAAACAAAAGTACAATTCATGTTTTCCGAAGAGCCAGTTAGGTATCTCTGATTGACCGTGCCGTCTAAGTTTTAAATTGTTCTTTGTGTGCACAAAATGTATAGCAAAAATGAAGCATTTCCACAGAGATTAATGGAACATTCAAGGTTAGAGACACAGTCAAAAAAGAAAAAAATGCCACCTCTCACCAAGCCGTATATTAGACTATAATCATTACAAAGCCAGGTCTTAATATCTTACATTTATTTAATGGAGAAGATTTGTTCTTTTGCCTACTATTTATTTAGCTAGTCTAAATTCACTTTGAATAGCAAAACGGCTTTCCCAGTTTAGCTGCATTACCAAGTCAAGGTCATTCCCCTCGGAGAAAGATCAAGATCCTCTATAAAGGAAAGGAAAAAAAAAAGTGGTGACTCTCTCTCCAGACTGATCTACTGAACATCATTAACAAAGGGTAAGAGATATCTAAACATGCTCTGTGGTCCATTGACTTGCATGGGTGCTTCTTGAGTGTGAAACAAAAGGAAGTTATGCAATTACCTTGAGGAAAAAAAAGTGGGTTTAGTGGCGTTTTGACATAAAAGAGAGTTGTGAAGGGGGAGGATCCTGAAGGACTCTGACAAGCTGCATGTTTGTGAGTCAATAAAGGAGTAAAGAAATGCAGCTCTATTGATTTGCATTAAGTGCTGCTTCCCAGGTGATAGTTCAGCCTTTTATAATGTTTTTTCATCCACTGTTTTAATAATTTCTGTAGAAGTTTCATAGCACTTAATAGCACGTTTTTATTTAGAAATAATAACTGTTTGTGCTTGAACTCATCAGACTAAGACATGTCATTGTAATGCCATCACTCAGAGGCTGTTTGGCAAAACATGCAGGAGCTACATCCAGCAAGCGTAACTCTCACAGCAGCCAAAAGATATTGCATTATAAAACCCCAAACAACAAAAACCATCACATTCAATTTTGTGATTTTATCCTTATGTCAGAGGAAAAGAAAAGGTCACTTTAAAGCCTGAGAGTGAAGGGTAGCCTTTCCCAGACTGCTTTGCTGCAAGAAGAAATACTATCACCAGGGACCCAGAAATTGTTCCAAGGCTTAAAATTACTCATGACATATTAACGGGGGGAGAGGGGGCTCATCCACACTCTCAGCACTACCCGAGGTGGGGAGACAGGCAAGTGGTCTCAGCTGCAGCGTGGCCGGGGGACGATGCTCCCCATCCACTGGCACTGTTGGCTCTCCAGGGCAGGAGCCACTTCCCCCGATTTATGTGAGCAAGGCTGATTACAGCTGAACCCCGCAGAGGTCAGCGACCATGAACTTCAGTTAGGGCAGCACTGCAAAATGAGCCTGCACAAGAGTGCCTGTGCCTGCAGAGACTTTAGTGAGAGTGCCCCAAGGACGTGACACCACCAGGGTGATTTATCCGCTTGGACCCCCAGCCTGGCATGTGCACGGGCTCCATCCTGCCTGCCTCAGTGAGTCTGGCTGAAATGCCCAGAAAGAGCTCGGAGCCTCCACGGCACCTCTCCTGGCCACAGGTGCACGAATGTGTGTGTATACATATAAAATACACACACACACACCCCCCTCAGTCACTGTCAGCTAAACAGCAAGTCCCTGAAATTTTCCCTTGCAAGGATACCTGGAAATGGTCTGGTAGGGCTCAGTTACTTTTAAATTTTAGCACTGAAAGTTTAACCAGCAACCTCCATGAAAATAGCCTTTTTATCCCCAATAAACTCAAAAATCCAGGTGGCTCAGCACCTCTGGAGGACCGAAGGTGCTCTTGCTGTCTCCACCATGCTCATGGGTAAACAGTGCCAGCTCCACTGGCCCCAGCAGGAGTTGGTGGGGCACGGGATCACTCTTGGAGCTGCTCGAGGGTTTGAGGAAGGGCTCAGACTTGCACATTTAAGAGACTGCAGTGTCTGCTGCCAGTGACCTGAACAGACCACACTGCAGAGGCAAAACAGGGCGAAAACGGTACCATCTGTCTCCCTGCCTGGTCGCTGCCCAGGCCAAGAAGAAAGCAGCCCTATTACGGTCTGCAATTAAAGAAAAAATAAAACAATAATAATTAAAAATACCTTTCTTTTTCCTGTCTCCTTTTCCAGCTCACCCCGATCACTGATACCCCATTTCATAGGGTGCCGCTCCCCACAACCACATTTTACCCTGCTAGTAAAGACGAATCAGTGGGCTCACATTGCCCTTACCCATGGCTGGAGAAGATGCCCGAAGCGGGGGTGATGCTAACCAGAACCCAAACCTTAATGAACCGTTAAGGAAAAGCATTGCAGAAAGCCCCATGAGATCCTTGCCTGCTCCTCGGGCACAGGCATCAGGCAGCTCCGGCAGCGCATTTGCTGGTTATCATTGCTGTAAATCAAAGCAGAATTTGCATAATTGTTCAGGTCTGGGGTTTGTTTTTACTGAGGTCATAAACAAGCTGATGACACTGGGGTTTTTTTACATCACATTGTAATTGTGCTGGCAGCCTAATTTTCAACACCCTGCTCACCTATGCTCAGTCGCAACAGTGTTAACAGCAACTTTCTTTGAAAGAAACCCAATTGTTCCAGGAACACATCTGAATTCAGGGATATTTCTGCCAATCCATTGGGCTGCCTTTACTTCTGCCTTCCTTAGGAGACAATCATTGCCTGCTGGGACTTTATGCATAGATTGCTAACTTGCTGAGCATATATTGATGCAAAGAATGAGCTTTGTAATTTAAATAACAGACTGTGGAACTGGTGACAGACACAAACACAGTCATTCACCCAGCTGCAGAAAACTGCAGCTAAGACTCCAGCAGGAAGGTGGAGGAAATATCTTGTTTTTTCATGGACCAGAAACACAGCCTGCAGCCATGGCCATCACATGTAGGGCACCAAAGTTATGCATGCAGAATAAAGCAGAACATAGTGAACACCCCAAACCAGAAAGGTTTACACAGTATCCTGCTCTGAGCAGAGAGGCCTTCTTCCATTTCCTCATCTGACTGGATCTTCAGTCCAACTCTGCTGCGAAGTAGAGGAGTTCCTTCTTTCAAGGAGATTGGGGAAATAAAGTAGGATTTGCTAAACTGCTGGTGGAGGCTCTATGGTTCTTCGGAAGGACAGTTGAGGAATACCTGTTAGCTCAAGGGTACCTCTCTACTGGCAGGGTCATGTTCACCAACACTACCTGTATCAGCAAAGCAGAGAGGCAAGGAGCTCCCTCAGCCTCCAAACTGGGCTTTTTGCCACTGGACACACTGTGATTTACCCCCAGGCATGGGCTCCCCAGCTGGTTGTGGGTCCCACAGCCGCCCCAGTGCCCACACTGAGCATCCTGAGGACGTGCAGTTGGACCGGTGCATTGGGAGCATCCCTGAGAAAAAGCCCTGTACGAGAGCATCATGCTGCAGGAGAAGCTCTGAGAGATACTCCTTTAGCAGACACGGAGCCAGGAAGGGCCCTTCTGAGGATGGATGGAACTCACAGGTAAAGAAGAGGGTGTGGGTGGACATGAGCATGGGCCAAGGCTGGGCAAAGCCACAGTGTTGCATGACAGAGCTGGTCCTGGTAAGGAGTTATCTTGCAGAGCAAGACAAGGGCATGACAGACAGAAATATGACAGTAAGAGTACCAAAAATTATTGTAAATACCTGTTCAGGTAAAATAAGCCTCCTTAATCTGGTGTGTCTCATTTGCATAACAACAAAGGCTTTTTTTTTAAGGGCGATAAATACATTTTCTTTTTGAAAAGAAACAAAGACTCTGACAAGGCCTTTAATCATCAAATCAGTATAAACAACATTATAATACATTAGACTTGGAAATGATAAACTGTTATTATGCACCAACTAATTAAATTAGTACTGACAGCTTTCAAAGAGTAGGAGAAAAAGGCAAAATATATCCCTTGCTTTCAGGGATGATTTTTCCTAGAAGAAGTGAAGACAGAAAAGCTGTAAGCACATTCCATCTGGGAAAAAGGATCCATTCAGGAAACACCCATACCTGAAACACAACCTCTTCCTAGCACTTACCAGGAAACCCATTTTACAAGTGGGAGTTGAGCCTGGTCAGCTGTGAGTAATAATCAATAAGATAAAGTCAAGTCCTCCTTAAAATAAAATCCAAGAATGCACTGGAAAAGACTAATTACAGCTGCTGTGCCACTGAGCAAGAGCTACCAGTCTTCTGGCCGTAACTTGAATTTCATTGTTTGGGAAGATGAAAGCCTTCACTCGGCTGGGGAATGGCATAAAAACAATTCATAAACAGGAGTGAGACAAACTGTGTTTATTCATGAGTAGTATTAATACCCTTTTGAGGGTTCTTATAATAATTTAGGGTTGCTATGCAACACAGGTCCAAAGCTGATTCCAGTAGCAGCAACAAAGCAAATCAACTGCTGGCTTTGGTAGGACCAGAAGAGACCCTACACAGACACTGGTGACTGCACCCAGCATGGTATCCCAGCTGAATATTTCTGTGAACTGTGGCTAAATGCAGCGTAAGCACCCTGACCACTGTTGCGCGTGGTTACTTTTCCATCCCAGGGAACAATAACAATTGTGAAAACAGAAACACCTCCCAGCCCAAACTCTTGTCATATACAACTCTCGTCAACTTGTCAAGATGTTTCTTCCTATAAATGAGCTTAATTTACATGTTAATAACACCAGAAAACAAGGTGTGAGAGGGAGAGAGGATTCTTAGGAGAAAGTGAAGTGGGAAGGAGACAACTGAAACTTCTATTTGAAATCTTGTCAGAACTGGGAATTTTGAAATATTTCAATAAGATCAAAATAAAATCCATCCATTAACTGTACTTGCATTTCACAACAGGATCCTCTAGTTATGCACCAGCTTTTCATCTTCTGGAGACTCTTGCAGGTGGTTGCATTTTGCTCATGACAAAGCTTGACTGTTGTGTTTTTGTTCTTTCATCACCAAAGTCCCACCTGTGCCTGCAAGAGCCAAACACACAGCAGAGTCAGTGCTTCACCCTGCCAAGAACCCGCAGCATGACGTGCAGCGAGCCAGCCCATAGCCTTGCCAGGTTTTGCAGGGGACATGCTCACTTCCCAGCATGCAGGAGGCGGCTGGTTGTGATTAGAAAGACAGTGTCTAAATGTGGTGGGGAGAAAAGAAACAAAAGCAGATATGCTGCTCTCTTAGCTGCGGGAGTTGGGGATGAAGAAAGCATCACTGCCATCCCACTTGGGTCAGCAGGGCTGTGGAAGAGCACCTTGTGGAGGACCAGGCACCACAAACTAAAAGGAAACTCTGGGCTGAACATCCCCAAACCTACTCAGGGGTCTGAAGCCCCCATGGATGGAGCTGGGTTGCCCTTAGGTTGGTGAGGTCCTGTCAACCCTCCAGTGACAGACAGCTTCTGCAGTGTGGCCGCCGCACACGGACACACTGACAACTCCAGATCCAAGTATTCCCATTCCAACTGCAGTCTTTGCTTTCTTCCTCCTCATCTGCGCTAACACCTCCATGCAAGAATATAGCAACGGACTATTGGTGGACCCAACCACCCTTCCCCTTTCACAGCACAGATCTGGGATTTTCAGTGCTTTCTTGGTCATCACCTTTTGCTTTCAAGATGCTGAACTCTCCCTTCTTTAAAAACTTTGATTCAATGGTTGTGTGCAGGCACGTTCCCATGATAACTGGGGTGGATATGTGGAGAGAACTGGGTGGAACGAAGCCAGTCAGCTACATGTGTTTATCTGGGAGAAAAGCTGGGGAAGAAGGGGAATTACATTGCTAATACCCATTCAGCACCAAAACCTAAAAAACAAAAAAATCAGTTTGCTCTGCAAATGGCAGCAGCCAACGCTCTCAGCTACTCAACATTGTTGCAGGTCCTTTTGTTTTAGCTGCCCATCCATAGCACAGCAAAACCAGTAAAGCTTGCAGGATCAGACCAAAAATTTAGCTTAGGAGACAGCAGAAAACAATTTTTTCTCTATTTAATTACTTTGTAATAATGGCCTGTGTCATCAGTTCAGCATTTGTTTTTGCCACATTATTCCACTGTCAGGGCTGAAGCAAAATTAAAGCTTGTTCTGACTCTCTGTACTTGGGCACATCACATCCTTGCAAAGATGCCTAATCAATTCATTTGTGCATGAAAGGACAGATAGAGCGTCCTTCCCGAAGGGCCCCTCCTAGCACAGCCAGCGTGGGAGCAGAGGTGACTTGGAAAGTGATAATTAAAAGAAAACCCTACCCAGGACTCACAGGCCCTCTCCAGTTGCACACATTTAGAGAAGTGTGGGCAGAGGTTCCTACTCTTCCCTCTCTCCCTTTCCAGGGCTCACAGTTGGGTATTTTTCAGAAGCAATGCAGCCTCAGAAGGGGAGCTCCGGAGATACCACTGAGCTCGGCCAGGGATGTGGTCTGGAGACCCCTTTTCTCTCTGCGGTGCTCTTGCCTGGGCCATGAGGGCACATGGACCTGTGAGGTTTACTAGGTGTAAAACATTTTACTTTAAAAGCCACCAAAGTCAACTTTCCATCCTTCTAATACACATCAGATAAACAAACTGATCCTAGAATAACAAAGAAATATAACCAGTGCCAGAAAAAGTCCCACAGCCAGCAAGTCTGTCCTGCATATTTTCTCTTATAATCCACTGCACTAATACTTAACCACCACACCAAGCAGGTGGAAGTTTGAGGGCCATTGAGCACTGTGAATTTTCCCAATGCATCACAATTACCAAAACACCTGTGCTAAATAACTTTGCGCTGAGCCACTGTGAAAATTCACAGAGTGCTCAATAGCCCTTGAAATTTCTCATTTCTAACTGGCGATGGAGTGGCTGAGTGCTCACACATCACACCGCAGCACAACGCACGTAAGGACACTGGTTCAAGACCTCGTAAAGGCCCTTTTCTCCTCGGATGGAAGTTGTGCCATCCCTGTGATTTTCAGGCTGATCCTACTTTGTCTCCACAATTACACTCACTTGGAGCTGGTGAACTTTTGTGTGAGCAGACTCCAAACTCAGCCGAGCTCCTCGGCTCCGCTGTCCCTCCTTTCCAGCCCAGCACAGCTGCCTATCTCAGAACCTTCCTTTTCTTCTTTCATAGCCAGGTCGGATGCCAAAATAGAGGCACAAACACCCTCAGGCCACAACAGGCTGATTCTGACCTCGGGGCTGGCCTCCCCACGCTTCCCATCCCATTCTCATGGAGACACCAGAGCGGATCTAAGGGCTCAGCCTGACCCCAGACGCAACAGCAGCTGAGGACAGATTTGGCTCCGGGATGTACAGAGCAGGGCAAGCCTCAGTGGCTGGGCAGAAGCTCTCTAGCCATGGCAGAAGACATGAAAGACTGCACAGCCCCTGCTCATCCGGCTGGGAAAGAGGATGAGAACAAATTGGAGGGGTTTCAGCAGACAGAAGCAAGAAGGATGGGAGGTTGATAAACCTCCCTTACAGTGGGGAACTAGACATTCAATCTATTTAGTCTGTCCCTGGGAAGGTTAAGAGGTGACTTGAGAGCGGTCAGCAAGTGCCCATGTAGAGAGAAGATTAATAAAATGAGGCTCTTTAATCTGACAGATGAAGGCATCTTGAGACCCAGTGGCTGGAAACCAAAGGTATTTCTACAGAGAAATAAAATTGTTCTCGGTACAGAGCAGTTAAGGTAATTAATTAACCACTGGAACAATTTACCTGAGGATATGACAGATTCTCTGTCACTTCAGCTCTTTAGAGTGGACCTCTGTGGGACATCTGAACTCCACCAGAACATCTGGGTTTGAAGACTGGGGAGGAGAAGGGGGGGTCATGCAGGAAAAAAGTCACTGATGTGTGTTATTGGGAGTTCCTTCTGCATATCCAGTCCAGAACTGAAGATCTTTGGAAGTCAGAGAGCAGTAGCAGCCAGCTGCTGCTGTATTAGATACTAATACAGAAGGGAAGTAAAAGCACAGAGAAGTAAGAACGATTTGGAAAATATAATGCACCTTATCAGATGTCCATGAGCTTCACAGAGCAGCCCAGGACTGTACCCAGCCCCTGCTCTCTGTCACTTTGCTGCTCAGAAAAGAGCAAAGCAGAATGAAACCATCTGCTCACAGATGGATGGAGGCTGAGTATGGCCCCTCTGTGTCCTGCTCCTGCCATTCCCAACGAGGGCCATGAACTAACCACAATACAGCCCATTGCATGTGGCTGTGGCCTCCACATGCCAGGTGCTCACCAGCCACTTCCAGCTCATCTGTGAGACTGCAGAGAAACACTTTGGTGCTGCCTCTGAGGCCAAGTGCTTTCCTGAGGAACCATTCAATTTGGCAGCAATGCAACATACAGCAGCGCGTAACTGCCCTCAGCAAAGGACCTTTATTCCTAGAAGACAGACTGCAAGCAAGAGTTCAGATCAGAAATGCATGTTAATAGAGTGCCCCGTTTTCCCACAGACAAATGCAACGCATTTCAGATTATGAGTGCCCACATTCTCACTTCTCTATAGATTCTCAAGGCAGCCCATAACACAACCTCAGCTTCTCAGTACAGCCCCACCACTTGTCTGTAGCAAGTTGCCGTGATAATGAAGTTGAACTTCTATAGCCAGTCTGTTGATAAAAGTACTATAAACCTGATTTTCCGGGTTGCTTAGCTCAATCGCTAAAAGGTTCACTGTATCTCTACCAAACTCCAGCTGAAATCCAGATTCTTTTTTAAGAGATTACATTTTAGAAGCCTTAGGCTTTTATGTTACTTTTTGAGATTTAGAAAAAGCATGTTTTGCAGCCCTTAACACAAATAAGAGGTAAATTTCAATAGTTCCAATTTAAATGTATTTTAGAGTTAGCGATGTTTAAATAGTTATTTTTGGTACCTCAGCATAGGAATGTTGGCACAAAGGCCCAGTTTTCTCATGTGATTTTCTAGTAATTAATACTCTAGGCACTTCTGATTATAAAATGATATAAAAACATCAATGCAGCAATACAAAGTAAAATAATTTTACAAAAACAGAAACCAGCATATCACATCCATGCGAAACAGACAGAAAGGATCAAAACCTGGCTGCACAGGCACACCATCCCCATGCCTCTCCCTAAGTGATCTATCACACACAGATTCATCAAACCAGAGGGCAAAAGAATTGAGGAAAACAAGTTCTGGGAAAGTAACTTTCTGCTTGAACCACAATTAATGAGACTGCCTGAAGGATTCCCATCTCCAAAAAAGCAACTTGTTTTGGCTTCATCTGGGATAGAGTTAATTTTCTTTAGAGTAGCTAGTGTGGGGCTATGTTTCAGATTTATTCTAAAAACAGTGTTGATAATGTGGAGATGTTTTAGTTGTTGCTAAGTAGTGCTTACACTAGGCAAGGATTTTCAGCGTCCCATGCTCTGCTGGGCGCACAAGAAGCTGGGAAGGGACACGGCCGGGATAGCTGATGCCAACTGACCCAAGGGATGTCCCACACCATGTGACATCGTGCTCAGTATATAGAGCTCAGGGAAGAAAAGGGAAGGGGGGATGTCCAGAGTGATGGCATTTGCCTTCCCCAGTAACCGTTACATGTGACGGAGCCCTGCTTTCCTGGAGATGGCTGAACACCTGCCTGCTGGTTGGAATAGGGAATTAATTCCTTGTTTTGCTTCGCTTGCATGCGCAGCTTTTGCTTTACCTATTAAACTGCCTTTATCTCACTCCGATTCTCTCCCCCATCCCACCGCAGGGGGGGGGGGGGTTGGTGAGTGAGCAGCTGTGTGGTGCTTAGTTGCAGGCTGTCGTTAGACCGCAACGCATGTGGAAAACCCCAAGTCCCTCAGGCAGTACCTTCACATCCTGCACGGAGGGCCAATGAGCCCTACCTGACCCCCTCTCTGTGCTGGGATGCTGCACAGCAGCACAGGCTCCTCCTCAGGGCACACACAGCCTGCATGGGCTCCAGTGACACTGCCATGAGCCGGGCTTTTCCCAGCCTTGCTCTCCTGGGGCCACAGGCGCCTGTCAAATTTGCTCTTGCTCCCTGCAGCTGCTCATCCTCAGACAACAAGACTATATGACCTCAGTGCTGTTTCACAAGTTGTCAAACAGCTACCCGAGCAGTAAAACAATTTAAGCTTTACACATATTTTGGTGTATTTGTTATTTGCAAATAGCAAAAATATCGCCTTGCTCTGAATATATAAAATAATTATTTTATTGATTGCCCAGGCTTTATTTTACTTTATTTTTTCTTAGAAGCTCTAAATAGGTGGTGTTGCCATTAGCCATCAAATAACCACAGTATTACAGCCAAAGACCATTATAGACTGTCCAGAAGCCTCATGACTTTGTTATAATGCACAGAGAAGGAATAATCAAAGTCCCATTATAATTATAACAAATCCAAATGACCTGAACTGCTAGGTCAATGAAAATAACAGTGACTCTCAGATGTATGAATTAGAAGGCTTCCACAGATACTGTTGCCTTTCCAGGAGCAAGAAACCACTCCAAATATCAGTGAAAAGTTGTGTTGTTCTTAATTGGTACCTGAGTTTTATTTGTCTGGTTTCTAAATTATTCCCCCCCACTTTCTGATTAGGAGAGCTTTCAGATCTTATGCAGAGGGCTCTCAGGCTCTTTGTGCTTCAAGCCTTTTTTTTTTTAAAAAAGAAACAACAACAATAAAAATACCCAAACACAAAAAGCTCACATCTGCAAACAGAAATGCAGGAAGACAGCCAAAAATCAGATTGTGAGCATTAACATTTAACTATCGCTGTATTTCACTGCAGCCTGTACACATCTTGTATAAAGGCAGACACCCTTATGCTCCACGTCCCCTGGAAGTAGGCAAGTACACATGCTCCATTTATAATTAATGGCCCAGCTTTTCCAAAAACACTAACAACTGCATCTGCTTCTGTCTGTGAAGGATTTGACCCTAAAGGTTTGGCTTCACCAGACTAAGGTTCTGCTTGCAAAACAGCCACCTACAACAGGCTGGAGCCAGCCTTTGTTACCTGGATCCCAGATGTACCAGAGCCAGAGGCAAACATAAACACATCCTCTGGAACTGATGCTGGTTTCACCACCTATTTCGAGGGTGTGGGCTTGGCCTCCAAACACTCAGGTTTCCAAGGCACTCAGTGCTTAGGATTGGGACTAAGACCTTCTGAAGCCTCAAGCAAGCTGAGAGCCCTCAGCACTTTCGCCAAACTGAATTACAACATTATTTCAAGCCATCATACTGCCCGGAGGACAGGCGAACACACACTACCATTAGCGCAGAGCTGCACCTGCACCGGTTGGTCAGCACTTTGGCTCTCAGTGGGAAAGCAGCAATGCTCCTGGCAGGTAGGCTGCTTGCTACTAAAAGGCATCAAAAGCCACCTGGAGATGGGTTTATTGGTTTTATTTGCTTGTTACCTGGCTCATAGAGTGAGATATGCCCCAAGTATATTTGTTTTGCTGAGGCAACCGGAAGAAAGCCTCCCAAAGCAGGCTCTCTGCTGCCAGAGGACTGACTCCAATGAGTTTTAGGTTTTTAAGAGGACACAAAAGTGCTGGGTAGTGCAGACTTGACCTGAAAATAACTCTTCATTACTTTTTCTGATGGCTTTTTTTTTGTGTGTGTGATTCTCTCCACCCAGTAAGACAGACGCCTCTCATGCCTCCTTGGGAGGCTTCTCAACCAGGGAAATAAAAGCTTAGCTGCACCAGAAGGCACTGGAAGCTCTGGATGTGCCCTAGGAGAGCCCTCTGCTCCAGGGCTTTCCATAACTGGTGGCCCAAAAGTTGCTGCAGACACATGCTTGCAGCTGCTCTCAAAGGCAGAGACAGCCTTCAGCTCAACCAGAGACATCGCTCACCACTGTCCATTACATCCCACCTTCAACATTCATCCTCCAATGCAGAACCCATTATAATTCTTTAGCGAGGTGGGAGGGAAAAAAAATATCAAGAAAAAGGTATGTCTTAGAACCTCCACAGACCACCTTCCTGCTCCCAACAGCTGCCATCCCCTGGGTGCCAATGGAAGTCCACCAACAGTATCGTCTAAAAGATATGCTTTGCAGATAACAAACTGCCTCTAAGGTGATTCCTTCTGAGAATAGCTCTTCATTGCCAGAGGCACTGAAGGCCTAGGCCAGATGCTAACAAAAAGGTCCCCCCCTAAAGCAACAAGTGGAAATGTGCCCTGTGACTTGGCTATGAGCTATGATTTTTTTCTGCAAATTATTCTGCAGGTTTTAATTTACTTTACCACCCATCAGATGAAGTTACCCTCAGCAGCAATGCCAATATTTACTTCTTCAGTTACAGCAAAGCATTTTGGAGTCACCTGAGAATAATATCCACAACTTCAGAAATTAAGCTTCTTTGTCAAGGTGCCCCAAAGGGGTCCAAAAGACCTTGGTGAAAAGAAGAATACACCCTGATATGTTTGTTCTCCTTTTACCTTTGCATTGGTGGTTTGTCTCCATTTTGCATGGTTCTTCCTTACTTTGGAGTGATCTGTGAAAACATCTAAAGGGATGACATGGAGGAAACAAAGCTAGATAAAAACCTACAGTATTTGCCAAACTGACAAAAACAAAACCAAAAAACCCTCAAAAACAGATGAGAAAACATCAAGTCAAACCAAGTCAAATATCAATCTACTTTTGGGTGCTTTGTTTCATTAGGTTTACTTTATGATTCATTTGTAACAAACCGGGGTGGATAATGAGTGCTTGCATCACAAACCTCTGTATGCTTAACAAATCACTCATGCTCCACAAGGAAAGACTGGATAACAAAAACAGAGCCCTCTCGTTTGCAAAAGTGTGTGGTGGTTTAAGCATGAGTGGAAATCTCTCAAGCAGTGCTGAACTGATAGCTCTAGCAATGAAGCGACCTTCACCACCAAAGTATTTCAGCCCTGTGGAGACAGCCCAGCCCATTGCATTCAAGTCTGGCAAGATGTCCTGAAAGCACACGTCTGAGCAGGTAGTGGTTTTGGGGCTGCTGCTTCTCAGGTGGATGACCCAGGAGACACCCATGCACCGGTGGGCCAACAGGTCTCCCAGAGGACACTGCCAACCCTGTCTTAAAAGTCACAGGATGTCAAATGTCTGAGGCTGCAGAAGTCTAAGCATCTAATACGTTGATCTTGGTGATGGTCCTTCAGTTCAGGATCAGGTCTAGCTCCACCAGAGATTACCCAGGCCTCCTTTGACCACAGCCAAAGATCTCCTGGCTTTACAAACACAAGAAAAGCATCCCTTGTTGCAAGCTCCTTGCATTTCAGACTGGATGTGTCAGGTGGGCAAACACAAAGGGGAAGCAAGCAGAGGGTGATATCATATTAAAAAAAACCAGGTTTTGCAGATGAGTTCATTTCCCGTGCAATACTAGCACCTTATACCAAGATATTCCAGCACCTTTCTGGTTTACTTTACCTTCTGAATATTTCACTCACAAGTGATTCTACAAGGAGTCAGATCACTATGAAGATATTAAAATTCCTAAATTCCTCAAGGCTTCTATATGCTAATCCCTGGTGGTGCCTGTCACCGGTGTCCTTCAGCCAGGATCACAAGATGCCCATGGGAGGCACAGAGCAATCACACCTCCTCTCCTGCCAACCACCCTGCTCACGGGAGTTGCTTCAGTAACGATAACCGCTGTGCTGGAGGGGGCATCACCCAAATGACAGGCAGCTAGAAATGAGCTGATCAAGCAGGAAAAAAGCACCCAGGATTGAACTGCAGGGAAACTGCAGGTGTTACAATAATTATAAGAGTTTGGCAAACCATGGGAACAGCACATGTTTCTAAAGCGGCAGCACAGGCTTTTATACTTTCATTGCACATCTGTGCATCCGTGTCTCAGCCCTCCTCCCAGGCATTTTGAAAGTAAACTAGAGCCACACATAGCCTTTGGGTGAAGATCCAAACACTCAGCAAAGTGATAAACGGGATCACAACCCACTCTTCCCTCTCACACCGACTAGACCAGCTGTTGAAGATGGGAATATATTGCACAGTGAGCGGTGACTCAGTGGTGTGCTTCATGGCAGCATGGCCATTACAGAGCTGGGAAACCTGTCCCTCTGGACACCTTCAGCTATTTTGCTTGGTGAATCCCTCCCAGCTATGCAGGAGATAAAGCATAGCATGAATTCAATGCTTTTTGCAAGCTAGCACTGAGGGAATAAGGAGCCAACAGATAAGGTTTCCACTTCTGCCACCTCTGACGTCCCCCCATCTTTTTTTTTAAAGTGTTTCCCCCCCTGTATTTTCTAACAATTTCCAATTTTGCAAGATCTTCAATGTAAAAATACAGATTCTTTTCCAATATAAGGCCCTAGCAATAAAGCAACATTTATTATAGCCTGTATTTCCCCATCTCTGCTGAAGCAGAATTCTCCTGTGGAAGGGAAAGCCATGCAAGTTTACCAGCTTTTACTTTTCTCTGCATCCTGTTAACACACGTTACAGTTTCCTGCTCATTAATCCTGCAAAGGAGCATTTACAGTGTATTTTAAATGGTTTTCCTCCTTTCCTAGCTCCCTGTGGTGCCGTCCAGTTTCTGATCTGAAGAGCAATCAATAAATAAGCTCCACCATGCACCGGGGTTCCTGGCTGCCCAATTAGAATAGCAAACCTCAACATGCTGTTTTATTATACAACGACAGCAGTCGGCTTTGGCGCGGCTCTCAGTACCTAATGCTGGTTTTAGATGTTTGTATTTGAGTAACAAAGCAGTGTCGGCCTGGGAAGTCAGCAGGGCTATTCTCTGCCAAACTACATACAAATTCACTCACTGAGGACTGGAGTTTCCATTGCAGAGCGCTTTCGCCAACTGGTTGCATGGGGGTTGATGGCTATGTCATCATTTTAATTGCTCAAAACAGTGAATGGGCGGATTTCTGGCTTGTCAAGGGCATTGTATGGAAAAGAGACATTATTAATCTCTCCAAAGCCTAGCTGGTGAGCAGGTCCTTAAAACAGCTGAACAGCGAGTAAAACACACTAGGCAAGTGGGCAACCTGCCACGGTGAGGGACAGCATCGACCATGGCTCAAAGGGAAGGTACTACTGGCTGGTGAGCTCTTCTCAAGCTGTTAAAATAGTTGTTAAAAATTTTAAAAAGGCTGGCAAGAGGTAACATAAACAGAAGGTGCTGCTCTACCTCATACAGTTTTCAGAAAGAGGAATATACCTTCTTGGGGCACCACAAATATACTTTGTGGACCCCTGAACTGGCAACACCAGCAATTGCTTGTGCCAGTGGGATGCCACCATCTCTCCCCATTGCCTGGCCTGCAGGAGACAGTTGGGCATCCACTGACATTACCAGTGAAAAATGCTGCTCAGCTGGCCCATATGAGGCATGAGGAGAAAGTAAGGACCATGTAAATGGGCTCTGCCTGCCTTTCCCACAGCCACAGGGATTCATGTTGTCTGGCAGATCTGTGCTGGCAAACACAGCAGTTGGTGAGAAAGGAGCGGGACATGATAGAAAGAGCCAGTTTTTGGGTAGCTGAGAAGAGGAATCCCATCTCACCAGACTGAGGTTTCTAAATGTATTGGAAATGGAAACCATGCTAAGTCTCCAAAGATATTGACAGGAAGGGACTGCATGGCTTGGCAGGGAAGCACCACCACTCAACCATGACTGTTTCCCAGTTCCTTGGGGCCACCAAGCTCCACAGAGAACTTCACTCACTGCAGAGAGCATGCTTTCACAGAAAAGTGGTTCAGTCCACAGCATTCCTCCTCACATTAAGGAAGGTACCAGGTTGGAAGAAATAGTTTACCCAACACACATGCTGGCAGAGGAAGAGGCAGGAGTCCTGAGAGACAGCAGTGTCCCCATTTTCTCAGCCTGCCCTCATGCCACCATACTCCCTGCCTTTAACACACTTCTGTGAGGTTCAGTCACCAGCTCAGCCAGTGAATCTGAACCTCAGCTTGCCTCACTGCACTCCCACTGCTGGACCCCAACCTGCTCTCCTGCTCCCCTTGCCCATCACAAAACACCCAGTCAGCCACACAACTCCCCAGACCAGTAACTTTTGAGCTTAAAAGCAGATGCATGGCAAAAGCAGCACCATGTTCAGACTCCAGCCAGCACACTGTGGCACCTCGTAGGCAACAAGCAGACTGCGCTCCAGCAGGCAGCCTACCCAAATGCAGAGTCCCTTCCCACAGATGTTCTCAAACATTTGATTAAAATACATTGTTTTGTATTTGAAACACAGCCTTATAGGGGAGAGCTATGGGTCTGAAGAGCTTGAGGTCCATCTTCCAGTACTGCCTTACCCATTGCAGAACAGGCCACTGCCTGGTCGTTCATTCAGCTCCTCCCCACTCTGAAGCCACCCTTCTTCACTCTGCAACTGCTACAAGTTCTTCAGGACAACGGATGTTTTTGGTGGTCATGGATGCTACACCAGTGAAATTAGAGTGGCAGCTAGTAATTTGTTTTCAGACTTCAGAGTTGTTGGGGGTGGTGGTGTTGGTTTTTTTTGGCTTTTTTGGAAAACAACGACCAGTTCTGGAAGCACTAAATGCCCAGATATTAGGAGAGAAGGGGCAGCATCCTCGTACAACTGCACACAGGTTTGGCAGCTCCAGCAGGGACCATGAACAGACATACCTGTGCCTCACTGTCATCAAAAAAATGTGTTTGGATGTTTCAGCAGCACAGAGCCTGGACTAGAACCCAGAAGGAAGTGCAACACAGAGCCAAGCCTTTCCCAAACAGCACAACACCTTTTGCTAACAGCCTTAAATCCTTCTTAACCACAGAAGTACAAGAAGCAAATTTGGAAATAAAGGATGATGGTGGTCACTCAGCACGGGACAGCATTATCCTAGGTGAACCTCCTCTGGCAGTGCAGCAGGGATCATTAGAGAATGTGCTTGTTCTCATTTAAGCCTCCCCAACTCTACCAGGAGCCCGGTTGACCTGCTGTTACCTGGTGGGTAAGCACAGATACAAGAGACTCATTACCCTAAGCTAAAGTATTGCAGGTCACTGTGCCTCCTAAGAAGTAAAAAAGACATGAGATTCCCAGTTTTCCTGCTTCCTGAGAGAAGCAGCCATTTTGTGCATTCATAAAGTAGATCTCTTCTGAGCTATTTGGCCTATACAATAATTAGCCAGCACTAACTAGCTGTCACCTTCACACCAGCAAAAATGTTATATTCCTTTTTCAGTCCTATTTCCAGGCACTGACATTAGGAGGAAAGACAGAAGGGACTTAAATCTCTGGGAAGTCTTTAAGAGAGAACAAATTTCTTCCACCTGCATTTTGCAGACAACACCATAAAATTTCCAGCTTTTCTGACTTATTAATTTTTCTACTGTACCGCTCATCCAATGAATGGGATATTAGCAGACACTAGGCACAGCTATAGATACCTCTCACAGGTAGCTAGAGCATCCTCCAGTGAAGGTCTCTCTGCATCCGTTTCTTAAGCAGCTGAGTGCTTCTTCCTAGTCTGCTCCTGAGTGCTCAGCCCTCAGCACATCACACTTGATCTGTCTCCATTAGCAAATTTGATACTTCTAATAGATGTTTGATTTTTTTTTTTCCCCAAGTCATAGAGTATTTGGATTGGCAGCTGAGGCCAAGAAACAGTCCCAAAAACTTTAGTGGTAAGTGGGCACAGAGGAGGTAATTAAACTAAAGTGAGTCCTCGTAGAGTGGAGACATGCAGGAGAACTAGACAGCCCTGTCAAAACTTCTGCTGTCAGCCAAAGACCTGTCCAGAGGAGAAGGGAGATGGCTCCAGCTCTTTTGCAGGAAAGACATCTGCATCTGTAAGGAAGAGCGGCTGCCCTCCTCAGGCAGCGTTTTAAACAGGGAGAAATTTTTAGGCCTTTTCCTTACAATCTCTGTGCTTTGCTGTATTTTCACTTGAGACAAGTCTGATGCTCCAGGCCAAGCACTGCTGCCAGGAAGCGACACCTCCCTGGGGGTGTTGCATAGCTGTTTGTCAGGGCCCTTTCACACCTCCCTCCAAAGCAGCTGGTGCTGCCCACGCCTTGAGACAGGCTCCCAGAGTGGATGAATCACTGGTTTGATTAAGCCTGGCAATTTCTACCAAGTTGGACCATGACAGACACG
This sequence comes from Phalacrocorax aristotelis, assembly GCF_949628215.1. Lineage (NCBI taxonomy): Eukaryota > Metazoa > Chordata > Aves > Suliformes > Phalacrocoracidae > Phalacrocorax > Phalacrocorax aristotelis. Next base: position 10,566,068 of record NC_134281.1, read on the forward strand.
TGCTCTGAACCCAGAAGGTGCATAGCAAAGCCTGAGCATAGAATTAGGGCTACATCACACCAGAAGCTTGCAGGGTGCAGTGTCAGCTTAAGACTTTCTGTCCCAATTAGTGGTGGGGCATGCCAACAGGCATTTCACAAGAGAGGTCTCCCAAATTAGTAAAACAGTTATGGTCACTGGCAAAATGGCCCCAGGACTACTCTACCGCAGGGCTTTGTTTCTCCAGGATGGTCTTTCTTGTTCACAAAGCCCATGCTGCATCCCTCCTGCCTTCAGCATATTGAAGCAAAGCTGGAGAGTAACTGAGCATCCCCTGCAACGAGGGGCTACATCTGCTCAGTGCTGCTGCCGCAAGGCTTGGGCAAGGCCCAGAGCCCCCTGAATCTGCATTTCCAAAACTCACCTCTATGCAGCTGCAGCACCTGAAAGTCTCATGGTGGCTGAGTCTGGTGGCATGGAAAAGGTCTCCCACTGGCAGTAGGGCTGGCCCCGACGCTGTGCAATGTGTTAAATGAATACATAAGCACCGTCCTGTGAAAGGCCTGAAGTACTGGTGGTTTCCTCTGCTGCTGAAACAGCCTCATCTCCCCAATTCATACTAAGCCCAAGTCCCATGGATCAGAATCTTTGTTGAGCAGAGTCCTAAATAAGTAGATCAATCATTCTCCAGCATATGATCTGTCACTGCCTGCTGAGCTGCCATTTCTGCTTCCCCGGCCTCTCTCTAATAGGCTTATATTGACATTTAACAGTGAACGGTACAGATGGGAGCCGCTGCACGTGGGTGTCCCAGAGGGGTCTGCAGGCCCTGCAGACAGCACCCCATAGCGCCTCATGCCAGCGGGAGTCTGCAGACGTGTCGCTTCACGCTGTGCTAATGACCACGACAAATCACTGATGATGCTCAGCTGGTTTGCACCAAGCTGCTCTGACGCTCCTGGTTGATACAAATGGTGTTGTGTTAGTGACAGAGAAACATTAGTCATCCCTAGACCACAAATGCCAACCAAATCCCTCGTCCGCCCGATCCCTTGCTTACAGTACAGCTCTGAAAGGAAAGATTACTCTGCACTGCCAGGACCACCTACCTGTGCTGAACTGAGAGAGGTAAAAGAAAGAAGGTGCTGGGACAGAGCATCCTGTTCCCTTCACTTAGGAGGCACCTCTATAAAGACTTGGAGCCACAAGGAGCCACCTTGTAGGGCTACTTCATCCATGACTCATGGGTTGCAGACAACCACTGTAACAAATTAAGCCACATGCATGGAAATGCCAATATTCCCCCACCTTTCCTATGCATGAATTTCAAATACCACCGTAGGCATGTCAGCATCCAAGTAGTCAGGCCTGGAGCAAGAGCTGTCTGTGGTTAGAAGCAGAGAGACTTGTTTTCACCAAGGAAACTGATATGCATTGAAAACAAAGGCATTACACTGCTACATGTGAAGTCTGTCCCACGCTACATGCAGCCGAAACTTAGGCTCTGCAGCGGAGCAGACTTGCTGGGACAGGGAGAGTCGTGCTGAGTGCTAGCCCAGACTATGGGCTGGCAGCTCTGCAACTGCGCAGTGGTTGTGCATTAACTTCCCCATAAAATTAGTATTTAAGGGAAACAGTGATGACCAGCTTACAAATTCTTCTGGCCCCTGGTAACACCCTACACGTGCCTTGCTTGTTTGTCTTACTCCCTCCCCCTATAAGCCCTGTATCAGCTTTTATATTTGTGGCTACAATCACACTACGCGTATGTAATAATTAGTAAGTCAGAAGTTTTCCTCCCCATGAGTTTATAAGAGTTCATTCTGGGTCTATGAGTGTTTCCAAGGCAGAGACGAAAACACAGTACTCTGCAGGAGAGGGAGGAGTACCTGGGTGGTTGGCCAAGCTCCCTCTACTTCACTGGACACAGCAAGGAACAATCCAGGGAGATGTGTTTTGTGTTGGTTTTTTTTTTCTAATGAGGTCAGGCATCATGGGTATTTTAGCTGGATTTAGGGTTTGCAATCACATGCCTCATCTTTGGCTTTCATGAGCTGCTCTTTGCTGTGTAGGGCCTAAGGTTGAATCAGTTGTTGCTGTACCGGAGCTTCACCTTTTGTGCAATTAGCTCTACACTTCTGCAACAGCATGGATGGCCTCGTCAGCGGGATGACTTTACACACACCATTAACCAGATGTTGGCTCTGAAGGGCTGGGTGACGGGAACCCACCACTTTGGGCTGCTCAGCGACATAGCCCCAAGACATCAGTGGAGGAGTGCAAGACTCCTACTGCCTGCAGGGAGCCAGGCTGTGTGTCAGCAAGAGCCTCCAGGAGGGTTTCAATGCCAGCTGCTGAGTGAGCACCCTGCTGCATGGAAATTGCCCCCAAAAATGAGGAGAGGCTGCTGTAGGAGGGCTGGGGCCACACTCTCACTGCAAAGGCAGACATTTCCCCTTCTCCCTGCCCCATAAAGGTTTCTTTTCCAGGGTGAATCTAGGTCACAAGCACAGGAGAAACGTAAACCCTGAGCATTCCGGAGGGAGAAGGGAAAAGGACACCTGAGCTTCAATCCAAGATGGGATACACGGTGAGAGGCATCCTCCAAGGAGGGAATTAAGAGACAAACTGCAGACACCCAAGAGCAATTTGAGCTCCACATCCCACACAGATGGGTCCAAGAGGGCATTGGCTTTTTTAAAAAGCCCTGGGAGAAGCAAACTGGGGAGGCACAAAGAAAACTGCTGATGAAAAAGGCATGACATACACAAGGGGTGAAGGCACGTGTGACCCCAAAGGCAGCCCTCATCTTCTCACCCCCCACCTGCTTGCCCTGCAAAAATCTGTGTCAAAGGACTGTGAAATGTGGTGTTCTGTGTAAGGTTTTTGGAGTCAAAACCAAAACAGCTTTCATGGAGGAAAGCTGCTTTAAAAGTAAGAGATGAGTCAAAGGATGACATATCCTTAGTGCCTGCTGAGGAACTCCGAGGGGAACCCTAACTGAGGAGCAAGCTGCATACTGAAGTGCACTGAGCTGCTCCTGCAGCACCGCCTGTGCACAAACATGCTCCCATATCACAGGATAACCTTAAGGGTGATAGCTTTGAAAATCCAGAATTAGATGTTGCTATTAGACATTACAAGAGAAGAGATGCTGGCTTTTAAATGTTGCTTCCACCCTGAGACTCTGCACGGGTAGGAAGGAATGTCGTGTTTATTTGCATTACTCACCAGGAGAAAAGACATCAAGAGCATCCACTGATAGCACATTTCTGCCTTTCATGGGCATGCGTCAGCCTTCACTGAACTCCACTGACAAAGCTACAGGCAACATACAGGCAGCCTCTGGCCAGTGCTACTGCGTGTTCGTTTGCAAGACTGCAAGATCTTGATCAAGTTTGTTTTCAGAGGAAGACATTAAAAATCTGAGTTCTAGTGCAAGATGCAAGTTGTGATGGTAGAGAATAATCAACTCTATTTCCTTTCTGTATACCTCTGTCCCATACATGATAAGCTCTGCAGCTGCTACCCTATTGGTAACAGCAGAAAGCAGAGCGTCATTCCAGGAGATAAATCCATGTTCCTTCCTTAAAGATGGGACATGGTAGCAATTTTAAATCACAACTCTGGTTTTTAAATCCCAGCTCCGGTTTCAAATGGATAACCTGCTGGCAGATGACTCCACAGTCACCGGGCAGTGCACTTCTTCATAACTGCTCAAGAAAGAAACAAAAGTGCTGATCAACACAAAATCAAAGTGTCCGTACCTCCATTCATTTACATATCGTGCTAGAGGCAAAAGCTGTGTCTTATTTGACGTCAGAAAAAGAAACTTAGCAGAAAAGGAAAAATACTTACTCCTATGCTGAATTATCAGACTGCCAGCAAATAAAACCTTGTCATATATCATTCATGCACTATATACTGCTGTCTCACTTCTGTAGTGTCTTCCTTCCTTCCTTGGAACTCAAAGCTATTTGCAAACATAAATGAATAAAACCTCTCACCTCCCATGAAGCAGGTAATTTGTTTTTATTAATACATAAATAATAGAGGAAATTAATTAAGGAATAGAAAGGGCAAGAGGCCCAGGATCTCACAGCAGGAGCACTTTAATCGCTACATTCTGGCCACTTAAGAGTAGTGCTTGCATGTTAATGCTTTCCTGCTCTCCAGCAAGCATTTGTAATGGACCTCGTTTCCTCATGCTAAGGACTCCTCCAGTCCTGGCTAGATTTGCAACTTCGCAGCATCAGGGACATGGAGTTTTTCTTCACACTCACGCCATCACACCTTTGTCCCCTGGTTTAATTATTATTTATGCTGAATATAAATAGCAAAGGACATGACTGTAAGATGAATAATGAAAAGGCAACAAGAGACAAAAAACCTGCTCCAGTCAGCTAGTATCCTACCTGCTTTATATTAAACAGGTCTTAGCGCTGGATCTCTGCATACCAGAGGAGGAAGGGTGAGTTTTAGGGCCATCGCACAATATGAACTTCCCCAATGTATCACAGTTACAGAACCTCCTGTGCCAAATAACTTTGTGCTGATCCACAGTGGAAATTCACAGTGCTCAATAGCCCTTGAAATTTCTAATTTGTACATTCCCATAGAGGAGTGGTGTCGTGGGTGCATTTCTTGCTACTGTACTGAGCACTGGACACAGGATCAGGTATTCTTTGGAGCCTGACCACAGTCCCTGAAATTTGTGGTTCTATTTTAATTATTAAGCAATGCATATCGATCTGCTTTCCCATTTGCATCTAGCACGTTTAACGACAAGAAAATACATCCTTTTTAAATGCTAACCTAGTAAAAGGTATTAGGAAAAGTGAAAGCTATTACATGTACAAATTTCAGAGCAATTAGTCACAGAGGCAGAAGCACAGACACAAGATTAGTTCTCAAGTCTCCGTTCCCTTCTGCTTCCCCACTGAAGCCAGCAGTTTTGCATAGACCCAGGAGGTGAAGGCTACGCTCAGCACCATCAGTGTCAGACTGATTCCCCAGCACCCACCATGCCATTAGCAAGTGCAATGCCCTTCAGTCAACAAACCCTACATCTTCGCAAGGCTCTGAACTGGGTGCAGGCTGTCAGAGAGAGGCTGAAGGGGCAGGACTCAGAACAGGTTTAGATGTAAAGAAACAAGAGTTTTCTTTCTCCATTTACCTGCAGACAACATGATCCCACTGAAGAAAATATCCATGTGGGTGAAATACTAAGTGCATGTAGAAAGGGAACACAAGTACCTAAATTCTCTTCATGTGAAGATTTCTTCCCCTGGCAGTGCTATTTTAGATGCATCACTGCATATTTGCAGTGGAAGATGGAAATACTTCTGGCATTAAAGATAGTGACTTTCTTAATTTATCTCACATGTGGGAGGAGTGTGAGCAACTCTTAGGAATACATCCTATGTAGTTTAATAAAGAATAGTACACATTTCCCCTAGGATTTTTTTTAATAAAGCTCAAAATTGTAACAGAAGGTTCTTTGGAAGAGTTTATAAAAAAAAAAGCTAAGGGAAATAAATCTCATACTGTGCTCCATCTTGTAGGATTTTTGAGTAGTGTATATATATAAAGAGATTAGACTACTAGAAAATGGAAACCAAATTATTCTGCTTTTACAACACACTTGAGCACTTACTCAAGTCTGCTCTCTGATCTGAATACCTTTAGATTTTGGATTGTTCCCAGTTCTGAACAAATCTGTGGCTACAGTTGTGTTATGGGCATGAAAACTTGCAACTGAATGGCCTCTGGACTGTGCCTCCATTCCTTGGAGGGGACCGGAGCTGGGGAGCACCCACCATCCCAGCTCATTCACACCCTGATCCCTGTGAGAAGCCAGGTTCTGCAAGGATGAGGACAAGAAGTGCTGTTTGATGCAAATTTCCCAGGCTGCCTTTGCTGAATACTCTTTCCCTGTCTACATTACACCACGCTCTACAGCCACACAGGCTGCACCTTCCTGCATGGCATCAAAACAAGCATCCCCTTCATACCTGGAGTCCTCTGGCTGGGAGCTACCGCTGTGGTACCTGCTGCAATCAGCAACGGTCTCCCGTACCGTGTAAGGCAAATGCCTGCACCACGGACATGTTCCTAAACAAAAAAAAAAAAAAAAAAAAAAAGAGAGGTTCTTGCTATTGGCAGTTAAAGCCCCTGTCCTCAGCTCTGGGGAAGGTTTGTCCTGCCTGGGCTCTGGCGATGCAGCAGAAACTGCAGTCCTCACCTGGGCACTCCAACACTTACAGTTTTGCTCAACTATGCCCTGAGACCCGAGAACACCTCAGCCCACCCTCGCCGATCTATACAGACTGCCAAAAATATTTCATGAGCAGGGCAGAGCTCGTAGCTGAAGGTGAGCACGTGCAGAAGTGCCTGCCTGCGTCCCAGAAGCTGCTCAAGTTTCTGTTTGGAAATTGCAGGGTAAAGGTGCCACAGGGCACAGATGGGAGGTCCAGATCTGCCCCCCAGTACCGGAGCTACAAATAGTTCATTTTCCTCTGGCTGACAATACATTAGCCAACCTATTTTTGTTGTTCATAGATGTTCACGGAAGTCCTAAAGATAGTCTGCTATTGTCAACAGAAAATGCAATTCAATTCCCCAAAAATATCAGGAACACGGGCTACAAAGAGTTTGTTTTTCCCTGGTAATACACTTTGTCATTATTGGCCTGGATTAAAATTAAATCGCTAACATAAGGACAAGCAGATGAATCCATGGTTATGATAGCATAGAGAAATGTCAATACAATGCTTGTATACTGTATGCTCCTTCAGTATTTAAAGATTCTTATCTCTAGAATAATACAAACTGAAACACATTGTGAGGATGTCACACTATTAAATGAAGCAACACTGCTTGCATTGCTTCACTTCTGGACACTGTCATCAGACAGGCAGTATATTACATCTTAAAAGGAAGTTTCAAGACTGCTTTCTGGGTTTGCCCACACAGGGAGCCAGTGTAGTCATTGTTCAAAAAGAGAATAGATCTGTGTTCTGGTGCCTGCAAACGCAATGGCAACATTGGCAAAATACTGATAAAAATGCTGAAATTGTGTACCAATCCTAATCAAAACAAGCCCATATCAAACCTTGGCTCATGGCATCTTTGTAGCAGGGCAATGTACTGTCAATTTTCCATGATAGAAAAAAGAGTGACTCAAGTTCTGAAACATTTAGTAATATAATAATGTCTTAGGGGGTCAAAGGAATTGTATAATTTCCAATTCCACAGAAGAACATAAAGGTAGCTGAGAAGCAAACTGCTGTTGCAGAAAAGGACACATCCACGTGCTCTTCCAAGATGCTTTATAAAAACAACCTTTACTCTGAAAATATTTCTTTTTCTTCCCAGGTTGGCAGCATGCTGAGGTGGAGGTTGCAGTCAAACTCCACTGAATTGAACCGAATCTCATTGCCCTACACACTCCCCCAGACCAAGAGCTGGTGCTGACAGCTCCAGCTCCATCCCGGAAAAGTTCTTAAGTTACTTTACAGATCCTATTTCTGCCAGAATCAGTATTTTCCTTGGTTTTCCCTTTTTTAGCTGGTAAAGAGTAATTTAATTTGCAAAATACATATTTTCACACTTGTTTCAAAGTAGTTTCATCACTAAGCCCTATATAAATACATGGGAACAGTGATTGACAGAAGAAGGTTACCAACAACAATCACTTTGAACCAGCTAATTGGGATGCATTTTTGATGGAAATGACATGCTGATAATTTCATTTTTTCTTAGCAACCATTTTCCCCAGGATTATTCCCAAGATTCTGTACAGATGCATGAGACCATTGGCCAGTATGGACACTTGGCAGGCCCTAAGAGAGGACTACCATGACAGCAGGATTAAAGCACATGAAGCTGCATGAAATCAGGCTCTCAAGTCTCTGAACACAGTACAAACCCCATATTGCACATGCCGCAAATGGCCCTGCTAGCCCTTAGGCGCTCTCAGGAGATCAGAAAGGAAACCATGGCTTTGTTCTAGAAAAGGCATAAAGGGCCTCAGAAGTCACATTACCAAAGAGCTCTGCAGGCACAGGCCAGAGTGCAGCATTTTGTTATGCAGTCTCCCCTTGTTGGAAACACACTGTTGGCTTCTAAGGAAAAAGAATAGGGATTGGGTTTATTTCCATAAGCTCTATTCTTTCTTTCTTTACTTTCTGGCCAGCTGTTGAGGCTCATGCGTCTATAGATCACCGCTTGGAAAATATGGACAAAAAAACATCACTGGTTGCTTTTGGAGTCTCGAGGAAGCACAAAAAGAAAAAATAATTCTGGACAATTTCTGCTCTTCCTGTAATGAAAAAAAGTAAATGGAAGTATCAGAGTGACACCTCCATCAATTTAGAATTAAGGAATCGACTTTTCCAGTCAGAACACTGCAAAAAAATTCTGACAACCCCAGTTTAGAAAACTGCCATAGGAAAAGCAGCTAAATCATTCCTCAATGCAGCCTTTTAAACTATAAGAAACAGTATATTATACAAACATATACCCACTGAATTATACTCTACATAATTCTTGTCTGACTTTTCGCTTCCATGCTTTCACTAATTGAGCTTCTGTCCTTTATTTGTACAACAGTCTCTCAGGGGATCCTCTTGTTCTCTTTATAAAAATTTAACTTAAGTGCTCCCATAAAGTAACCATGTTTTTGTATTAATTTGTATTAATGGGGGTGCTTTAACTGCATAGCTAGATCATTTAAATATACTGGAGAGGGCACGTGGAGTATATAAAAAGCTTGCATAGTGTTTACATAGTCTTCCCACACATTTTGCCAAAACTGTATTGCTCCAAGTCCTGTGACATGCTAAACAAAAACAAATTTGAGCACCAACAAGGGCAAACCTCTAGAACAGAAACACATACTATGGAAATACAAGTGTTATTTACCATAAATCACATGGCTGCGATCTTTAAAGGAAGCTCCTTTCCTATAGGATCTTGATGTTACTGAAAGGAGTCACCCTTCAGGATGTGATACTCCCTGCAGGAGAGCTGAACATTAATGCTCCACAATTATGCTTCATGAGCTGTCACCATATGCCACATGCAAAACACATGTAATTTAGAAATCAAGGCTCCATCCTGCAAGCAGCTATGCGAAAGCTCAGCCATATTCATGCAAGTCCTGACAAGTAAAGGAAACTAAAATTAATTACTTGAGTTGGATTGTATGGGGTCAGGTATTTACATACTGATCATATTAACAGGTTTATCTCCATTTTTATTCTTAATATGTGCTTGACAGTTATATCAGTCATAGAAATTACACCTTTAAAACAGGAGAAGGTAATTCAGTTCACTTAGGAAAAGTTCTCTTTGGGATCAAACTGGAACAAGAGCTGCACAGAATGGAAACTTTCCTCCACGCGTGTCTGTCATAAACCACACTGATGCATTTAGGCTCCAGCACAGGAAACATTAGACCTGTGGGCATCCAGAGGTCTGGCCTCCAGCCCCCACTCAGCCCAGCTGGAAATGCAAAGGTGACAGCAGACTCGCGTTGCCACCACATGAGGGGATGCTGATAGCTGAGGATGGGCTTATGCCACAGAGCAAAGGTGACATGAGGTGGCAAAGGGCTCCTAGGAGACAAATGAACGTACTCCCCGGATGAAACCTTCCTCTTTGAGTGCAATACATCTGGAGCAGCCTTCAGTGCTCTGTGCCAGGGACAGCTGTCAACGTTTTATTGACAAAAATTACCTCCTGACCACCCTCTGTGCCAGCTGGGTGCTGCAGAGAGGCATAGCATATCTGCTCCTGAGGGGCACCAGCCTAAACAGGTACCCTCCTCCTTGTCAGCTCAGAGTAAAACCTTGCAGGGCTGGGAGATAAAACCCTATGAAGATGAAGTCTGTGGGACACAAGATCCCACAGAAAAGCACCCATTTCCAAAAATATCCTCAGAGGGCTACTTGCTCCCAAGTGCCACCAGAAGCTGTGTGTCATTTGCTGTACTCATTCCAGTTCCCTCTGCACCCACCCTAATCTGATGCACTACTTGCAAATGAAAGCAGAGATACAATCGCAGTGACAGGCTACAGGGTTTTGCTGTGCAAAGTACACTCTGTTTACAGATGCTGCTGCTGAATTTTAAATTAATAATCACAGACATAGCATCTTCTGAAGCAAATAGTAAGAAAATACCTTTATGCTAACTTTCTGCCCCTCTGTGGCAGATCTTCAAGGAATTAATCACAGTTTTCTGTTAGGACCGTAGCAAGCAGGTTGTGCTGGAGTACATGGGCCACAGAGAAGTACTTCATGCTGTATCAGAGCTGGCCTTGGCGTGAGCATTCCCAGCCCCACATGCTCCACTCGAACGTCCTTTCTGGGACACATTTCTATGGCGCATTCCTTGGGTTGCACTCATCTTTACATCTCAAATGAGCATTTTATTTCAAAGATCAGCTCTTTACACATTTCAGCACCTGGCCTACACATGGCACATCTAGTTAAGCTGTATTATACATTACATTAGCACTGTCAGGAAAGATATATATTATATATTCACATACATGACCACTGCATTGCATTGTTTTTTCTAAAGCCTGTCAGATCACTACATTATAACAGAGAGGCTATTACAGACAGGTTTAGTTAGCTGTGCATCATTTCACACCTTCATTACAATCTTTACCAGGAAAATGGATTGCTTTTGAGCCTCTCTCCATTCTCATTAAACTTCCACTCTTGCGAGGTGTCAGAATTGTAAAATGCCTAATACGGCCAGTTAATTATAACACCGCTTACTGCTTTAGCCTTTTCAATTACCCACATTTCCACTGGCTGAAGCAGCCGAGCTCCCACCTAGGGGTAGTCAGACCAAAACTAACAAGGGACACCAAGGGGTAGCCAGCAGAGGACAACACGCTCCGCCAGCCAACACAGGACCTGGGAAACCATTGGAAAGATTTACACCAGCCGGAGACGGCATTTCTCAGAAGGCGGAATGGGAAGTCTGTGTTCATGCAAGGATGAGAGACAGAGGTGCAGTGTAGTTTTCAAATTCCTTTGCTAATACCAGTAACTAAAAGTCTGACACTATAAATGTTATTAAAGAAGCTGTCCTTGGAGTTGCTCAGGGCAATAGTAGTACTTGTCAGAACAAGAATTGGCAGAAATTAGCCTGAAATCACATAAACAACTTTGATTTATGCTTCAGGATACAAGCGGCCAGATAGCTAGGAGTTACCTCTCTCCCTGAGCACTGTCACATTCTTGCACATATGGTGAGACCTGCAAGAACACCGGCTGATGGCAGGTCCCAGGGATCAGACACTGGAAGTCTCCTTCTAGTCCAACAAGGCCACTTCCACTCTCTTCTGCAGATGGGAAGAGTGAGGGTTCAGACAGAGTCTCTGACACTTATGCAGAACAAAATGCTCTCATATCCCTTGAGTTTGTGGTGATAGAGTATTTTGGGAGTGACTTGAAGCTTTCTGAAGTTTCTTAACAGCTCAGACACTTTGGTGATCAGGAAGCCTGACATTTCTTCAACCATTGCTTCATGGCTGGATGAAACACTTCTGACCATGCTGTCCAACTCCCCTGACAGAGCCACCCTACCAGCTCCCACCTGAGCTGACACCAGCCTGCTCAAAGAAATCTTGATTTAAAGTTCCTCATAGCAGCAAACAACTAGGATGCAAAGCAAGATTTTCTGAGGATAAATTACCCTCCTACATTGTAGGCATGGCATATGCCCACACAAAGGACACTACTTTTTTTTAGCTCATTTCTCTTATTACAAAAACAAGGCAACTAAGAATTGCCCAAGTCACACCTTGCTGTACAAATTAATATTTCATTTTTAACAGAGAATAATTTCCAGCTTATTTATGAAGAAAGCATCCTTGCTGTAAAGGAACACCATGTTCTGGCAGAGACATCCCAAACACAACTGAGAAAGCCATCTCCCTGATGAGGGATCAGCAGATCAAAGTTGTGTTTTATTAGTTGTATAAAAAGTATCTTTAGCTCTCAGTTGAAAGGAAAAATTTGCATTTAAATAGAAAGATTAATAACTGTAATACACAGAGCCCACGCTGAATATTTTTTGTAACAGAAAATAATTCATATTGTTTTATATAAATTGTGCACCTTAAAGTCAAGCTACAAAAAATGATAATCGTAATATTTTATGGAACAATTTTAATATAACACAGCTTTGTTACATTATTTTTCTTCATTGTAAATAATGCATATCTGGAGCTTTGGGAAAGGCTGGATTTAAAATACTTATCTCTGAAAATTCAATCGGGCGTGTGCTTTTTTGTGTGTTTACACTATGCATGAGTTTTCCTTATTAAAATTAAAAAAAAATTCTGTCGAAAACTAGGAACAAACTATCCCTCCTACTGCAAGGACAGACTGGGAGGTGATGCCTGCGGAGAGCTTACAGAATTTTTTTTTTAAATAAAGCTAAAAAGCTTTCTTTCTGCGTGTTCTAGAGAGCACACAGATTTAGATTCACTCAAGTATTCTGAAATGCTATTGAACTGTTGAGTTGTTTTGGTCAGGTCAAAAAACCTGACCTTTAAACCTAAAAAATTCAATTTGGACATTCTTTTAGAATTGAGGGGCTGGTTTTAATTTTATTTTGAAATGATTTTTCACTTACAACTACATTTTTATAAAACTGACTCCAGGCCACAGGAAAACAGCCTCACTTTTCCATTTCATTCTAACCAAGCCTTTAAAATAAATAACAAAATATTGATGCTTCAGAGAAAAATTCCAAAAAATCTTGAGGATCAACCTGAAGCATTGCCTTTTCTGCCTGCGGGTGATCTGCTTTAGTGCATTAGTTATTTGCGCAGAGCTGAGGAGGTCAGCTGGGAGCAGAGGGTTGTACCTCTGTATTATTCCCCCTGGATGGTCTCCTGTAGCTGTCCCAGCAAGGCTGTGGTATGTTGAGGGTTTGAGGGTTGCAGTTTCTCCCTGCACCACCCTTCTGGGCTGCCAGTCTCCTCCCTGCTACTCACCACGCTTGTCTCCAGCCTGCCATGAGAGATGCATGGGGGAAGATGTCAGGTGGAAGCCTGAGCTGCTGAGTTAGGCAGAAAAGCTGCATTTTCCACCCTGCATACTGGGAAAGAGGCCAGTGCAGCCCAGGGGCTGCAGCAACTGCTTTAAGAAGCTTTACAATTGCTTTTTGACTGCTGGAAAAAGGCAATTCCTTTGCTTTCCTGTCCTGGACTAATGCCAGCAGAGCCCTACCACAGTCAATGCATTTATTCTGCCTTTGCTCAGGGAATAGCTTCTACATTCCATGGCCAGTTCGCTAACGCTGTGCACTGTCACTGGTGTCCAGGTACAGAAAACATGGCAGTCTGCCTCCTCACCTGCTGAGGGAAGCCAGCTGCTGCTGAAAGCGGTGCAAGCTCCTGTTTGCAATGGGAAAGGAGTCGTTTCTTTGCTGGCCTCACTGTGAGATGCAGAATCTATTTCCTGCTGCAGCACCAGCACAGAGCAGGGAACTCACAGCATTTAATTTATCACTTCTTCATATATTCCAGTCCTTACCCAGAAAAACCTTTTAATTAGAGAAGAATCAGGAGGGAGTTGCCTGGCGTTCCCCCAGTGCCACATGGATAATAGAAGAAAGCAAAACCCCTTACTCTGCTCAGAGCCGCTGGCACGACTAATTACCCTCCCCAAATTCAGCTCAGGTTCCTCTTGCCGCTCATTTAATCTCCGTCACTCTCGCTGCCTTCCATTTCATCATGCAAGCACCGAGCAACAGGCACAGACACAGTCAAGGAAGTTTGGAAGAGCCATTGCTGGTGTACAGCAGAGAGTCCAGCGCTGCTTGAAACAAGGGCTCAATAGCAGACAATCAGGAAAAGATGCACAGATGCTTGAAAACACGGCATGTGTCCATTAGGGAGCACAGCTCTCTCTTTAAGCTCTAATGCATCTGGACTCCAGAGGCTGCAGGCTTCAGTGTCGCTGTGATATGTGCTACTTGCCAGCAGCAGCGCTAGGCTGTTAGGTTGGATGCTGGTGCAGGAATTGAGATGTCGCTCCTTGCCTTCCCCCCCCTTCACCTCCAGTGCCACCATGTGTCCGGAGCCCACAGCCCAGGTGCCACCAGCAGAGACCCACTGGCAAGGCTGGGAGCTCCTGGGGAATCCCTCTCCGTCACTATAATTAGAGTCAACACAAACCAAAGGTGTGCAGGGAACCACGTAACTTGTGAAATGCTGTACAGATACAGACCCATCAAAAGCACAATTAAAAAGTCCTTTTAACAGACAAAGCAATGAGGAAAAGCCCTTAACAACAACTCGAGGAGGACATGTGGGAGCTAACGAGGACAAGCCCCAACATTTGCAGCAGCCCACCTGGACAGCAACTGAGATTTGGGTGACCAAAAACCTGACCTGCTGGTGCTAGCTAGCTCCTCCTAGCCTCTCTTCTCCCTTTGATTTGGAAGCTCAGCTGCTTAGGGGGAAGCAAAAGGATGGCAGGAGCTCAGGGGCAGCCCTTCCCCAGTGAGGGATCTGGGTTTAGTTAAGTAGGTAATTTGCCTCAGGAGCTTTGACCAGGGAGATGAGGAGGACGGCAGCAGATCGTAGCAGCACGGAAGGCTGCTGGGCAGGCACACAACAGCTGTCCTGATGTGCATACACAGCTGGAATTACAGCTTTCATTGTCTGCCTCAGGACCTAACAGCACAAGCTACTCCAAACCAAAGCATATATTCCTTTTTTCCTAAAAGAAAAACCTCAAAATAAAAGTAGGAATTTGTGTTACAAATTTCGCATTGTCAGAAAAGTCTTTTGGAGCATCTCCATGGCAGCAGGGCAGTTTTAGGGACCATTGGGGCAGTGCCAGGGGCTGGGAGGTTGAGCTGAACCAAAAGATATGTCACCTATGCATAGGCAGGGCTTGAACAGGTCCCTTCCATCCCAGCTACCACACCAGGTCCAAAGCTTGTTCTTACCTCTGCTCCTGAGAGGAGATGCAGCTTTCAGAGTTTCATGGGAATTTGTTAGCAGGAGGCAGGGTGACAAGCTGTGGCAGGGAGCTGCCCAGGGTGGAGGCCATGGGGCGGCGATTTCTGCTCCAGGGACAATGCCTGCGTGGGTCTGGTGAGGAAGACGGGCAACTGCTTTAAACCCCAGTTCTTTCAGCAAGATCCCAACACTCTGCTGTTCACGCCCAGTTCTCCTGTGGCAGAGATGGACTTTGAAAGTCCATGAGCATGAATTTATGGGTTGACATCTTCCTCAGCTGCAGAGTCAATCCCTGTGGCAGCAGCACCAAGTGATCAGTATGGATAGCTGTGAGACTGCCTAGCCCCAGCATTTTAATTATTTACTATTTATTGTCATATTTAACACTAGATTGCAGAAGCTAAACTGCGCAGATGGAATTGGTCAGGGCAGCTTATTTGGAGCCATAAATGGACTTAACAGGCTGGAATCAGTCATCTGAATTTTGGGGGGGGCAAAACATCTTCACTACTTTTTCCTTTCTGCTGTGAATGCAAATCAAAGCACTCCTCAGAAACAGCAAGGGAGAAACAAAGACAGTTTGGGAGCAGAAGCCTGCATATTTAGGACCAGCAAGACCATTTCTAGGCCCAGGAGTTTCTGCTGGGCTCCTCAAAAAATTTGGTCCTATGCCGCAGTCACCCTATGCTGTTTCCTCCACTCAAGCTGACCTGGATCATTCAAAGACCATCCATGATATGATGATCAACCACTCAGTTCAGCTGTGGGATGCTTTTAGCATCAAGAACTTTGTTAGCAAAAAGAACAAGAAGGACCTGAGAAAGCCCTCAGACCTGGGTATTTCAGGCTTACTAAACCATGGGCCTGCTTTATCCTTATCTCTTCGATGGGGCTTAGAAAGGAAGGGATGAGATGTTGGATGCTACAACTTCCAAAAGATGGCTCTGAAAGCAGAAGGATTCTTCTGCTCCCCATGGCCACCTGACGCCTCTGCAAGTACGAAAGAGCAACCCTTCCTTCAGCAACCGTCACGCCTTCAGGCACCTTTGCAGGAATTCATGGTCTAGTCACTTTTTTCCCATATTGAGGGGGCAAAGATTGATCAAATCTCTTCTATTTAAAACAGCAATAAAAGCAAACATCCTGTTTTGTAAAGACTAATTTTCTTGCACACAGTGTCAGTTAGCTTTACAATATTTTGTCATATATTCCTCAGCTACTCAATGTTACTTCTGGAGTTTCTGAATGCAAATATTTCCTGACAGGGAGAAGGATGAAACCACATGTTTTTTTATCTCAGTTATACATTCACATATCACATATCCAAAGTTAACAAGTGACACTCTTGTGTAAAGCAGTATTCTACTTCCTGTGCATCCAAAATAACAGTCTTGAAAATCCTCATCTATTATATAGTAAGATAGTTTGCTGCCTTTATTTTTCTGACCACATGTATTGTACAAGCAGAGGACAGAGTCTTTTATGCTATCATCCTGCTGTCTGGAAATCTCATTCTGCTATCTCTGCTTTTTCATTGCCGTTTTCAGATGTTTAATGAAGCGACACATGGATATGAGATGCCCCTGTTATTTCTTTTGCCCAGTTTCTATCGTTTTCAATCTCAGAACTATTGAATAAATGGAAATATAGTTACCAGCTCTGTTTTGCACTTCCTGAGCAAAACTCCCATTGGAGGCGATGAGAAATGTGGGTGAGGAACACAATGCAGGTTTAAGTTTCCTTTTATCCATATTGCCTGTGTGGAAGGACATAAAAGGAGCATATTCACTGTTCATAGGCCTTGTCTGCTTTTTAGCCAAATATTACCATTAGGAATGGGGGTGTTATAAATGAACAATCTATGTTCATACCTCGCTACAGCCACTTCTTTCCCTAGTTGCCTTCCCCTTTTGGAACTCATGCTAGTGCCAGCAAAAGTCCAAGACATAAATATGCCACGCTCCTCTGCACACAGGTGGGGATTTGCCCAAGAAAGCTGTGCAGAAAGCTGATTTCTCACCATCTCCAGCTCAGAGGTACACCGCTGACCTTTCCTTCCTGCATAGCCATCTCAAATGACAGCAACGATCAGGCTTCAACGCTGAAGGTCAGTCACATCAACCTTGTCCATTTTCTGCTTGCATACAAGTTCACATACATCCTTCCGTTTGCCAGGATCACACTTAGCCCACTGGTCTGCAAAAGCATACATTAGAGGGAATTTTAATGACTTGAACTCGTGCTGAACTTCCTCCTTTAGCTGCTGTTTTAGTGATTTGTTGACTTTCCAAGGCTCATTCAGGACTTTTTTTTAGCCTTGACAGAGTAGATAGAGTAGACATGGATTTATGTGCCAACTCTTCTGTATTTTTGGCACTCCACCCGTCACATAGTGGGTCAGGGAAATACAAGTTCAAGCAACAGAGGATGCCTCCTGTGTAAATCTGTGGTGTTTCAAAGTAGCCTAAACTAATCTCTCCCTCTCTTCCCCATTAGCAGTGATGCTAAGCTGGAAGCAACGGCTGAGGATGCTTTGACAGCCGCACAGAATCTTAATAAGATCTACTTACATTTATATTGTGCATTTCAGGCTGGCTGGCTCAGTTTCCTTAGCCACTGCCTCACAAAAGGAGCTGAATACACTGGTTTATTTTTGTGGGCTTTTTAATTATTTTAGCATTGTCTCTGATTTTTGTATCAGCCATCTGCGAAGTGTGGCAGGATGTGTGTAATCTTCTGTGGCACATGTTGTAATTTCTCTATTATTATCAGATGGGAGAGAAGACCAAAGTTAAGGGAGATTAAGGTCAGTGTACTCACAACATCCAATCGCTGTATTATCCACTGCGTTATCGCTAGGGAAGATTATCAGCCTTGATAGGACCCATTCTTTGAGCCATTCGGTTGTGCTGAGGCCCACTTCTCTCACAGAATGGTATTTCTGTTCAATCTGAACGGAGAGAAATCGTACATAAATTTTCCACTGCATTCCACTAATGTGCAGTAAGTGATCGGCTTTGTGCAGGACGTGGGAAAGACGTTTCACTGTACGGCACAGCTGTGCTCTGCCCTGCCCTGGGCCAGAGCAGAAAGGATGCTAACACAGCCATGCCAGCAAGTTGGAGACAGCCCCCCAAAAGCCTTCATGCCAACAACGGGCAGCTGAGTCAATTGTTAAAACACCACAGTGATGAAAGCAGAGAGAACAAGCTGCACTGACCAGAGGGTTCCCTCCTGGCCAGCAAGGCATTGCTGGGCAGGATCAGGCCTCCCGAGGCAGAAGTCACACGCTGTTTCTTGCAAAGGGCCCACAGGCGTGATTGTGTTGATGTTAAATGGTCCAAAGACTTATTTGGGGTGGGTGAGGCACAAAGTGCAGTGCACTTGGGACAAGAGTGACTCCATGCCCTGCCTCCCCTCTCCCAGCAGAGATGTGTGACATTCCAAAAAATGCCCTGAAACCAAGAAAATTAATGCATTATCTCCTACTGCATCATCTCTCTCTAGTAGTACAGCTCAACAGACACATGTCATCTACCAAAGTTCAGTAAGGCTGGGCCACACACTGCTTCTGAGCATCACCACGTTTAACCAGTTAATAGTCTCTGAGTGTCTCTGTGTGACAAATGGAGAGCAGGGACAGGACTGAGCAGGCACTGGGCTCTGCCACAGTTTGCATGGGTTAAATGCATCCCAAAAGAAAGAGAGGGAGGACAGCAATACTTCTGCACAGTTGCAGTCCCACTGTGAAATAAATGTCCAAACAATCGATTAGAATGACCACGCTCCAAGAGTAACAAGAATATCCCATTTTTCAGGATAATTTCCCTCTGTTTGCAATTAATGTATGAAGGTAGAAGTGTTTTCAAATTACTTTAATTCGTGGTTCCTTATCCACTCCCAACAAGTTAATGACTTTTGCTCCTCCAGAAGTTGTCTCTTAGCAACAAAAAGGCTCATCAGCATGGAGGACTTCCTTGATCGGAGTTCATATCGGATGTCAAAGGAAGGCAAGATGGAAGAGCAGACGCTGACCTCGGGCAGACAGTATTCAGCTCCAGGAAACTCACTGTCAATTATCACATTGTGTGCAAGTGAATGGGGGATCTTCTGCTTGGTGCCGACAAGGGACAGAGAAACAGGCATCGTCTCTTTCCCACAGGAAGATCCACCATGAGCACCAGGAACTAATTCCTCATTGCAAGCCTCAGCTGCAGAATCTGCTCCTCACAAACTCCTGCAGGCCTACAATAAGCCATGGCTGCAGTTCAGATGGTAGAAAAATGTGAGAGAATAACTTGCAGTTCGGTTAGGCATACTGAACCAGCACCTCATTTTGCCCGCAGGGCTTCTCAATCACTTGGAAATTACCTATGTTGCACCTTCCCCCCTTGGTAGTCCATATTCCACAGCTGCTCTCCATGGATTTCCACATATTTCTTGTTTTCAATGACTTGAGATTTGTGTCTTCATCTTCTGTCCCTATTCAGTCCCTGCCTGAAAGGGCATATAGTCTGAATACACACAGGGCAAGAATGGGGACGCCAAAACCAATGGCTCGGGGGGCTGAGCAAATAAGCAACCAAAGCTGATACTGCAGAAGGCATCAAAACAGTGCAGTTTCAGCAAGTTATGAGCAAATGCAGAAAAAAATTGATAAAATATTTACATTGTGGGAAAACATGAGGCAAATAATCCAAACATGCCAAAATGCTTCATTTTTAAAAAGTCAAAGTATTTAATTTCAACAACTTCCAAATGAAGCTTGCAGCTTTTTATCTTCAAAATATTTTTGCTGTGCAATTCAGTTTTAAAAGGAAGAAAGCAAAGATTTTTAGCTTTTGTTTTGTTTTGTTTTAAAGGGTCAGATCACCTACAAAGTAGGTGAACCTGCTTTGACAGTGATCCATGGTGTCCTTTTGGTTGATTCACAATTGATTCAGAAATTGCAACCATGGGGATCCTCTTTGAGAATAAGGATTACTGGGGAGAGATGGGATGCACCTGATGGAAAGGGACAAGAAGTCATCAATAGCCTATTGAGGACTTTAAACTTCAGTTTCACAGGGGACAAATACCAAAGCCCACAGGCAAGAAGGAGGACTGGGAAGGGAGGAAGCAGACATGCCCAGGGGAAGCGGGAGACCCTGAAGAGGAACTGCTACGACTTGAGCTTCTAAGTTACGTCAAGGTCAATTAAAACCACACATAACATTTTGCTACATTGCTTTCCTGGGCAATAAATGACTAGAACTGCCATGGGGAAGCAAAGGAGTATGATGGGAGGGGAAGCAGGCTGTGAAGTGATGTAAAACAGGGGTTTTCCCCAGTAGCAGAAAACGTCTGGAGAACTGAGAGCAGGTTCTCACCATGGTCCTGGGAAAGCTCTGCTTTTTGCTCTAGAGTTTCCTGCAAGATAAAAGGTCACCACTAATCCCATAAAGCCTAGCACATCTCTAGTCACAAAGCTGAAAAGCAGTCAAGGCTGAGAGGTGCTCAGACCCAACATGAGAACAGGATCTGTGTGTGCAACAGCATGGTCTCCAGGACAGGTTTTTCCCAAGACATTCCCTAGCAGAGAGGAACCAACCTGGACCCAAGTGAGCAGCGTGTTTGCTCCAGTGTGGGAAACCTTCCTAGAGCTTAATCAACTTTGCAGCTAGGGTAAGGTCTTTATTCTGATATTCTTTTAATTTTTTTGCTTATAGCTTTAGCATTGCTCTATCATATATAACTATTTTCATGCTTGGATAACAGCAGAAATAGATCAGCAAGATTTCTTGCACCTATCTCAGGAGGAAATTTATTAAATTTATTAAATCATTAAATAAAATCATCATGTAGCCTGCCTTTACAAAATAAAATAAGGTCAGCTTTAGAACTGAAACACAAGTTGTGAACACTACACCAAAGTAGCTGAACTGGATGCTGCGTATCAAGAAGGAAACAGAGTACATGAATTTAAGACAAAAGGACAGAAAAAGAAAAGCAAAAAAAAGATCTTTTGAATTAAGCCTTTTCTCACCTCCAACAAGGCTCTAGAAACAGCGCTAATCAATCCAAATGACACTTTAGTGTGGAGATCTATTATATTCCTCAACGATCATATGGCTTTATATGTTATAATTTGGTTCTGAATTATGGCCTACATCAATTATAATTGAACACTGCTTCCCACTCTACAATCAGACTGTGATGAGAACAGAAAGGCAGTGGACATTAGAGGATTACTATCAGAACCACCTAATTTAATTAAGGAGGAGATTTATTAAAATGGTAACATTAACAGGTGTTTTATGAGACTAATAATTAATAAGGTTTCTGTAGAACATTTGTAAGAGAAATAGACAATATGCAGTGCCAGCAGAACTCCCTGTAATGGGATAACAATAAAGCATTATGAACTGTAGATCAGATACTATGATAATAATCTGATACTGTAAATTATGGTTTGAAGAGGATTAAATGCCATTACTGCAAATTAGTATTTATTTAAGCTCCAGAAGGCCTTTGCACACTGTCTGGAGGAAAGGTGGGCTGCAGGCAGGCTCTCCTGCACAGACACTTGCTGTCCTCCTAAATCCTGACATGATGAGTTGAGAACCTTGCTATCTGCCAACACAGCAATAAAGCTGACAGCATCCACCGAGGAAACTGCAATGGGGCTGCGAGGAAGCGATTCATGCTGATGAAGTCCAGTGACTCGTTTTTGACCTTTTTGAAGTTACCTTCAAGCAGCTGAAAGCGGATAGCGCCATGCTGTTCCCCAAGTCGCAGGCTCAGAGGTGTCCCCATGAGACAGGGATCCACTGTGTCTCCTGGGGCTCCAGCTGCCCCCCAGCACACAGGATAGCAGAGGGTGGGAACAGCAGTGGCTTTTCTCTCCCTTCCTGTTGCAAATCCCGCAGGCACAGCAAGAGGTGAATCTCATGAGCATGAGGAGAAAAAGGGGAAAATGGGATGGGAAACCAAGAGGGAGAAGTGTGTCTTCACTGCAGGGAGCAATACCCCAGCTTGCTAAAGGAAGGAGCAGAGAAACAACAGCCTCGGGGTCTTTCCTGGAAATGAGGGTGCTGAGGGACTTTGCCCAAGTTACTTGGCAATTTATCACTTGTGTTAACACCTGGTGCTTTCTTAGCTCTAGACTTAAAAAAGTTTTATCCCAGCCCTGGTCCCAGCAGCCCCCCTGGTAAGAGGAGGAAGACAGCATGGAGCACGCAGCTCTTCCTCTAAACCAGCTCGATCCCTGACACAGTGATGGAAGAGGATATTAACAGCGGGAAATTTTTTCAAGGCCAGTACTTTAATGAGCTTCTAAATAATGACTTTATCTTAGAGGCACACTCAATATTCATTCAGTATCACACCCG
Organism: Phalacrocorax aristotelis; assembly: GCF_949628215.1. Classification (NCBI taxonomy): domain Eukaryota; kingdom Metazoa; phylum Chordata; class Aves; order Suliformes; family Phalacrocoracidae; genus Phalacrocorax; species Phalacrocorax aristotelis. The sequence continues at coordinate 10,588,419 of NC_134281.1, forward strand.
AACAATACCGCTGCCCGACTTCAGGCAACAGAAAACAAGTCCAGAGCTATAGCACGGAAATAAGCCCTCTGCTTTGGGAAGAAAAGACGGGACAGGGCACTCATCCCTCACCAGGCCTAGGGTGAGAGACTTCCCCAGCATGAAAAAGGGTGGCATGGGCTGTGCTCCCCTCCATCTGCAGCTCCTGGCTGAGCTTGCAGCAGCATTAGCTCCCATGACCCTGCGTCGAGGCAAAGATGCCCATGTGCCTGCACAGCTCAAGGGGCTGTTCATGCCATTCAGACAAGGTCTGAGCCACCTTTCTTTCACTCTTTTAATTAGTACCCGATATCAACAACAAGCACAGTATTTGCAGAGCAAATTAAATGGCTACTTACTGTCAAAGAGGATGTCACTTCCCCTCTTGGGTGCAGAGATGCTGGTCTGGGACCAGATCTCAACTTCTTATTTCTTTGGGGTGGGTTTGATTTGCTTTGTAATCAGGCTGAGCCAAGGGGAAGGCCTTCAGCCTTGCTTCTATAAGCCAGCCCCTGCAGAGGCTCCACCACAGTTCTCTTCCACAAATTGCCATTGAACAGTTTTGGGTTCCTTCAGACATGCCAATTAATCACAGTTTAGTTGCTGTGAATAGTTTTGGTTAGCATTTTGCAACTGGGACAGTTTTGGTCAAGCTTCCCCTGGCTTTTGTTTCTAAGTTCTGGACCACAAACATCTTGGAGATTTATACCTACCCCCAACATGAAATATTTTCTCTGCCAGACCTCGGGGGACTCCTGCAGGAGGCTATTTCCATTAACATTTCCCCAGTGCAGAAACAGACTCTGGAACATGGCTTTTTTATGGCTCTGGAACACTTTTGAAAGCAGATAAACCCATCTTGATAGAGCAACCTGTTACCATCCAGAAGCCTGTGGAGCTCCCACGTCTCTACTTTCAAGTTATATAATTTTTAGCATTCTCCTTTATTTGTGTGTGCCTGCAGGGAGCAGAATCACATGCCAGAGTGCTGTGAATACCCCTGCTTCCCAAACCAAATGCCTCACGGACAGACACTGAGAAACACCTCTCATCAGCGCAGTGCCACAGAATCTGGAGGTTCACAGCACATGACAAAATCTCCATCCCATTTTCCATGGGCAGGCCAGGACTCCCAGGCACTTCAAGAGATTCCCATGCCCAGCTCCCATTTCTCTATGAATCCAAACCTCATAAGGTCCTTTGAAATTCCCACCTGTAAGTGGCACACATTTTGTAACTATTAATGAGTCAAAATTCCTTCCATTTCACAGGAAGGCTCTTTTCATTTGTTTTGTATTGTGGATCACATGAAGAATAGTCTGGGGCTTGCATTTGAACAAACATCAATTCCCTACCCTACACAAATAACCTGTTCCCATGTACAACTCAAATATTCACAGTTGCTTTTAAAGGTCGCAGGCTGCACACAGTGGTGCCAACAGCAGGCATCCTGTTGGCTTCACAGCCATAGTACAGGGCTGGAAGAAATATGGATGATATATCTGAAAGGGGAAAAGGGACACAGTCTATTCCCTCCCTGCAAGGAAGAGCCTCTGGGCCAGTTTGTGCAAAATCATTGCAAAAGCGAAGCCTGCTTTCTTCCCTGATACTGCTATTTACATCACTTCTATGGGATGCCTCTGTCAGTCACTGAGTTTTAATATTACCACAGCAGCATTACAGGAGAATGAGTGTTGAATCAATAAAAAATTAAGGAAATACAGTTCTTATTACACAGTGATATTTGGAATTGATCCCTTAGGCTTTCCAGTCACCTCAGTTTTGTTTTATACGCCAGTGGATGTAGTGTTGTGCAAAACAGTTTGAATGCAGGAACCAATCAGTCGTAATCTAATTTTAAATGGACCACAAGCAAACTGAGAAAATAAAGACAGGCAGGGGCATCATGTTGACAGATGTGCCTATGGTATATTGTATCTCTGCTCTGCCTAACTAGGAAAAATACTCTCTTAAATTGTTTTATCTATGTATAATGCCAATAACAAGAATAATAGAGGGGAAACTTGGTTTCTGCAGGGACACAAAGAACAAATTTACAGAAAAAAATATGAAAAGATAAAATAATATCATCTCTTCCTGGCCTCACTTGTAAAATGCTAAGCTAACAGCCAATAAGCATATATAAAGTATAGAATAAGCAGCACGGATGTTTTACTTGTTCAAGTTAACAAGGATTTTTCTGAGGCCAAAATCCAATTGTTCCTCTGACTCCTTAAGCGAAGGGGCTGTGATTTGCCTCGAGGAATTGTGGACAAACAAAGAGGTTGTGATAATCAGCAGGTAGTTACATACAGCACTGCATGTAGCTTTCTGCAACTTCACCTCATGCTGCAGTCCTAATTAATTTCAACTGCTTTCACCTGCTATTTGCAATTACAATTTTCTTTTTCATTTCTACCACCGTGAGCTCTTACAGTTGACCAATCCCTCCCTGTTTAATCCAGCTTGCCTTACTCCATGAAGCAGGTCCTTAAATCATGACCTCCTCATTTCTCCTGATGCTGTGAGAGTGCATCATAGAACTGTCAGCTGTGCTCCCCACAGCCAAAAATCTGAGTCCCCCAAGTAGCAAAGTCCTTAGTCTCAGCTTAATACATTTCAGTACTTGAAGCTTCAGCCTCTGTTTTTCCATCCAGGAGGGATGATGGTCTCTATGAGGGGTCCATCTTCCACCTGCCAGGCCCCAAGTGTGATTTGCCACATATCAGAAATTAGCTGAAGTGCCTTAGTGTGCCTTTAGACCACACCCCTTCCTAAGTCAGCAGCTTTCTTTGGTCTTTCACTGAATTTGCACCTTTAAGTCTTTATTGAGTCACCCATCGCTGTATTTCCTGCTCTGTCCTGACTCAAACTGCTGTATTTGCTTCCTAAACACAAAGAAAACAGAATTAGAGGCTTGCCTATAAATTTAAAGCCCAGTTAGTATAGGATGCTACCACAGTGCATTAAGAGCCATCACTCTGAGACCCCTCCAGACCTACTGAAATACATCTACCATAATACGTGGAAGTTACATTACCACAGAGGCTCAACTTCAGGAAACACTTTAGAAACTGATATTTTTCTAACACTAAAATATATAGCAGTTACATTGAGGTGGTTCAACAGTCAATCTCCCTGGATGAAAAAACAGATAAAAAGAATGAATCACTAACATAAATATTCATCATGGCTTCACTACTAGTAATCGCAACCACATTTCATTTTTCTCTCTAGATACTAGCTTGACCATTAATGCTGACTGCTGGTCAGAAACTGAAAATGCTTTTGAGGCAAATAAAGTGTGAGTGAATAATGTCCAGGAGGTAAGAAAAAAAAAAAAAACAAAACCCCAAAAAAACCCCTACACCCATGAAAGAAGGTTCCCTTAGTTAGAGAAGAAAAAATATCCAGTTAAAATGCAAGTTGTAAAAATAAGTTAAAAATTCAATTAGAAATGGAAAAATGTTGGCTATGATCTCAAGGAGTATAAATCAGCAACAAGGAAGAGGAGACAATTTGAAAAAGGAACCTAAAAGGTATCAATGGAAATTCTATGACTTGTAGAATAATAAAAACATAGACATTTAACATAATAGCATGACATTAAATCCTAGCAAGGTGGCAGATTTCATAATAGATGAGGATGGAAAATTTGTCAAACATCATGCAGAAAATGCAGAAATAATCAGCAAACATTTCTGTTCTGTATTTAAATTGATGGAAAATTTGTTCATCTTTTACAGCAACATAGCAACACCTTCTATTCCAACAGTAACAGATTTTAAACTGCCATTAAATGTAAACATTTAAGTGCAAGATTGAATAACTTGCTATCCAGACTACTAAAACAACTGGTAAAGATTTCTCTGAAACAGCCATGTTCTTTTTGAATCATCTGCATTCAGTGAGTAAGCCTCAAAGAACCTTAAGAAATTCAGCATCACCTCAGTACAGAGAAGGTTTCACAAGGTCACCATAGCATGTACCCCCCTGCATCCACAGGCTGGGTTCTCACCCCCAGTCCTCCCCAGATCAACAGGAAAAGGCATGCTACATTATTTCTCAGCTTTGAAAGCTCTTTGCTGTCAATTTGTTTGATTTCCCTGTTCTCCAGCCCACCTTGGAGGATGCTATTTGTTAAATGGATCCTACTTGAGAGTTTGTGAATACACTTTGATTGGATTTGATTATCACATATAAACCTCAGAGTACTTGGGCTGGCCAGGAATATAAATACAATTATTAGTAGTAATAAACATTAAGCAAACCTGCACTGACTCACTGCAAAACACAATTCAAGCCCCAGCCAAACAACTGCTTTTGCTTTCTTTTCCTGCCCACTCTTTGTGCAGCGGATGCTCTTCAGAGGAAAAGATGTACCAGTTTCACTCAGAGTCCGAGTTTGACTTTTCTACACATTTGCCCTCTTGCTTAAGTTATGCCAGCCCATCTGCAGGCATAGTTAATCCTCTCGTTAGCTAGCAACTGGTAGCTCAGCGCTGCTCCGCTGTGCTTAGCATTATACAGATCAGCCAAGTATTGATGCGGCATTGCTGAGGAGAATCTAGATTGTTTTTTTTTCCCATGCTTCCTCCTTTTGAAAGTTAAAATACATGCTGGAAATAATTTCAAGGGCTGCTGAGCATTGCCACTGGGGGAATACAAAGGGCTTTCAACATTAAGACTAAAAGACAGTTGGAAATTTGCAAGTGGTTGCCTTTGAAATTAGATTTTGAGGCTAAATTCAAAGAAGCCCCTGTAGCTTGTCCCACTCCCTGCAACTACACATGGCGCTTCTGACAGAGGCTAACAAAAGCTCTGGTCTCTTGCTGGGTTCAAGCCTACTGTGTCTCATCCCAGAGCCTTGGCCCAACCGAAAGCACCCAACCGACAGGCTCAATGTGGGTTTAGAGTCAGTGTTGGACATGCGTCAGCATCAGCCAGGGGAGGCCAACACAGAACTGCAAACTCTCAGCAGTGCCAGCAAAACCACTTGAGGGGAAGGTGCAGGTCAGCACATGTTTGCTTAATGTGCAAACTGAAGTCCAGCTATCTTCAAAGCAAACTCAATGGCAGAGCCAGGATGGGGAGATCTCACCTTCAGCATCTCTGTCCCACCAGGTTCTGGATCACTAGAGACAAACACAAGCCACCAGACGCTGGTGCACATCTCATAGTGTTATTTACCATCTGTGTTTCCAGCATCACACAGAGGTCTCCAACAGGAGCCAGACCTGCCGCTGTTGTGCCCTTTTCATGATAAATCTCTTCACAAAGCATTGGACTCAAAACTAGCCAAAGTAGACCAGAACTATTATAAACTCAATGGTGCAGCAGGAAAAAATATTAGGAACTTGTTAAAGCACACAGAAGTCATCTGTGGCAGAAACAGGAATTGAAGACAGGTATCCTCAGCTTCAAGCTCAGACATTGCCTACAATCCATTGATTCAATTTCTCCCATGCTCCTCAGCCCTCTGAGGCACAACAGTGCCTCAACAGTGCCTTCATAAATAAAGGAAAGCGGTGTCGAATCAGAAGAGGATCTGGTAGGAACAGTTTTTGTACAGCATGTTGTGCTTCACTCTTGGTGCTAGTTTCCAATCACCTAATATATTTTTAAATGACAAATTTCCACATTTTGTCTTCATATAACCTAAACGTAGCTTAGCGGCATCTCTTTCTGTGCCATCTCCACTTTCACACAACAAGTGAAGGAGATGTGCCAAGTCATCCTCTTGAAGAGGTCACTTAATTTTGGTTTGTAAAGCCAAATCTCCTGCGATCTCCATAATTATCAATCAATTTTACATAAATAGCAAAATTAAGCCCCATTATTCTCATTTACCGCGAAATTAAAGGAATTAATTAAACATGGGAAAAGTGCTGATATCTGCCAAATTGTTACTTCCAACAGATAAAAACAAATTCAGGAATGATATGCAGGCAGGAGGAGAAAATCAGCTTTCCATCCAGCAATTCAGTCAACTATTGCAATGAAGACTGTAAATAACAATCAGTGCGCCAGGCTTCTCCAACCGAACACCGGGACAAGACAGACACATGCTTTGTTGCAGAGGGAAAAACAACTCCGAAACAATCTCCTTGTTTTTGTTTTTGCAAAACAGAAAGGGCCCTGGGGACTGGTAACAACAGGCTTCAACAAGAACGGTTCTTTCAAACTTTGATTTGTCAAAGGACTGCTGCTCTGTAATTATCATGAATGGTTTTAGTTAAACATCTCAATGGAACAAAAGAGGGTGCAAACATTTGGAGACAAACTGTGACCACAGGAAATCTTTGCAGGTGGCTGAATAATAGAGGGACGAGAGACTTTCCAAAGAGTAGGAGACAGGGCTGGAAAAATAGGGGAAAACTGAACTAAGCATTGAAGAGTTTTGAAACTCCAGCGTCTTCTCCTGTCCTAATGAAGATGTATCAACAGGCTAGTTCTGAAGTTACAGTGGTAAGACAAATGCATTACTGCAAGCAGTGTTTGAAAGACACTTGCAATTACAGCTGCTCTGAAACAATGAAATATATACTGTTCCTTAAATAAACTGAAAAAATGATAACCTCTTTTAACTGTCGTGGTGTAGTAGAGAGATCTTCATATCTTCCTTAATGAGATTTTTATTGCCAGTGTAAATTTGTCTTGAACTGAATTTTTGTCTTGGGAACTCTGAATTATGTTATACCGAGTTGTTCCTGGTAAGCATGCAGGCTTGCACACATTTTTTGCTGTGAAAATGGCTCCTTCTGGCAAACTGAAAACCATTGAAGCTCAATTTAATTAGCTGCCTTCTGTAAATATGCCATTATTCTTCTAGCTCAGTGCTGGAGTTATATTTACAAAGGGAACAGATAGCAATAATTATTTTGGGCTGTAGTTAGTCAGTATTAGTTAATGCCTGAGTGTAATTGAGAGGAAATTAAGACAAGTGTAGTCTTTGGGGGGAGGCAAACAAAAGAATCTATCAGTCTACATCAGTATAGACTCTGCACCTGTGTGTTCCTCCTTTGGCTGGAATACATAGAAAGTTTTAGCTAAAAAAGCAAACATTTACCCTGTGCTCTGGAACCAGAGAGGGTTAACAATAATCACCTTACATTTTCATTCATTAAAAATTTGGTGTGCTTTTTAAATAACTCTTGCCGACTATATTCTCTGTGTTTGTATCTGCTTTTCTAGTTACAGTCCCATGAATGAACAGCCATTGCCATATTACTCCTCACTGAGAAGGAACACTGAGCCAAGCAGCTCCTAAAGCTGCAGTAGAGGATCCACAGCTTGAAGACAAGAAGTTGCTTGGAAAGGTTTTGCAGACAGTGTCTGAGAGCCCTGCATGTCTCAAGACAAGGGGAACCTGCTCCAATGACATTTTCGTGGATCTCTGAAATGAGATAATACTTTCCAGTGCCCGTCTTAAGAGCAAACTTAATTCTTCAAACTAAGCAACTGCCCCATAGCCCGTTTCATGGGTCTGGATACATTATTCAAATTAACACTCAGAACAGATTAGTTTAATTGCATCACTATGTAGATGCTTCTATTTAGAATTAAAAAGGCCTTAATTCAATTTACTTTAATCCACTTTCAAGTAAATTATAGCAAATGAAGACTTCACTAATTCTGAATGATTGTTCACATTTAGGTTAAATGCAGTTTAACTAATTCTCTTTAAATGTATGTATCCACTTAATTTTCATTACTTTCCCTTTGTCACAACACATGTTCCCCCTTCTTTGGGCTTGAAAGTGTCAAACCATAAGTGAAATACTAAAAAATAATGAGTCAGATACTGCATCCCTTGATGGAACAAAAGTTCTTGAATAAATTTATGGGACTTCTTTTTGCAGAATTGTTAGCAAATTGGGCCCACTCTTTCTATACTGGAAGTAGATGTCAGTGCACGTTGTAGGGTAAGGATGATTTTGAGATTAGCTTATTGCACCAAGCAATAGAAGGCAGTGTTTTGAGATTCACGTTTCCAGCAAAAGCTCTGCCATACTGGACAAGTCCAGTCCGTATGTGACAGCTGAGGGATGTCCCCCGGTCATCAGTATCAACCTCGCCGGGATTTTGCACTGACAGCTGCTGTGCTAAACTGCTTCTGGCTCCAGGGCTCACTCGCTTGCTGTGCTGCCTTGCATGATGGAGAAACTCCCTCCCTCATCCTCAGTCTTCTCTAAGAGAGGATCAGGAGCTACTTATTTTCACCTGCTCACTGCCCGTCCAAGTAATTGGCTCAGGATCCTTCAGCGTGGTCATGAACAACACAGAGAACAGGGGGAACCTGGGCCGTGTTACACACACAGTGCCTCCCCACATGAACACAGGGCTTGCACAGGTAAGTCATGTCACCCATACCCCTCTCTCCTCTGCCCCTGGGCAAAGGCAGGATGCAGCAGGGCTCACAGCACCTTTCTCCCAAATGCACTGCTGTCCACACCCTTCCTTTAAACTTGCCTTGAGATCGTGGGTTTCTCGCTGTGCTTAATGGTTGGCTAATCAGCATCACTACAAGCAAATGCACAACATTACCTAATCTGCAGGTGGCAGGCTAATGGGGTTTGAGTAGCAAGACACTGTCAAGCCAGAAAGTACATAAGCTCCATTGGTGCTACTAACTCCTGTGCTATTTCCACGCTGTACATAGCTCCACAGCAAGGAACAAGTTCTCACTTCAACCATTATGTAAATGAAATGCTAAAAATGTTCTTTTGTTCCTCTGAGATATTAGTACTACTAATGTGAAGTGCACAAACGTCATAATCAAGTAAAATATTATCTTGTGGTACTTGCAAAGTGCCAGAAGTTTATGGACTACATCTCTGGGAGATGTGCCCACAGAGTTTTAGATGTCCTTTTGCAAAAGTTCAGACAAAAAGTGTTTTCATAATTTAAAATTCTGTTGTAAGGCAGGATGGAAAATGACATGCATCTGGCATGTAGCTACTTAGAAATGAAGAGTTAGTACTATAACAATAAAAAAAAAGATCTAGTGCATCTGAGCACACATGGTTTCTCCTTTGTGTAACTTATGATTTCAGAGCGCCCTGCCAAAGCTGAGCTGAACTATGAATACCAACTATTTTAGTCTTCAAGAGTTATAGTGCAGGAAATCCACATATCTGTATTCTTTCCCCTAGCTGTCACTCAGGCTGCTCCTTGTGAAAGACCTGAATCCAAAAGCCAGCTTTGGACATTAATTTGACAGCAGATGGATCAGATAGATTGGACCCCCATTCTAGCAGTACAAAACTGGAATACATTGGCGCAGTGCATGCTGAATCGCTGTAGTGCCTGACTTACAGCATAGCAGCCTCCGTTTGCCATGGCTGCAGCACCACTGCTCCACGGGCTGGTGACAATCTGTCCCAGGGTACTGCAGACCCACAGGCTCTCACAGATGCGTTCATCCTGATGGGCACAACTGCCATGCTCTGCAGTGAGCAGCACAAGGGTCATGGGAAATCAGTAAGAAGTGTCACTTTCATCTAAGCATAAGCTCCAACCCAACAGCAGACCACAGAGAACTGCCTCTGAACTGCTCATCTCACTGAACAACTTCATCTGCTCGCATGGCCTCACCCTGTTGACAAAGTTGATAAAAGATCCAAGATCCTCAGAGAAACAACTGATACTCCAATTGGATCATCTCTCCCAGAAAATACACATCCATAACACCCAGCTTTGCATTAATTTAAGTTTCTTCCCTGCACCCATCCTGAAGCAGAGCCCTTAGTAATAAAATTGAGTGCTACAGCTGTACTCAGCAATACAAAAGCAGTACTAAGCAAGTGTCACCAACACCCACCTAGGTGTGTACCTTTCTAAAATCTTACAGTCCACCAGCCAGACTCAGAAATTTGGCTATAGCCTCCACAAAATCTCACTGACAGCAGGTGTAAGATGTTCCAGCACTGACAAAGGAGATGAAGAGACTGGGGCACAGAGCGCAGGAGGAAGAGGGCAATCCTATTCACTCCAGGTGTTGGTGTGTGTGCTCAGACTCCAGTGAGATTCCAGGTAATGAAGAATGGAGCACTGGGTCCAGATGAGATACCTGAAGATGACAAATACAGATCATTGCTCCCTGGGAAGATGAATGGCAGCTGGGGACGTAAATGAGGCTAAGGGGCTGGGGAAGGTGAGGGACGCGGGGTACGGTTTCCAGAGAGGGAGGCTAGGACAGAGTACGGAGTGGCTTTCAAAGTCAGGACACAGACCTGATGGAAAGACGAAAAAGGTTCAGAGCAGGTAGCAGGTTGAACCAGAAGCAGCAGAGGCACAAGCTTCACCTAGCTGCCAAAAGCTGTGAAACAGCAGTCAGGCAGAGAGCCTGGGTGCTGCCAGTTACTTCTCCTAGCTGAGTGGTAGCTCTTACCGAGCAATGCAACCACAAGAAATGCTACTTTCCATACCTCAGAGTAATTTCAACTAGAGCATTAAATGGTCTTAACACAGGAATAAGTGGCAGTGGACTAAGAAGGGCTCCCTGGGCAGGGAGTCCAGGCTCCTGTAGGACTGACACCCATAATCCCTTTCACACCCTGAAGATGCTCCATTGAAAAACACAGCTCTGCTTTTTTGCCTGACTACTCCTACCAAGACAAAGTTCCAGAATTGCCCTGACTAGACAGGAGGAAGCTTCCAGCATCCTAAATTAATTAATGACAGATCTAGCTCCCTTTGTTCTCCTGCTAATATTATCCTCAGCTGAAACAGCTCTTCCTGACCCCGCTTGGGGTTTTGCCCCTTGATGTGCTCATAGGAAGCAAACTAATCCCTTCTCGGCTTTTGTTTTGCTTGGCTAAGGAGGTCAAGCTGAAGTTTAAATCTATTCATTAGCTAAGAGTTTGTAGCAGTTCCCATTAGTTTTTAAACAGAGCTAAAATGATGTGATAGTGGCTGCTGGTTTTTCCTGCTACAGGCACAAAACTAGAAATATAGACACCTGGTGAATGAAACACATACAGGGTGGTTAACACAGCAATCCAAATCTCACTTCTACTGCCTACCTTGTGCACCCAGGTAGGATGGTTGAACAGAATCCAAATTTAGCCCTCTTGAAATGACGGGAAGCCTGCCAAACAGACATGCTTCCCTAGTGTCAGATACCTGTATTCAGAAGAAGCTATTCACATTTCTGTTAGGCCTGCCTTTTCAATTAAAATCTTCTAATGCTTTTGAAATGCAACATTATCATCAAACACCAGGTATCTTGGACAGAGATAGACAAATGGACAGCAGGATGCTGTCGAAGGAGATCACAGCAGGGCAGTCTCAGAGGGTAAAATCAGAAGACATCCAAAGGACACACGCTGGAGCAAGGAAGTCTGGGAAGTAAGCAGAGATGCACAAACACCAGCAAGGCACAATGTTCACAGGCAGCTGGAAGGTGATACCATTGCCCCATCAGTGAAGTCAAGAGAGAGACAAGGAAACCTATGAAGGCATGAATTCCCATTAGTTTGTAGGGGCCAAATGCTGCATTATTTTATTCCAGACTTACCTGGGTGCAGTCACAGTTCCAGATGAGCAGCAGGTGGTTAAGGGCAGGCACAGCCATGAGTACCTAACTTGGAGCAGGGCTGTGCTTTGCACAGCAGCAGAGCTGTCTCAGCTCCACCACTGTAATATAGACAAAAATGTGCCATTAAACATGTTACTCCACTCAGCACTGCCATATAAAAAATATTTTTCCAAGATACAATTCACTGCAAAAAGAGTTGAGTACATTTCTCTGTCACAGCAAGAAAAAAAAAAAAGGGTAGTTAGGTTTAAAGGAGAAGAAAGCATGTGCCCTGCTTTCTGACCCTGTTTTTTGTTTATTGTTTGGATCCTACACCGTATTTTTCTCGTTTTCTCCTTCAATTATTTATTAGGAAAAAAAAAAGAGTTGGAGAAGGGTTCTCTGTTCTTGTTTGTGCCGCTGCTCGTGGCTGCTGCTGTGGGAATACTGCTAACAGCAGCTACTAGTGTTTTATTAAAAATAATAAAGTATATCGTTATCATAAAATAGCAGTGTGATCAAAAGGATTATTCTCTTATGCCCTTGTCTGAGTTTAACTGTAAATTAGAGCTCAGATAAAAACAATCTACTGTAGAGCATATAAAGTTTTGAAAAGCTGATCTTTTTCTATTTAAACTCTTCAGTTAATCATATATATATTACAGAACACCCCCCTCCCCGAAACTGGGAATCTCATATATATTTTTTATACTGAACCTTTTATTCTCTATTTTATAGATGCACAAGGGGCCGATCGGCTTAACTCTATTGATTTTCTTAGTGCTGCTCTGGATCCGGCCCCGCTCCCAACGCAACGAAAAACCTCCCCCTCTGCTAGCAGCCCTCTTGGACAGGAACACTGCTCCATCTGCTGGGCTCCCGCACGAGGGACAAGGAAAGGGTGAGGGCTGAAGTAATATTCAGTGTGAGTGATAAATTCGAGGCTTATTGACGCCTGGCACTAGGGCATTAAATCTGTCAAGTCAGCCAAAGTCAAACGCAGAGAGTGCACGTTGTGTATCTTCCTAAAACACGTGCTGTCCTTCTGGCAAGCGTTGGAATGCAAACGAACAGAAGCAACTGCACACATAAACATCCCTCATGCACATTATCATTCACAACTCCTAGTCGATGCTCCGTGCAAGCGCGCACACCTATGCTGATGCACCGGATGTACAATAACGCATTACAGGTTCCCTCACTCACTGAAAATCACAACCCCTCTGCAACAACCCATTTTCCAATAATACCCTTTGATTAAAACATTGTTGCTTGTTTGCAGATAAATAATTTCCTCATTTTCAGCCCACAGCACTGATAGTTCTCAGCTATTACTAATGACTCTCTTCCACTACCTGCTCTTTTTTCTAGCTTCTCATATATATATACACACTGTAGATTACATAGTCAAAACAGTCCTGAGGCACAGCCAAACACGTCTTTGAGCTCTTGATCTTTCCATCGAAGGCCCAGTAGTATCTCTCCCCTACTACACATTCATAGTCATTTAAAAACAAGTGTGAGTTAGAGGAATAAAATGGTGTCTTTCTCCAGAAATGTAGCATGGCTTTGCATTGCAACAATCTGTTTAAAATCCCTTATTTAAAAAAAAAAAAACCAAACACACCTATCTTGATTATTATTCAATGATTCAAGTAAAAAAAAAACAAAATCAAAAACCACAAACATTTGCATTTAACTTATCTTTTTATTATTTTTTATTTTATTCCTGCACTTCTAAGAGCTCAGCCAGTGCAAAATATAAGAACTGACTTCCTGGCTTTGTTTTTACTTTCTAACATATCATCACCATATAGTCAATTCACTTCGGGGTCCTTTTTCATTAACGTAAAGTAGTAACATCTGGATTGCAAGTGCTGCAGGGCAATGTTCATGTATGTAAAAAATGTTCCTTCTGACAATAAAGAAACAAAAGGAAATTATTTACAGGGGTGCTTTTATTAACCTAGCAGCTAGCAGAGGTTGAGAACCATATCTAAACAGAGGGACAATGTGACCTAGTGACCTACCCATAACACTCATTGATGGTTTTAAACCCAAAAGTTTGGGAAATGAATATTGCCAGACAAATTGTTGGGGAGAACCTCTTGCAGCAGCAAGCATTTGCAGAAACCTCTGCTGCTCACCTTCAGCCACCAAAGGCTGCGGGCAAGCAGCGTGAGCACTGCCCGTCACACCGCCACAGAAAGAGAGATCATCTGGGAGCTCACTGATCCACAGGAGGAGAATAACAGGTGGCAAGTGAAGCGAGCTCAGAGATGATGAAGTGAACTGTTTTTATGTATCCAGGATGCATAGTAAAGCGGCAGTCTTAATACTTATCCCCTAGCATTAAGCATTATATTGATGGAGAGACTTTTTGGTCAGAAGCCATCTGCTGTTTCCGTGAGTAAGTCTAAAACAATTTGCAAAGCTGGCTATTAAAACAGGAAAAGTTTCATTTGGCTGTGGGTGTTTTCATGAGGCACCAGATCAGCAACAACACCAAGATGCAAAACAAATCCATTTCTGAAACAAACCAGAGAGCACAAGGCAACCTGCTGCCCAGGCCCCAGGGTGACAGGGAGTGACATTTGCCTATGTTAGCTGCCCTTTGAGATGCAGAAGGCAAAAGTCTTGGCTTTCTGGGACAACTGGGATAACTCCTGGTGTTTCCAGCCCTGGGATGGGCAGTGGTTGCGCTTGCTGGGTTTATGGTTTTCAAATCTGGTAAGAAGAGAGGGGGAAAAGAGAGACAGCAAGCCAAGGACAGCTTGGAGGGGAAGCAAAGATGGAGCAGGGCAGGAAAGAAGGGCAGCAGGGAAGGCAGGGGACTGGGGTTATTAGTCACTGCCAGCGACTGCAGCAGGAGCAGCAAGTAGTCAACCAAACAGTGGTTGCCATCCCATACTGGCATCTGAGGAACAAGGTGCTGGGGGCCAAGGCACCCCAAGGACCCTTGAGCACGGCTGTGTCCTGCAGCAGCATGGCACTGAGAGCACTTCTGGCAGAGGAGGGGTAGGATCTTGTGCACATCCTCTGAGGCTGGACTGCAACAACAGCCCCTGTGTCTTCAGGATAGGTCAGGGAGGGTAGGGTGTGGAAAGAGGGTGATGTGTTTTCCTCTGACCAAGTTCAAAATTGATACCCATCACTCCACCAACTACCTCCCTGGGGCCCAGACTGCTGGCCTCTTAGTTTCACAGCATTGAATGTACCACGTGCGGGTGCGCTGTGCTCCTGACCATGGTGCAGGGGCTGGAACATTGCGGGTACCCCCGGTGTGTCACACAGCCTGCTTTAAATGCCATAAGAAGTGCTCAGCCATAGAAGGACATGCTCAGGATGCAGGTGCGCCCCGGGGCGATTGCCTTCGCCAGATGCAGCGGGCATTCATTCCCCTAAATTCTCACCCCCACCCGTGCAGTCGCCCCAAGCAGAATAAACAGCAGCATTTAAAGGTGTAAGAGACTCCCAGAGCCGCTGTTGGCCCTAGAGCTGACAGCAGAAGATAAAAGTCCAAGTCACAGGTAGGAAGATGGGCAGCCTTTCAAATTTTCAAGAAGGTCAAGGCAGGGGCGGAGGGAGGGTGAAAGACAGGACAGCCTGGCAGGAGCAGCCAGGACTGCTTCTCTGCTGTCACTCCCCCGGCACAAAGCAGCCAAATCCCTTCAGTTGTCAAACGTGCACTATGCTATTGTTAATGATGCTATTACTTACCATATGTTTAGCAGTATGGCTGGATTTATTCAGCTTATTCAAATGCGGGATTGAACATTTCAGTGTAGCATGCGGCCTCAGGCTCAGGGGGGTTTGAACTGCAGGAGAAAGCAAAAGCTATTGTAGAGAAGGAAAAATGTTAGTTACTTAACAAGGTCAATAGCATAAATTCTTATTTTGTTTACTTCAGAGAGCACAGAAGCTGGTGTTTACACCTTGTTTCTGTTAATTACTTTCAGAGTAGGCTGTAGAACCATTTGCTTTCCTACCTAAAAATGTGCTTTATACTGCTAAAAAGAGCTTGCAGCCATTTCATCCAGGAATGACTACACTCTGTGGACAGATAAACGGATACTTTTATATCATCATAGATGGGGTCAAGCTATAATATTCAGAGCCAGTGCTTGCAGGACCTGGAACATTGGTTCAGCCACTTGAAAAAATAAAGGTTATTTGTAAAATTTAGATTCAGGTTCAGCTTTCAAAATTGCCCAAAGATTTGGGTTCTCACTGATAAAAGCTTGTTAAGAGCTGTCTTGCTTTGGTTTATCTCTTAATCACAGGTGCTCAAAACCTGCAGCTCCTACCAATTTTGTATAAACCTATGTTCTGTGTGTTCAAAAAGCAAAGCCCGGTAATTGCCGAAAGTAGCACAACGTTGCAGAAAAACTTGTAAATAAAGTCTGACTAAAATCCTATTTGTTTGGAAAAGAAAGAAACCCAAGAACTATCTCTTTTCCCTTTGCCTTGCTGCTGTGAAACAGATATTAACACCACCTATCTAACCCATACAGTATCCCCATTGGATTCTTACCCAGTACAACCAGTTTAATTCCCTAATCCTAATTCCCAATATGATCTTATTACCAGAGCTTGCTCTGGTAACCAGGTACTCCCAGCTTAGAATATCCTGCAGATGTGGCTGCTTTTACGGAAAAATGCAGCACACTGACCTCTTTTACCCTGTCAGAGTCATATCCTGGCTCTTCTTCAATGTACCCAACCACAGCCCTAAATCCATCACCACACCAAATTCTTATTTTTATTCTAGCAGGCCTGCTGACAATAGTTGACAGAAAGGAAATATCTTCCAAAATTATCTTAAAAATACCACTTTATTGGAAGTCCTTAATAAAGCCAGTAAAACTCAGAGCTTGTATAAAATGCAAATGATGCCAACTGATTTGCAGTTTGGCTGGATCACTGAAAAGAAAAGCAAACAAAAAAATTGCAGAATGGTAACTCCAAGTGTATTATTTTAAAAAGCAACAAGAAACCTTGCAGGACCTCTCCAGCCATATAAATTCAAATATTCTTCAAGATATTAACTCATCTCAGAATAAACTGTACTAGTTCAATGCCCATGAACTACGCCTTTACTGCCCATGGTTTCCAAGGAACAGACATGGCAGTAATTAGTGGGGCATGAAAATCAATTCTGATGACTCATAAGACAATCTGTGATTGTGGAAGTGACAGTGCCAGGAATAACAAGGAATACACTTTGCATTCAGAACAAGACAAACTCTTCCTTTGAACACAACCACATTTACGTGTCACCATAATTTCAAACCAAACAAGAAGTAGCTCCAAACCCAGCCATTACACAGAACTACCAGGTGATACACCATTCTTGAAGACAAAAAAAAAAAAAAAGCATGCTGAAATCAGTGCTGCAACACCAGCTCCTTGCCTGGCTTTCATGAAGCTACCAGAGCTCTGCCTTCACACCTGAGACTGTCCCAAATAGCACCTCTGTGGCCATATCTGATGGGGTACACTTGGAGCATGCTATCATTCTACAAGGAGGTGAAGATATGGCCCTTGATCCCTCTAATCCTCTCTTTGCTTCTGCTAAAAGGGTGTAATAGGTCCATACTTGCCTAGTAGTGCATTGGCAATACAGGGAACCAAATACTCCTCTCACGCAGAGCACCAATCCAAACCAATACCAGTTACAGGCCTGGGAGCATGATGTCCCAGCACACACTAGATGACAGGGGAGTATTTCATACCTCATTTTAGTGGATCTTCAAAACAGAAAGCCTGTCAACTTTTTCAAGACTAAAAGGTACTTTAGCAGAGAAGAGTAGCCATCAAGCAAATTTGCAACAAAAAGTGTGAACAAAACCAGCAAGTTTCTTCTGCAAACATCGTCACCTGCTCTCTGTAGATAGCACTGTAATTTTACCCAAAGCATCCCTAGCCCAGCTGAGAGGCTCCTATTTCACAAGAGCACGCTGCACAGGCAACCCTGAGAGGCACCTAATCAATGGATAATACAAGGATGGTTCCTTCAGTGCCAGATTTTGGTTAAAACAGAAAATGTGTATTTTTTTCAGAGTGGCTGAAAGGCTGAGGTGCTTTGTAGCATATACAAAACCCTCAGTAAGTAACTGGATGTCTTTACCACTATGAGCCAATACAGCACAATCATTTGCAAACAACAGCTCATCAGTAGCTGCCTTCATTACTTTTACTGTTGCACAGAATGCTGCAGATGTGGGGCCACCAGCACGATGCCAAATAACGGAGAAGCAAACCCTCAACCTATTTGTAATTCTGTTTGTAACAGCAAAACATCCTCAAGGGGACTGTGAAGGGAGCTGGCAGTTTGCTTCAGTGCCCCAGTGCTGCTGGCACACCGCTCCTCGTCCAGGCAGGGCCAACAACTCCTGTTGAGCAGACCAGCCTCTGACCGCACCACTTTCCCACACTGCTCCAAGCACGGCCCCGTTTCCATTACAGCCGGGGTGTAAAAGATTAATGGCATAAAGACATTTCAAGCATAAGGGTATCAGAGGAAGCAGAGAAATAAAAAACTACTGGTCATACAGACCAGGGAGAGAACAATGCTACATGTAAAAAGAAATTTTAATAAGACATTTCCTTTGGGTCAAGATCTAATGCCCAGCTTAGTCAGGTAAAAGGCATGAGGAAAGAACAGTAACAGATGCAAAAGCATCTGGGACTGAAAACATAACAACAACAACAACAACGAAAAAAAGAAGAAATATTTCAGACCTTAAAGTAGAAACTTAATATGAGCAGGCTGTTCTTTAGCAAAAATACTGCTTTGATCTGTCATATGGGTGTGCTATCCCGAGCATTTCAAAGAAATCTCTTATCATTGTGTACCTGCCTCAGAGAAATCATACCACTGAAGGAACAAAAAGGTTGATTGTTATTTTAATTGAATTTGTTTTCAATTTATTTTCAAGCTGTCTGGGGAGAACCTTTTACACATGCATTGTTTGATTTGTTTTTAACTTTGGTTCCATTATCCTAATAATGAAGCTTTTAAGGCATTTTAAGAAGCCTTTTTGTCAAAAAAGTTGCTCACATTGATCAGATCAATACCTACGAAAGCACCTGGAAACAGGAAATAAATATGGATTTTAAAAAGCCAGCCTTATTTTACAGAACTAGGGTTTTGTTGTGACCTCAGATGCTCAGCATGAATTGCTGACTTGATCTCTGCCAACATACACATCCATGAGCTAATGTGCCAGGGGATTATTTTCCAGCATCCTTTAATGCAGGTTACCTGCATGTGGTCTCTTTTTCAAAGGTGCTGAACGCTTCCAGCTCTTGCTGCTGCCTGTGCTAAGCTCCGGGACAAACCAGTACAGAAGGACTCCTTGAATAAGATTAACAGTAAAGCCAGGATTTATGTTACAATAGGTTAATTAGTTTTCTAGGTAGTTAGCTAATAGTTCTTTTCCATTTTATAACAAACCAGAGGTGTATGAGCGGTGGAACTGCAGGAGAGGGCATGCTGCATGCAGAAGGGGCTGTTGGGCAGCTATGCTCTTCTTCTGCAGACTCCCACTGTTTCCCACGGGCTTTGGGATGAGGCCTTGAACTGCAACGTCTCTTCTTCCCACGCAAGCCCCTTTTGCTGCCTTGAAAGTACAAAATGATCCTATAATCCCCTGCTCAGGCCAGAGGCAGCCTTCACCACTACCCTTCATACTCAGACACAGGGAGCTGTGCTCTGCCAATTGGACCTTTTTGCAAACCTATTTCTTCTGCGACCCAGTTCGGTGCAGCAGTGCTAAGGGCAAGGCACTGGGGGGCCATGGGGCAGGGACAGCTGGGAGGGAGCTGGGATGGCTGTGTGCCATGGCACATCATCACTCTCCTCCCAGGGGCAGTTGCCAGCCTGCAGAGCCCTGCAAGCTCCTCGCCTCCTGCCTTTCCACATCCATTTCTTTCAGGTCTGCATGCAACTTCCTCACTACCCGCCTCCCTCCCACGCTTCGAATATATCAAATTAGGCAAAACATCCTATCACACGAGAAATTGAGGGGGGTTTTGTTCCTTTAAAGTATGCTTTTGTGTTAAGACAAAAAGGTTTTAAAGTTGATCTTTTCATTTCTGAGCTTTCTCCTCCAATTGATACATGGTTCTTTTTTTTTTAAAGATGTGTGCAGTCTTTTAACACTTGGAACTGGTTTTCATTAATAATAAAAAATTCTCAGCTAATCTAATGATCACTTTCTTTAGTGCAGTTTTAGCTCAGTTAATAGCTGAGTTTGCCTGTGTTGCCTGATGCAACAGCAGTGGCTTATACCCAGCTCTTACATTCATGAATGAAATTCATTATTTCTTTTCCATGGTGGTAAAACAGCTGGGTGGCAATAGACAGACAGGCCTCATTTGATGTTATTATTTCAGTGGAGATCTAGTAATTTTTCTGCATATGAAATTTCTTGAAAAGCAGAAATGAAAGAACCGAAATGACTTGTAATGAGTTGTTTCTGTCACTCCATTCCCTTTCCTCTAGCCCCAAAAAGGAAACAAAGTGTCAACACCAATAATTTATAAAATGTTATTTTGAAATTAAATATTGAGTTGTTTCTTTAGACAATGGGATAATTTTAAAAATTAAAGAAAAGAGAACTAAGCTAAGTACTGCTTCAGAGTACAAAGTATTTCTTTTTGGCCACTAAACTATGACAGTTCATTTCACCTAGCCAATTTTTCAGTTTTACTAGTGATCAAAAATATCCATGATTTACTCAGCTCTATCTTCATCTAAGCAGCAAACCAGAAGTTTTAGTCATCTGAAGAGGCATCTGTTTAATGTGAGGTCACTCGGGTAGGACCTGTCATTAGTCACGTTTGTTCAGCATAAAGCTGAAATCTTAGTTCACTGAGAGACCATATTTCGATACAAGTAACGAAAATGTCTTATGGCCATGGGATCCATCAGACAGCTCATACAGACAGGCAAAAAGCAGAAATGCTAATGTAGGTACCCCAGGCCAAATTTAAACCTGAGTAATGACACCAACAAAGTTCATTGGAAGACACAGAGAATCTCTCAAAGCTGCAATAGCACTGTTGCAAAGTCATGCCAAGGAGTGACCGCAGTTCATGTTCTGCATCCATGCCCCAGGGCAGGTCTTACTACACATCTGCCCACAGGCAAGGCACACGAAAACCGGCGCAGGCCTCTTTTGTAACAGGTTTTTCATATCTCCTCATGAAAGCACTGAAGCTGAGGAGTGTTATTACTGTGTCCTTAGATTGCACCACCCCTACCTGTATCAAGGAGCACTTTACTGTTCAGGCAGTCGCACTGAGACAACGTAAAGCCTCAAGAAGTATTAGATATGCAGAGGGAGCAGCCTGGACCAAAGTAAATGCCACTGTCATATGTGGGTCTTTTGAACAGGGAAACTCTATTGCTAGACCTGAGTAACTCCATTAGCTGGCATCAGCCCTTGGGTCCTGGCCCATATTAACCTGCTATCAGCAAGGCAAATCTCTGCCAAGGCACATCGGTGGTGTTGGTGCCAGCACTGAACAGAGGTGCTGACCCTCACACAGGTCTGGGGAGCAGGGACATGCATCACAGCCATGCAGGGACCTGGTCCTATGCCCTGAGGCTTTGCTGGACCCTGGGTCGAAGGCTTGGCCAGGCAACAAGACCCGTGCCATCAACAGCCATGGTCCCTGGCAGTTAGTCCACTGGCTGGTGCCTATGGTCCTCAAGCTGGAAAACCTTCACGACTCCCCTCCTCGGAGGGAGGACATGCAGTGCTGGCCTCCCAGGGCACTACCATCACCCTGGGTCCTGAATATACATACAGGGCACGGCCACAGCCCCGGTCCCCTGCTTGGGGCCAGGAGCAGCACACCTGCATGCCAGCCCCCCCTGCTGTCCTCACAAACTGCTCATTTAGGTGCCACCACCACTGCCCTCCCAATTCTGCTTTAATTTCTGTTCCCTGCCATTCACAGTAGCGAACAATGATGCATTACAGTTTTCAGGTGCCTAAGGCTCAGAGAGCTTTCCTAGATATTATCAGCAGAAAAGGATTTTTCATTGAAAGCCAATGCCAACATCCCTGCAGTGATAACCATCCCTGTATAATTAAAATGAACATTTCATAAAATGTCATCTCCAAGCAGCGTATTTTACATAACAAAAATAAAAAACATTTTCAAGATCAAAAGAAGAGAATTATAATTGGGAAAGGGTGGAGGTGGGGGAGCACAGTGTGACAGCCCCAAGAAGTATTAGTATTATTGTGAGGCAAAGTTTGCTAAAATGCCAACTGCTCGCCCACAGTGAAAGGAAGCACCAGTTTACTCATTAATCGCCTTAATTAATTAACTGGCATTGTCTTGGATTTCCTGAAGCTGGGTTTACTGTGGGAATCAATTTAAAAGAGCTTCCAGAAAGAAAATTTAAATTTCTGCTTCAAGACTTTGCAGATTAGCAAACAAGAACCTGCTATTAAACCATTTGGACAAGACTGTGGCCATGATGTATGGAAACACAGTCTTTTTTCCCACAGAGTCTGTGTCATCAGCTATCTTGACCTATTGCACAGTATGAATTTCACTGAATTAATCCCTCTTTGAACTATAGCAGCTCTGTTAGAAAAACACCCTATCCTGATTATAAAACTGGCAGCAAAGCAGAAGCCGGCATCATCATGATGCCAGGGCCCAGCTCTCACTGAAAGCCCTACTTCTTTCCACTGCCGATTTGTTCAGTTCCATACTCCACCCACTGTTGGCCTTCCCTTCTGCTAGGATGAAGGGCAATTTGGCAAGACCTTGCTCCCTGTACAAGCACTTACAGATGGTGACTGAGTTTTCATTACCAGGGCTGTGATCTTCCAGACTTTCTCAATTAAATGGGAAAGACCCTGAAAAGCACAGGCCCTGAGCTTTCTCATAGTCCTCTGAGGCTACTCCAGTTCTTAACATGCTTCTCAAGCTTGGGACATAGTTGCACACAGTGCCAGGTGTTAAGGCAGCATCATCTCCCTGAAAGTCATGTTAATATAATACCTGATTTTCTGCTTTGTATCTTCTGACCACAAGATCACATTAGACTTTCTCTGACCCAGCCTGTGGTCCAAGGCTTACTTTAATCACTGTTTCCAGAGTTAGCGATTCCTACCCAGTAAACTTGACTACTGATCTCCGGCTGTAGTAAAACCTATCTTAAAGTTACCTGTTACATGAAACAGTAACTATGAAAGCACAAACATGTAAGTTTTCACATTCTGAACTTAAGTCTTCTCTTCTTGCATTCATCAGGGCTCTTTCTTTCCTGGAGCCCTGCGGGAGACTTAGGTGTGGGATAGTACTCACCTTACTGCAGACTTGGCCCATCAAGGCCTGGCACCTAAAACGTGCTTTGTGGTCAATGGGGAGAAACAGGAGCTTTCAGGGTTCATTTCATCTCACTTGTCTTACATGTCTATTTTTGGACAATGAATGACACCTGTAAAGTACCAGTTTCCTTCCACTGACTGTACTAGAAGCTAAATGTATCCAAACGAAGATGAACACATCTACGTCAGGTTAGGTGAATCTCACCTTTTGAGTCTAAATAATACACTGCAGATAAATATAACATAACATGTATGACCTTATTAAAGTGCTCCAGTACTAAAACACCTGTCACATAAATATGGAAGTGCATACTGCTTTAAATAATAGATTTTAAGTGCTAATTTTGATGTCAGATTCTGCTCCTACATGTGTGTAACAAGAGAAGAGGGAGTAAGGTGTTCTACCAGATTAGTCTTTGTAAAGAATAGCTGGGTATAATTGGCCTCTTCCAAAAAGAGGCACACAGAGATTGTTGTTCCCTTCTCCAACATGGTCAGCACCACAAAATGGGGTTGGAGAATGCATCCTTCCCACCTGTATATTAACATCTCAGTCCCTTTCTGCCTAGAGGGGCAGGAGAAGGTCACAGCCTAGCAACATCTTTCTTCTCCTTCTATTTCATGGAATGGCTCATTTGGCAATGGCAAAATTTTACTTGAGAAAACTATATTCCACGGAAGAAGGGCTCAACAAATCTTCAAAAAGACTCAAGAGAAAGCTGAATGGAAAGCACACATAGCCATTTTTCATCAGTTTTTTCTAATGTGCAAATACAACAGTTCCCCACTCCTCCTGGCAGGAGCAGAACAAAAACTAATGAAGCAATGCTGATCTCACAAAAGCAGAGGACTTCTCAGAAAAAAATCAAATGGAAAATCTGCTGCAGCCTGCCTGCCATCCTCACAGCTCATGCCAGGTAACTGGTTTCTTACCCTGCCAGGCATCTTAGAGAAGCTGCAAGGAAACTAGTAAGAGCTGTTGTGGGGAACAGGGAGGTTTTGCAGAAATCCCTGCACATCTCAGTGCATGTTCACATAGGACCGAGCGCAAGATATTCCTCTGTGCACTGGTGCCTGGTTTGGTACAAAATGTGTCCTCTGGTGCTGAATATGTGCATTTACGTAAGGAGGAAAATTTTGGACAACACGAAACAAACTCCAACTGCAGATAAATTTGGTGAGACCTGAGGAAGGACAAAAGACGGTGTGGAGGGAGTGGGGAACAGAGGGAGAGAAGGGAAGAACAACATGGCCTCTAGAGAGATGACCTGCATTTAAGGTTGACTTGTCATCCTGCTGCTTCACTCACCTTAGAAAGGACTCCTCTCTCAGCACAGCTCTTTCCTACTTGTCTGACTCTGAAATCCCCTCGAGGAACCTCTCTAAGCTGGAGTTGTTCTCAGGGCAGGGAGGAGAACAAGGAACGTGCCAATATGGATGCAGGGCCAGGAAGCTGCGTGCTGCCAGGGGCTGTCTGTGCACTGGTGGTGGGACAAGCCTGTGCAACACTGCAGTTTGGTGTCTTTGGCCCATCTGGAGCTGCAGCAGTCCTAGCACAGCTGGACGGGCTTCAGTCTGCACCCACACATACTCACAGCAAGAAGCCTGGGCACACTGTAGCTTATCTGCAGCAGCCACTTCTCCAAATGTCTGGCCATTGGTTATTTCCAGAAGGCACATTAACCTTTTGCAAGATTTGACTGAAGCTGTGCAGCAAATCCTGGATTACAGAGGACATTTAGTAATCCCTAACACTAGCAATTGAGTCCTTGTCACTCAACCAGGTGACCGATAGGAGGCCCGGAGAGGAGTTTAAGAGGCAGAAGGGAAAGTAGGATAAGGGAGACTGGCAGATATTAGGTAAATACTGGGGTCCCAGGCAGAAACATCAAAGAAGCCCACACTCAGAGTAGAGTTAGGAAAGAAAAAGTCTGCACAGATGGAAACAGGACAGGTTTTGGGTTTTTTTTGTGTGTGTGTGGTTTTGGGTTTTTTTGTTTGGTTTTGGGGCTTTTTTGTTTTGTTTTGTTTTTAATGTGGGAAATCCAGTTGCAGTGATGGGTGCTGGGTAACCTGTCCCCACAGTCAGGGTGTGACCACACACCATAAGTAGCTCCCACTCTCTCCCCCCTGAGACAGGTCCACATTTCATGGGGACAGGAAAGGTGTTCAAAGTCTTTCTTTACCACTGAAAGCTCTTTGACTCATTACTGAGCTATTGGGCCAGATGATACCTGAATAACCCTGCACAGCAGGGGAAATGACTGCTGGACAATTAGCAGAGTTCTCCAGCATTATATGGCTTTGCCTAACTTAATCTCCAACAAAATGAGGTTTCACCTGACAGTTTGGTCTTCTCTCTGCAAAAATACTCTAGCACCAACACAGAGATATGGATAAGTCATGCACTGGCCTATTGCCCATCTTAGTGTTCGGTTTGGCTTCAGCAGTTCAGCTGACACACACATCTTTCTTCGATTTCCTTTCTCCAGTCTTGCATTTCCCTAGTGTCCCTTCTCCTCCTGCCCCATTGCTTTCCATCACCACTCAGCCCACTGCACATGCTCTCAGGTAAGGCTGCATGTGATGCCCTACTCGGGTCACATAGACCCCTGTTCAGGCTGTGCCTCACTATGCAAGTTATCACACAACACCACCACCACCCCCTAAAAAAAAAAAAACACAAAACCACAAACAAAAAAATCAATAGGGTTATCGAGTAGGATACACTAGACCTGACTGGAAAGGGCAAAACAGCCCAGAGAAGAAAGTGGTAGATGATGTAGTCATGTCACATCCAACTTTTTTACGTAGCCATGTACTGCCTCCTGTAGCAATGACCCAGCCCATTAGACCCACTCAGCCTTTCTTTCACCTCTTTAGCCAACAGACATTGATAATCTGTGTCATTAATCCTGCCTGTCACTAAAGCTACAGCATACCTGCACACTGCAATACTGTACAACAGCTGAATATACTGCATAAGAGCAAGAATCTTCTTAATGGACTTCTGCAGCAAGAGCAGTAAATGAGGGTGTTCCCAGCTACATATATCCTAGTGAGAGGTAATGAACAGCACTCCCATAGCATTTTGCTAATAACCTCAAATAGAGTGAAGAGTTCAGCTGGGAGGGGTGATTTGATTTTTTTTTTTAAAGTTTGATGAGCTTTCAGAATCCAATATTTCAGAGCTTGCTCGTTGCTAATTAAGGGTTAGTATACTAAATTAGCAGTAAATTAACATTCATTTCTCTGCTAGTACACTAGAGCTACAGGAAATTACCCAAATTATTCAGGTAGTGACATTCATCACTGGGTGGAATGACTATAGCTTAAACAAGATTTAGTGCTACTCTGTAGCTAATATTCACAGCTGCAGTAGCAGAGAGGCAGGCTCCCTCATTCACAGCAATTTTGACAGCACAGGTTCCAAAATAGGGTAAAATGTTCATCTGAGCTGTTGATTATTGAGGCAACAGGACATGACAGGCCATGCATTGCTGAGAGATCATTGCATGCTTGGGGTGTAAATGGGGAGGCACTTGGCTGGTGGCTGTGACTGAATGCTGCTGTAAAATGAAAATATCACCCCAAAAATATCTCTGTGCAGTTGCTGGAGATAATTGATGCTGGTGCAGCATTACTTCAAACCAGTCGTAAAGCTCCATCTGTAGCTGCAGCTCTATAGACATTTCATAATTGTGTTTAATATTGCAATTCCCTATTTCTAGGGAGGATTTGAGGATCTCTGTGCATTTGTCTAAGTAATGAGGGTTTTATCTAGGGCTTAGGAGCTTACCTTTTCCCTTGGGGGAACAGAAGTTGCTGACTGCCTTCAGAGTCCTCCCCCACCTCATTTTAGGTCAAACCCAACTCAACTATAGCAGCCTGAAGAACCTACCACCAGACAAGATTTTGATGGTCTAGGAGAGAGGTAGTGGGCACCTTACGGCAGCAGGCACCTTACGGCAGCCATGTGCTCACATCCCAGCAGAGACCTTACTTGATCCATTCATCCTCAAGGAAAAGGGTACTCTTGAAATGCTGAAGCCTGGATCTTGCTGTATTCCCAGGCCAGGTGGTACCCAGCTGATGTGGCATTGGGGAGGATTTGAACCACCATTATCAGCCCTGCCTTACTGCGGACAACATCTTGCTTCTTTCACCAGCTATCCGTTTTTAGAACATTCCTTGCAAGAACTTTAAGCCAACACATAGTATTTATGAGGAATATAAATCTTGCGCATTTGGGCTTTCCTAGGCACTTTGTGCTTTTAAGCAGGCTGCAAGCAAGGTGTGCAGGGAGGGAAGGTCCCTGCAGTAAGAACAAGGACTGTCCATGCCCTAGGGCAAGTCAACAGCAAAGGAGCCAAAAAGAGGAAGGGAAGCAAAGAACCTGTGTGAGGAGGAAGGTGGTAAAGGGGGAGATGAAGACTCTGAGAACAAAGTGCTGTTGCTTTCTTATTCACTAAGGCTATGTGTCAAAGACCAAAAGCCCTTAATATTTGAGAAACTCTTCAGGATACCATTTTACCTTGACTAGTAAGAACACAGTCACTTTGTAAAACACATATGCCTGAATAGACACAGTTACATAGACAACAGAACATATTCCATTTGATCACAAAGTCGTCCATGTGCTGTCTGAAGCCTTGTGCAGAATGGCAGCAGGGGTCTTTACACTCTATTTTTAAATTTTCCAGCACTCAGACTGGGGGAATGAGCTGTTCTCCCCTGCAAATAAAGTCCCAGTCTAAAGCAGGCATGTTTTTAAGCTCATGGATGGAGATTTCAGATGCCACCAACTATTAATTTTCACTCTTCTGGCTCTGTTCCCTGTCTGCTGCTGGCAATCAGAGTGGGATCAAGAATGAGTCTCAAAACAGGAGGAAGAGACAGTTGTCTAGATGTGCTTTTTACATTCTCTCACAAGCAGCCCAAAGCAGGGATGATAATGCATATCTTAATTAACTAAGGCCCTCCACAAACAGCCTGGGGCAGGTTTTTATAGATACTGGCTTGTGGCTGGACAACTGGCAAGCAGACTTTTACTGCCTGGAAACAAAGGCATTGCAAAAAGCCAGTAAGTTAAATCAATGTTCTATTAATTCATTTTTAAAATCTCACAGGAACATAGTATTCTTCGTCCAAAAATGTTCCAGAGCTTTAACAGCTGCACTGCTAGTATGGGAAGCAGAAGAACAGGCTTCTCAGATGTCGAGGTGTGCAGGGACATCGCTCTCTCCAGTTTAAAATCCACCAGACTTCATACAAAGCTGGTATCAACCCGCTTTTGTCACCCAGCTTGCCTTTAAGATGAAGAATCACCAGATTGCTGTGCTGGGAGGAGCTACTAATATGAAAAAAAGCAAATCTCTAGTTTATGGGGTGAGGGGAACCCCCAAAAAACCCCAGAATTTGTGTCTCTGTTTTCCTTAACCTTCACAATACAGGGTCCCGATGTATGTGCCTTGATGCTGAGCAGTGGCAGAAGGAAAAAATCCCATCACGACTTTGCAGCCACTCCTGGGGGGGTGGAGGGGGAATAGAGGAGAATCTATTTACTTGCTCCTTTGTGACCTGCAATGAAGAATGAATTTTGCACAGTGCTCTCAGGAGGAGGACCCGCTGCCTCCCCTCCCAAAAGTATGAAGCTTGCTCTTCCTTGGTTTCAGTCTTGCTCTGCCAGCCAACACAGACAGGGCGGCAAGGGAACTGAAGTCCCCTAGATCTTTTTTAGCACCGTTTATCCTTGGGGAGAGGGAAGGGGCAGGACTGCTTCTTATTAGCCATGGCCTTATCTGATCCCCTCGGTAATGGCTGTCTGCCTTACAAAGCCCTCCTGCAAGACCTACTAACTGAGAGCCTCAGTGGAAAACAGCACTTATAAATGTCAGTGACTGTTGAAGGGAACATGGAATAAAACCCAAGACTACAAGAAGAACAGATGAACAGAGAAACCCAGATGTATTATTTGGTATTGAAGATGTGATATGGTGCCATTTGGGGCAGGAAAGCTGGCAGCTCACAGCACTGGGGCACTCTGCTCTGTGGTGACTGCATCCCAGCCTGGTCCCATGCCCAGCTCCACCCTTCAGAGGAGCTCTAACCATCTCACCCCCTATTTAGTTGTTCCCCAGTAGCTCACAGAGCCTGTACGTGGGACTGGAGGTTCACAATCCCTAATTTGCAGAGGTCTGAGGTTGCTGCAGTGAATTCCTTAGGCTCAGACAGGAGGTCTGAGCAGAGCCAAGAACAGACTGCAGGTTTCCTGCATGCCAAGTTACCAGCTCTACATTAGGCTAAACTGTCCTACAAGCATAAAGCGCCTCAGAGCAACAATTTTTGGGCACAGAGTAGGAACTGCACAGAGCAAAGCATCTGTGCCGGTGCTGTACCCCACTCTCATCCTGCTCTGACTTTGCCTGTCCATCTGTACCCTCCCCTTTTCCCAAAGGGCTCTCCTCAACCAAACACCGCTGTACATTTTGGAAGGATTTCTATCCCACAGATATTTCATACATGTTTTTAACTTTCCACGTTTTCAAAAGGAAAAAAAAAGAAAGCAATTAATGTCTTGCAATGACAAATAACGTATGCTGTAACATTGGAAAACATGTAACATCTTATTAATAAAAGCTGAAGAACTAGTCTGTTACAGGGACTAAGTCAAAGTGCCAATTTTTTAATGCTGTTTACCAAATCTAACAGGCTTTCTGCAGTCCACCTGTTCCTAGTGCTGTTCACTTCACGATAGCCATTTCCTGAAGCCAGAGAAATAATTACTAGGCCAGTTTATTGATGGCAGCTGGTTTGGAGTGAAAAAGTCCAAAATGTGCAATAATTAAAGACTGTAAAGGATGCAAGCTATTAAAAGGACAAAGAAAGTAAAACAAACCAATCCCAAATGGGCAAAGAGACACCTTCCATAGGAAGTAGCTGATGTATTCACAGTCAACTCACAGGGAAGTCAATAAGGGAGGGGGGTGAACCAACAATCCAAGCTTCTACACTTTTTTTTTTTTAATCCAGAAGTTATAACCCAGCCCTTGTCACTAGCACAGGATTCAAAAGGCTGGAGTCAAGCAATGGCCTAGAGACCAACCTGTGCCAGCTGCTTCAAAAGGCACTGTAAAATCCCATAATGGAGGATTATGCACCAGTATACCTGAGGGAGAAGCTCTGCTTAGCGTATGGCCGGAAGTACAAAGGATGAAACTCCAGCCTGCCTAACTGTAGATGATATTGCTAATCATACAAACGGTGCCAATCTGTCGGTCTCAATATCCTACCTTGTGGCAATGAGTCCCATAGGCTAATTAAAACCTAGGTTAAAAGTGCTTCCTATTAAAGCTGTTCAATGCATTGACTTTGAATTTAATTTGATGTCTCTTTTTCTTATCCAAGAGAGGAAAAGGTCATGGCATTGTTGTTTTATTTATATCCATCATAGCCTGTCTCTCAGTGGCACATCCCATGTATTGTTCTCCCTAAAATAAACAGACCTAACCTTTGCAGTCTCTGCTTGCATGCAAATCTTCCCCCTAAAGTATTTTCCATGCCTCTTATTAGGTTTGTTGCCCTTCAGTGAACCTCTTCTATTTCCTGCTCTATAATTTTTTAATTAGGGTAACCAAACCAAAATGCCTCTCAAGGTGAGGCTACATCACCATCTCTAGAAAAAACACTGTCGTATTTTCAGTGTTGTCCTCTATTCAGCAAATTAATGTCATGCCATTTCCTATTTTTGCTTTCCTGATCACCACTCAGACTTGAGAAGATGTTTTACATTGAACTCTTCGGGATCTTTTTCTGTTTTGAGGCTTACCCCATTATAAGATCTACAGTTCCATCCAATGCATAGTAAATTCCTATTACCCATATTGCATCTTTCTATAAGTATCTTGATTAATGTAGCTTTGGTAAATTTGAAGGAAACTTTTAATAATGTTTAGATGTGATTAAATTCTGAAGCATCAAATTTCACCAATTTGGTACTTACTTTTCCAGATTATCATAACATACTGAGTACATGCTCAAGGGGTGTCTACCATACAAATGACCGTATATGTAATTACTGAAGCTCTCCAGAGAGATAAGATTTTTAAAGAATGCACATATTATAAACATAAATAAAAGCCTAATTCATTTATAAAGGATTTTCAAAACTCAAATCTCATCTTTCTGCACCTGCACCACAAGCCTACAAAGAGGGAAGGAGGCAAGCAGCCTCTGTCACTTCCCAGGGTATGTTCACACAAACAGCACCAAGCCAAACAAATCCACCTCCTCTACCTGCTGTAACACAATTTTCAAGAAAGGTGAACACGACAGACTTCAAAGGGTTTTTAAACAAAACAATGTCAGGAAAGGCTTCATCACACTATGTACCACACAGTTCTATAGCTTGTGAAGAGAAATAGCCCCTCTCAGTGAAATTCAGACCACATGCAGTTTCTGAATGCAGAATGTCTTTTTATAATGCTATATTCATGCCTACTGCCATCCTTCAGAGACTTCCTATAGAGTGGATGCTTTTCCCTCAAAAAAAAAAAAAAAAAAAAAAGAAAAAGGGTTGAATTACATTAGTAGGAATCAAGTTTCTGAACATCCACAGGATGAAGAAGCGAGATGAAGGGAATCTTCAGTACTTTCACATCTAGATAGAAGTCCCTTTCCAAGGATTTAGATAGATACATTCCTACTAGAGAAATATTCCCAAGTTCTTGGCAGCAGTCTCCTGCAGCCATGGACAAGAGGCATTTTGCCCTTCAGATAGCTGAAGAGTTCACCCCAAACCACCACTTAGTACTGTGGCTGTTGGGAATGGCTTCTGGGATGTTATTAATTACAGGAGTTGATTTAAAAAAAAAAATTCTCCCAGCATAAGACATACTAAGTTGTCACAAGTTACTTATTTCTAATGAGAACTGCATATTAGATAAGAGTCCAGAAGCATAGCTTGGTGTTACGTGAAAAAAGGAAAAAATCATCACATTTTCCAGAGATCAGCTTTCTAGAAAAGAAAAATGGCTACTTTCTTTTTAGGGCAAAAACCATAGTTTCTACCTCTAAAGAATCCCATCTGCTGTGGGCTCTGAGTCATTGGCTTATTAGCAAAATTGTCCGAGAGAATCATAAATCTGATTTGCTCAGAAACAAAATCTGCAGTTAGACAAAAATCACAGCCTGCCACTTCCCCCTAAATCACACTCCTTCCTTGTCTTCAGTTCATTAACATCAACAATCAGCAGCACCTGCTGTCCTGCTGCTGGACAGACACTCCCCCGGATCTCCTGCAGCATCTTCCCACTCGCCATGAGGCTTTTGGCTAGCGCCAGCCCCGAAGGGCTGGTGCTTCTTTCCCTGACAGGCAGACCATCCACATACCGTAATTTCTGGCTGGTGGCATTTATGCTGCAATTCCCTTTTGGCCATATGTACAGAGCAACCCCATTTGTTTTGCTTTTTCCTCTTCTCTCTGCCTCCCTTTATCTTCTGAATATAATATGCTGTCAGAACCACGCGTTGGTTTGTATCTTTTAACGGCTGTCACCACTCAGCAGCTCACTCCATGCTTCTCTTTTAATGGCACATTTCTCCTCTGCTTTATGCTGAGCCATTACTACTTGGATGACCAACGCTACACACTTCTGGGGTCAGGTGTGAGACTGTAAGTTTGCTGGGGTTAATTTCTGAGTTGCTTTTTTGCTAGTACTTAGACACGCTCTCTTAGTAAATCATCAGAGGTAATGGGGGAGGGAGCCCGAGGAGGACGATAGAGGCATACTTTACAGGCTATGTTTATAGCTCTTTTTTCTTTTCTCCATCCAAGCCTGTCATCTGGGGAGGCTGCACATCCTGATCTCTACTGATGCAAGATCAAAGCCTTCCAGAGCTGTCAGAACTTCTGAGCCTGTCGCTATCCCTATTTACACATGTTTATTTTTAGTATTATTATTAATATCAACTCACCTTGGTAGTTCCTGAGCAGCCACATGAGCAAGGACCCTATCTGCTAAATGCTGTACAAACACAAACCAAAATGACTTCTCTCCAAAGAGCTTACAGCCTCAGGAGAAGCTTGTAACAGAGACGATGTTTAAATGCTGGACTTCGTTCAGGTTGATTTGGTGTAAACAGAGCCATGCTGCATAGGCCAGGCCATCACAGGAGTTTAGGGCCTCACTTCTGTTATGGTGAGACAGAATTAGGCACCAGATGTCTTTGAAGAACTGGCTCTTAGTCCCTGTGAACCTCATTTTCAGTAATAGTCAACAAACACTTCCTGGAGCGGGAGCACACCAGCAGTGTTAGTGCAGTGCTCTGCACAGCAGTGCCTCATTTCAGGGCAAAAGAAAGGACTGTTGGGTCCCTCACAACAGCCTGCACCAGGATCTTGACAGCCCAATTCATTGTCATCAAGGTACCCAATTCCCCCAAAAGCAGCAAAGTGCTTGACTACGTGAGGGATCTGGGAGCTTGTTTCATTTTAGCAGAGCAGCTCCCAAGGTGTGAGATGCCATGACCACAAAGCCATCATGTTCACAAGCAGAGAGGTCTGCTTACAACCACTTCTGTCATAAACAGCACCAAAGGAGATCTGTGCCAAATGCAGTTGGAGTTTTATGGTTGTTCCTTTAGCACCTCTTTGGATTTTGTTTAGTTCACTTCTGTAACAACAGCTGGGAGCAGTATTTCTTTCAAATTACAGAAAGATTTAGTGTTATCTTAATGTGATACAAGTGTAGCCTGAATTATATTTAGGAGGAAGCACAGTATGTGCTAATGAATAATAAAGACTCTGTACAAGGGTATTAGTCTGCCTTTGCTGCTGCTTGAGCCTGTTCTCACCTTCTTAATAGTGTTAGTAATTCACAATGGATCTGCTACTCAACATCCTTGTCCCAATGGAGCATATTGGAAGCATCCTCTGTTTTGTACAGTTCCAGCTGGAATGAGGCACCTACTTCCACACATGACAGAGTTGACCTGGAATACAGCTAGACTTTCCCTTCTGCTAAAGATGCCTTGCAGGACTGCAAAGCCAACACCTACAAAAGCTGGGGTGCCCACATCCACCACGTGAAAACTGAGTTACACAAAGATTTCAGGCAGAGGCTCAGCTCCAGCTTCACTCCAAAAACTGGCAGCAAGTCCAAGATGCAGTCCTTATTTTGCCTTTCTCAGTTTGTCTATCTGCAATATAAAGGGGCATTTTGCAGAATATTAATCTCTGTATCACTGCTATGGACGGGTGGCTGGTAGAAAACAGAAGTTTAGCGTAGTCAACAGTGAACTGTCAGCTGCTATCAAGAATAGCACCAATATGGTTCACTGATTATCTGAATTACTTCAGGGTATCTCAGCAAATCCCTGCAATGCATCACAGCCACCAAAAGGGACACATGATTTTATGCAAAGAACAACATTTTA
This sequence comes from Phalacrocorax aristotelis, assembly GCF_949628215.1. Taxonomy (NCBI): domain Eukaryota; kingdom Metazoa; phylum Chordata; class Aves; order Suliformes; family Phalacrocoracidae; genus Phalacrocorax; species Phalacrocorax aristotelis. The sequence continues at coordinate 10,622,757 of NC_134281.1, forward strand.
AGAAGATGCTATCAAAAAACCACCAATACAAATAAGCTAGGAAAGTGAAGTGCTAATGGATGTTCCTTTCGTTCTGCATTATTTATCTTTCATAAAATACTACATAAACACTGCATAAACACACTTTCTCCTACAAGAAAGAGTCAAAAATAACATATTTGACTTATCTGTTTAGGAAATAGTGACGTGTGTCAACCAAATCGTTTCAACATGGGATTCTTCAGTTTCAGCAACTGTCAGAGGGCTCCTCTATTGAAAATAATCAATGCCTTTGACAGAAAAAGAGGTAATATAGTGACTTCTTTTGGTTCAACTTGACAGCTTTTTTGACAGTAGTTTTCACTGTCAGTCTATTGAATTTGAATTTTAATTGGGGCCCATGCGAAATATGCTTTTGGTCTTTAGCCCTGAGTCTCTGCAAATCAAAAGGGCAGTGTAAGCGCAGTAGTTACTTGCTTTTTATTGGCCATTATCTATCAGTCTTCAATTTTAATTACTCATTTTTAATACCGTTCCCAATTTTTATACCCTTGAGATATCATAATAAGGCACATTTAAGCTATACTTTGCTGCTCCCTTGGCAAGAAGGGACATTTCACGCAGCTAGACTTGGAAACAGAGCTATTTTCTAATGTCACTATGTTCGGATTGACAGTTCAGTTCTATCAAGAGCTCATTTGTTCTGCTCTTACGAGACTGCAGAAACTTAAAAGAAGGTATTAATATAGATTATGAAATATTCAAGCACTTTTCCATGCAGGAGCTTGTGGGGCTAAGGATCTCTTCATAAAAATTCTTTATACAAAATACATCTTTCTATTAAAAAAAAAAAATCAACAAAGGATCTGGAGCTGAATTCTCATAGAACAGGAAAAAGGCATTTGAAAGAATCACTTAAATTACAGCCAAGCCTTTCATTGCTGCAAAGCAGCACTGCCCCACCAAAGAGGTAAGAAGCTATAGGCTTGCTGCTGGCAGACATTGACCTTGGACAAAGAGGAGGCAGGGGCAGGGTGAGAAGAACAGAGGAAAATTCCTCATTATACTGTATTTTGATAATAGCCTCTTCCAATAATTACCATTTTGAACAACTTCTCCCGCTGAGAGGTCAGGCAGTACCTACTTGCCCTGATCCAAATTGCTCATTCCTGGCTGCAATTTTCATGAACATTGTCATCATATCATTTATCTTGTCTTTGATCTGAGTATGTGACCTTGCAGGGTTCTGTATCTAAATATTTATTTGTTTCCAAGCCTAAATTCACAGTGTGATGTGTGAAAATTCCCTTTGGTATAACAATACTCAAAAAGACAAGGCTGTGAGATGACTGAAGGTACAAAGGTGCAGAAAATAAAAGGACTTGTATTCCCAACTCATCATTCCATATAGTGCTTGAGACAAGAATTGCATCCTGGCTTTTGATGTGTTGTTGTTGTGTATGTTGAGAGCTCAGTTATGTTTAAATGTAGTACTTCAGCTCCTTTGCTTAACAACACCTGATAACTTGCTTGACATCTCAAAGAGTTTCTTAAAATATTCTTAAACCTTTGGCATCCCTTCGTGCCCTGTGCTTCATGAATAAAACATTCATCCAGTCAGCAGCTTTAGCAAAGAGGAACAGCCAAGTTCCATCCATCAACGTCAGCAGCTGAATTACTGAGTGATTTCAGACCCTTTAATAACTCTGTTTCTTTATGACTATGTTGGTAAACAATCAAATAGTGCTGGCACCTGGCTTTCAGTGAACATTAATTTTTTTGCGTTATCAAATACTACTAATACAGCTCTTTGCTATTATTGTAATTTCAATAAAAAATGTCCACAACTCTGTCCATCTCAGTGAGAATGCACTGAGGTTTATTCTTGATTTGTTATGAAGGTCATCAAAAGCGATTCACATTAAACCTGCTGCGACTTTAGGAAAAAAAAAGCAAGGATAAATAGAGCCTTTACTTCACATATAATGTGCTTCATTTATCATTGGGATCACCAAGTAGTAATACACTGCTCTTTTGTAAGATTGTTAAGAGAAACTAAGCGTTTTGGGGTGAAAAACCAGTGATATAAGGCTTCTGTTGTTGTAGAAGTCCAATGAAGCCTGGAGATCCAAGTACTATAAGGAAATTGCCTAGAGCTTAAAAAGGAGGTTCCTGGTTCAAGCCTCTATGCCGGGAAAGGGGAAGAACAAGGAGAAGAAAAATCAAAGCTGTCTGAATTGAAAGCCTAGCCAGAATGTATCTGAGGACATTTGGTTTGAATTAAATGGATATTCAAGATAAAAATCTCTTCATAGCACTTTACACTGGCAGAACAGTAGGAAGAGCTTTTCCACATATTTGGATACAAGCACCAGTTCAGCCTCTAACCAGGGAATGTAAATGGAAAGCCCCAGTATTCAATTGTCTAGCCTTTCATGCAGGAAAACTATTCTTAGGCATGAAAGAATAACACATTGAAGTTGAAAGGGTCATCTAAATAAAGATGACTGGCCAGGGCACGGCCCCTGGTCTGTCTCTGTTCACCACGGCTTTGTGCCTGGAATATAAACAGCAAATACCAACAGACACGCTGATATGAGCATAACTTTGAATATCTAATCCTGTATAACTGAAATTTCCCAGCTCTGGGAACAACATCGAATTTGCAGAGAATAAACCAATTGAAGTCCCAATAAACAGCAGAAGAACACAAGCCTCCCTAAGCCCAGCTAGACTTTGCTCCTAAGCCCTTTGGGTGCAGCTGAAGGGTGCCACTGTGGGGTCACCCCATAGACAGCTCCAGGGGGTTACAATATTTTCTTTCCCCTCTGGGGACACTCTCTGCTCCCAGAGCAGCATCGGCAATAGCTCATGAGTCGCCCTGTTCTGCTGAGTGCTCCTGGGCCAGATGCGAGCAGCACAGCACATGCAGAAATACAGAAGGATCGTTCTCACCCTCCACACACATTCCCAGCTGCAGAGCAGTAGGAAACCACAGGCTGATTGCACCAGAGGAAACATGTTTTTTCCAGGTTTCTGCAGGTTTAAATGAGCTCTGTGCTACTGGTGTCATGGGGCACAGGTAGGGACCAGTAACATTTTCATTTAGAGGCATCTTAGAGCCTCTCCATAGGAAAATAAACAGACTCTTCAGTAAAATTACACCCAATTAAGCCACAGGTAAATAATTAAGCCACAGGATTCAGTATTTAAGCACTTCCCAGTTGCTTGGATAAGTGAAGTGTCACTGTTATAGATTAAGCTTCTACACTAAGTTTCCTCTGTTGCATCTTAAAAATAAAAACCAACGCTTAGTTATATCTAACTGAAGACTGGCTCTGACTCCTTTGTTGAAATGAAGACAGGTACTGTTCCTGAGAAGCACAGGTAGTCTGTTCTTTGGTTCCCAGGAAGGGTGATGGCAGAGATATTAACCAGGAACATACTGGCTTGGTAAAACAAAAACCCTCTGGCACAAAAGACCACATCCAGACCCTTGTCACAGAGTTGGCTTGCGCAACTGTACGTGCCAACCCATGGCTCATCATGCTGACCAAATCCATCATGTCTTTTTCCCGTCTGCTCCTGGATATCCAGTTTTCATCCCCTCTCATGTCCAGTGTGCACTGCAGCCTGCCTGGAGGCAACCCTGAGCTGCCCAAAGTCCTGGACACCCACCCCTATGGCCAGCTGATTACTCTTTACTGACCACTTTGGGGACCACTGTCATTGGCAAGGGACAGGGAGAAGTTGTTCCCATCAAGATCTTCTCCCACCTGCATGGAGCAGCCCAACAAAGGCAGGAGAGCTGAGAGCCAGACAGGCTTTCCAGTGAGACACTGCATGTCCTGTTCTTACTGGCAGGTGTTTGGGGGCAACTTCAGAAATCCGCCTCCCCAGCCTGAGCCAGAGACAGGGGTCCCTCTCAACCTGCTCCAACATGTGCAGGTCTGGGCTTAGTCATTGCTTTGAGGGTTGGATTTTTTCTAAATTTCTTTTGAAATTTGCAATTCTTCATATGACCTGTTGAAGAAAAGCCACAGGACTCAACGTTTGCACTGGCTTTAGAGTGAGAATCGTGAATTTCTAGTTTCAGCTTAAAAAAAAAGGAAAAAATTAAAAATCTCATTCTATTTCCTCACTTGTTGCCCAGGCTTTGAAGTTGTAAATACAAACTGCACCTCACCCATTCAGGATCTACAACCTCTTCAACCTAAATCAAACTCCAGAGGAAATAATTACTACTTTTTTCTGTGGGGGATTTTTTTTATTGTTTTGTTTGTCTGTTTTAAATATTGTGGATTACATAACCAAATACTTGGGTATCTTTTATTTAAAAAGATAAAAAATAAGTAAATAGAAAATCAGTCCGATCTCCCCTATATCGACAGTAGCAGCAGCTGGAATGCCCAAGGCCAAAAATCCTTTGTCTCGAATTAAGAAAAAAAGTCTGTTCTCCCCCCCATATCCCCACTGAAACATGTTTCACACTTAGCTACTAGAAACTCACCCTGCAGACATTTACATCACAGGCTTTGTTATTATAAGATATAGTAAAAGACAAAAGGAACAAGGTCTTGTAACTGGAGGGCAAACATTGTAACTGTTCATTTGTTAGGGGGTGACATTTCTGATAACGCCACTTTAGTTGAGCTACCATTCCATATTGTAATTTCATTATAGCATCCTATCACAGTACTTAATAGGAGAGATACACATCAACAGATCTATTACCTAAAACAAACAAAGATATTAGGAAACTTCTTGGGACTGAGTTGTATATTGACTTCTGGTCAGCATTTCCAGAAAATTTCATTAAATTTATGTCATCAAAAAATGTAACATATGGACCTTCTGAACAGGAACTCATACCAGCAGGAGTAACACAATTGTTTTTCCCCATTTTGTGATTTATCATCTGTTCCATTACATGCTACACAGACTGTCATTTTTCTTTAAATGTGCTTGATAAAAGAGTTCTTGTTCTACTAGGTCAGGTATTATTATTCACCAACATTATGTACCGACCAGCACAAACGCCAGCAGTAGCTGCAGAGCTGTCACTGGATATCAGAGTTAGCTCTGGGTTTTGTCCCACCATACACCAGTCCCATATATATTGGGTTTGCATGGCAAGGTTCTGGTAGCGGGGGGCTTACAGGGGTGGCTTCTGTGAGAAGCTGCTAGAAGCTTCCCCCATGTCCGATAGAGCCAATGCCAGCTGGTGCCAAGATGGACCCGCCACTGGCCAAGGCTGAGCCCATCAGCAACAGTGGCAGCGCCTCTGGGATAATGTATTTAAGGGGAACAAAAAAAAACCTGCACAACTGCAGCTGGAGAGAGGAGTGAGAATATGTGAGAGGAACAACCCTGCAGACACCAAGGTCAGTGAAGAAGGAGGGGGAGGAGATGCTCCAGGTGCCGGAGCAAAGACTCCCCTGCAGCCTGTGGTGAAGACCATGGTGAGGCAGGCTGTCCCCCTGCAGCCCATGGAGGTTAGCAGTGGAGCAGATATCCACCTGCAGCCCGCGGAGGACCCCACACCAGAGCAGGTGGATGTGCCCAAAGGAGACTGCGACCCCGTGGGAAGCCCATGCTGGAGCAGGCTCCTGGCAGAACCTGTGGCCCCATGGAGAGAACTCATGCTGGAGCAGGTTTGCTGGCAGGGCTTGTGACCCCACGGGGGACCCACGCTGGAGCAGTCTGTTCTTGAAAGATTGCACCCTGTGGGAAGGGCCCATGTTGGAGAAGGTCATGGAGGACTGTCATCTGTTGGAGGGATCCCACACTGGAGCAGGGGAGGAGTGTGAGGACTCCTCCCCCTGAGGAAGGAGTGGCAGAGACCAGGTGTGATGAACTGACCACAACCCCCATTCCCCATCCCCCTGCACCACTGGGGAGGACGTAGAGAAACTGGGAGTGAAGGTGAGCCCAGGAAGAAGGGAGGGGTGGGTAGAAGGTGCTTTAAGATTTGGTTTTTATTTTCGCATTACCTTACTCTGATTTGATTGGTAATGAATTAAACTAATTTCCTCAAGTTGAGTCTGTTTTGCCTGTGACAGTAATTGGTGAGTGATCTCTCCCTGACCTTATCTCGACCCCTGAGCTTTTCATTATATTTTCCTCTCCCCTGTCTAATTGAGGACAGGAGTGATAGACCAGCTTTGGTGGGTGCCTGGCATTCAGCCAGGGTTACCAACCACAGTCCTTTTTGGCACCCAAGGTGGGCCACAAGGAATTCAGGATAAGGCTAGTAATTGGGAGAGGTAAAAGGCAAAACATGGACTCAACACAGCTAGAGAGTGAAAAGTAGTATTATTGTAGGGAAATTCTGTTTTTGGAATTGTGGTGAAGGGACAAAGGGTGGATTGTGTGTAAATGGTCCACTTTCAGCTGGTGTTGTGATGATGTTATTTTGATTTTGGTGGGGGGAATCCTTTTTGTTGATGTAAATGAAGTTTGTGAGGATTGTGTGATGTATGTGGATTTTAATGATAATTCTTAAATATTTTTTGTCGCACCTGGCATCCAACGAAGGTCAACCCACCAAACCATAAAATGGGGGAGCAGCTGAAGGGGAAGGAGCTCCTTGGTCACTCCTTGTGCTAAGCAGGACACACACATGCTCTCACAACTGATATCACAGCAGGACTCTGGAGAGAGCAGAACACAGCCGCGTCTTTCCACAGTACAGCCCACCTAAAAGATTCAAAGCTACATTTGCTACCTGCCAACCATGTAGCAGGTTGCCACTCACACAGGTCTGTAACCACACAGTGCAAGTGGCTCTGTGTCAATCCCCTTCTTGCACCCGCATGGGGCCTTCCCTAACCAACTTCTCATGGACCTTGCAGGGATTTGCAGCACAGCGGTATCAGCAGCACTGCCATCAGCGTACAAGGGACAAGACATGCCCTTGCCACCCAGCAGCCCTCACACAGCTGAGCCACCAGCACACACAACAGCAGGGCTGGGGACTTGTTCTCCACATAGTCTGCCAGCAAGCACTCCTAGTCCTGTGCCTGTGAGATCAGTGTAGTGGAGCTCCGCAAAGGCAAGAGGCTCTCTTTGCACTTCTTGCCAGTTCTTAGATGTTTCCTTATCTGCTCTTAATTATCCATTCTATTTTTACACTGTTTCTCCCCCCCACCCCCCCAACTCCTAATTGCCCGAACTTATTTTCCTGATGGTTTTCTGCTGAAGATGAATTTCAGGAGCTCAGTATCTCAGGCAATTTCAAGATATAATTAACACCACCACTCCCCTCATTAGTGAGTGGCCTACTTTCTCTAAAGCTCTACCATTCCCCTAGATGTTTGGAAAAAGTCCTTATTATCCCTCTGTAGCCTTTGACTAACATTAACTCCTTGTGCTTTACAGGGCTCTCCTCTCCCTGCCTGCAGGTGGGAAACACCTGCCAGAGTCCCCTTCACTTGCTGGTTTCCTTCTCAAGTTTCTGCACTGGATAGTTTTAGCTCCCAGTCACAGGCTGTGCTGCCTGTCCCAGCATAGAGTTAAGTCCCTTTTTGCCATCAAGGTACACAGCTGACATTGTTCTACGTGCAGCTCACACACCTAAGAGTGTCCCCATCCCAGAAAGCTTGCAATCAATACAGAGAAGACAAAGAAGGATGGTCATCCCCGTGGAATTTGGGTACTGAAGCACAAACACACAGAACCTACAGCAAGCCCAGCTTTACACCTCAGTTGCAAACCACTTTTTTCTTCTGAGTGCCTGAGCATACCTCCTCTCCTCCACCCAAGCTGAACTTCTTTTGAATTCAGTAAGAATCTTTGAGTAAGAGGAGCTGATTTGGGATAGCAGACTGGACTCTTCCAGCTTTCCTTCCCTTTACTCCAACACCCTGGTACTGATATGTCCTACAAACCCATCACTTAATAAGCAAAACCAAAGGCTTATTTCCAAAGCTAACCCATTGAGAGCTCACATAGGAGTCTAAACTTAATTGTCTGTGGCTGTAACAATATCAGATAACCCCTGCAGAGATAAACAACCAGACTTGGGAGATTAATATTTTCTTTGATATAAACTTTGTAGGATGCTCTGTTGTCAAAAAGTCCACAGAGATTGTGTTGTAGTAGGTGGCACTTCATTTTCCAGAATCTATGACCCAGCAGAAATTACTGTCAGCTCCCTGACCAGCCAGGGGGTATTGATTCCCCCGTTACTACAGCAACCCATTAGTTATTAGATCGTGTCTCGTATGCAGTGACTAATCTGCCTCAGCGAGGTCTCGGATTTTGACACTTTTTCATTCTAATCCTTAATTAGTTTATTTGATGCGGCCTGCACATTTTATTTTTATACTAAGTAGTTATTGAAAATACAGTCAACAGAGCAGAGATCAAAGGAGCAAAAACAGTACGCTGCCAACTAAACTAGTTATGCAAAATAAAAAGACACTCTTCCATCCCCAGACTTCACTTGAAACATGAGTGCCCCTGATATGTCACCTCCTTTGTATTGCCTCTGTTCCAATGGTTGCACCAAAAGACTAGGCAGCATTCACCAGCAACTTTATCAGCTTCCTTTAATACTTCACTTCTCAAGGAGGAATAGACTTTGTCAGGTATCTTCCCTTTACACCAAAAGAACCAGAGACTGGTTACCCTTTTATGGCTTACCCTCTCTCTGATGTGAAGTGGTGAGGAACGGTTCTGTCGAAAAACACTGCACATGGCCAGAGTCAGAGTGGTTCCCGACTGCGTGACGATCCAAACCCGGACAGAGGAGCAGTGTACTGGGCTAAGACCCACACTCATTCTCACAAACTGCTTGACACATAAGACTGCATGTTTTGGCCACAAACTTAAGCAACTTCAAACTTTATATCACACTCATTAATAAGCTCCTGTGTCACCTGACAAAGAAATCCCAGTACTGGAAATAAAAATTAAAAAAAACCCGCATTAATTCAGAAGCTTATTCATATTCACAAAAACACCAAAATGGAGAAAAATCAGTACCAAAAGTCAGAGTGAAAATAAAAATTAAGAATTTATGTTTAACTGAGGTGCCATTAAAAACTTCTCCTTTAGTTCTCTTAATCTGTTATTAATTGAAAATAAAGTTCCAAGTGGAGTCTATCCCTTCCAGGTTTCCTGTTACAGGATACAAAATAGGAAAGCAACTTCATTCTCAGGCAGCAAAATCCAGTTATGTCTACTGACTGTACAGGAAGGGCAATTGTTATGTGTTTGCCACAGGAAAGCTTTATTATACCAACAGTTTGCATTCTGATAAAATCTCTCGGGTATCTTTCACAGAAACCATGTACTCCTTGTACATTTTTATAGAACTAGATGAAAACAAATCAGTGTGCTAGGTCTGCTGTTCTACTGAGTATCAGCAGAACATTAAGCATAACAGTCGGCCACTGAAGAGATGATGACTACCAGGAGAACTGGCTTCAGAACCACTGCCTTAACAAGGAAAGGGCAAGCTCTAGCTAATGCCTTCCAGGTGATGCCTCCCTTTCTGTGCACCTACAAGGGTTTAGGCACAAAACACCCACCAGATTCTTGTGCACTTAAATGGATGAACACATGCCTATGAAACCCATGTCCCTCCATGGGTTCTGACTGTGCTCCATCTCTAGATGTCAGGGTGTCCACAGCCTCAGCTACACATTTGAGCTTACTCAAGCAAGATGTGCTTGTACAGATTTAGGATAGGGATGGAAAATTTCCAAAACTATGCAACAGGAGGTTTTTCTTTAACTTAATTTGATAGCAAACTATGGATTTATGCTGTGGCTTTTTCCCTGACTCTGATGGAGTAAAAGTATCCCAAAGTAGAAAGGCTTAGGGTAAATATCCAGACATGTGACTGCATGCATTTCCATTGTTTGGTATTATCACCAGGCTGGAGGGCAGCAAAGGTTGCAAATTCAACCTAGGGACTCTCTGCTTCACCAGTATTCCCTGTCCCACAATCTAAATTTCACAGAATTGAAGAGATTTAAAGGCAATATTTAGATCACTCACCAGTTCCAGGTCACTCCCTGTAGTACAATCTCCAGTGCCTCATTCAGTTTCAAAAGTGTCAAACAGATGAAATGAATAGATTGAAATAGAAGAGAATTTGGAATTGCCTTTATCTACACGATGCAGTGTGGGACTGTGTGTATGTATGTGCCAGCAGTTTTCCAAAACTCACCCACTTTGATCCATTAGAAAATTGACCTAGTATGCTCAAGAAAGTGTCTTGAATTAGCCCAAATAACCCATCAACCATCCTGAATAATTCTTTGGATGTAATTGATAGAACAATGGACCAACTATTAAATCAGAACACTGCTCTCCAGAGAAATCTAACCTAGACTCTGAGCTCATAACAGCAAGAGCATTCAAGTGCTCCACCTATAAGCAGCCAAGTCAGGCACACCCTATTACCTAAATGGAAACCCATAGGCACAGTGGATTCACTAGTAAACTGCACAGTATTTTATTATATTAAGATATATTTCACTGAAGGTGGACAGAAGCACTAACAAAATGCAAAAGAAAGCTTCTCACCACTGTTGGTGAAAGTGTAGTAAAATCTTGAGGTAAAGCAACATGCAGCTTAATAAAATATCACTTAGAAAATTCAAGTGAATTGGCATTTAATACAATTGGGCGTACAATTAGGGAATGTGATTGACCAATACAAGCACCTAAAGAGCAAAGTCATTGCTCCTCACGCTCTTCATTAGTAGGATGGAGAGTCAGAATTGATCAGTAATAATATACTATATACTAACAAAACTGTCTGCTAGACAGACTTACACTTTGTGACAAAGTATTTCATAACATCATACATACCAATTTCACCCCAGATAAATGAGTCTTTCAGCACAGCCTTTTTTTTTTCCATAAGCCTAATAACCTAGTTATGAATAACCCAGCTTCACATGTAAAAAACTGAGATTTGAGGCATAGAGCAAGATCCTAAATCTGTCCCCCATATTGCCAAGCAGACCCTTAACTCCTGTGCCCCTGGCTGGTTTGGGGAGTAAGAACTGGTGCTCCTGTCCTCTGAGATTTCCGTTCCAAGATCCTCCCTTTCATCACAGTACCAGCCAGGAGAAGCACTCCCCCCAACCCCTTCCTGTACTAAATGTCCTTGATTTCTTCTGAATTTGACGGGAGAACAGTATATCCCACAAACACCCTGGAGATCAGAGCTCCAAGCCCAAAGGCCCAGCCTTGTTAACACTGTCGAGCTGCACACAAGGCATGTCAGCCATCCCCTTTAAGTCTGTTTTATTTAATTACCACTGTCAACTATCTAAAAGACTGTTAAGCTAAGAGAATTTTAGGAAGGTGAGATGGAGAAGAGAAGCAGTGCTAGGAGAAGAGGCTTACAAATGATAAGTCTCTTGTACACTTAGACTTGGGCTGAATGAGAAAGCAGAAGAGGCATTGCAGCTAAGTACCAGCTCCTGACTGTTTATACACCATTACATACCCAGTTACCCACAAATAAAGCACATTCTGTGCTCCTCTCCACATCATATTTCACTCTAGCATATGAATAATCTGATATGCCTGTAAGCAGAGCCCAAATTCAAGAATATTAAGAAATTGCACAGACAGAGTAATAATGAAACAATTCCTAAGCCAGAGAAGAAACAGCTGTGTGTAATTCATTATGTCACAAGACTGTCATGTTGCTCAACAGAAAAACACTCCTTTTTCCTGGCTTAGATCAGACCCTTTTGATGCTGGGAATTGTGCTAAACCTATGGCAAAATACAAACTGTGCTTCAGGATATCATACATTTGTCTTGCAAATGAAACCTAACGATACACTTCTGAGAATAAAGCAACATGCAACACAAATATACATACATTGATAGTAAAGTGGCAAAGCTGCACGGTTGGACAGTACAAAGCAGTGTACTGGAGCAGAGTATCTCTCAAGCACAAGTTCCAGCACCATCACCAGTAGATATGGCTATGGGCCACATCCTCAGTGATACCGATTAGCGTAATTCCCTTTATTGCAGGGCAGCTACACATAAAAGCACCGGATGAACACGTGGTTTAACAGTGCCTGTGTGCTAAGTGAGGACAAGAACCAGCAGAGAGGAAAAGGAACAAGTCTGTAGCAGCCGGTTTGTCATACTTGAACCAAGGACTGATTCCTCTTATATACTGCCCTTCACAGCTGCTGTGCCTTGGAGGCATTTTCTTTGCTCAGATAAAGCTGTGCATAGTAACTCTTGCACCTTCTCCTAATGGTGGCTGGCTGTGATCCGATCACTGCTGTATGTAGCATTAAGGTCAATACGCCTGTAACCATAAATACCGAAATACATTTTGCTAATGATCAACCATCGTCACTGAGCAAAGACAAATGTGTTCACTGCAAACTCTGAGCACACCATAGCATTGCTTTAAGAAGAAGAAAATGCACTGAAGAACCTGGACTTCTTGTCCCTGGAAATAAGCCATGTCTTCATGGCCTAGTCACCTCTATAAATACAATGAAGTATGGTAAATACATCTGGGATTACATTAGACACTGAGCAATTTGGGAAGATTGGTCGACTGTGGAAATCCAAAATGATCTCAGTAAAGCAGCTTAAGTAGTACTAGCTAAGCAGGTTTGGAGCTCACATTTCAATGCAGAATACCATTTTATATGAGAACTCACTTTGCAAAACTGTCTAGGCTCAATGTCCATTACTAGACTACTTAATGATTTATTGTGTCATCAGTTGGAACTTCTCCTAGTGCCCTTTGTGTTGATGATGTCATTTGAAGATCACTTCTTTTTATGGTTGGTACATGCAGTAAAAAGATTTACAGTGTTCATATGTCTCCACCAATGGATCTTATGCACAACCTTTAAGATTCAAACACAGAGAGTGGGATTCACATCACCTAACCAATATCCCAAAGTCAGGTAGTCAGCCTGCTTTGCTATAGAGGCTCTTTTTGTATAGAAAACATGAAAGGAAAAGGCATCTCCAGATCATAACTCTTCCCACCTAGCTCGACCATCTACTTGACGAATCCCAGCCAAAATGATGTTACATACTTATCTGCCAACCTGACAGGGAGTCACAAGAGGTTTGTCCCCTTCCAGGAGCTAAGATCCAAGACGTCACTGAGAGGGTGCCACAACTTGTCAAGAGCACAGATTACTATCTGCTGCTACTCTTCCACATGGGCACAAATGACACTGCAAGCCAAAGCCTGGGCAGAACTAAGGAAGACTATAACGCCCTGGGGAAGCAAGTGAAAAATATTGGTGCCCAAGATATCTTCTCCTTCATATTACCTGTTGGAGAAAAATGGGAGACTAGAAATAGGTAAATAATGCAAATCAACTCCTAGTTATGTGGCTGGTGTTGACGTGAGGGTTTTGGCTTTTATGACAATAGGACATTCTTCAGCAACCATAGCCTGCTAGGGACAGATGGAATCCACCTGTCTAGAAGGGGTAAGGGGATCTTTGGCAGCAGGATGGCCAACTTGGTGAAGAGGGCTTTAAACTGAGGGACTCGGGGGGTGGGGGCCAAAGTGGCAATGCTAATGCCATCACATACAACAGGCGAATAAGACAGGTCAACCAGAGCAATGACAAAGGTGCCCTGGCTGCCTCACAAGATGACAACTAGGAGACCAACCACCTCAAGGGTGTGCTATATTGGGTCCTCGTGCACCCCTCCAGGGAAACCTGTGTGCTCAAGTACCTTTCTGAAATGCCTAATGCATGCAGCATGGGGAATAAACAGGAGGAACTAGAGGTCTGTGTGAGTCACAGGGCCCTGATCTCATTGCAATCACAGAGACATGGTGGGATAGCTCACATGACTGGAATGTGGTCATGGATGGCTACAGGCTTTTCAGGAAAGACAGACCAGCAAGGCAGTGCGGGTGAGTTGCTCTTTATGTGAGGAAACAACTGGAATGCATCAAGCTCTGCCTTGGAGTGGAAAGAGAACAAGTTGAGAGCTTGTGGGTAAAAATTAAGGGATGGCCAAATATGGGTGACACTGTTGTGGGCATTTGCTACAGGCCACCTGATCAAGAAGAGGAAGTTGATGAAACCTTCTACAGACAGCTGGAAGCAGCCCCACAATCACAGGCCCTGGTCCTCGTGGGGGACTTCAAACACCCTGATATTTGCTGGAAAAGCAACATGGCAAGCCATGCACAATCCAGAAGGTTCCTACAGAGCATCAAGGACAACTTTTCGATGTAAGTGGTAGAGGAGCCAACAACGCAAGGTGTGCTGCTCGACCTTATACTAACGAACAAGGGCAGGCTGGTTGAGGATGTGAGAGTTGGGGGTAGCTTTGGCTATGGTGACCATTAGATGGTCAAGTTCAGGATACCACATGGTAGAAGCAGCACAACAAGTAGGATTACAGCCTTGGACTTCAAGAGGGACAACTTTGGCCTTTTCAAAGACCTGCTAGGAGGAATCCCATGGGCTAGGGCAGGGAGGTCCAAGAGAGCTGGACAGTATTCAAGGACCACTTCCTCCTAGCTCAAGATAAGTGCGTCTCCAGGAGGAAGAAGTCAGGCAGAGGACCCAGGAGACCTGCATAGATGACCAAAGAGCTTCTAGTGGCAAACTGGATCCTCACAAAACCATGGGCACCGATGGGATGCACCGACGAGTGCTGAGGAAGCTAGCGGATGTTCTTGCCAAACCACTCTCCATCATCTTTGAAAGGTCGTGGAGGACAGGAGAGGTGCCCAAGGGCTGAAGGAAAGCAAATATCACTCCAATCATTAAAAAGGGCAAGAAGGAGGACCTGGGAAACTATAGGCCAGTCAGCCTCACCTCCATCCGCAGAAAGGTGATGGAGCAGTTCATCCTGGAGGTCATCACCAGGCATGCAGAGGACAAGAAGGTTATCAGAAGTAGTCAACATGGATTAACCAAGAGGGAGTCATGCTTGACCAAACTGATTCCCTTCATCAACCCAGACAGTCATGCCATCACAGAAGGCTGAGTAGTGGATGTTGTCTATCTCTACTTCAGTAAGGCATTCCACACTGTCTCCCATGGCATCCTCATAGACAAGCTAAGGAAGTGTGGGTTGGATGAGAGAAGAGTGAGGTGGATTGAGAACTGGCTCAACATCAGAACTCAGAGGGTCATGATCAACAGAGCAGATTCTGGTTGGAGACCTGTCACTAGTGGTGTTCCCCAGCAGTCTGTACTGGGTCTAGCCCTTTTCAATATATACATCAATGACCTGGATGATGGGATAGAGCGTAACTTCAGCAAGTTCACTGATGACACCAAGCTGGGAGGAGTGGCTGATACACCAGAAGGCTGTGCTGCCATCCAACGAGACCTGGACAGGCTGGAGAGCTGGGCCCAGGGGAACCTCATGAAATTCAACAAGATCAAGTTTAAGGTCCTGCACCTAGGGAGAAACAACCCCATGCACCAGTACAGGTTGGGGGTTGACTTATTGGAAAGCGGCTCTGTTGAGAAGGACCTGGGAGTGCTCATGGACAACAAGCTAACCATAAGCCAGCATTGTGCCCTTGTGGCCAAGAAGACCAGTGGTATCCTGGGCTGCATTAAAAGTAGTGTGGCCAGCAGGTCTAGGGAGTTTATTCTCCCCCTCTGCTCTGCCCTGGTGAGACCACATTTGGAGTACTGTGTCCAGTTTTGGGCCCCCCAGTTTAAGAAGGACAGGGAACTGACCTGGGCTCAAGGCATTTGAGGATAATGCACATCACAGTTCTCAGGTTTCTGCACATGCAAGCCCTGTAACAAGCAGAAAGAAGCAGTGGAGGTGTATCAATCCCAATCCTTCCCCAACTCCACATGTGCACCACTCCTGCCCCAGAGTGTTGGGGCAAAAATGCCCCAGAAAGGGTTTACCCATTTTCGTGCAGCAGAGTGCATCACAGACATGACGAAAACCAAGCCACCTTCATCCTGCAGTAAAGTATCTCTGCCTTCACAGAGGGGTGCTGTAATGCTACCACTGCCTTAGTGACTCAAAATGCTGCCATGGCTGCACTACTGTTGGGAAGGGGAAGGATACACAGCAGCACCTACAGCAGGCCCCAATCTGCAATTCCTCCCTTGGAGGATTCAATAGGGATCTTAATATTACCTGGAATTGAGGGAGGCAGAAACCTGCACCATGGCAGCACTGAAGGCATCTCAAAAGCATGCTCAAAAGCCACTTTAAAGATACCAGAGGAATAGAGCTGTTGCAGCAGTGCAGAGCACCAGGTAGTGAAAGAAGCACCCACACCTTCCCTGTACAGGCTCAGGCTGGTCTCAGCACAGGCAATGAGGTTTTACTCTCTACTGGCAGTGGCTGCTCAATACAGCCCCCTTGGTCTATTTGTCAGCCTTACTCTGCCTTTCAGGAAAATTTACATCTCCCACTTCATGGGAGGAACATGAAATGTGAATGGCACAGCAAGTGGAGACAGCTGCATTTCTGGGTGCCGGAACATCTCCCCAATATCTTGTGGGACACCAGCAGGAACACCAGTCAGCATCTTAGCCCTTGCAAATACGAGTCCAGCCTTTCATCTGCAGCAAAGATTAAAAGAACTGCACAACCGCACACACCTCTTTAAGATCCTGTTGCCAAATTAGTAAAACATGTAGCTACTGTATGTCATTTTTATTGTATATAAAAAGAACCCATTACATTTATTTGGTACTTTTTGTTGCTGTCATGAATGCCTAAATAATCCTTCTGTGTTTAGAAACAAGCCATTGGGGACCAATGAGATACATTTATTGTAATTACATGATTCTTCTAATTAATTTTTGTCAGGAAATTTCAAAGTAAAAACCTCCAGCTAAATGTGCCCTCCCTTCCCTCCAGCCAATAGACACATTTCTGAGCCTTGCTTAAAAAGCTCATTTCTTTTTTGCTAGTTGAAATAGAATGGAATTGTTAGTGAGAGTGGGCAGAAAGGAGAGAACATTGCCATTAGACCACACTGTTTAAATCAAGCCCTAACAAGCATTTCATTTTGTTTGGGTCATTAACTACATTTGAGAGAAAAATGTAGTTTGCCTGGCAAATTGGTTGGTGGCCAAATATGTCTAACAGGAGACTCTTCTGGGTTAAACCCAAAGACCGCAACACAGACACACAAATTTTACAGGTGGGAAACTTAACCATAAAGAAAACACATTTCAAATAAGCATCCAAAGAAGTGGATGCTTAAAGATATATACAAAGTTTGATATTTACTAATTTATGAGATTGTACAGCCTGAGGCTGTATTCTTGTAATTTATTCTATTCTCCCCTGTAACACAGATCACTGAATATCATAAAGTAATTCAGATAAGATAGTCTGTAATTAGGGGCTAATGATATCGACTCTGCTGGACGCACAGCCACTTCTGACATATGACACCCAAGTGATTTTACTGAAACAGTATACCACATCCCTGGATAAGTCTCAAATAAATCTATTTGAATGGTCAAACCCCCTTTTCCAGGTGACGGTGGGCTTTGGGAACATCTCACTTACCTTCTCCCTTTCTGCAGTAATTTGCTGAGTTAAAAAGCTACCACCTCATCCCACTCAGTTTCCCATTACCTCAAATTAAACAAGCCCATCTCCCTCAGCCTTTCCACATAGCGTGTGCCCACCAGTGCTGCGAGGCTCCCTGCAGCTCTCCTTCAGAACCCTCCAGCTCCTCATCTTCCCCACAGCATTCCCCAAACTGCACGTTCTGCTCAAGGCCCTTCCCTGCTGGTGTGGGTGAGTGAAAGGCAACTGCCCTCCTCCCATGTGACACCTCTGGTTATCAGTCTGCATATGATGGCTCATTTGTTTTTTCTGCAAGAACACACAGTTGTTCACCCATTTGTTTTCTGATCCCTGATAAGCCTCTGCTACTGAAAACTCAAAGCTAGATGCGGTGTACGCATATACATATATATTTTTTTTTTTAATCAAACTGCTTTCTGATCATTTCTCAGTTTTTCCACAGTGACATTGAATTCCAATGCTGATCTCCAAGGTGTTGCCTCCTTTCTCTGGTTAGCGTCACCTCCAGGCCCTGCATGGAGACTCTTAACTCCACCACCCAAGTCACAAGTGCAATACTGAACAGTCCCAGACCCCTGATAGGCACTGTAAGGCACCTCACCTTAAGCCCTCCCCAGTCTGACAGCAAACCACTGATAACTTCTTCTGGCACACAATTTGTCAATCATTCACAACCTGTCTTAGAGACTCAATATCCTGTGATTGCTTTGGAGATTGGCATGAGAGAGGCCATGAAAAACCTCACCGCAGTCAAGCTGATGACCCTCCTTCCACTTTGTCATCCTGTCATAGAGGGGAACTAGGTGGAGTTGAGGTGATACATCCCTGACAGTTGTGCTCCCTGTTCTTCATTGCCTGTGATGCTCCAAGTGCATATGGAGAGATCACTGGATCACTTGACCCAGCAGTGAATTCAAACAGACCAGTTTGATTTGCCCAGCTCTTCTCTTCCCTCTCTTTCAGAGGCAGGTGCTACCTACATCTCTTCTCTTCCCCTGGAGCCTCCCCAGACCTCCTCATGCTCTTGAAGATAACTGCTAATTGGCCCTGAATATTGCTCCGGCTTCATGCTCCATTCTCAAAATGCTACAAGAGCTGGGAACATCCAGTTTGTCCTAATACCCTAATAGCTGCAGACATTTGGAGATCCATAGGGTCTGCTGGTGCACTCATGTCCAGAGAGCAAAGGGGAGGAGTTTTCTCCCCAGGGCTCTGGCAAGCTCAGGGTCTCAGCACTACTGGTCTCTCTTGTTGTCCTATAGACCTTATATGTCAATCTTAAAGCACATTACCTTCAGTTTGAATCATGAGCTTTCGTTTCACAGCCACCACCTGCATTGTTTTTCACCCTTCTTTCATCCACCTTCATGTTCCCGTTTTCTTCAGATCTCTTTCCGCCCAGCCAGCTGCAAAGTTGCAAGGTATTGTGTCCTGTTGTGTTTCTCTTTTGAAATCCTACCTTGCACTACCAGTGATCTGACCTGCCAGATGATCAGCAGCAGCCTCATTCATGCTATCTCTTTGGTGGTCCATAACCAACTGTCTCTGACAGACTGCCTGTTCCCAACAACCAGCACCAGGATTCTTGCAGCAGATATACCACAACTTCAACCTGAGCATCAGCATCTCCCCCATGGCCAAGTCCTCCCTGAACAAGCTGCATCAGGACTCTGGCCACAGCCACTTTCTACCAAGTCTTTGCTATGGCATTTAAATTGTAACATTGATTGTATAATATGTATAATATAAAGACCTGAAGTGCCTCCTTTTTATTCCTTGTGCTGACGTATCTAAAACATTTGACTGATCGACCCATTCATTTTCTTCTTACAACAATTATCCCTCAACCTCTCCCAGTTCTCGCTTCTGCCAGTGGTTTGATGCACCATCATCTTCTGCCAATCCTATTTTAAAGCCTTCCTCAACAGCAGCAAATCTCTCCTTGTAGTCCATTTTCTGTGCATGTGTCTCCACTGGGACAACACATAACACAGGGACAGTGTCTACTGTTGTATTTGGTCCCTGCTACCCTCGACTCTGGTCCCCTGCTGCCTGTCATCTAAACTGCAACAATGTTTATTTAAAATAACAACCACCCCAAGCTATTCTCTCCTATCCCCCTGTTTATGGAAAAGCACCAATTAACCAGAAGTAATTTTTTTAGAATCTAAAAGTAATTTATATTATATAAGAAAAAAAGGTCAGGTAGATACTCCATTTATCACTATTACAAAGGGCTGTAACACAGTGATGAAAAGAAAGAGAAATTAATTACAAGTCAGAGGCTGCAATAACTCTCTCTGTAATTGTGACGAAAAATTTATATTAATGTTTCTGTCACCAAGAGAAGTTTGATTAATTTTACAATAGTGGAGATGCTATCACCTTAATATCAGTGGGTAACGAAATTTTACAATTTGCAATTTAGATGTAGATCGTTTCTTTAAAACTCAAAAATTGCCTGCGAGGCACCTTCACACTTTATTAACAGCTCAATCAGTGCCACACTAGAAATAATTAGCCAAGAAACCATGTAGTAAATATATCTGGACTAGCAAACCTGCAGAATAAGAAGTACGTGATAAAATCCAGACCCCTACAAGAGAAACAGTCTCTCTCCAGCACTCCAAAGCAGCTGCCACTGCCCAGCAGCCTGCTGTGCTGTTCTGCCTTCAGGGAAACAACACAAATACCAGATTTTTCTGACAGTTTTGTTTTGTTTTCCATTTTTAAGCCTTCACTTGGCTGCAAAGCCAAGGGCAAAAGGGTTAGATCCAAGCAGGGCCACTGATGTTGCACCCTGACATAGCAGCATCCACACACGCTGGGTGCTTCTGAGAAGGCGCTGGCTTCCTTCTGGGGCTCCTGGATGCAAGAGGTGGGGTGGCAAAGGGCTGCTGAAGAAAGCTTCCTGCTGCCAAATGGTGAGTGAAACACAACAGGAAAGAAAATGAGGCAGGCAGGGGTTGCCATGGTGTAGGACCAGGGACTCACCCAGTCTGCAGCAGTCACACCTGAGCACTTGTTCTGCAGCCAGGCAGGTCCCGTTCCCAGCCCATGGACACAGGAGTTAACTTGTTTGGCTTTTGTTTATTTTTTTGCTTTCCCCAGCTTCTAATCCTAACAAGACCCTGACCAGAGTCAGGATCTCAGACAGGACCTAGACACACACAAACACTAGTACCCTGGCAAATCAGCAGCCTTTGATATTAAACATCCCACAGACAGACCGTGATCAGGCCCTTATCTCTCTCTGCATCTTTAAAGTCTCCTGCCCCCTCAGGACAGAACCATATGGAATAGGCCAGGACCTGGGAAGCCTCTGCCCTCCAGCAAGGAGCAGCAGCACCCCTTGAATTCAAACCTCTCGGCTCCTTGCTTTGCAGAGCACAGCATCAGAGCAGGAAAGGGCAGCACTGCCTTGTGATCCTCTCTCAGACCACTTGTGTTAACGGTGTGCACATCCCTGTGCCCTCCGGGACACTTATTGTTAGCGTCTGCACTGTCTCTGTAAGGAGAGGGGACAATTAATGTATTTTTGTCCCCTGAAGACCTTCCCCACATCCAGCACAGGTGGGGTAACTCAGCGAGGAAGTGCAGAAGGCCAGCAGCCAGGCTCTGCAAGTGATACCAGTCCCTGGCCTTTGCTACCAGAACGACCCCTTGAAATCCCAAGGATGTAATGCAGGAAAGGAAGGATCAGACCAAAGCCCTGGGAATCTTTCCCAGTTCCTTTCTGCACTATTTAGCAAGGGCCATTAATTTCTTTCTTTCATAAACACTGTGAATGATGAAAATCTGGAAAATAAGATAAGCCTAATGAAAATGTATTGGTTCTAAGGCAATCAATGCCATTCAGCTTATGGAGAAGAGGAAACAGTTCCCAGTCTGTACTCTGCTCCCTGTAGTCAACAAGGCTGACTGTTTCCAGCATGGATCAATGAACCATTCGTTAGGGGAAGTGAACCTGTATGAACGGCATTCATCTTTCTCCTCCAAGATCAAACAGAGTCGCATGGGAAGTTTCAAGACTGCTCTTGAAACTTCAAGTCTAGGGAAAGTTTGAGCACTTGCAGGTAGTTTGCTCATAACAGTGTCTAGCAAATCCTCATACTTGCTGCACCCAGAGACTGAGCAGGAAGACACTGAGGCTGTGCACATGGATGTTGTATCATCTCCTCTGCAGAGCAGAGGCAACACTGCACCACAGGTGCAGGGGCACATGAAAGGTATTGGGGTGAGCAGGGGGAAATGAGCTTTCTAATGCCGTCATCTTGTAAGCAATATAAAACAAGTCAATGTAATTTTCTTTCTTAATTTCTTTAGATATAGTGATGCTAATGGTGGGTCAGGGGACGGATGGAAGGAAGTGGTGGTGTAACATAACCAAAGTAGCCTATTCATCTTTCAAAGAATTTAAGAGATGTGGGTTTGCCCTAAAAAGATTAAGCTCCTTACAAGGCATGCTATTAAGAATTGTTCACTTCAGCAGTTAAGAGATGCCCCAAAGCAGGCAGGAGCTGGCCTTGCCAGAGTCTTCTGCAGACAGCTCTGCAGCTCCAAAGCATTCATGCAGGGGGAAGAGACTGAATAACTGTTCCATCAAGTGCAAGACCCTTTCCTCAGATGCATCACTGTAAATCTGACAAATGGTACCTCCAGGATAGCTGTCAAAGGCTGTCATCAGTAGTGTACAAGTAGCCAGCGTAATTCAGCATGTCATTAACTGACACGGGGCAGCACAGAGTCCACAAACCACACCTGTTTAAATAACTAGAAAGCCAAAGAAAGCACAGGCTGGCCAAGGAAGTGAACTGCAGCAGGCATATAAAAAGGTAAATAGCACACAGCTAAGGCCACGTCCCTTCTTCCCACTGAACTGACACAAAACTTAATGGGAGCTCTTTATAAGGGTGGGGCTGTAGAAAGAGGCACTAAAGGCTGCTTCCAATGACTTTAAGGCATTTGGAAGTAGACAACAATAAAAAGAGGAAATTACAAAATACAGATGCTGGACTGACTGCAAAACTTAAAGGTGGAATTTCCTCATGTTCAGAATATTGTTGCAAGCTGTGGAAAAACTTAGCTGTCTTCCCTAAAACAGCTGGAAAAGTGAGATATGGAGAGCAAAGTAAGCACAAGAGGATAATGCCATGTTAGGAGTGTGTCCTGCAGCCTGAGCTACAGCCGACAACAAAACAGGACCACCCCAGAGACACCAGCACTGGACACAACTACAGGCAAAGCACAGCACGGTCTTTGCTGCCTCCAGCCAAAAACACTCACCCATACCATAGGACCAGCTTCATAAGGTAACTAAAAAACACAGTTTCCCCTCAAATTGCTCCAGTAGTTGTATGACTGAGCTGCCTCCAAGGAGAAAAGCTTCTGACAAGGCAGTTATGATCGTGCTGCCAAGACATTTTGGTAGGGCCTTTCACATACACCAAAACCTGCAAATACTCCACTTTAGTGCAGCAGACAGAAGGGGACAGTCCTCTGGGAACATCACCCCCTCCCCACCCCACCAATGCTGCCACGTGCTGCAACACAAGGGTAACACTGAGCCCACATTTTCCTCAGCCTTCAGCTGCACCTCCTTTCAGCACAGATGCTTCTGATGCCCCTTGCCTACTCCCTTTCCAGGGCTACTCTCACATCTTAGTTTTTCTTTAAAAATTTCCCTCCCGCCCATATCAACCACCAGCATGTACAGATCCACCCCTGCTCAACTCAATGCCTTTTCCCAGTAGCTGGGTACTGCCAGAGTATAATGTACACATGAAGTAGTAGCTCTCCAATAAGTATTTGACAGATTAAACACTGCCTTGAGCTTTAGTTTTTCAGCAGAGTTATGAAAAATAATGTCCCCTGGAATTTGTATTTCGTGATAGCTTGCAGAGTGACCGCCTACCCATTGAGGCTCCACTGTGGAGCATATATGCACTTGGCAAGTGATCCTTCTCACCCATCAGCTCAATCTCCTGCTTTCACGGCACTACGAAGCAGGAGCTGAGATCTAGTGCTCTAGCTGCCCTGCAGGGATGACCATCACTGAGAATAGGGCAGCCTCCAAAGGGATGCCAAGGACAGAGTTTGTGTGATACAAAGGCCATATTTGATGTTCCGGAATTAAATATTACAGCACAATTGGAGTTTGGCTTAGAGGCCTGATGAAGTCATCCCCAAGGACAGCGAATAGTAGAGGGCACAGATGCTGTACACCCACCCACATAGTAATTGAAAGAAAAAAGTAGGAGAAAAATTATTGTTGTTTTGAGAGCTAAATACACATTTAAGAACTCTGTGAACTGCCCAGAACAGCTACATGCTTGTGTGACCTGGCAAGATATGAGGCTTTCCAAGCAGCTTACTATCTCTGGGCAAACAGGTGTCACAAAGTACCCAGCTTCTCTATTACATGTTTTCTTCTTCCTCAGCCCCAAGAAGATAGATATGTTCAGCTCAGGCAGCAGCCACAAAGAATCAATCGAACCTGTTTATTGAGAAAATACTTTCAAATAAACAACTGATTCCTTATCAGGAAGGATGCACTCAGGAACTATGCACCATCTATGAATTAGATCCAAAAGCTTTCTGAAACTTTGTACCTTTGAATGGTAAAGGTTTTAAAAAGGAAAGGTGGGGAAGGAGAGAGAGGGAGGGGAAGGAGAAAGAGAAAGAAAATATCCAGGTCCAATAACATTGCTAGCAGCAGTTTACCTTTGAGTACTGAAGGAATTAAAAAAAAAAAAAAAGAAAATCGTTAAATGTATCTCTCTCAGAATCCATTTTACAAGCTAACGTCACTTTGCTTTGCTTTCAATCAGAGCTTAAGGTTAATCTCCAGGACTACTGGTGCACATGCGGACACGGTAGAAAGATGCAAATAACTCCAGAGAGGAGGCACGGAGAAGAAAGCTCTTCACCAGAAATCTGTTACTCTACATTAAAATGCATCAGCTGATTTACAATCCCTGTTGGATACTAAAGTACAGCTGGGAACAGGCAGAAGCTCGGAGCCCAGAACACAGCCCCATGAAAGCATGTTACAAACAACGGCATGTGTACATGTGTCCATCTGGGGGTGAAAGCGGGGAGGGGTGACATGGATACATACTTTAAGTGCTTGTCAAATACTGACCTAAACACACCTCATTTTCCATCCATTGTAAGAGCTCTGTCATGAGCCTGAATGAACAGAAGGGTTCATTTGTGAAGATGCAACCCTCATGGTGTCCTGCAACACAAACTCTCAGTGAGCACTTCCCAAGCCCTCAATACAGCAGTCCAACCCCCTGGGGATGAACAGAAAACCCCCAGCAAGAGACTAAATGATGCAGACAAAGGTATTACCTCCTGAGATTGCTATGTGCTAGACACAGCTCCCCCGCACTGAGGGCAAATGGTTATCTGCCCCCATGATAGAAGGAATAGTTGTGTCTTGTGGAAGACAACCAGCATGAAGTCCAGGATTGCATCAGTATGTTTCTCCTCAAAGAAACTGACAACTTTACCCCAGGACTGGGCTTTGCAGCAGCATCCCTGACAAAGGCTACACAAGAGATGCTGTTAATGTCCTAGGCACCTGCTGGCAGTTTTATTGCAAGGTACCACGGGATGCTGAAGAAGAGGAAAAAATAAACTAAAATTTTAATTATTCCAATGAAAAAGCTGTCCTGATCTCCTGGTGCCAGAAACTGGATTACAGTCGTTTCAAGTAAGAGAGGTATAGATTCTAGAAATGAATGGACTTGAGAGGGATGTGCTGTAGGTCAGATATACATGGTGAAGGAAACACTAACAGGCAGCCACTTGCATCCATCAATGCCATGAATTTGTCACAGTGGTCCAAAGCTTTGCTGCCCTGCCCTTTAACTGATTTTCAGCGACCATCCTCAAAAATATCTCCCAACTTGTCTGGCTTCAGTTGTGCCCTAAACTATCCCATCACTGGACTCTGATGCTGCCACTGCTCTTCTAGGTCTTCTTTTTCCTCCCTTATTTCTCTTCCTCCTTGGTTTTCTTTGCTTGGTTTTGTCTGTGCTTAACCATAGTGACTTTGCTGGCCACAACTGACCTGGCATTTCACTGACACACTCGTCTACTTGTGATTATATTGTTGACAGAACTATGTCATTCTTCTTTTACTTTCCTTTGCACCTTAATTTGCCCCTTACAAACCCATTGGCACCTGCTGGGAAATTGGCAAATAATTGTTTTATACCATGAAGTAATTTCCTATCCCCAAGTCTTCTTTAAAGCTAGATATACCTCTGCAGCATGTCTACATAGGTAGAAGCACACACACTGTGCAGTAAATACCCTCTGAGATGACATGAAAAAGACAATCTGGAAACGTGTCAGCAAAGAAAGCCCGAGGACGCTATTTCGTAAAATGTGTCTGAAAGCTGTGGAAGGTCTGTTTTGTAGTCAAGACCTCATCATTAAAATTCAATCAAAAAAGGCAGTAGAACCTTCTAAGTTAAAACACTAAATAAAAGGAGATCGAGATAAATAGCAGATATCATCTGAGCTGGTCATAAGAATGAATGTGCATCAATCTCTAGAAAAGTCACTCAAGATTGATAACACCAAAAGACAACATCTTGATGATCAGTTTTACAGTGATGAATTGAGGAAAAGCTTAATGAGTCAACTACAGGATTGGAATTTCATTAAAGACTTTACCAGAGCTAGAAAAACCTGTAGAAACACAAGACAAAATCTGCCTTGTAAAATACAGGAGTGCATACATTTCTGTCCACGTGAAGAATTACCACATACATTTGCATCAGGAGGAATTTGACTGGAATCCAGTGCAGAGAAAAAAAAAGCCACCACACCAACCCACATCTTCAAGAACTATATCATGCCTACCACCCTGTAATTTCACAGTTGTGAGAGCTGATCTAACATAACAGAATTGTATTTTAATGTCTTCTATGAGACTAAGACTCATTAGTCATCTTCTAAAGAGAAACACAAGCTGAAGTCACATGTCATTATGCCAAGTTGTCACGCATATGGTGCTCACAACTATCTTCACACTAACCTTTAAGTCAGACTGCTGGAGAATGAAATTTGATGGGAGCATTCTTAGGATGCAAAGCTGGGTTTTGGCTTCAAGATAAAATAAAACCTGTTTCACCTTCCACATTAGCAGGGCTGGTGAAAAATGGTGGCCATGTTTGAGTCAAATCATCATTTTATTTGAAGCAGCAAAGTTATTCCAAATTCAGTTGACCTGTATCAGATTTCACAGTGAAGGACTAGATCTTTATGCTACAGTTGCATCAGTAGAGAAGCATCCATGTTCATTCAAGCATACTTTCTCTTCGTTATATATTACACTAGTTGCACTTCTCCTCTGGAGGCTTTGCTCCTCCATTTATTAATCTACTTGGCCATTTGCCCTACTTATCTGTGTAGTAACTCAAAATATAATGCAGTACACTGCTTCAGGAGCTAAAATGTTAACATAGAGCTCAAAAAATCCTGACTCAAAGGATGCTACAACATAACAAGAAGGTCCCAGGTTGGTTGCTTTTAAGTAAAACTTTAGCTTTTATTCTGAGAAAAGGTAGTTTTTCCCTGTTGTTGATCCAAAATGAATTCCAGCCACTCCAGCCAGTAAGTCAGCTTCATCAGGGGCCCAACTTAAGTGCCCCCATGTAAATGCGCATAGCACAGGGAATAAACAAGAGGAGACAGTGACCTGCAGGGCTATGATCTTATTGGCATCATAGAGATGTGGTGGGATGGTTCCCATGACTAGAGCATTGGAATGGAAGGATACAGGCTCTTTAGGAAGGACAGGCAGGGGAGACAGATGGGGCAGGGCATGGAGCTGGGGCCATGAAGATGATCTGAGGGCTGGACCACCTCTTCTGTGAAAACAGGCTGAGAGAGTTGGGGTTGTTCAGCATGGAGAAGAGAAGACTCCACAGAGACCTTATAGCAGCCTTCCAGTACCTGAAGGGGGCCCATAAGAAAGCTGAAGAGGGACTTCTTAAAAGGGCATGTAGTGATAGGACAAGGGGTGATGGCTTTAAACTGAAAGAGGGTAGATCTAGATTAGATACAAGGAAGAAATGCTTCACGATGAGGGGGATGAGGTGCTGGAACAGGTTGCCCAGAGAGGTTGTGGATGCCCTGTCCCTGGAAGTGTTCAAGGCCGGGCTGGATGGGGCTTTGAGCACATGGCATAATAGAAGGTGTTCCTGCCCATGGCAGGGGGTTGGAACTAGATGGTCTTTAAGGTCCCTTCTAACCCAAACCATTGTGTGATTCTGTGTTGGCAACAGCAAGTTTTTCTCTGAAAGGCAAACTCATTTCGCAAGTTTTTTTTTTTTTTTCTTTTATGGCTGGAAGATTCTTCTTTATGACATTAGAAGTGTAGAGTAATGATCCAGCAACATGAGCATCACAAACAAGAGCATAACCCTTTGCACAGAGAGCTTGTGTAAGTTATTGACATAGGCAGAAACACTAGGAGAAAAGTTCAACTGTCAAAATAGTTATATGGCCCCTGAGACAACCTAGCAATGATAAAATAGCTTATTATCCCTTTTGTAGGATATTTATTTGTGCAAAGTTTACATTTTTCCATTCCCTAAAAATGAAATATTAATAACAAGCACATCCTTGCCAATGAGGTCCTGCCTGTGTAATCCATGTGGAAAAGCAAGGTGCTTCGGCCTGGTGTAAGCACTGACAACAACAGGGTGGCGCTTGTATCTGAAGCTAAATATGTGCTCATATGCTTTACTGAAACGGACACCCCAGACTTTGCAGTTTTTAATCCAAGTCCCTACCTCTCTGAGTGCTGGGCAGAAGACAGGCAGGCAGCAGCTTCCCACCACAGAGAGGCGGCAGTAAGAAGGGAGAGGCAGATAACGTGACCCTAGCAGATAGCTGGAGGCACTTATCAGTGCTGAGGCAGAGACGTCCAGCTGGCACAAAGGTCACCCCTTTCCCCCAGGGACACCAGCCCAGCCATAATGCCTGGTTTGCAAGGAGAGTGCTAAGTCCATCCCACAAACTGAATCTAGTAAGAACTAAATGCAACCAAACTTGTGCTGCTTTTCCCCAGAAGCCATAGCAGTGCCAGGCAGCTCACCCTTTTTGTAGTTTCCATAAAAAACTATAATATTCTGGCAGGAGGAGAGACCTCTGTGCCCCTTGCAGGGTTCCCACTGCCACTAGACCTGCCCAGAAGGTGAGTACTAGCAAAAGCATGCCAGAAGATCAGTGTGCAACCCTCCAGCAAGGAGAGGGCAAGGCAACTTTTTTTAAGCTGTGATAAATTCAACGTATTTAACAGATGCTGACGTGAGCACCTCTCTGGAAACCTAACTGGCAGAGGTTTGGGTCTTCCTAAGTGGATAATTGATCACAAGGCTATGCCAGTGATGTTACGGTAGTGAAATAAAGAGGAAACTGGGATTTAAGGATTTTAAATAAGCCCATCAAAAACATGTAATAATACTGTCAGATCAGTTTGCTGTCAAATACAGGTGTGATGTGATAAAACCTCAGAGTTTTTAGTAGATTACATTATTGAGGCTGTAATTTAAGAACACCTTCTAGGTAATAAATTACAATAAATCAAACTTTAAAACTTGAAAGCATGCACCAGAAGACATACAGTGTATGATACGGGAAAGACAAGTAAATTTAAACCATATTCCCAAGCTGGAATAAAGCAAATTCAATTGCTTTGGAAAGAAAATGATCAAAGCCTAGTTTTGTATGAAATCAATAAATCTTGCAAAGTTATAAGAAAAAAAACCCTGCTAAATGCTTCTGTCCTTCACCCTTCTGTGTTTCTAGCGCAAGCATAACAAAAGGTGAGAAAGGACTGCAAGGGGATGCCCTCACAAAACACAGTGGTCAGTTGTAAGTACTGCACAAATACAACAGTGGGGCATTTTTAAGAGAGAGTTTTCCATAAGAAAATTTCAATTTCTGTGAACAGCATCATTTCATCAAAAAAGGAAAATCTTAGGAGGTGCCAAAATGCTCTCTGTTCTCCTAACAGAAAATACGCAATCTTCATTTCAAAAGTGTGGGTTTTTTTCATGAAGTGAACTAACATCTTCAAATTTACCCCAGAGTGAATATGTCCATAGCTCATAGTGCATAACTTACCTGTTTCTGTCCTCTAGCACAACAAAAGAGATGGGAAGAGAAATCTGAAGTCACAGCTTAGACCAGATGGGAAAAATATCATCAGCCAAGTTTACTGACAAGCACAAAACAATTAGGACAAGTGTAACACATGGTACTTAAACTACTTAAACAAGATGCAACCAACCAGCAGGACAATATCATGCCTGATATTGTCTTGGTGACAAAGGAAAACAATGATTGATCATTGGAATGGCAGCCAGCAGCTATCAGGGAAGAAAACATATGAAATCGCATCTAGATCAATAGAAAGAAGTTTTAGCAGCCTTCTGCAAAGGCCCTTCAGCAAGAGATGCTTCCTACTACACCTTGTGCTCATAAGTTACAAGGTTATTGCTCATATGTTTTTCTAGTCAATTCATTTTGCAATTCTTGTTAATTTTAAATTCCAAAAGAAGAAAATACACATATGTACCCTCTCCCACATCTCAGTACATTCATTATCACATAGCATCTCTGCAACAGCCATTGTAGTTACTTAAGTGGAGAGAAACAGCATGACGGAGAGCATTTCATGTATTTTTAATACCTTTTAACACAGTTCAGCACGTGGAGTCCAGGATCCCGCAGGATGTGCCCAGACAGCACTCTCCTCTGAAAAGGGATCATTTACTGCTTTACTCAGGGGAATATTCTTCTAGCACAACTGGAGCACATGAGTTGCAGTCTGGCAGCTAATGCTCTGCAACCCAGGGATCAGAATCAGCAAAATGTTTCCTCTATTGTATTTTACATAGGTTTTCTTACAGAGAAAGAGACAGAGAATATTGTATTTCTCTGCCTTTGATGAACCTCTTTTCCCAGCAATCATTTGCCTCAGGTTTTCCCTTTAGAATTTGGGTCATAAGAAGCTTTGCTGACTTAACTTTCTGGTGCAGTGTATTTTCTTCTGAAAAGCAGAGCCCAAGACCCAGGTCAGTATTATAGCAGCGCTCCTCTTCCTGCTCTGAGCTGGATCTGTTCCACAAAGATGTGTAGATACCAAATTTCTGTCAGGGCTTGCACTTGAAATGCAATGTCAGTTCTTATTTCTCACATTACCCTCTCAAATGGGCAGAAAAGGACAACTAAAACTGGCAATCAGCTCCCAAAAAGAGGAGGTCAAAATAGACTTTCTCACATGAAGAGCTGTGGGCTGTCATGAGAAGACCATAATATCTGTAGCCAGTAGAGCAGTACATTTAACATGCTTGCTGGAGGAGGTCACACCTAAGCAGAGCTGCCCCAGGGGTTTGAGCATGGAAAAATCGCATCACTGAAGATGTCCCCCAACAGATCCAGACCCAGCTTTGTTCTACATTGCTGATTGAAGTGATGCCCAGAATCTCAAGCAAATACATCACCCACATGAGTTATTTCTGTTGTTGTTCTTAAAACCACACCACAGTGCAGGACAACTACACACAGATGCCTGTTCAGCAGGCACCAAGGCCAGCTTCTCTCAAACCTGGATGCAGGGCACTCCTAAAGCTGAAGGGCCACAGGGAACTGCATGCAACAGCACCAAACCACACCAAACACTAGGCAGAAACCACATCAGAGTACAAGGATACTCAAGACAGGTAATGGCTTTACCTCATCCACACAAAAAACACAGATATGACATCCTCCCTTGGCTTGGAGCATCCCCCTCAACTAACAAGAAACCCTAATATCAGAAGCTGAGTTTCAATTCAGTCACTAAGTAAGAAATGCTGGTATTTAGCAATTTAATGAGAGGATTACATGGGAAATAGGACCCCCTCCTTGTTCCTGGCCAGAAAACATGATATCAACACAGATCTCTGCCTTGCCTGTTTACTGAACACAGGATTAGCTGGTGCCCCATGTTGCACCAAACAGCACTTGGTCTAAATTTTAGTAAGCTTAGTATTGTCACAAACTTCATCACGCATTAAAAGCTGACATCTGTATCCCTCTCCCCACCCAGAAAGTGAATTGATATTGAACTGATGCCTTCTGCTGCTGCAACAAAATAAACCCCTGAAAACCAGAAGTAAATGGAAAACATAGTGCTTTTTATTGATTGTGATGTTTTCAGTTAACTAGGTTTTGCCTGTGGCCGTCCCCCTGCAGCACATGCGCACCAGGGGAAGTGCTGCACTACTCCAACCAATAACTTTTAGGAAATGGAAAGCTGCGTCTGTTTAATAGATGTTTCCAATTTCTTACATCACCATCAGTATCTGTTTTAGTCACTTGGCAGGTTTTCTATAGCTTCTCAGGCCCAAGCTGATTTCAAACCCATTTGGCAATGTCAATGTGACTTCAAGGTTTAATGATTCATTATTTTTTTAGACCCAAGAGCAAGAAAATGTGTTAATTTTTTTTCCTGCATAGGTTTAATGGTTTCCTTCTGGTTTATTCCCTCTATGTATCATTAAAAAGAAGGTCTGATAAGGAAAAAAAAGAACCTCAGCGAAACATACATAAAAGACTTCTTTAGTTAAGAAAACCCTATTATAAGCGCTCTACCTTTTATAACCTGCAGAACTATTACAAGGGTAATGGTTCTTCATGCAAAACACCCTCTCAAGGAATATTAGGCTAGTGAAAACTCACCATTCTATCCTTCAGTAAAATTCACATGCACGCATACATGTTTGACATACGCTAGAAAGTTTTGAGCCTTGTTCCTTCTACTTATTAAGCAGCAGGGAAAAAAAACCCAACCCCAAACACCAACATGCCACCTACTGAGATAATTAGTCAGCAGCCTGTATTGCTCTGGGTAAGCCTGGTAATAAAACAACTTGCCTAAGGGATGCTTTAACCACAACCCAGGCAATGTCACTAACGCTTACTGTCCCACGTTTCCAGAAAGACCTTTCACTGCTTCTTCTAGATCTGCACATATCACTGGAGTTTGTTTTATACCCAAAAGACTTTTCTGTGGCATCAAAGTCACCAGTGGAGCACCAGGGACCTCCTTGCATTTCTTCTCTTATACTCCATAGAGTAGCAAGCACTGGACCACCTCACTTATCAGGCATGCCAGGTTTGACGAGCCCGAGGACGCGACGGATGTGTCACACAGAGGACAAAGTGCACAGAAGCGGTATCTTTGTTGGAGGCTGTGTGTGCTGCCCTGCAGCTGCCAGCCGGGCTCCCAGGGCCTCCTGCCCCCAGGGCTGCAAGCACAGAGCAGCGACAGCCCTGGGAGCACATTTTGCATGGACTAATCTTTTCAAGCGTAAGCAGGAAAGAGCTGCTTTCTGAATGCCCTCTGACAAACATTGTTTCCAGATCCCCTGCCACAAATCATCCTCACAACAACAAAAAAAGATTCCTTCTTTCTTACAGATTTCTGTGATGAGTGCTGCTGGCACATAGTCCAAACACAGGGCCAGACACCTGTTCCAGGATTTCACTATAAACACACACCAGAAGTTAACTAGTATTTGCTGCTTATCCGCAACTGCCAGAGCCTGGAGGGGGAACGCAGGTTGGAAGAACTCATCTACAGTTTCCTCTTTCTCCCCCGTCTTTGCTGTTATATATGGGAAAAGGAGAAGTTATTCACAAAAAGAATTAGAGGACTGTAGCATCTCTGGAAGGGTGATGAATTTGGTTGAGTTGGCATTAGTCAATCGATACTCTCCTCTAAACAGCTCAGGCTTCTCATGTTTCTCCAGGGCCAAGCAAGCACCAGAAGTTACAGGGGAGAGTTCAGAGGGCTTTGGGTGGGCAGCCTGTCCCCATGAGGACAAGGGCAAGCATTGGGCCATGGCCAGTACTCCTCACAAGCGGCCTGCTGCCCCCTACATGTGGAGGAAACAGACATGGGGCTAGATGGTACAAACACACAGGGTATAGGTCAAGCCAGAGAGATGATGTTCTTCTAAAGAGATTATTTTCCAAACAACTGTTAACACCTGCTCCTTCATGAGTAATGTTTTTAGTGTCTTGGTGGCAAAAATACACCCACGATTAAGATGTCTGCAGTTTTCACCTCAATATTTCAGCTTCTGCATGAGTCAGGAGCTGGGCAATGGCATTTCCTGCCACAGGGATCAAGATTGGGAGCTGAATGCACTTGAAGCAAGACAAGATAAACACTGGCCTGAAGGCATTCAGAAATAGAAGAAAGCAAGCATTTCAACCTAAGCTTTCTTAAGTGGAAGGGAATATCCTAGCTTCAGTGCAGGTAGGGCAGGACTTGGAGTCGAGGCTGGGCTGATATCTCAAACTGCATTACTTAATGGAACTGAAAAAACTGCAAGCGGCCAGCCCCAAAGGCACCTGCCTGGTCAAAACAACTGCCATCGCTACCAAGGCTGAGTGAATCGCATGGCTTTAGCGGGGAAGAAACCCTCTTACAGAGACATTAGCATGCTGAATACACCACAGCTAAATGGCCTCATTCAGCCCAGAATGAAGATGCATTTTCACAGAATGTAATGACTGATTAATATTCATTTAATAACTCTTGTCTAAAACTTCAGCAAATTATTTTAAACTATACAATCTGGGAGACAGCAGACTCAATTCAACAGGATCACTGGGCTCAGACTGTTCAAGTCACTCTCTGGATTATTTGGTTCTTCCTTCCCTTAGCAGGTGATGGGCAGGTGTCTACCTTGCCTTTCTTTCTCTACTTATTTCCACCTCTTTCTCTTTTTTCCTTCTTATTTTCCTGTGTTTGTTTTAAAATGCCTGCAGCACTAACAGGACACACAGAAAATGCTACAGGAGTGAGGCATCAGTCCTACTGTTTTCATAAACCTTTGGAGACAGCAGGCTGCTGCAAACCAAGAAGGACAAGCCATGCTTGATCTGCTGCCAGCAGACTCCAAGGGGAGCAATAAGGAGAGCATGCAGGATAGAAAACAGATCTGAGCTAGCAAGCAGCACAGCTTGGGTCTGCTCAAGCTCTGTAGGAAGACTGGGATTTTAAGGGCATTTTTTCAAAAAATGCAAAGCCAGAACAAAAATTAAAGAAGCCTGGTGGGTCCCCGAGCACCCACCACTCAGCAGTCTTAGCACCAAAACCTACACCCACCAGCCCACAAGGAAGTCAAGGGAAGAAAAACAAAGCAACAAAATCCACATTATATTAGCTTCAAACCCATCCTTGGGGAGATGGGTCAGTGCAGTGTGAAAGACCCTGACTTCCCTGCCTTGCACAACAAACCCACAAAGCAGCCATCCCCCAGCACCATCTACTTCATCTAGACCACACATCAAGCCCCGGTGCCCCACACAAACTCCAGCACAGGCACAACAAAGGGGCATCGAACACACTATCCCTGGATGCTATGGATCCACACCACTACAAACACAGCCTAGGCACATGAATATGAACTTTTGTAGCTATAGATGCCCCAAAACCAATATCTCACCCTCCAAGTAAAGCAAAACCAAGATGAGACCCCAGGTACTGAGCAGTCTGCTCTGCTCCCACCTCCACCTCCAAACAGAAGAAAGCTGTCAAGCTGCAAAAGGAATGGTGCAGCAGCCCCTCAAATCCCAGAGGGCACTATTCCTTCTCCTGTTCTCCCACAACCCCCACACCAGTGCAGATAGCATCACCTTTTCCTTGTTGTACTATGCCCTGGCAGCACCTCCCACTTATCCAGAGCCAACCTCCCTTCCCATTCTCAGAGCCTGGCACCCGGCCGGCTGGCACCTTCACCTGAAACTCCTATTGACATACCTACGTTTGGACAACTACAATTCTTCCCTTTTCAATTTCAATTTTTATTGATTTTTTTCAGGCACTCATTTCTGAGATGTATGGTATCATTGGATTATACTGTTTAGCAATTTATTTGTGTCTCTCTTTATGTGCTGGATTGATTCTTTTTTCCACCGAGTCTCAAAAAAAAAAAAAAAAGATGCTGCCGCTGTTGTTATTTGGCTATCATAACAGCTCATGTAGTCCTGAACTATTAGACAGTGCTGCTCCAAGAAATTTTGTGCTGAGGTAATTTGGAGACTAAATCAAGTTTTATCACTGAACGAGGTTAGTGGATATTAATGGCAAGGCAGGAGTTTGCACTGAATCATTAATGTGGATAAATGGAGGGCGCATGTTTAATACTTTATACAGCAAGTGCTAATAACGCCTGAAAATGGTGGGGAAATATCACAAGTTGTATTTAAACACAGCAGAGAAGGAGGCCTAATTTGACCTGTTCTGGTACATTAACTGTGGCTGTACAGTGGGACCCTCTGCTAGCCTGAGCCATCTCTCTACTCTGCCCTGATATATTTCAGCCTCCAAGTCCTCACTTTCAGGGATGTTTATGAGTTTCTGCAATGGAACTAAAGAAACACAAATGCAGCTGAGACAATATTTATTTGAAGGAAATTGCTGCAAACAAACATTTCTAGGGACTTGAAATTTAAAATCAGTTTTTAAACAATGAAAGTTAACTTACAAAAGAAATAACAATTAGAGCCAAGTGTGACTGCCAGAACCTGCCCGTTAATTAAATGCAAAAGGGTTTCCATACAGGCTTATGCATACATTGATTAGATTGTTCAGAGGTGCTCAGAGCTACTGTGACCTTTGTGTACTGAGCAAGAAACAACTCTCTGGGATATATGGCCTGAACATGTATGGCCAGTCTAACATCCAGTACTTTCAGAAGCTAGAGAGGGATGGACAAAGCCAAGGCATACTTCTGCAGCTATTTTAACTGGCCAAAGCAATGCAATGCACAGAGCATTCATACATTTTACTTACAGGAAGAAATTCAGTAACAGTTGAATCATTTGTCTGCACTAGGGTGTGCACTGCAGCTCTGATACCGTCAGAGTTTACAGGAGAAGTCCTGCAGCAACAGGCACTTTCACTGCCAAGCAACTGTCAGCCCAATTATTCCAAGGTAATTCACACTAAGCAAGCAAAGCGAGGTACATTATCAGAAGCAGACACACAGGTCCAAGGTCACATACTACAGTAAGGAACACACAGTCTGTACACAGAGAAGAGCTGCAAGAAGGTGATGGGATTAGAGAGGAAAACTGAAGTGTACTTACTGCTAGCAAAAGTAACATGGTATTCTGTTTCCCTAGCAAAAGCAACTGCTCAAAGCTTATATTAACACCCTGTAATAGTAAAAATAAAGCTCAGCAGTACTTACCAGCTGAAGAGACAGAGACCACAGCCAGTTATAAAACAGCATCTACTAGGCAGCTCTCCCACATATAAAAAGCAAGCCCTGGAAAAGCAAACTAGGAAAAAAGGCTCCAAGAAAAAAGGAGCCCTGCAGCGTGAGAGTTAAAAAGGACTAGCAAGTCAAAGAGGTGCTGTTTGAACAAGCATGACCCATGCTGTTAGAAGAGCTTAGGTTCCCTTTAGAGCAGCTAAATTAAATGGATAATACCCCCAAAAGAAGCCCCCTAACCCAGCAAGAGCTGAACACAGGGTCATTTGTCACAATTAAATATTGGCCACAGGTGAGCTGGGTGTGATCTGCCCTTAGCCAAATACAGCTGACAAATAAGCAGCTGATAATTAGCTGCTAAAACAGTTCTCAGTATGAGAGACCATTTGCTTTATTGTCATACTGGTCACAAATGCTGGTCAATGCAGAGCCCTTTGGGGGAGCCCTGAGTCCTCTGCTTCCTTTATATCCTTAGTACTGCCTTTTCTAGGCTATATTTCCAACGAAGTACAATGTTACGAGTTCCTCTGCTATGTTTTAGGGTTTCTAAAATTCTCCTCCTACTACCTCCTATGCCTTGATAGGACATGGGAAGCCTCAGACACCTCCTGATTACACCTGAGCACAGCTTGTGCTCTCTGTTCCGGCAGACAAAGCAGGTGGGTGCTGCACTTGCTTTCCAAAGCAGTTTTCAAACCAATCTTCTGAGCACAACAGGAATGCTCTGCAATATTTAGTATTCATTAGCCTAAGTGAGCATCAGTAAAGCAATTGGTGTGAAGCTGATACAGCAGTGGTTTGGGGGCTGCTCTTGAGGACTGAGAGTTTGGCTGTTGTAATTACAACTGGAAGTTCAGGAGAGTTTTCTGAGCTGGCGAATCTACCAAGCAAGATATGTGGTGAGCAGGCTTTCAGAGGTGTGTAAGCTAGTATCTGATGCTGTTGTTTGATTTATCCTCTAGGAATTCAACTACATCTTGAGTAGCCCCTACATTTTGTGTGATATTTCTTTGCAGGCTTCTCTGACTGGCATTCAAGCAGGTATGATTCTGCATTAGAGCTCTGCCTGGCCTGTGCAAATTGCACACACTGTTTGGGAGTTCTCAGAAAGAGTGTTTAGCAGAGGGCTAAAACTGGGGCACAATGGTGACATTCTTTTCCAAACAAGGGATGAGGGAAGCACAGAGCTAAGAGTGAGCCTAGCAGAGACAACAATTCCCTCTAGCCCTGCACCATGCTCCCAGCTGGCACAGAAACAAATGGGACTGCTCTGGGGAGGCAAATAGGGAAGGAATACACCTAGATCCATGCAGGCTACTTAATATATATCGTGGCTGTTAAGTCAGTAATAGTTGGATAGCTGCTAACTATCAGTATGATCAGCAAGAGATACGATGAAACGCCGTGAATACCCGTACAGAAAGAGTGATCTCAGCCACGCTAAGAACTGCACGGTACCTGCAGAAAATATCCACAGCTGCAGATCCTTTCCAGCTACAGAGGGCCTGCTAGGAAGGCTGTTTCCTACTGCACATTCTCCTATGATCACAAAATTCAGTCAAATTGAGTTTCTCTGAAACTTTCCCAGGAATAAGGGGTTTACCCCAGCTGTAACTCATATATCAAGTCATGCGGCTGAAAATCTACCACTTCATTGGCGTTTCCAAGTAATAATCTTCAGATATCGTCATATTTTACTGAATGCGTTTCATAGACTGAATTCTGAAATGCAAAGTCAAAGCCATGCTGCTAGTGCGCTATCATCAGCCTTGTCTAAAACGACCCAAGTAATTCCCTCTTTAATTCTGATGAAGCAGAGTACTTCAGTCAGCTGAGAAGAAAGGGGCTATTTCAGGAAGCAGCGACTAAGTTAAATCGAGATAGACTATGCAGGTGAGCTCTGTTATTCTTTACAGCTCTAAGTGCAATTGCAATTCTTTCAGTATTTAACAATTGATCTTTCTTGTTACTTGAGAAAATGCAGTCTGTTATCTTTTTTATGTATTTACTGGGAAGTGCTGGCAAGGACAGAAAGTGAAGAGTTAAAACAACACTAACAGCTAAATCAAAGAAAAACACGAGTAGTGGAACATCACATAGCAACAAGAGAATTATGATGAAGAAATGATTACAGTGTAGAAAGGGCACAAAAGAACAATATAAAAGACTGAGTTATAAAAAGAATTTCATGTAAGGGGAAAATATACATAAATAGGGAAGATGCAGAGAGCTAAAGAAAATGCTTTTGAAACTCCAAAATCTTTGGGTTTAGCATAGAACTATAATATTTTACAGTTGTGAGGATATTATTTGAAGTTTTTAGAATCCTGCAAACTTCTGCAGATCAAGGAAGCAGGTGTTTATAGACCTTATAGAGGTTTAAGGACAAAAGAGATACTTAAAGTTTTTTTCCTAGCTTGCTCTCTAACAGAACAATGACTGGAATTTTACTTTCTGAGTCTTTAGGAGACATTCCCCGTTGACTTAAACACCCCACTGGTGGAAAATCTGCCACTTCTTCCTTTAAGCTGTTTCAATTATTAATTACACTCATAGTAAAAAACTGAATCTTATTTCCAATGCAAACTTTGCTGACTTTTTCTATTTTCTGCTGTGAAATAAGATTTATTCTACTAACAGGGTCAATTAATTTTTTAAGACAAAAATTATTTTTACAATTGCTCTCTGAACTTTTTTTAAAGGATGAGCATCAGAACAAAGGTCACAGCTTACATTAATTCAACACAGTTCTATATGTTATGAGATTATATATATTATAGAATCATAGAATGGTTTGGGTTGGAAGGGACCTTTAGAGGTCATCTAGTCCAACCCCGCTGCAGTGAGCAGGGACATCTTCAACTAGATCAGGTTGCTCAGAGCCCCTCCAACCTGACTTTGGATGTCTCTAGGGATGGGGTCTCCACAGCCTCTCTGGGCAACCTGTTCCAATGTTTCATCACCCTCATTGTAAAAAACTTTTTCCTTATAGCTAGGCTAAATCTATCCTCCTTTAGTTCAAAACCATCACCCCCTGTCCTGTCACAACAGGCCTTGCTAAAGAGATTGTCCCCATCCTTCCTATAGTCCTTCTTTAAGTTCTAAAAGGCTGCCATAAGTTCTCCCCGCAGCCTCCTCTCCTCCAGGCTGAACAACCCCAATTCTCTCAGCCTGTCCTTGTAGGAGAGGTGCTCCAGTCCTTGGATCATTTTTGTGTCCTGCCTCTGGACCTGCTCCAACAGGTCCATGTCCTTGTGCTGAGGGCTCCAGAACTGGATGCAGCACTCCAGGTGGGGTCTCACCAGAGCGGAGTAGAGGGGGAGAATCACCTCCCTTGATCTGCTGGCCATGCTGCTTTTGATGTAGCCCAGGATATGGTTGGCCTTCTGGGCTGCAAGTGCATATTGTTGGTTCGTGTCCAGCTTTTTGTCCACCAGTACCCCCAAGTCCTTCTCCACAGGGCTGCTCTCAATTCCTTCATCCCCCAGCCTGTATTGATATCGGAGGTTGCCCCAACCCAGCTGCAGGACCTTGCACTTCACATTGTTGAACCTCATGAGGTTCTCACAGGCCCACCTCTCCAGCTTATCTAGGTCTCTCTGGATGACATCCCGTCCTTCTGCCATGTCAACTGCACTGCTCAGCTTGGTGTCATCTGCAAACTTGCTGAAGGTAGGCACAATCCCGCTAAGTCATTGATGTAAATGTTAAGCAGCACTGGTCCCAGTATGGACCCCTGAGGGACACCACTTATTACTGGTCTCCATCTAGGCATCGAGCCGTTGACCACTATCCTCTGGATGTGATCATCCAGACAATTCCTTATCCACCAAACAGCCCACCCATCAAATCTGTATGTCCCCAATTTAGAGAGAAGAATGCTGTGGGGGACTGTGTCAAAGGCCTTACAGAAGTTCAGATAGATGACATCTGTTGCTCTTCCCTTGTCTACTGACGCAGTCACTCCATCACAGAAAGCCACTAGGTCGGTCAGGCAGGACTTGTCCTTTGCGAAGCCATGCTGGCTATCTCAAATCACCTCTCTGTCCTCCGTGTGCTTTAGCATAGCCTCTAGGAGGATCTGTTCCATGATCTTTCCAGGCACAGAGGTGAGGCTGACAGGTTGGTAGTTCCTGGGTCCTCCTTTCCACCCTTTTTAAAGATGGGCACAATGTTTCCCTTCCTCCAGCCCCCAGGAACTTCACTTGACTGCCATGACTTTTCAAATATCATGGAGACTGTCTTGGCAACTACAACAGCCCATTCCCTCCGGACTCTGGGATGAATCTCATCAGGTCCGTCTCATAGACTTGTGTATGTTCAGGTTCCTCAGGTGGTCACGAACCAGATTTTCCCTTACAGTGGGAGGGGCTTTACCACCCTGGTCCCCATCTTGTGGTCCATCAACTTGGGAGGGGTAAGGAGAGAGGTTGCCAGTGAAGACTGAGGCAAAAAAGTTGTTGAGTACCTCAGCCTTCTCCTCCTCTGTTGATACTAGGTCACCATTCTTGTCCATCGAGGGGGTATGATTTCTTTAACCTTCCTTTTCCGGTTGACATACCTGTAGGAGCCTTTCTTGTTATCCTTTGCATCCCTTGCCAAATTCTGCTCCAGTTGTGCTTTGGGCTTCCTGACCCCATCCCTACACAACCAGGCGGCATCCCTGCACTCTTCCCAGGATACCTGTCGCTGCTTCCACTGCCTGTGCAGTTCCCTCTTGCTCCTTAGTTTGACCAGCAGGTCTTGACTCAGCCATGTTGGTCTCTTCCCTTCCTCGCCTGATTTCTTACACCTGGAACTGAGAGCACTTGCACTGTATGGAATGCATCCTTAAAGATCTGCCAGCTCTCTTCTGTTCCCTTGCCCCTGAGGACTGTTTCCCAGGGGGTCCTGCTGACTAACTCCTTGAAGAGCTGTAATTTTGGTTTCCTAAAATTTAGGGTCCTGACTGTACTCCTCGCTTTTCCCATATCCCTCAGGAGTGTGAACTCCACCAATGCGTGATCACTACAGCCCAGGCTGCCCCCAATTTTGATGTCACTGATGAGCTCAGTTGTATTGGTGACCATCAGGTCCAGTACTGCATCCCCTCGGGAAGGGGTATCTATTACTTGGCTTAAGAAGCTATCCTCAATGCATTCTAAGAATCTCCTGGATTGCCTACAACGTGCCGTGCTACTTTTTCAGCAGATGTGGTGAAGTCCCCCAGTAGGACGACAGCCTGTGAGCATGAAGCCTCCTGGAGTTGGAGGAAGAAGGCTTCGTCAGTAGGCTCCCCTCGATCAGGCGGCCTGTAGTAGAATCCAACCACAAGGTTCCCTTTGTTGCCTCTGTCTCTGATTCTTACCCATAAGCTTTCAACCTGCTCATGGTTATTCTCCAGGGACAGATCTTCACACTATCAATTTCTTGATGTAGAGAGCAACACCTCCACCCCTCCTTCCTCACCTGTCCCTTCTGAACAGCCTGTAGCCATCAATAGCCAGATTGCAGTCATGGGATTCTTCCCACCAAGTTTCAGTAATGGCAGTGGCAA
Organism: Phalacrocorax aristotelis; assembly: GCF_949628215.1. NCBI lineage: Eukaryota > Metazoa > Chordata > Aves > Suliformes > Phalacrocoracidae > Phalacrocorax > Phalacrocorax aristotelis. Next base: position 10,665,101 of record NC_134281.1, read on the forward strand.
TACATATATATGTTTTGGGGGGGTTTTTTACATCATATACTCTTAGGAAGGTGTGGAATGGCATTGCTCATTTGCACAGCTTTCCAAAGCTTCTGGAACATCCCAACGGTCTCACACTTCCCTCAAGTCCTTGGATTAGCCAGGAGTCTGCTGCCTATCAGGAACAGAGGGTGAGACATGGTGAAGGGTTGTCACTACTTGGCAAATTCTCAACACCAGTCTCTACACCACTCCCTGTATTCAGAGATAATAGTTAGGGTGATGCATAACAGTATTTTCAAAGTGTTTTTCAGCTTGCATTAAAAATGCCTAACTGCAGCTTGGTTATCTGATGAGACACCTTCTAGGAATCTGTTTTCAAGTTTCCTATATCTCTTTTTAAATTCTTTCCCTTTTACTGCCAAAAGAGAAGAATTTGTGTTCAGAAAGGCAGGGAGCCTTTCTTGCCCTAGTAAGACTGTATTTGGAGTACTGTGTCCAGTTTTGGGCCCCTCCGTTTAAGAAGGACAGGGAACTGCTTGAACAAGTCCAGCGGAGAGCTGCAAAGAGGATCAGGGGAGTGGAGCATCTCCCTTATGAGGAAAGGCTGAGATGTGTGGGTTTGCTTAGCCTGGAGAAGAGAAGACTGAGGGGGGATTTCATCAATACCTATAAATATCTAAAGGGTGGGTGTTCAGGATGATGGCACTAGGCTTTTTTCAGTAGTGTCCAATGACAGGACAAGGGGCAACTGGTACAAGTTGGAACATAGGAAGTTCCACCTCAATATGAGAAAAAACCTCTTTACCGTGAGGGTGACAGAGCAGTGGAACAGGCTGCCCAGGGAGGCTGTGGACTCTGCTTCCCTGGAGACATTCAAAACCTGCCTGGATATGTTCCTGTGCCCCCTGCTCTAGGTGTGCCTTCTCAAGCGGGGGGATTGGACAAGATGATCTCCAGAGGTCCCTTCCAACCCCTGCCATTCTGTGATTCTGTGAGCCAGGGAGATGGTTGCGGCATTGCTGCTGGCAGATTTCTTGTACTCAGACCCACAGTGCACCAGGGAAATTGTGACCACTGCAAAGAGAGTAAAGGCTGAAAGCTGTCTGGAGACAGGGATTAACCTCATACTAGGATGTTCACCTCAAATCCAAGCTTCAAAGGTTAGGCTGGATGGGTCCCAAAAACTAAAGGCTTCTCTATAGAAGTGGGTAATGGATTCATGGCAGTGGCACAATGAGCCATTGCCTCTTGTGTAGACATAAAGCGAATAGGGTATAAAGTGCAGTGCTCCATCTCCATGGAGGAGAGAAGTTCCCCCAGAATTAGGGACTGAAAAAATCAAAATAATCTCTTTAGCTCTAACTGCAAATGAACCAATTTCTGAGGCAATATTCTTAGACCTGAAAGGTTTCTTTCTCTTTCACAGAAAATAGATTCAAGCAGGAATGCTGTGGGGGGTTGGGGGGGGGTGGGAATCCATCTCAAAGAAAATAATTATTTTGAGGTCTTAAAATCTGGGAGGGAAACTTATTTTGAAAATATATGTTTCTTCCAAAGCAAACATTACCCCTCCAGCAGGTCCCTCCACATCCTCCCCTGAGAGCACTCAGGGCGACTGCAGGAATACAGTAAACAGTGGGGTTGAAGGGTTGCAGAAGTCATAGAGGGTGTATTGAACAATATAGCCCTAAGTTTAAAAACCTTACTCATTGTATCCCATTGAAGATGTGCTTTTTTCAAACCGGCACATCAGTCCATAAACAGATGGAACCTACAGCCATACAAACCGCGTAAGCAGTGTCCATAAAACATTCCTCTGTTATGGCCCAGGACATTACAGCTACAAAAGAGTTGCTGTCAAACTGAACCCTTTTTTATACATCCCGTGGGCAATTGTACCACCATCATCTTAACTAGAGGCAGTTCCAGCTCTCTCAGGGCAGCCAAGGGCTGCAGCAGGACCTGCGCTGCTTCTCAGAATTGGGGGAATGGCAAAAAGGGTAGATCTGCAGAAATGTGGGAGACATCAGGGGTCTGGGAGCCTGATGAGGTCTGGTCTTGATGGAAAACTGCCATATGAATAGCCCCAGTCTACATCTTCCCACGGAAAATCCAGTTCCTGCTCCATTATTCCCTATTCTCTGTGTTACCAGAGCTCCACCACTACAAATCATCCTCAAAGGGATGGTTCTGCTACAGAGGCGATGGAGTAAGGAGACATCTGAGAAAGGGACTGCAAGAGGGGAGATCTGCACTCACCAAGCAGGGACAAGGTGGGGACAGGCACAGAAACCGGGCTGAACATAAAGATGCGTGGCCACAGCCACCACTCAGTTTGCTTTTTACTTCCAGGGCAGGTCCCCACCTTATGCAACTGCCTACTTAACCTGTGCCTGAAGCCCTGGTGATACAGCCTGTCTTGTGAATTCTGGCCCTAAAAAAATCCTTCAGGGTGGCTGTTTCCCTTGAGGAATCGGTTGGGGATCATTTCCAGGAGCTGGAGACTGTGCTGAAATCAATCAAGTTAAATGGTGGTATATGAGAATAGGAATGAATAAACCTCGGGGGATATAATTTGTCATTCACTGTACTTGTTAAAAGTTACAAAACAGCAGTTCAGCAGAGGTTAGAGAAAGGACAATACAAGAACACAAACTTTCAACCCATTTCTGAAACTGCTTACAGCTCCAGTATTTTCCAGGAAGATGAAAAATTCATAATGAGGAAAATAAGGATTAAAATGAAAATTATTTTATTTTTTTAATGTCAAAGTAATAAGATATTTAGACCTTTCAATTGCCAGCAACCATTGCTTATAAGGTGAGAGATCCTGATCCAGCCATCAATAATTTTTGGACAATAAAATGTCCATGAACAAACACAGCAAAACGATAATAAAGAAGACTGCACAGCCAGAGGTCAGGCATACTTTATACTATGAGCTGAACTCTGATAATTCACAGTAGACTAAATTCAGCAGCAGTAAGAGGCTTAGCAAGAAATTTGGATGTTAGGAAGATTTAAGCTGGGAATAGGCCTTATTCTTATTTTACCAAAGGCCAGACGTAGACTCATACATGTTTATGAGGAAAAAGCGAAAGTGACTGAATTTCAAAGAATGGGCTGTGCAGAAAGTAGTTTGGGCATAGCAGGATCTGTGGAAAATGCTGTCAAATGTTAGAGGGCAATAACTGAAATTTTCATCAGCAACTTTCAACTTTACTTCCAAATGTCAAAAACTAAAAACCATGGCTAAGAATACTAAGTACAGAATGGTTTTTGAGCACGTACTTTTCATCTTCCAACGTGAAACAGAGAATTTTGAAAGAAAGCAAATGTCTATGATCAGAATTTTTGTTACTTAATATCAAGCTTTTGACTTAAAAATGTTTTGAGGATATTTTTCTATTTATTATGCTTTAAAGTCCAATTCCATTTCCTTTAGAAGTAACACAACTTTTTTGATTATAGAGGGAGGCAGAAATCTTCAGAGCAAAGCAGGAGACTCAGTAGTTCAGGGCTGTACTGCGTGTTCTGGGTTTGTTCCAAAGCAAGTGCGACCCTGTGCTCACCACTGCTTCCCTTCCTCTGCCTGCCTTCATCCATCTCACATACTCATGCTCTTCATGGCATGAAACTGACTTGCAGAGCTGCCACCATGGTCTGCGGAGTCCCATACAAACTGTGAAAGCACCCAGATTTAGTCACCAGGACACGGACTCACACAGAGGAGCCTGCACTAGCAAGGGCTCAGGCACCCACCCACCCAACAGATAATTTCTTTTGGCAGTTTTAAACTTCACACAGAACAGTCCATCCTGGCATTTACTCTGAAATAAGGTAATTCTTTTTGGGCCAAGAAGCCCCTTCTGTGTGGCAGCCATTCCCATACCATCACATGGATGGTCAGGGATTCTGCGGGAGGTTTCTGTGCAGAGCAATTGCAGGCTGAAATTTTCCAGTGACAGTCGGGAAGGGAATTTGCAGAGCAGTGGGGCAAAACTGCCTGTCATTATTATAAGCGGGTGACTACTACTGTAGTCATGTGCTGTCAGAGTTAAATTACAGCCTGCTGAGACCTTTAGGTATTCCTGTCCATAGACTATTCTTGAGAGGCAGTTCCCGTTGAAAAGACGATATAATTTTGATATCTGCTTAATTTGTGTACCTATATCCTGCCTGACAAAATGATTTCTCTGGCTTCATAAATGGATCCATGTTCCTCTCAATTGGCATTCGCTCCTCTTGCTGCAAGAGCATCCATCTGCCCAAAATCTTTAGAGAAACAGTTCATAGGGAGCAGTTAATTGTGATCTCTCTCAAAAAAATTAGTCCCTATTTTTCCTCTGACAAATGAAGACATTGTTCCAACAATATTTTCCTTCTCCACTGACAGTGCTAAATATTTATATCCTGTGCCTCCTAGAAATGTTAGTCTCCTCATGAATAAACACCACACTAACAACGAGCAGCTTCCAAGAAGGACTCAGGGTGCAGCTGACCTATTCAGACTCCTTCCCCATTTTAAATACCAGGTCCCCCATGACAGCCATTTAAAATCAACACTGATCTTGATACCTGACCCGAGTTTTCTGTGTTTGCCAGAAATCATACTTAAATAGGCCCATCTTGGCAGTATGTAACAAACACGCTTAAGCCTTGCATTGTAAAATGTTACAACCCAAGCCACATATTAAAAATGCAGAAATAAAATTAATGCATCGGTAAGCCTTGGTAAACACATCCCATTTTGCCAGTTCCCATTTCAATGGGCGAGTAAGTATTGGCATAGAGTTCCTCTTTACTCTCCTGGTCTTTGCAGGTTGACTTCTTCAGCAATGAGGGTCTAATCTGAAGTGGAAGCTTCCACTATTAACCACCAGGGCCTGATCCAGCAGACAGCCCATTGTTATTAATGGAAACACCTCATGTTCGGTAAATGTGTGTTCAAAACCCCTGCACTCTCAGCTTTACAGGTGTTTTTTTTTTACCGAAGCACAGGCTGGGCTGGAAGCTGCTCAACTTTCCAGATGAGGCAAATCTGCTAAGCAGTCCAGGCCATGCACCTCCAGCAGCACCGGCCACCAGTGAGCCTTCCTCCCCAAAGCAAAGTTTTTACTCTCTTCTACGTTTGTAGTTCAAGTTTAAAAGAAAGAACAAAGGAAGAAAATAAAGTTATGATGGCTGCTGATGTTATTTTCACCATTTACCATTCTTATTCTTCTGCAGTTTAGGACTACCTCATGCACCGGGAAACAGATGCATCAGGTCCACTTCTGTCCAAGCCCTCTATCTCCCCAGGACTCCACCTACCGCAAGGCCATTTACAAACTTGTCAAAATAATCATACAAATACATTTATAAGGTTTCTTTGTTGTAAAGAGTATCAGAAAGACAGCCAGTTTACAGCAGGAGAAGAGCTTTTTATTCTAATTACTGCAAAGTAGGACTTAAGCAATAATCAAACTAAAGAGGTTTTCTCTTCTAGGAGGTGAATAGATGAGTTGATGTGGAGATTTTTTGTTACATTAAGGGACCGGTTAGAGAATAGGCTAAAACTACAGCACTGCTCCCAAAAGGGGCAGTCCCACACTCTCTACGCTTATGCCTATTCAGTGTTTTTCCAAATTTTAGGATGATTTTCCCTTTTGCTCATCCAGCTGTAGTTATTGTCATATTTATATCATCTCCTCTGCCTCCATTCCTTCTCAGACCTCCAATTACTCTGTGCTCATCATAAGCCTTCATGATGTTCCCAGCTTCTGCGTCTGCCATTAATACAGCACTGCCATCTTCTCCTTCACAAGAATTTTCAATCCTCAAAACCCAGTTCCCTGTGGAAGAACTGAGCAGCCTGCAGCAATCTTTCCTTCAGCTTTAGCCCTCTTATTATCACATGCAACTCCCATCTGAAATTAGCCCATCAATATTTAACTTCCATCATTACATCTGGTATGGAAAATGCACCCTCCCGTCCCTTGTTTTCTTGCTCCCACTGAGTGCCTCTGGAAATTATTCCTATGATATTGGGTAACAAGCACAAGCCTAAGTAAGGTAAAAAAAGTTCTACATAGCTTCTCCTAGAAAATAATGAAATAATGTAAAAATTTTCCATCTTTTCTGTACTAGCAATCACAATTCCTCTGTGTGACTCCAGAGAAGCCTGTTTCTGCTGCTAAAGAAATTTCTACACTATTTCTTTTATAGATGAACTAGCCGATGTGTGAGCCAACCCCTCCTAAATATTTCCCTGCAAACTGCATTGGCGCAAGTTAAGTAACCCACTGAACAGCATGAATAGGAACATGCTCCCGAAGTCCACAGAAGCCCACTCACACCGAGCCCATAGCAGGAGCTCAATTCTGTTATTTAAAAACACTGAAAGTGTTCAGCTATTGAGTTCCATTTCTCAGTACTTCCAGAACCATTTTCCAGATGAAAAGGAAACTGAACACTTCATGTTTAAACAATCGCTTTATCTTGATCCCAAGAACACTTACGGAAGAAAAAAAAAAAAAAATCCCTTTTCTGCGGACAGAAAATTTTATCAGAAATTACCTGTTTTGCCAAGATCCCATCTGCACATTATTTGATTCTGTGTAAAGAGGAATCCAGAAGCACCATTCCTAACAGTTTTTAGATGTCAGATAAATATGTTTATTAATTTTCTTAAAGATTAGCTTCTAAACCTTTACAGCTGCCTGACTTTTCCCAACAGCCTAGTAGAGCTTTTGTTTTATTTAAAGGTCTATCATGACCTGTCCGTGAAGTATCAAGAAAACCCTGGAATGTGCCTTTAGTCCTGAGCTTGGATAAGACAGATGAGCTTTTTTAGTAGATGTACTGTATTAATGCCTTGTTAGGGTTTCTTATATGTCTCCTGCTAATAGGAATAACCTCTACAGCAATAGCAATTTATCCATACATCTAGCTCACACTGCTTGTCACAGTTAGTAACAGCTGATAACCCTCTTCGGGTGCTTTTCATCTTCTGTAGATGCACTCTTATTCTAGAATACATTATTTTAACCTGTCAGAACATAAACAGGACAATTACTTAGACTAATGTAGGCTAAAAGTGTTGATAACTAAAGTTAAATCCTGCATTGTCACTCTAATGTGTTCATGTTAAACCAAGCACAATGAGGCAGCTTGCCTTCTCAAATGAAAACATTTGTCAAACTTGCTAATTCAAAATCGACCTAGTGCAGATCTCTTGATTTGCACTGCTTGCTGACAAGCCCGGGAAAGCAGCAACTTGTGTGTGAACTGATTACTGGGGCAAAGAGAGAAAATTATCAAGCAGGAATAATCAAGCTGGCTTGTGTCTGTGAAGGGAGATCTCACCAGACTCCAAGAAAAATGACAGCAACCCACCCATTGCACTTGGGTTTTGTAAGACCTACACAAAATCCAGGCCTGCTCCTGCACTCCTGAACGCTCTGGAACAATATCTGGTCACTGGGTATTTCTGAGTCCACAAAACCTGCTTATAGCTACTTCTGCATCTTTCTTTAACGTATTTCCTACCAGCACATGCAGCTGTGTTAACAGCAACATCACTTTGCTCAACAGACTGCCAGCAGTAAAACTCCAGCCTATGCACTGCACCTCACCTGCTCTGGCTGACCAATTTCTTCACAGAGAAAGGGCAAAAGATGTCAATACCATTTCCTTCCTAGCATCCCACCCTTCCTACAGTGCCTCTGGCTCGTTTATCCCATGGGCACAACATTTCCTGCTAAGCAGAGTCAATGGCAATGATGCTCTCTAACCTTTCTGCTTTCTTCTTCAGGGACTGCCTCAGTGCTCACTCTCAGATTTGACCTTATCTTTCTCCTCTGCCTCCTTCCTCCCCTCCTTCAAACTTAACAAAAATCCCCTGAAATTACCCTCCCTGAAGTCTCTGCTGTCCAGACCTTGGGATTTGTTCTCCATCCTCAGCTTCCTTAAGCATTCTGCTGCTTTGATGTTTTTGCCTACAGGTGCCTTGTGCATAAATATTCTACCTCACCTGTTTAAGCATTAGCCCCTGATCCAGCTCTGTTCAGACTGTGTTGAGACCTTGTCACGTTGTCCTTCCTGACAGTTTGTAAAAACTCCGTAAAGAAATGTAGACCCAAATGTCCTGTATCTGCTGCATCTCACCTGCTAAAAATAATCCCTAGGGTTGTGTGGTGTTCTCTTTGACACCAACGCTCCAGGGGAGGAAAAAACCAACGCACTGTACTGAACCTAGAAGGAATATGAATATACTTTGAACAAAAACATGATGTCATGTATGTCTGTACCAAATCCTCACAAGACACTCCATATTGGCTAAAAATTTTATACAAAAATTCAGATGAAGCAAAGGGATGACTTCCTTTGTCTCCCGAGGATGGACCACAGCAAAACGGCAGGATTGCTCACAATCAGACCTGTGACCCTTCATTCTAACAGTCAGGTGGTAACACATCCTTTTATAAGTCATTATAACAATGAACATATGTGCAGCTAATTGCTTGCACCTCTAGATAAAGCCTTCAACCCATGCTTTTCAGTACAACTGCTTAATTGGAAAAACAGGAGTGAAAATTAATGACCATACAAGTGCCATCTTAAAATAATTGGAGACAGGAGATCACAAATAACCACCCATCATGGTAGGAGGACTGGGGTTCAGGTATTTTCAAGCTCAAAAGGGAAAGAAATGCTGGTTTAGTCCCCTTTAATGTTAATATTATCAGTACCCCTCCACTGATGAGACTGACAGAAAAGATACGATTTAATAAGCCACAGCCCATTTAAAGTCTCAGGTTTATTAGATGTAGAGGCTAGCAACATAAATGTTTAAAATACAATCAGGAAAGTTATAGATGGGTTCATTGAATATTTCTCCTGCAAAAGCCTGTACCACAGAAAATGAGGAAATGTGTAGAATTTTTACCTATAGCACAGCCTCTTACTGCACAGTAAGCGAAACACTTGACACACAGGTTAAGTTAATATATCCTCCCAGCTTCTCTCTGCATAGTTTTTCTCTCTTCTTAATCTTACCTTTTTATAATTTCTCTTCCTTTTCTAATTTTTAAACACAGTTTCAAAGTCTTGATTTGTTTCAGTCTTCATTCAACACTGCTATGACTGGTTCTTTAAAGGGACGAAGTCCTTGTTCATCACTCTGTTACTCTCTTATGTCTACAGCTTGTTCTTTCCTACTATTTGCTTTTTACTAGGGACTAAACCCAAAAATATCAGTCTGAAAAGGGAAATAATGTATTTTCCATTGTTGCATTCTTCCTACTCCTCTGGGTACTTCTAACAGTCTCTAAGATCTGTCTGAAATTACAGCCAGTAGTTCAGCAAACCAGGGAACTAATCCCCATCCAACCTTTCAACCCTGGTATCTTCCTGAACTGCAGGCTGTGGGACCACTGAGAGAAATAAATAACCTATGTACCTGTCAAAAGACTCACCAACATACCACCACTATCATTGTATTGGATAACTACAGCTAGAACATTCTTCTTTAAACTAAAAAAAATCCAGTTATTTCCATTTAGTTCTTACTTATGTCATCTTAGCACAGAATAAGTTTTAAATGACATTTTCTTCTTCATTTTTTTTACTTTTGACAATTAAAAGACAGGTGTTTATTTATTTATTTAAAATATTGCTATCTAAGACCATACAGAGGCCTAAGCACAGTGCTATATTGAGTATAGTGATGAAGGTGAGAAGTCTTGCAATCTCACGTGTGTATATCACATGCAGTGTAATGAAGAACACATGGCTGATAATTGCAATAAAACCTTGAACAAGAAATCTCATTGTGGCATGATGGGGGAGTGAAAGTAATTATAAATGGGGGGAAATGCCGATAAGTATCAAATGTAAAAGCGAGAAAGTTGGCAGCAGAACACTAGAAGCCAGGAATGACACAAAATTAATAAGGGAAGCAACAGGACAACTGAAGAAATCAATGGTCAATAAAGCTAAGGACAATAAAATGAAGTTTACAAAGTGTGTTGTAACGAAGAGTATCTAACCAACAGCTACTGGTCCATTACCACTGTGGAAATAACAACATTGTCAATAATACTGCAAGAAAGACATCTATGTTCAATAAACACTTCTGTGTTTCAGCTAATGCCAGTGATGTAGCCTTAAGACAGATCAATGCTGATTAAATACTTCATTTTCCAGTAAGAATTAATTGATAAGTAGGTTAAACACCGTCTCTTACAATCAGAATCTATAACTAGCAATTCAAACAATTTATATCCAGAAGTTTAAAGGCTCTGGCTGAAGACTTCTTGTGCTCTTTTTCAGTCAATCTTGAATTAAACTAAATTCCAGGCTCCAGTAAAGTTACTCTTGTCACAATATTTAAAAGATTTCAGTAAAATGAATGAATTGATTATGGGCTTCAAAGCAAGAAACCAAACTGTCAAAAAAAAAAATGATCTGGGATTTAACTGATAAAGAATTAACAGAAAGTACTTAAACTCTAAGCAATGTCAATGAAACAGTCAAGGAAACAGACACTTTTGCTTTGTGTTTTATAAGATTACAAATTTATTTAATAAGGATAACAATCCTAACTAAACAAGAATTCTCTTATCCCATTCAGCATGGCCTCCTGCAGCATTTTGGCAAAGAAAGCAGAACATTAAATGCGCATCAAAGAAATGCAACCACTGACTGGAGAAACCCTTAGACTAATCCAGCCAAGATGAACACTGTCCTACCTGGACAAGTTACATCCTCCCACCTTCCTCTGCTCTCTCTCGCCATCTTTGGACCCAGCTACGCTTCATACAGGCAGCAAAAGCTGTGCATCACATTGAAGAAAATAATTTGATATTTAGTGCAATGCAGTTAAAACACAGCAGGGCCGAGAAAACATTCTCTGAGCAACACTGAATTTATGGACGGGGCACTGGCGAAGTAGGAACAGAGGCTTTGCTGCAGGACTTTGTGGATCAATGTACAAATTGTTATTCTCATTGTTCAGTAGAACAATTACTAAAATCCATTTGCCGGTAAATGTGCCTTGTCTTGTAAATCATTGGGTCATTAACCTTAACAATGTCAGTGTTGTCACTATCCAATTCAATTAAATTACTGACCAAGGTAATACCTAAAAGCACACTTCAGACAAAGGGATCTACTATTATATTATTATCTATGATGACTCTTAGCAATATCTTAATTTTGTACCTGGAAATAGGAATATATCCTAAAACTCAGGTAATCTATTCTAAAAGCCAGGTGAAGAGATACACAAAGAGGTGGAACAGAAGAAATGGGAATGGAAAGGTTAGAAAAAGAGGGAGAGGGGAAGAGAGAGAGAGAATGGAGAACAGTACTGAATAGTCACCTCCAAGGGCTCATGTGTGCATTGTTACGTGCCATATTTCAATGTTCCTTGAGGTCAGAAGTCAGGGACACAGGGTTTTCTCCTGCCCATCAGTTATTAAATCTGGCAACCTACCTCAGCAAATGTCCAGTGATGCTGTTTCTAAAAAGGGGTGTTCTCTCCACATGCCAGAGGGAGTAATGCAGAAGTGTATGGGAAGGGTGAGGAAAGTCCCTGATGACCTTCCCAGGCCAGCAGCACAGCACAAGCACAGCAGTCTGTCTAACTGGGAGGGGAGAGAGCAGTTGCTGATTTCCAGTTTCATTTGACAAAACAACTGTATGTATGACACGTGAGGGCTGGTAAGCTGCTCTCATCACGCTAAGGAGTCTCATTTAGATGTCTTTCTGCTGCATGCTTCCACGTATATATTCTCACATTTCAGGCAGATTCTCAGCCTACACTTCAGGGCAGGAAAATCTTCCTGGGTTTTTTTGCTCCCTTTGTTTTCCTCCAGTTTCCTCCTTTACCCCTGAAAAACCATAGACTTTATGACACAAAGGCAGAAACAGGCAGGCTCAGTGAGGTAGCTTATTACTATCATTTATATGAATCTTGCTTTCCCATGGCCCAAGACTTCACCACGCTAGGTGCTGTAGAAAGCATAAGAAAGGATGGCCTTTGCCACCAGAGAGATGCCAGAGGGTTGTGGGCAGAAGGCTGGAGAGTATGTGGAAGCCACAAGGCCATGTTTGTCAGTACCTCAGGCAATAAGAAGACTAGCCACTGACAGATTTTGTAAATTGGATGGCAAATTAATTTCTGGCCTCTGGTCCAGGCATTGTATTGCAATGGAGAACTCAGTTCCATTTATTAAACCTCAACAGTCCTGTAGAATGTCCTTGCTGGACACTTGCTGGGGTAGGTCTGCCAAGGTAGAATGCTTTACTTTGAATGTGTAATTTCTAGATATCACAAATTATGAAGGCTTCCTCAGGGATGTCCTTGTGAAGCAACAACACAGCGCCACATTAAACTCAACAAATTCAGTCAGAAACAGTGGCCACTGGCTTTAGAAGACTGTTGATTCTGAGGAACATATGAAAAATGTGCTCCTGCCTTAGCAAGTTTTGAGCTAGGCCATTGTTTGTCCTTTATTTTTGAAGAATACACAACTGCAGATTGAATCAAGAGCTTTATCAACTCTGTATACGCAGGGAGCCCTTGATGCCATACAGAAATAGCACATAATGCCATGTGTGTTCTTCATATTTCACAGAAAAGAGTATCTCAGCTCTCAAAGGTGAAGGGAGGAAAACAGAGTGAAAGAAAGCAAAAAATCAACTTCGCATTTTATGTAACTGAAAATTTTGACCAAATAAATGCATTCTACTTTCACTACAAGTTTTATCTTGAATGGAAAAATGAAAATTATTCTATCAAATATTTTCTAAAAAGTTATTTGGACTACAAACAAAGAAAATAGAACAGAACTGGAAATTAACTAAACTAAATCACCTGCAAAACTTCTATTTTTACAGGAGAAATAAGGACAGGTATGGGCTTTAAGCATAACAGCACACACAAAAGGTAGAGTGCAGCTTTGTTAATGAAATTGCACTATGGATCATGAGCCGAATGGATGCAATTTTATGTGAACTGCACACACAAAAAATTCCCTCAATAAACATATGGAACACAAGGCTTCTTTTCTCCTTACTTTAACTAGGCAGCAGGGAAACATTACAACTGAAGAGTAGATATCAGCATTAGAAGACTTATAGGGTTGCTAAAATGGGAGTTCAAAACAAAATAGAAGGCAGACAAAATAATTGTTTGAGGAACATAAGTCATTATTGTTTTCCTTATAGGTTTTATCTTCTTTCAGGAAGTACTAACCCAGGCACACATATACATTTTCTAAATTATATTTTTCTTTTAACTGCAGAAGTGTCTTCTGGATGTATCAAAAGAACAATATATCCTATAGAGTCTACTATGAGAGCTAGAGGTCTTTGAGGAGGAAAATATATTTATAACAAAGGAGCATAGCATCTGAATAAAGAGACACAAAGCAAGGCTTAAACAATGCTCTGTGCTTTTCAGTGATTTTTTTAGGTAACAGATAATTAACTAGAAACCACTGACATTGACAACATTGGACCTGTATTACTTTCCTTGCTTTGGAAGCTGGATTTGGCAGCACACTTAAGAGCTTCTCAGAAAGCTCCTGTTGATAAACTATAAGAGTGAAATCCACATCCCATTTGCAGTTAACTATCTTTATCAGATCAACTTTTACTAGTCCCAGCTTGCAACCCTGCTGGCAGTTACTATTTGTTTTTAAGAAAGCGCCCCTTCTTAAAACTTACCTGACACGAAGATGCTCATTATGTTGGAAATTATGAGAAATAAGGAGAGCAGTCTGGACCTAGAAAACACTGGCTGTCATTGCTCTCCTATTGCCCAGTGCCAGGTCTCATAGGGATGATTGCAGTGTGATCCTTAAAATGGTTGTCTTCATCCCCTGAGCCTTGCAGGGAAGGATTTCAACAACACCCTAAAGCTTTCTAAAAGACAATAACTCATTCAAAGACAAGTGCGGCAGCTTCCAGAGACAGATTTTCTTCACAAAAGTTACACGGATACTCCAAGTGCTTTATTGCTGTTTGAAAAAAAACCCCTGTCTCTTAGCTGTTGCAGTTTCCAAACTATTCTTTTAGAATTCTCTGGACAATCAGTATTTTACTGCAAAACTCTTTGCCCTTTCCTAATTCTGAGCCGCATTTTCAAACTAGTGTACCTCAAAGGTCTGCCTGGAATGGCTTTGTGTTTATTCCTTCTAGTCTGACTGCAAAACTTGTTAAAATCTGCAATACTTCCCAGTAGGGAATGTGAAGGGTGGTACAGATATGTAAAACGCCAGTGTCCAAAACTTGACAATCTAGAAAATCTAATCTAACAACCATGTGGCCCTGAAGAGCAAATCTTGTAGTTCTGTGATGAATGTTTTCAAAACTTTTTAATTATTTAAAAGAAGGCTATTCTGGCTTACTAAGTTATAACGATTAGGGTCAAACAATTGGAAGTTATTGATTATTGCTGAATTCTCCAAGCTGTCGGTAGCACTGACATGCATGTACCACATAGCATGGCATGGCTGTGAATACCAACGCCCATAATCTGCCTTGCTTATTCATAGTGCATTAATTGCAGCAGACCACACAGACCTCACATACTTCATCAACCTGATAAATTCTTATAGCATGAATCATTTTATGGATTAGCTTTCAGTGCTTGTTCTGATCTTTGCCTCCCCCAGAGGCACAGCCACACTCTGCCACTCGACTCACCAGCAGATTCCATATCACATTCCCCATCTTTCCTGTGTGCTTGCAGTTTCCAACAGCAGGGGGTTTGCAGAGCAATCAATGACTGCAATGATGCTGAAATGACTTCATTTACACCTGCCTCACTTTGCCTCTGATACCAGAGACACTGTGCCCAAACCCTAAGCAAAATAGCATTCTCCAAAAGGTCCAAAAATAGCAAGGCTTTCTGCTGTTTCATACTTCTGCTTTGGGAGTGCAGAGCAACTAGAGGGAATTTTTAGTATACCTCAGCTTCTAAAAAGCTTCAGGAAAAGTTCATGTTTCACTAACCTGCAGCTAGGCAGGTCTGCTAAATATTTAATGATGGATATCCAGAAAAACATTCTGAAAACAAAACAGGAAATCCTATCACAACCTTCAAACATTAATGCCTGGATAAGCTTACTTGTTACTGTAAGGAAAGTCTTGAGATTACCGAAATGGAATTATCTTAGCCGAACCACAACTTCACTGTGTTTCTGCAGGGCTCCCCTTCCCAGAAAGGCTGCTTTTGCTCAGCAATGATTTTTTACTACAAAAAAGGTGAGTACTCCAAAATCCTATATAAGCTATAAGTACAGTGTGATCTCTGTGTCCAATGGTTGCGAAATAAATCATTTTCTCATCATTTTAATGAAAATTTATTCAAACTGAATAAAGATCTTGTACAAAAGACATAATGCAAGCATACACGAGCAATTAGGAATGTTGCTCCATTTCGTAAATATGTTGTAATTAAACAAATGTCAGCAGTTCAGTCTTACGCAGAGATGATCTGACAGTACTTGAGAATCTCAGTTGCACAGTTCAAGGCAATTCTGGGACCTTGTTATTGTTTGCAGTATAATTTTTTTTCCTTATGCATTTTACTCTAACAACCTCTTAGCAAAATTGTGCTCATCCTTAATAAACATCAGCTCTAACTAGGCATGGATGTATCATTATAAAGCCTTGCCCTCCATCAGAAGTAAACAAGATAACATAATCTTTTTGACCACTTTCCAGACTTATAAACTCAGAAAAACCCCGTGTTTCTGTAGATATTGAAATTGAGGTTAAAACCTGCACTGTCAGCTGGCTCTCCCAGCAGCCCTGTCCCCAGGGGATAGCAGCCTCTGTTAAACTGCTTTAAATTCTTCAGCTCCGTGCAGCTGGCATATCACCGGAACTCTGAGGAAAAGCCACATTCCAGTGTTACCAGACATCAAGTGAGAAATGGTAATGGTACTTTTCCACAATGTGACTCTCAGGTACACAGGAGGGCGAAGCTCTGTGTGATTGTTTATGCAAGATTTCACACCGGACCACCAGCAGAACAACTGAAGACCAACAGCGAAATGCCATTCCCAGTGGTGCATACCATCCAGCAAGATGTGTTGCATACAGCTGCCTAGGGAATGCAGACTCTGGAGAGTATATGGGAAGAACAGGGGAAGTCCAGAAAGCTCCACTCACTTGCTGAGCTCTGCAGGGAGGACTTTCTCCTCTTCCTCTCTCCTGTTCATGTTCAGACCCAGAAGTCCCCACCCATGACTGGAGATAGCAAGACAAGAAAGAAGAGAACACCAGCTTCATTCCTGCACTCACCAGTTGCTTCTTACAGGGCAACAGAAGTGATACCTAGATATGCCTGACAGAAAAGCCCATGCCCAAAGCCCTGTTTCCTTTATATCACAGTATTTTGAAATCTTTAACAATAATAAGACATCCAGCAGAGAAAGGAGTAAGTATACGACAGCATCCATTTTTTGTCACAGAAACAAGAGAGTTAAATCATCCCAAGCACCCAGCAGCACTTTTTACTGAGCAATGGCTCAATATAACCATTACAGAGGCCGGATATACAGGTAGCAGCATACCTCTGAGCACTGCTGTATGGTCCCCATCATATTTGTCTCCTGTGCTCAACTTTCTTGTGCTGATAAAAGCGCAGTTAGAGCTCTTTGTTATATAAATGTCAGCAGAGGCAAACAGAGTGGAAATTTGGTGGTCAGGTGTAGGTGGCCAAACACTGCTAAAAAAGATTAGGTAGCTGATAGGGAATGGTATTTACCAGCTGCATAAGGTGTCAGGTATTGCAGAGGGGTATTGTTCTCACAAAAAAGGCTTGAAATAGGTTCCTTTTGTTTCCCCCAGGCTTTTCAGTTCAGCTGGAAAGGAACCCACTGATCTCCACAAGACAAAGAAGATCCTTGAAATGCTTTAAAGCTCGGCTGAACCCTCAGAACCTCTTCCGTAGTATTGCTGCACGATGCCTTTGTGCTGAGATCAAAATCACAGAAATACAGCTTTCTTACAAGAAGTAAAATCAGCCATCACTGACTCAAGTATCTTACCAAACTCCTGTTTCTCTGAAGGAGATTTATGAAGTGTTTGTAATTACAAGTTGCCTGTGCTGCAAATCGCTCTAGAGGACAGCGGAGCTCAAATGCCTGCTCTCAATGTCACAATTTTCCAATGAATTGCAAGAAACCTCAAGCACCTTCTGTGCAGGCCTTCAGGCAGGATAAATCCCAGTTGTTCTCTCCAGTCAGTGGAGCTATGCTAATTTACATCTTAGGAAGATCTGCTCCCTTTTGTGGGACAAGTTTAAAGGGGGAAAGAGATTTTGCTTGCTCCTTATCTCTGTCTCAATTATCCAGCTAAAAATATATTCCTTGATTATGTCTAGATTACTTTTGAGCTTGTTTGTATTTATTTGGTCATGCCCTGTCCTCTGACACGGGTGTGGAGTGAAGGCAGACCCAGCTGCAGCGCTGTTGCACTGTGGGAGCAGGTAAGAGGATGCTGAGTGCTTCTATGTATCGTGGTATTGCTAAGGACTTGTTTTTCAGTGTAGCGGGGTATGTCCTCACCTGTCTGGGGTTCAGGCCCGCAGCCCAGTTCTTTGTAAGTAGTTAATCAGTGCATATACCCACCCAGGAAAGCTTTTGCAGGACCAGTGCAAGGACTGCAGTAGTGTGTGTCTACAGCTTGTGTGTGTGCATTGTATAAACACCTGTAATTCTGAATATGGATGCTTGAAAAGGCAGACATCAGGTCCCTTTTGAATGGGCCGCTCTGAGGACCTCCAGACCTAAAAGCATCATCTGTTGTAGCTTCAACTTAAAAACCAGGCTCTGTAGGTGAGACAATAGCCAATTCACAGCCAGGATAGACTCGTGGGGCAGCGCATCTTGATCAATGGGTTACATTTCTTCTTTACATGACATTTAATTCCTTACTACAGCTTATGACTGCCTGAAATCCAATATAAAAAGAACGCATTCGCACAAATGTGAACGCTTGAATAAGTACCTCAATAACATCAGGCACCAGCTCCTCACCATGAGGATAGCTGGTAACTAATTAAAAGCCTGAATGAACAGACGAGCCAGAAACCATCCTCGCGCTTTGTTGAACAGGCTCAGGCAGCAGGCTGTGTAAGGGAAGCTTTTGATCCCAAGTGCTCCAGTATTAGACAGAGACAGTTCATCTCCGGAGAAGGCAAGCAGACAACACTCAGATCCAGTCCCTTGTCTTACCCACAAGCTCATGACTCCTCTGATGACACCCTGGGGATGCAAAAGGGCCTTTCCAACATTCAGATAGAAAATTGGGGGATGGGGTGTTCCTGGAGCCAGCACTCTGCTTTGCTGAGCAGTGCTCCAAGACAGTTCTTTTGGCATAAGTGGCAAAGGGAGGAAGTCAAAGCACTGGTTTAGTTCTAAAAAGTTGCACCTCCGAGAAAAACAAGATTCCTATTTGGCTGCAACATGACATGAAAACTGTGCCTGAGCTGCCACTGATAGAGCTGAAGGTCTGGCCCCACCACAAACCCCAACTCCATGATCAACATATTTTTGCTGATTTTTGTCACTGGTTTTAGTTCTGTGTTTCTTAAAGATCACTGAAGTGTGACTTACATTCAAATGACTGATTTGGCAGGCAGAGGACACAGCGAAGATTTTGGTGCATGCCATATGAACTTGTGCTTAGATACTGCATGGCAGAAACCTGACCTGGTGCAGCTTCATCACTTACTATAATTACCAATCTGTGGCCTGTCTACACCTGCCAAGAATCACACTTCATGGCACAATGCAAATCTAACCGGTCTTACAGTCCACACAGGGAGTTTGTACCAATTCTAATTAAATCAGTCTCTAGAACAATTTGACTGCATTTCTTGTGTAGGCATGCCCCAGAAGCAAATGGATTATAAAATTGCTCGCTCTCATTTATTATCAGTTTCATGTTAACAGTTGTTCTTTCTTAAGCCTTAACTTCTGGAATTGTGTTACTGCCTGGGAAATTCAACTTCTGTATTTCTTTTAATCCCATGCTTCAAAGAATGGCATGAAAATATATCCTTGTGTCCCATAACTACTCAAAAATTTGCATGCAAATTATCCAATATGGATTGTTCTTCCTTTTAAATAGTATTTGTTTATATGCTAGTCCCATTATGTGCAGGAGCTGTACCCAGGATCTTTGAACCTGTGAGTAAACAGTATGAAACCAGAATAAAAGGAAAGAGACTTCAGAGACACTTAACTGAGACAACTCCATTATTGGGCTGTTAGCTCTAGAATCTTTAAAATCCCTGCACAGATTCAGGAACCCCAAGAAGTAGTCCTGATCTTGTCTGTACTGGATCACCCCTTGGTGGTACCTCTATCTCCAGCATCTACTTGAAAAGCCCAGGAGTGCTCTGGTAAAGGCTCACCATTAAGCAGGACAAATTCAGCCTCTGCATATGCACAGAGGTGGCCCTTGCACTGCTTCCCTCTACCAAAGTGGGTAGCAATACCAAGGCAGGGACTGGAGTGCCTGCACACCCAGCATCCCTCATAGGGAGGCAGAAGTCCCTCCCTATTAAATTTGATGAACCAAAACTATTCTGGGAACATCTATGTTGCAATCACAGCTGCAAGCGCAGTTTCTCTACGGCCCAGTGAACACCAGGACTAAGCCTGCGCAAGGGCTCCTGCCTCCTGGCAGGGCTGCTGCATGCCCGTGTACTACTGCAATTCCTCCTCCTGCCTATGAGCCTGGCTTTCACCCCCATGACACAAACTCTTGTACTGAACGAAGGAAAAGCATCCTGCCAGACAGCCATGAATGATCTGCCATCCCATGCCGAAACTGCCAGCACAAAGTAGTTAACAAAATCTGTTTGAGCTGAGTATTTATGCTTCAGCAGTTCCAT
This sequence comes from Phalacrocorax aristotelis, assembly GCF_949628215.1. Lineage (NCBI taxonomy): Eukaryota > Metazoa > Chordata > Aves > Suliformes > Phalacrocoracidae > Phalacrocorax > Phalacrocorax aristotelis. The sequence continues at coordinate 10,684,989 of NC_134281.1, forward strand.
TAATAGGTATTAAATAATGCTCCTTTAAGCTACAATGTTGCTGCATAGGGTTTCAGCCTCATCTTTATGGATGCCTTGTCATAATTTCTAGAATTATAGAACTTCCTGCCACACACCTACATATATCTGCAAAGTTACGAAATAGTCAAAGATTATTTTTTCTGCCCAGAACTAGCAGGAATGACTTTTCATTAATCAGGATCAGAGGAGATGAAATTAAATCAATTCTCCTTAAAGTTTGAGCTGCACAAAGGGGGAGAAACCAACTCTTCTCAACCCTCTGCTCAGGAGCTGTAAAGTGAAACCCTAGCTCTGGGTACATTGTCTCTGGAAGGAATTACCACAACAAATAGGCACTGGCCGCTTACCACCTCTATGCTACCTATCCCCCTCTACACACACACAAACACTCTTTTATACAAACTAAGCCTCCAAAACTCCTGCTGGCTGGACACTTTCCAGCAAGAAACTCAGAATGTCCTTGGCAAATCCAAAACTACAAGATGCTCTAATCAAAATTCTGTAAGCTTGTGTATTGGGTTTAGCTGGCAATGTTTTGGTATTAGGGGGGCTGTGGGGGTGGCTTTTGTGACACACCAGGAGCTGTGCCCGTGTTGGGCAGAGCCAGCTCCAGGATGGACCCACTGCTGTCCAAAGCTGAGCCTGTCAGTGATGTTGGTAGTGCCTCTGTGATAACATATTTGAGAAAGGGTAAAAAACGCTGCATAACAGCAGCTGAGAGCAGACACCAGGGTCAGGAGAAGGAGGGAAGGAGGAGGTCTAGGCACCAGAGCAGGGATTCCCCTGCAGCCCATGGACAAGACCATGGTGAGACAGGTTGTCCCCCTGCAGCCCATAAAGAACCACAGTGGAGCACATATCCACCCTGCAGCCCATGGACAGCCTGGCTCCTGGCAGGACCTGCAGCCCACGGAGAGAAGCCCATGCATGAGCAGGTTTTCTGGCAGAACCTGTGTCCTGTGAGGGACCCACTCTGGAACAGTCCGTTCGTAAAGGACTGTATCTTGTCAGAGGGACACCATGCTGGAGCAGGGTAAGAGTGTGAGAAGGAAGGAGTGGCAGAGACATGTAGCAATATGAAAAGTACACACTCTGTCCACCTCCATACACTTCATATGCATGGACACATGTCCAACACACAAGAAGTCATGGGACATATATGAAGGGCTACATTATTAGATGATCCTCCCCTCTTTACGTCATTCACTTATTCCCAAAAACTCAACCACAGCCTAGTCCATATGTTCTTTCTGCTACATTGTACATTACACAGTCTCATTAGGCATCATCTCCAAAAGGACTGTCCAGGAGATACTGTATCCCACGTTCCTTCAGGCAATTCCAAATTTACCCGGGGTGGTGATGAGGACACAATTTCCTACACATGGCAAAAGATGTTGGGGGGTAATGAGAGGTACCAGATGCAGGAGATGTAATTGTACCTGAGGAGAGAAGTAAATGGGCTTCACTGTAATAATGCAAACTTCAGATGGTATACTGACTTCAGGATTTCCACTGACCCAGAATGTGACCTCAGATCTCACACATATCACTTCTGGTGTTTGTATATGTGAATGCAACCATAGCAGAGCAGGAGGATTGAAAAAAAACCATGAGTATGCTGTTGCTCATGCTGAAATCAATGGATGTTTTGGTTAAAACCTCTCTGAGAATCCCTGAGCACAGCGAGATGCTGCTTGCATTCCCAGAGAGGGCATGCTCCAGGATACAGCAAGCCTTGCTGAGCACCTGCCCTCACACCCATTTATCTCTAGATGACATTGGAGGGTGGCTTTTAATACTGTTAGAGCCTATTCTGCCCAGCCCAAAAACATCCAATACAGTTCTCAGAGCCTTCTGCATAATAAACAGGAAACTTGAAAAAACACGGGGGAGGCACATCGGAGTCCAATAAAATGAGATGACATCCTCTGCTCTGGAGAGGCCAAGACAGATTTCTGACTGAATTGCAGCAGCAAACCAGCATGATAAAAGAGCTAAAGCAAGAGGTTATGATATGCTTGAATCACTCCAGAGAAAGCAAGTGCTGTGTGTAACAAGGGAGATAAATAATCAGGCAGACAGAGTAGCACTGCCCCCTCACTCACTTAAATCAAAGCAGCTTCTTTTGCCACCGCTCCACCCACTTGGAACCAGCATCAGGGAAATTTAAAAAGTTGTCCTTGGGAGGAACAAATAGAGAAGTGCAATTCTGGAACTGAGATATAAACTCACAGGTAACAGCGATGGCTCTGCAGTTGTGCTAACATGCAGTCCCTCGGGCCTGCTCCCCAGATGCAGATGGTGCAGCTGAAGCTGGCAGGGAGTTGCAGCAGGTTTCTCACATGGCCACCCAATGCTTGAAAACATTCACTGCCCTGACAAGGAGCTTGTTTTCAGGTAAAAGCAGAGTTGGGCTGCCATACCCTCAGGGTATATATTGCCATGGCCAGCACATACAAGCCAAAGTATAGCAGCAAACTACACTCAGGTGTGCTTGGCACAAGTCCTTTTTTTTGAGATCCAAATGGCAGGGTGTCTGATTAGTTGGCAGTATCTGCCCCCTGACTGACTGACGCTGCTATTCAGCAGCTTGGATTTGACCCTCAGCAGGATTTACATTCTGTCTGAAGAGCCATGCGAGTATGTCCAAGGTCAGTTTTTCCTGTAATACCCTCCACCTCAAAAGCAACTGCATGTTCCTGACAATTATTTGAGAAGGTAATTGGACTCAGATGTTTCAAAGGAGATTTCCATACAATATGCACTGTACTTTGATCCTGAGTTGAAAAAAGGAATAAATAATCCTGTTTTAACCTTGACTTGACATATGCAAACACCCTGACTGCAGATCGCACAGACCAAGGAGGAAAGAATGAGACATTCCAGCACAGGGGAAGAGCTATTTGATATTTTTGCCCTTTAGCTCCTGGTGTCAAAAAGCCATCTAGAAGCTCACAAAATAGGTAAAAACTTGACAAGAAAAATCTGCTTTGGCCTCCCACTGCATTCTTGAATGGGGAAATGGAAAACTGCACTTCTCATAAGGAGCAGGCGCTTAGTGGTAGAAGGAGGATCTTCACTTCTCTTGCATTATCTTGTTGACGTGTGAAGCCAGTGTATTTGCTGCACCTCAGAATAAGGATTTTTCTCCTCACTGTAGATAAAAAGCAAGTTTGAAAATGCATCCTTCACGTAACAAGCATGGCTGGGGAGGACCAGCTGTGAGAGAGAATCATGTTCTTCACAGGCTGCAGGAAGATCACAGCGAGAATATCAAGGAATAGGAAAGAAGTTTCCATGCAGACAGGACTCCAGTGGGCAGCCTACCTGTATGACTGTGTACTCACATGGCTCTCCTCAACACAGGGTCACAAGCTTCAGTGAGTTTATTCTTATAGCACACCTATGAGTTAGAGAAGTGATCTTATTCTCCAGCTGGGAGCAAAGGCAGAGAGAGTCCCAAGAAGCTTGTAGTGGATCAGAGAGCTGAACCCAGCTCTAAGCTAGCTTAGCTATCTGAGCATCCTAAAGCAAGTCTGGTAAGAGTAGAAAGAGAGAATACAAAGATATGCATACACACCTACCTACCCACTTGGACAAAGGGATAATTTCACATATAAATTACGAATCAAAAGTACATGCCTCTTTGCGTGCAAGAAGTGAGGCCGTGCCTGAGAAGATCTAAATTCTGGGGTGCTGAATGTAACTCTGAGCTTCCCTTCTATGAAACACAAGGACATTCCAGAAAGCATAAGATTTGGGAAGAAACACAGAAACAAGCAAAGAAATATAACTAAGAGCATGGAAAAAAAAGCAACATTACAATTCCAGAAGTGTCTTGAGAGCATCAGCAATAAAATGGGGGCAGAGCTTCCCTAGCCATATCAAAGGAAAACATATATACCACTATTGCAGAAAACAAGGTAAGGGACCAGTCAGGCTCAGCAGCATGGAAAGTACTGACAGAAGGCACAGAGGCAGTGATGGGACAGCAACTCACACATATTTGCATGAAGTTGCATTTAAACATCCAGCTAGCTTTGATCTGTTACTCTTGCAAAGAAGCCGTTCTTAGGAGCCTTTCTGATCTAATCCCTGTAAGCTGCTCTGTTTACCCTGCTGACATCTCTTTAAAAAAATGCATCAAATACAGTCATGCACATTTGGGTGCAGGTGTGTCCATGCATGCACAAGCATATGCCCCGGGTACACGAAAGAAAAAATTGTATGTGCTTTTCGTCTTTGCAACCAGACCATTAATACACAGGACAGAAACCATACGTCCTTTTCATCTTCCACTGTGCCTGTGTCTGACTTTAGCAGAACCATTGCAGGATTAAATACTGCTCAGGGTGAGTGAGTAAGCCAAACTCCAGATCCATGTGTGTAACTATCCACTCGGAATACACCAAGGGATTCACTGAGTCTCTACATATGCTTCCTCTCAGCATGCAGGTGTAAGATTTAAAAATCCATATTTTCCTCCAATAAACTTAAAAACAGCTATAATATCGAGTACCAAAAGCACCATCTGCGCTTCACATATAGTGATGATATTTTTTTCAGAGCTGATGCTGTTTCTTGGTATAGCTTGATCCTATTTTGTCAACCGTATCACGAAAAGCGCAAAGAACCCCTGTGGATCCAAATGTCTCTGAAACAAGATGCTTTAACAAGTGCATATGACATCTTTCTGCTGCTTTAAGGCACTATATCATTGACTCACATACAGAGTAACATTTTATATTGTAGAAATGTTCAACCCAGACACTGAAGTGCTCCACACACCTTGGCAGTGATTGACTGGAGATTGCTGTGGCCAGCATAAAGCAAGGATCACTTGCTGAAGAAAAGCTGAAAAAGGCAAGTGCTTTATTTTCCTTGCTGTGCAGGCAGCACCTCCCAGCTGTCCATCTCCCCTTCACTACATTCCCACTACTAACATCCACTTTAAGAAAGTCCATCCCAAGCGCTGTTCTCTGTACCTTCACCAGTGTCAAAGCTTCTCTGAAGTCCACTGAGGACTTTGCTGTTCCAATGCGTCTTGAACAGCCAGCGGTCAGAGACCTCAGTGATGGATGTGCTTATCAAATTCAGAGAGACCTGGCAAGGTAAGTTTGTCAGACTCCTGTCTGTCAAAGTCTTGTGTCCAGTCTGGTGTTCCCCCCCCTCACTTCTCCTCTGCTGTAAACTCTATCTTAACCCTGGATCTGTCGCCTTTCCTCAGAGCTGTGTTAATGCTATTCCATTAACCTGTTCTATTTAGGGCAATGTCAGCGCCCACCATCCTTCCCAGAGGTACTGCAGGTATTTTTTACCACACTCAAATGCTGGCAGTGTGGACATGGGTATCCACTTTAAATCTACAGTCACCAATCTGATGTTTAGTATTTGATTTTACTCAGAAGCCATCATATACTCAGAAAACCACTCCATATATGGTCATCAATGCAGACCCTACTCCACTCTGCGCCTTGGTATACTGCCTGTGCCTTTAATTCTTTCTCGCTTCATAATGTCTGTAGGTAGAAACATTAGCAAATGCTTCTTTACAGAAGGATTCCAGTTGATATTTTAAGAGAGAATCTGGGTCACAACAGGGCGCAGAGACAGCATTTCTCCAGAAAGTTCTGCAAGAATATGTTCTTGGAAAGAAATAGCAACTTAGAGCAATTTCCTTCAGTAATGTCAGCCTTTTGTTGGCTTCCTTTTGTTTCCTCACTTTTATCTTTCCAGTGGAGCACAGCTTCATGTCTGCAACTTTCTCTCTAGCAGAAATGCTGTATCTCAGCAAGGCCAGTGCCCTACTCTGTAGATACCATCTACCTCCTCCAGCACCCATAACATTTTAAACTAGGATGACCAGACAGCTGCCATCACATAACCTATCATCATACCACCAGGTAATATACTGAGGGAGCACTTCTTAGGAATGTACCCTGACTTGCCTTCTCTAGAGGTGCTTCTCACCATGACTTCCTACCTAAGTCAGCATATTAAGTGAGCAAAAAATCACAGCATTTCATCCACAAACTAATACCACGCATGTCCTTTGAAAGTTCAGATTTATTTGTTTTGACCTAAACCCATTTGTACAAGCTCCCTCCTGCTGTACTGCAGGAGACACTCCTGATGCATTCTCCTCCAGGCAAGAAATGCTGTATGAAGCAAGGATATGACAGACATCAAACTTCATTCTCTGCTGGTGTTAATCAGCATAGTTCCACCCAAGTCATTCCAGTTTTGCCAGTTTATAACAACACAAAACACGTCCCTGCATTTCTCTTCAGCCTGTCACTTGTTAATCAGTTTGAATGACAGTCATCCTATTCATATTTGCTGGAGTTCATAGTCACTACTTAGCACCGTTGCTTGAATGCTGATGTGTTGGTACCGCTCTCAGTAATATAGCTGTTTCTTTCATAATTCTTTGCAAGCATCAAGAAGAGAGAATAGAAATGATTTACTAGTGAAGCATATTAACATTTAAAACCAATGACCAATTAGAGATTTCAAAATGTCTGAATAGACCCCCTATTCAAAATGCCATCTGGTCTCCTGATTATTCCTTCCATGTACTTCCTCATGACAACAACATAAAAGAAGATTAGGACAAAAAATTTTCTTCAAAAGAAGATCACTTTTACTGTACTTAGCTGCTGTCAGTGTTGGGCAGGGTAAACAATCAGCTTCCAAACAAAAATTCCTAAAGTGAGGTTACCGAATCAGACTTTTCTTCCACTACTTTCTTTTTGCACAGTTTCCAACCAACATCTATTGACTTACAGTGCAAAGCAGCAAGCGTACCTAAAGCTGTACTCTAAATTCACCCCTATTATCTTTGTGTTGACACTTCATCCTAGAAGATATATGCCGAGCTCCAGGTAGATCATTTGTAACCCTTATAATGATGATGGCAACAAATATAGCACAGTGCCCTCCAACTGACACGGAATGGATACTCAATGCTTCACTATTTTGCAATGAATAAATTGGATGTCAACATATGTGCACTAGCAGTTTCTCCCCCAATTTAATGATCATACAGCCATGGCACAGCAGATCTCTATGTATAACAATGATCAGGAAAGCTTGATTGAAAGATTTGGAGAATGAATTTCAAGCCAAAGTTGCAGTTGCCCTGGAAAGCAGCTATATGAATTGATTTCTGGGTTGGAGAGGGGCCGCACAGCAGTTTCACCTTGCACAGGGGTGACCTTCATTAAAATACAGTTGCTTTATCAGAACAATAAAAGCTCTCTCTTATGAAGCATATTTTCACAGGCAGCCAGATGCAATACCTATGTCTGTCAGTAAATTGGGCATTTGTCCTGGCAGCTGGGTGACTGAATATGTAACTGTGTAGACAGTCATTATACTGCAAGCAAAGGAAACATTCATTGAGGTACCCAAATGGCATACAGGTTTATGTAAGGATTACAAGCCATTTCCCTTCTTCTACACAACTTCTGTATGGGGAAATAACCTGTATAGTTCTGTACAGGAAGGCAGATACCTCCTGAATTGTGAGTGTTTAGATCTTCAGAGCAGGATGCTTTGATGGCCACGGGAGAGTAGACAATCTCTGTGGAAGAGTGAACAAGACCTACATCCATGTCCCCATGAGACACCAGTACCGGTATAGCCTCCAACCCAAATGCTGAGCCCTCTGCCATGAGGCAACGGTGCTGCAAGACTTTACGTTGCCTGACTCAGCCACCACTCAGTATCACACTGCGTTTCCAGTTCAACAAGAAGTGTGGTGGATATTTTTCAGAAAGAAGTAGGGGATTTGACAAGTAAAATTCTTGTTGATGGTTCCTGCTTCTTTAATTTTTTTTTTCTTTTTCCTCAGCTGTCCAATCACAACTCAGTTTTTCGATTTCTTTCCCAACTAAGCTACAGATACTCAGTCTTTTCAGGGAGAAAAACCCCTCCAGAATTCAGATGTCAATATTCAGTTTTACATTTTCAGCAAAATGTCAAAAATTTGTGGAAAAAAATAGAAAAAAGGAATTTCAGAAGGAAAAATTAGACACTACTAATGAGTTCCATTTCCCAGCATGTACCAATCCATCTGGCACACAGTAACAAATTGCTTATGACCCTCTGGCAATACCTTCAATATTAGGGGACTCTTTAAGCCCAGTCCTCTCCTAACTGGAATTAGTAGAACAGACAGGTAAGTGATTCTTTAGTGATGTTAGCAATCCCCTTTACGACTTTACGACTACTTTAAAAATTCACAGAAAGCATTATATTTTGAACACTGAAGAAAAAAATTTACATTGGGATGGACTGATAATTGTAAACTATGAATTAAGATTAATCCCTGTGCAAAAGGCACAATTGTTCGAATTTAGGGATTTTCCCCACAGAAATATCTGTGAAGAAAATCAGCAACTAAATTGTCATCCTATCTGTTAAAGGGGAGAAAGTGCTTTAAAATGGAAAGTTTTTTTCTTCATTTTGCTAAACTTTAGGCATTTTTAAATGCATTCCTGCTCCCCAGCATATGCCTATATACACACACGCACACCTTTAGCACTGAAAAGCAGCACTTTCTTCTACTACTTTGTTCACTTTTTTCCTACTTTACTGGAAATAAGTTTATTCAAAGTGTGAGTTTCACCTCTGAGGCACTCTCATTGCTTTGCTCTTTCTTAATTCTTTCCAGTCAAGAAAAAAAAAAATCAAGCAAATGGGTGTAAGTCATTTTCACCTTTCTTCAGTTTTACCAGTGGGGAAAAATCCCAAGGATTCTAGATGTGCTCTGGAGTATATCAATTAGCGTAGCAATTAATTATGGTATCCAGTATTGACAAAAATTTGGTTCAGTGCAACAGCAACACCATGCGACACTGTCTCACGTTCTCAGTATATTTATTTCTTTCCGCATTACACATGTAGGCCTAGATATGTCTCACTTTTTAAATATGTATCTCATACCAGATGGGATGACTAAGACTGAGCATTTAAATTTCATGTCCAAAAGTTTTCTTCTGCAGGAGCCTATGACGGTATCTGACTACATGTCCAGCCATGGGACAGGACGCCAGACCCTCCCTTTTGGGGACATAAGTGGTCATTTGAGAAACAGTTCACATGACCTCAAGCAATGCTCAGGACCTTGCAGTGCTGGAAGCTTCACTTCGATTCAATGTGCCATCGCACAATTTGAACAGAATGACTTCTGGTTTCAGACCAACTCCTTTGTATATCCCAGTAAGCATCAGCTCTTGAGGCCAGAGGCAAAAACGCTGACAAAGGCAGGTGAAGACAAGGCAAGACAAGCTATTTAGCAAATCTCAGGTCAGGGTGTGAATTGACATGGGAAGTTACAGTCATCCTCCTCTTCCTCCCTCACCACAGGTTTTCAAGGGGCAGCTCAGCAGCTACTCTGCAGATTTCCCTTCTGCCTTAGCTGTGGCAGCAAGGTTTTGAAATTGCTTGCAGCTATTATTATATTTCTGCACTTTTTCAAACTACACACTTCCCTTTGAATACAATATTTGCTTTAAATATTTGGAGAATGCAAATTTCTTTATTTACACATGCCTGAAAAAATTGACTCTGCTGCGTTCCCTGGGTAATTCAGTAATTCTCACCAGCCTCCCTTCAGTTAATTACTCTGTAAGACTGTCTGGTGAAAAATGAATTCTGCCTGATTCCTCTCCTGAAAAACATGCAGCAAGCAGCAAGGCGGACTAATTCGTCCTGCAACAGAGAAGTGCACGGAACAAACAGCATGTGAAACAAATCAATATTGTAATCACCAATGCAACCAATCAAAACTCCAGGATCGATCAATACTGTATCTTCCCAGATGACAACTGTGGAACAGAAGCTTTTAATACCTTTCCAAGATAGATCTCCTCCTTCACAATGTAAGACACAATTTGCCAGCAAGTTCTGTAGTTGGGGAAAGATTTTCCTGGACATTAGAAAAATTGCAGATTAGAGCAGCCAAGCCTTTCTGCATTTGAGGGGATCTCCCTGACTGCCTGTCCATTCAGGGACACTGTTTATTTTTAACAGTAACCCTTCCTGTTCTTGTATTACAAACCAAGCAGTGCAAATCCTTCGCTTCTGTCACCTCAGGAGAGCAGATCGTTTCAGGACTGAATTGTATCTGCCAAATTAAACACTTAATAGCCCAGAAACTCTTCTTTAGCACCATCCGACTGTGGTTTCTGGGACTAGTTTATGTAAATCACAGACAGCAATGTGTTAATGTTAGCTTTAGATGATCACGGCCTATCTACGCACGTATTCTGGGAATGAAACACATCTGTCTCACCACTGTACAATGATTAATAGGTTTTTACCCCATACTACCTCCATGATGCAGTGGGCTATTAGACCCCTTTGACAGAACCAAGACACAGGGAGATTAAGGGTGTGCCTACACAGATAGGTGCAGGCAGATACACGCTTTTCTGCCTGTACTGGCTGGATGCAGATCCATTTGGGCCTGGAAGCTGTGAACACTGCCATGCTCCTAGACAGGAGCCGTCTCATGTGCAGCCAGCCAGTGTGCAGTGGGGCACAGTTCTGTCTGCAGCCAGCCATGGAGACACATCTGCAGGGACATGTCCTGATCTAGGGCATCCAGCAGGTTAGTGATGGAAGGGTGAACTAGACAGAAGTCCGAGTAGCCAATTCACTAGATCATTGTTCCTATCCCTCATCTGATAACCTACAAATCAGGTGCAGTGACTGCAAGGCAATGCCTCAGGGAAGAGAAGGAGGAGGAGAGAACATTTAAAGGACGCTCCTTCCATCCTAGGGTTGAGAACAGGGCACAGGAATTCAAAGGGATCAGTCATGTGAGCACAGCAAATTATGGACATGCTTGCAGCAGGGGATCTTCCATTTCACTGCTTTTTATTTTAGAAAAAAAGCCCTTCTGGCAGCTCCAGGAGCATATCATTGCTGTGGGTGACTGCTATTATTGCCCACTTTAAAAGCACAGTAAGAAAAAAACACACACAATAAAAAAAATGCAGTTCTCCCTATTTAGAATGGCTCAGGTTGAGATTAATTGGGTATACACCCTTAAAATACACCTGCAAGCCTCCAGCCATGATTCTGGCACTTACTTCATGCATCGGAACCTTGTACCTTGCTGGGCTCTCTCTTTAGAGCAACAAGGGGCACATGGAGAGCATTGGCATGATCTAAATATTGGAAAAAAAGCCTGTTTATAGCAGCTCTCATTAAGGAAGAAGGAGGGAGCTCCCTTGGAAAGAAGCACTGAAAGATTAGTTCTTTGATTAATTGATTTTCAGGCCATTAAGGACCTTTCTGGTCCTCTCACTCATTCTCCTGTGTGAAAAGTCAGGGTATTTTCCCAGAGACTGCCAGGGCTCTGCTGGAGACGATGAGGTCTGTCTGTGGGGACAACCATCTGCCCAAACACTGCCAGTCTCCACATCAGAGCCTCAGTCTAGCAAGGGCCAAATTTCACAGCCTGCAGACATTTCATTTTCAGTTTGGCATCCTGCTGATTCCATTGGAAGTGTTGACTGAGAAAAGACTGCACATGGACACTGAACTGGGATATGGAACAGACAGCAATTCTTTTTTAAAACATTTCCCTCAGCCTTTTAAACACCATGTCAAGTGCTGTGGTTCCCTCTGCCCCTGAGACCAAAGCTGCTTTTCCTCAGGAAGCTTTTCCAAGCCTCTGATGTGCACTTTTTATAGAGAGAATCCCAAAATGAAGATGACAATCTTGTGCACCGCTCTATTTCTTAGCATTTTTTCTCTCTTCTTTAACTTTCCACTCCAGCAAGTGAAGTTTAACAGAATCAATTTCTCTATATGCTCAGTAAAATCCTCAGTGGGAGCCACTGCTCCGTAGGCTTCTTTTAGTTATTTATTGCCTGCCTCCTGCATACTGCATATGTTAAAAGATGTACTACCAGCTTAGAAAACAATTAATCCTATTATTTCTTCGAACATGGATGCTGCAGAAGCAGTAACAGCACCAAGCTGAATTGTGCAGAAGTACTGAGTTCAAATCGAAAGGCTAATTCCAGGACTTGAAAATACTTTACCCCACACACAGCACAAAGCAACTTTCTCTACATGTTCTTGCTACTTGTATTGTCAAGAACCTGGAGGTGGTTCCCAGTCCCACCAGTAAAATCTGGAGACATTTCGCAGTTTATTAAAGTTATCAGCAAATTGCTGCAAATCCCTTGACTTCCAAAAGTTTGGGTGTTTATCTGAAGCATGACAGATTTGGGTTTCACTCATCGGCCAGACCATCAGCTGTGAGCAGGAGCTCCAAGCACCCTCTCCCTGGTGAAGCCCTCGCTGAGCTAAGCACACTCCTGCTACTCACTCTCATTCTAACATATCTGTGGTGTGTTAGAGGGCATCCAGAGGAGGGCCACAAAAAATATCAGAGGGCTGGAGCACCTCTTCTATGCAGAAAGGCTGAGAGAGTTGGGATTATTCAGCCTGGAGAAGGCTCTGGGGAGACATTATTGCAGCTTTTCAGTGCTTAAACAGGGCTTATAAGAAAGATGGGGACAAGCTTGTTAGCAGGGCCTGTTGCAATAGGACAAGGGGTAATGGTTTTAAACTAAAAGAGGGTAGATGTAGGCTGGATATAGGGAAATTTTTTTAGAACGAGGGTGGTGAAACACTAGAACAGCCTTCCCAGAGAGGTGGTAGATGACCCATCCCTGGAAACATTCATGGTCAAGTTGGACAGGGCTTTGCGCAATATGATCTAGTTGAAGATGTCCCTGCTCACTGCAGGGGGTTGGACTAGGTGACTTCTAAAGCTCCCTTCCAACCCGTTCTATGCAGTGGTCAACAACAATATTTTTTCCTGAACTCAGTCATCCCTAATCCACGTGTCTCTCACTTCCACCAACCCGTTAACAGAAAAGGGTTGTTCTATAGTGGAGATGAAGTCAGGTCTCAGCATGTCAACTTGGATGACACAGGTCTGCCTAAGATTGCCCCAACCAAGGATGTTGGTGCTGCCACAGCTACAGCCTTTCAGAGAACATAAAACAAGTTCTCAACCCCTGTAGCCAGGAGAGATCCCCAAACACTTTGCCTGTAGGCAGCAATGTTAGCAGCTTGCCCTGGCTGAGCTCCACACTGCTGTCAGAAAGCTGGCCACTCACCAGCCACACAGCACAGAGGGCACTCACAACCTGAAAGACAGCTTGCTTTGAAATATAAAGCCTGTGCACAAAGCACAAGAGCTATCAAAATAGGAGGAGGGGAGGCTGCTGTACGGCGATATCCAGTACAAGCTGCCACAGACTCAGGGCAGAGCTGTGAGAGGCACCTGTGTGCGTTACCAGCAGTGTCAGCAAGTAACATCCCTGCCCCAGAGAAAGACAAACACCTCAATGTGTTCGGCAGACGTGTTTGGCAAAGACCTGGTTCTTGCTTTCCTGGTGTATTGTGCTATCAAGTTTGCAGAGATGATTGGACTGTGACCATTTTTAGCTCAGTCTCAGTAAATCAATTTATCTGCAGGTTAAATTGATTCATCTCTCTTTGCCTTCATTTCTACACCTATAAAATGGGGATAGAGTCAGCAGCCTTTCTCTTCAGCAAAGTATTTTAAGATCATGACGAGCATGATCCAAGAACTCAGTATTATTATACAGTTACCGTGTGCAGTTATGTTATGCCACCACTCTAATTCCAAATGAAGGCAGTGGTGCTGTGAAAGGTTTCAGAATTTGCATTTTTCTACCAAGTTAAGACAAGAATGTACCAAAATGTTCGAATTCCCTTCCCCCTTTGGACTCCACAGCATAGACACTGCCTGTGGGCTCCCATAACACACAACAGCAAGTCCGTCAGGCAGTCACAGGAGTGATAACCTAGCTCGTCAAAGGGACATCCATGGGGCCTCCAGCTACAATATCTATGGGACCCTGTGACTGTCCATGGTATGACCTACAGGAAAAATAGGATGTCTTTGTCAAATTTTCACAACTTGAAACCAAATCAAATTGAACTTTCCCAGCAGAAAACCCTCTGACCACTTCCAGTGAGGAACCAGTGTACAGGATAGCTTTCACCTGCTCTAGTCCAGGGCTCTCAAAACCCTTACACACTGCTGGGCACCCAAATCTCATGTATTTATCTTTAACCCTCTGCCTTCCCCTAACTTTCAAATCCAGGACATCTCTTTTTTTCCTCCATGCTTGTTGGGGTGGCAATTACTCCTCCTGGAATTTTATGGCATCAGACCCTCCAGTCCTGGGATTGACCAGGCCTTATGTCTGAGCACCCACCACTGATGTTGCTGCACTTGCAGGTCATCCAGTGCTTGAGCTCCCCTGCCAGATGCCAGTTCTGCAAGGTGGGCAAGGCGGTGGGCTGCAGCCCCAGACATGGCTGGGCCAGCCAATGTTGACGTGCTGCTGCAAATACCTTTGCTCTCAGGTAGAAAGTTTGCTACTGCCAGCATTCCTGTCCCAGGAACAAGAACAACTGAAAACCCATCCTTACCCCAAATCCTTTCCTTTTTGCAAGAGAAGTGAGTCATTCTTTCACAGAACAACAAATCTCTGATGGAGATTGCTGGGCTGCGGGTTCATGACTTAAAGGACTGTTCTATCTTCTGAGTGTTGCTCTCATATCTGAATTACTTAAAATTTCCTGGACAGACTAGTACCCCTCTCCCAACTTTCACATCCATCCTGCTCTGGGCAGAATCCCCACAAGTATATCCTCTGCCATTCTTCTCCCTGTCTCAGTATCTATTCCCCCAACCTACCTCCTGCTATTTTTCCCATGTTTGTAAACAACTTTTGCCCTTAGCCCTTTTGCTCTCAGTCCCCTGGGGTAAGGGAACTTAGCAGTCTTTCAGCTGTCACAGACAGCAGTATGAAAGTCTCTGCCATTTGCTTACACAACCCAAAAGAGACAGTCCAGGCCCCATAGCTGGAGACATCCCCTCTCCCTGCCTATGGATCAGGGGCACACAGCTTCCCCTCCACAGCTTAGGCTCCAGGGGAAATGTTTTCAATACTAAAAGCTGATGCTGTCTAAACAGCAGAAGCCAGAAAGCAGTGAAACAGAAATTTAAGAATAATAAAACAGATTGGTAACATAATTCTCCACCCTGAAGTCCTCTAAAACAGCAATTCACTGCTTGAATTATGGACAGAAGTGATTGCTGAGCAAATCTGGCCATTGCTAACAGGGGAAGTGCAGCCTCTCTCTTTGGTTTTAGCTCCAGCCCCAGCCAGTACCAGAAAACGCAGGTGAATGAGAGGAATAAGCAATTCAGGAAGGAAAAGTAAAGGTCCCCCATCTGGCGACATCATTGCCCAAATTCTGTTTCAGTTTTAAGCTTCATTTCTGGGCAGTTGTAACTTTATTTGACTCACTAATACTGGCTAATATTTACCAGTCTCCTGTAAATTAGTTTATTTACGAGTAAATTCTATACATAGCTCTGGTCCTCGGTGAGAAGACCGTTAAAGTCAACAGGAGTTTTTGTATGGGCTTTTGATCCCATTCCCTAATCGCAAATAGAAACAATCTGTCCAAGCCAATTTAAATAAAGCACTACCAGAACATTTACCTGAGAGTTTTACCTATGAATTTCTATTGCCTACATCTCTGCTGTGCTTCCAGAACAGCAGACATTAAACAGTCGTCTCCCTCAGTAAGGGATTGCTCTAGAAACACAATTAACATTTCTCCACTGCTTTAGCAGGAACAGGACCAACCTCTATGGTAAACGCCACAAGTCAGCAACTAATACAGGCAGACGACATTATCAAAGCCAACAGACCTGCTTTCACTGCTAGGAAGTCTGAATTTGGCCAGACATTACCACATCCACAAAATAGGCAGGACTGCCATCAGCTGCTCCCTACAATGCTGATTCTCCACCCACAGTCATGTATGTCACATACAGAGGAATTTCTGCCATTTATAAATGAAGCTTTATTAGCTCTGTTACAGGGGCTTCTGCCACCCTGTGAAACATGCCTAAGCCTGGCACCAAACTCCCACTGATGGTTTTCTGGGTGGGTTACTACAGTCAGAAAAATACTGCCAATACTCTGTGCAACTTTCAAAGCATTATTAAAGCAATATTTTTTATATTATTACCAAGGTCTAATACTGTTTTGAATTTGCAGTTATGGAGTTCGTTTTAAAGCACTTGATTATACTTTGAGAAGAAATAGTCTTACAGTACAAGTCATTTTCTCAAGTACACTTGAAGAAAGGATAGTCTATGGCTCAGTAAATACAACAGTCTGAAAAGTTATGAGCTATCAGACTAAGCTGAATTGACTTACTGATATTACCTGCAATGAATGAGTTTTAGATAGCCTCTCATAAATAGAAGGCTACAGAGCCTACGATTTTATGGATGTCTTGTACTTATCAATATATATGAGAAATGATGCTGTCAGGCTTTCGAGGGGATACTATGTGAACCACACCACTGTCAATTTAATTTTTTATGATTAAATATTTGGTGCTGTTAAAGGTTATTTAACATTTAATATAGCTGCTCTTCTACATAGCTGATAACTGTCATCTTTACATAATACTGAAGCTGAAAATGGATGGGGAAGGAATATTTTTCAGAAGGTTCCTATTTTTTTTTTCAATTTACTATTAGATTTGTTCCAGTAATAGAATAATATTAGGTGAGTTTAAAAGGCTTTCAATATTCAGATGTTCGAAAATTTAGTCTTAATGCCAGCTGCAGCTGAGCTCAACATTTGCTACTGAGGCTGCTGAATTTTCCTCTGCAGTAGAAAAATCTCTCCCTGGTTGTATTACAGGATGGCAGCTGATCCCACAGTGGGGATCCTTGGGGCTCATATTCAATCTAATCAGTTTTTATATCTTTGAGAGAGACATCATCAACTTAAATGTCACATTCCTGTTTGGTTTTTTGGGGGGTTTTTTTGGTATCTGTTAAAGTGACTGGAGCTGAAAGAGGTGCAAGACAAAATTATTTTTGTGTGGTTTGCAGAAAGCACACTCTGTGCAGTGACAGAATGCTGTTTAGGCTGGCACAGAGTGCCCCCCACAACCATCCTGCAAACATTTACAGAGTTGAGAGAACAATGCAACTGGCTCTACCCAGCCAGGTCTCAGCCCTTAATAAGGCAACTCACATGTGTAAAGGTAGGCACACAGGTATATGTTTCCAAAGCTCTTGCACACAACAGCAAATGAAAAAGAAAAGTGCACAAGAGAGAGATGCCAAGTCTTAATGTCAAAGAAATTACCAGTAAACCCTACAGACTTAATGGAAAGATCTGGTGCTTATATCACTCTCCACTTTTTTTTTTTTTTTTTTCATTTGACAGCTAAATCTGTAAGCTGGGTTTTCTAAGCAGAGTCCAAAGCTATTCTTTGGTTTTTTCTGCACTCACACATCAAAAAGATCAAATTTTTAAAAGTCCTAGAGACAGAAAATAAATGTTTCCATAATTAAAAATAAAAACAAAATGTCTAAACAAAACCAACCACACAAATAGAGCGTAGAATCAGGTCAGTTCAGGTCCTGATCCCAATTACGTTTTCTGTCAAGTGGATCCCTTTGTGGAACTGAGACTTGATATTTTCGTCAGTAGCACTTACTACGGTACATTTACGAAGAAATCTTTATTGCTTTTCAGTGACTGAACTATATTTTTGTGTAATAAAACCCTTTATGTGGACTTCCCTTAGTGAAGTATTAATGTAAAAATGCAAGCCTTCTTAACGTCCAAAAGCTATCACTCAATTTTGCTACAGTCTAGGGTCTTTGAATATACTACCCTGTGTCCTGTGGGTAAGGTCCCATCAGCTGGTTTCCAGGCTTCACGACCAATGCATCTCAAATACAGGCACAAATCATTGTTTTGCGGCCTGTAGTACCCTTCCTGTAACAAAGCTCATTAGTTGTGATGACAGCCCCACAACAACAGAGAAACCAGAGCAGAATTATCATATTTCAGTGACATTAAAAATGTGCATGGGGCTGTTGCCCCATCAAAGCGCTGAGGCAGTAAGGGTCTAATGCAGAGAGCCCTGGGCACCAGTTACTCCTGCAGTAACAGGGATGGCACTACCATTCTGCTGCCCAAACGGGCATGTCTTACCTGGGTGCAATGCAGTAAGGGTAGATATGCTTGGACAGAGCTGCTGTACAACCCTTCCTGCTCAGGCAAAGTCACCGGCTGGGGGGCAGCTGGATGGACCTGCCGTTGAGATGCACAGCTCAGAGGTCTTGTGGATGTTGATTAGGCTGGTTTCACGTGCATCACGCTTTCAAGCTGTACTCCACAGCTATGAGAATTAACAATGTAAACCAAAATATAAAGCCAAGAAGGTGGTGCAATCACGTATGCATGAGTTTGGGCCCAAAACACCAGCTTTGAATGATGCCATTTCACAGTTCTGGGACAGTTCACATTTTTTAGTTAAAATTGCTTACAATCGCTTCGATACAAAAGACTTAAGCAGAGAACAAATTTTAACCACACTGAGCTGCAATGACCATATTAACTGCTTCATATTTAACTTCAAAGTCAAGCAGTCTCTGAATCTGTGGGTCATTGAATTAAAGGGTTTTTTGGGAGCATTTTTCAAATGAAACTTCTAATATGCCTAGTGTTCCCTTTCAGTGCAGCTGAGCAAATTCAGACATTAAACGAAATAGGCATGTTTTCAGATATTCAGGTTAAGTTTCTACACCACCCAATAAAGTATATTTCATTATGTCAGGTCAAACCTGCAAAATAAATAGGGCAGAGATACAGATTTCCATATAAAGAAAACCCTGAGAAATTTTTAGTGAAAATTCTCAAACACTTGAAAGGCCTCTTCTATCTCTTTGCAGCAGAGGTAGGAAGGGCAGAAAATTATGACACAGTAATTATTATGATGGATGTTGAGCCAGTCCTTTGTATTAGATACACTGCTTGTGCAGGAACCAGCACTACAGATTGCATACTTCACCAAGCAGGACACTCAAGATTATAATGGGCAATACAGATTAACAACATTAGGTTAAAGCAGGATAATTCTTCTTCTTTCTCATTTCTATTCCTTTCCCATGGACCAGCTTCTGCTTCACATTTCTGTGCTCCTTGCTCCCAAGCCTTAATCTGCACGACAAGCAGGCATTTTCCATTCCAACCTGTACAAATCTGGAGTAACTTGATGGAAATTTATAAAATTGCAGTGGTGTAAAACTCAGCTATGACTAAAGAATCAGACCTGTCTGTTGTGAATTAAAGGTGATGTTGTGTTTGCTTTTGCTACCTCACGCAAACAGCAGGAAAGATTCATCTTACTCTGAATCAGCATGAGAATTTAAGAAAAAAGCTTGTCTCTGCACAGTGTAAATAATCAGCATGCAGTTATAAAAGGGCCTATTTATAATTGTAGCAATTATTTCAGTGTTGATGTGAGACCAAAGCAGTGTAACATTTGTTCAGCGGGGGCTGAACACTGTCCTCTGCGCATTTCTCTCAGATTCGGGTTTGCTACCAAGAAACTGTGTTTCAGTAGCTATCTTCCCAAATGCAGCCTTACACCTCATGTTCAAGTGAAATCAGCTAAATACCTTGTAGAGCTCTGACTCAGGTCTTTGTCCCAACATCACTGGCACCAGTTCACCTTGAGTCCCTCAGCCTGCTATCAGCCAGATAGCCCCGCAAGGGTGCAGCAGTCCAGAGCTGAGCAGGGGCTAACTGCATACAGTATTTACCCAGCTCCTTTTCTCCTTGGCTAGCAAGCTCTTTGTCAGTACAGTTACACTGTCAGTATTTTCCAAGCTAGTTAACAAGCTTAAAGATAAATTAGCCTGCAGGATCATGATCACACCAGGGACAGCAAAGCAGATGTGACCTCTGTTTCTCTGGCCAAAATTAATTCCCTTCTCAGATGACTCAGCACTCAGGTACTAAATTTTACCCAAGAACTGTCTAGGTATCAGAGGTGGGCAAGCACAGCTTCCGTCCAGTTTCAGCTACTTACACCAGTCAGCATTGCTTCATGTTTCTGTAAGTTAATACGGTACATATGTTTTGCAGTGCTATTAAGCTGCACGCTGCAGCTGCGCTCTCCAGTGACCAGATCCATCTCCATCACGTAAAAAACAAAAAAAGATACAGAAGTCTTCATCACATCTAAGTCATACCCAGTTAGACAACAGGAGAGCACAACCACAACAGTTCACACGATGGTGGGCTGCTTGCAGGCCTGAGCAATTGAACATGCCCCCTGTGCAACTCATGCCAGGTAGAGTATGTGGAAAGCCAGAACACGATTTCTTGGATCTGCAGACAGGGATGACAAATTGTCCCAGTCCTGGCAGCAGCAGGGCAATCAGGTGCACTCCACACTGCCCCATTTCTTGTGCAGTCTCAAGGGGTCCCCTCTGTGGGATGCTGAGGCTCCCTTGCTCAGGCAGGCTGCAATTCCTGGCAGGCTTGCCAGCCTGGTTGCTCTACGCTGATTTCTGAAGGACCCTTTTGGCATGTGTCAGAGTGACCCCTTCCAGCATGTTACAGAACTGGATTCCAGTATGGCTCACAAGGAGAGCTGTTAAATGTTTAATGTTAGCTGCAGCAGAGAAATGCTGTAAACATTTCCTGTAATTGGTCTGCTTTAAAAATTTATTTCATGTGAAAAAGCAAAGTACCACACTGCACTTTGTGGCTCAGGGGTGCTAGCAAGGCCTGAGATGTAAAAATCAGAGGGAAGGCATTATCTTTGCAGCACTTCTCTTCCAGTGTGGTGTGGAGGGCCCGTCCCCCAGCAGCATGCACACTGTTTGGCCCTCAGGTAGGGCTACAAGGTGAGAGAGAGAGGTGCTGAGGGCTGCAACAAGCTGCAAGAGCATCTTACAGGTCTTTCCTCTTTTTCCTATGCTCAGCTCAATGCCTCCACTGATGGAAAGAAAGACAGGAACAGTCAGAAAACATCTGCAGAAGGGAAAAAGTAAAGCACGAGCATAAAAAAAAAAAAGAGAACTCTGTGACTTAGGTGACAAAGACTGAAAGGACTGGAGATCATTTGTGCTGAGCGTTATCAGTCCTTAGGACTGGAGATAACAGAGACGATAATACAAAAGCAAGCTTACTGTGAATTTATGAATTGGTAAGTCACATTCTTATAACAGCACACAGTAAATCACTGGGTTTTCCTGTGTTCTGTAAGTTGTTATGCATTCCCTACCTGCTATCCAGCTTTATCTCAGGTCGCTTCTTATTTGTCAGACACAGAATTCAAATTTCTCCTAAATCAACTTAGCAAAAAACTCTGACATTTTCAGTCCTCTTGATTCTTAGAAAAGGGACAGAAAAGTAGTTTATTCTTTCAAGTCCTCATTCATGTAGTTGCAGTTTCTGCAGAGTACAGTTAGTAATTTTCTTAGATTGAAAACAGGTGGGCATCACTGGATCTCTGGGTTAGAAGGGGGGAATGGCTCAGTGGGCCTGGGCTTAACAAGCAGGAAGGCATTGCTCAGCTCCTGGCTCTACTATTCATTTTTTTGGTAAAGGCACAGAGTCTCCCTCTCCTCAGACAAATTCTCCCTCACCTTAGACCAGAGCCACTGAAGAGAGAAGGTATTTCTTTATATTCAGCCACTCAGTATTTTAGCCACTGTCCATCCAGTGAGAGTATTAGCTCTTTACAGTAGGACTTTCTACTACGGGGAATACATATACTGTGTCTTTGATTGTGTTCAGCTTGGTGCCTCTCAGTGCAATAAAACACAGTTTTTAAAGTCACTTTCTTCCCAGGATCTACCAGCCTAGAGTGGTATTAACTGATTGTTCTGTTCATTTGGTTTTGCAGGATTTCCCCATGGTATTATCACTGTGACAGAGAACAGTTTTCTTGCTTATCGGGGCTTATGTTATATCCCTTCTCTATCTTTTGAACACTGGCAATATCATCTATATTTCTGTAGGAAAAAAAAAATCCACAAAAACTACCTATTCTTTTTACTAAAGAGTTCGTTATTGTGCTGTGCTCCCCACTCATTCCCTGTGAGTGCGTGTCATTTTCTCTTATTATTTATGTAAGAAAATAATTTCTCCTGTCAAAAGTTCTGTTTCTCTTTAATAAGGAGTAATTAGGTATGGAAATAAACAATCTATCTATTTTCCACCAGACACATAGATTGACTGGCTCATACTTCAGCTGTATGTATTAGACTGTTGTCTGCATGTGTGCAAATGAGCAGGTGTGTGTGCAAAAGAAAGAAAAAACCAAAAATTACTGAGGGAAACAGAGCTTAAAGAAGTCAGTTTTGCATTGAGATTGATTTCTGTCCTGAGGCCACGTTAGTTTTCTGTCCTGAGGCTCTCCTGAGTGAGATCAAGGCTGCTAGAAATGCCTCATAAGATTGGGCACACAATCTGAGACAATCCCAAAGGTTTTCTTTTTCACAACCACTGCAAAGAATAAGGTATTAAAAAATACCACAGTTTTGGCATTCCAAGCCTGATATATCCAAAACAGTCAGTTCAAAAGCCAAACTGCTCACTACTAGAGTTTATGAAGTGTGCAGAGAAGAGCATCACAAACACTAGAACATGTATCTACAACTTGCAAACACAAAGCCTTGCCTGAAAGGAGACAACCAGTCATGTTGATCAGGTACGTCTCAACAGTCTTAGGTTTTTGCTTTTCCAAAATTACACCAGTTCTGATATCTCACAGAGAAATTCAAGAATTAAACCTTCCTAATTAAGATGAATGGGATATTTTATAAGATGATATTATGCATGCCATATTATGATTTATTATTGACTCATCACAAAAGAAATAAAAAAATCAAACATCTGCCCAATTTCTAAAATGATATTTTAACTGACGCTTCTAGGAAGTTTCAGAAAGCTTTTCTTTGTACCAGAGAGGAAGGAATACACACACTGAAATGAAAACATTTCTACAAAATAAATTCACAAGGTCAATTCATTGCTACTTCCTATATAGTAGTAATTCAACAATGGCCATAGTCCAGTCTTGTCTGGTGTAATATGTCATAGAAAATGTTCTGGCTTTTAAAGATCATTGTCTTCAAACTCTTTTTTCCCTCAGAGGTTATTAAACCTTCAGGCACTATTAAGTCTCTTACAATGACCCTTTTGCTGTCGGATGATGGGGCATCCCATAAGGAACTGTTATACTGAGGGTGAGTAATCATATTCTTCTGCTACAGGTCAAGAATATTCAAGAGATTTTGTAATTTAAGCTGCTGAAGAAAGGAATAATTAACTGGACTGGGGATTCTTGTGCTGCTGCAGAAAAAGGCCTTTTCTTGTTGGATTTCTTGGTTTTCGTCACCACTTGCTGCAGGGATTAGGGTAAGCTCTTTTCATTTACAAGTAGAGTTGCTCAGGAAAAGAGGAGCTTTCTTTCCTTTTCTTAGGAAAAGACCCTAGCTTTATGTGCTTTTAAATAGAATTCTAAAGAAAACACTATTCCTAACACCTCCCAAATTTCTCCACACAAGAAGTAGTCAGTATACCTTTGGCTCTCCTCTCCAAGCCATATTTTAAACATTCACTACTATTTTGTAAAGTGTTAATGGTGTAAACACACTATACATTACATATATATAAGAAATAGTAATAAATACATCTTACAGTTGGCCATGGGAATATCAGCAGACTCTTGGAGAAGAGCTTGTAGTGATGGCCAGATGGGGTATCAGCAAGACCAAGAGGGGCAGGAGGGAAGTCCAGGAGGCAAAACTAAACCTATAGGCAGACAGGATGCTAAAGACCCAGAAAAGCTGCTTATTCCATATATGAGATTGGAGAGAGCAAATGGCCAACATCTACTTGAGAAAATACTTACAGTGACAGTATTTACTCTAAAGGATTCCTATGAGCTGAAATGACAAACATAGGAGGAACAGCAGCAATATTCCTAACTATGTAACTGAGACAGCGATGTGATAAGGAAGATTAGATCTACAGTAATGCATAACTCTAAAAGAAAAGCAACCTAAAAATTACTATTACTAGGAAACAAAGAAATAGCAGATAAAAGGGCAAGATATTTATGGGCAGCATAAGGACTATTTAGAAAACCATAGGAGGTGTTCAGAAGAAACATTTGCTACTTATCTTTTCAAAAAGATCAAATAAAGGCTGATGTGGTCAAACGGAGAAAAAAAAAAAAAAAAGGAAAACAAAGTGGGGCTAATAAAAGGTCTTTCTTTAAAAGTAGAAATCAGGTCCAAAGAGGTAAAACAGAAGAGTTGAAACTCAGAGACATTAGATAGGATGTTTAAGAAAGTAGGCCGGGGGGTGTGTGGAGATTTCAAACAATCAACGTGGCAAAAACAAAAGGAAATAGCAAAAACTTTTTCAATCCACAACTCAAAAAGGAATCCTACCAAAGAGTCTGCAGGGCTGATAAGAAATTGAGCTATTAAAGGAAGTTTGAAGAAAGATAAAACCATTGCAAAAAGTAAAAAAAAAAAATAGGCAAAAAGAAAAAAAATCCAACCCTAACTGCATTCTTTACATCTTTCTTGATGGAAGAGACTGAAGATGTTCAGATTTCAGAGAGGGTTTTTGTGGTTTTTTTTTTTTTTCCCCTTTCTACACAGGAAATATGTCTGAGGAATTGTGTCAAACTAAAATGTCAGTAGGAGAAGTTTCAGAATAAATGAATAAAATTACTAGTAACAAGTTACCAGCACCAAGATAGTATTGGATATGAAATTGCCAAAGTCCTTACTGTGGCATGTACCCTATCTCTTATGTTCAGCTCAGTATTCAAAGACAGGAAGAAATGAAAAAATGACAGCAATTTTTAAAAGGCTTTCCAGAGATGGAAAGAGCTAGGTTCATTAAATCTGACTCGTTAGCTAAAGCTACAATAAAAAAAAAAATTAGCAGACACTTAAATAAATATGAATCTAAGAGAACATTCCAACATGACTATTGTTCAAAGAAATCTTGCATCACAAATATACTGGAGAAATACCTATAGGAAATATTGTACTTCCACTTCAGAAAAGCTTTGGGTCATATTCCTCATGGAAACCTCTTAAGGAGCTTCAGGTGTCCTGGGATAAGACAACATGGTCTCCCTGAGCCTACTAACAGGGTCAGAGGCAGCAAACCCAGCATAGGAAGGAATGATTTGTCCCATGAGATCTGCTCACTGCATTCACAGGTAATGGGAAAACTGATGTGAAACCTCAGGTGACAAATTTCACTGAATACACAAAAGTGTTCCAGGTACTCAAAACCAAAATTGGCTGTGAGGTATCTTGCACATAAAACAATGAGGCGATAGAACGGCAGATGAAACTCAATGTCAAGAAATGAAAAGTCATGAAGAGGAAATACATGCATATCTACACACACATATTGATTTTCTCCAAACTACCTATGACTGTTTAGGAAATACCTCAGTCACTGTGAACAGCTCTCTAGAAATATGCTCTTACTTTGAGTATTGATCAAAAAACTAAATGCAATGCTAGGGCCTAGTAGGAACAGAATAGTTAATTTAAAAAAAATGTAAGAGAAACAAACTTTTGTCACTCTGTAAGTCAACATGTGCCACATCTGTAGATAACACCAGTTCCATCTTTCAAAATTGATGGAGCAGGATTAGAGAAAGCAATGAAAGGGGTAACTAGCATGATCAAATACGTATTAAAAGCCCTACCAAATGTAATTTTGCTCTATTTCTCAAAATACAATATGAAGGGGGCAAAAATTAAAATACTTGAAACCACTCTGAGAAAAAAGAAAAAGGGAAGGTCCTTTTCACAAAAGCTAGAATTCTTTCTTAAATCTCCTTGCCACAAGATATTGTGTGTACCAACTCATCATCAAAGTCTGAGGAAAAATTAGACAAGTTAATGGAAGAAAGATATTATATGTGATTATGTGAACGTAACATCCAACTTAAAAAATTCCATAAGCCACAACTGTCAGAATCTCTGAAAATATCTAGGAATTAAATTCACACTTCGATTGTTCCCTTTTTCTGCTCTTCCCTTGAAAGTCTGCTAAAGATCAAATAAAGGCTGATGTGGTCAAACGGGGGGGGGGGGGGGGGGAAGAAAATTACCAGAGCAACAATGAAAAAAATGAATGCCAAAGTCTATCTGTGGTAGGTGACCTATTTAGCAGTGAGGCTGGATGGTATACATTTTCTTTCTAAATTGGAACAGGGGTTTTTTTTTGCTCTTGTAATTACAACTCTTTCTCTATAAATAAGATTCCTCTTGATTTTTTTTGTTGTTAAAATGCTCAAATTTTATCATTCTGGCATTTTCCCAACTGAATGGCAAAGACAAGACATTTCAGAATGGTAACAGTTTCTGTAAAAATGGAAACTGCATTTAATTTATTATCAAGACCACTTGCTATGAAGACATCTAATTAAAACATTCCTATTTAAATACCTATACACCACAAACATTTTATATTAAAGTTCCATTAACTTCAAAGATTTTACTGAAGAGTCTTAAAGAATCATCAAAGATAGCTTATGTGTCCAGCTAATCACAGTTCCATATAATCTTATATTACAACAATAGATAACATTTCTGTATTCATAGGAACAGCCACAGTCAGCGTAATCCAAGTCTTTTCAGCCTCATAATCTGTTTTGTATTGTTGTAACACGAGTCTTGCTTATGAGACATCTCAGGTTTGGTGTCCTGAGTTTGAGTTTTTCCTTCACTTTGTACAAAGCACTTCCAGAGTAACTATCTCTTGCACAACCAGGGAGTCAAATAATATATAACAAAGTCTACTGCGCTCCTAAGAACCAGGTGGAGGAGCAGAGGGACAGTGCATCCTTGCTGGAAAAGCTCTTAAACTTGATGGTCTCTAAGGACAATGATGAAATTGCGCAGTGAACCCAAAATACACAAACATAACTCAGTCCTGAGATTCATATCACAGCCTTTCCAGCAGCACTGGAATTGAAGTGTTATTAGCTCAAATCAGTGAATGGAACTACACGAGAAATAGCATTTCAAAAGGTCCTGTGGATGGCTGAGTTCCTTGCAATTGTCTGTAGACCACAGCAACACCAAGGTACATTACTTAAAAAACATCCCTTTGAATAATTCCCCAGAAGTTAGGAAAGATGAGGAGCAGTCTGGGCAAACTGTTTTCTTTTACTCTTTTCTAGATGCAAAAGCAGAAGCATAAACGCTTCTCATTTGCATTTTCATAGTTTTCAAACTACGCAAGTTGTACTATCACCAATACTACACAAACTTGCTGAAATGCTCCTAACTTGAGAGGCAAAAAATACTAAGTGTATGCTGGAGTTTTCACTCACTGTGGATTAAATGCCTCTTCATCTTTTACTTCTAATAAACAATGTTTAACATTTACCTTCAGCTCTCTGTAAAATTGTTATATGTATGTACATCATGAATAGTCTGGAAAGCATATAAATACACGGTCTGTGCAATTGCATTTGCCAGGAGTATGGCATATTAATCTAATTTAATATTTTGCCTCAGTCAGTTTCATTTTAGAATGGAAAGAAACCTGTTATTGCTCTGGGATTTCAGATTTCCACCTTCCTCCTGCATACAGGGCTTTGGTGAGTTAGTCAACCAGGAACACTGAGAAGCCCTCTGTACTGAAAGTCTGTGTCTCGCCTCACAGCCTCTACTCTTCTATTGCCCAGCTCTGCATAGCTCAATTCCCAAGATCCTCACCCAGTCTCCTTTCTTTCTAAAGACTGAGAGGCTACTTTCCACCGACTTTTAATAATTCTTTGCCCTGATTACAGTCCCTGAATTCTCCCCTCCAGTAAATCCATCACTGCCTCACCTCCACTGCTCTCTTGGGCTCCCTAATTATCAGGCATAAGTCACAGTAGTTAGCAAACAGCAAAGCCTGCTCTTAAATAGCAGCTATTGAAATCAGCTCCTTTCAGTGAATGAGCCTAGCCTGTTTATTTCCTTCTTTCCTAGGACTGCAAGATGCACCTCTTGATCCCAGTCCTGACTTTCAACCTATGCTGTCTGTATGGAAGTGATCAATGAAAAACAAGTTAGGAAGACGGAAGGGACTTGTCTTGCTCAAACTGAAATATTTGTTGGGGGATTTCTGCAAAATTCATTTTGGATTGATCCAGAACATTTCATTTGACCCAAAAGAAAATAATTTTGGCTTCACTATATGGATTGTTTACCTTTTGTTTGTTTGTTTATTTAACCTTCAAATTCAGGTCACACTTTCCCTTGAAAAATGCTACTTTGAAACAAAAGGTTGGATAGTTTTTCTTGATGCAGCACGGCTGCACAACACTGGAGAAACCCCAAAGTGAAGCATTTCATATAGATAATGTGGGGAAGAAAAGCATATGTGGATGCTACACTGGGGTGAGGCTGCTGCCATATCACAGGTCTGAGCCCCCCTCTTGGGCTTCGCAGTGCCCACAGGAAGAAAGGGGTCTTCAGCCACCTATGAAAAAGGTTTTCAACATATTCTAAATTTCTGTCCCTGTTTTAGTATGAACTACTGCCAGAAATCAAGCTAAGTTTGTAAATAGTGTGTATCCCACCACCAAAATCTCATTTTTTAATATACACACTCTTCACCAAAATACCACCCATTTCCTTCTAAACCTTCTGGCCTTGTGAACAAGAGAGGCAGTGACACACCTGAAATGAATCTCAAACTCTGTAGTGTTGCATCCCAATGAACCACCACTCTTTCCCAGCAACTCTGCTTATTGGCATTTTCCTGGGACACTTCCCTGCTAGACCTCAGAGTGTTGCCAGAGGACTCAGGCAACCACAGGTGTCAGCTGTCTGAGCTTACATGTGTATTTCCATCCACAAGACCTTTTGCAAGCTGCAATGACCTGATACACTTCATAGACACAGTCCCAGAATTTTATATCCTTGTGTATCCAGTCATACCACCACAATTACAAATCCCAGGAGACAGAGCAGCAGTTCTGACACACCAAATAGCAGCCAATTTACATAGCACATTTTTAAAATTAGAAAATGCAAGTACTGTGGGACAAACCATCCCTTCCTCCAGCCAAAACACTCTGTCCTAATTCTTCCAGTAGAAAGCCACATTCTGTGGCAACAATTTCAGTTTAAATGGCTCCTTTTCCACTCATTTATACCCAGGCAGCTGTGAATCAAAGAGAGCCCACTTATTCCCCCATGTCTCCAAGTATTTTTATTAAGTACTTCTGGGCAAGAGAAGAATCTGGATTTGCATGTTTAGATTTTTGCTACTCTCAGCTCTGCCCCCTCTTTCCAACGTGATTTACAAGTGACAGCCCTGCAGAAAGTGCTTTTAACACAATGTACTCATAAATTATGAAAAAACAGATTTACAATCTAATCTCTTCATGTGCAGTGATGTGTATTAAATAAATTCTGTTAGCATCAGAAGCCACTGTAAATTTGGTGTATGCCTAGGAAACTACAGTCCATATTATCATCAGCAAAAATTGTGTGTTTTTTCCTCAGTTCTACTACTTAGATGAGCTAGGGACAGTCTTACTGGAAGAAAATATAATTTTTCTAGCATGCTCTTCATTAGTTCAAAGCAGCAACAGTCCACTCAAAAAAATGAGTTAATGGTTGATTTTTCTGACTAGTGTCTACTCTTTAGTCATTAGCTAGCAAAATGTTTACTCTTATAAAAATATCTGTTTCCTAGGGATTATTAATCATAGTTTATTGAGAAGCAATCAGTTATATAGTTGAGTTTCCCACCCCTTTAGAAAATTAAAATGCTGATATATTCATTTTTGCAATGAATATCTATCCAGTAATTACCATATTTACTTTTCATTTATGGGGGAATAATCTGTTTTAATTAAGCCTAACTGAAGAACTTTTATCAGATGTAATTATCCCTTTCGATAAATATGTCTCCGCTAATTACATTTAACCATGGGATTTATAGCTCTTAAGTCGTTTGGTGGGAAACATAATAAATCTTTAGTAATACATGCTAAATTACTATAAATTAATTCAGATCATTAACATAATAAACAAATTAGGATAATTTCACTTAATTAGTTTGGGTGGTTAACTCAAAATCCGTTGTAAAGCTCCATGGTAATCAAAATTTTACCAGTACTTTTAGAGATAATTTTTTGTAGCAAACCTGTTTGAATACTTACACAGAAAATTAGACCACTGCAAGAACACATATTCCTCTTAGATAATAAAGCCTTTTAGGAATTGATGCTGTGTACCTTTTTAAATGTAATTAAACGTGCCTCCCAGTTTTTCAAGTTTGTACTATTGCATATCGAAGAACCTGCATGGTGGTATGGTAAAATTTTAATGTGAACTCCTTCCCCTTTGCTAGTTTTTGCTAGTCATCAAAAGGCAGGTACAGGCAAGGGTAATAACGGACCACTCTGCAATCAAGAATAACAGGATTCTGCAGGGAAAATAAAGCAGCTTGCTCTGGCAGAGGTGGATGGCCAGCCCTGGCATAACCCCCACTGCCTGCTGTCTTTTTGTTTTAGGGGTGATGCACTGGGTGGGGAACACGAGTGACCTGACAAGCTTCCAGAGGCACACCCCGAAGTGCACTGTCAAACCATCAGATGTAGGCGTCTCCTCTCAAGTGACAGCTTATGCCCTGTTCTATACCAGAATGACAAACCAACAGTGGGTCAGGGAACTGATATTGTGTATGTAACTCACTCAATGGCTATCAGAAGTCCCTTTGGTGTGTTGTTCTTGAACTGAACTGCTGGTGTATAGGTCAAATATTTTCCTGCAGTGGGTCCTGTTACGCTAACAGAGTTCTCCCCCTCTGCATAGGCTACGGAGACAAACCCTACAGAACATCAATGTGCTGGCACACAAACGGTTTGTAACTCCTGCTGACAAACATACCATCTCAGCGGTGTTTCCACCTCCTGCTAGTTGGAGATAAGTCTCGAGCTTAGTTCAGCCAAAGTCAAAACCCATCTATGTATTTATACAGAAATCACTGAGATTACATGTTCAAGGTGAGAAATAAAGATGAAAGCATATGAGCTTTTTAGTCATGAACTTTTGGAGCTTAATCTTCTTAGATTAACTCAGACAAGCAAAGAGCTTCCCTGCAGGCAAAATATCCCAAACAAACAGAGAAAAATACCAATCAACAAGACTTATTATTAAAAGAACATTTTAAAATCTTTTTACCCAAAGCATTATTGGATCTTCCTGGTGGGAGCACCACTTTTATTCCATGCTGTCCTACTTTGCTGTCCTGATCTATGAGAGGCAGGGGGTGTTTGGTTTAATGGCCCAGACTGGCTGCTTCTTTCCGCTCTTTAAGTTGCTGCTTGTGTAGGTGGTGGAAATAGGAAAGAAAGAACTTTCCTTGTCTTGGCGTCAGATTTCAGACACTTCACTGTATATAAAGCAAAATAAGAAAGATAATTTTGGCATTCTTGGCTCGACTTTTACGTGCCAATTTTGTCCTTAGTATTTTCTCTACTCCCTCACTGCCTGGCAGAAGTCTCTTGGCCCTCTGTAAGGACCTTTCTTCTGGGCTCCATAGGCAGTTCTGCCCATATTGATCCAGTATTCACAGACCATCTCCTAGCCAGCACGTTACCCTCTGCCTATCCTTCCTCCAGTCCCAGGAGGTGGGCAGGCAGAAGGTGCAGTGATAGTACACTGCCACAGCAGCTCTCAGGAGTGCAGGGCTGGCACAGCAGCAAAAAGAAAAAGAAAGAAAAGCCATTACTTTAAACAGGCTTTTGTTTCACCCAGGAGTCATGGCATGACTTGGTAGCATGTCTCCATGGCAATCTGAAGGCTGGAGAAACTGTTCATCCAATGCCCGTACTGTTTGCACTGTCCCAAGACAGAAGAGTTCACAATAGAACCCCTCAGAAGAGGCAGGCCAGATCCTTGCTTCACTGAAAGCTTTGACTTCGGGGCTCAAACTCTTTGGGAAAAATTCACTCTTACCTACTACATAATACCTAGGACCAGGGCAATATGAGGCTAGCATCATGCATGGAGCTGGAGCGGTCCTTCTGCAAAGAAATGAATCTCACCCTAAACCACATCTTTTAGTAAGTCAGGAATCTTCCGTCCCCATGCCTTATTTTCTAAAGATGGATGGCGCAGATGTTTTATATGACTTAATGCTGGGAAACTCAAACGCCTATTTGTATTTCTAAACTGCCATGTTAACTTTCCTCCCATTTTACTTAATGCATTTTTTACCTTAGTCATATTAATGGTTATGTAATAATATTAGACAATTTTCACTAACCATTAACTCCAAAAATAATGGTTGTGCTAAATCAGCGTTAATTAGTGTGTCACAAACTCCAGTCCTAGCACAGGGTGATGACTGAATGAAAAGAATGCGATGTCACTTCACCAAGAATTACATATACAATTTTAAGAGGTATTTTAAATATTTTTCTTAATAGCTGTCAGCAGAAACGATGGGATGTGATTCTTTAGAGAGCATTGCTCTT
Source organism: Phalacrocorax aristotelis (assembly GCF_949628215.1). Classification (NCBI taxonomy): domain Eukaryota; kingdom Metazoa; phylum Chordata; class Aves; order Suliformes; family Phalacrocoracidae; genus Phalacrocorax; species Phalacrocorax aristotelis. The sequence continues at coordinate 10,717,470 of NC_134281.1, forward strand.
TACTAAGTACAGGCAAGTGAGCTATCACCAGCCTTACACTGGCTGCAGAAAACAGATTTAACATTAATTTATGAATAGCTGAACTTTTTCTCTTTAATGTTTAATAGTGAATCATGCTCTAAACCCTTTATATTTCACTGCACATCAGCAAGGTTGTCAGGAGCAAAAGATCAGGATAACATAATTCTTATGGCTTGTTCTTACACACCCCTCATTTATTCCTGAAGCAGCCTGAATCATCCTGAAAGAAAGACGCATGGGGTGGCAAAATTTAAATGTGAAAGGAGTTGCTCTTTAAGGGCCATCAAGTTTTTAAAAGCATAACTTACAGCTGAAACCGTGCAAGCAGGATTCATTCTCTCACACAGACACTGAGTCATGCACATTCATTCCAGAGCCCGTGAGCAAAGGAAGGTCAGGCCACTAGCTGTGCCTATGTACCTGCATCCCAGAACGCATCATGGGTAAGAAGAAATTGCAGATGGCAAAGGCTCTCAAGGCTCAGGATTTTCACTTTTTCAAATATTCTCTCTAATTCACTTAATGCCACGAAGAAATCGCATGCAGATATACCATTTCCTCAGTGCCTTGTGAGTCACGAAGCAGGCCTGCCAAAACTGTAACTTCTGTCATTGTTACCAGTAGATCACAGCATATTATGGATTCCACACATGTTTAACTCTCCAATGTCTTTTCATGTAGAGCAGATACATCAGATCCTCACACACAGTGGAAAATTACATGACAGTTTTGACGATCTCTGAGAGCAGGCCCTTAAAGCCTAATTTTACAACTGTACAGGGATAGACACTTAAAATATGTTCACAGTGCACTGCAGAATCACAGTATTGACACTAGTTTTCACTTTTAACTTTCTCTTGTTTATGCACATTTTCCACATTTATGAAGAATTTACAAAAATATGTAAGATCAGATATCTCTTTACTGCTAGTGAGAAGATGAAAAAAGAATTTTCAGGCCTAAAAGGTCTATTTATAGGCAATGTCCTGGCAGATTTTTTCATTTGAAAGACAAAGAAAGAAGAAAAGTCATCACAAAGGGCCTCAGAAGACCAGCAGAAACTGTATGATTCTCTCACCAGACAACGTACTATCTTGGCAAAGCCCTCCCCACCTTCCTCCCAAAGCTTCCTGTGCAACATGGGATGAGGACCAACACCACAGCAAAAATTCCCCCAATTCACTCTTGTCACATCAGGCTGGGCTTTTTATATTAACTTCTGCAGATGCTAGCCCCATCCCTCTTCCTTCCCTTTCTTGATACTCCATCTCTAATCTCTGTGGATAACAGCTTATACCCTGCCTTAGGGTTTCCAGAAAGCACTGGGGCAATCTCAGTCTTTAACCCTTCAGTGCAAATGGTTGCAAAGAAACTAAAGGGTAAATAACCACCAAGTGCCCTTCCACTATCTCTGTCACGATAACCCTGAACACAAGCACAAAAAAACTTTGCTGAGGGTTGTATTTTTGCTACATACCACGCAAAGTAAGAAATTCAAATACAAGACTTCATTATCATTTATTTAGATCTAAAAATGGGCAAGGAGCCCAGGCCTCTGGAACTCTGGACATCACTTTAGTATGGCCAGTGAGTGTGGAGAGCAGAGGCTTCCAGCTCTAGGAATGATACTCCAGTTCAGTTGCAATCAACAAGCTAAGACCAAGGTGTAAAAATATCAAATACCTGGTACAATATTCAGACATATGGGCTACTCTAGTACTGCCTTCACTACTGAGCTTTGACAAATAAGCTGTGTTTCTCTATCATCTGAAAAGCTTGAGATCCCTCAGTGAGACCCTGCAAGAGTGACTAACAGCTGATGGAGGAGGCTTCAGTTAAGAATCTCACCTCTGGTATTATAATGATATAGGAGGAAGAGGAGTACTCCACAGAACATCCACAGGACAGTTAATGGAAGAAGTGTATTCACTTACCAAGCAGACAATGGAAGGAAGAATGTGAAAGGCTTTTATAGAAAACTTTTTATTATTGCCACTACCACCTGGGTGTTCTGCCTACTCAAAATATCTCTAATGATCTCTCAGGTGCAGTGAAACACTGACTAATGCTGGACATAAAATTGGTTAGCCTCAATGATCTTAGTAACTCACAGTGTTGAAAACTGTTGACAGGCTGCTGCTCTCTCCTCATCCAGGCTATTTTCTCAGTGACAGTAGATACACCCGATTCTACTGCTATGTCACCCCTTCAAGAGCTGCTGGTACAAACCATCGATTATAATTTTATAAAGCCATAAGGCTGGTTGTTGTATTAGGTGATCATAAGACTTACAGAACTATGCAAGGAAAGTGAAGCTTCAGGCTGTTACAGTAGCTAACTAACCTATCATTAATTACTGAGGAGAAGCTTTCTGCCTTTTAAATAATTTATACAGCTGGATCTACAGTAGCAAAAGATTAAACATAATTAAAACGGAAGCTTTAAATTCCAAGGGGCAGGCTCACTTCAGGACTCAGCCAGCACAGGCAGAGCACAGATAAGGACCACAGCTAATGACAATCCCGGCCTCGGGCTGGCACACAGCACTTCCAATGCTCACCCTGGACTGGGGTTGCCTTTATGAAATAATTTCAGATAAAGATAAAGACCTGCTAATCTCATAAACTTGGCACATTGGATGCCTTGCTTAAGCACTTTATCCCTATTACAGGCATATCTATGGAAGAGCTTCTTTGTCTTAGTCTTTGAGGTTTAGTGAAGGGTAATGTAATCTTCCAGCTGGGTTACTGCCCTCCTAGGTTTCAATTTAATTGGGCTGTGCAGTAGTTCAAGTACTATGTACATTCAAAAAAAAAAAACTTTGGGTGAATTCAATCCATATAAATAATATAGTCCCCTAATATGCAAAGCAGTGTGCTAATGCACTCCAAACCCATCTACATTCTTCTTTCATACTGAGCAGCTTTTATTACACTGTATTTTAAAATGAAGTAACGTAGCAAAATATTAAACTCATCATTACACTTCATTATAGCAGTCCTCACTATATGTCCTGGTATATCTAAAATAGGTCAGTATTGCCCCAGTTTTCAGAACTCCAAAGCTTAATGGGAGGCCTTAATAATTCTTTTCAGTCTAGCAATTCAGGTATCGGGCATAAACAAGTTCTCAGACCAAGTCCCTTCAAAACTCAGATACTTTGGCTTTCCAGAGTAATTCTGGAGTTCTAAAGATCTGTCCTTTTAGCAACATGTGGAAAAATCTGCATACACATACATTTTTTAATATATATACACACACAAAAACAGTATGTCCAGTTATTGTAACAAGACATGACTACACTAATCCTCAGCCTATGCAGTCCCAGCAGGTGGACATTCCAATCAGTAAAAAAGAATCTCACACTATGCTGGGGTTTTAGGATTATTTTTTTTTTTAATGCTACTTCAAAGATCTCTGCTCTTATCTCTGGCTCAAATGTAACAGTTTTTTGGTTTTTTTCTTCAGTGCAGATTTAGGTCATTTTAGATATATCCAATATACTATTTACATATGGAAATTGTTACAGCAAGAGCACCACTACCTCTGTTTTTGTCTACAGACTCCAGTCAATACCTATATCGCTTTATCTCTCTGCACAGAGGGACCACATCACACAGTATATATATTACAGCACAGTTAGAGTGTTCTTCCTTAAAACTACTTATGAGTTATACTTTATTATTACTTTTCAGTGTTAAGGTTATCTGAAAAATATTATTTGACATAAGTATGCCCTCATTATACTGAGTATTCCCCTAACACCACAATGGTTAACCTAGATTAACCTCCACATAGTTGGATTAGCCTTTCATGTCTAATTATGCCTTGTGATGGGATATATTAGTTCCAATCCTCACAGCCATAAGGGACCTGTAGTTTCAAGTGACCTCTATACATGGACAATAATCCAAATTAAAATAGACATGAAAGCAGGATGAAGGTCTAGACATGTAGGATTTCGTAGCAGTTTCCAAGGTCAGCTTAAAGATTTGAAGATTCTAGACACTGTTCTAGTTGGGAGCTTGTGGAAAATTAACCTGTTTTAAAATTGACAGCAAGGAAGTACTCAGCAAATAATCTGTTTGTGCACAGATTAACATTATATCACATGCCTGTATCCTGACAGATTCATGTGCTGTCCTCAGCTACTTGTGCTAGCACTTACTCACTGTATTGGAGAATATACAGAAGCACTTTGGAGTGAGCTAATGATTTGCCCAAATGATAAACTGTTGCTATCTAATTATTATATAATAATCAAGTTGGCTTTTGATGCTGTTAATTTATGATTTTACAGGTGATGATCTTCCCATCAATTTGCTGTTCTTATTTATCTGGCCTAATTCTGCTGTAATTTGATTGTTCGGCAATTTTGCTAAGGTGTTCAATTTGCATTTAAAACCCAGTCAATGTAAGTTCATAAAATTGTTTCAGCTAATCACTACGGAAATGTTAAATTGGTACAAAATAAACCTTTCTTCTGAGATCTGCCTTGAGCAAAGATAACTGTTTTGTATACCAGACGAAGCTGTTCAGACTGAAAAGTCCGTGGAACCAAAGAGAAGAGCTACATGAAATTGACTCTTCAATCATTGCTAGGCACATTTCTTCATTTCAAAATTTAAATATATTAAAATCATGTGGGTCTTAATGTTACTGCTTTTCCCACATAGCAACTGTCTCTCGCTGCTGCCACATTTCAGTTGTGCAACTGGGTGTGAGCAGGATGGAATGGATGTGCTAGGAATACTCAGCCAAAAATCAAGACATCATGTGTTCTTAATGCTCAGCATCACCAGCCCAAAATTGGCTGAACTTTGCACAGCACCTCAAGCAGCTTCTCTCTAGCAAGCTGTAGACTTTAAGGGCATGTCAGGTGGAGGAAGAAAATATCAGTGCCAGATGATCTTCAGCACAACAGCAGAAATTAACTTGTGGCTCCAGAAGAGAACTGATGCCTGAAGTTCTTTTCTCTGGCTGTCATCAAGAGAGACATCTGGGAAAATGGGAGTTTTGCCACTGGCTTCACTAAGATAAGGACATTGCCCTTTAGACAGAAGTAATTCTGAACCTCCAGTGAAGAGAGCATTTGTTCCAGCAGGTCAGCAATTTCCCCCACTTCACACATTGCTTACGCTGAACTGGCCCTGAGGTAACTACCCTGCAGTGCTGCACTTCAACTCAGCAATAAATGCATCTAACAGTTGTCATTATATTATGCAATCTGTATCTCAGTCAAGTACTTTTGGCCCTTGTAATATGTTTTGATACTGTTTAGCACAACATATTTTCTATATTCAACTCCTCACTCCCTTTTTACTTACATGTTCAACTGTCATATACAGTAATAGGGCATTTGGTTACCAGTTCTACCTCCTGAATAACACACCGAGTGGCATTGCTCTCAGAAGTCATCCCCTTTCACAGCTGGCAGTCACTGTATTTTAACATCCTGCCATTCACTCAGTCTTCTCTCTGTTGAGTGCTGCGTTCTCTCACGGAGCTGAGAGCCCCTTCCCCACTCTACGGCTAAATAAGAGTTCAAAACCCTCTCGCATTGAACGGTCACCTAGCTAAGAAAATCAGAGGTGCCTGTGCCAGTAGGGAAGGCTGAAGGCTGTTATCTGCCCTACGATGGCACAATCCAACAGAAAATTACAGCCAGGACAAGAAGCAGAGTATGCCTGAGTAAACCCTGTCTGTCATGTTGACTCACATCAAGGAACACCTTCCCCCAGGCAGCCCTCCAGGCTACTTCCTGCTAATTCCAGCTCAGGAATGAAAATGTAAGATGACAAACCTTTGCCCTGTGGTGTCTTCCCAGAGTGTTAGCATTTCCCATACAGACTATCAGTTCTACCACAGATTTTATAGACATGACAAAACCCCAAGTTCAATCTTTTCTCCAGCTCCAGTTCAATAGCAAGTCTTATACTCAGGCAGATTCTCAGTGTAAAGCAACACAATCCTGTAGGATGAGAAAGGTATTGAAAATCCATTAAATTGTACCAGTTTTCACCAGCAGAGGATCTAGACCACTGTACTTAATGAGAGTTGGCTAAGGATCAAAACACTACTAATATTTAGTGTCTGTAAAGAGCTAACACTAATAAAACATTCAAAACAGGCGGGGAAAAAAAATACCCAAAAGGAGAAAAGATGTAATTATGTACTATAATTTCCTAAAGTACTTTAAGCGCCCACATCTCAGTGTATGACTTTTATTATTAATGACTTAAATGTATAAGTAACAAAGGACTGTGCTACCATTTGCAGTTCATAATTATGCCACATTTGTCTGCCACCACTGATTCACTAATACTAATTTTGTTTAACATACACTGTGTGGAGAACTGTACAATAAATCTTGTGATATAAAGCAATAATGTCTCCCAACCTTATCTATGTGATTTCTCTCATCTTACCCAGAATACAGTTCATCTTTTTCATATTCTCTGTACACTGTTTTAGGAATTAATAGCAATAAATGCATGTTTGTATTGCATAAAATGTGAATTATAGCAGGACTGTATTTGCTGAAAGGTCAGTACTGAGAGCATCTCACTGAACATACTGTATCCACTGGGAATCAAAGGTCTAGAAAGTGTAAAAGGTATTACCAGTGGAGTCAGAACACAATCTGAATTGGCATTCTTTTCAAATATACACTGCCACGGAAATATTTTACGTGTCTGTGCCTTTCTCCATTTGACACAGATATCTTCTTTAATGTTCTATTGGTACACTCTGAGATAAATTTTACCATTTTTTCCTCTTAGCCCTATAACCAGGTCCTTTACTACTGTATATCTAAATAACTGTGCTAGATTATATATTAATTTTCACAATGATCCATCATATTATTACATTACAGGTCTTTGTTGTGGAAACCAATGTTCAAAGTTACTTTAATATTCGACATGAATTTCCTATACTTCTGTAATTAGAGTGTGCATAGTTTGTGTTATTCAAAGCTTCTACAGCAATAATATTACAGTAGTACTATAATAGTTTTATAGTAGTATTCTAAAATTAATATTTATGTACATTTTACTGCAAGACAGTTGAGCAAAGATTATAAATGCAGTTTAGTCCAAAGTAACCTCTTCTGAACATGTTTTAGAGATAGCCAAAACTTTATACATCTGGGGAGGTTGGGGGGTGGTAATTGTTTTCAAAGTACTTGGCTTACAGAAAGCTTTAACAAATATTCTCAGGAGAGGACTGAAATCCAGTGCTTATTCATTGCAAGTGATTGGTGTTTCTTTCTTACTTTTCCTTAGTTTTGCAAGAAACTGAAGACCAAAAATAATTCAGAATTTGTGAACCACAACATCCATTACTGTGCTAATGCTGTGGATATAGTAACATTTATTTCTTCTACCCACTGCAACTGATTTTGATCTAACTAGGCTTACTACTTACCTGTAGAAGACAAGACTGCTTTTGGCTAGTTCTGTGGCTGCAAAACTTTGCCCATCAGTTTCCAAATATCACCAAAATATCAAATATTCAACACCAACACATCATCCTGAGCTGGTAGGCAAATCGGTTAAAGGAGGTAACAACCCTCTTCAGAGCTTTGTTTTTTCCTTTCTTACCATCCTACCAGTACAATTCTATCTATAAAGCAGTACAGCACGGACAAGTAGGATTTAATGATCCACTTAAAACCCAGAAGTGGATGTGTGACTGATAATTCATCTACTGTTTATTTACTCTAGCTCAAACCCAGGAAAGCGATGTAGCGCATTCAGCTCCAGCTTAGTTCACAGTACTATCATAAGCATGTGCTTAACTTTAATCATGTCATTGCTCCCATCCTGGACTTAATTGCTGCCTGGCTGCAGATGCTTTCCAGAATAATGTCTTTATGTCAGTCGTTAAGATTTATGTTCATAGATTTAATGGACCAACTCCAGACTTCTTTCTCACTAATGTCAATGGAGGGAAACGGTCACCCAAGACATCTGCACACTAGCAGGGCCATTCCTATACTTCTGACAGCCACAAAGCCTGACTCTACCAACTCTAACTACATCGACAAGTTCCTTCTGGTGCAAGCAGTCCCCTCTCACACAAGCAGCAGAATAGGGAAGAACGATAGTTCTGGCCTGCAGTCAGTGCTGGAAAAAGCAGACACACCCAAAAGCTTCATTGCACACTCCAAGATAAAGATCAAACAAGCTCATAGATACAAGCAGTATCTATTCTTCTAAATGTATCTTTATCTATTGTTCTGAATATATTATCTTACTCCTTTTATGAAATAAGAAGCATACAGCAAACGAGGGCTTATCTCATACCTAAAAGATCTGGGTGGCAATCAGCTTTTTGATCAAGAAGTCTAGCTTCCATAGCCTTTCAGAAAAAGAATGATAAAAGATAAAACCTGGTTATGTGAGTGATGTCTCTAATGCCAAAAGTCCAGCCTTAAACCATATCCATTTTCTTTCAAGAAGGAGCAACAATTATCTGTCCTTACTCAAGATACAGCATTTGATCTGTGCTGCAAAGAGGCACAATAGCATATTTAGATTGTATCACATAGACGATATGAAGCTCAACATGGAAAGTACTTTCCACTGAAATCTCTGCTGTCACTGTTAGCTATCATTTACAAGATACCAGAGGTGTGTTCTGTGCTGTATAAAACACAGAATATGATTTAGCTTGTGTATCAAGGCATATAAACTCAAATTAAGAAAGTTGATCACGTCTTGCATTGATTTCCAGCCACACCAGGACACTGACTACCATTTAATACTTTCTAGCTAGAGTCAAGCTGAACCAAATGCAAAGATTCATACTGCTGGCTGCTATCATGTATAGGCCAGGAAGGTGAACTGAATAGCCCAGCGTGTCTTGACATCTCTATTTCTATGAATTTCACAAGAACAAAAAGAAGTGTTTCTTCTTTAACATCCTTAATAGTGAGCAACAAATAATTTGATAGATCCCATAAGATCTATCTTATTCCATTGCCATGTAGTTCAGATCTATTTACCCAAAATGACTCTTAACTATACCCTTTTCTAAAATATAAAGTAGTCAACAGTAGTCTCATACCTAAAGAGTAAGGAGTAATAATCCTCCCTTGGTACAGTCCTGTGCAGGCTGGACACTCCATTCTTTTTCATTTCATGTAACATTTCCCTCATAGAACAGAGGTTTCTTTCCTATGTAACTGATACATATGGGGTTTCTGTGGATCTAAAAACAAACATAAGAACCTACGTAAAGTATTGGGAAGTAATTTCCAGACTTATTGAATACACATTTCTCTCTGCACAAAAATAATTAAAACATTCATGTACTAAATTATTCAAAGTGCACAAGAAATGGTTTAAAAAGATTATATTAATGGCATTAATTTTCTTATAACTTCATCTGAATCTGCTTCCTTATCTACTCAGATATTTTCAGCTACATAATTACATTCTTAATTCTCAGGAAAAAATATATTTGCAGCTATCCATTAAAAAAATTTCAATTGTTAAATGGCAAATTAGGAAGACAGATGAAAACCTTTATCCTTTACAAAACCAGAAGGGACTCAACTGCATACCTTGGTAATTTGACCTGTGGCATAATATTCATGTAAGCCTACTGCTCCAACTAATAAAACACATAACATTACATAACCACACTCCTTCCACTGGAAATTTTAGCAGTATGTGAATTGCAAAATTTCTAGTCATATAAAATTTTCCAAATGATGCTATAAACTGCTATGCAGTGCAAAAGCTCCAAAACATTTGCCAAAATTTCCTTGAAATACAGGAACTCAGATTTATACTTAAGTATTTCACCATAAACTCTGAAGTCCAACCAAATATTTAGATCAATTCTTAGAAAATGGGGAAAGGAAGCTGTAGTTTTGACAAGTGGGAATTTCCGATTTCTTCAGTAAGAGAGAACCTGAATGAATGAGACCGTGCAAGAAACACAGCTACTGTCAGATGCACTTCTGAACTTAATTCAAAGAAGAAGAAAACTGTGATAGGAGGATAATCCCTTCTTGGAAAGATAACCTCTACTACTCTTCTAGTTACTGGGTATATTTTTGGACATCAGCAAGCAGAGAGATGGTGGAAGAACCACCCTCACTCCTAAGTCACTGACACAAGCCTGGCATGTGTAAAAGCCAAGACAAAATCACTACTGGGCAGCCACGGGGGAACCAAAGGGAAAGTCTGCACTCTGCTCCTAGCAAATGAGTTGTTGAAGTCTGAAAACTATGGCCATGATGCGAGCCCCTTCCCTTCTAGTGACAAGCTTCAGAATAAAATAAATGCCTGTATCCAGTTTCTGGTTCAGCTGTCATGCTTTTGGCCCTGGAGACCCTTAGTTCAGTTCCCCTGATATGCATCCACTGCCCAGGAATAGGTGGCTGCACTGTGTTATATGTGGATTTCGATTGTGAGACCTGTCAGCCTGGCACTGTCCACAAAATACCAAAGCTTTTCTGTCCTGATGACTGCTTCATTGCTGTGACTCTGATGATGAATGAGCAGTAAACATGCCACAAAATTAATTCAACCTCATGGCAGATTACCACAAGAAGCTGAAAGTTATAAAAAAATAGACTCATTCTTATTACAGCGTTAAGACTAATAGGTAAATATCATTCACAAAAGGAAACTATAATGACATGAACATAAATGTTAATGTGAGGTTCAAATGCAATTTTAAATATTTATCTTGCAGAGGTAAACAGCCACAGTGAATATCTGAAGAGTAAACACACATTAAATCAATTCAAGTGCTTGCAAACTAATCTGTTCTCAAACACATTTACTTAAAGGCAAAGAGTCTACATCGCCAAGAACCCAGACATTCACTGATGTCAAACATACTTGAAAAGCATCAGCCTCTTATGAGCAGCCATCCTCAACAGGTCAGCTCTCTGCCCAGCAATCAGATTTCCTGGATTTTCTCATCACTAATTCTCAGGACAGTTTTGCTCTCTTTAAAGTTGACATTGAACATTTTTCCCTGAAAGTGCACCTAGGTGTCAAAAAAACAAAAAAGCTCCAGACATCTCCCTGCTGTTTTTAAGATGGAAGAGATTTTAAAAAGCCAAAATGTGGATCCACATTCGTCCACCATTTTTGTTTTCATTGTCAAAATCCTGGACTAGAACCCAATTGCAGCATCTGATCTAAAACCCAGATAGCTCACATGGGCTAAGCAAGCACTCTGTGGAAATGTTGACTTTGCAATGGTTTTGGCTGAATTTATTTTGATGGTTAATATCCAAATGCTTCACAACTTACAGCTTTGGAAACATGTATTTTTGCCTTAGCTTTTTCTGAACTATAGTTCTGCATGCAGATGAAATACAATAGAAAGTTTCATCAAATGTGGTGAACTTCTTATTTAGCATGACTGGTAAATGTAGGGACAGACCACCACTGAACACAGATCTCCTGAAACTTTTCTAAGTGAACATGTGATGATATCCTTAGAATGCAATACTAATTGACAGGTTCAGAGAAGAGGCCATATGGGAAACGGGTATCTTCTCTTCATGAGGTAATGGTCGAGCTTCCATATAGAAAAGCCATAGAGCTGAAGATTGTACGAAGGGAAAAAAAAAAAAGCGCAGTTGGGAACTTTCAGACCGCTCCCTCCACATTATCCATAATATGGTTTATGTATCACTACTTAAAACTATGGAATAGGAAAGTGAAGTCTTGATAGCTCTCTGTTTTAAATGAATACTTTGTTTGGACTTTTTAACACAGGCATCTTTTAAACCTTCAGTATCTCTCCAGACAGTAATTTTGCACATTTTCAGAGCTGGACATTACCTACAAAAGAATAATTATGATGTTCAAAGACGACCAGTTAGAGCTTTTTGTAGTTTGACCACAGTATAACAACAAAGAGTTGGAAACAAGGATATCTAATTTTTGTCTGCATAATGTAACTAATTATACAACAATTCATATATTAAACAAACCTTGTATAAACATAATGCACTCATTTGTAGGAATTCCCTCAGTTTAGTTAAGCAATTGCTTTTCTAATTCTTGAGGTATCATTAAAACCTTCCTAATCTGAACAGAAACAGATGTGTATCATAATGCCACTGTCAAATGTAACCCTTGGTACTTCAATAAATAAATGAAGGAAAAATTATATTTTTCTCACACGCTACTTAATTACTTGGTATAAGAGGAAATAACTGCTAATGACAAAATTAAAGGTTTCAAGACGTAATTTTATTAAGCTTTATCATAGAGCAACATTTGTCAAGGTGATTTCCCATTCACATGGGGCATAATATATTTTTAAAGGAAAAGAATCTAAAACCCTAGTATATTATTTGAACTTGGTTGCTTCCATAAAACAGCAGGAGATTCCTCAGCTATAATACTAAATGATGCCCAGATATGGCGACCATTGGCAGTTTGAACTGAAGATGAAGACAGTTAATGGACCAACATCAGATGTTCTTAGATCATGAAGATGCTTATTTTACAGGATGTTATTATGCTAATAGATTGTAAAAGAGCTTACAAGTACCTGGCTTTAATGTGTTTACCCTTGAAGACCATCCAAAATCTGCTTTGTAGGCAATACTCATGAATTATTACAGACCTAAAAAACAATTACTGTGTTATCATCTGTTTCAGCTTTCAGGTTCATTACTGTAAATGTACATACAGTAAAAATAGCGAGCAATCTAGTAGAAAATAGATCACTTACAAACAGACAATGTAAGAATGATTAGATAAAATTAGGTAAAACTGAAGTCAGATAAATTAAATAGACACTTCCACCCAAAAAATTAGGTCTTTTAGTCTAGGAGTTGTGGATTATTTCATAAGCATTGGGTTGAACGATAGCCACTGAAGTTCATATCAAATTCAGCAAGTAATTTTTTCTGTTACTACCCATGTCTCACTGACAGCTGCTTGGTACCTTTGAGCCTCTAGCAATGCCACCTCCCCTTTTTCCTTCCCAGCTGTTTTTCTTGCATATGAGAAAAGGAAAATAGAGTAAGATGGACAGATCAGCCCAGATTGGCAGCCATCTCTGGAGAAACCAATCCAAATCAAAGCCTCTTAGCATCTGTTTACCAGGTTCCTTGGGGCAATAAATCTCACTTGAAAATACCTGCCTGAGGACATGTAGTCTTCACACTGTGACAGGGCCTGGGTCTCCTTAGACGGACATATGCTTCCCTCTCTCCTACCACATTACTCTTAATTTAAGAGGTACAGGTCTTGTCAGGCACTGAAACATGGTACACAGAGTTAGCAGGTAACTCTGCTAATTGCAAATGGTGCCATTTTAACGACAGGTTTTTCAAAGACAAGACCAAGGGTACCTTACAAGCAGCAGTTTGCAGCAAGACCTGGGCCCAAGAGGTTGTGCTTGGCAATAGATGCAGGTCTTGATATAGCATTGCTAGGCACAATTTATGGCTATAATTTTGAAATTAAAGTAATACAAAGCACTGAACTGAAAAGAGCTCAATTAACATGCATGAGGCCAAACTTCCTGCTGATATAATTTCTCCAACTTCAATGGAACCGGAACAGAAGTGAATCTGGCTCATTATTTCCTATTCTTCTGAAGACATACAGATGATAGTATCTGTTATACTGTTATCACAGCATGGAAGGAGCTCTGTTATAGTGACCACTAATGCCATATGCTGGGGAAAAGATAAATGCTATTTCTTGCTTCCAGACAATGAACAGGGAGATTGTATCTAGTCTCACATAAGCTAATATTCAGTGTAAGCCCTTATACAACACTGTGATAACTGACATACTCCGGCTAACATGAAGCAAGCCACAGACACAGTCTTCTGAACAAGCAGATTTAATATTTTAAATACTGTTCTCAGGAAAAAGTAAGGAAATGTAGGACCGAGTCCAAATCCCACTGCAGATGTGGGCAATCTCACTGCTAGCAATGGGGTTTTTCTCAGAGTTCAGACTCTACCCAGGTATGCAGTGATGTCTCACACATTTATTTTTTTGCTTCTAATTTCAGAACTGTAACATATTTCACCTATCCTAGGGATGGGATTTAAGATACTTTGATCTTGGTTTGCTGATATGTGCTAAGCTGCATGCCAGGCTTTCAAAAAGGAGATGAACTTGTCCCATTAGCTCTTTTTATGCACAGACTTCCAGTCCGCACATACATTCCCTATACCTGCCCTGCACACTAAGGGTTACAATTAAAGAACCATTTCCTTTGGAATGGGACACCAGAAAATTTTGAACATATGTTACTCTGCTTTTATCTGACTTTTTTTTTTTTAAAACTTATGCAAACATTGCCACACAGGGCTAAGCTATGAACAAGCATTGTATTTAGCCAGGCTTGATGTCCTTCTAGCACTTAGTCCTTTTACTTTTCAGCAGTAGCAACCCAAGAGATGTCATTAATCTCATTCTACTCTAGTCAAACATTCCCACTGAGGAACAGCAACTAATTAATCACATGAAGATTAATGAAAAATATAAGAGGAAAAGATACTGCAGTTGTTAAATTTAAAATAGCTCCTGTGCCACTATTTAAAAATATATATATATATATCAAATTTCATTACAGCCTCATTTGAAGAAATGGTAAGAATTAATATTAACAGCAAATCTTCATTTCTTAGCTAGTCACTAGGAGTTACAAGGCCAAATACTAGCAGTGTGATACCTTTCTTTCTTTCTTTCTATGGAGAATAAAACACAGTTGCAATGCGGGACCAGGAAGATAAAAGGGTGTCTCAAGACATTCCCTGAGAAAACAGGCACTGTTAGAAGATCACTGTGGGTCAGATTTCACAGGTAAGTCATGTTCTGCCATCTGCTAATAGTATCACAGAGTATTATCAATTGAGACAGCATGCACAGTTGCCTGATGAGACACTAGATAGCTATGTAGCTGCATTAGAAGAATTAGCCAGGACACGTCAATTTGGTAACCTTACTGTAATGAAATGATAGATGACCAACTGGTGGGAAAGGCCATAGCTTCCTGGATCCATGCAGTATTACCTTCTGAATCAAAGCTGACACTAAGACAGGAACATCTCTCCTCAGGTGGAACAAGCCTTCAAGGAAGCCTAGGCTCTTGAAATAAAAGTATAAACGTAAGTTCAGGAGAAACTGAGCTGCAAAGAAAAGCTTTGTGTTTAAGGAATCTCAACATGTTCTAAAATGGTTCTTCCTATAGCTTTGACAGCTGAAACAACATCCCTTCCTTGCTAAAAGTGGCTTAGAAGAGTAAAGGAGATTTGCTTATGATTAAATGCTGGTGCCCAACAAGTAATGGCATTTACATAAATAAGTTGCAATTCCTGGTGCTCTCCTGTCTTGGACATAAGTCCAATGTATATTTTCAAGTGTATGCATGCACAGATTTAAAACATTTTTGCCATGGCCAAGGTGCTACCCAAATGTTGCACTTCATTATTCATATTCTCATCTGCTTCCTAGTGCTGCATTTTGCTGGAACACTGAAGGCCAGCCTCTTTAAGAAGTTCTGTTAAATTCTGGCCTTCAGATTCTGTCTTCCTTGAAGCCAAAAGAAGTTTGGCAATGGATTTTTGGATCAGGATGTGGTTTTGCCATGGGACTCAAGATACAGTTATAGATCTCTGCATTTTGCATGAGCCTTTACCAGCATTTGGCTTCTAGTGAAACCATACATCAGTAAAAATTCTCTGCTACTTACTATTCCCACCAAATGTATTCATATCCCAATGGATTAACCTTTCTATAACTTTTCTCGCACCTTCAAAATATGCTACAACTGATCCATGAACGGCTTGTTTCCTTGCTTCATATCTCAGACCAAATTTGTTCATGTTTGTTGTGGTTTAACCCCAGTCAGCAACTAAGAACCACACAGCCGCTCACTCACTTCCCTCCGGTGGGAGGGGGGAGAGAATCAGAAGAGTAAAAATGAGGAAACTCATGGGTTGAAGTAAAGACAGTTTAATAGGTAAGGCAAAAGCTGCGTGCGGAAGCAAGGCAAAACAAGGAATTCATTCACTCCTTCCCATGGGCAGGCAGGCATTCAGCCATCTCCAGGAAAGCAGGGCTCCATCACATGTAACAGTTACTGGGGAAGACAAACCACCATCACTCCAAATGTGCCCCCGCCTTTTTTCTTCCCCCAGCTTTACATGCTGAGCATGATGCCATATGGTGTAGGACATCCCTTGGGTCAGGGGTCAGCTGTCCCAGCTGTGTCCTCTCCCAGCTTTTTGTACACCCCCAGCCTACTTGCTGGGACTCTGTAAGCAGTGCTCAGCAGTAACTAAAACATCCCTGTGTTATCAACACTGTTTTCAGCACAAATCCAAAACATAGCTAGCATGGGTCTACTATGAAGACAATTAACATTATCCCAGCCAAAACCAGCACAACATTAAAAACCTTATTTGCTCACCATTATGAAGAGGCAATGCCTGACCCTAATTCTCTTGGGAGGCAGCCAGATGCTTTGGCATGTGTAGCAAGATAGAAACACCACAGACTCTGCTGTTGTGGAATATTCAAGATTGCTGCTAAGACATTTTTGCAGGACGCCCATAAAAATACCTGTGATGTTTCTGGCTAAGAAGGTAAGAAAAAAAAAATGCTTCCTGCATGAGTTGAAAATTAGAAGGGATAATTAAATCAACTCAATACAGAAACAACACAGTGATATTTTCTCTCTCTCTCTCTAACACAAAGTTTGGGCTGGTCTGACCTGATTACTGGAGCCCAGGATGGCAAAAGAAATGAGCCAGTGGAAGAAGAAATCACTCTCCAGGCACTTGCTAGCATGTGGTTCTGAATAACAGGAAAAAAGCTGATACACTGTAGGTTCATCAGGATGCCTGTGCAGTAGGTGACACATACCCATGAGTCACATCCTGTTCAAGGCACACATGCTCTGGAACATGTTTGTTGCAAACAATTTTCTTTAGGAGCTGGCTGACTGCTGGGTATGCTGAGAGTGAACCTGCATTCAGGACTGATAGGACAACCACAAGAAACAGCTGCTCAAGGTTGGCCTGGAAGAGAATGCCCATACATATTGCCAAATGCAGATTATTTTTTTTTAAGTGCCAGGCAGAAAAATCAGACTCCTAGAGCCATTCATGCACACCCATGGGGAACACTGAGCTGCCTTGGTGTTCATTAAACACAGTTGTCCATGCTTCAGTTGAGCTTTGCCTCTGCTCAGGAGAATGACAGTAAAAATGGAAGCCTACCTATTCTGGAATGTATTTTACTCTGGGGTCAGCAACAAATCTGTCCCCTGAGGAAACCTTATTTTGTTCCTTGTCATCTCCTTACACCATAAAGGAGCTTGAATTGTTACCATCCAAACACTTGGCTCTCAGTTTCCTCCTAATAAACCAGCAGTACAGGAGACCCACCTGGCATTACAAAACTTCAGCTGGCCTTGTCCTTCTTAGACTCTGTAGGACTAACAGTGTTTACGCTTGTTGCCACCAAAGCCAGGACAGAGCAGCCACAAAATGAACAAAAAAAATTTTCCAGAGTAAAAGTTTAATTATACAGCTGATAAGTGTGTTGTGCAGGTTAGTGCAAAGACTATATTATTTCAGGCAATGTCATTTATTTATGGAGATATTTCTTTTCTTCCACCAGTGTAGACCCAGAACATAACCAATGCAAACAACAGACATGCAAAGGGACTTTGCTCCGTGTGCCGTGAAAGATCAAAACACTACAGAAGCATTGGTAGGTTCTTTAACAGATGCATACATTTCTTAGATACTGTGTTTAAATTATCTAAGTATCAGACTTGTCCCTTCAACTCACTTTCATATACATAAATAGAAAAATATCTAAAATAGATGCACAGAAAATTGCCTGAAGGAACTTCCTGGACAATATTATGTAGAAGATCAAGTAGACCCTTCCAGCCTTGGAATCCAGGAAATACCAAGTTTCTTGCTCTACAGTAAGGGGGGGGGGGGGGCAAAACCAAACAACAAAAACCAAACAACAACAAAAAAAGCACCACCTTTCACTTTTTTTCAGTTGCACAAGAATTACACTGTATTTTTTCTCTCTAGCTTGTTCTGGTTTAGCCTCTCTGCCCACATTCATACAAATGTGCTACTTACTGGTGCTGCTGTTTCATACAGTCTTATGTTACTTTCTTATGGAGGAGAAAAATTACCATTAGGGTACAGCAACAAATCTACAATCAAGCAGACTGTGTATTGTGCGTGCTAGTTACCAAGGTATCTTTATTATAGCTAAGCAGTTAAATATTGACCATGAAGTTGAGCAAGGGCACAAATGCTTTATCTAAATTACCTTTGATCAACTGGTTTGAGGAGGTTGCTGAAGATAAAGTAGTCTACACGGCTTACATGAAATCAGCCCACATACACACTCGTCCACTGTGGAACTATCAGTAAAACCCTTCCAAGACCGATTGCAGTCTTATAGCCCAGGACTTATGTACTTCATAACTAGTCTATTGAAATACATGTCAAGGTACATTACCAAGGAGTACTGCCAATGTACTGTTCTTTACACAGAAAAACAGCTGTATCTACCTCACCTCACTCACTTCTTTAAGACTGCTAGACAGAGCAAAGAGGACAGGAACGGACATGGGATCCTGAAGTAATGCCACACAGCAGAAATTCAGCTTTGCTCTTTATATGGAGAAATAAAGGGCAGTGTAGATTTCTGCCAGTCGTGGTTACCCATCTTAAGGACATTACATGAGCCCAACAGGTATCTATACCAGGAGATTGCCAGGCACCAAATAAAACAGGGAGGCATTGCAATATCACCATTCAGGAGAGTTAAAAGCTAAATAAATTGATTTAATTACATTTTTCCTAACCTGACCTTTTCCTACCCACCTTCAAACACCCTCTTCCACTTATACACCAGCGCCAGACCAGCCAAAGAGGAAGAGAAGAGACAAAGCGTTGAGGAGGTTTCATCTACCCTTAAAGTAGATGTCATGACCAGTCCTCCGGGGTGCCATCAGCAGTACACTGAATCTGCATGTGCAGCCTGTCCCCGGCTGCCAGCAGACTTGCTGTTCAGCAACACACAGTCAGGGAATGATGGAACAGGGACATGGCACAACACTGCATCACATAAGAGGGCAAGAAGCACACAGAGAGAAAACATCTACAAGCATCTCACTTCTAATCCATGCAGTCAGGACCGAGTTTACACACCAGCCTGATCTGCAGATATGAGATTTAAAATGAGGGAGGGAGAAAGAGTGGATCTCCTTTCAATAGGCATGCCCAGCTGGGCTGAAAGATCAGACCCCTCCCAGCACGATCTCTGAGGGAGACGGCCACTAGACTGGATGGACCACTGTGCTGCTTCAGCCCCACAGCCCCCATGAAAATGACGGAGGTAAGCAGAGCGCTCCAGTTACCATGGCATCCCTGACAGCAGCCCTCCAAGTCTTACACTGATGATTTTGGAGTCTGATGTTTACATGCTTCGTTTAAAAGTATAATGATTTAGGAGTTGACAGGATTACACCAGAGCAAAAGAGAAGCATTTTGCCTCAAGGCTTTCTTTAGAAATTAGAAGTATCACTTTTAAATATGCCTACTGGCATTTTAGTGTACCTTTGAGATGTTTCTACTCTGGTATGGCATCTCAAAAGCACAGGAAGAGGAAAATGCAGGTCTTCAACATCTAGACTGTAGGAGAGGGGGAGGTTAATGTCCCCAAGGAAATGGTTTGGGGCTAATGTATGAAATCACTTTGTAATTCAGACTTCCTAACAAGACTTTTACAATAAAGACTCCTAAATCTTCATGCTTTTTGATTGATAAAGTAGGAGTATCCCTGGGCAGAATGAGGACAACAGCAAACATTCTTTAAATTAAAGGGAAAGCAAGCTAAGCAAGATGTGACCCAAATAGCTGAGTGGCAGTGTACAGACAGGATTTTTTGTCCAAGCTTCAGGGAATTTGCTAGACACTGTTCAAACATATACTGCTGCTCCAGCACCACATAGAAACCCCAGAACAAGAGACACAGACAATTATCATAGTCACAACTTCATGCACTTCTTGCTCAGTAGTTCTTACTGTAGCTGAGCCAGATAGACAAAACAAGGACCAAGCAGAAGCAGCTAAAATTGAAGTTACAGCTGATGTTGCTTAAATGTCTAATTGTCACCATTATATGGCTTCAACTTTTTAAAAATAAGTTTCCCACAATTATATCAACTTTTTGGCCTAATTCCAGTGCAGGCTTTAAATGGAACTCATTCTGACAAGATATAGGTTATTGTCCCAATAGAGGCTCATTTGGATATGGGCCACTTGCAATTACCAATGAGCAGAGCTGTGCAAGATTAAAAGCACAGGCAGTATAATTTCTACCTTGTGTCCCAGGCTCTGTGGATTTGTTACTCATCCAGCCTGTCCATCTGGGGAGCAAACAGCATGTACTCCTTGATGAGAAACTCTGGCCAACCGACCAGCTGTGAAAAAAATAGATTACTCTTGTCATTTTTTTCTCCTATGTAATTTGCTGGGAGTAAAAATATAATTTCTTTGAAGGTTTGCAGTTAAAAGAAGATCCAAGGAATGGGTCTTATTTATATTTAAAGTCCACCACACTTTTATTTGCTAAATCCAATTTTGAAGATATATCACTGATGGAACAGTTCGCCCTGTCATTTGGGACACTGGAAAAAGTGAATTTCTGCTATTCAGAGTACTGTCAAAAAACCACAATGATTGTTAAAGGAAAAAAGTTCCTTATAAATGCACTACTGCACTCTATGAGAGAAAGCAGACATTATTTAAAAGGCATTAAGAAAAAGATGGGAAGAAAAATCAGATGCTCACAGGAAACTGAACAGACAGATCTTTTCTTATTCAAGAGGGTTTTGTGCAAAATTCCATGGTTGTTCTTAAATTTTAAGTTACGAACAAGTCAGTGACCTAGAACTGCTCTGAAAAGGCAGATTGCAAATAACAGAATAAATGGCATTATAATACAAAAATTATTCTTTTTGGCTTATATTCAGTTGTAGTTGCAGGTCTATGAGATAGCTGAGACATCACGCTTAAAGAGATTTGCTGCTTGAGCTTAGGAAGCCAAGGCTTTTGCTACAGCTTCTAAGACTTTTTCTAGAAAGCATCACAAGAGGCTGCCAGAAAACCCAACTTTCCTGCAGTAGAGGGTGAGAATCCAAGCACGTCCAGATAGTACTGTGCATTTTAAAGGTATACAAGAGATTTCTGCTCTATGCTTTTTAGACCTTGTATCTGATAAGACAAGACTACTTAGATACGCATGAAAAGCTACTGGTCTTAAAACTTCCCTTAACACATTGTCCCAACTACCAAGTGATTTTAGGAAGTTATTGGTGATTTGCACATCAGCAGGACTTACTACTCAACAGCCATCCTAAACTATACCAACCAGCTGTTATGTATAGATTTAGGTCTATCAGTGCAAGAACCACTCTTTCAGGGACTTGAGAGCAGTGAATATAGTACAACCCCAAACTACAACATGAGGAGTAAAATGCTTTTATATCATTCTGTCATTCCCTACCACAGTTCTAAAATTAAAAAAAAAAAAGTAAATCCTATTACTTTTTCTATACCTAAAGCAATATAAAAATGGCAGAAAAGTATTCTGAAATAGAGAAAATACTGTTATCCTTTATGATTCCCCCATTATCTTTGCTCCATATGGTATAAATACCCTTCTCCTTTCTACGTGTACTGCACTTTCTATAGTAGGTAATGGAAAGAGATGGATCTCAGTAATTAGGAAGAGAGCGAAGCCACAACAGGAGAATCTGTGCTTGCTGTGTGTAATGCAGCAATCACTAACCTGACCTGACTGGCAGAGGTCACTCAGAAGGTATGACTCCTGGTGCTGCCTGATGCGTCTGACTTCAAGCACCAAAACCCCCCCAGATAACTGAGAGCCAGTCAGAATAGCATCTTCAATGTTAAAAGGAGAGAGAACAGATGTGTTCCCCCTGATTGAGAAAAATCTCTGCTAACAGCTGAGCTGTCAAAAGGAGATGATGGCAGTGAACCTGCACTACAAGCAACCGTACAGACTCTCACTTCTATGATGTCAAAGATGGAATATCTCAGGGGACAGCACTTATCCAGCATATACAGTACTAAAACGTGGAGACATGTGCTTCAGCAGAGGCGACCTCAAGAAATTAAACTGCTTCCCATTCTTGTGTTCTAAATTACATTTGATCTAAGGAAATAAGAGAAACATGTCAAAAAGCATTTCTTATCTTGCCTTTAACATTTTTATATTTCATTTTATCATAAAGAAAAACGATAACAACAAAATTCCTGGTGGCTTATGAGTACAGAGTGAAGTCAGATGGACCAGTTCACCTTGTAAGGCTCACCCAGTACTTGAATCAAGAAACTTTCAGTAGTGATACCAACAAAAACACCTACCAATGACTTAGTAGAAATTAGTGGTAAAAATCCTAGAATTTTCAAGCACTTTTCACCCCAGTTACCCCATTCTTCTAGTTTTCCATGTATGTATAAAAGCAGCATGGATGCACCAAAAGATATGCATTGCAGTAGACAAACCCATCATTCAGCCTTTCTTCAACAGAAAGAGTCCTTTAACAGCACCCATGGGAAAGGAGGAGTTCCACATACCAGAGGACAAATCCTAAGGCTTCTTGCTTTATTTGCCTGAAACACTGTGGTCAGTTATAAACTCCCATACATACTACCCACACCAAGTCATGTATAACCCATACATGATTTTAGGTACACTGGACTATTCCCAACATGAAGGCAGATTCTTGTGTAAATCATGCAAATCAGGCTGAAGTCAATGAGCTACATGCTTACTATGCTGATATATTTCAGCAGAGACATGCACCCAAAGTCTTATTTGCTGTTTTAACAAAAGGCTTGTTTCTGCAAGATTTTTATATATTTTGGATACAGTAAAACACAACCTCTGCTTCAAAACATACCTATACCAGACATCCTCAGACCAGTCTTATGCTGGATTAAATTAAAAAATACCTACAGATGAAAGGTCATCCTCAACTTTAGAAACTCCAATAGAGTTTTCTGGAAAAAAAAATTACTATCTTGAAGTAATTATGATCAAAATGCATACTTTTTAAGTTACGTATTAATAAGTGGTCACTCCGATGGAAGTCAGTCCAAATCAGAGTTTAAGGCAACTTAAAAAACAAGACAATGTGTGTCAATGAAGATTGATTTTTTATATCCTGAAGCACCAAAATTCACAAGTCTGACCATTTAATTATAGAGAAATATATACCACAATATACACCGAGGAATAAATATTTGAAATTGATATATACGCATATATGAGATATATGTATTTCCTACCCAATATTTCCAGTGTATTCTAATCAACGATTTATATAAATAGATTTTGACTTTCAGAAAAAGAAGACTATTTTCTATTGGTGATATAGGCAGCTGTGGTGAACATTTTATTGACTCAATATATGTTTTCTTTTGACTGCACTGAAATCTACCTAGTAGTGAATACCTCCACTGCAAAGAGGGTCTGACACTGGATTAGGAGCCATTTCAGTCTGAAAAATTAGTCTTTATCAGGCCTGTGCACAGGAGTAAGTTTCACATAATGAAGGCAACACGATTCAACTGCGCAATGCTGTGTTTTAAGTAAAATGGACAGAAGGCAACATGCCCAAAACCTACAGTGTTCTGCTGCTACATGAGATGGCAGATATTTAGCCAAATATTCTGCTGGCATACGGCCATTGACTTGGAGTCAAAGCAGTCATAGCAATACAGAATCTGCTAACAATTAACCATATTCATACACACAGAAGTACATTGACATGAATACGCATGCACACACACATAAGCTTACTCCTCGCACAGTTTCCAGATCAGTCATCTTGTGTGTACAAAAAGATACATGCTCATATTTTATACAGTACATTTGAAGTTTGAGCTACAAAAAGATTCCTGCATGTAAACGTATGCCTACATTTCCTCCGAGTGGAGAGGTATGTCAGGAGAATATGATTTCACAGCCAGATCTGTAACAACCACCCTGGAGATAACCCCAGAGGCAGTTCCACGGCCAGCTGTTCGGAGTTCACAAAGAATTCAGGCAGTAAGCCAGAGCCAAGCCCAGATGCTGCTATTGGGAACTTTCCAAAGCTTTACATCTGGATCCCTCTCCTGCCAAATGTCCCATCTGCGTACGAGGTGATAAATTCCACCTCTCAGAGGACAATTAGCAAGAGAACACAGCAGGGAAAGGTAGCACCAACAGCACCAAATTGATAACAGAGACAGTTCACACTTGGTTGGAATTTAAGCAAGGATTTTCTCAGTATTGTCCTGCTCCACATTCCTTACCAGCCCTCTATAGAAGGCCCAAAGTACTGCTTTTCCATGGCCTGCCCACAACTAGTGGGACCTTAGATAGCCAGGAGACCTAAAGCAACAAGACATGTGCCAAGTTACAAAAGTTTTTGGTTTTTTTCCAACATATCAGGAGAAGGCTCAGGTAAGTCTGAAAACTGAGTCCCAACACAGAAGAATCAATATATCAGGCTGCCAAGGTGCAGGACTGTCCTTGAGAAGGGTTGTAGGTTTTGAAAAGATAGGCTGTTCAGTGGAAAGAATTAGTACTGCTCCAGTAAAAGTGTAATTATGCTCATGAACAGCAGGGAGGAAGTAAAAATTACACAGGAACAAAACATGCATCTACTAGTGGAGCAACTCACCAGATTTTTACAACTGAGCACAGCATTATAGCAGCCAAAGAGAAAGATTTCGGTCCGTGAGAAGTCAGAGGACATTCTGTATCTGGAACTGTTCAGGGAGGAGAGATTTAAAAAAAAAACCAAACCCATACTGTGGAAACAGGTTTACATGCTTTAGGGTTTCTATTGCACCCCTTTTTGGCACTTCCTCCTTCAAAACTGGCAGTAGCTCAAAGCCCTCTGAATTTCACAGAATCATCAGCTCTTCTCTCACATTGAATTACAGAAAACTCAGCTTGGGGTGGGATCCCCAGAGAAAAGGACTTCTCAAAAAAAAAAAAAGTCCATAGCATTATATAACTCAAAGCCTTTGTAGTATCACTATTGTTAACAGCAATGGTTTATCCACCACCCTAGAAAACTGCAATTATTTTTCAAATGGGGCTAAGCATTTAAGGAAAGCTTACATGGCATCTGCGCTTAAAGAGAAATTAAGGGCCCAACTAGAAAACCACACAGCACAGGTGAAGATCCTAAACTCAGTGATAAGGCAAAGAACAGAAGACTATTCGGACAGGCTTCACAGTGAATGGTCCAAGAGGATTTCTAAACGGGAGGTCATGCTTAGCAAAGCTTTTGTGAACACAACGATGAAAACCTATTGGGACTGAAGCTAGATAAACAAGGTAGTTGACTCCATGGATGCTTTTTATACAGTATTTATATACTGTGTTATATAGGATGACGATTACAGTAATGATGGCACAATTCATAGACAGGAAAATGAGCTCAGTACTATGTCTAAGGCCAGTGATTAGTAACAGATAGGTTCAATTTGGAAAGGAGAGAGAGAAGTGACTTGTGTTGCAATCTGGCTTCATGCACGGCCCAATTAATAAACGGGGCACAAAAGCACTGTGGAAGAGGCAGTTGAGTTTACTTCCTGCCTATGCATTCAGAGTTGGCTGAAGTACTTATCAGTCCTGGAAAAACAACACAAAAGAAGCTATATATTTAAAAAAAAAAAAAAAAAAAAAAAAGAAAAGTAACTGGCAAGCCAGTGGCTTATACTCAATGATAATTTAACATTATGTATCACAGAGAACATAATACTGCTTAGAGGCTAATCAAGTTAGGAACCCTTTGCACCAGGTACCATGTGAACAGAATAAATATCATCCCCTGCTCCAAAGGACTTAAGTGTGAGACAAAATAGAAAATACATGACACAGTGGGATTGACATTTCAAGAAGATAAAAGCCTAATAGCAAACATGCTAAAGATACCACAGTGAAAATGGTCCAGAGAACAAAGGCGAACAAAAATTGAAAACCAAGAAATAAGGGTCTGGCAGTTAGAAGTTATGGAAGGAACCAAGGTTGAAATCAAAAAGCAACTGCACACGAGCAAGACAAGGAAACATCCTCAGAAGGTTCCTGCACAAGGGTAAAAAAGGCTCTAAAGACAGGAGTTAGAACAACAAAAGGAAATATAGATAGAGGTAGATATAGATACGTATACACACACATGTGGATAAACAGCTACAAGGGATTAGACTTTCCTGGAGACTGAAGCAGAGCTGTGAGCACAGAGGTTGTGAAGTAGGACAATGACGAGCAATTCTGTATGCCATCCCTTAGCTGACTCCCATGAAGCCAAACTCACAAACTGCCCCACAGGTTGCTGCGTGGAACCACTCATCTCAGCCTTGTTCTGTACAGGCACATGCTGAGACCTGTGGCCTGTCCATAGCTGATGGTTTCTCTCCCACCCTTCTGCCAGCTCTCCCTTCCTTTCTCCACATACACACTGTTTGGCTTTTCTGTCAACAAACACATCTGATCTAGTGGAAAGACAGAACAGCTTGTCCAATAGGCACCATGGAAGAAACAAATGTAAAATGTCTCAGGTCAAAACCTGATCATTTCCACCAAAAAAATTAAAATTTTTCTTCTTTAAAAATAGTCCATAAAACAATCCACAGCTACACAGGATAAAACCTGCCAGTTTTAGTAAAACAGAAGCCCTGAACAGCAATGTGAAGAATCTTCCTTCCATGGGATTAGTTCTGGGTTCTCCCCCCAAAAAAAAAGGTTTTAGAGGAGTTTGGTCACTCGTTGGAAGTTTGTTTGGGTTTAGGGATTTTTGTTTTTTAATCAGTTGTCATGCCCCAAGGAGGATAGATGCAGAGGGACTAATGGCACATCCAGTAGCACCAATCATGTTTTCATTCTGACTTACCTATTAGTGGCATGCTGCAATGCTACTTACATTTGTGTAGTATTCATTAAGATCGCAAGGCACAGAGCATGGCACCAACTTTAATTCTAGCCAGAAGGGTTTGCCTTAAATGCACTGGACATCTATACACTTAGGCAGCTTGACTTTTCATACAAAACTGCCACCTCTTCCTAGAGAGGGATTAGAAAGATCCAATGAGCTACCCACAGAAATAAGACGGACTTGAGATTTTCAGCTAGATTCATGGAACAAGGCACATGGCTGATGGCAGAAATTACTTTTATATCCCTTGTCCCATGCTCACTTCATGGCTACAGAAAGAAATGAAATGTAGTGAGCATGAAAGACTCCCTGGTGAAAATAAATGAGATGCAATAAACAAGTCTTCATGTGACTGTTGCTATTGTGATGTTAGATGAATGTTCAAATTCCCAAATGCACACCTTGTTATAACCCTGCTGAAGTCATGGCACCTGTGACAAAACTGCCACTCATGTTAAAGCCAGAAAGAATCACACTGGTCTTTTAGAATCACTTTCTGCAACATATAAGTCATTCAAATTATCTTCAATCTACTGGTACACTTCAACCTTCTCTCATACAATAGCTTTCTTACAATTTGTTAGGACTTGGAACTATATTTAGAAAGGGGCATGAATTCCCACAAGAGCAACCATGGCCTGATCTTCATTTAGGAATGGGAATCAGAGCTGCAATCCTGCTCACAGGAAACTGCATACACCAGCCCATAGAGCAGCACTGACAGAACTGACATGACTTAGTCCTGGACCTCCTGAGGGATTAGGCATCTCACTCTGGGTTGCCAGAAGCATTTATGACACCTTAGGTTTCATGGCTATGAACTTGCACCAGTATTTTGATACCTAAACTGTCCTCCTCAGGAGGGAACAGGGATCAGCCTTCAATCACTGCGGAAGCAGTCACTATAGACATAATCTCCACTAAATACACAAGCTGGGATGATTAGAGCAATAGGAGACTGATGTCCCAAGAAAGTCCACCACTGCAGCAAAGGTGTGGGTCAGAATTTGACACACCTTAATAATTATCTGGCATTTCTCCAATACTTTTGACTAATACTCTGACTAATTCAACTTTACAACACAGTGACCTAGGGGAGCAAGAACAGAACTGGACTTTCAGCACAGAATGGTGGCTTTTGATGTTGCTTTTTAGTATTTAATACAGCTAGATTCCCTCAAGTCCTTTTGGTTTGGGGGACTGTCATAGGAGATTAGGAGATAGATAGGTGCTAGAGTGACCTGTGCTATTTTCCAGTGTTGAAAGCCAAAAATTTATGTACATTAGTAAAAAAATCAAAATCTTTCACAAGAAGGCAACAGCACAGCATTCTGCCAAAAAAAAGCAGAGCTGCTTACTGCCATGGCTGGAATGCATTTCTGCAAAGGACTGCGCACCACTTTGATTTAATGGAAAAGCAATGCTGCATTTCTATATATCAGCCAGTGTAAGATTAATGACTTCTGATGTGAGACTACTACACACCAGAGAGAACTGACTGACAGAAGTATTAACTAACGTTTGTAACATGACGGTTTTACAATCAGTATCCTCATATCTTTTTAACCAAGGGCTCCTATAAAGCAGTAGGCAACACTACATGCCACTTTAATAAGCCTCTAAAACCTAAATTCAAAAATCTAGCTCTTTATGCACACAGGTATATGTCTCTATGTGTATGTGCACATACATGTACACTCTATGAGATGTCTTCTAAGAAGAGTGCTGGTAATTACTGGTACAGAATTGTACAAACTGAGAAGAGTTATTGCTTCTTTAAGGAAAATTGCAGCCTGTGGAATTAGGTGTTTTCCAAAAATTTATTGAAATTATTTGTGGCTTTAAAGGTACTCCTCTGAGAATGCTTATTTATGTCATTTTCTAACAGGGCACATTTTTAGGTAGGTACAAAATCCTACCTCATTGCCAACTAGTAGTCGTGTTGATTTACAGCCAACTCAAATATGGCTTACAAGTGAGAAGCCCAAATTCCAGCTTTGATTTGTCCTTTACTGTAAAACTGAAATTGAGCTATTTTGGGGTTAGAGATGAAAGAAAACAACATGCTTGTAGACTCAGGCTCAATTCTAAGCTACAGCAAAATGAAGAACAACAAAATTAGCATTCTGAAGCCCGTGGTGACCTCTACTGAGCTAGAAGCTTCTCATTTATCCATTACTGGTTTGCAAAATTTAAGACATGTGCCCAGCTTCAGCAAGACTAAAAATCAAAACTATTTCTACTTTTCCTCATCAACAATGCAGATTAATTCATTAAGAACTAAGCAAAGACCATCAATCTAGCTTCCAGCTAATCAATAATAAAGTCCTATAGGTTCAGACTGACCCATCTCTATTTTCAGTGGAAAACAATTAGCAAGTTGAGTGTTATTAGAGTATATTGGACCAATTCCAATAGAGTTGTAATGAATGGAATTAAACTGATTTAATTAACACCTGCATATTGAAAGACATATAGAACAGGCCTGGCCAGAAATCTAAAAGAAATGTGATCCCAATCTGAATCTTCTCTCTGAGCTGCTTTCTGAAAAAAACCAACCCTGTCCTCTCGACTCCAGTCTCTGTCCCATTATTTTGCTCTGCAGTTAGTTCCTTGTCGATCAGAGCAGCCTGGGAGGCTTTGCAGAGGCCTGACCATGAAGAAGTGCCCCTCTGCTGTGCTCTGTTATTTCCAAGAGGAAAGTTAGAAGAGGCAGAGAAGTAATATGGAAACCCAGCCAGTCAGATCAGTCTCACATGACAGCATACAACCTTGATACAGTTTGCTCTGTTGACTATTGTCCAGGCTCTGGGGAGTACAGTCAATGTTTGAAGAAAAAAAAAAAATATATTTTTTTTAAATCCTTCCCCCTCTTTATGGGTTCATAATAGAAACAAGTAGATAGCACTAAATTCTGTAATGCTGTAGTCCTGTTTTGTATCCAACATTATAGCAACCTGAACCCTGCAAAAGCTGCAGACCCCAAGACAAGCTATACAAAGACTAATAGAAATTACAACAGGAAGAAGAGATCTCAAGCCATCAAGCCCATCCTTGCTTATGTGACACTGCTTCGAGCTCTATACATTTAAGGTGTCATCTCCCCATCTTTGTTCATATTTTTGCAGGTATGTTCTTTGTGTTTCAGCCAGATGATTTTATTTTGGAGTTAATTTCTCGTTCACATCCAGTTGTCTTTTTTTTTTGTTTGTTTGCACATTAATAACAAAGCAGGTCTAAAAAAAAAAAAAGGCAGTTCATTTGACAGCAATGCAGTCATTCTTTTTAAACTCAGAACACTGACACAGCTCAAGGAGCTACCTCCTATCTCCAAGTTCCAGCAGACTAATGGAAGGACTGATAACCAGCCTGCAAATCATTTCTATGCCTGTGAACACGTTAAATACAGGGTGTTTCTGCTCTGTGCAAAAGAATCTCTGTATTACCATTCCATTTCTCCTTAAGACTTTTCTGCTGCTGCTTTTATATTTCACGGGGGGGGGGCAGGGCAGAAAAAAATTAACAGATTTCTGTTCATCTTTTTCTCTATAGCCACAGTTCAGAAGTGGCAATAGAGCAGATAATGTGTTTGACCTTGTGGGAGTGGTGGGGGTCTCAGGGCACCATGCTCTTGTGCTCTCTTCTTTTCTTTGGGACCCTGCAAGTGATGGACAGAGGATTATAAGGAGATGAAAAGATTCCTTTTAAGTTGCTGTTGAAATTAACTGATCAGACTCTGTCATCTGTAGGGTCTTGCTCTTCCTATTCTTACACTCTCCCTGCTGTGGGAATGAAACTCTGCAAAGAGAACAAAAGTGCCACTCAACTCAACTAAAAGGAGTTCTCTGAAACGGCAAGCTGTTAATGTACATACTAAAGATCATCTCCCATTGTGCTTGTCAACCAGTTTGCCAATCATTTAAGCTAACATTATCTTCTTGCTTTATCTTAAAAGTCTCCAAGTTGTCATGACAAGTCTGGGAAAAAAAATAATCTTAAACGCTTCCTCATCTGGAGGAAGATAATTGATGACACATTAAACTTGCTCTATAAAGGCTAAGTACCAATTCCTGTCCATCTCAAGTCAGCAAGGTATGGACTCTTGGGAAAAGAGCTCTGCAGCATTCAGACAATATCTGGCTACAAAAGAACAGCTAAGGAAGTTTTCAGAAGTTTGTATGAAAGGAATACTTTCATCAGTGAGCAATACCTGCAATGCTACTGCAGTAGAAGACAAACCTAAGGGCATCATTCCCAAATAACTCATTTGGATGCGTCGTACAAAAAACAAACTTATGACGCATCCACTGCAGAAAGAACTTATATGAGAGGGACAGACTAGTTCTTGAGTATGAAAAAGCAGCAGACAATATCACAAATCAAGACTGTCAAAATTCTCTGTGAGTGTCGTCGTCTTTAGGTGAAACTCCTAAAATAATGGAGTCCTGATCTTGCATTAGGGCATGCAGGCAAGACTCAACACATCGTTGGCCATAATGGTTAAGTGTTGGCATTGGAAGTCTTTTGGTTAAGCCAGTTGTGACCCAAGGAGATGTGTGATTTTTCTGCAGGAAAGGGGCAGAGGGAACAACACCAAAACCAGCTGATGAGCTAGATATCTCTGTGGAAAATGAATTTATTCCTACAATGATTTTTCTCAAGTTCACCATCAGAAATGCATGCTTCCCATGCAAAGGTGCAATCCAGCATAAATTTGGTGAACTCAGCTCAGATCAATATTCATTTAGATTGTATAAAGGTGTAATTCTAGAGCTTTCTAGGCCATGACAACTGCTGTCAGTAGAGGAACATCCATTTGCAGACTCTTGGATTATATTATCTAGTACCTGATAGCAAAGATGTTTATAAGAGCAACCTACAAGGTTTGGGAAATTCTGCTATCTTTATATTAAATTTGCCTGATGAACTACAATACCTGAGCATGTGCATGCAATTGTTTGTTCAAAGGGCTTTCAAGGCTGATGGAATTTTAGGACACAAAGTTCTTTCTCTTTTCCTTCTTCATACATGTACACACTATGCTACCTAGAAATGCGCAGGTACCATAGCTTTGAAAATGCTGGAACTCTGTTGTAGCTACAGCAGGAATTCTCTACTCAAAGTTACTAGCTCTTTAGAGAATATCTTTCTTTAAATTATCTCTTCTTCCTTTCATCAAGACCATTAATTGGATGTGTATTTGCAGTGCTATCTGAGACAGGTGTCGTCACATATCTTTGCCCAGCTCATTTGATTAATTGCCCCCAAAGCATGCCTCTGGTTAGGGAGCACGCCACCCTTTACTACAATCCCTGCCAGTCACCAGCAATTTATTTGTCACATGTACATACACAGCCCTAGCAAAGAACGGCACAGATCCATGTTACCATACCCATCTCATTCAATTAATTGCTTCAGTGGCAAGCCCCTGGCCAGGACAAATTTGGGTAACTGTAGTGTTAAATGACCCATGCAAACATTTTCCACATATATACTAAATCCATTTACTGGATTTACCACTCACCTATTTTCTGTCACCATACACCCCTGTCCTTGCCACTTATTTGAAGGTTAAATATCTCATGTACAAGCTTGGCTCCAGCTGCTGATCTCAGATTCTACCTGCCCTTTGCTCCACGTTCCAGGGCTAGAATATGCTAGGTGAGATACTGTTCTGCCCAGATCTGAATATATTTCATTAGGTGGAAAGTGTCAGCATTAAGCAGCTAGATAGTATAAAGTTTATATTATGTCAAATTTCTGTTTTGTGGAACAAACCTACATCCCTTGTTGTTTCGCAATGACCAGATAGCTGCAGCTTGCGCTGGGTATGACCAAGAACTTACCCTTGTACACCCAAAAGAGGATACCAAAGTTGGGATGCGGAGCTCCAGAAGTCCCCAGTTCAATAAATGGCATGTGTCATTCAGGCCAATACAAGTATTAGGTCAGAGTATACCTGTCCGCAGGCTCTGATAAAAAAAGATTGACACTATAACTGCAGTTGTGGCTGATGCCTATGCAATGTGAATCAGGTACAGGCACGAGGATAGGGAGAGAATATACTGCTGCAAGTTCATAGATACAGAAAATACTGGATGGGATCCCATCGGCAGAGCCCCAAATTCACAAAATTAAAGGGAGATCTGCAACTGTCATTAACTACAGCAGTTAATGACATCTCAGTCTGGCACTCTTAACCGATTTTACAAGGTCAGAATTACAACTGGTACACATCACTTCTAATTTCTTCATAATCACGATTAATCACTAAACCCTCCCTCCCTCAAAAGTTACCCAGTAATGAAAAAAAAAGTCATGAGAACAGGATTATAAATGTGTCTGATAAACAGTTCAGCCTGACTGTCAGTGATTATATGTTCATAACACATTACTTAACTTTAATCTCTACATTAAAATCAGTCAAAACCATCTTAAGTATTAGAGTAAGTAATTTATGGGGCAGGAAGTAACATTTCAGAAAAGAAATAACACTGGGAAAATCCTGGTCTGGCATGGATAAGTTGGTGCTGTAACACAGAGACAGCTGCTGCATACGAACCCTTCATACGTAACAGTTACACTCTGCATCTCATCAGCCATGAAAGCACACATGCTATCCTCAGACTGAATCACGTGGAAGCTACACAGCTAGCAGTTATCTTCCAGATTCACAAAATTGCATAAAAGCTCAAATATACCCTGGCCATTCTTCATTTAAGAGTCACCCACACAGCCATGTGTGCACAGCAGATTTATACACCAGTTAAGCAACTACTGTTCGTTCTGGATGCAGGACCATGCTCAGACTAACGACTGCGGTAGAGCTGTATGCATTGGGAACGATACTATGATTTCTCTGGATATCAGCCACATTTAAGGAGCCTTATTTATTGATCTAGCAAAGGTTACTGATACAGTTGACCACACATTTTTGTTACAGCAATTTATGTGTGACACAGGTTTTACTGTAGCTTGGTTTAGCAGCAATATAATTGGTCACTGGGTATTATGGGGAAGCTGGCATTGCAACAGCTCTGCTGTATCTGTGCTGAAAAGAAAGAACACGTGATTCTGTAATGTTCTACCCCCCTAGATTATTGGCCTAGCATCTTTTCTGAGTACGGCATATTCACTCAAGACAACCTGCGTGATTTCCCCAAAGTTTGCGATAAAGACTATAACTCTTATTCTTCGATGGAACCTGTCCACAGCTTTGCAGACAAAGAGACAACGATTTTAAATAATCTCTCTGCTCCTCTGATTCTGAGAAACCTCAGGACTTGGAGGACCCCAGTACAATCTTCCAGGCTTCCACTGAACGCTGCAGGATTGCCTAATACTTACGTATTGCTGCCTCTCTAACCCTCATCCTAGCAGATACCTACTTTTAAGGTTTGCAGAGCGATGTGCAAAATCCCATACAAACTTCAATAAGTGATCTTACTTCAGGCAACAGCAGTCTATGTCAGTCATAGAATCATAGAATGGTTTGGGTTGGAAGGGACCTTTAGAGGGCACCTAGTCCAACCCCCTGCAGTGAGCAGGGACATCTTCAACTAGATCAGGTTGCTCAGAGCCCCGTCCAACCTGATCTTGAATGTCTTTAGGGATGGGGCCTCCACAGCCTCTCTGGGCAACCTGTTCCAGTTTTTCACCGCCCTCATTGTAAAAAATTTTTTCCTTATAGCTAGCCTAAATCTACCCTCCTTTAGTTTAAAAATATTACCCCTTGTCCTGTCGCAACAGGCCTTGCTAAAAAGATTGCCCCCAAATGTATGTTTTTTTTAAAAAAAGTGTCTTTGCAAAGTGAAGGGGTTAATCCTGTCAGAAGCAGCACTTCCTGCTCATTTACTGTGCTTCTCATCTACCTCCAAAAGCAGTGTAACACACAAGTGAATATAATTTACAGCAAAACTGCATACTGTAACAGGAGTCCCCAGGTAATATAGCAGTTCTGGTCTCGGAAGGCTAGCAAGCTGCATGCAGAAGGGAGAAGCTGTGGCAGGACCAGTACAGCTCCAACATCCAGGGAAGCAATGAAGACATCATCGCTGGGCATCATAAAACACCAGAGGTCTTAAAGAACATGCCTTGAACACACTACTCAGCCTGGAAATGGAAAGGAAGGGAAGAGCAGAAGCAAATCTGCAAATGGTTCTGGGTCTGCCCTTTATCCACAAGGTACAGCAAGCAAGAGCAGCCATTTATTCTCCTCAGTACTCAGCTCAACATTTGAAAAATGATTGTAATCAACTTTTATTTCAGGGGCTTATCTGATCACCTCCCAGAGCTAATGAAGAATTTATTTTCTTCCCAATTGAGCAGATATACTGGAGTTCTTAAGATTCCTCTGCCTCCAGCCCTGAAGAATCAGGATTCAGCTGTAATAAATGGCAAAGAAAACTTTCTTCCTCAGGCACCCACATGTTCCTGGGTGCCACAGCCACAGGTGGGAGGCATACCCCTCTTTCTTTGCCTGTGACACACACCTGTGTTTTCCAAAGGCTAAACATTTCAGTCTAAAATCTCTGGGCTGAAAGCGGAGACAGATCAGTGAAAAGTAACGCTCTCTGTTAGTACTGAATTTACTTAATATTTAAGATGATACAGTGCCCTCGTATCATCTTTAACCCTGTGATGACAGTATCTTAATAAGTATGCATAGCAGATTAAACTTAAGATTCAGCAAGAAATACAATGGCATCTCTAAAATGAGCAGTTAAGTCACTTTTTCCTGCAGAATATAAAATAAATTGGACTTTGAATGCTACATACCACTCAGAGGTTATGGTTCAGATCGTCTTCCCTCAAAATTCCTTAGCAGAAGTGATGAATTGTCCAAAAAGCCCCTCAGCGGGAGGGAGGAAGGGAGAAAATGACCCTCCACAAAGCCAAGAATACAGGGATGTGAACTCTTATTCCACAGATCCTGGAATCCCTAGCACGGTTCTTTGATGAAACTTTACACATGGCAATTTGTAAGTGTTACAACACTAACACGTGGCCAGAAGATCTTATAACCTTACATGTTTTTTCCCCATAAAAAACAGCTCCTTAAATGATTCCATACCCTCAAAGAAAGTTGCTGCATTTTCCACCCCACAGCATGTTTTGTTTCCATTCCAGTTCATCTGGGATGGTATTTTCATACCTTATGTGAAACAGCGAAGCTGATCTTCCTTTTACATTCTGATTAAAGACACTGGAACACATTTCCTGTACACTTACACACAAAATGGCTTAGGTCCCATTCCAAATTATATGTACTTACTGAAATGGGATCCAAAAATGGATAGAACTTGAGATCACACATTTATATTAATTTTAATGTTCTCAAGATTAGTCAGAATTTTTTAAGCAAATCATTCATTTACTTGGATCCCTGTTTCACATTAGAGAAGACAGTTGTACCGAGATTTTAAACCAATTTTGGAGCCTTTTTCTACTGAGGATTAAGCTTGATGACTAAAGGGACTTTATGTTAATTTCAATAAAATTTTGCTTCCCTTTTCATTTACTATTTTATCAATTCAGTAAGAATTTTGCAGTCTCGGATCTCAGCTCTTGAGGTCCAACACAACAGTTTCTTGGTAGGCTGCTCTTTCTCCCTTTTACACTGACTATGATAGAGGACTTTAGTAATGGTCTCTTTCCCCTTTGACACTAACCTGCTGGAAGACCCCAATGTCCTCCTCCCACCCCACTGTTCTCACTAAATATATTTTGACAGAAGATCAGAAAGGTGAATGACCAGCACATCCCCGTGGTTACTGTGGGTTACCCTCATAGCTGCTAAAGAGAACAAATACAAATCAAGGTCTATGTGCAAAAGCCAAGAATAATTCATGGCAAAAGATTTTCACACAATAATGAAAATACTAGATACTGCTAGACAACATAAGAGAACAACAAACCAACAGTAAATTTCAGCCCCAAGCTACAGTGACCATTATCAGTGTCTGTGTTATGATAACCCTGGAAGCCCCAACAAAAAAATCACATAAGAAAGAGCAGGAAAAGGCTCCAGGGTCATCAAATCCATTCCCTACCCCAAGGCAGCAACAACATGCCTAGCAGTCCCTTTGAAGCGTTTGTCTTACTTGTTCAATAACTCTGCCCCCTCACCCTGGATCTGCACAGCCAAGAAGGATCAGTCCCTGCTCCACAGCAGTTAATCGCTAAGAACAAGAACAGAAAGAAGGCAGAATTCATTTCTCCCTTGTTACTGATGGACAAGAGGGGCCTGCCAGAGGTGTAGCCCCAAATACCTGAGATAAACAGCTGTCCCAGCACAAGGGACAAAGCTCTCCTTCTTCCAGTTAGATGATAACCCAAAACACAGCCCTGCACACCACACCTATGCACTGTGTGTGCACTTAACAGCCTCCAACCTCAGCAGTGTTCCCAAAAGGGTCTGGCTGGGATTTGGGCTTAGTTTATAAGGCACTGGCCCTCCAAGTGCTTTACTGAACCGGGTGCACAGCTTATAAATACAGAGCAGAGACTGATGAAATGAAATATAAGGAGACCTAGGAAGTCCCAGGAAGCAAGTAGATAAGACTGGTCTAGAGAACAAAAGCTATAAAGAAGGTAAAGAAGGCCAGGAGAGGAGAACTGAAAATAGAGATAGGCATCAACACAAGAGCACATTACACACAGCCGAATGAGCTAACAGCCTTTAAAGCAAGAACATACATTTCATACTAATCCTAACACCAATCATCTCTGTGACACAGGGCCAGCATCCTCCCCAGCCAGTGCCCTTCCTTTCCCCATCTCTTGCTGGCTTCATCAGGAGTTCCTCAAGAAAGGAACAGTCTCCCCATACACATGCCTCCAGTATTCCATTCCAGGGTGTCATGGGCTCAGCTGGGGCCTCTATTCCCTATTCACATGCAATGAATCCAAACAAAATCCAGATAAGCAGTGATTGCTTTTGACAGAATAGAGACATTTTCTTTACTTTGTGGTAATAATGATTTTCCATTTATTTTCTTGGCAATTTGCTTAAAGATTAGATTTTCCTAATTATAAGAGAAATATTCACAAACATCCAAAATTTCATTTAGTTTTCTCCTCAAAAAAGTCTTTTAAATGAAAACTGATGGTTTTGCAAATAATCTTTGTCACCATAAGTTCCATTTTCACCAAGTGCACCTACCAAGTGTATATAATATTGTCCAGTTCCAAACACAATACCAGCTTTGCAGACAAAGTACTCAAGGTCAAGCCAGAGATCAAATAGCTCAACAAACGGTGAAGATTGAAAACACAGTCTTAACCTCATGATCCCCTCCAAAGCGTCTTGCTCCTGTGCTACCTCATCCCATTTTGCTTAGCACCTGTATTAAGAAAAGCTACATAACTGACATCAACTACATCCTGTCCAACCTCAAACATATTGCAAGTCTCTCCCTCACCCTTTTTTAAAGTAAACCTATAAAAGAAAAAAGTCCTTCTATCTGTAGAACATGGAATTTTTCCCCTCAGGAGATGGGGTAGATTAAAGACCCAACACCTAATGATTTAGCAGAGCCAGGAGGAGCAGCTGTTCAGTGGCAGAAGGAAGAATTTCAGCTTTTTATCCTGAAATAGGCAGGAGCCTTTTAACAACAGGTCAGTGGTACTCTCCTGCTCAACAGGCAGGTTCTGGGAATCTCCTTAACGGGAATGTACAAAGGTGTTCTCTCCCCCTTCTCCCAGTTCTGCTTTACCCAGTATACCCTGGCATACTTGTAGTCACCATGTTCAGAATAGAGTTAGAGGACCCTTCCTTCTCTTTTAGAGAACACCCTGGCCTGTCTTATTGTCCCAGGGAACTATCAGGCAAGAAACCAACCAGGTCTCTCACACAGCAGTACAACACCCTCCACATACTCATCAATGTACCCTCAGACAAATCTTCTGACAATTAAATCTAGAGGATGTTATGCTGATCTACTACTCAGTCCCACTCTCCAATTCTCACTCAGGCTGACTATTTTGTAATGAATAAAGGGTATAGAAACTGTGTTGCCCTATTCTTTAGATAAACAATGATTCTTGTATTGCTGTCAGCCATTTGATTAATATGGTTACTACTCAGTACAGACTCCAGAGCTCCTTTAGAGAGGTATCTAGGTGAAATGTTTGTCTGAGGAACCCACTGGAATCAGTCAGAGTTTAAAAAATAGTTTAACATGCTATTGTGACTATTAAATGCACAGAAGCTTATGGTTTCATTGCAGTTGTGAATGCAGAGATGCTAGAGACCATCTTTATTATAACAAAGATGAAAATCCTTTGTATTCATCTAGGGTTTTGAGCTGAGCCCAAGCTGAAGCCAACAGTATCATTTTCATGGTACAGGGTTCTTAAGATGCCTCTGAAGCTTTTATCAGATATTTCAGAACACAGTTATTGAGTACAGGTGCCAAAATACAAGAGTACTTCCATCTCTGTCTGCACTCCTTGATGGAAGAAAACAGGTTCTCTGTTCTGTGCCACTGCTGCCATCCAGAGCCAGTATGAATGGCTGTTTTTCAAAAGTCTGACTTCAGCAGTAGGATATCTGCTAGAATTTCATACTGCAGCATTGCTAGATTTTATTTGCTGCATTTGCAATGCCATCCTTTTTCTCTTTAAACAAATTGACCATTAGAGAACATCCTTCGTGAAAACAACTCGGAGAATGCTGGCACTTTCAATGTTATGCTGGAGGATGGTAAATTTGTATCTTTTAATGGAACAAAGTCGCTGGTTTTACTTTTCTGTTGCTTTTTGTTAAGCATGTGTCCAGCTTCATTTACATGCCTGTCAACATGCCTTTTCCCTTGCTTAGAAACACTGAGGCGAATACCACAGAGCTCACACTGAAAAATAGAAACACAAGAATGTATCTCTATATTTATACACTCACAGCCCTAATGCCAGTGCCAGTGGGCAGCCAGAAGAAAAATGCCCATGCATTTTAGCTATGACTGACACTTAACGATCAGGTCTTCTGAACATGGTTGCAAAAATATGCAGATTGGTTGTCTAAATAAACAAAGTCCGTGCCATGCACTGAGAGCTTTTTGTTGTTGTTCTGCAGAATGCTATAGGGGTGTGGAAAAGGGGAGCTATGCATCCTGCATTTTACTGCTGGATCCATTACACGAGTCCTGTCCACTACATTCTCTTTTCTGCTACCTACCTTCCTAATTAAGACAGCTTCACAGCAAGCTCTCTTTGGCATAAAATTTCCTGCCAACTGATGTCAGAAACACAGTATGTTGCAGTTTTACAGGTTGGATTTAGTTCCCAAAGATGTCAGAGCTACACTTGTGACCAGAGCAGACACTGGTATTGGCATTTGCAAAGCTGTGCGTGTAGCAGAGGATGGTCACCTAAAACCAAGAAAACCAGCCCCGTCAGGGTAACATTGCATCAGACAGAAAATAGGTAAGGCAAGAGCATGTACAGGATTTAGACACAGCAGAAAGGTCTTTCCATATATTATATGATACAGAAAACAGTCTGATAACATGGAAGAGCTGCAGGACTACATATACAAGCCTAACCCAGGTGGTATCATTGAGGTTGCTCAAACCACCATCTGCTGGTTCACCAATATCTGCCATCAGATAGGATGGTCCTTCAGAGTAGAGCCCAGTTCATGAACATAGACTTTCAGCAACACTGTCCTGCATCAGCATTCCATTAAAATGAACAGGACCACTTAAAGACAGAGAAAAATATTAAAAAGGTAGGCAGAAATCAGACCATAATTCCTTCAAAAAAGTTAAGTAGTTTTAGGCAGCATGGGGGCTGCTGTATCAAACTGATGAATGCTGTTAAAGCATTCACTCACTTCCACAAAATGACTGCCTGTCTCAGTCATTTTAGACCTATTTGACAGTATTCTTAGTAGAATCAAATTTTTCTAAATTCGGAAATTCACAGCAGGGAATCTCGCTTTGTTTACAACTTCAGAACATCAGCACCTTCTAGACAAGTTACTACTAAAAGTGCAATTCAAATTTATTTTTGTACATCTCAGTGCTGTTAATAGTAGGAAAATGCATCAGACCTATTTAACAGCAGGCAAAATAATCTTTGTTATGATTTCCAAGGGCTGTATTTTGTATTTGCATGATGATACACTTAATCAAAATAATCTTATGCTCCAAAGATGAGTATTTAAGTTAGTATTTTAAACCATGTTGTACCCTGGGTTCTACATGAGAACTAGCCAGGGTGTATGCCTGTGCCGTAATCAAGACCAACTCCATTTCATTAAGACATACTTTCCCTTTGAGAAGAAAGGTGTTAGGATGGGATTCAGCAGGTGGCACTGTTACACATAATTTAACACCTTTTTACAAGATAGGTATAGTTTTTGATTTGGAGGTGGGTTTTGCCTTTGTTAGTTTTTCCTGTGAAGTTTCTTTCTGGAGAGCAGGAAAGAGACGACACCTTTTCCAAAGTGTAGGAGGTTCTTTCTCCACTTTAATCTCCCTCACAGGAGTCAGCAGCCAAAGCAGAAGTTGAGGTGTACACTGGAAACACTGGGAGAAACAACACATTTAACTTTAAGACCTTTTCTGTTTCAGGAACAAGGTGTACATTTAAATAAATCTTACATCACTTTGAATACAGCCAACATCTGTATTACTCAGCTTCCAACAGGGAGTCAACTCTCAAAAACTTCTGAGGGACAAAACCTTCACATCAATGACACTCACAATATTCAGTAGCAGCTATTTAATAAAAATTTGACTACCTAATGCTGTTTCTTATGCTGAGTTTACTTTATTGTACAGACATTGGCATGCTCCTTTATGTGAACACCTGAAGGTCTATTGTGGTTAACAAAAGAAATCTGGGGATATTATTTAAACTCTACCCTTTTCTCCTGCCCTTGTATTTTTTTCTGGGTTAACTGCAGTCCAGGTCCAATAGATGTCAGAAAGGATTTCCTTTCATTATTGCTGCTCCTTGGCTTGGTGCCCTCTATCATAACTACTCCCACCACTAGATCCCCCAAGAGGAGATGCACTGATTTGTAGTTCCCTGCCAAGGAAGAGTGAAGCGTTAGGAGAAGCCTTCTAACAGCAAAGAAAACAAACTGTCTACTGTTTTGGCATATCCATCACACTCTAGTTTACTTGAAGATCACCTACCACCTCCCAGCAATGTGCACAGTAGTATTTGAATTAGTCTTGAAGGCAGAAAGTTAGTCTCTAGGCTCCAGCCTTGTTTTCCTAGATCTCTCTCACTCACCAACTTCCACTGTCGGTCATGACAGAATTAGTTACTGGCCTGCTCCCAATCCACTTTCCATAGCGTAGCTGAGTCCACTACTGACTGCTCATCAACTCTTCCCAATAATTTTCAAAATGTGACTTCAGTTTCAAAGAACTGATTCTTTATCACTGTGCTAGTATTGCAAGGAATGAGATTTTGAATCCATGCGGTTTTGCTGCACAGCCAATGATGGCAGCCAACGTGTTAAATCAGATCTAGCTTTTTATTTTTATCTACTTGCATAGAATTCACCAAACATTTTTTAAAAGTAGCTTTTTCTTTTTAAAATATATTTTTTAAATCATGCTGTTCAAACTGAATAGTGCCAGCATCAAAAGTGTTGACTTCTCTCTAGGAGATTGAGTTGAACAAATAACAACAGATATTACTGCCTAAGCTTTTGGGGAAAGGCAAGCATGTGGAAGCATCAGGAAAGATTTATGAGAACAGTTTTGTCTATTTTGAGGCAAATCTATACTGAGATTAAAACAGCTTCTAAAACAGATGTTTGAACCAGGGAACCCCAGGTGGTAAGAGTCAGATGACATCCTCCTATGAAGACTAAAGGAAATCAAGAGAGATGATCTATAAAAGGCAGACGGGTATCCATTGCAGACACTGAAGCAAGGTGCCGCCCTGGCAGGTATTATGTGGGGAAAAGCTTGGGAA
This sequence comes from Phalacrocorax aristotelis, assembly GCF_949628215.1. Classification (NCBI taxonomy): domain Eukaryota; kingdom Metazoa; phylum Chordata; class Aves; order Suliformes; family Phalacrocoracidae; genus Phalacrocorax; species Phalacrocorax aristotelis. The sequence goes on from NC_134281.1 coordinate 10,760,448, forward strand.
GATAGCAAAGTAAAAAAGAATGATTGGATTGCTCTCTTTTACTTGGGGGCATGCTTATTTCTTTATTGAGAGGGTGGTCAAACACTGGAACAGGCTTCCTAGAGAGACGCTTGATGCCCCAAGCCTGCCAGCATTTAAGAGGTATTTGGACAATACCCTTAATAACATGCTTTATCTTAGGGTCAGCCCTGAACTGGTCAGGCAGTCAGACTAGAAGATCATCGTAGGTCCCTTCCAACTGAAATAGTCTATTCTATTCTTAATCATTTTCATGCAAGAAAAAATGGAACAGAGGGAACTCAAGCCTCTGTGTATGAACTTTAGAGACAAGTTATCAACCTACAGTGGGAACAATTTAAATATCATTTGTGCCTGGATACTAAACAAGGAGGCTGTACTTCCAAAGCCATTCCTACTGCTTTGAGTTAGCATTTGCCTTTTGAACTCATGCCCATTTGTAAAGTTAAGTCTTCGGCACCAAGAGGAGCATCAACACTATATAGAAGCTGCCTATGTGGGAATTAATTCTCCATTGCCAAGACTCCAGTGACCTTCACGGAACATGGCTGATTTCCATGCCTGTGAGTTGTTCCAGTAGGAAAATAATACATGCAATTTGAAGGCAGTATGTAAGCTAAGGAAACCAGCAGAGAAAACTCAGAGATCAGTATCAGATGGGCTCGAAGAGACTTTTACTATGGCAGGACATGCTGGGCTATTCTCTCTATAAAACAATACCATCTGCTTTCCCCCTTTAAAAATTAAAATTCAAATGAAAGCATAATTCTGACTGTTTCAGCCTTTATAAAGCTCGACTGTTCAGCACAGCATTAAATAGTATGAAATAAGGACTCTTGGAGGACTGTTCATACCGCATGAAAGCATTCATTAAGTCTAAGTTATGGTTACTTCTACTATCAAGTTAACAATGCACAATCAGTGGTGGCTAAAATTTTAGGCTGGTATGTTAGACTAACAAATAGCTTTTAAGCCTCTATAAAGTCTGTTTCCCACTAATGAGGAAAAATTATATGTCACTATGGGATTAATTTATTTCTTTTCACTAAACAAAATAACAGGAAGAAACTTCTTGTAGATACAACTTTGTAAAAACTTGTCATGATTTTTGCTAGAAACAGCACTTCTGTTTTCAGCATAAGAGCACACAGAGATGGGGCAAAGGCAATGACTAGAAGATTTGGATTCAAACACATCCAGACTTTGAAGAGAAAGGACAAAAATAAATTGAAATTCACACCTATACATGATTCTGCAAGCACCCTATGTTGTCACAAAGATATGGATTCACATGAAAATGAGGCATCTCTGAAGCTCAGGGTGCACTGAACCCAAACACAAACTTTAGGTCCAGGACCATCACTAGTTAGGATAGTCATCTACAGTACCACAGACCATCAACTTGAGTTATTAGATTTTATTGAATACTCTTCCTAAAGTTCATAGGCTGCTCTTTGCTGGCTTGACAAATGCCAACTCAGAGTCATTCAAAACAGCACTGCAAAACAATGTCTATGCCTCATTTCTCTCTGACTATATCACCACCATGTCCTGTAATTCACTTTACATCAGGCACAAAACCTTGTCTCTCCCACTGGGCCTGCCACAGCCAACCCCCACAGCATCTCTAATAACGCTACTGATATCTGTCCTGCCAACACTGTTAGCTTCCATCACCTCAGAGTATTTTTTTTATTTTCTACTTCAGTGTCCCATAGAGCTCAAAGAAATTCCCAGTAAACAACCCACCTTCCTTTTGCTGCAACACACAGAGAACACTTAAGTAAAAGCAACTGCTAATGCAGACTGACAGCTGCCTATCACACTAAGCAGGGTGTTCTCAATCTCAGGTGCTCCCCATCTACCAACATACAGCTGCTGTCTCCTCTCTTCTATGCCTATTACCTTTTGAATCAGTCCCTTTGCATTTCAATACCTACCACAGCAGGACTCTGGTCCAGTACAGAGGTACTTGGGTGTTACTACAGTGTAACAGCATGCTATTACATACATTACCTTCTAAGCTCCTCAGCCAGGCAACGGCACTAGCTTGCTGCTATTAATGCTAAGTAGTGATAGGAGAAACTCTCTATACTTTGGTGAAAGAAAAGACAACAGAACTAGCCACGTATCTGAAAAAAACATTAACTAAATCAAAACAATATGGCAAACCAGTAATAACAGATCCTAGATGCAAATTAAATATATACCACATATCCCAGGACTGCAGTGATGCAGTTTTGGATTATTTTAAGTTTATATTATCACTTTAATAGCATCTATGTTACTAATGTACCATATTTATATTGCACTCAGTGCCTTCCAGGCAGGATTGCTAGCACCGAGAGCTGAATTTCCACAGATTTTGAAAATTTATCTAGAAAATGTTAGATATACATCTAGAGAAGGAATTGGAAATAACACCAGTGGCCACATCATCATGGATGACATGAAGACCATATAACTCCTCATGGAGAGAAAAGCTTAGGCCTCAAGGACAAAACAAGAATCACACTAGGATTCTACAGTTATTAAGCTTCCTCTAAATCACTAAAACAAAAAATTACATGTTTTGCAGTCCAGACCATGCTGTTGAATCCAGACAAAACGGCCCATGCCTCTACAGAACTGTACTGCCCCAGTAGGCAAAGAACCCCAGAAAGCAAGCTCTATGTAGGGGCTGCAAGGTGCACAAGTCAACTTGTGTAGAAAAAAAGGGCTGTTTTTCTACATTAAAAGATGGTAAAGCTTGTTATAGGTTGTTTGGAAGAAAATACAAATAAAAGGATAAACCTACCTGAACTTTGTGTTGTACAAAGGTGAAAGTTTGCACAAAGCAACCCAACAACAATTTCAAATTTCTTCCTGTGACAGAAACAACCCTACTCCCCTCCAGGCTACAAAACACTTGAAAGCACTAGGTTGAAAAAGAGAGTTTAACCTCTGACTTTCAGCCCATGTGCGCCTGGGAAGTGTAGTTCAAGGTAGTTAAGTGGTAAAGTCTGTGAATCAGAATGAATTACAGAATGTGGTTTCACAGGATTATTTATTTGTATGCAAGAGAAGTCATTAATTACTTGATGGTTTGTGTTATAGAAGATTAAATCCACTGGTTTCAGGTGAAAATACTTAAATCTTTGGGTTATTGCAAGAGGTTAAATTTTTCCTACAAAGTCAAATTAACCTCAGCTCAGGTAAAGCAGTTAAGATAGTTATCTTAGCAAGCGGCTTCATAAACTTTGATGTGCTTATTGCTCTATTTGATAGGACTTTCTGCAAACTGAGCTGTGTATGCCTAATTGTTTTATATTAAGTGTCCTAAAATTTTTAACTAAAAGAGATATTTTTAACCATCTTTCCCATTTCTCCAGGAGCAAGACTGCCAGTCACGGCTGATTCCTAATTTCCCAGTGCCTCACAAGAATGTCATCCCCTTCATCCAAGCCAAATCCTTTCTAGCATTTCAGATGACAGAAATAAAATAATCTACTCACAGCTTTAGCTACAATAGTTCTGAATAATTTTTAGGTAGGAAAGGGTGGAAAAAAATGTATAGCATATGAGTGATCATATTAGCATAGTGCAGCCAGATAAAATGTTTCCCAGGAAAAAGGCAGCTTAGTTGTATCTTTGTAAAGTACACTCTGAAAACTGAACAAGCAATCACTTTCAAAATGTAAATACTTCTAATGAAAGTGCTGTGCATAAGAGTAGCTTCTCCTACCTCATTGCATAAAGTAGATACTGATTATTTTTCCCATAAAATCAGAAAATAATTATTTGAATGTTTATCAAAAATTCCCATTAGATATGGAGAAGGTGCACTGAGGCGTGGGTCTGAGAAGCATGAATTCAGGTCTCATCTATCCAGCTCACTGGTCTTTCAGAGGCAGTGATGGATGGAGCATCATACTGAAAGTCAGGAGACAAGTTCTGTTCCCAATTTTGCCAAGTGATCCCAGCTGAGACACTTGACCTGTTAAACTGCTGTGGTCTTCACAATACAAGAATAGACTTCTATGACTTTAAAATCTACAAGACATGAAAAATCTGCTAAGTTCAGTGAGATCACAAAATAAAAGGGACCTGGTACTTGTTCTAGAATGAAATAATTAGAGAATTTCCCAAATAATGACATGTAATTACCCACTCTGGTTAACAAAACTCACAAACTCTCATAGAAAAACCCCACAACTCTCAGTCTGAATTTGTCTACCTCCATGTGCCTTTGTAGGCTGGCATCCCCATTAGTAATAGAAATTTCCCAATACATGCCTACTATAGACCTTACTAGCAGGTGAGCGGGTCCCTGGGGGTGGTAATAGTCCTTTGCTCTTCCAGCACAGCCACACAGATTTAATGAAATGGGACGTTTAGAGTTTAACAGACTCAGCAGATGAGGCAAATTTCACCCTTTGTCTCTACAGTATTCCCTGACTGTTTCATTAGTGGAATGCCACCCACTAGGAGAGAAGGAAAAGTGAGTGAGTGACAAAGACTGCATGTAATATACACATACAGAAAACTACAAGGGAAGAAGCTGATGCAAAAAAACCTTGTGAAATGATGAAACAAGACAAGATGGGGTACACTACCATTCATATGTTACCGTGTGCCCCTCTGCTCCCTAATAGCATCAGTCATGATGGTCACTAGAGTGTACACGGTGGAAACAATATCTTTAGATGTTAAGAAAATGCTTTCTACCATTGGGTCAGACACCTGAGAGAGGAAATAGCACAAGACCCACTTGACCAATTCCCTGGGAAGGGTAAAAGAATTGCCTTTAAAATTTAGTCCAAAGTGACTGTTCTTCTTTTCTGTGTCTCTCTTCTGAAGTTGCTTACTGAGAAGTGACAGCTTCCTCACTTTCATCCTGAGCCCTACTTGCAAAGTGGACTCTGTCAGGAAATAAAGGTTCTCAGCTCCTATTTGGACAGGGCTGCTATGTGTTAGTAACCCCATACAGCAGCCAAAGCAGGCTGTATCAAAGTGTCACATCTTAGCCAGTCCCTCTCTTAGCATACTAGCTTAATGGAAAACAGTAAGTGAAACACCCTGCTTTGCCTTGTGTCTCTGTAATAGCAAAAAAAAAAAAAAAAAAAAGTCAAACTTAGTAAGTCACCAGGAAAAGTGAATCCAAAATTGATATTCAACTTTTTGGAGAGTTTTTGCATCCAAGGAGGTCTCTTCTAATCACCTCTGATACTCATTATTTTCAAGACATCCTAGACACTGCCATGAGGAAATGGGTAATTGATTGGGGCCTCAAGATTTAATGTATTCACTGACCCTTGGTCTACTAACAGCTCATATCCATCTCAATAAGAACTGAATCAGCAGGTCACACCATGCCACCAGGATAATTACAGACAGAATGTATGAGGTTTTAAAAATCCAGTATTTTTTGTGTAGTTTTAGTTTATATCAAGCATGAATGACAAGGAAGGTCCAAAAGGTTATAGCAAATGCTTAGCACATTACCACATAAATGGACAGCAGAATACTATCATATTCAAACCCAATCATGTTATCTTCAGTAAGTCAAAACACAGTTATTTTCAGTTGGAAGATTGTTTTTTCTGAGTTTTTTGTTTGCCCAAATAACAACTGCAAGATTTGGCCCTATTCACATCTGAACCTAGAGGCACTTCATTACAATTTATAGTGAAACTCAGAGAGCAAATACACATTTAAAAGTATTTATGAAAGCAATCACTTCTACAGTCCACAATTTCCACACTTCAATTTGGATCTTATTTCTTCACATTTTGTTATTTACTCAGTAATTTCTGCTTATCCAAGAGTGCACTGCTCAGATGTAATATCTCGCTTTCAGCAAGGCCCTGCTTCTTACCCAATTTTTCACAGCTAAGTTCACTGGAGTAGAATAAAGTCAATAAGTGACTCTCAAAAGTCTTAATATATAATCCAATTATTTTATGCATTTTTTTACTTGACTATGTGAAGGGCTGATAATACCACAGTCAGATAGACACACTGGAAACAGATGTTGGAAGCAAACTCTTCTGGCTCTCTGGTCTCTGTGTGCGGGCCATTGGCCAAATGATAGGACTCTTGTTCATCCACTTTAGAAAGCACTTACACCCACTAAGCTATATCTCTAGCCTAATGACCTTAACAGCTCCATTCCTGTGTCAGAGTTAGGTATCTACCCAACTTTGCTGAATCATGGCCTGGACCAACTTAGCAGTAGCTCTTGTGGAGTGGCCGGTAAGTGCTGACGTTTCCATTGTGCATCTTGTTAGTATACAGGCCAGAGAGACAATGCCGTCAGAGCATTAGGAGCCACACAGAGCCTCCTAATATTAGCAGGTACTCTCAGGTATTACGGAAAAAGAACTTAGCCCTGAAGAACAGTGTTTAATATAACTTAGACTTTAATTTAGGCAAGTAAACTGTATTTAACAATGGGCCAGCTGACCAGAGGTAAATCCTACAAGAATCAGAGGTCTACTGACAGTCTTACTTTCACAAAAGCCTCATCCCACAAAGCCACACTTAATAAACTATTAGTGAAACTATTCCTCACAGTTGTGTTATAATATCATCTAGTTTTCTTACTGAAGACCAGTATAGATGGAATTATGGAGGTGAAAGGTAAGTGAGGAAGTAAGGGGAACACTGCCAGTAAATCAGGATAACAGAAAAATGGCTTCTTGGCTGGTCAACAGTAACTAATGTTGAGTTTTGACCATTGCAACCAAGCAAAAGCAAAATACTCCTGTAACCTTTTTCATCCAGAAAAATCTCTGCCTATCCAGTCTTTGGTCTTTCTGAAGAAAGACAGCCTTTTGCACATAAAAACTGCAAGAAGTATAGTCAACATTGACATGTGTAAGGCTAAGATCTAGACAATTATTCTGATTCCTTGTGCAGCTGAAGACTCAAGTTCAAAAACTCCCATACTTCTTTTTAACTTGAAGATTTTTCAAGGTTCTTCTAGCATGCAAATATAAGACTCCTTTTGATTTATCCTGTCTGGTCAAAGTACCAGAATGATGACCAGATTTAGAGGATTAAAGGTAGGACTTTTGTAATAGATTTAATGGAGCTGAGGGAATACTATGCAGAACTCCAACTTGCTACCCTTTTTCCTATAGCTGAATGGCCTTCTCTGCTGAAGTACAGATCAGAGGTTATTCTTTTTCAGTACTTTAGATAAAGATATGGGAATAAAAATTCCAAGAGACCAAGTGCCACACAACAGTACCTTTGAATATACATTTAAATCCAGCCTCTGAAAAACTTATGAAAACTTAGACATCACTATTATGAGGTCACTCTGCTGATATTTCCAAAAGAATTTTCCTTCCCACTCCACTCAGTTGCCACTTAAACAGGATACACCCACAAGGTGTCACACATTGGCAGTACTACACTGGTGTTAGTAATAGCTCTATGGCTGGGGAGGTTACATCTTACTGGGCACACACATGGGAAGTCCTTTCTGCAGAAATGACATCTCAGTCCCTGTAATGGACATCATAAAGCACATACCTCAGCATCATGGGTACCACACAAGCATATCACAATCCCTTTCAGGATGGCTAGGGAATATTTGACTGGTGTCTTGATGTGGGAAGGCACATGTAGTAAGTGGGACAGCACGGCAGGGATATGGAGATAGACAGGCTCAAGGATGGAAGTCTGTTGTTATTGCCTCAGACTGACAGCAATGGCTGTTTCAATCTGAGCCCATGCCATAGGAAAAAAAGGCTGTATAATGACATATATGTTGCTGTGATCGCCACAAAAAGTGGTATTGATGAGATACAGAAGAAAAGAGCAGCAAGGCTTAACTGGGCAACCTGAAGTCTCAAGTGACTGAAAGAAAGGAAGGAGGACTGCAATAATTTGAAAAACCTACCTAATTTGGCTACATCATAGGGACCAAGAGGAATTCCTGATCAGGACAGGCAAGCCTGGCCAGCCTTTCTCCTAAGTAGTGTATCTGTATTATTACAGTTTGTCATTTGTTCACAGTTAAGCCAGAATAGCCAAATTTCCTTTGAATATTCCTTCTTGCAAAAAATCCTACCAACATTGTCTCTAAGTTTTTGTTAGGGCCCAAAGCCATCCCTATTCTCTGTATGTATACAGAGATGCTGAGGATTCATTATAATTTCACATCTTCCCTCAAATGTTAATCATTTACTTGTACTAAAAGTCCAGTTCGGTGATATAAGTGTGTGTGCAACATTACCACAGCTGATGGTAGGAATTCAACACTCTACTATATTACCTGAGTTTATGGCCACATAAGTGACAAAAAAATCCTCTTCTTTTTGTTCCTCTAAATAGAGTGACCATCACATGAACCTCTTGCTACGCCTGGAGAAACAAAACCAATAGATTATGTTGAGCTTTCACTACAGGTTAATGTATAATTTAAGTGAACAGTTCTCCACGGACAAAAAACTGAACACACTATGCATTACTGCTGTGTTGGATGCTTTATTTAAGTGTCTCCTGAGGCCATTAAGTTGTTGACAATGTCTGCTGAAAATACAATGTAGAGGAAACTTCACCTTGTATGGAGATTTGGTAACCATGCACTCCTTACGTACCCTGCAAGTTTATAGGGTATGAAGGTCTCCTCCAGAAGATACTATGTATAATCAAAAATAAGGTTTAGAAATAAGTTCTCTGAAACTCTTCATGGCTGTCACGTAATAGCTGAAGAGGAAATTCCTGTGTTGCCCCAGTATCATAAAAGAGTCTAATGAGAAAGGCAATCAGCCAGATTCACCATTGGTTTATCAATCAAAACAAGAAGTTTGCTGTTCACATTTAATTAAACAATACATTAAATGCTGAGAAACAATTTTCAGATGGGGAAATTTCAGGTCATTATGTTGCAGCTTGCTGTTTGAAAGATTTAGGATGCAAATATGGTTAACTTGGTATCAACCACCAGTAACATGGCACAGTTACTCAGTGTCAAAGTAACAGAAATGCTACTAAAATGACCATCATAACACTTAGGAGTCACAGTCAGGCGTTACAAGTCCTTCATATTAGACACTAGAAAGACAGAATAGAAAGATAATTCCCACTGTGAAAAGCTTATAGCCTAGTTTGTTATATGACACTACAGAAGAATGGTTACAAATAAGCAGAAAAAAACCACAGACTGAAGATGTGTAAAGCTTACAGCAGAATACTCTGCAGAGATCCCCAAGTTTGTTGGTAAGTTCACACAAGAAAATGAAGCAATCTCCTGTTCTAGGAGAAGGGCTATAACCCTTCCAGCTGGGCGTTCCCACATATGTTCACAGTAGATGTGTACTGGATATCACACATATGGGAAGGCAGCAACTTAATCACATTGATTCACTGCACATTCTTTACACCGTCAAAATGCACATGCACAGTATATTCCATGCTGTCACTGGGACAGTGCTTCCATATGCCAAAAAATGTCAGATAAACATTACACTTCCCAAAAGTTTATCCAAGATTTTGGCAGCAAAAGATAACACATCTAAGGGCAAGCAATCTAGTTCTGTTCACATACCAATGACCCCTGGTGAATAAGCCCTAATGCTCAGGCATATTAGCACAGAGGTAGCAATGTAAATGAGGTCATTCCGCTTGAGAAACTGTATTAGTCTGCACTCGTGCAGGCTGAATGGCTGCATTTTGGTCAGTAGAAGCCAAGGGTCCAGCAGAAACTAACAGTTCCTGTTTCCTGCAGGAGAGGATCCCACTCATAAGCTGAAATTCAGCTGGACTGCTGCCAGCAGTTCAAAATCAGCCCACCTTCCTTTGATACATATGCTGCAGTTGCTAGCACATACCCTTGGCTGCCACCAGTAAGTTAGGTCATTATGATTTGTTGCCATAATTTCTTTTTCTGAGACATTTTTAAACAGTTTCAATCCTAAAATTTCTCCATTCCCTCCTTATATTGCAACTTTGGGGTGCCTACTCTAAGATTGTCATGTGGTAGAATACTACAGTGTATGTTGGTGATTAGATATAAACAAACTCCATGTGTGGTTCAAAAGTTCAGCTACAATTTAAATGCTTTGGAGTAGAAAGTGATAAAAAAGCAGACTAAAAAAAGTAGGAAAACATAGGATGAAAAATGCAGTTGAGAGGAGGAAAGAGAAAGTTGTAAATGAGCATAGAAGCAATTTAATTACCATATACAGCACACTTGTCAAATGCTACATTTCCCTGTTTTGATGTCTAATCTACAGAGGAAAGCTGCTTGCTGTTCCTTCCGAGGCAGTTTGGTTTTGCTTTAGTGATTCAGCAGATACCATTGGATCCTCTGCTCTGGACTTCTGCCAAGCACAGCCCAGAGAATTTCACCACCTGATTCCTGCACAGAGCTCAGTAACTTCTTGTTGAACTGGGGCATGTCTTTTAGGAAGACATCTGTTCCTGACTGGATCCATAGGTGAGTTGTTTCAATTATTAATTTCCCTTGCTGTTAAAAAATTTGCACTTTATTTCCCATTTGAATTTGCCAACTTTTGTTCTAACAGTCACAGGTTTGTACCCTGATGACAGCTCATCTATCTGTTCAGCATTAGACAATTCATATGTGCCAACCCAGTTATTTGGAAGGGGACAATTCTGTCTTTGGAAAGACTTTCCTTTAGAGGGGGCAAGAAAAACAACCTTTAAGAAAAACTCTTCAGCAAGAAAAACAGCCTTTAATAAAATCTCCTCTGTAACTAAAGAGTGAATCACAAGCTACAGGGAGAAACGATAGTGGCAGCAATCAGTAATAGCATGAGGAGCTAGAATGACAAGCTTGAATGTGTGCAGCCTGAAAGGCAGCTGTTCATGCAAAACTAGAACACCCTCTCAATGATTTTTTAATGACTCAGTGGTCCAGTGTTGGACTCTGCAAATCATCTTGAAAATGAAAGGGATGAAGTGCCCAAAAATTGTTTATCCTTATCACTTGGGCAAAGTCACTATAGCAAAAAGTTACCATAGTTACTCCTTAATGACAGCAAAAGCAAGTTTTAGCATTGATCATTGTTGTTGCTTTTAACTCCTATCCAATGTTTGTTGCTACTTGCAAATATCCAAACACCAACACCAGCCGCCCAGAACAAAGAACAGCACTAGGAGCAGGGAAGTGACTACCTATGGACTCAGCATAGCACCAGTGAGTGAAACAGACAACTGTGTGATCTTTCTGTAGGGTTAACCTACTAATGGCAACAGGGCATGGCGGAGGAACACAACCTTGCTAAAGCTGGCTTTGCAGAACAAGGGGGTTTGAACAAAATGGACAGCCTTCAGGGACACAGATTACTGTAATGCACCTTGTGAATCAATATGGACACAATGCAACTATGGCAAATATTAGTGCACCAATTCTGCCAAATGCCAAAAAGGGAAGAGATTAGAGAACTACCTAGGAAAAAAAATCAAAATTTTTATGAGTAATGTTAAGTATGCAGGGGGACAGTAATACTGGCTAGAAGGTAACTTGTATCAGGACAGCAGAATCTTCTCTATACTCTCTAGGATCTCACCATCTTGATTTTCTCTCTTCTCTGTTAACATGCATGCTACGTGCTTTCCTAAAACCCAACCTGAAATCCATGTGTCCATCCATTCACCCACTTGCAAGCTCCATATTATCTTTCTCCTTCTATGACTATGTATACATACACTCATATATATCGTGCTTATATATATTGTATATATGTGTGTGTATACATGTGTGTGTACTTACACACATATAGTATGCATGTGTGTATGTACTAGTTTAACTGTGATCAACACAGCACTTACTTTTCATCACAAAAGATGATTGCTTGTGTTCTCTATCTTACACTCCTTTATCTGCTCTCCATTTGAGTTTTATTTCAAGTCCACCTCCTTTTCTAGTTACCATTGTTTTATACTGCATGGACAGAGATGTCTGAAGCAAACAGGACTAGTTTGTTGCTACAATCATATAGCAAGCTGACCCAATGTCAACCAACATTCCCTATATATTCCACAATTCTGACATTCTTAATCTGAGATATGTAAATGCACATGTGAGATGGAACAACACGTTTTGACCTCGCAGGGAAAGCAGACATAGAAGTAGTGATTTTCAGCCAAAACAGTTTGCTTTTTACTCTGTGTATCAGGCATGAAATTAAAAATCACCAGAGCCATGTCTCAAGAACTAAGTTCAAGTTCTCTTGCATGCATGTACAATTTTGTCTATGAGAGACTGGCAGGTACATCACTGAGCACTGGAAGGGCTTGAATCAATATATGCTTCTGACTGACAGACGGTGAACCACATAGTACAAAACTACTCCACCAAGAGCCTCCTAGATGTTGTACCATAGCAGCTAAGCAGCTATTCAGGTTAATGTGGAAAAACCAAATGGAAAGGCCAGATGTGAAAAGCTGTGTGTGAGCCAGTTATTGCTCTCTCTTCTGTGGAAACCCTCTCTAGAAGGTATGGTTGACCCTATAGGACATGTGTTGGATTCCAAGCAAACTAATGCCTTTCATTGTGGGGAACACCAAAACAGAATGAATGGCTATCATACTGCAATTCAGCTTCTGCTCAGGGCACTTGTCAGATTGTGCTGGCTCACCCAGATTCAATTACAGACAAGCTGGCTTCCAGGAAGATTCACCATGAAGTCCAAATCAGTTATGTCAGATGAAGGGTCAGTGGTGGAAAGCCAAGGCTGATGAATGGCAGGCAAATGCTGACAAGCACCGTATGTGCTGGTTTTATGATGGGCTCAAGGGGGTTTATAGACCAAGACAGAACATGACAATGCTGATCATAACCAGGGAAAAAAATGCACTGATCACAGATTGCCAAGGCATAAGGGCACAACACTTTCAGGATTTGTTTATCAAAAGCACAACCACAAGTAGAAATGTGTTGCACTCACTTTTGAGGAGGGTTGGCTGAGCTACCAGTTATAACCAAATTAGCAATACAATAGCATCAATATAAGATGGTAAACAACATCATTTCTTGAAAAATAGTGTGAACTGCTAGGCTTTGCCTAAATGATTGCAGCATCTTTTTCTTTTTCTTGTCAGATTTGGGATGCAGGTATCACTCCACAATACTTCAAAGATAAATCATCATCTAGAGATGGAAGGAGAGAAACCTCACCACTGGCCTTCACTAGCCAGGATCTTTCTCAGATTCTCCCCAATCATTTGTCCTTCCATCTGACAAAGAGCAAAGTTCTGGACTGAATGAATGAAGGAAACCACAAAATGTTTTACACATATTTTGCAGCTAAGCAAATGAAGGATAAATGTTCAAGTTTTGATAAATCTAAAATGGGGAGCTCAGCTGCACTTCTATCACTAAGCAAGGAAGTTTCAATCAGTTTTGAGATAACTCTAGCACTCAAACATACTGCACAGCAGAAAATGTGCCTCACCTTCTCCCTCTGACAAGAAAGGTTAAACAAGATTGTATCATTTAGGCCCAATCCTATTTGTATTATTTTATATGGCAGAGCTGGTTCAAAGTGACCTAACCTTACAATGAATATCCAGGTTTGCTTTTGAACTTCCATAAGCTTGTTTAACCTATCAGGTTAACACAATGCTTAACTGATGGAGAACGGATGCTCAGCACTTGCCACATATCAATTCTCTTTTCTACCATTCCCATATGCAGATCTAAACATCTGCCTGCTTAACTGTTCACGTTGCTTGTGAGAGTTTTGAAACTGTGCCAACTCTGAAAGTCTATTGCATCCAGATCAAGTGTTCCACTAGACTGAAGATGTACAAAACTGTTTTGCCTACCACATTGTAAGTCAGGATGTAGTTTCAGAGCCAAATTTATCAGCTCGAGAAATTCTACTCCAGCTAAAGGAATATTCAGATACTTTCCTGAATACAGTAGTAAGACTAAGTGATGATTTCTTGCAACATGTTGATTCTATGCTCACAAAAGCACTAATAACGAAGATACAACTGATGGGTCAGGCACACTCTCCAGATGTGAATGCCTTACTATCTCTTTTATAGATCATGTTTAGCATGGAAAGAGGAAGCATGTTTGCCTAAGAAAGTGCAGCAAATACAGACAAAAGGAATGCTTGTGCAAGTGCTACTTACTGGCTAACCCTCTCAAGATCTTAACTGCAAATAGGTAGCAATGGAGTGGCAATATGAGGAAAGGCATAGGATGTTTGAACAGAAAGGACATGTCCTTGGACAGAAAAAAGGTGTAAAATAAAAGACACACGGCATCAAAACCAGAATGGCTCAAATAATGACCCTTGCTAACCAAAGATATGCTTTGAAAAAACTTACAAATAGACCCAACGTGGTTAAAGATTCCTTTTACATCAGAAGTTTAAGAGTATTGTATTATGTGTGGATACAGTGCAATGAACTGATTAAAAAATCCAGATGTTCTCTCCCCACTCAGCATGTCTGTAACTGATAAGCTCACAGAACAATTCTGAAGGGCATCCTCATCAGCAACCTTTGCTTTTTTCCAGACACACTGACCTGACATCCCAGACCACGGAAGAAAATTCATAGAAACACTATGTACTTTTACATACCTACATATTTTTTTTATGAATTGCAAACTTGATTTAGAGAAGGAAAACAGTTGATTTGTGAAACCTATAATTTAGGTATCGCACACCAAATCCAAGATACATGAATTAATGGAGTGATGCATTCTCAGTTTAGGAATCTATTCCTTTGTCTCAGCTGTCAGCTGTTAACCAACAGAAGCTGTCAACCCACCTCTTCCATTTCAGTTCTATAGAACTGTCACATTGGGCTGGAGAGTCAGTTACTTCCAGAATTTAGAAAATATAAACCAAAATTTACTTAGTAAGTAGTATTATGTCTCTTAGGATCTGGTCCTTGTGGGGCTGCGCTTGTGTAAGTCTTTTTACACTCAGATTCTAGATGATGGTAGTTCAAAACCTAATTTAAGAAGCACGGCTGGGATAAGGTAATCACATATAAAGATGTTATCAACTCTAAACATTGCACCTAGAGCATGTCTGGAATGGGAATCCTCTCAAACACTTCTGAGTTCTGTGGGAGTAGCAATTTCATTATCAAAACCAACTGGCAATTTTCCTGCTTCCATAGATGCTTTTCATAGCAATGGTGATGACTTTGTCAGGGGCCACAGTTCCCTCTTGGTGACCTTTTCATCTGCCCTAGAACTGCACTCACCAACGGGTGAAACAAGGATTCTGACATCTACTGCACTCACCAGTGGGTGAAACAAGGATTCTGACGTTTATATCTAGCAGTGAAGCAACATGGATTGCACATATCAGGCTACCGAGTCAAACAGAAAATTATCTCTTAATTTAGCTATCACCTGCCCCGATCAGTATCATGAATCTTATATGACTGTATCCACCAGCAATGTGAGAACGGGTATGCAATGATGCTGAAAGTCTAGAAAACAAAGGCAGCAACTTTATATGAAAAACAGGTAGCACAAGAGAGACTCAACAATAATTGAAATCAGCCCTTAAGATAAGGACCAACCGAAAATTCAAACTATACCTCTCACTACCCAGTTTTGAATTTGGTACCCTTCTTCAAATGTAGTTTTTATTTTTTAACATTGCTTGCCAATTCTTTAATTGTCCTCATTGTGGTTATAACATTACCATAGAGCTACTGCCATGGTGTATTCAAGAGGAGACAAAGAAGGAAGTCCTATGGCAAATCTTAATTTTATAGCATTCCTACAAAATAATCTCAAGCTCATGCGCTCCAGGTGACTCTCAGATTGATTTTGTGCTGTCACATCCATGCACACCCACAGACTCTAGCACACTTCATAAATGAATTCAAAGGGTACAAGGCAACAGTCAAGCTTGGCAAGTTATGTAGCTTTCTAATTTTTTAGTTGTTTCCTAGTGTGTATGTTGTTATTATTATTACTATTATTGTTGTTGTTGTTCCTGCTGCTGTTGTTATTGTAATTATTGTTGTTATTATTGCCTATCACTACTAAATTCTGATTCCCTGGTAATATTTACAGGCTACATTCAAACAGAGCTGTGCTGTGCTAGCCTCTATACACATTTGTAAGCAGCTCACCCTGGCCCAAAGGACATTGAACCAGAATTCTGGATCTTTCAAGGTTTGTCCTGTATTACCTTGGTTTCACATTTCACTTTGCTTTGGCTATTCCACCATTTTTCAAATCTTTCTGCTTATGCTACCTGTCAAGGAAATGTGCATTAGCCTTCAACAGGAAAAGGCTGTGTACCTGTAAGTGAAAAGCAATTAAGTTAATAATGAAAACAGTCAAGGTTTGTGTAGCTCTGTCAGAAAAATGAGGGGTTTATTATTAATGGTACATTGGTTGAGAAAGAGAAATGTTAACTCCTGTTTAGTTAACCTGTATATGCTTCGTACGCATTTTCCTTTTGTAAGAACTGGGGAATTAAACTGTATTAATAGATCCCTTTTAAGAGGGCAAGTTTGTGTGCAGAAAACCTTTGACCCACCAATCAATATTCACTAGTTCCAACTACAGATTGATATAAATGGAGTGCAAGCTTTTTCTGTTGCAATGAGAGAGCACTTACAATTATGAGCTGTGAAGGTTTAAATAGGTTTACAGCAGGTGGAGGAGAGAATATGAACAAGTTCATCTATGAGATGCAGGAATAAGTATGCTTGAATTTTGTAGATTTGTGTCAAATAGGTCACAAAATACTCCTGCTGTGGGCCAACTGTGTACTTGAAGATACTGGAAATGTGGATCCTAGGACTAACTTCTTAGGAACTGACTTGTCATTGCCATTCCCAGAATATTTTGCCCAGCATCCTTACCCCATAGCAACTTTATAGCACACTCTTGCTCCAGTTAGTTTAGGTATAGCTCTGTGCTAATAAATTTAAACAGCTTTTGGCTCTGGAATATAGCCTGCATCTGCTACACTGTTGTGGTGACTACAGGCCTCTGAGACATGTTTTCATTGCAAGAAACTTTCGGCTAGCAAAGGAAAGAATAGATCTATTGCCTGCCCCTTTCCTAGCTCTTTTTCAGGTTCCAGCAGTGGATGATGGCTAAGGGCTTGCTAGAGAGAAGGAGGAAAAGACAGAGGTACACCACTTACTGTATTTTTTACCACTGAAAAATCTCATGGATCTTACAGGAATTCTGAATGCAAGCCAGAGCAGTTTTGAAATCCCCTTGACTCATTGCAAGTCTCATAAGTATCAAGCTTTCTCAATAAAAACCAGTGCAAATATGGCCTAGAGCCACCCCTCCCTTCCGCACTTGATTTCCTTTCTGACTTCATTCTTGTACTGGCATAAAGAAACAGGGCCATGTTGGTGAAGTGTTTATTACAATCCATGACTACTTGAAATTAGAAGCGACTCATAAATAAAGTAGCACAGGCAGATTTGGGGTAAGCATATCTGATTTACAGACTACAATGCTATGCACAGAAATAGCCTTGATTAGTAGTCATCTCAATTTAGTAGCTGCCTACTTACAGCACAGTTTATAAAGAGACTTTGCCTTCATTCGTTAGCTGCTCTGGTTTAGTACAATATTTGCTCCTTTATCACACATACCTTTAAGCAAAACTGCAGGGGAAAGTGATTAAATGCAATTGAAGCAGTGCCTTCTAAACAAAGATATACAGGATGTTCCCTCTGCTAACGTAGCTGAAGGCCGTGATTATAATTTATAACAAAACAAATGCCCATATGCATGACATTACAAGCTCTGAACCATGATGTGCAGGTAATGAAACCGTACAATCCTTATTTATGCTATGAAACAAGCCGTTACTTTTATTGCAACTAGATAAACCTTTCTTCTGTTGCTGTATGCAGGTGCAGCACACAGTGAGTCAAGCAGGATTTGCAAACGCACCACAGTGGCAGGTAAGGGCTGCTGACTTCAGTATGCACTTGATTTTTAAGACCTCATACTCACAGGAGATACCAAATTTTCCTAAATGCTTATAACCAAGCAGGACAAACTGGTTTGAAAACATTCTGTAAACAAAACACAGCCTTACAAGACATGTTTTTAACCTTCCTTTGCCCCATTTGGCCCACTAGTAAACTGGAAGAAAATGTTCAGTCTCCTTTGTAAAGCACTTTGAGTTCAATGGATACCAGGTGCTAAGTACTGCAATATTAACAAGGAGTTGCATTACTATAAATTCATTGCCATTAATAACCACAAAATCATTATTATGAAAAAAACGGTAGGAGAATTTTGGATTGGGTGCAGCCTATCCTGCTGCAATATCTTCTGATTATAGCTACTAAAAGGCATGGCAAGTTCCCTAGAAGGCCACCCCAGTTACTAGATTAGAGAAAATGTAGAAAGATTTTTGTCTCTGCATTGTAATCACAAAACACAGGATTAGAGGAAAATAGGAAAAGTGTCAGTGCAGTAGGGTTCTCTTAGCTGCTTGGGAGTGGTAGCAGCTGCACGTTGGAACAGCCCCGAGGTCTCTGGGTGGCAGGCGGGCTCCATGCGCACTGATTTGCGCTGTGCAAGGAATAACTTTATGCTCTTTTTGCAAGTCTTCAGCCAGAACCGACTGCTTCCCCACAGCAGTGAAGAATGTTGTCTTGTGTTACTGTCCTTTAGTTTCAGCTCCATACCCTCCTATTACACCCTCATCCAACCCTATTTCTATGGCTGGCACTTTAATGAGAATTAAACCTACCAACACTTTTCTGATGTTAACTTTAATTTCAGTTTCTGCAGAACAGGTGTCATGAGGAATTAATACCATTGCATTTAGCAATTCAATTAATAAAAGTATATTAAAATTAAAGTAGTAATGAGTAAAAAAACTATTTAAACCTTTAACAGTGTCAGAATTCCCAAATTTCAGTAAAAATATGCAACCCTAATGAATTAATATTAACCCTGGAGCCTAAGAAAAAAATTTGAATTCTTTGCGATCCAATCACAACTCTGCTCTCGGACTAACCCGTTATTAATAATTTATCTTCTGGTGATGCAGGCTATTTTGTAATTTTATTTCATCAATTTCTAGTAGAGCAAAGATGACGTAGTTTGGTTCTGTTTTTCATCTCTAAAGACATGGGTAAATTATCTGTGGATGTAAAATTTGAGCTTATGACATCTAAATAAATCATTTTCCCGTAGAAGTAGCAGTAAACAGAAGTCATACTCTTATTGATCTTCACCTCACATTCCACACACTGGATCATAGCATTGGCATCCAGAACCTGAATGTAAAGTGCATATTTTTTTTACCATTATGATTGTAGAGCCAAGCTTGAATTTACACAGCAACAAAGCATATGTCACAGTTACCTGTCAGCATATGTGGATGGTTTGAATAAAGCTCTAGAGGTGTCAGCTGCTCTACTCTTCTCCATGACAGCCAGGTAGACCCCACAACTCCGCAGCTGTACCATCTGTCAATTATCCAACATGCAAAATACAAAAATTTTTCTATGAGAATTGCTGTGCTCCCGGCATGATGTGATATGACTTCCTGCTAGACCTGCTTGTACTCAGATCAGCTTTCCATCTTTCAGGGAGAAAGGTTTGGAACAACTTGAGGATCAATTGGGAGGCAATGGAGCAGCCAGGAAGATGGCTCAGGAAGCAATCTACAAGTCATCACATATCTAAGAAAAAACGGGATTCTATGTTGGATTGCTCGAAGAGCAGAATTTTAGGAGACAAATCATAAAGTTCTTTTGCAAACCACTGCAGACAACCCTATCTGCAAAAAATATTGACTGACAGAAACTGTCCTTCATACCTTTTATGTCACCTACTATTCTCAAATACGGGACTGTAGGTGTGCATGCTTTGGTGAGAGCAATAAAGAGTGAGAATGGCAAACACACCTAGCTAAGAGGACAATTTAAGTGAGTAAAACATTCTGGAACTTATGATATCTAAGGCAGGACTGAATGCTGCAGAATGTGATTCCATTTTGCCACAGAGCCTTCACTGAACTTAGTAGCTGCACATGAAAGGATCACAGGATCCGATCAATTTATGTATTCACTTCAAGATTTTTTAAAATGTAGGTAAAACCACATTGAGTGAAACTGTGAAAACACAACCCATTATGAAGTCCTAGTAGTGGTAAATACAAGTGGTGGAAGGTGTGTTTTGGAATATTTCTCCACATCCTCACACTTCTTTTGACTGTGGTGGTAAAAATATCTATGTGGAGCAAAACCAAATTAATAGAAAAAAACAGGATTTACAAAAATACTTCCCATTAAAGCTCAACATTTCCACAGTAAAGGAAATGTTTCATATACAATCATCTAGAATCCCTTCAGTAGAAAAGTTCCCATTCATAGTCATGGAAGCAAGACTGGATCCTGAATTATAGAGTACATTTGCATTCTTCATTTTAGTAATCATGCAAAGTTCAACTGTTTGGCTAGTGCTGACAAACAGCCATGAGAATGTGGTGACCAAACAGAAGCAATGCCAGGGAACACTGGCACATCATACAAGATTAACATTGGTATGATACACAGCCAGCAAAACTGCCAGTTACTTCAGACTCCCTTCTCTTCCCCTCAAAAGGAAAAAGTCTTCTTAAATACTCAGGAAGGGAAAACAGGCTGGTAAGCCAAGCCACTTGAATAAAAGATCTCTGGAACCAGATTTTTAGCTACATAAAACAGCTATCACATATCAAAGTCAAGATGTATTGAGGCAAGAAACACCCAAAGGGATAGTGTTTTAAGTACTGAAGAATGAAAGGTCCACAGACAACTGCATGTGCAGTGTATGTAATAGCACTTCTGAGCTGGGGGACCTGGATTCATGCACAAGTAATTCGTCAATCTAAAATGTAAGCAATGCTTCACCCTCGATCAGAGGCAGTGTACTTTCACAGGGCTTATCTGCTGTAAATATCTTGGGCCTTCAGTGAGATTTCCAGGGCACTATTTCCCTCAAAACTGTTCAGTACTTCACCTATGCATCACACAGGAATTAGTTTTCTTAAGCAGCTTTATGATGACTGGTGCCATGACCTGACTCCAAAAAATTAATTCTATAGCCCTTTTTAACTTAATCCAACAAAAACCTACTCATCCCAACACGAACTCGTGGATCATTTTCATATATACATTTATGCTAGTATAATTAGTATTATTAATATAAATTAAATGAGAACCCTATGATTTATTTTATACAGAATAGTGTTAGAATAATTAAAGCCAGCGAGCATTAGAACTTGTAGAAAATATCTTTGAATATTAAATCTGATGAAGGTCATAGCTGTTTTAAAAGTATATGATAAGAAAGAATTTGTTGATGCAAAAAAAATTTACTTTCTTTTTGTTTCATTTTACATAAGTAACTTTTATTTCCATATCCTTAAACACACATGTAGAGATTGGTTTATAAAATATCACAGTTAAATCCCCCCAGGTGAAAATCCTTAACAGACATATGTTTCATTTCCTTAACCTACCTATCCTGCATGTCTCCACTCAGCCACTACCTTTTCTGATAGAGACTAGTGTATGTTTTTACCACTGCGACAGAGACCTCCAGCAGATCACTACATCTCTGTGTCATTACAAACATCAAAGCGTGATAAGAAGTACCTGTTTTGCCCAGTATTGACTACCTACTCAGTGCACAGACTGTTGAGTTATTTTTCAGCTGTACCCTTCTTCCCTAGAGAAGCTGGAGATCCACTTTTCCAGTGTCTCCATATCACATGTATACAAAAGACAAACTATTTTTATCTGGATTTTTTTCCTCATTTTTAAGGGACAACCATGCCTTCACCACCTATCCTTCCGATTACCGCTCATCATATAGACCCTTCCTTCTCCAAAACACCAGCTGAGGGCCACCTCCTACTTAAATGCCAGCAAGGGCAGTAAAAGTCAGGAGCTATGAGGAAAGATGAAGCTTCTTTACAGCACAGAATAATATCCTTAGCCACCTTCAACTTCAGCAAGCACAAGGAACAATGTGGAAAATAAGCATTTATCCTAAATAAAAATTCAAATGTATCCAAGAAGTAAGAATTCACTGTTTATGCAGCTTGAGGATTTCCAAGTATTATTCTGTTCTGTCTGGCAAAAAGTCTAAAACTGGGCTCTAAATTTTATTCAAAATCCATTTCCATTTCACGTTAATTCTTAAAGTAATAATGGATTTATTTTAATGGTTTTTCAGATAAATCATCACACAAAGATTTACTGCATTTTCTGTATAAGGTAAAGGCTGAATTCTTCATTTAAACTCAAGTGCAGACCCTAACTATAAAATCACCACTAGTACTTCCGGAAATCTCCATGGACAGATTTACTGGTGTAGAAAACACATACTATTACACCAAAATTAACAGGGCCAAGAAAATTGTACCACAGCTGAAATAGCTTTCTGCATAAACTGTAGCATCTTTGTAAGAGGGGGAGCTAGAAGAGCCCTCTATCTCAAAGCTTTTGCTGAGAGAAAGGAAGATTAAGAAGTATGGTTACTTTAAACCAAAAGGCAAGTTCAAATATCTAATAAGTGACATACCACAAGTACATAATAAGAAAGAGGGTTTCCTTGTCAAGTACTGTACAAAATGATAGCGGTGTTTATATTAGGGACAGGCACCTCTCAGCAAAAAAGGTAGCATCTGATTACATAAATAGAAAACATTCATCTGAGAGATTAATTATTTTTGAAGCAGCAGCAGCAATGAACTGATTAATACATAGAGCTCTCTATCTCTATGTTTCTATAATGGTCACATTAAGTAAATTCCATTTCCCTGAAAATATTCAGACTTACTGAAAAGTCTTTATGTACTTATAAATGTGTCAACAAAAGACAGGGAGGTAAGGGTTTCTAAGAGGTATTACTGCAATGTATATTTGATAATGAAATTTGCTGGTTAAATTAGCCAAAGTACAAAGATCTAATGGGCTTAGTCTATGATTCAAAAAGCACATATTTCCAGGTGTAGCAAAGATATGATGGATGCTCTCTACAATGGAATATCACAACTAGCAAGGACAGAGATTAATTTACCTGTTTGCAAGTGAGATAGTTTTACAAATAATCTTGGCCATGAGCATGAACTCTTCTCTTTGACAAACCAATCCCAATTACCATATTCACCTGTTGTAAAAAGAAAAAAAATCAGTCTTTTGTCTGGATCATTGCAACTTGTCAACTTCAGGAATCCTGTACTGGATATTCACAGAAGGTCACTGATCACTTAAATCACAAGGTATTGCTACTTTTCTGATCCCTAACTGGATTATTGAAACTAGAAAGTGATAAAGAGCAAACGTGTCCATTCTGAACGTTTGGGTGCTTTCAATTTGTACTGAAATTAATTATATTTTAAGATTTGCAATTAAAGTGAGGATTCACAGACTTCTGGGAGCTGCTCCGAGTGCACACATTGGGAATTTTATATCCCCAAAATTAATATAAATCAAACTCAAAGCTTCTACTTACCAAAATCACTTCAAATCAATCTTGTTAATAGTTGGTTAGCCATACCAGCTAAACAATTGCAACTCAGTGCTACCTATTACACTGGAGAGCAGAGCTGCCTGAAAGTGGAAATCAAAATCTCTAGGATTTAAAGATGCAGAACATTGGGGAAGCCATATGACCAGCACTCATTTATACACTCAGATTATATGACTAGTGGCTTATAAGGAATGATTCAAGTGTCAGAAATGTGCTGTGGGTTATTATGGTATGCTATTTTAATATGTATATCACTTTTGTCACCTCAGAGCTCATTGTTTACGAAAAGGAAAAAAACCTAGTGTGATGTAGTAAAATGGTAATAGTATATTTATGCAAATGCATCCTTCTCATCAGACTTCTCACCAAACAAGATGAATTACAGTTCACTCTCAACTCGAGACAAATGATAAAATATCATTTAGGCAATTATATCGGTTACGCAATTAGTTTCACCTGAAGAACCCAATCTAAAGGGAGGGTATGAAGTAGTGGAGGGCTCTGGGACAGGGTTTCTTTAAGTAAATACATCCCATATTTCTGTTGAGAATCACCTCACATTTCAGAGTTCTATATTAATATAAAATCATGAAAAAAATTGTAACACTTTACTGGTATGTTAATAGACTTCATCTTCCAAATAGGTGCCAGATTTATTTGTTCTTATGAAATGCAACAAGTCCTTTCAGATTCCCTCTGAAGTGAAAAGAATTAATGTTCATTTCTGGAAGTGTGAGAAATTATGCTTTATCTGTATATATAGTATCTTCACAGATTCTAGTGTGAAATTAATACATCACCACTACATAAAATGTATAATTCATGAACTGATACCCAGTCAAATGTAGCAGCCATGAAAACTGAGGCATCTGCAAATCATCAGCATACATCTGGAAAACAACTGATGTCAACATTCCCATAAAAGTGGAATATGTTTTTTTTAAAAAGTAAACATTTTTCACTGCACCTACCTGTTATCTTTGCAATTTAAGACTTAAAAATTGAGACAATATGTAGAAAATAAATTACACATTTTTTTTGAGAACAGCCAACAAAATCATTATCATGAACAAATAGGAAGCAAATGAGTTGTTATAGATTATAGAAAACAAATAGCTGTATACCATGAATATAATTATGGCACTATCTCTTGGAGAATAGTTGGGACACATATTGAAACAATGATGTAGCTTATAAGTGTTCTGAGAGCAGAATGTGGGAAATGTACAGTGAGCAAAATAGGAGCTAGTGAGACACAATATAGGCAGACCCTCACAAATTCACATTTACTTTGAGTCCTTCTTTGTCATGGACCAGAGTGCAGAGGGAGAAGGATGCTCCCCCTGCACGTTAGACAGGTGATTGATCATAGACAGGGTCACCGAGGGCAGATTGCAGCGGTGGGAGAAGGGTGATCTGTTGGATGGATACAAAGCAGCAGCAGGAGCAGCAATACCGGCATTACACTCTTTTCTTCTGAAGTTTTTCAGACTTCACCTATATTGACAATTTCTAGGGTAGAGGTGGGGGGGAAAGACTTTGCGTTTGCTACTTCTTTTCTAAATCTGCTGAAGTATGCTTTCTTTAGGCTCACACAGGATGAGTATTACTGCGTTGTGGGCACCCGCTAGATAGAAATTGGAGTAACATTGATACCACATGCCAAACACATTTATTTGAATTAGCCCATGCATTTATGATACATCATTGTAAGAATTTTCATCCAATTATTGTTCTGTATCAGGAATAATTAATTATGCAGTGTGAAGAATTTTAAGTTAAAAAAAAAAGACATTTTAAACAGAAAAGAACCTTGATTATATATCCTAGGGGCTGCTGATGCTAAAAGCGCTACTGTTCTAGACAAAGTGTCAAAAATTAGGATCCTTGCTGAATTCCACTTGTTGGTTTAGATTACTCAGTATTACAACCTTTCCTTCTCAGGTTTTACAGAATTTCATCCCAGATATTCAAATATTTTTTTCTGGTCGAATATTCCATTCATATATTTAAGTCATTTGTTCCCATCCCCTCCAAGTTTTTCTAATGATTTATTTAGATTTGTATAACTCTCCTAATCCTCAGAGTACTGTTAAGGCTTCCTCAAGATCTTGCTATTCATGGCAAGTGCTTCACTCTGACAATGAGACTGAATGATTGGCATCTACAACTCTAGGAGCTGGGAAGCTGGAAGCAGAATTGGAGGTGGGCTTTGGGACCAACCCCAAAGGAGAACATGTCTTGTCCTGCAGGCCCTAATAGCTCCTCAGTAGCAACCCCACCAGGGCTGAATCTAGGAAAACTGTATACAGAAACAATCAGACCCAGAGTGGCACAGTGACAACATGCAACGTTATATTTTAAAATGCAGTCTGAAAGACTGCTTTCTTCTGGGCAGATGCACAATCTTGACGTGAGGATGACTGAAGCCATGGAACACATGACTTGCACCACAGAAGCAAAAAAAGTAGTACATAAATTTGTGGATGAGCATTACTGACAGTAATTTAAATAATGCAAAGCCAGATATCAACAACAAAATATCCAAAAAAAGCCAGAATCTGTACAACATATTTACCTGGAGAAGGAACTGAGTGGGTTTGAGAAAGAGTGTGTAATAGGTGCTTGGTGTCTGATGCAGTAGATATCACAGCCACAAACTGAAAATTATGGAACAAAAATTCCTTGCATCTGTCATGCTGGAGTGCCAGTGTATAGACGTCACAGAAAGAAAAACAGGAAAAGCAAAATGCTTCTGGTTTTTGTAGGTCTTTACAGAGATATCTTTCACTTTTCAGCTCAGTGCCAATGGCCCCACATAACCATTCAAAATATGGCCTGAAAGGCAATTGACTTTGTTGACTGACCCTCAGAGTATTCCCCCAAAGCAGCCCTACTCATCCTTCAGAGAAAATGCTGACATGATTTGCAGCATCTTGCACAGAAGCCACAGGAGCTAGAGGCCTCATTCTTCTCTTAATCACCTAAGGCTACATCCAGAAAAACCCTTCTCATGTCCATTGAGCCTGATATCACTTTGCACACCAGCTGCCATCCACTATTCTAATGGCTTCAAGCAGCCCTAAAGCCTGTTAGCCAGGCACTGGCAAGCTGCCTTCCTTGCAGATTTTACATTACCCCACGAAACAGGACATTTCCAGTGCACCCTGAATGCGCTGCAGTCCCGAGCTGTCAGCACAGCTTCTGTGGACACTGGCAGAAAAATCACAGGAGATGAGTTTTCACTAGGAATTGCAGAGGAAGTTGGATGGCTTCAGGATACTTGTGGCATAAAAGACAGCCTTTATGCCACCCTCACATGCAGCCGTAAATGAGCGTCTGGCTCTTTGCACGGGACTGAAACATAAAAAGAATGTTTTAAAAGGATACAAGAGCAAAGAAGCATTTTGTACTGGCTTGTCCTGTTCCCCCACTGTGATCTTGGCACATTGGCATGCTGGCCTTGACAGATGCAAAGCATTTTTTGTTCCTTCACTCTCATTTTGCAGTGATAGCACATACTACAAGAAACACTGCAAATGTATTAATTACTCTCAAATATCCAACTCCTCCTCAGAGCAAACAGATGTCCCACAAACTTGTCACTGAATGTGGCAGGATGTCTTTGCAAAGCAAGTTGTTTAGTTGCTTTTACTTATATTAAAGAATTAACAGTAAAAGCTACATGTAAAGTTTGTGGAATAAGCAGGACTCGGTACCTTTAGGTAAAAATAATTTACAAGGTATCTTTAATATCTTTAATTAAAAGATTTACATACAGTTTAATACCTTCCCATTTTTTCATATCTATCCAAGATCAGGTACTGATAAGGTCTTGGGAATCTTAATCCCAAGAAATGAAGAGACAAATATGCAAGATATTGAATTGATATACAACTTCACTCTTAAGAAAAAAGAAGACAGAACCCCTTGAAGTCTAGTCTGCTCCTCATTCAAGCCACCATGTCATAATAATCCCTTTACATAGTTTTGTCTTAAGAGACATTAGAATTATTTTTGGCCCCACACCTCTCTCGGGAAAGCTGTTCCAGAATTTTACTTCATCGGCAACTAAAAATGTCCTCCTAGTTTCCAAATTTAATTGTATTCATGATTGCTTTATACTCATTTGTCCTTCTGCCAATTTTAGTTTCAGCACTTCTTTTGCTTCCTCAGCCATTTCCCATACATGAGCTTGCAACTTATTACTCTCCAAATGCATGACCTTGCACCACATAGCAGTGAATTTCATTTGATTTCAACTACTCCAGACCCTAAGTTCATCCAGTTCTTCCTACCTGACAAGCTGCTCCTATTCAGAGTTCTGTCATCTGTATGTTTTATGAGTACACATCTCCTTTCTGGGACAATGATATTAAAAAAATACCAAAAAAGAGGAGTCAGAAGACCAGTCCTTAAAAATTGTACTGCAGCCTACACCTTCAACTAAAACTTTCCCATGTCTCCTGTAGTTCTCAGACCTTTACATCATTCTTTACTCACTTTGCAACTTTCTTTCTGATGAGCATTATCTCTAATTTCCCTGAAAGATGCCAAATCACATACACAACTACAGTCCAGCTATAAGAGTCCAATCGCATTTTGTTATGTAGAAAATGAGTTATCCTATCAAAGATGTCCCCATGGATTTATCCTCAACATATTCCACCAAATCAGTGCTGAGCAGTGGCCAAAAAGACAAGGTGCTGAAAGATCGTCTGCAAAAATGCCAGGTGCTGTATTTTTTATCCAGCCCAGATCACCTTCATTGCCCATAATCCAAACCTCTATTAGTAACAAATGTGACTTCAGTGCCAATGTTTGCCACTGCTGAGCTAAACCAAATTCCGCCATCACTTGGAACTGAGTAACTCTATCTCAGCAGCTACCCTGGGGCAGAGAACCTGCCCATCTCCCCTGTCTTTGGATTCACATTTTATCAAGGTGCAGCATATTCTGCAGTAATCAGAAAATTACATCTTTAGGAGAAAGCTCTGAAAAGAACAGAAAGTTCTGTCGGGGAAGGAACAAGGTAAACATGTGATCTTTTCTCCCAGGTTCTTAATGACGTTCATGAAGTATTGAGCCAATAAACACAGAGTCATGATGTCGCTGGTGT
Source organism: Phalacrocorax aristotelis (assembly GCF_949628215.1). Classification (NCBI taxonomy): domain Eukaryota; kingdom Metazoa; phylum Chordata; class Aves; order Suliformes; family Phalacrocoracidae; genus Phalacrocorax; species Phalacrocorax aristotelis. The sequence continues at coordinate 10,789,052 of NC_134281.1, forward strand.
GCAGGACTATGAAGTTATCTCCGAACTACCCCAGCTTGATTTGTCCAAAGTACAGTTGTTTCTTTGGGATGCATCTTCCTGGCAATAATTTGGAAATACGGAGGGAGGAGGTGATAATGAAATGTCATGTTACTGTATACAGTGATTGGCATCTCAAATTCTTCTGCTCTGTGGCACAGCTCCCTGAGCTGAGAAGATGCTCCATCTCTAAAATCACTCTGGTCTATATCCCAAGCTTCTACGCAAGCCAGGGGTAACACAATGGAAGTTGTGTTGAGAGGCTGAAAAACTTTTCCTGTTTTAGCAATTCTCTAAAGCCTATTTGTCTACAGCTACCATGCATTTGGCTTTATTCATAACACTTAATGATGAAAGCATGCAAACTATACTAGCAGAGTTCTGCTAAAACTCTATGAAAGCCCAAATCATCAGTGCACACAAAAGCATGGTGCACTTCCACCTTAGCAATGCATACTGGGTAGAAGTAAATAAATGTACCTCTCCACAAACTATCCTCTATGAGAGTAGCTGCTCCTCCACAGGTAACCCACAGTACTTAGTCCATTCATTTAAAACGAAAGTTAGAGTAATTCAAGTTATGCTGATTTTTTTCTTTAAGAGGAATCAGTTAAAGTCATATAGAATTCATGCTTTGGAAGGGAGCAATGTATTTAAGTCATATTGCCTACTACAAAGTCTCTGCAAGCAAGCATATGGACTTATAAAAGGCATGTCACATTCATTTTGGTAGGCATGGGTTTGTTCATGCTCTCCTCATGACAGAAGAATTTGTCAGCCCCCTCTTAGAAATGCATAGAAGCATCTGTTTTAACTTGTTTAAAACAAATCTAGCATGAAATTATCTAAGGCATGGCCCCTGTCCTTTCCACTCTGCTTACAACAGAAAATAGAATTGAGTGTGTCTGGAAAAGGAACACAACTTTAATCTTACCCTCATTAGGGTTTTGGATAACCAGCTACTTAGTCATAACACAGCAAATATAATATTGATTTATATTTCAGGTCAAAGATATAAATAAAAGGCCATAGTCAGTCAAATTCCAGAATACACTATATTACACAGAAATGTAAGACATTAAGTCAAGTATGCCCTGCAAGCACTCAAAATCTTCCTCTCAAAATTTGTGACATTTTTTAGCCTTACTTCATGTGGAATATCCTAAGACATTAAGTTCCTACAAGTTTAATGAAAATCAACAGCAGGGTGGAGAACAGGTGTTATTAATGTAGCCATCAGTGAAAGGTCAGAAGAATTAAGCCACTATTCATTTTCTTTGGCAGCGGCCAGGCTAATATACACTTACTGGCTGTCCACTCAGCACATGCTTTCTTTTCTGGCTGATGAGCAGAAAAAGCACATAGAGGACTTAGGACATCTGGGAGCCCTGCGCTGGGGGAACAGGAGTTTTAGGAACAGAAAAACCAGCTGAGGTACAGGGTAAGTGACAAGAGATGTAGGAATGTGAAAATATTATAGAAGAAAAAGGAAAGACAAGTGGGGTGGTTGCTTTAAGTGGGTCACAAGAGACAGAGAAAGTTGAGGTTGTTAGACTAGAGGAACTTAGGGGATGAGTCTGCATGAAATCTGTCTTTGTGAAAACTTTTGCTCACAGAACAATTTCATAAAGCCAAAATAGAGAATGCTGTATGGAATTCAGTGTCTCAGCCCAAAGGAGATCCTTGAAAACTGCAGATGCTTTTCATTTCTCAAAATTTGCATTTGGGTTTGTAGGTTTAGCTGTATTCCAAATGTGCAAAGAGTTTTATCTGAAAGTACTTGTATTTCAACAAAACCCAACATTAATTAAAAAAGATTAATTTAAGAGATATCACAACAGAGGCATTTATATGCAGTCCATACATGAGAAACCTTAAACCCTAACAATGTGAAAAATAAATAAATGAAAAACAGTATCACAACACTAAGCAAATATCTGACAAGTTGGATGAGCAACATCAAGCTATATATTTACTTCTTTTTCTATCTTGTCAGTAAAAAAAAAAAAAAAGTGGAAAGAAAGCCAAAAAAACCCCACAGAACAAACAAAAGCTGTCTTTATCCTGTCTCAGCACAAAAGAACACAGGAAATGTCAGAATAGAAGAGACTGTTTTGACCCATTGCAACCAATATCTTGCCTTCAAATGCTTCATGCTACTTCAGAGGAAATACTCTGTGGCATTCTCTTTCATTGTACAAACTGTGTGATGGAGGGATGAAGAAATTCCGCTGCAAGTCCAGATGGTTGTCCATTTTAACCCTGAATCATGAGGCTGCTTGCAAAATTGCAAGTTTTATTCCTGTCTAAGCAAGTTACTAAAACTTTTTAGGCATGATAAAATATCTGCCTCAAGAATGTCCCAATAATAGCAAATTACAGTGGTTAAAATTTTATTGTATACATATACATCACAATCAAAGTGATAAAGACCATCAGTTCATTTCAGAGGCTAAATCCTCTGCAGTACTGAGACTAGCATGGCGACAGTTTTATTCTGAGAATAGCATGAAGGTGGTTTCATTTCAGACTGAGAATGCTATCATCCGATTTACAGTGGATATTGTGCTGAGTCCATAATACAAGAAATGTAGAATGATTTCTTAAGAAATCATTGGCAACTTAATTGTATTATAAAAATCAATAGTTTATCATTTAATGGCTTTACCGGACAGAGAGGAGTGGCAATCCTATTTAAAGTTCCCACCAGTCATCCAGAGGCTGTTTTTCTTGAATCCTTTCAAAAATTAGCTGAACCAGAGGTGTGAACAAACTATAAAAGACATTAGACAAAATCTCCTTCTACACTGTAAGGTTGAAACAAAACAACCAATAGATCTGTATAGTTCGGAATGTTTGAAGACTGTACTTACTATAAAGCACAGCAGCAGGGGCAAAGAGCACTTTTTCCACTTTAATATAACATGCCAAACTTAAGCACATATTGCTTCAATACTAAGCAAACCATGGCAGGTTTTCATTTTTTCTGTACATTTTCATAATTATTACATAACTTTAATGAACTGCTCTGAAGGAATTAAAGTCATTAGCACACATACTGCATAAAGCTGATGGGTCTTTCAATTAAATAAATTTACTGTCTTTTTTCAGACGTTATCACATTTATTTTATCTGTAACAGACACCAGTTGCCCCCTATTAAACCAAACAAAGCAAAGAAGAGGAACAAATTAATACTCTCCAGCTCTGTGCTGGTTGTCTTTCTACATCCGAGAATACTGGCTAACTAGTTAGGCATTCTCAATAAATATGTCTTCATAATTTTCAGGGTTTAAATGCCTGCTCTGAACTGAAATTTGGCCAACTGATCACATGGGTGGATTCCCATAAAGCCTGACAAGACGTAAGTAGCCAATTTTCCAGTTCCAAGTATTACTGTCTGAGCACTCAGTGCTTTCTGGAGAGGTGCAGTATATTTATTTCACAGAAAGAATATGATTTTTTGCATGCTTCATGAAAAGAATTATTCTGGTGATAGCAGGATACTAATGCCTTTGCTTTCATGTCAGCACTGTCCAGTGTGGTGTAAAGAAAAGAAAGATGCAGAAGGAATGCCTCCAGAGCTTTCCCATCCCTACTGCAGCTGCCTCCAGCCCCTTAACAGTCCCTTTGACCATGGCCCTCCCTGGAGTCCCCTTCCAAGTTTGAGCAGCAAGACTGCAAAGCACTGAGAGAAAACTTGATGAAAGTCTAATCTTGGAAGTACACACCATGGAAATTGGCACAACTATGCTTTTTCATAACTATCTGCAATCCTTAAACAAGGATTCTAGAGAACCTCTGTTGAGGTATTTGTGGGGCTTAGGAAAACAGGTTGTGAACTGATTCTCAAATTAATGTGTTTACCCAAAAACTGTATTCTCCAAATTGCTGTTTTCCAAATCAAAGGTATTACTCCATCCTTCTAAAATAAAAGCCTTAAACTGTTGGAGAGATTATACATATGCACCTCTCAGAGAAATTATTCTGTTCTACAAGATCAAATAGAGACAGCCAGGATAACTAATGAATTCCACTATTTTATTTATTTGAACAGTATTTGTATCAGAAGACCAACATACAAATAGAAATGAGACAAAATTCAGAGTTCATGTACATGGCTGAAGGAGGAAGCATTTTGCTGGAAAAATTTCAGGGATCCACAAATGGTAGTGAATACAAAGGTGACCATGCAGTTAAATTACATTCCATGACATAATCTTGGCAAACATGTTCCTAGGGAGGCCACTGGCTGAGGAGGAATGCTCAAAGGAAATGGAGATTGGCCTGGCACTGGGGCAAATATGCCTCAGCTCCACAGCAGCTGTTACCAAGTGAAGGCTAAGCAGGCAGCAAGGCACACCCTGTCTCCCTTCCCTGTAAGTCAAGTATGGCAAGAAGGATCTACAGAAAATTTCATAGGATGCCTGTGTGTCTTCTTTCTTACCTAATCATTATTTATAAGTTATATAGCTCTCAAAACATAACATGGCATTTTACAAAATACAGTATGAACTATAAAGAAAGAGATTTCCAGAGTACATGAACTGCCTAAAAAGGCATAAACCAAACCAATTCAGAATACAATACAGAACAGACTGGCAAAAACCAGGCTATGTCTGTGGAGGTCCTTTAAAAATGGCTGGATTTATTATCACACATCAAATATCTAGTACACACTGAATACTCCCGTAAATTAAATCACTTCAGTTCCCAGCATGGCGCTACTAGCATTTTGGTATTTTAATATAAGACAGGACACGTAACCGCACCTTGTGTTTAGGGCACTTATGAGAAGAAGGGATGCCCATATGTTCCAATTTCCTACTCCAAGATACAGAAAAAATCTCTTCACTTTAATATGTTGCACCATGTAAAGGGTTAAGTTCAGAACACAGAAGAGTTGTGTTAGCAGATAAACATATATGCGTTCTCACAGTTTTCCTCAAATTATTACCCAAGCACTTGCTGAACCTTTCCAGGCCCTTAGTAGATGTACACTGCACTGTGGCCTAAAATGTTTAGCCAAATTAAAATACATAACCCAGCAGCTCAGGTACCAACAGCAGCCGATCTACGGGTACTACCTTAAAGAAGTCACTATAACAAACCTCTTGACTGCCTGATCATTACTTTTACAGTGTTCCCCACATTACCATAATTCCAAATCAGACCCTGGAAGTACAATGGTCTCAGGCCATAGATGGGCCAAATTTAATGACACAAGGTTCCTGACTAGTTTTACACGACCTGCAATTTTTGAGTCATAGTGTCTATAACAAATTATATGTTTTTTTCTGTAAGACTGGAAAAAACAGAGGAAAAAAGCTTCCCTTCACAGTATGTCCAAAACCAGTTTTCTCCAGCAGCTGGCAAGGGGACTTGTGCAGCCCAGTTCTGCCCTGAGCACGCCAGTAGCTGATTCTCATTACACTCACAGCTGGCTACTTCATATACCTTTATAACTTTAGGCTCTTCAGCCTGAATCTCAGTTTTTAACTGGAATTTCTTAACTCCTCAGGCCTTAGCATAACTCCTGTCACAAAGGATTCAGGCTTTTTAGATACAGAGTTATATGTAACAAATTTCCAGATGACATCAGGTTAAACTGTAAATGAACTATGTAGTTTTTGTTGGCTACAGAACTCCACAGCTTTTTAACCTTTCTTTTGCTATCATAATCTCTCTTTTGTCCTTGTTCTATTAACTGTTTTTATTTAATAACCTGTAGCTTAGTTTTAGCATTATTGTTTTCCTTATCTTCAATAACCAAGAACTCTAATCAGTGTAATGATAAAACTACACTGGATATGATATCTTTGAAAATCCCAAGGCAAAATCAGAAAGCTAAATAAATCTTACAATTGATTTAATTCATTCCTTTCATTGGCAAAACCAGGACTACCTTTCAGGAGCAAGAGCAAGGAAGGTGAAGAGGGTGATGTTGGGCCGAAACATGGCAGGACCCAGGGATGGCTCGGCATTTTCAGTTCATGTATTTCATCAAGCTGTGATGGGTTACAGGGTTCTTAGTAATTGTTCTTTGTAGAAACATTAAGACGCACTTTGAGGAAGAAAATGGTATTCCATTACTTTTTTTGTGAAAAGGCTACAAAGTTTCACAAAGAAATACTGTGATCAAAAAAGCGATCACTTAAGGAAAGACCTTCTTTGACTAATATCTCATAAAAACCAGGATCAAACTGGTTCCCCATGACCTTCTTCCCAGAGGATTTTGAAGCTATCAGAAGGTGTTTGCTTATTCTTGACAGTGATGTTAAACTAATGGGGCCATCCTTCTCATTTCCACATCTTAGAGAAAAACAACAGCTTTGCCAGTCCATTGTAATTCCTTAAAAACCAAGGACTTTGATGTGGCTGCTCTAGCTCTCAGCTTCCTACATCCTTCTCAAAGAAACCACGTTACACGATGAAGCCTTCAAGAGTAAACGACAAACGTGTTTCCGGAGTTGAGTTCTCAGCAACGTTTGCACTGGAAACACCTTCACAGGCCCTGGTGACAGAGCACCGTTCACATGGCCACCCTCCGCCCTGGGAGCCCCGCGGGACGCCCTGCGAGGGGGCCAGCACCGCCTTCTGTGATAGGTTTGGCCGGGCTTTATTCACGTAGAGCCAGGGAGGCCCGCGGGCAGCCCGGCCACCGCCAGGAGATCAGCACCCCCCTCACCCTCTGAAGAGCCGTCAGCGATGGAACACGAACTGACGGACAAAGGCGCGGCTACACCCAGCTACGCCCGCCCGCCACGACTGAGCGATCGAGCCACGCCTCGTGCGCCGCCATTTTAAACGGTTCCCGCCCCGCCTCCTCCCCTGCGCCTCAGGGCGAGCTCTCAGCCCGCCCCTCCGTAGGTGCGGCCTCGTCCCCGGCCACCTTCGCTCAGGTGAGACCCGGCAGGGGCCTCGGCTCCCCGGGCTGAGCGGCCCTGGTTCTCCGTGGCGAGCGGTGGGGCTGCGGCGGAGCGGGTGGGCCGCGGCGGCAGGACCAGCCCCGGCGGCGGAGGGGCGGGAGCTGGCCCAGCGCTGGGGGACGTGGCCTTGCCGCTGTTGTGGCTCAGGGTGGCGGGTTTGCGGTGATGCTGGGTCTTGAGTCGTGGTGTCAAAACGTGTTATGATCAAATTTTTTACAAACGTGAAAAGCCCGATTTTAATTTTTTTCTTAATTCTGCAACTTGTGCGTAAATGCTGGCTGTGCTAGTTTTCACATAGGAACACCAGTAGTCTTGGTTATAGTTTATTAATGGTCTTTCAGCCCATTTCTTATGTTAACTTGTATTTTGAGAAAATATATGGCAGTGTTACAAACCCAGCTTTAAATATTCAATATGTGGAATTCATTTGTCTAGAAGATACTAAAACCCTTCATCTATGATGAACTGCTTTCTCTGGTGTGTCCCAGCCTACCATAAATCAGCACTGGCTTTGGGCCCATGATGGTGAGTTATATGTATTAATGGTCTTGGGTCTAAACCCATGTTCCCGGCCAAAAGTAGTGTATTTGTGACATTTTTCAGTGTAAATTAATAGTAGGTGCAAATTGACATTATTTTGCTTCACGCTTTTGATTTTAGAATAGAAAATATTAAATAAACACAGCTTTTTCAACATTAGCATGTTGATCAGAAAAATGTACTCATACCTTTGAGTCAAGGGGCTAAGCATGACTACAAAGGCTTTTAGGACCCTGTGAGTCTGTCTGTCCCTGTTTGTGTTGGGGTTAGAACAGTGCTTAGTATTAAGTAATTTAAAGAATCCTGAATGTCTGTTTGCATTTACTGTTTGTGGAATGCTCTTTTGCTTGTAATTTACCAGCAACCAATTATTTGACTCATGAGGCTAAATAAACACAAAATATTATTGAAATATTTGAATATGTAGCATTCTAGTCTGGAGGAAAGATGTCCTATGATGGGGATGTTTTTGCAGGGCTCTAAGCGGTTTAAGTGCATGAAAGGATTTAGAGGGCTTTTTGGACTGCTACGGTTTTTTTTTGGTGTGGGGAACATTGTGAAACTAATGATCAAAGTCAGTGCACAAATCAAGACCTCACAAGGTAAATCTTGATGGGAATCTATTTTTCCAAAGATAAATATCTTTCATTGTCATTTAGCTTGATAAACTACGTTCTTGGTGGTTTGTCATTGACTGACACTTTAAGCCTGTATTTCCAGTTGGACAGATGTACTAAAGTACATGGTTCAGGGCAATAAAGGAAATGTTTGATCTGAGGCTGAAAAATGAGAGAACTGCTACTTTATGGCATTCTATAAAGATATAATAAAATATCTATTTATTTGACAAATATGAGAAAAATTGAGGATTTATATTTCAAGATGCTGTTAATTTTTCTAAAGTAGTCCCTCTGGATTTTAAGTACTCTTGATTTTTAGAATTTCTGGAGAGGCTAGGAAGAGAGAAGATGAAAAGGGGAAAAACATTGCAACTATCAATTTTCCAGACCGTTCTCTTTTGTTTTTAAGCATAGGTTACTATAACTAAAGACAATGATACGTGGTGCATAATGAAAGCACATTCTTAATATTATTTCAGTAACTACATGACAAATACGTCATTCACTTCATGTTTTTAGTAGCTACCAACCTTAATAGCAAAGGTAACTTCCAGTCTTCATTTGTAGTAAGTTAATGGAATTTGGGAAGTTACAAGTAAGCAACATATGAGCAAAAATGTATTGCCGTGTCACTTAGATTTCACTGAAATTTCACAGATGTGTTTACAGTAATCAGCTTTCTAATATGAATGAGTTGCCCTAATACAAATGCTTACAGATTTTGAGTCTAGTTTACCCTTCACTAAAGTTAGGAAGAGCCATCTTGCTATGAATTTGATAGTTACAAGGGTCGTCAGTTCTGAGTCTGTATAAAATATGTTCTGCAAATTAGTAAATAGCATAGCTTGCCTATTTGTATGTCTTTTTTAAAAAAAAAAAGATCTGCACTTGTGACAAATTTTAGGAGTGAAATTGTTAGAGTGAACTTTCACAATTTGAAGTCTTCTAGTGATAGTATGAGATTTTTAGTTCTTCAATAAGTGTTCATCATCCCACAGTTTTTTGCATTTCTCTTTACTGCCACATACTTGTTATCTCTTAATGTATTTCTCTACCCTTTCTGTAATCCATTATGAAAGTCTTTAATTATTTGAGCATCTTTTCTTAAGTATATCATTTGAATGAGAACTTTTCAGTTCAGACATGTGCTTCCTCCACTTAAATTTAAGAATTAATTAGTAGCAGTAGTTTTTTGTGTGATATAAGTGTGTGTCTTCATGGTGTTTTGCCAGTGCACATATGTCCTTTGTGTGCTCAGAGCCAAATGAGAACTTTTTCCATACAATACAGTGTGGAGATAAATTAGTGATGTCAAGCCAAAGCTAAGAAGCACTGCTGAGAGGCAGAGTGTATTAGCACAGTATTGAATCCATATTAATATATTAGTATGGCTTCCACTCACCTTGCACTGTATACAGAGCTATTTGCATCTTCCTTCAAAGCCCTGTGTGATGCGCCATCAGTGGACTGGCTCTAGGGAAAGCCAGGTACATTTGAGAAAACAGCAAAGAAAACAAAGTGTTACTTTCTGTGTCTTGCATGTTAATCTGACTACAGCAGTGTCTGCAAATGCTGTAGCTGTCCACCTTGCTAAGTAGCTTTAGCCTTTCCATCCTGAAAGTTGGTATGGTAATGAAGGTGAAATTTGGCTTCTACATACTATGCACTAAACATTTGTTCTAAAATATATAGTATGATTATAGTCAGCAGAAGGCTTCAGACTAGAATATTAGTAGTAATCTCTGACAGAGATGAGTTATTCTTATCAATCTCAGAATTTATACTTTTCCTACAGTGACTCTTATATCAGGATCCTTCACATTTATTTAGTCTTAATATTTTTCCCTGAGATGTAATAAGGCATAATAGAACTGTAAAATACATGAGGGTTGTGTTAGGTGCATGATGCTTGGCAGATCTGGAACTGATTTTTTAAAGCAAAAGTGAGTGAAATGGCATTGCTGCAAGGAAAAAGTGGTGTCTTCCTTCACACCTCCTTCACTTAATAATAAAAAAAACCCTGTGGGATGGTGAAATCCTTAGTCCTAGAAGGGCAAGTGCCTTGCTGTGTGAGTAACAGTTACACACTCATTGTAAATATGTACTGTAGGAGAGTATGACTTCTGTCTTTCACTACTGATCCTTCACATTTAGCTCTGGCAAAGTGAATCAAAATAGTAGGTCACTCTGAGATTAGTTCCGCGGTGCTATTACTTCTCACTAAGATGCGAGTCATGCAATTTTGAGTAGTTCTGGCCTGTTTAAAGCCTCTAGATAATAGCAGACAAAAAAGTAAATCAACAGTGATTCTGAAAGCAATTGTTTTGTATGTAAAGGGAATATATATAGAGAAGGAAGAAATAATACAATGGCTTTAGAAGTGTGTTTTTAAAAGGTATTTCTAAAATATCTAGTTCATAATTTAGAATAGTTCAATATAGCTATTAATGTAGTCATTCTTAACAAAACAGTTATGCCAACTGAACAAGTGGGAAATTTGTATAGAAAATTATCTAAAATGCAGATGAATGCAACTGGTGTGTTAGATGTGTAGTGACAGTAGTAAAGTAATACGAACAGAATACTAATTACAGTTTTGATAGCCTTGTTACAAATGCTATGGTTTCTAAACTTTGTTTTCCTTATAATCAGAAAGTTTAAAATGAACTAATGTTTCAGGCAACAGCATGGAATAAATTTCTAACATCTGATTTTTTTTTCAATTTTAATTTACAGACAATTTAAAAATATAATTATCTTAGTCAGCAACAATTATTTTGTGGTTAAACATTAACAGATTTCATCACATTTTCCTAAATGCATGATGATATTCTTTTTAAAATAGAATGTTACTGTAATGGTTTGTATGTACATTGTTCATGAACTTATCCATATTGACACTGAATTTCTAGTTCATTCAGTCATATCTTTTTTTATAACAGTTTTCAGTTTTTGTTAGTTTCTGATTGTAAGAACTAAACTGTTCTTTATGAGAAGCTATAGTTATATTCTCCTGGTCAGCATATTGTTCTTATCTATTAAGAAAATGGTTTCAGGCACAAAAAAAAAATCCAGTAATTAAAAATAATTTAGTTCTTTAACTGGTCTGTGCCTGAACTGAAGCAATGAACATGAACAAAGCATATCAAACAAATGAGAGGCAGAGTCTTGTGAAAGGATTTTTCTGTGAGTTGATGAGCTCTTTCAGTTTCCACAGCGAAGGTGCATGTTGTCTCTATTGACTGGTTCTACCTGGAGAATTTGGAGATTGCAGCTACTTCTTATGTTCAGGGTCTTCTCTGTTGTCTGAGCGTGTGACCAGAGTATCAGGTTCACTTTCTGGTGACTTCAGGTGAAATTGCAGATGCTCAGCATGATCAGAGAGGGATGTGGGAGGTTTCCAGTATCAGTCCCTTCACTTTCTACTGTTCTGATTCTCCAACTCCAGACAAGTCTTAATTCACAATGACTTTAGCAGCCCTCAAATAACTGAAGTGCTTCATTCGAGTCTTAAACTAATCATCCTCAAAGATTGCTGAATGTGAAAGAAGATAATTTGTCTTGGAAGTCTCTGTCAGATATCTCTAGATGGAGTGGTTTCTGTTGCAGCTGTTCCATATGTTTTTCTTTTTCTATGTGAAATGTTAAGCTCCTCTTTAATGGAGCCTAATATTTTCCAGTGGGCACTTGATAACAAAGAAAAATAAAAAAAATGTGTATTAAAGATGATTTTCAAGCACTTTTAAAGCATGACAAAGCCTTCATTGTTAAAAATAAGGGCTGATATAAAATTACTAGTTTTACTTGGAATATAAGGAGAGGCAGCCCTGAATACTAGATACATGAAGAGAATGTTTTCCAAGACAGCATCAGTATTAATACTTTTTGATCTTAATTCTTTTGTGGTGGCATTCTGATGCAGTTGATATATGTTCTGTACTTATGAAAAGTATTTAATAATAGTATTCTTATCTTTTAAAATATAGTTAGTGTTTCATTACAGGGTTTTTTATGTCAAATGCTATATAAAGTTTTTTTGTTTGCTTGTTTTTTCAGTGTGAGTGTCTTTACTGACTGAGAATCTGAAATTATTTTTTTCCTGTGAAAGCTGGAAAATGTTCAAAAATCAGTATCAGGTAAAATAGAAATAGTTTTGTTTTTTACCCTCTTTCATTTCACCTCTGAGAGAACTCAATCAAAATGCCTTATTCTGGGGGCAGAAAGTCCAGATACAGAAATGTTTTGGAATGTTTCATTGTTCAGTATTTTTATAGAAATGTTATTAAATAGTGGGTAGTTGCTGATGTGGTCAGGTGTAGAATGGACACCAACATGGTGTCACCAATGGATTTTTGTCTGGTGTGCCTTCACTTGTGGGCCAGGGAAGGCACTCCATCTGCTCCCACCCCGTCATGGAAGCAGGCCCAATTCTTAAGGTATAGTCAGAAAAGCAGGGTTGGTTTATTCTCTTGATCCAGCACAGGGTTGTGACAACACCAGTCACATAACTCACAAACCTTATTATCCCTTTTACGGATTCCTAGCCTGCCTTTGTACCACGCTTTGCCTCCCTTTCTCTGCACCAGTCCCCTCCTGAGACAGCAGCCCACCCCTAATTAGTTTTTCCTCACTGGTCCCAGATGTGCTACATCTGTATGCAAAATTGATTTCTCATGCTGGTAACTAGGCTATCTCAGCTTTATATGGTATTTCCAATACCATTGCCTAGGTGCTGTTGGCCTTGCAGGATTGTGCTCCACAAAAGATGCCCCATGCTCCCCTCCAATTGATTGTGGATTTTGATAGTTTCTTGCTTAACTCCCCCTTGGCCATCCTCCACAGTACTAAGTAACTTTTGTCAGCTTCTCCCATCAGCGTCTGTTCAACATTTTCTCAGGTTCTCTGTGTCCTGTTCAGTTAGTTTAACGTCAAATCAGGGCCTACTCAAGGGCTGTGGTATTAACAAACTGTGTTTGTAAATATGGGAGAAAAAGCTACTTGCTTGTTAAGATTTGCTACAAGCACATACAGTTGGTGGTTAAGAATCTTCTTACCTTTCTGAGAGCTTGACCCTGTAGTTCAAGTATGTCAGATAACTTTCAAATTGATAGTATGCCATATTTTGAAATAGTTTTATCCGCTTTAAATTTAAAAAATATTTTACAAGTGCAGTTTATGGAATGCCATTTTGAATCTCCTTAGAAGTTAGTAAGCCTAGTCACTGAGGTTAGCCATGTGACTGGAAGCTGCCAGGTGTGGGTGGGCAAAGGAAAATACCTGATTCTTATATGGTGCAGCATTGATGTTCTCTGAAAGCATGATTTGAAGAGCATTTATTTTGCTGACAAGACTGCTTGCCCCTCTTTCTCCTTCTGACTTGCATACAATTGTTTGGGCAGCTGAGCATAAAGAGAATTGGGGAGTGCAGGGAAGTAGAATGAGAAGGGAGCGGCAGAGTTGTAATGATTGATTAGGTCAACCGTGTTGCTGAAAAAATGCTAATCACGTAGGCTGAGTACATCAGATGTCACAAAAAATGTGACATCAAATGGGAAAAATATTGAAGCAAAAAATTCCTTCAGCAGAGGTGATAAAGTCTACCTCCCAAGGGCCTAGGGTTAGATTCTTTAATGTCTAATAGGGCACGTACTCTGTATAAGAAGCCTTCACCTGGCAGGGGCATTCATAATCTTTTTCCAGTGTGTATTCTCTGATGTCTCATGAAGGCTGAAGCATGAGTACAGCCCTTACCTTTTTATAGTGATACTGGTAGGATCAGATCTACTACGAGGTCACGTAAGTCAGCCCAGAAAAGATAGTAAATTTTTGTGTTTCCCAGATTGTTTGGTCAAATCAGGCTGGAATTTGGTAACTAGTAGAAAAATTACTGGGAATTGTCTTTGACATACTCATGTATGTAGACAGAGCCAAAAATATTCACATACGCAGCTAGATTGTGTAAACTTAATTTCCGTAGGAAATCAGACAAAACATCCAATCTGCAACAGTTCTTATTTTTTTAGCAGTATGTTTTAAAACTCACTTCATTTGGTGAGTTGTAGAAATAAACAATATCCAAATATAAATTACTAATATCCTGCATGGTTTTAGAATTTTTACAATAATTTTGCTTTTTAGAGTATGACACAAGTAAAATAATTTAAAATATTCCATTATATTCCTTCAATTTTATGTTCGGAACCTCTAGTAAAGCCAAATATTGACTATATGACAGTATACATTGTCTATATATATATTGTCTGTATTGTATATATTGACTATATACAAGATATATTGACTATATTAAGTAGTCTAGAAGCTGCTATTAATATTCTGCTGTCTGACTGATCAGTAATACTGGCTGTGGTAACAGCCTGATGTGGGGAGGGCTTGTTCTTATGTACCCATCTTGGCTGTTGATGAATCAGTGCTGAATATTTGGTTGGATGATGTATCCTTAAACCATTTCATCATAGGGTGGCCCATTTGTTGAAATATTCAGTGCTCAAGGCAAGAACCCAGGAGCAAAATGGAAGATTTTTGGCAATCCATCAGCTATATGGAAAGTAAGTTTTTAAAGAAACTTATAAAACCTAGAGTATAAAACAGAAAAATGTGAATGAAACTTAAAATTAGAAGGTAATGAGGGCTTTGACCTGACAGTGGAGCTGTCACTTGCAGTTCTGTCATTATGACAGACTAAGTGACTACTTAAATTAGTTCTTTATGCCTGCTTGCAGACTAGGTTGGTAACAGTGTAATTTTATAGCTTAAATATTTAGAAAGTAATTCCACTATTCTGATAAGTCGTGGATAGAGTTGGGCCCATTGGATCATGAGTCCTGTTTGTCAGCATTGTTTGTTCATAAAACATGCAAGTAAAGAACATATTTCTATGGATTATATTATTACCATCATATTTGAATTATTGTCATACTTGCTGTGCTGTCTGCCGTTTGTAATTTTAAAAAAATAGCTTTGCTTGTGAGTAACACGGCTGGTTGTAAGGAGAATAATTCTATCAGGGTGCTTATGTTCATTGCTCCTTTTTGTAGGAATATGATAAAGAAGTAAAAGGCTTTGTTTTTGTACTTGAAGGAAGCAGTCAAATAAACAAAATGCAGCTACCAAAGGAAACTAGACAAACTTGTAAGTATCAAAGAATTAAATGTCCATGATGTTCTGATTATTAAATCAATGTTATATTGGAATGTAAAACTTGTATTATTCTCCCTTACTTTGGGCATAATTCAGCATTAGCAAAGTGGTTTTTTACTAGCTTTTAAGCAGGTCAGTTACAAATAAGTAAAAGGTATAGAAATGCTGTATTAAAGTAAATGCTGTAGGGAGGATCCTTGTTAATACATGTTGTCCTTGTGCTGCGAGGTTCACTTCTGTACCTGATTCTGCTACAGACTGATGTCTGGCAAATAACTTCTGACTTCATTCAGCACTTACAAAAGTCAATTCTATTGACATTACAGAATGTGAAATAGGTTCCTGTCACCTTTATCATTTGACTTTTTAAAGTATTTTTACTTTTATGTATCAAATCAGCACTAGCAGTACAAGGAAGTTTTACCCAAATTTCAGCTGCGTTTATGTAATCAGTCTTTCATGGGTAGTATGGAGTGTTTTCCCAGGTTGTCTATTACTTGCACCAGAATAAACCAGAATCAAAGCAGTCTATGTTTCTCGGGGCATACAGTAATCATCATAATTTATGCCTTAAACTCCACTGCAGGGTATTGTACCTTATAAGGCTTGTGGTAATGAGTTGAGTTGGTTTAGAATTAAGTGCTTGCTTTTGAAGAAAAATTGAGGTGGTGATTTTAGTCAAATGAAACAAGCATCTTCTACTATACTTCTCATGCAGGGTATGTAATTACAAACTAGTTTTTTCAAACAAACAGAAAAATAAGAAATTGTATAGTCTGGTCATGCACGAAGGCCTTGAAGATTAATCTGCTTTTTATAGAAGAAATCTGCTATTCTATTCATTGTAATAAATATTAGTCTGATGTATCTTTCTGAGAAATCCAACTTTAATTTTTTTCATTGCCAATGTTACAATAAACTATTACAGCCTAAAATGAGGACTGAGAGTTAGTGTTGTAGACTCACTGCAAAGAATAGTTTGGTTTTAAATTTACTTTAGCTAGTGCTGCAATACTACAGTTAACTTTCCATCTGTTACCATTATGTCTTCCTCTGTCTCTCTTCCTCTTTTGAGGTGTATGTACCTCAAGTTCAAGTATTTCATTTGTCAAGTATACAGTCTTCCAGTTGTACTGTAATCTTTGAATACTCTTCCAGCATAAACGACATTATATATACAAATATAATTTGAAATTTCAAAAGTGTCATTTGACCCACGAAAGAAGGAAGTTCTGAACTGGCATTCTTTAGAAGAGGAGCTAGTGTTGCTGTGAGTCTTGTTAAGTCAGTGAAGAGTAGTCTGTACCCTCCCTGATGGAATAACTAAGAAAACACATACAGTTCAATTCAGACAGCTTTGTACTACCTGTTTTCTCTTGATAGGGAGCTACCTGAATCCCGAAAGACTTCATGCGTTCATCTCCTCAGTTAAACTCCTTTGCTATTATTCTGAAAATTAGAAGCTTCCGCTGAGCATTATTGTCATGATCTGGATTGCATTTTCACCCAAGCGCTTTTTGAAGTTAAGGTGTACATTGTCACATATGTGAGCGCAAGTTTCATATGACTGTAAGATAATCTTAATAGGAAAGTATTACTTTATTTTATAAGTCCTGTGGGATATTTGGTGTCTACATGCTCTTGGAACACAATGTAGAACTCTTAAGTAAAAAAAAGTTTCCTTTTATTTTCATGAGAGTTCCACCAAAGCCACAGATGGGACTCTTAAAACAACACTTTTATTGCAGTTAGAATTGGTTTTCTTAGTGTTCATATGTTGTGTGAACCTTGGGAAATAGTGTTGCAGGAGCATAGCTGTATGGTACAAAATTGAAATGCTTGATGGTGAAATGTGCATCTGCACGCACACAGCACATGTATTTCTTTTTCCTCTTTCTAGTGGGACTGATCCAGCCATTTCTGACACTTCAGATTTTTGTGCCAGTGGGACAAGACTTCTCAACTGAGTTACTGTAAGATGCATAAAATTTCCTTGAATACTTAATGTAAAGTGAATGCATGACTGCAGTCATTAATTGTGGTGGCAGATTTCGCATTAAATCATGGTGACTTATCAAGTCAATAAGAAGTAATTAAGTTAATAAGATCATTATTTCTTGGATGTTTTAAATACTGAAATTCTTTTGAAGACAGAACAAAATCTAAAAATCATGAATGAAGATGGTGAAAAAACTGAAGAAATAAGACATGGATTTATCAAATGTGAAAATACTGGCTCATGAGGGTCTCCTGAAAAATTCATAAGAGGTTTATAAATAACTGTTCCAGGGCCCTTTGGTTCAGGGCAAAAAAGTAGTACATATTCTAATAAATGGGGGAGGAAGAAACCCAAACAAACAAATGGTAAAATGCTAGAACAACAAATGGGGTTCTTGATTGGAATAATTATGTCTACAGCCTAAGGAAAGAGAGGTACAGTTGAAACAGGTTTTTTCATTGTTTCGATGTGGAATGATTTAATAGAGTTTTAAACTTAGGCAATTGTCAGACTTTGGACAACATTTTCCCCCCTAATGGCACCAGCTGTTTATAATCAGCACAACCCACTCAGCTTTGTAGCCAGTAAAACACCTAAGATTTGGATTAACAAAAGAAATATTATGCCACTAGAAACCCTGCAAGAAAAGATGGGTTGAATGATATGCAATTAAACTGAGTAAAGTCAATGCAGAATTTTTTTGTCTTTCTGCAACTTTGCATTGATCTGTACCTATAGGCGTCATCTTTTCTTGATTGTCTGGAGTAAGGAGGAACAACTCTTATAGGTTTAAGTCAAAGAGGACAAAATGAGGTGCTGAGAAAATATCATTCCAGCTATACTGTAGTAGAGAAACAGTGTTCATTATAATGTGAATAATCTATTTAAAACAGCACACCATCCTAATTTCATTATTTTGCTGGCTAATTCTGTTACCTGCTGTGCCATCACATAAGTAGAGTCATCTTGGAATACTTTGTTATTTTAACGCAGAATATGCTAGTGTGAATTGAGTCATATTTATTAAAATTCCTCAGTGGATTTATGACAATACATGCAGTTATTTTAGTCTCGGTGGTTTGTGAGTTAGTGGGCATTTATAACCTACTTCCTGTTGGTAACATGCATTCCACTGTGGCATGCTTATTCTGACATGATTTTAGAATGTGAACATTGAGAAATTACTCGGAGGATAATAAATTAACTTATTTAGTGCAAACCTTCACCAGAGAATATTTTTGATTTTCCATGGGGCATGGAGATTTGAGAGAGAACAGTGGGTTCAAAATAGTTGTTTTAAAGACAGCTTTGACTCTGCATCTATGTCTTGGTGCAGAAAATAATAACATTTTATTAAGTTGAAGAGAGAAACTGTTGGCAGGAAAGTGGGTAGTTGTTGAACAGACCAGAAATCTGCAGGTTTTCAAGCAACTTCCCTTCCTCTTTAATTTCTCTTCCTATCACAGCCTTCATACATTTTCTGTTATGTTTTCCTTTCAAGGTAGTTATTTTTATTTCTAATTTTGAATAATTTTTTTTGCTTAGATTTTAAGGTATCTGTAACTTAAGTGTACACAACTCTAAAGCCACCCTTTTTCCTGTGACATGAAGAGCTTCTTTGTATGTCAAATCACACTGAACTTCCTGAGTGTAGTTCTGGTTATGCATTCTGCTCCTATGGTTTTTAATTGCCACATTACTTCTAAAAGCATGTGACAAAAGGGACAAAACAAACAGGATATGACATGTCGTAAACAAAACCAAGTGCATAGATTTGCTCCTCATAAGCATTCTGTAGATAGTTGGCAGACAGTTAGTGACAGGTATGGGAATTCAGATTTTCTATAGTGTCATGATGAGGTGGGTTCCTCTGGGTACTTGCCACCCATCTATCTCTCTTTACAGCAACCTCTTCTCCACTTTTCTTCTACTAATTTTATTTTTTCATCACTTGCTTTTTTTGATAAGGGAGCTCTAATTTTCTACTGCTTCTTCTACCTTTCTTTGCCCTTTCTCTTTCCAGCTCGTATCTAGACTTTCAAGTTTTCTCATCTTTTTCTTGCTACTTCCTGTTCCCACCATTACTATGTCCCTCTTATATCTATATATAATTACTCCTATAGTGTATACCTCTACAAATGTACATACATGTATTTTGCATTTGCTGTGTATATATAGTTGATGTAAACATATATCACTATATTTACTATACTTAAATAGTTACAACTGGTATTTTCACTTTCTTTTTCTCTTTTCGTCAACTTTCCTGATTCTAAATTAGTATTATCAGAGAGCTTGATACAAATCCTGATTCCTTCTGGTTTCCTTATGTGCAATGATTTCAGTGTCTGTAGTAATCTCATTTAGTATGTTTTGATAGACTTCTAACAAAAGAACAGTTGTTTAAGTCAGTGTCTGTTTCATTACTTCATTACTTATGTTAAAATCAAATGATTGTTATTCTGATAATTACATAAGTTCATCAATGCCTTCAGAGTAACTGGAGCTACTTAAAGGTATATATGCCCAAAAAGTAAAATCTCGTTTGTTCCCCACTTAGTGCAACTGTATGCACAATTTAATAAAAGGTCTTTAAAAATAAATGTAATACTAAGTTTTGTATTAGAAATCAACTGTAACTTATTGATGTACCTGTAAACTCCTTCAAGACTTGCAAAATAGACAGTGTATTTTATCCTAGCAGGCTCATGATAACCCAGTAAATAATGAAGACAGGTCCTTCTTGCTTCATGTAACTGCCATTCAGTTCTTTCCACTTCAGATGTTTTGATAGGAATCTCTTGCTTGTTTGTGGAGAGAATATTGATTGTGCTGGTGCTTTGTGGAGTTTAATGTTAGAAGATGGTCTCTTACATAATCTGACTACTTACTACAGAATCTTTGAGTAGCTTCAAGTGGAAATTAATAGCATACAAAGCCATCAAAATAACTTTGTGCAAAAAAACACTTTGGCAAGTTTTGTAATAGCTGCACATGATGCTTTATGATAAATTTCTTCCCCTCCATTCTGCATAGAGATGGAAATATGAATTTAGTTTGAGCTTTATCCTCTTTTGCATTCTGTTCAGTGATTGATCTGATCAGCAAACAGGAATTTCAAGGCCATCCATCACTGCTGACATCAGCTGAGCTAAACCTAACTTGCTGCTATCAACTAGTCATGCAGGATTCCTATCATAACTACTGTTTTAGCTGTTTTGCCTTTTCTTTGGAAAAAATTTAAGTAGAATTTCAGATACTTTAAGTGGCATGATTAGATGAGTGTTACCACATTAACAATCAATGTATTGATCTGCCTAAAAAAAGTGTCAAATAGATTGTAGATGAAAAATGTGGTGAGGCATAATAAAATCACAACTAAGCTAGAGAGCATGTAATTTATGCAGCCTTTTTGAAGCAAATAATAGCAAAGCTGTTAGTAATGCTGGATATAGCTGTCAGTTGTGAATGTAGTAGCCAGTTGTTAAATATTCAGTATTATGGATTTTGCTAACTTTCTGAAAAAGCAATAGTAGTTCAATGTTTGAAAAAATATTTGTGTGTAAAAGAAAACAGCATCTGGCTTGTGTTGGCATTCTTGGATCTAATTCCTGATACATGGACATGTGCAGGTGCTATCACTTCTATTTGGTATTTTGTCAAGCACAAGAACATTCTTAAAATACTGTCATTGTCAACCCTTGTTTTTGATATGTTTATTTTTGATGTTAGGTATCACACGAAATGAGTACATCATGTTTTACAGCAAATAAGTAGAGCTGCTGATGTGAGCAAATAGACCTTCAAATTGTACCATAGCCTCCAAAAAAAGTAGAGTGGTCTGAGGTATGAATAAGGATCAGAAGCTCTATTTCTGGTTATGTACTGAACTATTATGTAGCCTTGTATGAGTCCCTGTAAGTTGCTCAGCCTTTTTTTCCCCCCAGTTCTCTCATACAAGTTATGAGAGTAATATTAATTCATTTATTTTGGAAGTATGTTAGAGTGTTAACTAACTCATTGTTATATGATACTTTAAAATATACAAAGTGATAAAAGTGGGAATGATAGTAAATTTTAACATCTGGTGGTTGATCATGTACATTTTCATTGATATGCAGGCTAGTGAGTGCTGATAGGATAATACTTCAAATACTAAATCTGTACTATCACTAAATAGAGGCTAGTTTAGGGAGATAATGTTTTTGATGAAAAAGACGTTTCCCAGGTTTGCATTCGGGCATCCAGACAGGACAGAAGATAGTTACACGTTAGTTTGAACACATTTTCCTGTTAGGTGATCCACAAGGTTGGTGGCAGAACCGGATATGGTACTTACCAATCCATGCTCTTAAGTTATGTCATCTGTCTCAATGATGGCCAGCTTCATGGTGCTTCAAATTACTTGTTTAAATCTTTTGATGGTAAACAGTTATAAATCACATGTGGCATACTTTGTAAAGTTGGAGGTTTGAGATTTCTGTGACATGAAAACCTGCACAGCAGTAATACACACTGTTAGTGACAGCTGCTTTTCCATCAGTCCTGCTTCCATAGCCGAGAACTTGGTGCCCGATATTAACGTGCCATGAGACTCTGTTGTTGCCACTTCCTAGAATTACTCCCTGCTTTACGGACCATCTTGCTACCGTGAACGTGCTGAGGATTGCAGCATGGTTGCTCATTTACTTTAAGAGTAACTATGTCTCTTTATTTTTCATAATATTTCAGTGGTTTTTAAGGCTCAGCTGGCAAAGTGCTTATGAACAGGTTTGCTCAGTTAGTATCCCACAGTTGATAGTTAGATTAGCTTTGCTTGCCATGAACCTTCACCAGCTCCAGAAGGCATCAGCACTTGTTATATTCTGAGGAGAGCATGCAATATTTTAGAAGCATTTATATTAATAAGGAATTATTTTTCTGGTAAAGAGACTAATCTTACAATATGTACTGTAGTCGATTATTTTGTCAGAGATGGGCAGCTTTATAACCTTATTTATGTTTCAGTTAAAAATAATTATTGCAGGAAAACAGGGTGAAAGGCTGATACCTGCTGTCAAAAAACATATGTACTAGTAAGTTTCATTTTAACTTTCAACAAATCATTTCATATTTTATGTCCTATAGTGTGAAATATAAATACTCTGCTTTTTCAGCAAGTTCTTTGCAGTACTTGTGGCAGGTAGTTCACTTGAGTTCATGTTATTTCAGGATTTGTACATCTTTCCTTGTACTTCATAGCCATTTCATTTGAAACAGTGACAGAGAACATTTTTAATTTAGTATATCCAATTATGAAACCGGAGATAATTAAATGATCACATCTGCGCAAATAGTTCAGTAGATATCCAAATGTTTTCTCTGTCCTATTGTCACTTTGCAAGATTTTGTCATCTATTTCTGATCCTGTTATTAGAGAAGAAATGGAATTAGGAGTGAGTACAAACATCACCCAAAACTTAGATTATCTTCTCTGTCATAAGTAAGTTATCTGTTTGCATTCTTTGCAAATCTATCATCAATTAAGACTTATGTTTAATTTTCCAGTTTACTGTTGGGTAGAAATAAAGTATTACTGTATTTTAAGAGCTAAGAAAAAAAACTTTGAAGCCCAAATCTAATATTTCTTTGCGCTTGTTATAAATGTAAGCTTTGGTAGGAATAGTTTGGATACAGAACTGTTATGATGGAATGGAAGATCCTGTCCAGTTGCTAATAAAAATACCCTAAGTAGAGATCAATTCCCATTATAGTACTGCTTCATTCTGGGTAGCAACTTGGGGAAAAAAGTAAGAATGAAATTTGCCAGTGGTATCAGAATAAAAACTGTCCAGCTGGTACATAAATGTATAAAATTTATTCCACTTTTGCAAGACAGTCCAAAGTCTCCTCACCTGAACTCACCTGAAGGTTTTTGATACTTATTCTTCAGGACTATTGGAATAAATGCTGGGTATCTTTGTTTTAATCAAATTAGTTACTTGGTTTCATATCTGATGTGATTTCATTAGTCAGTGGAATTATTCCCACAGTTATTTTCTCCCACTGTTTGTAGTTTTTAAGATATTTTTTTTTTTCCCTTCTGTTTTTCTGACAGCCATGTGCTGACAGGAAAAATGTAAGGAAGGACTGTAACCATCACAAATCAGATCATAGTTGAGGTTGGGAAGGACACAGCTAGAGCAGCTTGCCCAGGACTCTGTCCAGTTGGGTTTTGAATCTCTGCAAGGGTGGATACGGTAGTGTCTCTAGGCAACCTGTTCCACTGCTCAATCACACTTGCAATAATTTTTTTAATGTTTAAACAAAATCTCTTGTATTTCAACTTGTGCACATCGCCTCTTATCCATTCTTTAGATACTTCTGAGGAGAGTCTGGCTCTGTCTTTACTACTTCCCATAGGATATTTATGCATATTAGTGAGATCCCTCCCTTTAACCTTCTCAAGGCTAAACAGTCCTGGCTCCCTCAACCTCTCAAGTCAGATGCTGTAGGCTCTTAATCATCTTCATTATCCTGTGCTGGACTCGCACCAGTATGCCCATGTCTCATGTCACGGAGCTGAGCACTGGACCCAGTACTCTGGCTGTGGTCTTACCAGGGCTGACTAGAGGGGAAGAATCACCTCCCTGGACCTGGCAATGCTCTTCCTAATGCAGCCCAGGATGCTCTTGGCCTTCTTTGCTGCAAAGGTGCTTTGCTGGCTCATGATCAGCTTGTCCGCCAGGTCCCTTTGGGCATTTTGTACAGAGCTGCTTTCCAGCCAGTCAGCCCTCAGACTGTACCGGCGCATGGGTACTTACAGTCTATAATTTAAAGTTATGACTTTGTATTTTAAATCTAGTTTGGTTTTGGTTTTTTGCTTGTTGAAATTCATTCGAATGAAGGCAGATGCTTGCTTTTTGTTCACATGTATTTTTTGCTAGGGAGAAGAATTTCAGAAAGCTTGGGAATAATCAAACACAGTTGGTAGGTATTAGCTTTTGAAAATTTGGCATTTTCCTGATTCTCTTTGGAACGATATTGCATAATTAGCATGGCCTGAAACCACAGTTGTAGCTTATTTTCACTGAGCAGTGATGGTTTTGATCATACATAAATCTTAGTGGGTTTATAACAGAGATGCTCTTGATTTATTAAAAAAGCGGGAACTCCGTGGAGTTTCAAAAGATGGAGCATACCTGATAAGGTTTAAGAAGTTTGCTGTCAAAGTTTAGCTAGTTATGTATAGAGGAATCTGCAAGGGGGAAAGGGCTTAAAATGTCCACATTCCTAAAGTAGTTGTACTTGTTGATAAGAAATTTTATTGCAAGGCTTGTGAACAGTGCAATAGAATATAGATTGTTATACCATACTTCTTTTTTCAGACAATTGTTTCTGTAAATAATAGTTTATTACTTTCAAATTTTAATAACCATAACATACTAGCTAATAACATGCAGAGCTAATTTATTCATAGATACCGTAATAGCTTGAATTTATGTGAATTACATGCTATCATAATAGGTCATCATTTTAGCTTTGCTGACAGAGATAGGATAAATTATTCATGTTAATCTGAAGACGCAGTGTGTTTTCTCTCAGATACAGAACAATAAAAATGTGAATCTTGGTTAGCTTTACGAAACTTAGACAAACGTTTTAAAACTAGAATCAGGACATAGATGCTAATTTGATTATGTACTTCTGACAGTATTTGAGTGTTTTAAATGGAGGCTCAAGGTAAACTTTATTGAATAGATTTAGCTGGAGAGATTATTTGGAAATCTGATGTTTAGTAGCATGAGGCTTGCTCCTTGCATTTTTTTGTGAAGCAGGAGTGAAATATAGAAAAGTTCTTAAGTGTTAGGGCATGTTAAATTCCATAACTTACAAAGGAGATTAACTAATATTTGAAAGTAAACATGTTTTTAACTCTTCCAGTCATCACTCTCACTAGAGTACCAACACAGCATGGGTGGTAATTTAGGAAACAGATATCCCAATAAAGATATTCCGTGAACAGGGCGTCCTGCTTCCGGACACAAAAAAGGATTAATGCATTTATAATAGAACTGATAACAAAATACGCAGTCCTAGTTTAAAATTGTTGCTAGTTATGTTAGCCACTTGACAGAAAGATGGGTACTCTCTTCCCCCTAGTCAGGATAAATCTGCTACCTTTATTCTGCAAATATTTAATTTCTCATATTTCATGACTTCCATTGCTTCTGCAGCTGTAAAACCATTCAAAGTCTTCTCATCAATAACTTCATTGCTTGTTCAGTTAATCACTATAAAACATCAGGCACTGCAAAAGACTCTTTCCATTGTTGATCTTCTATTCCTGAGCTTGCACACACCCATATTTTACTTTCTGCTTATTGAAGGAGTCTTTTTTTTCTTGGCCCTGGCACTTCTTCAGAAATATATACTTGTTCTTTTTCCTCCACAATTATCAAGATCACTAACCACTACCTAAAAATGTTTGTTCCCTGAGTGTCCCTTAACAGTTTAACTACCAGTTCATCCTCCCCAATACATCTTTAGACCATCTAGACTTTCATGGAAGTTTTTTCTCTGCCCTTCTTGCGTCCATATATGTGAGTATCACTTGAGGGGTAGCAGTAAGTAGATCTTTCTTTTCCAGCAGTGTTTCAGTATTTCAGTGCATATGCTCTGGGTGCACAGTGTGAGTCAGTTGTTCTCCTGAAAGGTATCAGTCAAGGACTTTGTGGTTTGTAGTGTTGGTTGAACAGATACAGATGCATACCAAATGTTCTTTTATCTCAGGAACTGAATATGTGCTCCACCCAGAACTTCTGATATTGAAACTCTTTTCCTTCAATGGCTATAGACTGTTTAATGTCTTTTCCAGAAGGTTCTTTTGTTGGATTCCCACTCCCTCCAGGTATTTTGTAGCTGTAAACAAGGATATTCTCAAGAGGGTAATTTCTTGTTTGTTCAGTTATTGAAGGGGAGAAGTCAGAATAAGTTTCTCATATTTTTGTAAGAAAAAACCTTCTGTTAAAAACTATAGGTTCAAAATTTGTCAATGGACACATTTTACCAAGGTGAGAAAGAAATGAGGATGGTGGGGCTGAATAAGCATCTGGAAACACTGAGGAAATTGCTCGCACCTGGAGATCCAGATGGCTAAAAAGTTGAATGTTGTCATTTTCAGTTATATTGATGATAATCTCTTTATAGCATCTTTTGCGAAAGTTTAAATTAAAAAAATAAAATCCATCACATCCTGCTACAGTTAAAACAGAAGACTAGCATGGTATCTAATTCTGACTCTTAGAATCTGAATAGCCTACAAAGGTTGTGAACTGCTTGAAGGAGACGAGAAGTTTTGATTTGTCAGCA
Organism: Phalacrocorax aristotelis; assembly: GCF_949628215.1. Lineage (NCBI taxonomy): Eukaryota > Metazoa > Chordata > Aves > Suliformes > Phalacrocoracidae > Phalacrocorax > Phalacrocorax aristotelis. Next base: position 10,815,666 of record NC_134281.1, read on the forward strand.
ATGCAGGTAGAGGAGAGATCATGCTTCTCTGCTACTATGAGGCCTGTCTTTTCAAACTCCAATGGCAAAGCCAACCATGAGATTTCTGCCAGGTTAATGCTTCAGTAAGGTACAGTAAAAAAAAAAAAAGTAAGTAGGTTAATTAGAATATATGTTAGTTATAATTACATTGAGGGTTTAAGGAGACTATCAATGTGGTATGAAAATCTACTTGAAGTCAACCCTTCAGAGTATCCTTTTGGTTGATTGGAAGCAGAGATAGTTAGTTTACCTTAATGTGACTGTTCACATCTAAGTAAATCTCATTCTTTAATTTGTGCACCTTAATTGTAGACACTTGCATTTGCATAGTGACCTTAGTCTAGAGGTATTAATCTTCAACCCTTTAAGGAAAGAAAGTGAAGTAATGGTGGAGCCACCCCTTCTTTTTTGCAGTTCAAAAAGATAAGGAGACAAAGATTGTCTATAAAGAATACTGCTGGCATGGTTGTGATCTGACATACAGCAATAGTGATTGTATATAAGAACAGAGTGCGGTACACAGTGACTCCAGGGTTTCCACCCTTGTGCAGCAGATGTCTCCATACAGATATTTTCTTGCATGTGCAGTTACCATTTTAGAGACAACATTAAGACTTCAGTTTATTCAAAAAGAAAATTCAGAGATAATGCCTCAAAGGTTCATCTGTTTCGAGATTTATTCTTGACAAGAGGTGTGGCTACTTACATTTCATGTTGCTTTTCTGGAGATACTTGCATAAACATGATAGGATGTGCAGACATTGAAGAAAATGACATAATTTGACTGGATACCTACAGGCTGTCTTGTGCTCCTAGCTACCGAAGAGTAGAGCATGGCACTGTTACAGATGAGGAGTAAAGCAACTTACTTGAACAGGCAGCTGAATGCACATTGCAGTAAATACTCAATAATACAAATATACAGAGAGGCAGATTCTGCAAAAACTTTTAAATTTAAATTGGAAAGATGGGAACTGTTTTCATACCTTTATTCTTACCTTAACTGGGTATGATCCTTTTAAGGAGACACAATTTTCATGTAGTTGGTCAAAATTAGGATATATGTTTCCTTGTATTTTTTCCAATCAGGTCTTTTTTGGCAGACTTTCACCATGGGCTTGGTACAGTTGACAATCCTTTCCTAAATCTTGCCACTAGATATTTTAGATATTTTAAATTAATAGGTAAAACAATTTCACTTGCTATTCTGACCCCAAGATGCTTTCACTCTCATTACTTCAAAAAGGGACCAGAGTAAAACCAGAAATACGATTACTTATTGGAACACTGTATCAATCTGTTTGTTAAAGGGAGAGTGTGGAGGGAGTCTAATGGCATAGACTTGATGATAATTATTTTGTTACATTGTACAGGAAATTGAAGTATGAGGTTAGGAAATAGTTACCAGCTTTTTCACTGAAGCTTTTTCACTTCTGAATACTTAGTGACAAGTAAATTGAGGTCTGAGAAGAAGGAATGCTTAGTCACAGATTATGATAGTCCAAGTAACATACTTAATTTCTAACTACAGAAGAGATGGTTTGAGTCTGATGCTGGGCCAGATAACTTACAATGGACCTGAATTCAGGTTCTTGACTCAGCTATAAAAATAAATATTTGAAAAATGAATTTACAATTAATATTTGTCCATTGTGTGTCCTTAAGCTTGTGACTTCTTTTAAAACATCCCAAATCTGGATGAGGTCTGATTGTACTAATTAATGCTTTAAACCAGTATTTTCCAGCCTGCATCTTTCTGGTGATAGGATAAAGTCTTCCAGGTAGTATTCAGCAACAGTTTGTATCTATAGACAGGAGCCAAGGCAGGAGGAGTCAATGTGGGAACACAGAACAAGCATGAAAGCAGAGGAGGACTGCTGAACAGGTGATTAAGAATGGTAGGGGAAGTGGAGATCATCTGGCGGGGGTCACTTCTCTTTCCGTGTATCGGTCTCCTTTTGGCTGATCGCTTTGGGCCTGCGAATGGACAGGTTATCCTGCATTACCATTTACATAAAGACGATAAAAACAGAATGATGAACAAAAGTACATTTCTCAGGCTTGTTTCAGAAATATCATATTGCTTTCTCCTCAGACCAGAGCATACTCATCAGTCTGCCAAGCTCAGATTAGATACAATTTGTACAGTGAAGTCAACGGCTGTCACAAAAAGGAATATTTCCTTCATCAGATGTTGTAGCCTCTGAGGCTGGTGCTGCAGGATTTGTGTTGCAGTTGTAGTGTCTGCAAATGAACAGCTAGTGTAATTTTCTTTTGTAAGTGCAGTTACAGGCAGTCTTAACTTAGTGTAGCACAATACCTTTAGCTTAGTAGGCTGATGAAACGGTGTCCAGTCTGTACAGTTTTCCTTTTTTTAACTAGTCACTTCAGTCCAAGATCAAGAACATTCCCTTTCAAAATGCCCTAAAAGTAATTATTTTAACCAGTATCACTTTATCTTTGTTTAAATATGTATCTTGGATTTGTTGGAAATGATGGAGAGATGCTTTGTTTTGTTAAGTTTTAAGTTGCTAGGTAGTGAGTATTTTAACCGATCATATGATATGATTTTAAATAATGGAGTAAATCTTATCGTGATGATAGATGATGTCCTGGTGATAGTACTGAATAAATTACTGTCTTCTAGGACTTTAGAGATAAGAAAATTAGTAATTATGTATATTTTGGTTGGTGGATCAATTTAAGTAACATGGAATAAACAGAATCCTGTTTGTTTGATAGGGTTGTTAGTCAGGATTTTCATATGCCAAATAAAGTAAATGCATGATCCATTGTGAACAAGAAAACTTAGATTTGTATTTTTAAAGGGTGTAATTCTTAGTAATTGGAATGAATGGTTTAAATGTGAGAAATATGGCTGTACTTAAGAGAGCTGTTACATATAGCAGGTGTAAACATAACCTTTTCCTTCTCTTTGTGTATACGAAAGGACAGATTGTCTCAGAATAGATAAATTCATGGAAAGAATAACAGCCAATGAACTAAAAAGAGCCAACAGAATTAGATGCAGGCATAAATAACTGCATTATAAGGGTAATCTGTTTAGATTCTTGAAAAGTAGGTACTAAACTTTCCGCGTATTAATACTCATTAGAGTACTTTGTACTGAACAAATTAAAAACTATTTTCCAGAATTACGTTTTTTCTAAATGCTTTGGCACAGGTAGCCATGGTTCAGAGGAACATACCACCGTGCGTTAAAATAGAATTTACTCAATACTTGAAATGAGCTCATCTTTCTTTTATTTTCAAAACGAAGGATATCAAAATATTGATAGAAGTTTCTAGAATATATGTTATGAATATTAATGACCACTTCCAGAATGATTTTTGAAACATGTGAAGTTCTAAGAATAATGAAACTTTCACAGCAAATTATTCGTGATCAGTGAAGATATGAGGTCATTCTTCCAGTTGGAGAATTGATTGCAGATATGTCAATATCTTGTAGGGAGAGCTCAGGAATCACCACTTCTTTGTAACTGCTCATATTTGGAAAGTTTTTCTATTCTAGCAACCACATTTGATGATTCTTTTTGCACCTGCCACCTGTATTGCTGCCTTTTTATGGATACTGTTTAATGGGACTTTGGTGTGTTTATTCCTTAATTCTCTCCAGAATAACATTATCAACAGAAAATTACGGTATATAAAAATAAAGCTGGTTCTCCTCAACTTATTTGCTAGGTCTAGGTGACATATCAGTCTTCCTCATCTCATATTTTGTAGAGATTTGATTGATTTTCAACATAACTAAGTCTGTTTTTATGAGGGTAGAATACAGTGCTCTGGATTTCAGATGATCAAGACAGCCAGTTCAATAACATAGTATCTCCGATGAGATCAATTTGAGTAGCATGTAAAATAAAACATATGTGAAGTACAGACTGCTCCTGAATAAGGAAATGTAGGAATCTGTAAGCATGGCCTATCAGCTGACCATTGCTATTCATTTGTTTTTCTATCTTTAAAATGGAGATGATGATGATACTATCTAATGCTTCTGAATCACGTCCTTTTTATGCAGAAAATGGCACTACCATTGCTAAATACTAATATGCTAACATACTAATAGTTAAGCTTTACCAGGGGATTCTGTCTGGATTTTGACCAGGATACAAATACATTTCTATTAATAATAAATTGTATGGGAGTTGCTCTTTGCTTAGAAACATCAATGAACACCTACTTTCATGTTTGGTAAACTTCCAGTTTAAGTCATTTATAAGGAGAAAAACACTTTCATTTTAAGAACAAGTGAGCCTGATAAACGAAGCATCCCTTCAACGGTCCAGCATAATTCTTCTCTAAGTTCATTTTAAGCCTTGAATTGAACATTAACAAATGGCTATAAATTATTATACATACAGAAGCAAACTGAATAGGTAATCTATGAAGATGAGTTTATCTGTACTCTTGGGTGGCTGCTACCATTTACTCGCAATCTCACTAGAGTTACCATTGTGAGAAAAATAGTCAATCAAAGTTGAAGATATAAAATAAAATTGAAAATTGAATTGAAAGGTAATTTTGCTTTCAAATGGTTTGCAAATGTAGATGTTAAGTGTGAAATGAATGCAGTTAATGACCATAGCTGGGAGAGTTATGCACCTGCTGATCACAGGAATATTATTATAAATGAGGTTGATTTTCCTGTTGACTGCCTCATTTTTCTCAACATGGTCTCATTACTTTTCTATCACATGTCTGACCCTTAGATATAAATACTCAAGCACAGACATAATAAAAATACATTAACTCCTATATAGATTTTTTTAATGCATCTTTGAAAATCAAGGTGTGTGATGCAGATGTTTCTTGCCTTTGTAGGTTTAATATAGGTCATGCTTTTTGATAACTGTAAAAATAAAAAAAGTTGAGTTTCACCACAAGTACGCTGAGTCATTTTACAAGTGAGAGTTATAACGTTCTATCATTGTCTGAATTATTTCAGAAGTTTCATCAGACCCTTGTTTTATTTTCCAAGAAGCAATGCAACTGAAAAGTCTGAAAGTTACACCAACCTTCAAATAATTACCTTTCTTCTCCCAGGAAATAAATTACTTTACAGAGTTTTAACACCATCTTCTTTCTCCAGTTTTGCCTGTTCTTCAAATGTTTTACCTTCTTTCACCTGTAGAATATAAATATTTTTGTTTTAAATTTATTTACAGAAACAAATTTTAAACTTCTTTTGGTGTGATTATAACTATACACCTAAGGCTTGCTGCTTCTTTACAGCATACATACCATCACAAAAAATCTTATTTTAGACTTGTATGACAGTCTGATATGAATGTGAGTATTTTTATTTAAATGAATGTGTTTTGTATTGCCATTTAGAATGTAACTGAGGGGTACATTTACTAATGGTCTTTTTATTGCTAAGATACTTCATATTTTTCAGGAGGGAGAATGAGAACTACTCATATAAAAATAATAAAATTTAAACACATTGTACTAACATTATCAAGTTGTTTGGAGATATGCATGACTTAAGTTTAGGCTCCTACTGCTTTGTCGTAGCGTTATTTAAAGCAACGTTCTCAACTGAGAATTATGCAGTTTGAGTTTGAGCAGAAATGGTATTTTTGTGTTTCAGCACTCAGGTTACTGCAGCTACCTGGTTCCTCAGCACAGTAGCTCAGCTCTACACATAACCAGGAGATGTAGGGGAGTCTCAAGCAACCACTGCTCCAGTTCTTTAAAGTGCTTTGGTGCCTCAGTTTCTTAGCACTTCTGAACACCAAGATGTAGAACAGAGTGGATAATTTCTGAAAACTACATCCACAGGTTGTTATCAAAGGGAATATGAGAAGCAAAGTGATGGACGGAACTAAGCCTTGATCTGGGGCACAGGCAGCCAACTTACTGATAATCTTAGGTGAATTATTTCACATCTTGCTAAAATTTCTTCAAAAGTAAGATCAAGCCCAGAATGCTAGCATTGTAAGACACTTTGAGGTGTTCTGGTGAAATCACTTTTCAAGTACTTGATGGTATTATTCATCCATCCATAAATGTATGTGTAGCTGATACCAAAATGGGCTATGTCAAATGATACCAGTGGCTTCCCCTGGCACTGTAGTGAAATTTGTGCCCTTGAAGTGCATGTGATTTGAGAGGAACTGCTAGTTTTTGAAAATGAAACATCTAGTAGACTCTTCCACTTTGTTTTGATTTGTCTACCCATGTTATGAGGTTAAAGAGCAGATTGTCTGCAAGGGAGAGGAAAGAACAAGTTCTGGAAAACTGATGAACTTGCTGTTTGCTTTGCATGATGGTTGAAATGACTATGAGGAAACAAGAAGGTGCTCATCTGGTTTTATCGCCTGTACTAGTAGAACCCTTTGTTTACGTACTTGCAGTATGTTTTGTACTGTCCTTGGTTGAACTCTCAAATTGCCAAAAATAACTAAAGTATGTAACTTGCTCCAGAGTTAATACCCTCCTAAGTTGGCCTAAGAAATAATTTCAGGGTGTTTATCTGCAAATTTTGGCTGACAACATTTCATTAGTTAAGCTACAAGTAGTCTTTACTAATGAAGAAGTGTTTTCGGTAATAAAAATTAAAAACTACAAGGCAGTCTCACAATTTTAAAGTAAAACCCAGCATTTAAATATAACTATTATGAGTAATTCTTTTTAACAATGATAAGTAGGGACAGAAAGTTGTTTGTTCTATTTGTCGTCTTCTCAGAGGGGCTGCTAATTACAGAGAAATACCCATATGTTAGAAATAGGCTTGTTCAAAAATAATAGCTAAATTAATCATTATCTCCCCATACAGATTGCAGCCTTTAAAGTAATGTCTGTTCTCCTGTATAATAAGGTAGGACTGCTGGGGGATATCAAGGTTGATAACCTACCCCAATAGGCAGCCAAGCCACACACAGCTGCTGTCTTACTCCCCCACAGTGGCATGGGGGAGAGAATTACAATGGTAAAAGTACAAAAATTTGTGGGTCAACATAGACAGTTTAATAGGTAAAGCAAAAGCTCCATGCACAACCAAAACTAAATAAGGCATCTGCTACTTCCCATCAGCAGGCAGGTGTTCAGCCATCTCCAGGAACGCAGGGCTTCATCATGCATAATGGTTAATTGGGAAGACAAACACCATAACTCTGAACTTCCCCCCTTCTTCCCCATAGCTTATATTGCTGAGCATGATGCTATATGGTATGGAACATCCCTTGGGTCAGCTGGGGTCAGCTGTCCCAGCTGTCTCCCCTCTCATCTTCTTGTATACTCCCAGTCTGCTTGCTGGTGGGGTGGCTTGAGGAGCAGAAAAGGCCTTGACTCTGAGTAAGCCCTGTTCAGCAATAACTAAAATACCCCAATGTTATTAATGCTGTTTCCATCACACATCTAAAACATAGCCCTCTACAAACTCCTCTGAAGAAGTTAAACTCTATCCCAGCCAAAACCAATGCAGCTGCTCATAAGACTTGAAGGAAACAGAACTTTATAATAGAGCCTCTTTATCCATTTAAAGGAAAGCTAATCTTTGTGATCATGGCTGTGGTCTGAATCTGTTACAAATGTTCAAATTCAGTGTCCTTGATGTCATTGTGAGATGACCTGAATAGTGAGCAATAAACTTCTGAATTATAGTGCACATTTGAAGATATGCGCTCAGGAAGTAAAACAGACAGACGATGTGTTGTGTCTATCTTTAAGCTGACAAAGAGTCTATATGAAATGACAGAGGCATTTTTAGGAAAAGAAAGCAAATAATGTTTTTCTAGTTAGTAGGTGACAGCGTGTCCCAAGATAACACAAGCTTAAGGGGCAGAAACAAGTGTGATTATTAAAGGCTACTGGGTTCTCAGTTTGTACAAATTGAATTCTTTCATAGTCTGAAGGGCTATGGAAATCTGGCAAAGAGTGTAGACTGTTGAAATAAAATTAGCATGTAAAGTGATTTTATATATGCAGGAATATAGCCATGAAGTTTGAATTTGAGAAGGAAATCTCATTACTCATCTTGTAAAAGAAGTAATTCTCAAATTCCATATTTGCTATCACTGACATAATGGTTCTGCATATGAATAGGGTTTTTTTTGATTGCCCAAAGATACTGGATTATTGAATTGACAGAGATCTGTTCCATTCTCTCCTGCTTTTTCTTTTATAGGATAACTGATTTAGGAAATATTAAAAGAAGATTGTATTTATCAACAGTCCACAAGGAGTTGTCTGTAACCCCTCTGCATGCGAAAATTCCTCTGCTTACGATCAAGCGTAAAATAGTAGGTACTTTGGGAATATTCCTTGAACTGTGGTTCAGCCCACTTTTTTTATCAGAAATATTTTATGTAAGTTTATAGACCTGTTAAAATTACTGTTTGGTTTAGAATTCAGTTCCTGATGATTCAAGGTATTTGTGTAAGTCCCCTCTACTGGATGGTGTCAGAACCACTTAATACTACTACTCTTCAACCCTTCTTCAAACATTAGGAGTTCATTCCCATTTTCCAAAATTAATGCTGTTTGCAATGTGTTTATCTCTCACTTCTGCTGTCTGTTCAGATTTTGTAAAGTTCTCTGTGTCCCTGATACTTCTTCAGTATAGTGCTCCTGTTCACGTGTACCTTCTCCTGTAGTGACTTTTTATTACATTCACTGGAGCTGCAGGTAGACTGTAGCTGATGGCTACTTTCATCTGATTCATGTTCTTCCAGGTTTTTCATATATCTAAAACAATGTGTATGTCAAACTGATGAAAATAAAACAATAGCCATCAGCTTCTCCCTGTTTCCCTCTCCCATGCCCAGCTATGACATATGGTAACAGCAGTCAGGAAACAAAACCTGATCGTTACTATACTACCTTGTAAAGACTCAAGTCTCAAATACGGCTTTAGAAAATTATTTGGAGGTGAGAATAGTTAGATTTCAAATATTTTAAAATATAAGCATGCAGTAACAGAACTAGGTAACAGTATACTAAGCAGCTGTGGATTTAAGGCTAGACAGGAGAGAATATTTTACAAAAAACTCTGAAGTTATGAATTCTTTGAAGATAGTTTAGGTGAAGGCAGCTGTGATAATTTTAGGTTTCAGGAGTTTTCTGCTTTGTGGGAAGAACTGGTTGGATATTTTTCAAATGAATATGCATTGGATCTTACCCCTGAAGTTGCCATTAACTCAAGATCCACTGAAATGAAATTATTTTTCTTCAGTATAATTTCAGTTAGTTGGTCTTGGTGTCAGGCTAGCACAAATGTTTCAGAATTAAAATTAGTTAGTTAGTATAGGCCAAGTTAAATTCCATCAGAATAAGAACTTCAGTTACGTGTTTTAGTTTAGATAATAAAACATTTATCAGAAATCTTTCTAAATGCTCTGATCAGTTATAATGACAAAATATTTTAATAACTGTAATGCTTGACCAACCTTAAAGAGTAGGTCTGTTTCTTGCTATATCTAAATACATATCTGTCAGCTTTTAAATGGTTATCTGCCTTTATTGTTGTTTCTTTTACTTAAAGGAGGGGGAATATGTTGCTTTTGGTGATTAGATCTTTTACATGGCTCTGATAGTTTAACTTATTGCATACACAAGATGATCATTATTATCAGCATGATTGGTTGTGAATAAGGATATAATATGTTGTTTGTTCTACTGATAGAACATAGTTTACACGTTCATATGCTAGCTTCCTGTATTGTATTCTTAAAAATGATGCTATTTTTCAACCTCAGCAATAGCAGTATCAGTTATAAATAAATATAGCATTTTCCATTCCATTGCTTGGTATCTTCAAAACACATATTCCTTTCCTTCCAGAATTTCAGACTTGGAAGCTGAATAGTAATGTATGGACCTAAATTTTTTCTCAAAAAATATTTGCTATTTGGATTTAAACTAGTACTTTTACCTTGACTTTGTAAGGAAATGAGGCATGTATAATCATTAGGTCTAAGTATTCTTGTCCCTTAATAAAACTTTAACCCATTGGTCAACCAAATTTTACACGTAAGTAATCATATCATATATATATGACAGTTCTGCAAATGTCATTAAAATGGTTGCATTTCTCCTCAAAGCCATCTCTGTTTATTCCCAGTTGTAGAAGATGTGTTAGCATCAGCACATCCCTGACTAGATATCAGAATTGAGGAGAAGAATTGTTAGGAACACTAGAACTATGAGCATACGTGTTTTTAAACATAAGAGATTCTAAATGGAAAACATAAAGCCACAAGAAAATATATTTTGTTAGTTCTTCTGCTTGTGGTGTTGCTTGTTTTATATGAAGCTTCTTTTTTTCTAGGAGGATAATGGAATTGTAATATGGTCCACATGCAAAATAGATACCTGTAACTGCTCATTTCTGTATTATAAAAAACAGCAATATACAAGTGTTGAATTAAGTGGAAAACTTGAAACCAAGAGAATTTAAAGAGCTACTGGAATAGCGCAGGAGAGTGTAGCATATTGATATTAGTGTTCTAAAAGTGTTTCCTGAAACAAATGGAATAATCATCTAATGAGAATTAAAACGTGTATTTAAGTAGGATCTTTAGCAACCTAGGCAGTTGTCATTATCTAATTTCTCTTTTGGAAATGTCTTACCAGGAATGGATAACATTTATTATAAATAAGAAGTAGTTTTAAGATGTTATAATACACCGGGGTCTTGTCCATACTACAAATTTGCCTGATACTTTTCACTGTGGAATGGGTGCAAGCTTTGTAGAGGTTCTTTCTTTATGAATCTGAGGAAGAAATCATCAAAGAATCTCCAACTGTAGCCTTTGGAGCACTTATTACTTATGAAGTAATATTGAATAATGATTTCCCCCCCAGTACTGAAAACCTTCAATAAGTATACTTTCTCACAAGTTAGCTGTAAAACATATTGTGGGTACGCTAGGTAACAGACCTCACTGGGGCTGGCAGTCACTAGGTCATATGTACTGATTTGTTTGTATAAATAATTGTAAGTGCAAAAACAGCAATATCTTGTTTCAATACCAAAATGTTATGCATTGTGAATCACAGCCTGTGACAACCTAATACTCCACAGAGACCTCCTTATAGAGAACTGTAAGCTAATACTCTTCTGCAATGATTAGTGTTTGGGTTTTATTAAAGAGTATTGTTTTTCTTTTCTAGTGGTGCAATATGTGTATTGACTTGGTAGCGTTCACCAGTGAAATATTCAGAGGAGCTGTCTTCCAGTCTTTGGATGGAATTAGTATTTCAGCTAACTGTAAACTGAGAAAGATCTTCACTTTAAAATCCAAGCCTCAAGATACAGCTGAGGAAGATGGTGTGTTATAATTGCTATGTAGTCTTAATCATAACTGTTCATATCACAAAATCAAAAGCTTCTTAGTCATCAGATTGGCAATTTGAAATATCATGTGATTTCATGAAAATTAACATGGTAGTACAGCATATTAAATCTCCTAGTGTTGGACTTCAGGCAACTAAGCAAATGAATGTGTACTCCTCTGTTTTAAACACTGACTTCCATAGAAGTATTTTATTGAAGAAATTCTGGCAAGTTTATCAGGTCGAGAGCTTGTTTTAATGAGGGTATCTTACGCTGATAGAAATCTGGTTTTTGCCAATAAGAGTCTCTGAAAGGAAAGAAAAATATTTAAACCTAGCACCATTTGCTGTTTTTCTTCTTAGTTTTGGACATTAGCAGCCGGTGAAAGATTTCTTCTTTAAGTAATCCAAGACAAAACTGTAACAAGAGAGTATTATATGAAACAGAGCTATGAAACTATCATAAACACCTCTCTGTGATTTTTAGTCCATTTATCCTAATGTGTCCTTGTTCATTGGGAAGGTAATATTGGTGGTGAGCTGAAAAATGAGAGATTATATTTGTAATAAAACCGGATATTAGTCAAAGGTTTACCAGTTTCCAAACTAGCATCATAATCCTGAATCATTATTTTCCAAGGGAGAGAGCTTCATTCCTCGCTGATATTTGCGGTAATAGAGGAGGAATTGAAAGAGCACAGCTGGCACTTTCTTATTTTAGAGGAACCCTAGGTATAGTTCAGCTTAAATTTCATTCAAATTTTCATTTTGTGGCTTTTAAAGAACACACCTGGAAAAAAGGGTTGTGGTTTCTGAAGCAGTAATAGTTAGCAGTATTGTAAGTGTAAAAATGTATCTTCCATTTGGAAAACCTACACAAATAAGGAAGAGTATATGATCATTGTGATTAATCCTCTGTTTTTGTTGGTGAGGTTGGAAAAAATAATTAATTCAAAAAATTACTACAGAGAGAATCTGATAAATTCTCCGCAGAAACTGCAGTTAGAGGCCTCACTGGCTTTAATATAATTCTGTCAGTGCATTGTTTTCTCTCTTCCATTCTAAACAGTTCTTGAAATGTGCATAAATGTTCTAAATGAGTTCCAAAATTCCAAAATGTAGTTAACATAATGAGTAGACAGCTTTAATAAACTGTATGCATGTTAAAATATTGCACTTTTTATTACTGGATTATCAATTCTATGATTATTACGCAGCTGGTGGGCATTAGTATTTTGTTGCTTACAAATTTTCTTATCTAGACAAGTGTTAAAATTATGTTACAGCTCAAGCTTTGGCTGTATTGAAATAACTCTATACTTCATACCCAGTTACAGAAAAACAGTAGTAGTTTTTTGTTATAATTAATTAACTTTCACTTAACAGCCATGATTTCGTAAAGCTTTTTTCCTCTTTGAACTAGTTAGTTGAGCTCCACTGAAATCAATGACATTGCAACTTGTAATGAGGGTCAAGTTCTTTGCTTAAACCTTCTTGGTGGTGGAAGTAGAGATTTCAAGGTGCAATGTGTGTGTTATTCCTTCTTAGTAGCTCGTATACAGTATGTTTTGTATGTTTTGCATTCTTAAAATGATAGCAAATGGAAAGGAGAAACCACATATACTAAGAAATTATTTATGTGTGAGATCATTGAGATAGAAGAGGAAAGAATTCATCATCTCTGCTCCATGATATTGAGGCATACAAGCTTGATATATACCTAGTTTCTGGTTTCCATAGTAATCCCAAGGTTATGTATGGGGTTTTTATCACTAAGTATTTATTGTCTTGCAGTGGTAAATGATGTACTGGCTTAGTGGAAAAAATGGTTGAAAAAAAATGTCCACCACTGAAATATAACATGGGACACTTGAATTTTTCTATTAGGATCCCAATACTTGATCCCTTACTTGTGTTTGGTTTTGGGGTTGTGTTTTCCCTCTTCTTATGCTTGGAAAAGAGGCTAATATTCATTAGCTTACTGTATTCAAGTCTTATAAAATTTGGAATTAATTTGCATCAGAACATCAGGAATGGTTCTGACTCTGGATTCCTTTCTTCATAGGGAATAATTTTCATAAACTCAGTCTGTATTGGTTATCAAAGGGAAAGCAGAGACAATCAGATCACATTCTGCTAGTGCCTAGTGTCACAAGAATAGATAGGTTGGCAGCTTTTTAGTTTGTCATGAAAGTGTAATGGTGTCCAAAGTTTGGAATTAAAGCTTGTCACATTCTTTATTTGCATATATGGGGTTTCTCTGTTTGTTACTTCAGTCCCGCTGATATCAATACCATTTTCAGATGTTCATTTTGTCTGAAAATCAGGATATCAGTATGAGAATTAAAGCAGAGTTGTAATAAAAATTTTTAAAATTTATTTTGTGATTCTGTTTTGCTTGTTCACTTGCCATATCAAAGAAGTTGATTTACTATGGCTATTCCAGCCATTAGTGCATATTTCTTATTTTAAATGTAATCAAATTTTTGGCCTAAAAAAATCCACATTATAACTTTAAAATATACATGCTTATTGTCTTAAAAGCAAACAATTGCAGCAAATATTTCAAATAACCATAATCGATAAAATTGTTATAACCATATGAACTAAAGTATATGTAATCTAACAAATAATGTAAATCAAATTTAATTCAAGTGAAGTAAAGCCCATGTTTTTTGATTCTAGATATGTGTGTTGTTCCGTTTATGCCATGTGAGCCCACAGATGTTATTCCCCGAACCTGTCAGCTAAATACAGATGTGCCACAAATAACACAATTGCTGAACCTGACTAAAATTCACAAGACAGAAACAAAATGCAGGAGATGTCCAGTAACAGTGCAAGAAACAGGTATTCCGTGGTATTAAAATACTGTGAATGAGTCTAGACAGAATGTGTACAAATAATGGGTTTTTTGGTAAAAGTGCATGTTAAGAGTTCCAGTGTCTTAAAATAAAACACAAACGCTCTCATACCACATAGACATATGTCTGTTCTATAGTTAGATCTGTGTGCAGTGTGAGCAATTCTGAATGTACATTGAAGTGTGGCTGTTCAGTTGTTACACCACTTTTTGAAGTATGTTTGCATTAAACTCTTCCAACAATATGACCACACATAGTCTCCTCAGCTTATACTCTGAAAAAGGAAATCTTGTCTTATTGGTGTTTTGGAGCTATTTGAATGTTTGTGTAATCTAGAAGATAATAAAACATATAAATTAGACTCTGACAGCATTGAATAGAAGATTTATTAAAGAAGCTAGGTGGTCATGTGCCAAGATACAAACTATTGACTTGGATAAAAAACTTAAGAGACAGAAAGCAAACAGAGGATCAAATTTTAAATTTTTGTCATAGCTGAAGGCTAATAGCAGGAGGCCTGAAAAGTGTTTTGTTCTAGGCTCTGTATTGTTAATTTTGAATAATCTCAGAAGTGAATAATGTGGGAGCAAAATTTTAATATGATACAGATACTATGTTAGTAAAAAGTGGGACTTCAGAGAGTTTTGAACTTCTAAGATGGGCAATCCCCTATGTACTTTTTCATGAAAAACACTACAGAGCAGGTAGCATGCAGAAAACATTGTATTTTGCTAAACAGTTTGTTTACTGTTTTTATTTCTTGTGGCCACTGTGTTGAAAAATTATGAGCTAGGGACCACATGTAAATGTGTAACATGATACCGGGTAAAGTCTAGCTTTGATACGTGCAAAGGATTATACAATGGGGAGAAATGTGAACTACAGTTAAGCTTTAAAGTGTCAAAATTAAATGACTCAAGGAAGGTTATCATCACCATAGATATAGCTCAGTGGAATTCTCAAATCAATATGTAGCTACGTTTTTACAAACTAAGATACTGGGTAACAGGAAGTTCAATTTTATATGAAGTGGAAAAGGTATCAAACCTTTAAATGGCAAGTGCCAAGATTTGAATGTGAAATTGCTTGAACAGACTTCTTAATAAAGCTGCTGTTTTGCTATAAAATTGTGTATTGCTTCCTACCTGTGGTAAGGTCAATAGCAAAACTTCACTAAGGCAAATGACTTCACAGTCTGTAATAATTTGGTTCAAAATAATGAATATATCTTTAAAACAAGTTTGTAATGAGATTAGGGCTTCAATAAATAACAGCAATAGAATAAGAGACATAGATTGTTTGTGTTCATTAATGGAACTCTGTAGTTGTAAAATTACTCAGACAGTAGTGGTCTTAAAGTGACAATGTAAAGAATTAAATAAGATTTTCAGCTATTGACAAATTTTTTTGTGGTTGAACAAAACCAGGTTTTTTAAATCAGTTGTTGAGTTTTGAAGACATCAGCTACATTTCCAATGAGGAAATAAATCAATGTAGAAAAAACCACGTATTTTTCACTAGCAGTACATTTCATTGATTAGAATTCTAAACATATCAAAAATATAATTTCCTCGCTCCCAGGGTATTACTGTTTTTGTAAATCCAGTTACCCGTAACTAATCTGTACTCTCTTTTGTTAAAGTTACTCTGCAGATCCATCTGCAACAGTAAATACCCTGCAATATGTACAAGTACCTCTTCAAAAAGATGGTTATAATGGATTTTAAAATAAGAATATTTTGTGTGCTGTGATTCGTGTCCTTCATGGAGAACTGATAATTTAGCCCCTTTTAAAATGTTGAATTGATTGTTATTTTCAGCTTAAACTTGAGAAGTAAACTTCTTACTGCTAGAGCTTAGAAAAATACACAGGTGAAATCTTTCCTCTACTTTTTTTGTTATGTTATTATTCCCTTCTGTATGAGACACAAGACTAAGCCTTTAATTTGGCCCATATAATAATTGCAATGTCTTACTAAAGTTTTTTGTTTTCCCCTTACTCTGTACCGCCTTTTATGAGTCATTGATTCATCATACTAAAACAGCATAGTAGGACATCTTTTGAGAAGGAATTAGGTCTGAAGTAGCTTAGAAGTGGGTCTGAACAAGCAAATTAGATAAAGAATCCATTTCCAATACATCTTCATCAGTGCAGGCAATGTTAGAAGTGGTGCTGTAGGTAAGGAAGATATTTTTATTCCACTGGTTTTAGCACTTTCTCAGTCTTGAGGATTCTCATCTTTAGTGTTTGAATTCTGTGAATAAGAATTTCCACCATTTCTATAAATACATGTGGAAAGTATTGACCAAAGGAGTAAGATAAATTACAGCAATGATAACTACTGGTAAAGTTTAATACTATGAAAGACAAGACTATTCCAGCCAACAGTAGTATTTAAGGTGTAGCATCTCATGAAACTCTAAAGAAAAATACAGTTTGAAAGAAGTATTTCTCTCAGAATAGTCTTGATAATGTGACAGGTTTAAGAAAATAATTTTTAAACTTTTCTGCTTTTACCAGAATATGAAAAAAACCACAACTCTCAAAGATTTTATCATCCACACTAAGCTACCATGCTGATGCTTTTTCAAGTTGATAACTTTTGCTATCTCTTGATATCCCTCATTAGTAAAGGCAGTCTTTGTCTACAGCAGCTGAAAGGAATAGGAGGGGGGGCTTAAATTTTTGCTTAGGGTAAGACCCTTCATACATGTATTTATTTAAATTACATTCAGCTTTTTTTTAGGTGCAAGTACCATTTTTGTAATATTAAAGGGCAAATAATTTTTGGAGTATTATTGCCCTACAAGTAGTAAAGCTGAAGTTCTGTTGTGAAGTCTGATTATAACTTTGCTTTTGAAATAGCAGGGGAAACTCTGGAATTCAGTTTCTCAGTGACTGTATTCAAGAATCAATACTTCTTGCCTGGATTGTCAAAATATGAAGGACTGTAAAATTTAAATTAGTACAATAGTGTGAATGATATAGCTAAATGGAAAAATGAATGCTCATTTAAAACAAGGCTCAAGTTTTAGTGTCCAGACTACAAAGATATATAGCCCTTAGTTATATATAGTAAAATAATTAACGATAGCATCCCTGTCCTGCATGAAAATGAAAATGCCTTCAGTTTAAGGTTTCATCTTTATTCTTAATCGTATCTTATGAAGATAGCATGTGTTCTTCCAGACATGCTTTTCAAGTTTCAGAAGCTGGCCTTCTTGAGAATGGAAGCTTTGGTATGTTTAAATACATTTTAATTGGAAAATGTTAGTATCTCTGCTAAACTTTTTGTTTATTTGGTAATCAAAAGCCAAATTATTTTTAGTATCCACTTTTAATTACACATATTGTTTCATTATGCCATCAACATGCTGTTACGTGTAGATGTAGGTAATTAATTGCAGTCAATTAATGTGTTCATAAAGAGAGATTTTCATGCAAATCAGCTTTTATAATTGGTGCTAACAAGATTCCAAGGTAGTCAGCCAATTAAAGAAATTGATGCTAAACCAAGACAGGTCATCTAATCTTTTGAAATGGCAGCTGTTATCAGCAACCAAATGTCACATCAGGAAAAAAAGGAAGAAGGTAATGGCAGAAAGTGGCTGCTTTTGTGATTATTAGTACAGTAAATTATGATATTTGGTGGCTAATGCATGATCTTTTTTCATGTCCTTGATAACAATGGAAATAAAGCTGATCTTATTTTAAGATTAAATAATTTTATGAAAAATGCCTAGGAGAATCAACAAAGTGTTGTTTCTACTTTATTGCCTTATGAAGGTGTCAGAACTCTAAAGTGAGATAGCAGTTTAGTACTGAAGTTGTAGCAAGGAAAAAATCTTCAGACATGGTAAATTTTAACTATAAATTGATGAGTAGGTAGCCTTTTTTTGTCAGCTAGGAAAGAATTCACTGGCAATCTTGGAGAATTAAAAAAGGAAAATAGCTATTAAATGCAGTCTGTAACTGTGGTGATAAAATTAATATATAACTATTTAATCATCCTTCCCTTTTAAATTTTTTTCAGAACATTCACCTGAATTCCGTGTTTACTTTTTGTCTGTCTTGCAGACGGGTTGGCATTTTCTGTGCTTGAAAAGAATTATAGAAATATATCTATATTCTAAACATTAAAAAAATAAATAATGAAAGGGGTAGAATATTTTAACAGGAATAGAGTATGTTCGGAAGACTAGGGCTCAGCCCTGGTAATACAGTAGATTCAGTAATTTCAAAAAGCAAGTTACATGTAAATAGTTTTCCTCTGAGCTGTGAGTGATACTTTGACACTGTCACCTCAGTTTTCTTGTGTTGTTTTTTATTTATTCTTGTATTTGAGTTGTTTTTTCTTCCTGTCAGAAGTTAGGTTTTCACTGAAGTTCTAAATAAATCATTCAAACAAATTTTTTTTGGTTTATAAATAGCCCCTTTTAAAATCTTTAAAGCAAGGAGATTGGAAGTATGCCTATATAATAGACCAAAAGTTTCTTGCTTGTATATTGACACACTTTTATAAAATGTGCATTTGCTATTCCTACATGTTTCAAGGGATTGTGCTATAAAGGAACATAATTTTTATGTATGTTTAGTATTCACAATTCTTTTATTTCAGTTGATTTGAAAAAAGTATTAATCTGTATTCTTTGTAAGTGCTGTAACTTTTTTTTTTTTAAACTTACTTGCTAGAATATTTTTTAAACTTATTCTTCTTAACTTAGGTAGCTTGGTTAATAGAGGACGAGGCAGTATACACAGCAGTAAAACTCAGGATGTATCACATATTGCATTTGGATCAAAGATCCTTGGGCCACCTCCATCTTCAAACAGAAGAGTCGGTACAAGGGTATCTGGAGAGGTAAGAAGGCTTAAATTACAGCAAAACTGCTGGGACTTCTACAAAGGAAGAGATTGGCAAGCAGAGGAGGCAACCTACAGGTATTTTTCAGAACTAATGTGAGGCTCTGTCTGGAGTACTGTATTTCGTTGTGGACCCCCAGTGCGAGAGATACTGTAACATCCAGTGGAGGGCAAGTAAAATGCTCGGGTCACTACAGCACATGACATGGGTTTATTCAGCCCACAGAAGAAAAGGCTAAGGGAGAATCTAGTTGCTATTTTCAGCTGCTGTGAGGTTGTAAAGAAGAAAGGCCCAGATTCTTTAAGAGGTGCAGTAAAAGAACAAGAGGCAGCAGGCCCAAATTGCTGGGAAGCTCTGACTGGGTATAACGATGAAGTGGTTCGGTGGTGGAACAGGGTCACAGGGAGACTGTGGAATTTCAAAAATTTCAAATATAACAAATCTTGACTGGAACAGGCTAATCTAATTTCAGCATTAGGCCTACAGAGGTCTCTGCCTACTGAAATTACTCTGTGATTTCTTACCATTCTTATTTTTCTAAATTTTTTGTTCTAGAATGCTGAAATTTCTATGTGTTAATGTAAATATTTCTCCTAATGATTCAGAGCAGAAACCCTGCATTTCGCTATGCTCTAAGTGGATGATAGTCAGCCACACAATCTTGTGATTGCTATCAATTGCAGTGCCAGGGAAAACAGCTGGTCTCAGTCTGCCAGCAAACAATATACAGGTTTTAGAAATCTGGTTGGGACTACAGCTCCCAGTTTAACACCGTGAATGAAAGATCCAGCCAAAAGAAGTAGACTCTTCTGTAGGAAGTCAATTGAAAGCTAAGACATAAAATGAGATTCCTTTCTCCGAAGGAAAAAAAGGACTCCTCCTGAGGTCTAGAATAGCCACAAGTTTCACTGTCTTCTTATCCAAGTAGTGAATTTTAATTTTTTTTCTTTGCCTTCTTTTCCTTTCACTCAGTGAAAAAAAACCCTGCCTGTTACTAAACTGTAAAGATTAAAGATACCACAAAGAACTGTACTTACCATAAAGTTTCCTGAAAAGATAATATTTAAAAAATATATATATTTGGAAACATTTATTTGAAAAATAAGCTTAATTCAAAATGTGTGTTTACCTTTGGGTGTTTTGAAAGCTGTTAACGTTTTTGTCTTTCATTATGAAAATAATGTCTTTCAAGGTAACAAAGACCTGGGATAGCAAAAGTAATAGATCATGCCGACTTCAAAGTTCAGGAATGGGAACTGAATCCATAAAAGACACTGAGAGAGCGGAGCTGTCATTCTCACCATGCAATGATTCTTTAGATCAAGAAGGTAAAAGAAATACTTACCTAACAACTAAAGATGTGTGTCAAAATAGTAAGAGCATAAAGCAAAGAATATGTAGAGTTCACAAACTGCCAAAATTTTTGCATGATTCTGACTTCAGAATGTAAGACTAATTCCCTGTTTTTGTAATCTTTCATCTACCTCGTTAATTACTGAAGACATCTATATTAAAACATGGCCTATTCTGTATAAGCTTGAATAAATGCTCATTCTCTCTGCAGGTATTTGTATTGTAAGCGTTCGAGCCAGGGATCACCACCTGCTGGCAGTAGCCACAGGTTATACACATATTCCGCTTTTCCCCATGCTGTGTATATAAGTGGGCTAATGCAGTTGTTCTTGATTATTTTACAGACTTTTGCAAGCCTGGTTTTTAGAACTTCTATGGTTTTGCCCTTCTTTCATACCTAGTGTTAAATTTTTACTTTCTTGTGACTCATAGTCCTGCTGCCCTACAATATTCCCATGCTGTTTGGAAAATGTTTGAATCCCGGGACAATGCTGTTTTTCCATGCCTCAAGTCAGAAAAGCACACAATATGAGTGTTCACAGGCATTTCATAAGCTTCTGGGCTGTATTTCAGGCCCTGCAATTCAGACTCGGAAAACCTCTGAGACTGGAAGAGGAGATTTTCAGCTTGCCTCACCACAAGGACCATCAGCAGACAAGAACAGTCATAGAAGATCACCTTTAAAAAATGCAGCCAAAACCACATGGGAGATAACGGATGGTATGGCGCTCATTTTATGTTATTTTACATCTCAGTTGTGTGGTGCGGGGGACTATCTGAAATGTAAATTTCAAAGGACCTAGAAGCAGTTCATATAAAGTATCAATGTCTGTATTGTGGGGGATTATGGAAATCAAACACCCTGCAACAGAATTGCTTTTGAGCATTGATAAAGATTTGCAGGATTAAGCAGAGTACCAAAGCAGTGAATGAATTTTAAAAAAAAAAATAAATTCCATGCTGTCATGATTAAAGGGAAAGAACTAAAAATAATTTATTCTTTAAGTCCCCATTAAATTCAACACTAGAAACTCCAAACATCAAACGTACAAGAAATTTTACTTGTCCCAGATAAGAGTTTAGGATATTTATTATGGTACCCATATGATATCTAGGGGTTCTTCTTGTTTTATTTTTAAAATTTAGTGGTCAATCTTTTTTTTTTTTCTTATTCACAGAAAGACACCTCAGCTTATGATTTTTTCCCCTTTCACACCTATTTGCCAGAAGGTGTGGATTTTTTTTGTCATATAGTGTCAATCAACTTGCTTTGCATGTGTCTGGGAAGTACCTTATTGTGGCAAAAAAAGCCCTCGTCCCTATGACAAAGCAGTGTTACTTTCTATTAAAAGGCATAGCCACCAACTTGTAAAGCAGGCAAACTACTCAAATCTACTCAAAATTGACCAAAGAAATTTTCCTTCATATTGTGAGTGATTTCCATTTTGTTTAATCTTTGGAATGTTTAGAAGCAATTATATACTATGACAATGTCAGTAATCCATAATTGCTATTATGGTTTTCATAATTTGACTGAAACGGATGCAAGATGCTAAGGCAAGTAGAGCCTTCTGGAGAATTTTTAATTACTTCCTATTTACCTGAATTTTGAGGATTCTGAGGCAAGAATCACTGTCTTGCTTGCTCTTCATCTAGAGCACCAGGGCCTCTATCTAGTACATTCAGAAAAATGAATCAACACTTGTTATTTTATGTAAATATAAGTAATATAAAAAGAGATACTTAGGGCAGGAGGTTGGCATGTCCAAATACCCTATTGTAAATTCAGAAGCAAGAGAACTGAGGAGGACAGCTATGTATAAACACCTCTGTTTTACTGTTTGTGAGAATCAACTGTTTCTATATGATCTTAATTGTGCATACAGGCAGATAAAGTCCCCATGGGAGTTTATAAGTTACAACTCTCCAAACTTTTTTTTTCATATTTTGATTGCTTGGCACTGGTAGCTCAATTTGCAGATTTCAGTTTCTTTTCAATATGTGAAGTTGTCTGACTATATGTAAATGACTTCATGGTTTCTTTATCCTGTAGTACTGGATTCATCTGCATTGAAGAGCTTCCTATAGGCAACCTATTCATCAAGGAAGACTACTTCTATGCTCTGTTCTGAACTTCTTCCAAAGTGGGATAAACTTGACCTCAGAGAATTATAAGTTCACAGAGAAGTGGGGAAGTTCAAAAGCAGAAACATCTAACAAAAACAAGGAACCTAATAATTTTAAATTGCACCATTCAACACATATATCTGCATAAAATACTGTGCAAATCATTTACAAAAGGAAGTGAAGTGTACACGGACATTATCAGATGAGATAACAAAAGTGCTTCTACCTGTTTATTACCAAACTGTTTCACATGTTTACATTCACATTTTAAAAACAAATACCTTTCTAATAAAAGCAAAGAAATTATGATTTCTGTGATACTGGTGCTGTAGCTGCTGTTCATGTACGCTGTTCAGGACTGTAACCCCATAAACCTCAGGATCGATGTTCTAGAAAGGAAACTCAACTGATCTTGCCCATAGCGAACAACCACAAGCTTGGTTCAGTGGTGATGGCTCAGCCAAAAGCATAGTCCTGACACTTGTGACAAAGTGTTAATACACATACACCTATGACAAGTCATTGGCACAAAACCACATTCCCCAAGCAAGTGTAGGCTTACATGGTTTCTGTCTCCCTGTGGTCAAAACTAAGTTATATCAACAAGAATCTATCATACACTACACTTTTCTTATCACCAGGCATTTCCTGTTCTTGAGCTTTGTGCAACCATATCCTATGGTGATCATTATCATGGGACAGTACTGCACTTGTTCTGCCGTTAGCTTGAGCAAATATTGATTTAAATTTCATGGAGGAATGGGAGCTTTCATAGGTGATCGTATTACTTAGAGATTAGTCGCTGCTATTTATAATAATATCTTTTAGATTTATCATAGAGCTCAAATCAGCGTGTCTTCATAGCAGGTGTGCAGTACCTTTACAAAGGTAAATTGTTTTAAGCAAGGGTAAAAAAATAAAATGAGTGAGCATTGTTTATAGTTTGCCAATCTTGTTTATGCAATGCTGAAACCTTCATTAAAATGTTAGACTGCAATTAGAAGCTTTAGCATAAGTCTGACTGTGTAGAAGAACTAATTAGATGTTTAGGTGATTCTTCTTGCATTTATCTTGTTTGCTGCAATGTTGTGATTATATAGTAATTTGCATATTTTGCAAGGAGGTACTCCAGATTGTTCATTACAACTGACATGGAAATGCTGAGTTAAAAAGAAATTCCAGTATAGTTTGTGGTGGAGAGATAATAGGATTTGGTTTGGTCCAAAACACCCCATATCTTTCACTAGTAGACTATTAACAAAATGCTACACTGACTACAGGTTGAAGAAGTTGCTGAACTCCCTAGCCAGCATAAAATGTCATCTTAAAGCCTTACAGACTTTTCTGTCTTCCCCCTGTATATTTCATTAAGAATAAGTACTGTGGTACACAAACTAATATTTGCATTTAAATTATTACTAACCCAGGTATATTTCTTCAACATCTCTGGAAATGAATGTTGTTCTTTACAGAGGAGGTTAGCCTAAAAAAGCAGAATATTCAGGCTAAATAATATATAGACACTAAATCTTTTAAAATAGTTCTTTATATTACTGAAGTGCTTTTGATCTGAGTAGAGACATTACTTTGCTCACAATTGTGAGTAAAGTGATGTGTAAGAAGTTTCTGGATGTCTGTGTTGGAGCCAGGAGTAAGAGTCAGAAGTTTCAGCTTCTACCTACCTCCTCTTCTTTAAGTGCTTGATAAAAATTGTTACTTAAGATTTCTTTTTTATATTTGATACTTAATTCAAAATAGACTTAAAATCATAAAAAACAGTTTAACACCTTTTTGCTTCAGAATTCTTTACAAAATTTTATCTGTAATGACCCCTTAAATTAAACAGCAACAACTGCATTAGAAGTCATTCTAGAATGAGAACAGAACAAGTGAGACTGCAGTTAGGCAAGTTGGTTGTTATCAAGTCAGTAGGCCATAATAAAAATTAAGCCACTCTACTCATTCACAGTCCTTTATGCATAAAAATTAGCAGATTCTCATGAAGTGGGTTGTACACTAAATATATAACCATACCATAGAGGGCTCATTACAGTGGACTGAGCTATTAGTGCATATTTGAAAACTGCAAAGACAGCATGGCGCATGTCAAATCTAATTTCATGATGGGGGGAAAACATCTTCTGAATACTAAAGTAGTACAGTAAAGTAAAGTAGTCTTAGTCAATCCACTGCCATTAAAACCTAGTAAAATGTGTCTAGATTAACTGTGGAAGGGTGGGTCAGAATACTGCAGAGTGCTGAGATAGGAAAAACTGCAAAAAATCCAAATCTTTTCTTAGCTAGATAAGTTTTGAAGGTATTTTTGTTTTGAAAAATGTTTCAAGTTGAAAATACTAATATCATTGCCTTAGAAAAAAACAGTTTAGAGCATTTCCTACTTAGCAGCTAGAATAGCTGGGGAAAAGATCTCTTTACATACAGGAGAGTTGTCCAGCCAGTTGAAGTTGGGTGATATGTAACATTTTTGTGGCATTTCTGCATAGTACTTTCTGCAGTTGCAGATGTGGCAGCATTTCCAGGGCTGAAGACGTTCAAAACAATTTCAGGCTTGGTGGGCCAGATTCCTATTGGGCAAATGATTGGGTACTTCAAAATACTGATTTAGTGCGAGATAGTATTTTAATCATGTTAGGTCACAAAATCAATTGGGAAAAAATTTTCCTGAGTCTTTGTTCTCGAGCATCCTAATATTGTGTTTGGCTTCATGTGAAAAGTTAATGAGACGATCCCTCTTTTGTTTCATTTTATAGGGGAAATGATTACTTCAAAATGCAGATTATATAGATATTAAAAGATAGTGAAAGCATAAAAACTGTGAAATGTGAATTTGCGATTAGTACCAAAGATGTGCAGACAGAACATTAGTTGTTTTGCTTATGGTTTCTCTTTTATTCACATACAGCCTTCCACACGTAATTCCAATTGCCCAGCTAAGAAAAATGTTACCAGAGGAGTGTGACACAATCTTGAGTGATCAAAGACAGGACAATTCTTCTGTAGTACCCTCCTTTGAAAAACTTTTAGTTATTGTTCAGAACAAAAGCTCATTGGGTTTATGTAAATGAAGGGTGGTTCTTAAAAGTTTTGGATGGTCTCATTCATTTCTTGAGGCTTTTGAAAAAAATAGCCCAAAATATTTGTAAAATGAATGGCATTACTTACGTGCTCATCCTGCAAATCTTACTAATTAAAAGCAAGGTGAGATTCTGTATATTTACAAAATAGACTTTTTTATGTACAATAGACAGCTATCTACTAAATTTTTTTAAACCAGAAATATTGTCTATTATAAAAAGAGTTTACTTGAAAAGTCTTGGGGCTTCTGACTATAGCTGGTCTTCATGTAGAGACTGAAAAATAGTCCCTTCTGAAACAAGTAGGTGCAGGCCATGAATGTACAAGATGTGTTAGGTCCCTACTTTTCTCTGGTTCCTAGCTCAAACTACTGTTTAGGATATTAACTGGAGTTTGGTAGCTTTACTAGCTATCTTCAGTAAACTGGAAATATTCATAGCAACCCAGTAAGAAGGCAGCTGTTTCTCCTGGTGGTCTGATTCATCTTTCTTTTGCCTTCATTTATGGTGGTTCATACTTCTGCCTCCCCCACCCCCCACCCCCAAAGCTGCTGAAGCTGCCTGAAGTGATAATTACCTCTAAGAAAACTCAAAAGAGGAGAATACCATTGTAAACCTACTGTCTTTCGTGACAGCAAGTATTTTATTTTCGCAGTGCTACTTTATTATTACATTTTTAGTGGATTTTTTATTGAGCCTTTTTTAATACAGTTGGTGGTAACTTTGTTTTATGGAGCCAGAAAGTTTCAAGATCTAGTGAATAATCCACACCACACTACTTTTAATGAAGATAAGGGAGTATTGCATACTTGAGCAATTCTCCTTTTCTCAGATGCTATTTGAGATTGGTTTTAATCAATCAAATTGACATTTTTTTCTATACCATCATTCCAAACAGTAAAATATAAGTTAACAATGAGAGTATAAAAATGGCCTTTTCATGTTTATCTGGTGCACTCAATCTTTAAATCCATTTCTGTAGTTTATTGTTTGTTTTGAAATTGGCAGATTAGTACTGCCTGTATTCAGGG
The DNA here is from genome assembly GCF_949628215.1 of Phalacrocorax aristotelis. NCBI lineage: Eukaryota > Metazoa > Chordata > Aves > Suliformes > Phalacrocoracidae > Phalacrocorax > Phalacrocorax aristotelis. The sequence continues at coordinate 10,842,332 of NC_134281.1, forward strand.
AAACTTGGTGAAACAGATATCTTCATACATTTTTCATGTCACACTATTTTTCATCAGTGCTCTAGTTTGAAATTGAGATTTAAACCATAAGTTCTGGACATAAAACAAAGTGTAGAATTTCAGAAATAAAGAAGGAGCAGATTGTAATATTACAAACTTTCCACCGACTATGTGTGTTTATGTTTTTTAAATTTCAGCCACACAAAATGCAGGCATGTGGCACTTAGGGACATGGTTTAGTGGTGGACTTGGCGGTGTTAGGTTAATAGTTGGACTTGGTGATCTTAAAGGTCTTTTCCAACCTAAATGGTTCTGTGATTCTACGCCTGTAGAAGATCAATAACCATATTCAATAAAATTATGTTTTCCTAGAATGAAATTCAGTTGAACAGTTTCAAATCTTAATAGCTAAATAGTTTCAATTTGCAAATTGCAGGCTTGCATGTCATATATCATAGCCTGAGTATTTTTTGATCTAGATTTTGATTTTGATCTGCGTATTTGTGATCTAGAAATGTCTTGATTAACCTTGCCTCACTTAGAAAGCAGCCTGATGTTTTTCGTTGCATCCTTGTCACTCTCCCAGCTGTATAAATCTGATAAGCAGAATGTTTGTATATTAGAAAAACTTATTTTTCTGTATGACTTCCAGAGAAAAAATGTGATCAGGGTAAAATATAATTTACATATTTGGCATTAATATAAATATTATATGTTTCAGATGAATGGGTGTTTCCAGGAAGTTTCACTGAGAGTATTCAGCTGGATAGTAGTGAGTCGTTCATAGCTACTGAAGATTCAGCCTGCCATAATTTAACCTCACCACAGAATGCCTCTTTTGACCATCACTGCAATGAAACAGGTGATCACCAAGTGAATAATAAAGAGATTTACACATTTTCATCAAAACCTCAATCGGCTCCTCATGGGAAGTCTCCAAATATGTCACCAGAATGTTGTGTTTTCCCTTTGGATTTGAAGCAAGACAGTAACAGAGTACACGGGAAAACCCAAATTAAAGATAACTTTCAAGGAACCAGCAGCAGTGAAGAGGTAGGCCACTTTGTACTTGTAATTCTTGATAAAGTAGTCTTCATCCTAAAGCTCCTCAGATGAGATTCTGCCTTCAAGCGAGACAGAGAGGATAAATCATCTTTTCCCCATATACCTACAGGTAGATTTGTCTTTGTCAGGTTGCTGTGTCTAACTGGATACAGGAGTGAAAATGCAGGTATGCCCTCTGTAACAAGTGGACAAAACAAACCTAACTCTCTGTCAGCCCCTGTGCTAACAGAGAAATGTGAGTATAGTGCATCATTACAACAAAAAAGAATTTAGGAAAGCCTGTGTCGTAGATTTGAGCAAGATGTAAGTGCGTTATGGCTGAGCAAGAGTGCAGTAAATAAGGCTTCATTGTGCCTCTTAGAACTGTAAGCAGAGACCATTTTGCTCACCAACATTGTCAAAAGTGAATTAAGGGATTTCAGCATTTTAATGTCACTGGATGGTTGGAATTTCTGCTTTATATCCTGTCTGAGCTGTGTCAGCATCATTCTTCTGCAATGTAGAAATCTTTCAGCAATAAAATTAACAAAAGAAAAGAAATATTTTTTTAACAAATATATCAGCTGTGGTACTGTATGGAGATCCACCAAATTGTCAATTCATTGAATAGTTGCATTGTGTCATTACAGTAATTGCTACAAGTTTCTACCTTTATGAACATTCTGGTGTATTTTTAATTATAAAATCTGTTTCTTAGCATTCTAATCTGTTGCTTATAGCTGAGAAATAAAATCAGCCAAGTTACATAGTAGCAAGATGGACTGAGCTTTACAGAAATCCTGCTCTATATTCTGTATTTCTGAGAAACAAAATTGCTGATGTTAATTATAAGAAACAAAATTTTATTAGTTTTTTTCCTGTAGTTGTGAGGGTTTTCCCATTATCTGGGGCAGTTCACTATTTACTAACTTAAACCCATAAGACTTTGTTATTTCAAAAAAGTTCCAGAATTTCAGAATTAAATCAGTTTTAGTCAAGCTGATAGTTCATGAGCAGTGCTATATGGGATACCATTCTGAGGATACAAAACTGTTTGGATTTCAAATATTTTCTTTGTCTGTTATGCTCATGAGAAGACAGAGAGGTTACTGGAGAAGCTAGGCTAAGAAAATTTTTCCACAACGTAAGAACTATAGAAGCTTTCTAACACTGTCGTTTACTTACCTTCAGTAGTTTCCAGTTGGATTGACTTTTTTTTTCTTTTGGGGGACGGTGTGAGGTTTTAAAGTCCTTTGTAAAGATAGGTCTCCAAAGCAGTGTAAAAATGGCAAATGAAGATTTCTGAAAAGGTACCAAATAGTAAAGGCTGTGCTGTGATAAGTGAGTGAAAATAAAGTATTTCAAAACACAGCACATATGGCATACTTAACTGATGAACTATAAAGCAAGACAAATCTATATAAATTAATCAAAAGTTAAATTAATCATTAAACTTTGCTGGTGTTTAAGCCTTTATCAAAGATAGCTAACCTTCCATGCCATCATCCTACCCCAGAGATCCAGTGCCAAGCACACAAAGAGAAAGCAGTAGCCAAGTACTCCTGCTTTTACAGCACAAGGACAACACTGGGGCACTACATTAATGACCATTCTAGGGGCTTAATGCAAGAGTTATTATATACACTAAAATCTAAAAACTTTTCTTGTCTATATGTCAGAGGTGTGCTAGGGAACAGCCTCTGTTTCATTCATTATATTTGGATGCATTAAATAGTATCAGCACTGCAGCTGGAGATGCATTACACTTACAAAGCTAGAAGATAATTACATTAAACAAATTTACAGCATGCTAACAAATTATCAAGAATTTTTTTCTCAGTCGAACCACTACATTAGTAATTCATAGTTAAGCCTTTCTTTCATGTGAAAGAAATCACTGAACCAACAAATTACTTAGCAGTCATATTTTGCCCATATTCATCCTCTTCCTTGTACAGATACATTCTGTGTTGCTTCTTGAAGTCAGCTTTATAATGATAGTCTGGATACACATTTAATATTCAAATTGCTTTACTTTGCATTACTGAATTAAACTAGAAAACAGTTTTATTTCAAGCACTGAAAATACAGGAAAGAGGATCCTGGAAAAGCCATGATAGCTGAACGTAAGACTGCTAACTTAACAGTATCTGTTTTAGCACAGTCTAAGGTATCTTTGCAGAACTACCAAAATCCTTTAGCCCAACCACATCATGTTTCCCAGTTTACTTCACTTGTATGAGAACATTATCATTTGACTAAGTTATGCTGAATCTTGCAGTACTTTTTAAATATGTACGTTAATCTTACATGCTTAAATAAGCTACGTTGTTACAGGTTTTCACACTATTATTGTTTCTCATGACCATTGTATTACAGCTTTCTTTGAAATTCAAATACATTCTGTTTGTGTATAACACATATAAATAAATATGGATATGTACACACTCTTGAACTATATCAAATAAGGTAGAGAGATCAACCTACAATTTAAATAATTGCACGTGAGCATAAATTGCCTTTCTTCTGGAAAATATAAGTAAAGCTTCATTTTAATTAAAAAACAAAAAGAAAAAGGTTTTGCATATTTTGTAGTTTAAATATCTCTGTCTGGTAAAAAGTCCATAAGTTCCAAAAGTTTTCCTTGGTTTTTTTATGTCACTGCATCATGAATTAAAAAATGAGTTAAAGGGGCTGAATCCCAGTTTCCTCCTAATCTTCATTTGAAGTTAGTGGAGCTGCAAAGGAGATTTATGGACTATTAAATCTATGAAAAATCAGCATTACCTACAAAAAATACTTGATTGTAAAATATAAGAGGCATGTTATGCATCAGGATAAATTTCAAATACATGAATGTTGACTCTATGTTGCATGTGCTGAGAGCAATAAGATAGGCACGACTTCTAGGATTGTACAGCTTATGTAACTTGGCTTTTGGGGAGCAAATGTTTCAGCCTGCAAACTGAAAACAGCAAGTATTTATAAATTCCCTTTAGTAGTTACTAATTAGTCACTGAAATAGTTCAATGCTGTTGTTCAGTTATCAGAGACAAATCTGTAAAGGATAAAAATTGCTTCTTTTCTTGGAACCATTTACCATCACGTGACTTATTTTGTAATTATACGAATGTCCATACTTTCAGGTCAAATTTCTGTCAGATACTTCATATAATTAAACTTGTCATGGCTGCATTTGCGGATTCTGTCAAACCCAGGGTAAACCAAGAACTCTTGCTGTTTCAAGAGTTGTATGACTGTGGCATGTGTGACCACATGTCATATAATGCTATCAAAAATGCTGTTTTAAGTGTAACAGACAAGTTTATCAGTGAAGCCTTCAATGAAGAAAATGAGATTTTTTTTTTCTGTCCCTATATGATTTGAAGAATAGAGGAATAAGCTTAAAAAAGATAATGTACCCTTACAAAGGCAGGTAGGTAATTTCACTCTGATACCTCAGTATTAAAGCTCATCATACAAAGGGACTATATCCCATCTGCTCCTAGTAGGTGACCCTTCAGAGTCATTAGAATGATCATCTTAAAACTACAACCCAGCAAGAGCAATCAGTTTTATGTATCCAGAACTGCCCATCTGCATGTTCTTTTGAGGAATACAGTACATCAGTAGAAGTTCTCATTCCTCAGGAAAATCATTCTCATCTTCAGTTTACATGTGACACATACCATACATAACACATTATAGTTAATCAAGCAAACTTTACTGATGTTTCTGGCACCATTTCATGATTTAGTATTTAACAAATTTTTCTAGAACCTACATGTGTACGGCTGAAGGGACATGGAAAGGTGGGAGGGCTTTAAGCTTCAGATAAATCAGTTATCCATTTATCTCTAATGCGTGGGGGGGAAATAGTGTTTTCTTTAGTAGTCTTCCACCTTAAGTTAACCTAACTTAATATGGGTTTCCAGCACAGATTTTAAGATAATTTATGGCAAATAAAGATCCATTAAAAAGAGGGAAACACAGATTAGTGTTTCAAGGAAATTACTAAGTGAGGGAATAAAACTATAAACTTCCAAAATGTGTTATCATTAATAAGGGATTACTTTCTTGAATGTGCATTTCATTCAGTGTAATCCAGTCCTGGACTCACTGAAGTCAGTAACAAACTTGGATCACTTTCATTTGCAGTAGCACCTTGGCTATGAGAGTCATACTGAAGATATTTCAGTGTCTTACTGAACCTTGCAATACATACTACCTTTCATCCAGTGTGGTAGCATGTGGCAGAGGACCAGCGTGATGAGGCCTCTCTCATCCTTTCCTCCTTGAGAATAAGAATGTTGAGGCAAAAACTAGGTGTGCTTCCCCATTATTTTTCTTCCCATGTGTTTGGAGATGCTGTTTGTTGTTGAGATGGGGTATGAGTGAACATCATACACTTGATTCATGGGATGTTTTGCAAAGGCATTTTTAGAAGCATGAATATAAGGTTAACAAACTAACCTCCAAAATTTTTAAGTGGTATTCAAATGGTACTGAATGTGATATTCAGTGATACTACCAGAGGTGAACAAAGTGTTCTCAGAAGTAGTTATTCCTTCTACGTTTAAGTTGAAGATGCGTTATGAATATATGGAATATTAATAATTCAATGGAAAGACATCATTGTCTTGGACTTTTTGCTTTTGGTTTACAATTTTGATAGATTTCATTGAAATTATTATTATAATCATGTAGCACTCAAGTTTGAGAGGCTACCAGCATTCTAAATTTGGGTCAAAATTTTGAAAAGTGTAATCTTGCGTCCCCCTCCTCCTCTTTGTACTTTCTATTTTTCACTACTTGAGATGTAAGAATATGTTTACAGTATAATCAATGTAGTTGCCAGGAAGAGCAGCTGGTTTTCAGAATCCTTACAAATTTAGAATTAGGCAGTAGAGATTGAAGAGCCATTTTGAAATTTTAAGGTTATGTAAAACTGTATTGTGTGACGATGAGAGGGAATTGCTCTCTCTTTGTTTCCTAAATTTAGGATGACAACAATGAATTCATCCAGGGTACGGAGAACCTTCAGATCAGCCACAGCAGGCAAAGAACATCTGATTCAGCAGTTTTTAAAGAGATCCCATTAAAGAGGATGTCATGGAGAAATGAATACTGGAAGAATGAGGAACACAGCAAACATAACCTCGAAGAGACCGTCTTATCAAAACCACAGAGTTCCACTGTGAGAAAAACAGATTCTGTTAGCTCTCAGAGAAGCTTAAAGCCTATCCTTTCTCTTTCTCCAACTGGAAATAAATGTGAATTCTTTAAAGTAATTCCAAATGGATCTGAAAAAAATGAAAGATATGAAGGAGTTTCTGGTCAATTAAAAAGAGCCGTCAGTAAAAAGTCTCTCAAGAAAATCTCAAGAGAAAATTCATGTCTGACAGCACAGACTACTGTAAGTGATTTTTGCTTTGAAATTAAATTATTAGCTTGTATAGAAAAGCTATATTAGATATACCCATTTGCATGAAGTGAAAAATAACACATCTTTCATCCAGATATATGCTGGTTTCATCATAACAGTATTTACTGAGCTCAGTCTGTTGAAAGTTGATTTCGTAGTTTTTTGTAGCGCACAAAATAGTACGCCAAATAAAACAGAAATCACAGAGGTTTATAGATGAAAAGGTGTCGTTGAGCAACTCACATTTTGGAAATGTGTGAGTTAGAGAGTAGTTTTGGGGTGAAAGATTACAAAGGAAAATTGACAGACTTTGAACTGATATATTAACGAGCGACCATAGAAAGAGCGTTAATCTGGCTATTTCGTAGTATCTCTGCAACAGCCCTGAAAAATAATAAATTATGTGATTGAACACCAGCAGTAAGGCTGTGTCATAAGCTAAATTGCCAGGCTACTGAAGGAATTGTTACATTCACCAAAGTGTTGTTTTATTCCTAGATTTTTCTTACTGGATTCTCCTTATGGAAACATGTAGTAATTTGAAGAACAAGTTTGTCTGAAGCTAATTATTTTCTTTAATATTTCCTAATAGCTAATTCTTCTCTTTTAAGCTTATAATGGTGTGCTTTGAACTGTGCTTTGAATCAAGAACTGGAGCTTAAGAATCAAATGTATTCTGTAAATCACAAATGAGACAGTATGTTACTGTTCCATGTTTTTGGATAGAACACTTTTGGGCATAGAATTACTGCAGATCCATATCTTTTAGTGTGTAACCTCTTTTCTAAATGTGTTACGCGTAGATTAGATTTATTTCTGAGCATCTGAGAGTGGAACAGGTTAAATTTCTTCCTTGGGCTTAAGACATCTTTTTTTCAGATGTCACTAATACCCTATGAGACTGAAGACTTACATAGCCAGCATCTTCTGTCAAGCAGTGGTCAGTCATAGATGGCTAGGGTTAAAAACCAGTGCAAGACAGTGAAAAGAAAAAAGTTTTTAAAAAGCAGAGAAAATCCTACCCATAGCAGCATATGTTCTATGTATGTATTATCTGAAAAAGACTTTAGAATTGCCACTACTGACGTAGAAAATGTGGAAGAATGCAGAGTGTGTTCTTTTGTATTTGGGAAGAAGTTTCTGTAATTTTTAGTGATAGGAAAACCCCAGCTGATACTGATAATCTGATTCTCTGTTTCTTAGATGTGTTAATATCCATGTATCTGTCTAAGTGTATAATAAAATCTTTTACATTTTACATTCACTTTCCCTCCTAGTTCTATCTATAGGAATTTATTTTTTCTAGTTTCCAGTAAATATTCACATTTTTATGATTAAGTGTATTTTCCCCTTGTTTCCTGATTCTTTTCAGGTTTGGAAGATTGTTCCACTTAAAATTCAACTATGTTTATTACTAATCATAACTAATCTATTTGTCCATAACAAATGAAATATGTTGATTACTTTCCTAAAATATATTATCAGTGTTTAATGCAGCGATCAACTTTTTCCCATAGAACATACCTAAATTTAGCCTTCCTAGGTGAATTACAATTAAGTTTTTGAAGTGTTAGATATATTTTACAACTTTTTTTGTGATATTTTGTTTTAAAAGATGAAGGAAAAGAGCTATCATTTTTCCTCCACTCAATAAATAGTTAATTACTAATTAGACAGTAGGGTTATTACCATACTGCACTTGTAGCTGTAAATGTGTTGTGCAGTACTTTGTTGCTTGTAAGTATTTTTTGCAAGGACAAAGCCTGTTATTGATGTATAGAAACTCAGGAGTTACAGACTTCATTGTATTGCTACAAAATATAAGATGAAAATATCTGGCAGATTTAGCTCTCGTGCTTGATTTGATAAAGTGATAAAATTTTCCAATCCAGGAGCCTTTCCTTGGAGTTCTTTGATATTTCTTTTTGTACTAGGCCATGGTCAAAATTTGAAGCCAAATCTGAGTGCCACTGACTGCCTTTTAAACAATGGTTCTTTATATTAGAAAGTGTGTTCACCTAGCACTTAGAGAATAAAGTAAAATATATTTTTATTAATTTTTATTAACAATGTTTCCAATAATTTTAAAATTCATATAATAAGATATTTGAATGTGGCCTTTTTCTGACCATATACCTATGTAAAGCTTTTTTTTTTATCTACTGGAGCAGTTTTGCCATAACTAGTATTCCAGGTCCCCACAAGTTTCAAGAAAAGGAGCGCTGACATACAATATTGTTAACTCCAGCGAGGCGGCACTGGAGGTTTTTTGTTGGCTGTGGGCATGTAATTATTTTATTTCTGTTTTGAAAAATTGTTCATTGTTTTAAGAATTATGTATGAAAGGATAGTTTCCTATGAAAGGGTATGAGAGTGAGTGTTTACAGAGGAGTAATCTCTTCTAATCTGCTCATACGGAGGACTGGTAAAGAAGAGAAACACTTAGCCAACTCTTCCTGCAGTCGATTTGCTAACTACTTAATACACTTTAAGGATCTGGTTGCTTGCAATGTTTTATTCATGTTTTAATAGAGTTCTTTATTATTAAGTTCAAATATTTTTGATTAAAAGAAGTACAGCCCTCTGGGTAATACTGCAAGCATGTAGATAGCTGGTAAAGTTTGCCGCACGTATAACTGCATTCAAACAATTCTGAATAAATCATTTGAACCTAGAACAATGCGAATGTCATTATATAGGAAAAAAAAATCCTTTAAATAACAAGTTTTGTCAATCTAACAAAAGTATTAAGTGCTTAATAAAAATACTTTATCATAAGGTGAGGATATGCAAAAAGACAAGATAAGCTTTTAATTACTAAATGAAATACTAATGTTAGACAAATTTACGATTATTATAAAATTACGTCTTACATCAAAAGTTTCTCCTAAATTACAAAGTGAACTTAATCTCAAATTCAATTTTCAAATTCTGTCTTTGAATATTGGCTAAGACAATATAAAATTTGTGAAGAGGCTTTTTTTTATTAGTTGTCTGAAACTACAGAATAAATAGTCCAAACTATTTCTCCTTTATTACAAGGTATTTATTGTACAGGATGTTTAACACAGCAAATTGTCATTACATCTATTCTCCTTTCTGAATATAGTATTTCTAGAGTGAGACCATTACAAGAAAACAAAATGACAATTTGAAATAAGCTGGGGAAAAAAAACAACAAATGTTTTGAATTGTTTCATAAAAATTCAAAAAATCTATGCATCTTTCTTCATAGATGTAAAGGAAAAGTCAAGCAGGGTTGTGTGATGTTTTGCCTTTATTAAAAAGAGAGTGAGAAAAATGTTCTTTCAATGCTTAGTGCTTTTATTCTGCATAGCACTAGTTCATTCTGTCATTTTAATGACTGCATGCCAATTGCTTCTTATACGAGGTAAGAAAGATAAGCCGAAGCTTCTCTTATAATAACCAAATAAATGTAGAAGGCCTCTATATAGGAAAATTAAAAGGAAAGCAGCATCTTCAGTAAGATCAATAAAAGTTACAGCAGCTGTAGATCTGATAGAATACTAATACTTCAGAGCATAGCAGACTTTCTAGAAATAACATAAAAAGCTTTGTATGAAGTGAACAAATACCTAAGAGTAACTGAGCTAATAACGGACGTTCAGTAAGGGTCTGGAGAAAACTTATTATTTTAGGTTTAAAGATGGTAATAATAATCACACTATTCAGCAACGAAGCTTGGACCTCAAAAGCCAGAGGTATAAAAGGGGTGGAGGCTGTGCTAACAGCTTCTGTCGCCTTCTCATACCTTGCACAAAATGGCAGACTGTATTCATCTGTGCCAAAAAGTAGCCTGTGAGTGCTTGAGGTGATTCCATAGGAAAAATCTTTGCAAAGTCATTTGACTTAAGAATTTGAGATACCCAGTAAAAAATCAAAAATGTTTGCAATAGGCTTTAGAATTGTCTTAATTTTCACAAAGATTTGCATACTTGCCCATGCAGACGTTTCCAAGTGAGCATCCTTCAGTCATAAATTGTGTTTTATGGGACATATGTACCTGCTGATTGTCAGCTTGCAGGCACGCTTCCCATCAAAGGTGGTTTACTTTGTTATCTGAGTGCTAATTTTCTTTTTGGTCCGTTATGTGCAATAGATGGCTTTAAGTGAAATCTAACATCATGGTAGTCAGAATGAAATGTCAAAAATATATGGTAGAGTTGCTACTCACAGAAACTTAATGTTGGGCAGCAATCTTTACTGAACGGTATGTCATTTCTTAAGTAGAATTTAAATAGGAAGTATTATTTTACATAGTATTGAGATAATAATTGTTGATTTATTTTATGGTGCCCATGAGGAAATAAAAACATTCTGTATGTTTTTATTCTAAAACTATTTTTGCAAATACATAGTAAAATATTCTAGAGCTTGAGCCGAAATCAAGGTTCTGTTCATTGCATGATGACGATACATGTATTATTAAAAAGAAGCATTTGCCCATCTGTCCTTGATCCAAAATTTTCTTCCAGTGTGCATTGTATCGCACATATCCTATACTTGGAGTTCATCACTGTCAATGAGTCTATGAGCATATCCCCAGTTAAACTTCTGGAGGGGAAATAAGTAATGTAGTATCCTTCACTACCTGGCTCTGATCACAAGGACAAAAAAAAAAAAAATTGGCAGGAGAGCGGATCAGATGAACAAGAATGCTTTTCTGGTTCCCAGAAAATACAGTTTTATGAAGCTATATGGAACTCCCTAAAACAGAAAAAAGTACTGTGTCACTGAAAATAACCTCCTTTTACAGCAGTGTTTCCAGTGAAAGTGAGCACTTTGCATGTGAAATATTAAGTAATATACATGAAAATCTAAGATATACACATATATTTTTTGCATTATTTCCTTAAAATAAGGGCATCAATGTGCAATGTATAACATCTTTTGTGGGCTGTATACATCATACCTCTGTGGAGCTGAATAATTGAACCTATATAATATTTTTTTAATCACTTTCATATATTCATGAGTGTTTTTAAAAGCAAATGTTGTTTGTGTTTATGTGATGTCATAGCCTGAAGGTATTGAACATTGCTGTAGTATTTCTCTTACATAAAGCTCCAGTTCAAGTTTTCCTGTGTCTCAGGTGTGACGGATTCATGATTATAATCCACATAAAAGACTTAGGTATGTCTTGTATAATAGGAAGAAAGCAGAGGAGGTTGTATTAATAATTCCAGTGTGTAATGTTTCAGTGTGTCTTCTGGGGGTATAAAAGTGACCGTACCTTTTCCTCTCATAGCAGGAAAAGCTAGCAACGTTCGTATCACTAGTACAACTGACCTGCTTGTATTCTTGAGGTCTTCAGTTACCCTGTACCTCCCCACAGCAAAACACACTGTGAGATTCCCTCTTCTGCCAGGAACATGATAAACTCCTCGCCTAAAAGACCTGTTCTCTTCACTAGAATCAAAGCACCATCCCTCTTTGGGATACTGTTATGTAGTGTCTTGCAGCCCACTGGCCGTACTCGGGTGATCTAAATCCCCTGAAGTCCTGGTCACTACCTGGATTCACTTTTCAAGCAGAAATGCTTTGTAATCTCATTCAGAACCAAAAAACTAGAGGCCTCAAGTATTAGACCTGTTCTTTTGTGAAACGGCAGTCTATGTGGACCCTTTAAGAAAAAGGAAGGTTTTTCTTAAGGAAGGGGTTCTTTAAACAAAGGTGATGCCACAGCCGGTTGGGTGAACTTAAACAATCTTTTCATGAGGTTCTGTGTGGGTCGTAAGTACAAACTGCAAAATAGTTAATACGTGGTTTTTAGCTTTTGGCCTGTGGACCAAGTTTGATATAAAGATTACAGTTGCATTAACAATTCAACCGATGAATATAAAGAAAAATGAAAATACAGTGATGTTTATTTTAAAATGTATATGCTAGCAAGTTACCAAAATAACTTCTAAAATTTAGGGCTGACATGTGTAACTTTCCAGCGGAATTTTATGCTATGCTTGACAAATAATTAAATGTTACGTTGATGGTGTCTATGGTACTATGATAACTGCGTGATTGGGTTTATTTCAAGATTTGCATTTAATGCTTAAGCAATTTTAGCTGCTGCATTTTTTAACTTCTGAAAGCCTGCTTTTATCTTCTGTTTTTAATTGCAGTGGAACAGCAACTTCACCAAACACCCTGGATCCAAACTGTAGCCCATAACAGTGTTTGTGTTCTTCCTTCCTGTAATTATGTGTAAATATGCTTGATCTTCACAGCTGAACAGAAATCTGTTAACTAATCTTTTCTAGTAAACATTTCGTTTCTCTTTTAGTATTGTATCTTCTTGAAGATTCCCAAAAATATTCTCCAAGGTATCTGTTATGTTCATATATGCTGTTCCACGATCCTGTTTATATTGTTGACTTCTCCATTGTATTTCACAGGAATATGACTGGAAAAATTACCAGTCAAATAGACTGAGTTCATCTGAACTGCAGATGCTGGCTAGCATGAAGAGACAACAAAATGAAGAATTAAGGGATACTGGGATCTCACATGGGCTGAGTGCATCACAGATAGACAATTGCAATGTTAGCATAAGTACAAACAGTGATGATACAGCAACCTGGAACTCTTGTTTCCCACCAGTAAGTCTAAACCCATAGTAGTTTGTCTATGTGGTTTCTATCAATTCTGCAACTCAGGGGTCTTGAATGTTAAAATTTCTTTGAGTAGCTTTCAAATTAGCATTACCAAACATTTTTTAGAACTTATCCAGTAAAACACGCCACCAAAACACATGCAGTTCCAGCAGGTTCTGTAGTACCACCATGGACAAAGAGCAAATCTATTACGTATATTCCTTCCTAGAATCCTGAATAATCATGCAGGCTGTACAGTTTGTCACAGTAGGGGCTGACAACCTGCAGGTGTGTGATATAGTACTTAAAAATAGTTCCAAAATGAATGAAACCCAGATATACCAGTCAGCAACTGCATTACAGTGTGAGTAATGGAAAATAATTGCTTCTTACAACAAAGGCTCATTACGGAAAAGCTAACTGTTTAAAGGACTGAAGCAGGAGAACAGCAGCAAAAAGCTGCAGTAGTTCTGAGTACTTAGTGTGTGATCCTTCTGTATTTTGCACGTTGTGTTCTTATTTGTCCTGGTACAAAGTGGTACAAAATCACACACAGCTGCACTATGTGACAGAGTACTGTTACAAGAAGCAGAGGAGTATTTGTTACACTTCACCAAAGAGTACTGAATGTATGAAATCACAGAATAACATTTCAGCAACTATATGAAGGTACTTGGAGGAGCTGCTGTAAAACTAGATAACCTCATACTCTGTTTATATCTCAGCAACATAGTTCTTATTTTATTATAGGTGAAAGAATAATAAACAATGAATGTGGCTTAAGTAAAGCACACAACACAACTCTCTGAGGCAGATCCAATATTGGAAGAATAAACACTGCTGTGCTGTCCTGATATAAACTATTGTAGAGTAAATGCTCTAAAATGTTAGGTGCAAATTACCTCCAGGGATCTACAGGGCCTAGATAGAGGCCTGTAGTAGCAATATTCCATAGTGAACGATCAACACAGCATTGGAACTTTGTGTTACACCGGTAAATGGAAGTTTCAAATGAGAAGAGATGTATCAATAAGTGGGTAATTGTACAAATAAGAACTTGGTTTACAGAGTAACATTTTGCAGGATATCAGAGAAACATTAGTTGGTTTTAACTATTTGAGATATGTAGACGTAACACATTTAGTTGATTTCATAGTATTTCCAGTGCGCTTTCTCAGTACTTACTAAATAGGCTTAAACATAGTGTAAATCTGCAAGACTGGACAAATGGAACTCAATTAAATAAAGAGAATAGCAGTCTTATTAATTATTGAGTAGTTTAATTATAAGGAAATTGATAAGAATATTTAGACATGTCAGGTTTGGTTAATACAAATTAAATGAGTAAACAAAATGAACTTTTAAAGTAAAATGTACTGCTGCAGTATTCAGCGATGCACAGTGTGACTGCTAAGACAGTTCTTTGATCTTACTGCCTTGATCAGCTTCTGTAGCTTCAGACTAATAGCATCAGTCTAAAAAAGTGTTTAGGTTAGTCATACAAATTGTAATTTAATACAGCTGTAGTTTTTCATAATAGTCCTTTGTGGCCATTTCTGTCTACATAAATCAAGTGTAGAAGGCAACATATTTGTCTTTGAGAGAGAAGTTTTTCAAATTTCATTCAGTTGACTGAAGTGTTGAGGTGTCTTACACATACAGCCTTGTCAGGTTTCTCCTCTGCATTTGCAAGGTGGGCATTGAGGTTTTAAGATTTAACGGCAAGAACCGTTTCAGGAAGAGATAATTTAGAAAGCAAACCTAATATTTTCTCAGATAAGGACTAACCACTTAGTCCCTCGCTACAGCAAAGACTGCTGAAATTCAGCTTCCGCAGTCTTCCTTACCCATATACATCTATCTTTACGCAAAAAGACTCTCTGTGCCAGTTCAATGTCACTTAGTCCACAGTATCTATTGATTTGGAGTATGGACTTGTGTGTTTAGCACACTGCTTGATGTAATTCTGTTCCAATATTTGGAAAAATGCAGAGTAGTCAAGTGAGGATGATAATTCATTTTCTAGACCTTTAGTATGTAAGAAGGTTATAAACAACATTTATTAGGGAAGGTGATTATTTAATCATCCCAAGTTGTTTAACACAGAAGCTTTTAAAAGAGTAATTGGGGGCATTTTTGGAGTGCTGGTGTTAAATTTTAGTATATTTTGATATGCTTACAACATTTTAGAACACTTTGAGAGCAGTGATCTATGCCAGTATTCAAATGGGTAGCTGCAATGAAAAAGTTAATGTAGGCCAGTTGGTCTGATATCATTGTCAAAATAGTGAAGAATCTGGTATGGGATTCAGTTAACAGAGATTTAAAGGGTGGTAATATGGTTAATGGTAGTCAAGATTATTTGATA
Source organism: Phalacrocorax aristotelis (assembly GCF_949628215.1). Taxonomy (NCBI): domain Eukaryota; kingdom Metazoa; phylum Chordata; class Aves; order Suliformes; family Phalacrocoracidae; genus Phalacrocorax; species Phalacrocorax aristotelis. The sequence goes on from NC_134281.1 coordinate 10,857,780, forward strand.
GAAAATACATCCTGTTCAAAAAAAAATGTAATTTTCTTGATAAAGTTACAGTTGATAAGGGAACTGCTTAGATATAACATGTTAAGACCATTGTAAATATTTGTTTATAAATGAGAAGCATACAATATTGATAAAGCATACCTTGAATGAATTTAGAACTGGTCAACTGACAAATACCAAAAGCAGTCAGTAGAGAATTTTCTGCAAGTAGAGTATATTCAGAGGGACCTGCTTCAGGGTTCATTCAGTTCAAGATCTGATGATGTTCCGTGGTTTTTATTAGTGATCTGCAGTTTAATAGCCTGTGATATACGTATGGTCATGAGTTGATCTAATTCTTCCCTCTGGCTTTCAAATCTGTAAATCTGTCAGGTAATTTCATATAGCTGTTTTCAGTGAATGCCCACACATAGCATTCTCATGAGCAGTAAATGTGTTACTTCTACATAACTGAGAGATCAAAATGCAGCCTACTTGGAGTGACTAGAACACATACAAAGTTTGTTCCTCCTGGATTTCAGTCTTCTGCAATGTGGGATCTTAGTGTAAGACCTAAAATGAGTAAATTCATCATTTCTTCACTTTCCAGTTTCTACCAATAAGTGTTCCTTATATATATTTATTCCTTATATATATAATGTAAAAAATATGTGTAGAATAAAAGCAGAATTGGTTTTATGTCACTGATCTTTAGTACTACTATCATTTCAGTTGAGTCAAGAGAATTCGCAAATGATCAATCCTTCCAAAATCAGATATACAAACAGCAGAAAAGTTTGCATGTGTCTGTAGCCCTCTTCCAGTTGTGTAGGCAAATGATTTTAGCAGTGCAGTATAGAAAATAAGTAGAAATAATCCTCATATTGTAGTTTGACAAATTAAGGACAGCTTGAAATTCTTGTCAGGTTTAAATGTTCATGCTTACATGTGTTTCCAGGATGTATCTTCTGAATATTTAAATCAGTAGTATCTATTGCTTTCTCTTATGTTCTTCAAAGATAAGTAGGGAGTATTTTTATTCCAAATTTTCATTCATTTTATAAATTTTTGTCCCTTAGTGGAATCTATGGCAACAGCACCACCAGAAGGCAGCTTTTTGTGTATCTTTCAGTTTGAAATACCTATGATGTTTTGCAAGGCAGGGCAAGATATAAACATGTTAGATAGTAAACTTCTGTATCAAAGTAATATTTTATATATAAAACACATTTTTAGTGAGTTTGTTTTTTCCATCATTTTCCATTGTTAGTCTGATTTCCAGATGCATTGAAAATTCTCACGTTACTGACTTTAATGAAACTCAGAAACCCTTCTGAATGTTAGGGCACATAGATCAATCATATTGCTAAGTTGCAGTTAGAACAGATGTCCTTGAAAACTATAAAACAGATATACTAAAAGTGTATTTTATAACCTATGATAGTTTACCAAGAACTGAATATATGCTGTCAGGACAAATCATTGAAATGTAAGTCGTTTAGCAGCTGCTGTAAACTATGACAGCCAAAAGGAATAAAAATAGCTTTGAATATTATACATTACCCAGCATAGCTATCAGTTATAAATATGGAAAACTTCTACTTTAAAATGGATTTACTTCAACGCAGAATTGTAAACCCTTGTAAAATGTGTGTGGGACACAGTTCCAAATCAATAATATGTCTATGTGGAACTAAATATTTTAAAAGACTTTATTTGACTGTGTCTTACCTGAGTGTTTTCTTAAATCTTCCATGTTAGCTTTGCAACAATACGAAAAACACAGTTCTATATATTGCAGAGTATAATGTGAAGTTTAAGCCTGCACATAAACACATTATCCAAGAAAAGTTGCAAAGCTTCCAAAATATCTCTGCTTAAATGCCTTGCTTTGTTCTGGAGATCCAGTAAGACCTTCCTGCCCTGGCAGGGAATTGGCCCATTCTTGGGTAGCTGTTTCCCCACTTCAGACAAAACACAAACATTCTGGAGCAAGATCTTATATAAGAGAATTCAGTATATCTTCTTGCATATGGACCCTGATTCTGAGTCAGAAATGCAAAGGGAGAAAGAAGATTCTCCTAGACTGCTCAGTGATAAATCCTAGAAGCTTGTAATGGTATAGTGCTCCATTAGCAGGCGCCAACGTATGCTCACCACTAAGAACTGTCTTTCGGGTAAGGAGTACTCACAGAGAAGAAAGATTACTTGTTCCCAAGCAACTTCCTAAATAGAAATTCAGTTACATAGACCTTGATCTACAAAATATCTGAAAGGGTACTTCCAGGTTTGTGCCTAATTTGTGGAAGGTCTTCTGGCCTCCTTTGTAATGATTCAGAAAAGCGAGCCACTTAACAAAAAAATGGCGTTGCATAACTGAAGTCTGACAGACAAGAGGAGTGATACTTAAACCCAGAATTATTCCAACAGAGAGCTCAGTTTGACAGCCCCTGGAGGGATCTGTTCACATCAATTCAAATTGCAAAACTGAGGGAGACTATTCTTTACTATGAAATGAGACTAAAAATTATTTAGACAGATATTCTGGTTTATAGACTCTCTAATTCACTTTCTGTCTCATCCACAGTCTTCCACTAGCCATCATTTGGGAATTGCACTATCCACCACCAGGCAGTGACTCATATTTGGCAGTAATTAGGATGTCATTCATCCTGAACATATATTTTACAACATCCCTCCCTACTTCCTGAAACCATGAGAACATACTCATTTTTATATTGATTTCTGTAAAAAAAGCAATTGCTTTCATACTCCTTAGTATTTATTTTTAGCATTTCATGTACTAAATTGTCTAAGTATTGTTAATGTATGCTTGTATTTTCATTTCTTTTGCCTTCAGTAATTTTTTTAGAACTGTTTTTGAGGTATGTGATAATGGCAAGGGGGGGTCTCTTCTGAAAGCACTACATATATACCTAGAGAAAATGTATTTCTGAATTTTATAATTCTTGAATTTTTATATCAGTTTATGAATATTGATCTTTCTTGCAAATGACTGTTTTTAATGCCGTAAACCAAGTGTAGTTTAAAACCTCTGGGGCATATTCTTACAAAGGGTAGGTAAGATTTGAAGGCTGTGGAGAATTAGCATATTTTGTATGAATATTCATGCATTCCACTGTTAGCTATTCATGAACAGCTTCATCCACGTTTCAGATTGGCAGTGCCATAGAGAAGCATATATGCGTCAGCAAACTTCATTTGGGACTGCTAAGATTGCTGTTAACGGTGCTTCTGATGAGAAAGGAACCTTGTCTGCCAGCCGTATAAGCTCTGGCTCTGTGTTGTCTTAAGAATGGTTGGTTCTGCACAGATCCAACTAAGAATCCCTGCACCATGCTTCCTATATATGTACAGTCCAGACTTCTCTATCAGACAAGACTTTGCCACCCTTCCCTTTCTGTCTGCACTCTGTCCCCACACAGGCAGTAGAGAAATGGCCGTGTGGTTGACTCTTTAATTCATATGTATTTCCACCCACACAAGAATCATCTGTTAGGTTGTACTTCTGCACAGTTAGGATCTGAATATCCCTTTTAAATTTCACAGATAAGAAAAAACTGTAAAATTCTAATATCAGAAGCTGCAAATGTGTATGCTCATAAAAGATCTCCTACGTACTTCTAAACATGCTGAAAGAATATTTGCAAAGTTCTTTTCTCACTATTATTTTTTTGTTTTCCATAGCCCGTCAGACAGGAGCATCACTATCAGAAAGAAATGAGCCCACTTTCTCATTCCAACCCACGGTAAGATTCCATTTATAGCCTAGGCAGTAAGGATTCAGTTAGAGTGTTCTGAATATTAAATGTGACATTCTTTGATTTAATCTTAAATCTCTTTTCACTTGCAACCTCTTCTCAGAGGGCTTTTCTATTGCTCATTTTAGTCACTGTCTGAAGTATGTCTGCATTGTCCTGGAATGCAGAACTGAATTCTGTATGTTTTGGATGCACCACTGTGTATTTAAACTGACATAGGCCTTGCTCCTACACCTGCTTTGATGCATGATTCAGCAAATCTTCCTCATCTGACATACATACACCTCTTTCTTTCTCCTTCTCTCCCTCTCTGCTTTGAAGGCTTAGAACTAGAATTCTTTACGTGACTGCAGGTGTCAGGGAGTCAATTTGTAGCAATAGATTTTAAGGTTACTTATTTAGGTAGGACTTTTCAAAAGATACCCCAGTCAGGAGAGGGTGTTACAATGCTGTGGGATAGTTCAAAGGGATCCTGTCTACAATATATTTTGGCTGTCAAGTTTTGAGCTTGATCTGTTTTGTTTGGAATCAGCAACAAAATCCCTGTGACTTTAATATAAGGTGAGATGGGGATTTGAAGACAGGGAGAGAGGGTGATTAGGGAGAAATAATCGGATTGAGACAGTCAAAATTAATTGTCCAGTTTCAGAACTGCCTTGTACCTGTGAAACCTCAACATCACTCTGTCAATTTTTTAACAGCCTAAACAAGAGGCATACTTATTTTGAAAAGTAGTTCTGTTTCATTTTCACTCAATGTTATTAATGTGGATTTTGCTTGTCCAAGTTTTAACTGGACAATGTATGTGTGTTGGGAGGGATAAGAGGAGAGGATGTTTCAGATACAACTTCTTCATTTTTTATCAGCAGTCTGAAATGTTTTATAATAGTGCACTGCCAGTCAGTGCAAGATAATATGCGTTTCTCCTCACACAGATGTTTTCATTCACTTGTTTCACTTGCCATCCACATTTTTATTATCTTCTTGTAAGATTTTATGAAGCGAACACTATGAAACTTGCTGTGCAATTCCACCCAGACGCATCAGTTATTGCAACATGCAACCATATGTTTCCTAGCGCACGCAGTATATTACTAGAGTTAAAGTATAATCCTGGATGCCTGTTCCCTTTCACATGTAAATCAAAGTGCTCGTGTTGGTCTAGAAAATCTCTCTGCCTTGGGTGCTGGTTGTCCAAGGAACTACCTCTGTCCTTATGAGTTGTTACGATGGCTGAAGTGGGCAGAGACACTTGACTAGAATCCACAGAGTAAGATACCAGGTACCTTGTGACCGACACTTTGTCGAGGACTCTTTATTCCAGAATAGAGATCAAGATTCTGGTGGCATTAGAATTGCCTATGGGCTATTGCCATTTTAGTGCAAGCTACATTGTTTGTCTTCTTTTTGCTCACACGTTGGTTGAGTCATGTTTTATTAAGTTATTTTTATGCATGTGCTAAAGCAATTTGGTACTCGGTACATTTTATATACTGAAAAACAGAATAAACAGCATTATCTGTAAAAATAAAGCATTTCATCATATCAAGTTAATATGATCAACAATGAAAACTTGTATTTCCATATAATAAAATTTAAAACAAAATAGTATAAATTATGACTTAGTTCTTATGCTATTTTAATCCAGTACACACAGTAGACTTAAATTTCTGTAGAAATCATTTTTGAGAAATGCAGGCAAAGGCAAAGTATTTGTAAAATACCTGACTTGAAAGTGCCTCATAAATTCAGTAGCCCTTGTGAACTGCCAGAAAAGCATTATTGGGCTGTAAATACAGAAGATGACAAAATTACGAGGTCGGTTTGCATCATGATATAAAAACTGGAGATTATGTGACTTGAATACCATTATTGACATCATTACCTTTCATTTATGATGGAAAACTCTGTAATGTTTTTCACAAAGAGTGTATACCTAAACGAGAGGGAGATAAAATTAATGGCAATTCTATAACTTAGTTCCTAAAGTGTTTTTAAAGCAAATTTAACAAGTAGTATAGTGTGTGAGCAACTGGAAAATGTCTAAATCTTTCTAAGCCTGCTGTAGCTATGCAGGGGAACACACAGAATATTTGAAAAAAAATATATATCCTATGTAGATAAGTGGCTATAAATGCCATGGCGTGAAGACAGTTACATGACACACTTACTGAAACAACAAATAGTTTGTTGTAATGAGTGATAAAGAATTTGACAGGTCTCAAGTAACTTTAAAAAGTGTAGTGGTGATATTTTCTGGGGAATGAAAAGAGAGCAATGTGGAAGCTATTGTCCAGTAAATGTAGCTTCTGTCTATAATAAGATAAAAGAACAAGCCAGGAAAGAAAGCACCTGTGAAGATAATGGAAATGTAGTCAATAAAAAGACCCAGCTAGACTAATTTTCTATTGGTTCCACTGGGTAAAGGTCGTAAGTCTGCCAAGAATATTGCTACTGCAATACAAATCACCTCCACATCATGCTGCTTTGCAAGGCATAGAACCAGTTAATGAAAGGAGACAGAATGACTGCAGAGGCTACAGAGCCAGATGAGCAAGATGATGTGCAGTGTTTCAAGCCTTAGCTATGCACTTCCCACTGACTGATGTGCTGTATGGTCCTGGCTGAATATCAGAATTGCTCTCCTCTCTCCAAATAGGAAGCTGTAACTATCTATGTTACTTCTTCCTCCAGTGCAGAGGCTGGAAATTGCTATGTACCCTGCACCTACTTAGTAAGCATTTGTCCTCCAAAGTATTTGTGTGTCATAGAAGGTTTGAAAGTTTCATTAAAGGCAATGCTGAAAGGAAGTAAATATCCTAAAGGAATTTCATCCATACTGAACTGCAAAATGTGGAGCTGCTTTCTGAAAAAGATCATTTGAGCCTAATTTTATTAATAGCTTTTCTGAACTACAGATGCTCTCCAGAAAATTTATTTCTGATAAAAGCTGATTTTTCCATCTGTGAGAGAGAGGTTTTTTTATAAGTTGAAACCTAGCTTTATAAGAATTGCCTCACCAGATCTCTGTTGGCATCCTACTCAACTCTTCCCAAGCTACCAAATAAAATTTGTTCCTCTGAAGTTCAAACAGCTGTTCCCCAGAAACCACACTAAAGTAGGACACAAATGTTTCAGCATTTCATTGGGTGTCCTTTCACAAGAAGTGTATTTTACTTAAGCAATTTCATGCAAAATGTACACAGCCAGATTTCCAGTTAGGTTTTACCCAGACATTTAACTCTGTGTGTTTAAAATAAGAAAAATGTGTTCCTATCATGAATTGTGGGCACAGAGATTTTATGATAGTAAATGCCTGATTTGGACTATGGCCAAAAATGTAAGATGAACACAGGCCTCATTTTATGAGAAAGTTTGTGGTCTCAAACCAAAGAAAGAGTAATCAAGCTGTTTCATTCACAAATTAAAGTAATTTTTAAACTGAAGTTTAATTTGTTGGCCCTATTAATGGCTGATGGGTTTCATATGTTAATAGCTCTAAAATCAACAGCCTCCACAAACTTCTCCATATATGTGGGGCTGACAGCTTTTCAAAGGGTTGATGGAACCTGCAGAAGTTAATTAGTATATCAGTCAATGAAAATGATCTTTTGAAGTCTGTGCCTCTGCTGTGGGCTTAGTCAAGGCTACCTGCACAGAATTACCAGGAGTAAATAGGACTGTACTCCCTTGTTAGCTCCACCTCTCTTCTCTGCGCTGCTGGAAGCTCACGCTTGCAAGACTGATATGTGAAGGTGTGCATGCATCAGTATATAGTGTACCCTCCCTGTTCAGCCCTATGTGTTGGAATTCGCCCCACCTGATGGGTGATCATGACCCAATGCAGGGACAGGAGGGGAGTCTTAAGCCTCCTTGCTGATACTGAGCATCCATCTGTACCTGATGATGTAGATTGTCAGCCCCAAAACCCCAGCAAGAATGTGAAGAAGCAACGAGATGTCATTTTGTCAGGCTCTCATCTACCCTGTCCAGTGTCTTGTTCTTCCCCATGACCCTCTGACCTGCTTCTGTGGAGATTATCTCCATAGGTTTTGCTATGAAAAGTATTACAGTTGTTCTGAAGTGATAGGATTCAGGACCATCCTCAAGCCCATCCAGTACCTAACTTGTAAAATAAGCTAGATTTATCTGCTCTGTACATGTAAGTCAGTTGCTTTTTCAATGGGATTTTTTGTGTTTAGATTAGATCCCATCAGTGGTTTTGTTGTAAGTAAAAAATAAGCCTCTTAAAACTAAGGAGCATATGAGGTCATTTGTATTTTAAGGAAGACCAGGGATATTTTCAAGTGTTTACTAAAATTGCTAAATGAAAATATGATGCAATTCAGGCTAGCATTTTGTCTAGATTTATGTTTTATCTATAAAAAGTGTCACCACTGTACTGTGGTTTAAATCCTTTGTAGCTTTGCCACTTGTGGATGTGGTATAAAGTTTCTTGTATCTATAATTGGCTGATAAGGGCCTGCAGTCTTTGACAAATGAGTAATAGCCACTGACCTCACTTCACATGGGCTTGGTGCAGGCTGACTAAAGCAAACTGTCTTGTCATTGTAACCTACATGTGTTACATTAGACTGATCAGGGTATCATCATTCTTCTCTCCCCTAGAATAAAAAAGAAAAAAAGGCAAAAAACGCAATAAAGTTTTCTTCCCTTTTTTTGGTGAAGGTGTTTCTCCGATTATGATAAACGTTATAGATTTGAGACTTACCATCACAAAAGAAATGTTTCATTGACTTGCATGTTAACATATTTGAGGAGGACAATAACTATAAACTTTTCTGAAGAAGTTGTAGGTTTTACCTTAAAATTAAAGCAGAACCCATATCCTTAATAGTACTTTATCAAACAATGGGATTTTCTTATTTTTATAATGATATGCATGCATAGTAGTTCAGATAATCGTAAAATGGATAAACATATTTCTTTAACTAAATACATGTTGACTTCTTTTCAAACTTGATTATTTGTGAAGTTCTGGTAAATAGGTTAAATATAATGAACACCGCTTTCTATGCTTAACTGACCACTATTGATTTTAGGAAATAAATTATTTATTTTACTTTGCTTAAAAGTTTTTGCTACAGAAGTCTTTTTTTTAGAACCTATTGTTGCCGTAAATGTTGCCATTATCATGGCACCTGAAATGTACATAATATATCAATGATTCCAGCACAAAAACACGTGCACTGCAAACTCTCAGATATTAGAAGTATGTTCAGCTTTGAAACTACCATTCAAGCACTCTGATCTGTTCCAGGTGAAAATTAAACATTCCAATAGCTGATGCATGTGTTATAATACTATTGAGAGATTCAGTAAGATGAAACTCACCTACAAAATGGAGGAGAAAAAGAAGGATTGTAGCTGTAACATTTATTTGCACTATACCAGAACTTCTCCAACATGCATGCTGCAAAATACAGACACAAAATATCTGTCTCCCGTATTTGCAAGGAAAGGCTTAAATAGCAGAACAATTTAAAGTTAAGAAGCAAATTTAAAGATGGAGTTTTGCAAACAAAGAAGCATATTTATTTTTACGATTCATTACAAGACCAAAGTCATACGCTGCCATTACTTCTGCAAAATAGACAATATTATATTATGAAGTATTATAAAATTACACAACAGTTGTCAAAATAAGTGAACAAGAACAATGTATCAGAAAATGTACTTTGATTTTTCATTGTATTGTTCAGTTACTTTACTCATCACAAAATAGAGTAATTTGCAATAGGTCTCCCAGTCATTAATCTGAATTAACGAAATTCTGCTGCATTTGTCAGGCTATAATATGCATGAAAAAGAACATGACAAACGAAGCAAACGGCACAGGAAACGTCTAATTGAAAAGGTTAAATTTTTTAATCATGATGGTAAAAAGCTAAGCTGCAGAAAGGTTGTTGAGAACCAAGTGGCTAACACGTAAAAGCTTGTTAAAATAATCCAAAAATGGCTTTCCCTTGTATGGGAAGCTGAGAAAATGTAAACATGGCAGCATAGACACTAAGGGCTTGAATATAAAACGTGGCAAATGCTTCCAAAGATGCAGTTGCATCTATGTTAATATAGGGTAGGTTATATCTTTTTTTTTTTTTGTAGCTTCAGGACTTATTGAGAATATTTTTTATTTGTTCCACCCTTTTTCTGAATATTCCTGGGCCATTCAAACAGAGTTGTCTGACTGTGCTTATATGTAGAGATGGAAAATAGGCAGTACAAGATTTTACATGCCTCTAAAATCTCTTAGATTGAAAGGAAGAGATAGGTTACAAGTCTGGGATTCCTGGTTCATAGTGTATTGCAATCTCTCCTTCAGTACTCAGCTGAACTGTTGCTATGGCTCTTTGCCAGTGTGTCTTCTTCCAGGGGATCTCCAGTGCTTACGGGTGACAAGACACTTTGGTCCAGCCACAAGCCAGCGTCTAAGGTCTCTTTCCAACTTCTGACAGCTCTTAGAGCCTTGGGATTTCAGGGTACTTCACAGGGCAGGCAAGCTTCCACATTGGTTTTTACCAGTTGTATTTTTCCCTTTTCTGGAGAGAAGCAGCTTATTATCATTAACCAGCCCCCCATCTATGGAAATACATATTTATTCCTCCATCCTACTTCTGAACTGGAAGCTTATTTAAAAACAGACAAATCAGGCTTCCTGACTGACATTCCATATGCATATAACATTTTCTTATAGAGCAAAACTGTCTGGGTTTTGAAGGGCACAAATGCCCACACCTCCCATCCCTGCTATTCTGGTATCATTTGTGGAAGAGTGTTGGTTCTGATTCCTTTATGGTGTTTTACATTTGTTGTTGACAGAACTTGATGGTTTTGAAGAATTAAACTGGGGTAGCATACTTCTCACTTTGTGGTAATGACGAAGTTTCCAGCTTCATGCTGTGCCATTCATTCCATTAATATACTAAAAGGTCAGAGTTCTCCTGCATACATTTTTTTTTTTTACTTTTCTGAAAAAGAAATATAGTTTTCACAGAATGGGAGCATTCAACAGCACCACCTTTAACACGTTTGACAATATTAGTGTTCTGTTGAGTCATGTGTCTCCGTTAATTTTCAAAAGCCCTCTGGGTCAATGTCATCCATTAAAAAGCTAAATGGGATGCAGTCGACATCCAGAATGGACAGAACAGTAAGATGCTGTTGGTGGCTGGCTGTGGAGAAAAGGAATTACTTTAATTGCAACAACACTCATTAAGTACTAGATTCAGGTGTTTCCTGAACTGGTGGAATATTAAAATATATTTTTTAAATGAAAGGTTTATTTAATTTGAAAAAATATGTAAAAAAGGAAGCTCGCCCTACCTAATGGGCACTTCATTAAATGTGGAAATCCACTTGATTTACTGATCAATGACTATCTGATGTAGTTATTAGAATTTACTTGCTTAAGATTAGATTAATATGAAGGAATTTTAACACACCTTTGCAAATTCATTACTTCCAATTTATAGAGCTCATCTTCTGATAAATGAAACAAAACCAGCAAAGAAGAAAGGGTTAGTATTTTACTTAAATTAAATGAGAAAACACTGGTTTTCTCTATTGGTGTCATTTATATTCCTAGTGAATATTGAAACTATAATCTAGCCAGCAAGCTAACGTGGTGATGGACTAGAAGTTTAGTCTTTAAGCAAATTCCAATGTTACTGTCATTTAACAGAAGCTATGGTAGAAGTTCCATGTATTTAATGTCAAAACATTGACCAAACAGCACGATATATTCATTACTAAGCTGTTAAAGCTCCAAACTTAGGTCATTTGTATTTTTAGGCTGTTGCAGATGACTGTGTATGGTTTTAATAACCTGCACAAATTTATCATTTGAACATTGATAATGAAAGAAAAATGGGATAGCATTAACAGGTCAAACTTTCAGCTAATGCCAGTCAGCATGATTATACTGTACACACTTGTAATAGCACCTTACACTATCTAAATATCTTGTTTAATAAGTAGAATTCATATCTCCTTTGCTATCTTTGAATCTAATCTAGCACCCATAAACCAGTTTATTTACAGATTTAAGACCTTAAAAGCAGATTCAAGTCTTCCATGTACAGTTGCACTTGTACTTTTTATCATCTATTTTTAGTTACTAATTAATTGAAAAATAATTTCATTAGTTTTTAAGGAGGTGTCTCTGCCTCCATTAGAAGTATGGTGTTTGGCAGACTGGACTTGCTGAAGTGGTTTTCAGGAAGGAAAAATGCATTCTGTAAATATGCTTGTGATTTTCTAAATCTTAGTGCTAGCAAAAAAAGGAAGTTCCAGTAAGGCATACAGTAAATGAAGATATTATGTATTAGGGATGGAATGAATCTGTCACTTTGACAGATTGTGAGGCAAAGAACAGATTAACAGATTACTCATAGTCAGAATGCAGCTCACTGAAAAATGTGCAGGAAATGATAAGTGTTGGTTTGTGCTGATTTAATGATATTTTGAAACTCCAATAACACTCTAGGAGAATAATACAATGCAGCTCATGGCTTGCAGTTTTTTAATCACCAATGTATTTCCAGATTGCCCTTAAATACTTGGGATATTTCTTTTTAAAATGGAGATTTCAATTAATGCAAAGTCATATGGACATGTATATTTATGTTATTTTTCAAGATTTTTATTAAAATGTGCATTCAAAAATCCTTGATTTCTTTGTATAAGTGTACTCTATGTTCTTTTGATAGCATATCATCTTCAGTATACTCACTCAGTTTTCTATTAAAAAGATACTGTTTTCCCACCTTGAGAATAACTGAACAGTTACTGATGTATGAATTAATATTGAATGTTTCTTGGTTTATGACATATTTATGTAAGTACTTCAAGAATTTTCAAAAATCAAAATTGTTTGCAGAATTTTAGATACAATAATGGACAATTTAAAGCTAAGATGACTTCGCAATTATTCCAGACATATATAGTGGCAGGACCTGAAATTTGATTTCAACATTTTCACATATGATAACACAAACACATCTTATTGTTAATAGCCTTCATAAGTCCTTACTTCACTACTGAAACTGTTGTTGAAGGGTTTATTTCTATGGAAATGCTTATATTAAAAAAACTCTCCCATGATGCATACATCATTCATACATTACAAAGCAGAGCTCAAATAGGTGTGTATAGGTAATCTGATTTAAGTTAATGAAGTTGCACACCTGTGTGAAGTTCAGCAGATATGTAAATAATGTAAAATTCAGCTCCGCTAATCTAGAGGAGCCTAAGAATACATGCTCCAAAAAAGTTGTAGCAGGGAATGGGCGAGGGGTGTTACAAAGCTATGTGACTTTTTGTTGATTTATGGATGAACTGAACTAGTCACTAACAACCTTCCTTAAACAGATCTAATTAAGAATCCAAACACATGAGAAAAATAGGTCTTCATCTTAGCAGAACTGAATATTTAGGCTATACTGAACTATACTTGTGATACGAGCTGGCACTTTGCATTCAGTGGGTCATGGTAAGGTATTACTTATTCACTTGGAACATTTGCAGCAGAATTTTCTTCATGTGGTATTAAATATTACTCATACAACAGAAGTATATGCTGAGATTTTAGTTGATAGTTGCACAAGATGTCAAGAATTGGTCCTTTTTTCCTTAAAATATTGTTATACTCTTGATTCGTACATTGGCATTCTCTGACCCTCCACAGAACTAGTCGAATTATCCACTGTAAAAAATAATTCAGCAAATGTGCTCCTCTTATTATCACTCAGGCATGAGCCAGTTCTCCTCTAGTATTCATAAAGATCTGCTAAGTAGTTCACGCAGTTAAATATAATCTCTTGTGTTCTTTATTGATTGTACTCCTCAAATGCTTAATAGTCTGTCAGTCTGATGTGCTCTTAATGATACAAAACTGATGTTGTTTTTTCATTCCCTGATTTGATACAATGTAGCCCTTGCCTTACATTTTTAAGTATACTGCCAGGCTGACCGAATAATTTGAATGTTCCTTTTAATTCCTGCATAGATTGTTGGACAAAACCCTACCAAAACTTTGATGATTTTATTTTTTTAATAATGCGGATTAAATTATTCCATTGATTTAAATAATATAAATAAAATCTGTTCCAAAAGAAATGTGATTAATTATGCTATCTCAGTTCACAGCAATGTTAAAAATTTTTATACTGAATGATTTGCCATTTTCTCAGTCCAGCCAGTAGGATAGGCTAAAAAGCAAAAATACTTTGAATTTTTACAGATATCAAAGTTGTTCAGTAAGATATAAATCAAAACCCTCTGATTCTTTGGATTTCTGTTGAGGATAAAAATTTTGATACATTGTCATTGATATGTGCTACTTAATAAAGCATCACTAATTCTCTCAACAGATTTTACTGATGGATGCCATTTTCTGAAAATTTAATGTATTAAAATAAAACTGAAACTTATGTTCATAAGTCCAAAATATTCTTTTGTTTTCCATAACAATTCAGCAATCATGTGATATTTCAATATGCAACAACCATTTTCAGAAAGTACTTTTTAAGAAAAGACCATAATATAACAAGATATTTTGGTATGGGGAGTAGCTTTCAGAAAAATGAATTTCAGTGCAGTCACTAAAGGTGCATGATGCTTTGAATGTGTGTGGAAGCTATTCCGAGCCTTCATATGACACAACTCACAATGTCAGAAGACAGTACTTGGCATTCCACATCCTTATCGGGAAAGCTCTACATAGTTTATTGCATGTCGATTGTATTAATTGCAGCTGGAGGCATTGATAGCATAAATAGAGTGCCTTTAATTAGTCAGAATGCATGATTAGCTTTTCTGTTTTAAGGAGATAAACTAGCTTCTTAAAGAAGTTCCCAAAAATAATACTTTTTATTCAGTCAGAATAAAAACACAATAAATGGGAACACAGGCCACAGTCTGCATTTCTCAGAATATTGCTGGTTGTCTCCATGCTGGGCTCTACTTTCAGGCAAGGTCTACAAATTTTTAGGATTTTTTTTTAATTAACTCTCATACGCTCTCTCTCACACACATGCTTTAGCTGCTTCCTAAAAGCAACTGCAGATTTCATTGTGGAAAAGTCTGTCTTGACTGCTAGACTACAGCACCTATTAGAATTGCCACTGCAGCTCCGCTTTTCAGAGGTTTATCAATCAACTGTCAATATTTACTCTCTACTGCAGTTTTTCCAAGAAGATTTCAGCACTCATGAGATATTTTTTCCCCCCCAAGGTTTTAGAAAAAGTTCATTTAGACATGGTTAAGTAACACATAGAAGTAATAAACCAGTTTTTAATATATATTATGTAAAATGTTTCACCTTTAAAAGTAATATTAAGTCAACAATGAATCCTTCATACTGTAGTGTTTTGATTACTTGTCTTGCTGGGAGGGGTTTGAACAGCAAAACTATTAGGTTTTTGTGGACATTGAGAGAAAAAAACATGAACTGAACGTAGACTGACTTACTAGGAAATACTAAACACTCGAACACATCTCTTGTTGCCTCTGTCAGAAATAAACAGTCCTTTGCCTCCCTTTAGAACCATCAAAATTGCTATATCTTACACTTGCACCTACTAGAGAAAATAATAATTCATCTAGTAAACCAGATGCATCAAAATAAATATAAAGATGAAACTGAAAAAGTCCTTTACATAAGAATTTACTTCAGTAAATGAAGGACAAAACCAAAGACAAAATCATCCAGCTACTCATAGATCATCCCATCTCTGATTTCTCAGACTTGATCTTTCAGGAAGACATTCCAGAGATGAGACCTCAAACTAAAATTCATAAATTTCCTGAGTAATAAGAACTATTAGTTTAACAGAAATGCTGGTTCAATGATATATGATTACCTTCCTCCCTCAATGTTCTCTAAATGAATTGTCTCTTTCTTTTCCATTGGAGGTAATTGCCTTATTATCTTTCTTTCCTTCTTACTAACATCCTCTCCACTCTCTAGGTACCAGCTATTTATTTTCTTCAGAAAGTCTCTGATACATATTTTATATGAAAAACACGTATCTCCAAACTCTTCTGTTTTGTGCAATACCTGAAGAACTGCATATATACTCTAAAGCTTCTTTACTTCTCTGACTACATTTGCTGGTCTGACTGAGATAATTCTCTTTAGAAGCAAGCACTGTCTCTCCTCTGTCCTTGCACCACTTTTGCTTCAGCAGTCTTCCTAGCAGAAATATTCTAGTTCCCTGGATCTCAAACATCACTGTCTTTTAAAAAAGCTGTAGTGAATTTAGATGAAAGGGTAGCTTGGGAAGCAGAGATGTAGATTAGCACTAAGAGTTTTTCCCTACCTTCTCTAAAATTGCCACAGTTTCTCCAAGAGATTGCCTTTGCTGACATTGTGTTTCAGCGCGATTGTAGAGAATCAGATACATGATAATTCTTCATGCTGTCTGACCACATCGTATGTGCATAGTCAGATTCTAGTGTTAGGCTTATGTTGGCAGATTCTGAGGCAGCACAAACCACACATGCAAGTGGCAGAAATGGAAAACGTATTCTACCATGCCACTGGATATCATAGCATATATTTAACTGTTATTCCTAAAAACCTTTGAAGCTTTGTTGTAAAAAAAGAGCCTTTGGCTGAATTCAGGGAGTACAAATATGGTGAGCAAAGACAGAGCGCTAATAATGAGATGTCTAGGCAAGTATATAGCTGTGTGGATTAGTCGTACCAGTTCTCACTGGCCTTAGCTGAACAGCAGAAGAGGAGAAGGATTGGTTGTGAAGTTGGCCATATATGTGAAAATAATATGATGGTATAAAAAAATTTTGAAGTATGTTTTTTACATATTGAAATGATGGAAAATTCAATATCTCTTCCTTTAAATGTGCTATACTACTTGCTGGATTTCTACACCAGCAGTTCTGTTTCCTGAGGCAGAAAATTAGTTTTTTCCATTTTGACTGCAAACAGATAGGTGGTTGTCCCCTGATTCACCCCAGATTATGCATACATGCCAACAGGAGATGATGTGGAATCAATAACAAGTCTAGAAGTAGCAGAAAAACGAAGGAAAAAAAAAAGCAATTGGCATATTTTAGTAATTATAACACATGACTGAGCCTTGCCAGATTTCTGTGTCAGAAGCAAATCTTACATGAGATCATCAAGGCTTTTCAGAAAGTAGAAGTATATTACCTGTTTACTTGGTGTTGGACAATTGAGTTGAGACAACTACAGTCTGGCAATGTAAAGAAATCTGTCAAACTCCGGAAAATTTCATCCCTTCTAGGAGGAAGCTATGGATGTTGGAGTTACCTCCTCAGCTGTGGCTGATCTTCCTGGCCTCTAGCACAAGTTTGCATGCATGATGTTTTTGTGCCAGCTGTTGGAACATCCATGGCCAGACATAAGCTGAATCAACCCCAAACCAAGTTTAATTTACTTCATAGGGATGCACTGTTCCCACCAGCATGAAGTAAACATAGGACAATTTAAAGACCCCTTTTCCCTTCCATTCCCCTTGCCTTGCAGTGAAACAGGTTGGTCAAAAAGGATGGATCTGGTTCTATCAAAATGAGATGACTTACTGAGGTCCCTTTAATTCTGTGTTCTAGTGTTAACTTGCAGTTATTCAGTCTAGTTAGTGACTATATGGAAGCTTTAATGTATTACAGCTCTTTGCTGCTGAAAAGGAGATGGGAACTTAAGGAAGCATCAGCTACGCACAGTGTAGAGAGATTAGTTTCATATATGAAAAGAATTACAAGATGTGATTACCTGCACAAGGAATGTCTGAAGTTTGTGACTTAGATGTGTCCTTCCAGGGCTATCTTTCTCTGACTGATAGTGTAATGTGAGTGACCTCTTATTCTTGTGTTTCCTACTCACTTTTTCAGTGAACAAGTCTGCAGTTCAGTTTGCAGTAAAAAATAACAATAAAAATGACTGCTCTGTTTTCCTTTCTTTGAGCTGTAATAATCAAAAACAGTGTATCATAAAGTGGTGCATGTGAAATGAACATTGAACTTTGCATGAATGTATGATAATGTGAAAATAATCTTTAAAAGCTATCACAAAGTAGTTCAGGAGAGGCAAAAATTGCCCATTAATTGAACAGGTGACGAAGGTCTGTACTCTCTCCTCTGTGATAAAGATCCCATCAAAACTTTTTTTTAATAGAAGCAAAATAGATATGTGACAGCTATGATGAGTCCTCTGCATAGTCTTAGCAGTAGCTAAAATAATGTTATGTTCAATAAATTTTTTATTTATAACATATAACGTTTTATAGCAATAAAAAATTGTTACAATTGTTTATAAGTTTTTTCAATATCAACAATTCTATCAACAAAAAGATCCTGACTTAATCTAATGCTTCCTTCTAAAAAACACTAGAAAATTGTTAGTAGGTTCTTAGCTCTGATCACTCATTCCATCCATTTTCAATAAATATTGAAAATTTTTAAAGGTAAATTAAACTGGAAAGATTCAATTATTTAATACAAATCAGCTGTCCCACAGTTTACGAGCACTGAGTTGGTATAGCTCTATTGGTGGCATCCATCTCATGACTAAGCTCAGCTCTAACTCACCAGCCATCCAGGCTGCGAAAGATACAGCACTTGCTGTGTCTCCCTATTACAGGGGGCTCCAGGCAGTGCCAAGTGAGGGGTAAGCAAACACATCTCTTGTGATTGTCCTTAAGCCTTTTTCCTCTAGAGAGGGTAAGGATTTTTAATCAAATTGATCTCCACAGTCTCTCATCAAACACAGGTTGTTCATCTCACGTCTTTAGTCCTCAAAAAATATTCTCAAAATAGGCTTTCAAAGTATAGCTCTGTGGATTATGGGTCACACCTCATGTACACCTTTTGCTGAGAGAGCAATACCAGCTGAAATCTGCGAAGCAAACCTGACTTAAAACACAGATCTGTAGTGTGAACAGAACAGGTGAAAAGGCAAAGGAAGGAAGAAGCCTTAACGTTTAAGAACTGTATTAACTCTAAAGTTTATTTTTATAATAAAAACCAGCTTGATTTTGTTTTATCATGCTCAACAATCTGCAATTTCCTTTGAAATTTTTTTTAATAATCAATAGAATTAGAACAAATAGGAACACAAACTGTGCTTTTTTGAATGCTATTTTGATTTGTATTTTTCAGGGACTGGTTGAACGTGTACAGTCCCCCCATCATTCCTGGAAGCCAACAACTGGAAGAGCACACTAAGTCTTCAACAAATCAGAGTATTCCAGGTAGGAATTTATGAAGACAATGAAAAGGACCTGGTTAGAAAGACGTTTCTAAATGCTGTTTCTGTAGTCCTGGTGCTGCTTTTTCATAGTTTTCTATACTGCTACAGTTTGGTTCCAAGTTCTCTTATTTGTTATTCTTAGCTCAAGCTAGCAGAGTTTTGCATGCAGTATTATTTGCCTCTGATAGAAGAATAACTTATGTAGTTGCAGTTCCCTAATGTTTTGGCTTGATATGGATTAACTCATACAAAACACATCTTATTTGCTTTAAATAAGGAATTTATGCTAGTAGGGATGGCAAGCCTATGAAAGAAAGAACACAAAGACTGAACATTCTTATTCAGAAGCACAACTACACTTACGTAAATGATACTTCTGAAGAAAAATTTCAGATTTAGCCTTAAATAAAATCTCAGCATGATATCCTGAGTGAAGACTCTTGTCACCACCTGAAGTGTTACAGGTTTTTGTTTATTAATGGTGTTTGCTTAGGGAATGGCAAAAAACTGGAAAGTCAACAACAATAGAATAAAACAAATACCTTGTTTTCTTCAAACGCCCTTTTTCTTTTCTGTTTTCTTAGGAAACAGGGTAAATATCCACATTTTTCTTTAAGTCTGGGGAATTCAATGTGAAATCTCATAAATCTGACCTGTGTATTATGGCTGCCCAAGGGATGAAGATGTCTCAGTGATTTACTGTCTAAAATAGAGTATGCCCCTGAAATTGGGAATATTTTCATAGATGTATATTTGTAATTGTTCATGACAGCAAAACAGAATTTCACTGTCAGGAAGGGGCCTTACTTTGAAGAATCAAATAATATGTTTTGTTAAGGGTCCTCAGTAAGCCAAAGAGAATTGGACAGTAATCCTTGAGTTAAAGGTATGTTGGATATAAATTTGTGATAGGTCTCTGAGAAGTTTTTTATGCTAGTGTTATGAAATCCAAGGCTTGCTGCAGTAAAGCTAGAATTTCTGTAAATTTTAAAAATTGGATTATTATCTTTAAAAAGCTTTTAAAAAGATACATACTTGGCAATTTCTTGTATTCCTCCTGCTATTCACGCTAGAATTCTAAACTGTTTTGTAAATTGTTCCTAAACTCTTTTTCCTTTATGCTGGAATATTTTATATTATGTCTCCATGATTGCACATTTGGAGAACAGAAAATCTCTATATACCATAGCTTTTTATTTTGTTTTATTATTTTTGTTACTTTATTCAATCACATAAAATTCTGACTCATGTATATGTATGGTATTTGAAATTCTGATAACTTCACACAGAAACTTTTCTATCTTCAAATACTCCAAAAAAACTGCCATAGTGTTGAAGTGATCAAGCTTTGTTTCCCCAAGAAGTTGGAGGAAAAAAAAGAGAACAAAGGCACTCCATGACCTTCCCCCCCCAAACAGGACAGTTTGGATTTTTTTCTGAACTACTAGACACACATCCCTATTAAAGTAGCAGAGAAGCAGAGTAATCATAGCAGCTCTCAGTAGGGGAGGCCTGAGTGGTAAAGTAAGGGGGTACCTGTACAATATATAGCATCTTCAAGCAACTCCAAACCTCCCTTTCTGATTGCTTGCAGTCCTTGGAAAATAATGTCCTTGCACTATATTGAGAAAAACTGACATGGTTTTGCTCACATAAAAGATATGCTTAAGTTAAACACAGATCTTTGGACATCGTATGGTGGTGTGTGAAAATGCAGTGCCATGTAATACATGCTTATCAGATCAGATTGTACCCATCAAACGTTAGAATCTGTGTGTTCTAGGTACCTTGGTTTAAAAAAATCTTGATGGACCATGGTAAGTAGGTGAAGTACCATTTTTAAAAGAGATGCTAAATAGGTCTTGTCCTGTGATACATCTCTAGCACTTCGGAAAAAACTTTTTTTTCATTAGTCACTTCACTTGAGATTAGTTATTTGTGTGACAAAAGAACTGTTTTATTACTGACAATCAAGTACAAGATCTGATCAATAAACTGAATGCTCAAATTTGTTCCAGAAAATTCTGCTGCCCTACTCACTTTTTTTTTTGAAGTATCACCTTAGAAAATTAGTTATGTCTCATGTTGGGAAGTGACTTAAGTGTCACAAGGTTATTTTGCGTGTGTGCAGTTTTCCAGTATTCCAGGTATCACAGGATAACAAAAGCATATTATCAGTACTGAAAATCTGCAGATTCAAGATATTAATTTTATCTAAAAGCATCCTTAAAGAAAAATACATAGTGTAGCATTAGTATATTTACAAAAATTCTTTACTTCTTATATTTAGAAAAAATCTTTAAGTTGGGGCACAACTTTGGGGAAAAAAAGGTGATTCTTCTGTAAGAAAGCATTTTACTCTTTAGTTCATTTCTTAATATTTGCAGCATCCATAGTACATAGTTAAATAGGGTGATGTAATGAGTAGTAGTCTGCTATTCAACAGGTTTCACAAGACAATCAAGAGGAAAATTTAGAGTCATAAATATGATAAATTTCCATAGATTTTTCCCTTATCGGGCATTGGTATTTCTGATTCAAAGACAATTTCATTTATCTTGACAGAACAAGTCATACAAGGAAGATTCCACAGTAAGGGACAAAGGCAGAGTCATAAATTCTCTGGAACTTACTTTATTGTATCTCGTTATTTGTCTTAAGATAGTGCTCTAGGAACCACAGCACTAAACAGTCTTCTTTCTTGGACTACAGCTGTTGTCAATAGTCATATGGTAACCCTGCAGTACATAATTACAGTATAGATTTGAGCACTGTAGTTCAATGTTCAAGGATCATATCAGAGAAAATATTAGTGTTCTTTTCATCATCCCTTCTGCTGACAGCCAATGGTTAATTTTATAGTGATTTAAGAACAAAAACTTTGATTTTCCTTTCACCATCATATTCAAATTAAACTGCCAAGGGCTTTTTTCATGCAATCCTGGGCAACTTTAACCTCACAACTGTGGATGGTGGCAGCATAAACAGCTATGAAAATTTTCTTTGAAAGTGATTTGTTTATCACTTAATTTGGCCATGGACACTTAATTCCTACATACATCAGGTTGCAGACAACATGCCATTTGAAAGTAGAAAGATGCCTTCTATCACAACCATTACACATTAATTGAGTCTTGTAGAAGAATATCACTTAATTTAATTAGTACTTCTTTTTAGGAAGTAGAAGAACAGAATTGAGGCTTTCGTATGGTTTTTTAATCTGTTCAAAACTGAATACTCCATGCTGCCATTGGAAATCCATTGCAACATCTAGAAATACCTTAAAATGCATTTGGGGATATTGTGAAATGCTGAAAGAAAGGAGCCTAACTTCCAAAACAAGATACATCTCAAAAGCTAAGTTCTCTTCTTGTTTACATGAAAATACATGCAGGGAATTATTGCTATAGAGGTGTAAATCTTGCTAGTCCTGGATGGAATCTAATTCTGGTTTGGTATGAATTTAAGGCATACAGGGAAAGAGGTACACACCCCTGATGAGTCTGAAGAATTTCTTATTCCTAAATCAAACCAGGGAGTGTACTGAGAGGCCAGTTCCTGGGTAGAGAGGGAAGGAGATTTAAGCTTAGAGAAGAAAAGAGAATCATTTTGAAGAGAAGCATAGGCAGGGAAAAGCAAAATAATAAAAGAAAGAATTCAATGGAAATAACGATGTGGTTCCAGGTGAAAATGTAAGGCTATGTGAGAAAACAAGGCATGAATACCATTTGCTTGTTTCCTGTGATGTGACGTGTAAAGACATTCAGTTCTACACCTTCCTTCTGTGCTGCATAGTTTTTTCCCAAGAGCTATCCAAACAAAATATCTCAGTTAACCTCATTTAACTTAACCAGGCCTGATGAAGTACCCACAGCAAGGAGGGCAACAATTTAGCTTCACCTTTTTACCTTTGGTTACAGTAAGAGACAGTTTCTTTCTGATGGCATTTGTTAATGGTACTGAGGAATCAAAAATGAACTCTCTTCCCAAATGATAAAGTGCACACTTCTTCTGTAGGCATTAAATGCACCAACCTACTTTCTGGTTTCTAGATAATGTAACCTACATATCGTTGTGTGATCCTGGCTGTAAATAGATTCTGAGCGTTGTGAAACTGCTGCTGTTAACGTAACAGGCCGTTACTTATTATGAAGTGTTAGGGCATACAAAGCATTCAGTTTGTATTAGCAGTCTGAGAACGAGATGAACATTTGTGATGAAATTTGAGATACAGATTGCGTTCAGCTGTGCATTATGTCCTATCAAAAAGCTGTAGATCATATAACTTACATTTAGCTTATATAAAAGATAAACAGGTTTAGAAAAGGAGCTACAGTATATAAAGCATCTGTAATAAATGTCTGTATGGCTTTATCAGTGTATTTTAGGCGAAGGATTCATTTCTTTTACCTGAAAACGTTCTTGCATTTTACATAACTTCAGACAACCTAGATTTAAAATTTTTATTGTCTGAAAGAATCTGATTTTGTCTCTGATACCGATAGCTCTTTTGTACAGACTCACCTATACGGGACATTTAGGTGGCATATTGGACACCACACATTCAAATCCTTTCATTTTTACAGGCCTTAAGTGTACACTGACCGGCTCCGTTCATACTAAAACATTATTGTTTAAGAAAAATATCATTTAGGAATACTTTGATCCACTATCAGTAAAGGTACTTCTGGTGAACTGCTCCATTGGACTTCGTAAAGTCCAGTTGTTAAGCAAACTCTGACTGACATAATTTTACCTCAACTAAATACAAGTCTTCAGAAATACAATAAAAATGTGAATTGCTGTTATCTTGAATGTAACAATTCAGAAGTCAAAAGATGATAGACTTTAAAGAAAAACTGTGCCACATCTGACAGACAGGTATTCCCATGTTACTGTCTAAGTGAATGATTTATTCTTACTTTTCACACTTAATGCAGGTGAAGATGACCTCAATGCTGAAGAAGATGAGGAAATGTTGACTCTTTTGTATGATCCATGTCTGAACTGTTACTTTGATCCAAATTCTGGGAAGTACTATGAACTGGCATAGTCAGATCATAGGAGAATATCATTTTGTACTCAGAGTAAATTTATCTTTTAACTGTTTGTAAAGTGTGACTGAGCTGTATAATTTATCATGTAACTTAAAACTTGAATTAACCAATAGTTTTGAAATTGAATATATTTTGTAAATAGTGTCTTATTTTTATAGTTTTATATTAAGTTGTAATGCAGTGGAAAAATCACATAACATAAAAGTTCCTTGTGACTACAACATTTATTTGTTAGTTTAATTTATTTCCAATATTCAAAGGTTCTATATGGAAACAAATTAAGTTCAGTCAAGAGGGTTTGTGTTGTTCATCTGTAAATTATGGTTTTACTCAAATAAAATTAATTTTTTCATTACTTGCTTACTGTAGATTTTTAATTTGTTCTGAGCTACCTTATTCTTTGTACTCTAAGGTATTCGGTGTGTTGTTCAAAGGCCACCGTTTCATAAGCTCATTCTCTCCCTTTAGTCATCAGAGAAAGCAGTATTTCCCTCATCTTCATGAAATTCTCTACTGTTGCATATTACAGTAATGGGATGATGTCAAAGCTTAGTCTGGTACAGCGTGTACCATGCAATGCACTTTAAGGTGTGTGCAAGGGCAGTTTATAGATGTAGACCACAACGAGTAAATATGGCAGGCTCTGAGAGTTCCGGCTACTGTCTACTGTACTGATGTAGTTTAACATAGGACTGCAGAGCAGTAAGAGTGATTGCTTCAGCACTCAAAAACTGGAGCCTTGTTTCATGTAGGGCGAGAAGGTTTCTATATGATTCATATGGGAAGCCGTGCTCAGAGTCCAGGTCTTACATGTTTGTATTAGTTTTTCCATTATGCCTTGCAATAAAAGAGTGTAATTTATTTAACACATTTGATGGGGTTTCCGTGCAGTTTTCAGTGAGGGTCCTAACGTTCCAACGTAGAGATTTAAATTGCCTGCATCACTGCGCAATTTTTTTTTCTATGGTACATAAAATATCCCTATTGACCATGGAGAAAGACTATAGATATAAACCAGACCATACATGGCCTTTGAAAATGAAATCATTATATGAAATGAATAAAATACTGTGCATGGAGACATGTCAAGCTCTGTCTGCTCGGAAAACTAGTTAACCTGATCCTGATGTTTCTGCATTGCCATGGCTGCTACTTGGCTCCAAACAGTGCCCAGAGCAAGGGAGATCCTGCAACACCGTGCAGTTCTTCTCACTACTAGTGTTCCACCAACCAATGCGACACTTTCTCAAAGGGTAAATAAATCATTTTAAAAATCAGCTGTCTGGTATTGAAGAAAAGCGGTGGGGCAGGGCTTGCCCATGAAACAAGAAGTCCAGCCGGCTGTGTTGTAATGGACTTGAGTTAGTGGAGAAGCTTTGGATTCCCACCGGTTCAGTTCATAATGGTTTTCTGGAGAAAGTTGAAGGGAGTGTCAAAATCACATGGCAGAAGTGATCTGTAGACATTTCTGGTGATTCTTGTTCTAAGTTTCTACTTGATAATATCCAGTGCTATTTCACTGTAATTATCTGCAAGCTGATTACTCAGTGAATTTTTAAGAATAATGTATTTGAATGTCATAAAGTGAGCTTAGTAAGCTCACTGGCAAGTGATTTAAAATGATATGTCTGTAAATTATTTGTAATTATGGATCCCATTTAATGAATATCCTAGAATCAGTTGAAAATGCAGTTGTTAACAGTGGCTTGGCATAAGATCAGACTGTGTATTTGGCTTCTGTGGCAGGTACAAACATATCATCACAAATTGATTCAAGTAAGAGTAGCACTGAAATCCACAGGATGACAGATACTGTGCTGAGATAATTTACTTACCCTGCCGTAGCCTGTTTCTCCCAGAAAGATTTGTACCTGTTCTTGCTAATGCCATAATCAGTTTAAAAGTTCAATGAAATCATAATTTTGACCTTCAAAAATCAGATGCTAGCTTGTACATGCTTGTGCATATTTAACCACTTTCTTTTTAGCATCATTTAGTGACCAGGACCATGCTCCCTGTAGCTGACAGGGAAGGGGCTATTTAAAATGTATTGTCAATTTTCCTTTCATAGCCCCATGTCTCATAGGAGTGGTTGGATGCCCTAAGGCACCACAGTGAATCCAGACTGGGTCACTGATGCTACCAAGATAACCGCTGTCTTTGGAAAAAAAGAAAAAAAAACACACAGCAAAAAACTGGCCGCAAACTGGCATGTCCTATTTATGAGTCAGAAGCCTGCAAAGGACCAACAGGTTGTCTGCCAGTGCCTGTCCAGGTAGATATGCTTGTTCAGGCTTCACAGCAGGCAATCGCTAACATATCACCTATAAAAGTGTACCAATGGCCATCCAAAGCTCTGGCAAAAGGGAGTCCTTGGAGACTCCACACTCTTACCCCACCTTTAATGGGATAAGGGAGGCAGGCGGGTAGCGATGCTAGGTTCAGGGTGAGTCTGTTGTTCCAGACAGGTCCATAGGCAAGCCCAGATGCACTCTGTGTTCCTGTCATTAGCACAGCAGTATTTTATAGGTAAGTCCTGCTTTTCAAAATCAGCAGTTTGGGTTCCTTGCCCTTTGTGTTCTAGTTAGCAGCTTTATGTCTTCAGCATCCATGGGGATTGATTACCATGATGCTGTGAACAACACCTGTGAGCTGAGTGGCACGAAAGGCTTAGCTACAAGGACTGTAAGTTTTGCTCACAGTGTTTCTTAATCATCATGCTGTGAACCTAGAACTAAAGCACTGCTGGCACACAGCATGCTTTTTGTTTAACCAATTTGTCAAAGCCAGCCTTTATGGCAAGTGATGAAGAACACAGAGGTTTGCTGCTAGCAGTCCTGTGTAAAGTTTTAGTCCATGCGAATCACATAGTTCTCACCAGAGTGTGCTTTCCACAGATAAAAAGACCTGTGTCTGGGCATAAAGTTTCAGGTTAATGAAACTGTCTGCAGGGATTTATTTCTACAGACCCAGCATCAGTTACGATTTTTGAGAACATTTTGAAATGCAGTAAATTTTAGAAAGGCTTCATTAATGTTTCTTAGATGTGCATTGAAAATAGGGGAATTGAAGATAACTTGGTAGAGCTGCTGGAGTCAGCAGATCACACATCAATCAATTGGTCTCTCAGGCCTTTCTATGTTCCTTACATACATGAGGTGTGACAGGCATCTCTGCTTTGGTTCCAGTTCCTAAAAAACACCGTCAACCAGCTTTCAGGTAGTTGAGGGGGAAGAAGAAATCTTTAAAACACTTTTTAGCCACAGCCCAGAACCATGTGTTTCTATGCCACTGCAATGATTCTGCACATTTCTCTCATTCTTTTTGCCTTAGGTCCATCTACCAAGGTTTTCTTCAAAGCCCAACCAAATAACCGAGTTTCAGCCTTTAGATCTCCGTGGGCTGCAGCAGCATTGAGTTCCAGGTCACAGACAACCTGGTACGTGTGAGCCATGAACTCCTCCAAGCAGCTGCTAGGACTTTGTAATCTTCAATCTTGCAGTGCTGTCACTTGTACCCAAGTGCTGGGTGTACGCGTGAGCCTCATTATGCCAAGCAAAGAACACACTCTGTCCTAAGGAGCTTACAGTAGGACATCAATATTGATTTTTCCTCTCTGCCGCTGTGGTTACCAGGTAAGAAAACACGAAAAGTCATGGTTTATTATTCACATACCCTTCAGCCATAAAGCGTTCCATTTAGGGGCACATCCTCTAACTTTCAGTCAAATAGCAAGGCTGCACGGGCTGAAAAACCCTTGAAAATAATTTTGCATAATGCGTTTCATATTCAAGTTTTTTTTCCATGGTATTTCTTTATTTTAGAAAAGGGCTTATTTTTTTAAGCAAAGGGCTACATGTAAAATGAAAAGACAATCCAGCCTGTCTTTTCTATGTGGTATTGCTGATAATCACCACTTTTCTCATGGTTACTATAGTAACTTGGCATCCTTATCTGCCACCTTTTTTGGCACCTTGAAAAAAGCTATTTAAATTCAGTTCCCTGATAAACTGAAAGCTTGGCTTCGAGATACCCATGGGGGTATGTAAGTGTAACAACAATACTTGTCATTTTTTCTTATTCAGTCTTTAACTAGCTTGTTAGCAGCTTGTACAGGCAGGTCTAACTGTGATGTTTTGGGATCCTGCTGTAGGCATATAACCAGCACAAATGTGAATGCCCTGGATAAAACCCCAGAAACAGTCATGAGCTCCCAAGGGGTCACATGCAGCAGCCCACAATGCGAAGACCTGAGCAGGATTTTGCTCTTTCATGCAACTCTAAAAGCAGTTCTGTTTCCAAGCTTGACAGTCTTCCAGAGGAAAAATAATCTGTGGACATTAAACTACATGGTAAGAATTATTATGAAGGTTCCTGTGGTAAATCAGTGGTGAATCAACAACCTTGTGATGCTTTTAATCCCATTCCAAGTGTGTGCCATCCAGTCTGCATGGCAGATGAGAGTGAATCTAGGCTGGGGATGCTGCAAAGCACTGCCGAGGGACATTTTTGGAGGTGAGCTCAAGGCCAGTGCAAACACCAGGTACCCCAGCTGAGCACAGCTCCCCAGCAGTTCCACCTCTTTTTTGTGCTTTAAGGGCACCAAAATGGTGCTCGTGATACAGGTTGTTTTTCTAGTTTTGTCAAGATGTGGCCCAGATACATCCCTCTGCTCATGCAGCCCCTGTGCTGGTGGCCTTAAACCACTCTGCACATGAGTACCCTCATCACAGGAAGAGAAAAGGAGATGTCAACACCTGAAGAGCTGGTGCTAGCTCCTGGCCATCGGGCACAATGGTCTGGTGTGTCTGCAGAAGGGCTGAATACTTGCTGAAGCCAGAGAATTTGGTGATCCACCCCTGCAGCTGTGGCCTCTTCAGCTGATCACAGGCTTTCTCCTTTGTTGTCATGTTCTTTTGCCCAGAGTTCTGAAGAGCAAACAGGTTTGAAAGGTGTGTGGCTGCAAAACAACAGAGGAAAAATGCTATCAATGGCCATTAAATAAAAAGCAACTTTATTTTTGCAGGGTGGCTGGAGTGCTTCTGGGGACTGAGAGCATGTCCTTATCCCAGTCCTTACAGATATCCTTCCCTGGCCACTGCCAGACTAAAGACAGGGGCTATGCCGACAGCGGGTCTCTGCACTGACCAGGTGCAGCCACAATAAAATACTTTTCATAAAGAAAACCGGATAGGCTGCCAGTGCAACTCTTACTACACCACTACTGCTAGTGTACTTCAAACAATGTTTACATTACACTGCTTAGGGTTTTTATCTATTAAAAAAGTTTATTATTGGATGATTGTGCATTTTATCCGTGTGGGAGACCAAAAAACCTTAGGTCACACAAATTACAAAGATCGTTTTAGAGCACTGCATATTTATTAGGCCATCTGCTACTGCAGCGCTCAAAGCAAAAATCTTCATACAGGCAATCTATTCACAGCTACTGTTTTACCACCTGATGTGCAAAATATCAAAGCTCTGGATGCATTTATTATTGTGCTGAGTAATTTTCTAATGAATTCATAAAGCTCAGGAAATATCCCATGCAAGTTTCCTTTATTTTAGGATTCTGTTTTCTCACTGAGGCTTGAGAGGGGCCTCTGAGGAGAAATCCCATCGTGTCAATAGGTTTGTTATGCTGAACACATGGCTGGGTGGCACTGCGTTTTGTCATTCCAACCTCAGTAAGATGGATTCTGGTGGAGGGCCTGGCAGATACCTGTATGGCATTTCCCATGTATCCATGGAAAGCTCAAATTAAATTATCTGCTGTTGTCCCAAGAAAAAAAAAAAGGAAGCAGCTTTTCAGAAACAGCTGCTTCCAAAATGGCATTAATGCCCAAGTGAGCAGTGTGATGTTCACAAGAATACCAGAAGATGATCCAGCTTTTGGGTTTCTTTGTTGTCCTTCCTAGCAACCAAAGAGTACATCCACAGTCCCAGTGCAGCCCAGAGCCTAGGCACCACTGCAGCCCCTTCGTGGCCCAAGCATCTTTAACAGACATATCCCCATGCCTTCTGGGACTGAGGCAGGATCAGACCAATGGCTATGATAAAAACCAGTGTCGGTGCTGAGGTAAGTGACTTGTGTTCAGAGACATGCAGATCACGGCGTAGCAGTGAGAGAGTTTTGGCACTGCTCCCCCTCTCAGAAATACAGTGTTACTTTTCAAAGTACCATCCAGCCATTTGGTCCATCCCAGCTGAGTTTTCAGCCCTATTCTCCTACTTGCAGCTGTAAATCCCTGGGAATAAGGAGAGCCACACTGTGCCTGGCTGACACCCTGCATCCCAGGGCCTCTCCTCCCTACACTGTCGGAGCGATGGTGCTTAATGCCACCAGGGCCAAACTGTTACTGCTGCTTACACTTTTGCAATTAATTTGCAGTATTCAGTGGTGAATGACTGAGGGTGAACTGAGAGGGCAGGTTCCTGCTCTGAAGTGTTAGTGCGGTAAAATACAGGCACAGGCATGCCATCTGTGTGCACACACATCCCTGAAGACGGCTGCGCATCCCCAGCACACCGTGCTGCTGGTACTGAGCAGGGGAAAATGGATTGACAGGGGCCATGGGGAAGAGCCTGGACACTCATGAAGAGTTCCTGACATCCCCAGTGAGTTGCTGGTCACCTGCAATGCCACATAGTTCCCCCCATGCATCAACGGTCCCAGGGTACCCAGCCCCAGAGCTGCCTTCTCTGGAGTGATACCAAAGGGGCCAGAGCTAAACATTTGCTTTGCTGTGAGGCTCCCAGACGTGAGCGCTGGGCATCGTGTCCTGAACAGCAATGTCATGTATTATTCAGAGACATGTGTTTCATAAGGGAGTTTCTTACAGCAACAGACCCTTCCCCTGCTCTGTGCATGCTTACAGCAAGGCTGGGACTCTTTACACTCAACCCAATGCAAAACACTGAGACTCCTCGATCTCTGCACTGAAACATCTTCATATTGCCCATGGGTGTCTGCTGCAGCAGCAGAGCTGGAGGTGAGTGCCTGGTAGCTATTGTGCCGTTGATACATTACCCTACGGTGCCCTGATCTCTTGCAGTACATTACACCTTACTTAATATGATCTGTAAATCCTCATGTGCCAATAGAAGGAAGTCTCTGATCGGTCTGTAAGATGCTCAAAGGACACATCTTTTACTGACGTCTTCTGTTAACTTCCAGCTCATGAGCAAAGCCAACACATGCCAGGTGCTTAGACACCTGAGAGGAGCATGTCAGCTCTCATCAATCCATCACTCCGTCTCCTGCTGCGACTTCCCCTCCAGAGCCACCTGCAAGCTACAGGCACACAGACGGAAGGTATTTATACCTTCCTCCAAGTGAAACATGGGGCTTGATATTACTTCGTGCACTGATCATGTTGAATGTAATCGTGGGAACACCTTGCCAATGTTAGAAGTTAATGACGTTTTAATGGGAAAGAGACATTTATAGCCAAATTTATAGCTGGAGTAGTAACACTGAACCCCAGGTACATTGCTGGTGGTGCTGAGCCACGGCAGTGTTGCTGTTGCTCATGCCAGGGAAGCCACACTTGGCCCCAGCAGGGCTGGCAGTCCAGGGGACCATGTGCCCCAGCCTCGCTCCCTGGGACACACTGTACCCCTCCTTGGGCTCTGCTGGCCTGGGCCCCATCCATGTGCACCCCGGCGCACCCACAGCCCAGAAAACCTGAGCCATGGGTGTTTGCAGCTTCCAGCACAAACAGCTCCAGTGCATCTGGAGCAGCCCAGTGAAATAAGGATAACAGTGCTAACTTATGAATTGCCTTCCCTTGCCAGTCCTCTGATACCTCCAGCTCTGCAGTCCTCTCAGCTGTAAACTCAGTGCCATGAGATTAAAATGTACAACTATGTGACACCTTATAAACCACATAAATATGAACTGGCAAGGCTCCTTAACAATGAAGGATTTTGCATGAAATCTTCAGGCCCTAATTCAATCTCAGGCTCTCTTTCCATCACGGTGAGTATGCAGTCCCATTAGGAAACCTAGACTGAATTATAACCTTTTATTCTTCTAAGGCCTCTTTTTTTCTATCTGCAACAAGGTTTTATTTTGACCCAATCATGAACATAAAAAGCATAAGAGATACAAATGCACTTAGTGATAGATTTGTTTTCTTTGGAAAAATATGCGACATTGTGATGCTAGGAAAACAGCTATTAATTTGGAGGTTATTTTAAAGCTAATGGATAATTATTATTCTGTGGAATTGTTTTCCCAATGAAGAGTTTAGGTTGCTGAACAGTCCCTTTCCATTTGCAGCGCTGATGTTTCTCTTCCCCCACATTTACATGATGCCATTCAGAATGAATGGCTGTGCTTTTGGCTTTGAATTTTTCTTCCGCATTTTTGACAATTGCTTTTTATGTCTTGTATAAATCACTGTAACACATGATAAAGTCAAGTACATTCAGTGCCTGTGAATAGTTGTTACTGTTTCTCCTTTGTGCAATAGCCCATAACTATATTTTAAAGCAGTTACAGTCTTCTATCAAGCGCATGTATTGGCATATTTTTGTAACTCGATTACTGAGCATACTCTAACAACTCTTAAGCAACTCTCATGTACTATCATGTAAATCCTTCTTAATTCACGGTTTATTGACCAGAGTGGTTCTGGATGAGCATCTGACACCAATTCCCTCCCGTGGGCAGTGTGCCACCTGCTACCAAGTCGCCATGGAAATTCTCAAAGTTCCTCTTGAAAAACGAACCTCTGTGTTGCAGACCGTCACATCTTCCATAGGAAAACCAAGCCAGAGAGGTTGCACCATTTACAGCAGGTTGATGAATGGCATAGCCCGCAGCCAGACAGGAGCCTCCACTGGCAACCCACAAACTTGTGGGAAAAGCTTTGGTCTTGTGTGGTACGAGGGAGCAGGAATGCCCCATCCCCACGAGCAGGAGAGTCAGGTCCTGGGGAGATGGGAGGTGACACCAAGCACTCAGGGACATTTGTGGCTGTAACCAGCCTGATGGCACCCACGTCTGCAAACCTCCTGGGTGTCCCAAATCAGCATATAGCAACACCCAGGACACCATTTGTTCAGTTCACTCTGCAGTCGGTGTGTGTTGAAGGGGTTTATTTTGCTCATTTTATGGGCTGATTTATAGTTTGTTTACTTGGATGCCTTAATCATGTTGCTAATGTTGTAATTAAACCTTGTTAAAGTGCTCAGGCGCCCCTCAGGCATGTGGTGTAACTTTTTTTCCCCAAAACGATTTTTATTATATAGGGCAAAAAAACTGTGTGGTGAGGAAGGGTGTCAGGCAGTCTTGGTTGTAATAAATACCTATTTAGCAGGCAGGGGATGTTTAGTCCTAAATCTAATTGTATATTAGAAGGGGAAACTGCTGACATTGGTGTTTACCTGTGAAACCAGAATTACTTCATGAAGGAAATCATTATAGAAGCAGACTCTCTAAAGAAACAGTTGTGAGCCTTCATTAAATAGTTAAAATCAAGGTGCTGCTGTGAAGCACAGCATCAGCACATCATGCGTGGGTTGGCTTGGAGGGATCCCTGTCGCAGAAGCACACCAGTGGGCTGTGTGTGTACATTCCCCATAGAGCTCTACCCCACATTTTTCTGGTGCATTGCAATGCCTTGCAAGTTTAAGGTCTTCTAGGAGATAACAAACCCCATGAACTAATATTAAATCAGGTGGAACAGGGCATAAGGGAAGAATCCTATTACCAGAAAATGGGGATGAGTTCAGGGAATTAGTGGGGAAAAAATGAAAATTATATTAGTAATAGTTATTTATTACCTGTAACAAGGCACCAGACACCCTAATGAGTGAGTACAGAGGCACAGTGCTCACCCATGGCCATGGTGCCTGTTTTGCAGAAGCCCTTCCCTTTATTTTAAAGCAGCTTCAGTTCAGCTTAGTTCAGTGCTGGATTTGCCCAGGGACTTCTCTTCTGAGGCAGACCCAGCAGTTACTGCCGGGAGAGAGTATCTACAGATTTGACTCTATATAGACACTTACACAGCTCGGTGTGTGTGAATGCCAGTGGACCAGGCGGGAGAGCCCCAGGGTGCTCTGGGGGAGCTGCTTGGCCGCACGTGCAGCACCAGAGAGGAGGTGTTGGTGGCCGAGTGGTAGCGCTGAAGGCCCTGCAGTAGCAGGAAACCCCAACCACCACACAAAGGTGTATTCAAGGCTCTCACAGGGCCAGGATGCTGCTTGCTGTTGCCTAAACCTGCTGTCCTCCTGCAGACACAAAGCCAGGAACAGGGTGGCCCTTTCCTGTAACTCTCCTCCAGTGCTGCATCATGAGACAGCTCTTCCAGGAACAGTCTCCTTTGTTTGAGCTTTATGGCTGAGGCATGCTGGAAGCTCACCAACGATTGCTTGGATGTGGGCCCTTTTTTAACCAACCCTGTCCAAAAGCAGACACTTCCCTGAAATAGCAGGTGTTCCTCCTGGAAGAGAGGTTTAAATCCAGATCTGGGAGAGTCATTCAAAGGACAAAGATGCAAGTGAGCCTTGGGGAAAGAGTTTGGGCAGAATCCAGTGCGCTGCATGTTGATGCATCCGTGCAGCCACAGCCAGCAGCATCGGTGCAAACAGCGCTGTTCCCAACACCCAGCGTTAATGTGCTGGGACATGAGTTATTCACCAGCAGTTTCACTGTGTCTAAAAAGTTGTGTTATTTTGGAAAGAATTGTTGAGGTGTTAAATACAGCAGCTTACCATAGTGCATGCAGTGTAAGGTGCTCAGATATCAGGAGCTGAAGAAATACAAGTATCCTTAGTCCAGATTAGCACTTTCCCTTCCCAAGGATGACAGAGTTGTGGTGAGGGACCCCCTTGCAGCATGAAGGCCTTAACTCTCACCTGGCAGGACAGTTTGTCTCAGGATCTGTGCCAATTTTCTGTGCAACTCCTGGATGGACTCTCAGTGACTGTCAGAGGTAGGAATAAAAGGGGTGTAAAAAAAAAGCCATATTTTTGTCTTGTGGAGCTGCATAAAAAAATTTCTTCATAGAGTTTTTCAGGCAATTAGCCAGCAGTACCAGATGGCACATGGAAGCATTCCTAAAAATGAACTGGTCGCAGCGCTGCCCTACACAGAAGTCCATGGATATTAAAGCCACACAGTTTTCAAAAAAATGCAGACAGTTTGCAACCTGCTTGGTGCAGCTATACTGTGTGTGTGCGTGCGTGCACTCTCATTAAGGAGAGCCGTTAGCTTTGGCACTGGTTCTCCAGGGTCAAACACGGAGCTGTTAGGAGAGCCCAATGGTGAGCTTTTGGAGGCTCTAGAAGGGCCATTTAATGATGGGAGAATCTTTTACTACCTCAGTCATGAGGGAGTTTCTTTAACATGTGTATATAAGTGCCCCTCATGTTTGGCCAGTCTGGCCGGAGAACCTCTGGAGGAATTTGCACCTGTGCAAATTTTACCATTTCCTTTAGTAGCATCAGCCATTCCCTCCGGGACCAAACTGCTGCTGTGATGGCTTTGAACTGCATCACTGATGAACATTCTCTTGTGTACAGCAAACCTATTGGGAAAACATAAACTATTGAAATATAGCAGGCAGAAGAAAGACTTTTCACCACTAACACCATAATGCTTGAACTATTGGTGCATTTTCTCTGTAAGGGATGCTGGGACCAGGGCTCCAGCACAGGGCTTTGTGGTCTCTCAGGCGCTCCCTCCAGGAAGTGAGGAAGGCAACTCCAGCCTCTCACTCATCAAATCCCTCAGCGTACTTGTCTTAACCAAGAGTAAAGCCTAAATAAACACATCTAAACAACTCAAAAGTACATCAACATCCAACTTCAAAATAAAATGCAGTGAAGTGTGAAATTATACCTTTTATTCCATAAATCTCCGGCAACCGGCACAGTTCTATAACTTGTGTCACACTTTAATATTGTTGGAATTTAACACACCATGCAAATGCCATAAAGTAATTACATTTCATCTCAACAAAGAAACAAAATCCCAGCTCATTCAACCCCCTCCATCTGAGGAAGGATTATAGACAATTCAGTGCATGTCGATTTTTCCTGGTGATAAATCCAAAGCAGGTCACCAATGAAATGTAATGTGAGTTCCCAAGGCAGCTGATTTACAGGGAAAACAGAGGTGTTAGTCAGTGTCCTTCAGAGCAGTGCCACCCTGCTTTCTGAAACTTTCTGAGGTTTATCTTCTACTTAAAAGAAGCTTAAAAATTTAAACCTAACCTTGAACAGGCCATTTTGGCAGTTGGCAATTGCCCCTGTGCAAGCTGGTTATGTGCTTTACACCAGACTCCTATTCAGCTTTTAAAGAGTTAATTTTGCCATAAATTAGGTTATATGAGTGATGATGATTATTATGATAGAAAGCCAGCAGAATACACTTGTAGGTCAACATCTTGCAACACCAGCCATCAAGGCCCAGGAGTTCAGGCACTCCAGACCCACGGGTCAGACTGGAAATATTTGTCATCAGAGCATTTGATGGCTGCCCTACTGCCGAACCAAGGGTATGTCTGTACGCAACAAACCACAATTAATTCAACTAATAATTTATCTATTAACTGCCCTCAAATAAAGCCTCCAAACTTTAATTAGACCATTGTGATTAAATGCAATTAAAACCCTTGAAGCAGGTCGACAAGGACTGCAGGCACTCTCATTTCCAAATCCCAGCACAATGCTGCAAACGCACACAGGAATGCGTAAATGAGGGTGATGACAAAAGACGTTTTTCCCCACGAGGCACAAAGCAACACGGCACCAAAGGCTTTCTACCATCCCTGACTCAGCCACAACAAATGGGCAACGTAAAAGGGGACACCTTGGAAATGAGACAGGATGCAGTCGCCTCCTGAGGGATGAGGATGAGAGGCTTAAATGTTCTAAAAGGGGAGACAAATACGATTGTCTGCCATGGTCTGTGTTGGTGCATCAGCTCAAAATGAGATGATGCCTCTCAGCAGCACTGACAGCAATGGGGCTTGGTGAAGGTATCGGCATGAGGGAACTCACTGATGTTCACTGCAAGGACACAGGTATTTTCCTTTATTCATTTCAAACCACTGCATATCAGTTTGCTTTTCCAAGCATGTTTATTTATTTGCATCTCAGGCCCAGCCTTGCTTCTGACCCAAGCAGCCCATACCAACACAAAAAATGTTGCACAGTGATGGGGAACGCAGCAGGGAAAAGCCACTGTAGCTTCCCAGCACCTGGTGCTGTTGTATAAAATTCAAGGCATTCAACGCAGAAATAACTTGTACAGGTGTTTCCATGCTTTTTTGGCTTATATGTCTTGTGAACATAGCTCAGTTCCCAGCTCACCCCAAGAAACCGATGACTTCAAATGGTGCGCACAATTGTATTGCTGTAGTTGAGACTTGTGCATGGAGAGAGAGGGGAACCCAATACAATTGCAGAGAGAGAGAGAGAGATTGGGCAGTAGCAGCAGAAAGGATTAAATTATGCTAAGGATCACCTGAATGCAGAGTGGGCTTGGTGGAAGACATAAAATTTTATGGGAAATTTTTGTATCAAAAAGTTCACAACCTTCCCAGGAGACCGTGAGCCATGGAAGACCAAAATGAGGCAAAAACCTGCAAGGTGAGTTCTAGTCAAGTTGTTCAGGGCAAATAATTTGATAATATCATGATCAATTATGAAAAAATAGGCAAGACAAAACTAGAAAGGGCTCTGAGAGGCCAGAAAATGTCATTGGGGTGGGGGGTAGCAAGGAGGTGAGCAGCAAGCAAAAAAAATCAGGTTTCCCTATATAAACCCAAGCCAGGTCCCTCATTCCAGCTCTGGTCATTTCTTTTGCCCTTTAGACTTTCAAAAAGCTGACACTGTGCTATAACTTTAACAACCCCAAATCATTTCTCCTAATGGCACCTGTATTCAGATTTATATTCTGTAGTGAGTTGGAGTAAAAGGAGACTTGCAATAGGCACCCTGCGGCACACCAGCCACCGCAGTTCAGTGTGTGTGTGCCACCACAAAAAACCCAGCAGGTGCAGGAGAGTTCCCCAAGTTATTTCCTATTCTCTGTCTAGCAATAAAGACACAGTTACACCGGGTGGTAACTCTTAGCAGATGGTGACTTTTTAAAGTTGATTGCTGTATAAATGATACTTTCTGAGTTTGTTCCTTTTAATTCAGAGTCTCAGTAGCATGTTAGAATGTCAGAGAGCATCATATTTCTATCTTTCATTTCCTTTGTGAGCAGAAATCTTCTTTAAGAAGTCTAGGAATTACAGCTTGGGAGAAAATATAGGCGCTCTCAATAAAAGTGATCTACTTTACAAATGTTACAGAATACAATAAAAGCAGTAGATGCAAAAAGCCCCACTGGCTTTGTTCTCAGTGGCGAGTTTAATTTCTATTGCACTTTTTAAAGAGACATTTTGTCTGCACTGTAATGGTTTGCTGGATCCGCGAGGTCCATTAGCAGCACAAAGGCAAGAGTTCTTCTGCTGCAAGCACAGGGAGGTTGGTGGAGTAGGGGTGGAAGATACCTAATTAATCAGCTACTACTGTAGGCAAATAAAAATAACAGGACAGCTCAGTGAGTACGTTATTTACCCCCAGCTGCCCTGCAGTCCCAAAATGGGATGGTTGTGTACCAGACCCCCACAGCATGCAGGGTTCTCAGGGCTGCACATGACCCAGCCTGGCAGCCACAGGTTTTAAGGCTGTGCTTTAGCATAAGCCAGATTCAGAAAGACCAGAGTCAATGCACTTTAGCTCCAGCTGCAAAGCCAAAGCCTGTGCAACAGCTCCCAAAGGCAAGAGGTCTGTTATATTGCTCGAAGCTACCTTCCACCTATGACCGGTGGGTTTACCTGCTTACCCTCCCTTCTTTACTCACCTGAGCAAGGTGTTTATTGATGATCTGTTGGCACCATGGTCCCAAAGAGCTATACCTGCACCTGCGAGCTGCATCTGGAAGGCTTTCCTGGTTTTCTTTCAGTCCTGCAAAAGCCTATTTATATAAAGTGAGCATCTGCAAGAAGGGTATACATGTTGTCTTTTTAATGGCATTGTAGCTGGAAACTGGATCCCCCACCTAACCTTTGTATCAAGGGAAGGGCTCCCCAGACTGTGTCTCCACCTGCAGGCTCACATGCTCGACGTCACCGTGCTTCCCACTGCTGTTCCTCGTGTGAGGCAGCCCATAATGGCTCACTCTGCCTCATTACAGCAAACAGCAGCAGTTTTGGAGCATTCAGATGATGCATCCCCATAGTCCTGCTCTGCTGTAACCGATAAGCAAATCTGGCCAGCCGGGTATGCAGGATTACCATATGCTCCTTCAAATATTGCTTTTCAACAACACAGACATATCAGAACCAGCCACAAATTAATTCTGCTCCCAGCCCAGCACTGAGGACCACCGTCTCCTCCTAGCACGTGAGTACTCCAGAAAAAAAACAGGTGACAAACAGATGAAAGCACCTGTGTGATTTGTACTGCTGAGGACTCCTCACCACCATGGAACAGCCCCTGTGTCTCCAGCTTGGGGCAGGCGTACCAAAATCAGTGCCATGGTAGCAAACCAGGGAGATTCAAAGGGTTTTGGTGCAGCCGCTAATCTGCCCTCTGCGCTCCGCCTCCCCTCAGAGTCTGTGTCTTAGGCCATTTATTTATTGCACCTCATTGGCAGAAAAGGAAAGACATCCCCCGGCCAGAGGGAAATGTCCCAACTAAAGAGTGAATGATGCAGTAAAACAGCAGAGCATTCCTGAGAGCAGTGGTAAAAGCAGCCACCTCTTGTCCTCAATTTATGCTGCTCCCATCACCCTGGGCATTATATTTGTGCTGACAAGGATCATTTTAACCCCTGCCTGCAATCTAATAAAAAGCTGGCGTGGTGGAAGCATGCATAATCCTTCTTCAGTGTCCTAGGAATGGGCGCAATAAAAAACTTCTGCTGCTGCTCAGTGGCCGCAGCTGCTGCCTGGAATAAATAACTCCCTGCCCAATGCCAGCAGTGGGAAGTGCTTCAGACCACAGGCTTCTTGGACCCTCGTCCCTTTGCACTGCCACAACCCAGGATGGGCAAATCATGTCAAAATAGATAAAAATGCCAGAACTGCTGTGTGGGTCAGACCAAACTGTCTGCAATAACTCAGGAGATCATGGCCTGTGGCAGGGAGCGAGCAAGCCTGTCCTCTCACCCTCCTCCTCCTCCTCTCCCACAGCCATAGGGTCCACAGCTGAATGCGCCAGAGCATCTGTGAGCGCAGCACATGGCCAGTCATGGTCACCCACCATCCCTCGGTATTTACTAGGAGCAAAACAAAATGCAAGTCCCAAAGGCTCTTCCATTGGATCTTTCCCCCTCTCATCATTAATTGACCGAACCAGTGCTGCAGAGCTGGCATTATGCTCCACTACACTTTGTAATGAAATCACTGCCTGTGCTTAAGAAACAAATTTAATGATATGATACTAATAGGGTTAGAAATTTCCCATGCAAATATTAATATTTTATATCTACTTTCATTTTTTAATACTGTTTGTGCTCTGTAACAAGAAAATAGTGACGTCTACCAGTCCCTCTCACCCATCTTGTCCGGGGAGGGCACAGCCATTACAGAGACAGACGCCCCCAGCATGATTTCACTGGAGGCATGAATTAGCTTTTGGAGATCATGCCCAGGCCTGTGACCATGTTTCAAAAAAGACACGGTGCTTAAAACATGAACACCGCTTGCATGGCACCAACCAGGAGATGGCTGGTGAGCTTTGGTGCTGCCCAGGCCCCTTCCTGCTTGCATCCCTGCAACACCCGCACCGAGAGCCAGGGCTGCTAATTACCTCTGCAACGAACCTGGGTGAAATGAAGCTGCAGCCCCGTTACAGATCACACCGGGCATCTATTTGTGTTTTGAGGCAGCTGGCAGCCTTGGGCTGCAGAGCCAGAGAGATTTGGGCACTGCAGGGAGGGAGAGGCATTTTGTTGTAGAAATAGGGAGGGGTTTGTGGTAAATGTCCGCTTCTGCAGCAGCAAAAAAAAGTATCTTAGTGGAAGGGCAGTGACTGAAGACCTGAGGGGTTGAAAGAGAAACTAATTCCCTCAGACAGGCATAATTGCTGCAATTCAGAATACTAAAAATGTGAAATTAGGAATAATCAATGGCTGTTTATGATCTGTGTCTATACTGTGAATTCAGCTAATATGGAGTAATTACACTCCTCTAATTCCTGGTATTTGTCATCGTTCGGTTGCAGAGGAGCCCTGCAAAACAATAAAAACAGATTGGCTGCACTGGGCCTGACGACTGGGGGCTTAGCACTGCACAAGCTAATTTCTCTTTTAATGGTAAAAGCAGTTATGATTTCCCTTATTTATTTTTTTCTCCTAGCAGCAAAGCCAGCACCAGTGGGCTGTGCTGCCAGGGCTGCAGCGGGCGCAGCAGATGCGCTACACAACAGCACCCCCAATAGCCAGCACCACCGTGCTGAAGTGCGAGAGATGCCGGCACACCAAACCCCCTTGCCAACCAAACACTCCCTGCTCTTGTGAAACAGTATTTTCACCTTTTTACCCAATATTGTGGTATCATCCCTAATATCAAACTTTGCCCTTGCACATTTCTTCTTCCAGCCCATCTGGCACAAGGTAACCCTGTTGACATTTCACCCAGACACTCAGGCTGTGCTCGGTCACTGGGACGCTGGTGAAACCTGTGGGATGGGTCATCAGTTTGCTGGCATGATTCTATCTTCAGTCGATGAAATACTGCTGTTTACTAAGCTATGCAAAAGTGGAAGAGGAGAGGTGAGTACCGGAGCAGGATGGTTTATTGGTGGGTGAATAATCCCCTGCAGCAGCGCAGGTGGGGAGGTGTGGACTGCAGGGGCAACCCTCACCCTCCTGCACATAGTGTGCAGAAAATGCAGGTGGTGTTTAACACTAGAAAAACAGATAAGTGAAAGACTGTTTCCTTTTAAAGGTGCTTCATTTAACATCTGCAGTACATGGCTTAGCCCAGCACAAGCAATCTGAAACCATACAGCGACACCACTTTTCAGGACAAAGTTTGCAAAGCAGCAGTGGCCAAACCTTTCCTAAGAATGGCAGAAATTGTGATTAATTTAGCCCAGAGAGCACCTGCAAAGCAGTGTGTCCCTGCAGGAGCTGTGGAGCCCTGTGGACAAGGGATCTTCAGCAGGGAGCCTCTCCCTAGTGCTGAGCTCTTGTAGGAAACAGCTCCTGAGAGGGACAGTCCTGCAGCCACTGGGATTTTTTGGCAGGAGCCACCAGTGCCCCAACACTCCCCACCACCGACTACAGTCCTGCACGGGACCCATGCAGCCAGTGCTGGCACAAGAAGGTAGGAGGAGAGCAGCTCACTCCTCCTGATCCTACCATGGTGCTCATCACAGTGCAGTGACTTGCACCACAGATTATCCATTCCCCATCCTGGCAGCTTTTTGATATCACATCTACTATTTTTTTTCTTAATTTCTCTTTCTCTGTATCATGCAGAAGCCTCCCAGGGGGAGCCTGCAGATGAGACTAGTGTAATTCCATTGCACTGCACAAGTTAATTATTTGCTGAGTCGAGACCAAACTGGTGCCCTGTTCCCACCACTTGATGTATTCACTAATGTTATGTGTGATTTAAAAGCACCTTTCTGCCATGTGCCACAGTGGATGGGCAAAGCCTGGGCTACCACAGGGCACTGAGACAGGACTTAGGGGCTCCCCATACCAGCACCAGCGCTAGGGCTGTGCTGCAGCCACGTCCCACAAGAGAAGCGCACAGCTCCCCATCCTTTCCTGTGATTTCAGGGAAACCTCTTGGATGAAATGTGCAGTTGCAAAGAGCAGAAGCATTTCACACCAGGTTTCTTCGTTGGGATGATGAGGCCCCCTGCCCTTCTGATGTTTTTTGCTTGTTTCCTCTGCAAGCAGCAGCAATGTCTCCATCTCCGTAGAAGACCCGGGAGGCCTCAGGTCCCTTGAAGCAGGAAGAGAAAACCATCATGAACCAGGCATCCCCCAGGGCGTTACAAGCCCTGTGCTGTGCGCCAGCTCCTGCACAGGCAGGAAGCAGGGGGACAGAGCAGAGACGCATGCTGCGGCATGCTGGGGCTTGGGGCGCTTCGTTATTGAGCTGAGCCAGTTATTGCCAGCAGCTAAACAAACTAATAGGAAGGATATTTCCCCGGAGAGGGAGGAGGTTTCTGATTTAGACTGTGCTGTTTAAGCCCAGACTCTCACCACAGCTAAAATTTCCTTCCGAGGGCAATAATTATCCCAATGCAAAGCACAGGCCTGTGTTTGCTTTTCTGCTCCCTTTCTGGAAGGTTTCAGTGTAAAGGCTCTGATTTCCTCTGCCGCACAGCCCAGCACTCGGGCTGCACCCTGCACCCCTTGCCCAGCACTGGGGACCAGTGCTAGGGCAAAGAAAAGCTCAATGCACAGTTTTCTGCAGAGACCACCCTCAGGTATTAAACTAATTACCAGGGAGCAGTGTCAGTCCCAGAGGGGCTCTGCTCCAGCCCTCTGCAAGCTGCAGTCCCGAAGACAGGGCTGCCACTGCTGGCTGTTGGATGAAAATTGCTTAAAAGCTCCAAGAGAAGCCATTGGTTGTCCTAAGTGATGGGAATGGAAAAGAAAAAGGAAAAAGGACTGGGAATGCCTTTGTTCTCAGCTGCCACATAAATGAGGTTCAGCTTTGGAAAATGTATAAGTCCTCTAGCGCTAACTGCGGAGCTGGAGTCTCTAAGGAGTGATTTCTTCCTTCAGAAACATAATAATAACAATAAATGATTAAAAAGAAAAAAGCCTAAATCTATATCTACTCAGGACTCCTTTGGAGTTCAGGACTGGTGCTGGATAAATAAATGCTTATTTGAAAAAGGAACCTCCAGCCTCCTCCAAACAAGAGGCAGTGAAGCAGCGCTCAGGGCCAGCCTGCACACATGCAGTGCAGCCAGGGGGAAAACCCACCAGATCAGATTATTCCGGATTTATCCCACACCAGGGGACACTAGACTTGGCTTCATACGCACCCACTCCCATTGCAGCACCCTCAGCCAGTCATACTGCTGCCCTAGGAGAGGTTTTCCTCTTGTGATGTGGCAAAAAAAGCAAGTGCCAAAGTGGAAATAAACCTCCAAAGGAAATATGATCTCGTGGCCACAGGAATTATATTTTTTTTCCCCTCCCACGGGACAGCTGCTCCCAACCACTGC
Source organism: Phalacrocorax aristotelis (assembly GCF_949628215.1). Taxonomy (NCBI): domain Eukaryota; kingdom Metazoa; phylum Chordata; class Aves; order Suliformes; family Phalacrocoracidae; genus Phalacrocorax; species Phalacrocorax aristotelis. The sequence goes on from NC_134281.1 coordinate 10,902,065, forward strand.
CAGCCACTATGCCACATAGGGCAGCACATCGGGGCACACAGTCCCATGCCAGGCAGCAAGATAAGGCTCTGGGAGGTGCTGTGAGTCACGGAGGGCCGGGTCAGGCTGGAGTGGGCAGCCGCACCACCGTGCTGCTGAGCACATGGTGCCCCAGCTCCCTGCAATGCCCTGGCATGAACACTGCCTGCAGAGAGGGGCGGCGCACCCAGGAAACTGAGCAGTATGTAGGCTTGCCCTTCCCCAGCCGCCTCGTGGAAATAGGGTTTCTAGAGCAAGACTGAAATAATGCCTTTCTGCAGATCTTTCCTTTTGACTTGCTGACAGGTTAGAGGGTTGGATGTGGAAGGTTTTAGTTGTTCCTCCTTCTCCTGGCATGGAGGTGAAGGAGACACCCCATGCACTGGCATCCTTTCCGCAGATGTGCCAGTTTCTTAGAATTATTGCATTACCTGTGTTAATAGCAAGGGTTAAATCTGTGTTTTCACCCATTACAGGACATATCGTAGAATCAGCTGTGTGATGTGTAAGTCCAGGTGAAATCCCTTTATCCATCATGGCTTTGGATTAATTTGCAGGGCGTTCACTATGCAATGCTCCAGCACACAGCCCTGACTGCCAGGACACCTCCCAGGCACCAGGCAGGAGCCCTCAGGGTGCTTGCACCCAGGGCTTTTCTAGCTGCCAAAAATGCGCTTCAGGTCCTCCCATACATGCAATTACTAAACACCAGAGCCCTTCGCTGTGGCTGCCCAGTGGAGGGGCTGCCGCATGGTCCACGCTTACCCTGTGCTTTCGGTCCCAAGAAGCACCTCTTCCCAGCAAACGGCTTGCTGCCAGCCCTGAGCACCAATATTTGTGTCTGTCCTTTTGCCCTGGGGTTTTGGCACAGGCTGCTTTGGTACAACCCACAATCCATGGCACAGAGTTGCCTGCCAAGCTGCCAGCCACCATTCCCATGCCCAAGGGGATGTAATCGCCCCTCTCCATCTCTCATCACTGCCACAGCTCTTGATTCACTGCTTGGGGAAAACTCACCAGAGAGGCGAGCTCGTAGGGATTTAGCTTCGGGATCAGTGACATGTGTGGAGAACTGGACAAGCAGCCACCAGTGGTAAATAAAAGAACAGGAGACCAAATCGGTAGCAGCCACGGATAGGTGATGCTCCTCTGGCAGCCACAGGCAGCCGAGAGCAGGATGGGGCCATCCCTGCCCCATACCATGCAGCAGGCAGGGGTGCACCTGCAGCAGGCACCAAAACTTGCCTGTGCCCTTTGCACCAGCCCTAGAGCCCAGCTTCCCCAGAAGCACCTTCAGGTGTCACATCCCACCTTGGCTGCAGTCCTGCTCTCAGACAGGGCTCAGCTGCCATGGCTAGCTCCAGCCCCACACTCCTGCCCACCACCGCGTACATCCTGTCTGGTTTCTGTTTCAGGATCAGGGCCTTACCCCAGTTAACTATTGACTTGTGCTGGGGGCTCTTTCACCATAAGATCACCTCTTCAGCTGTTTGGTGGGTACAGCAGCTGGGCAAGCATTTTTATGAGCTGAGGAATTTATAAACCCTCTGGCAAACAGCGCTCTCCCACTGAGTAACTCAGCCAAGCTCAGTTGCATTGACTACTTTTGAGACTAAAAATGGCATTGTAGCATCCTCCATTCTCCTGTGGTGCCACCAGCCCTGGACACATGGCTGCAGGGCGCACCAACCCTGCACTAGGCCCCTTCTGTGTCCCTGCATTTAGTTTTGCAGGAAAACCCTAACTTTTGGAGGGGTGACTCACTGGCTGTGGGCATGGGTGACATCTGACAGCCACCCTCTTTGGAACCACACCCCACCCTGCACCAAAATGATATCTCATTGATGGTCAGGGACCTGCTGGGGGAGAGAGGGATGTTTGGGCCTCAAAAGCAGCAAGAAAAAACAAACCCAAAACCAACAATGCCAGAAGTTTCTGGGGAAGAGAAGTGAAGTTTTCCTCCAGTGCTGGGAAGAAATGGCAACATTCACCCACCGCATCCTGGAAAGCCTCTCTGTGAGGGCAGGGATCTGCCCCAGTTTCTTCCTGGCAGCAATAACTCAGTGCTGCCAAGTGGCACTTCAGTCCTGAGCAGGCTTGAGGTGGAGCCTTTGTCTTAGAGCACAACAGAACTCTTTAGCAATATTTGTCTGAGCACCTTTTTTTTTTTTAAACAAATAAGTTTCACGTTTGTTAGACAAATAACTGTTTATCACCCACACAGTTCCTTCCTTTCTCCCCCTCCTGCAAGTCACTCTCTGGCAGAGTACATCTGGCTTTTTCTCCAGCACAGCCTTAGCAACAAAAAAAAAAAAAAAAAAAAAAAAAAATCAATCAGAACAATTAAAAGAGAATATAATAGAAATCCCAGGACTGGGCTACCCTCTTGTAATGCAGTCAGGTTCCAGGAATTTCAGCACCCAGGGAATTCACCCAATAAAATTTACCTGAGATTAAGGTGAAGATAAATAGCCCAAATAAATACGTGATTTCCCTAAAGTGGTAGTGTTTATCGGTTTATTTTTCCATTTCTCTTCCTCTGCAACAAAATCAATATGTGCATAGAAAAAACACAAATTTGGCAAAGGATAGCACTGTGCAATGGGCCCCGGTGAAGCCAGTGTCCTGTGAAGTGGAGGGGACCAAATGGGGACAGTTTTGCAAACCCAGAGGAGTTTTGCTCCACTCGCTGTGTCTGAATCATGGCCCAGGTCCAAATCCTCACCAGCTCCAGGCTCTGCTCATGGCATTTGGAGGGAAACTCAATAGGCTACAAAAGCACATCAATACTTTTAAGACTTTGCAACTTGCCAAGGGGGATATTAAGGACTAGTCTTCTGCTCCCATTACACCCGTCACCTCATCAGGCACCAGGCTGGGAAGACAGGCATGGGAGAGGCTCCCTGCATTTAAAAAGCAAAATTCCATGCTGGAAGGAGCAAAAGGCAAGAGCCCAGTGCTGTCCTGCCAGATCCAGCCATGGGCAGCATTCGTCCTCCAAAACCTTTAAAGCGTCCATTTTCAGTTCTGCGTCTCTTCCACCAGCTCAGTGAAATGGGCTTGTTCATGCCAGTTCCAACATGAGGTTAAAACCCATTTCAGGGATACCATGCTGGGGGGCTGGGACAGGCCAGGACAAGGAGGCATGGGTGGGCTGTGGGCACTGCGGATCCCATGCCACCTCCTGCAGAGGCAGATTCCCGCTCATGGCCACCTTCATCTGGGAGGAATAGCTGCAGAGAGAAGTGAGATGCTGCTGGGAAGCAAGTGTGCTTAGCTGACACCCTATCAAAAGCACACTGCTGCAACACACAAGGATACACAAACACCTTCCAAGGCTTCCTTTAAAAGGCAGCTAAGCCATGAGGCCACCCTCCCATGGGAAGCTGCTTCGGCACCTCCTCCTTGCCTCAGCCTCACGGCAGACACGGTTGCAGTGGAGGTGCTTTGTGGGGAGCGGTGCTGGGCTGCCGCTTTGGACAGCTGAAATGTCATTGCAGGGCTGCTGCTCTGGCCAGGCACCAGCCACCCTGGCCCGCTGCAAACTCCCTCCGGGGTTGCAGGCCAAGCAGCAAAGCTGCAGCTTTCTTCTTGCAGTGCACATCGTTTTCATGCCTGTTTTTAAGGCTGCCTAAAAGCCCCTTACAGTGGTGCTGCAACCTGCCCCAGGGTGCAGAGGAAGCCAGGGGAGAAGCATCTCACCAGGTCACTGAGGAGGGGAGGACGGGTCCATGCCAAGGGGGCCAAGGGAGCATGCTGCACCACAGCTAGTCAACCACATGGCCATGGGCACTTTCACTTAACTTAAGCCCTGGGAGGGGACCCGGAGCAGGGCTGGGCAGGAGGCAGTGGCAAAGTTCTTCTCTCCTTCCTCATGACGCAGCAGCCTGAAATCAACTTTCAGCCCAGCCCAGCCACAACCCATTGCTCCTTATTTACCCTTCAAACAGGAAAAGCAACTCTCAGTGTAGCTCTTTCACAAATTTTCTACGTCAAGCCTCACTAAAGGGCTGCTTTAGTTAACATTAGGCTGGACACATGTTTCACAGGTGACAATTTGCCTTAGGACGCTGGGGTGGTTTCCAGGTCGGACTTTCATCAGGCTGCATCCCTGAATTTCAAAGGTAGGAGTGTGGGCCCCCAGCCCCTAGGCTGGGGGGTACATGGGGTGGCAGGTGCCTGTCCCATCCTTTGGGGCTGGCAGCAGGAGGCAGGGGGGCATATGGACTTACTCAGATAGGAGATAGTTTATGCTCTAAATTACAACCACTTCCCATTCACATGGGTGAAGATGTTGCAGGATTTGGACAAGTGGAAACATTTCTGTTCTTAAGTCAGGTGTCCCCAAACTTGGCTGCTCTTCCCAGCTTAGCAGCTCAGCACTTCTTCCCTTTCTGGTTTTAAGTAGGACGAGCTTGTTCCCACAGATTCCTCTGAATGGGCAAGGTCAAATTGCAGCTTGTCCTCAGACAGCATTTTGCACTCCCTAATATTTGAAACCTGTTTTGCATAATCCCAGAAGGAAGTGCAAAGGAAATGCAGCAAAGTCATCGCTGAAAATGTGCTTCTTGAGCTCATCACAATAAAAAAGCATGATCCATTACTGAGAAAAGGACATGAAACAGGAGCTCAATGAGCAGCAGAGAGTCACACTGAAAAGTTCAGAGGTTTAAAAATGAAGCAAGCTCAGTGAGTGCAGCCTGCTCAGGGTGGGACTGAGCATGTGCCTGATAAGAATTTATACAGCTTCAGTGACCTCTTAGTTATTGCAAATATGCCTAAACCTAGCAATTGTTTTTTCATCTAATATCTGCCTAGGTTTGGTGATTACAGGTATGCTTTTTTCCCTTCTTTTTCCTCAGGGTGGCTCGTGACCACTGACCATACCCTCAGTTGTGCTCTCTCTCCCCACCACCATGCGGGTGGCAGGTAAGGAGGGAGACAGATTTACTTTTCTCTGTCCATTTTTCTACAGTTCTTTATGCTTCCTCTCATTTACATGTCCCTTCCAAGCCCAGCTACCCTGACCTTCCCCTGCCAGGACTGTGGGAAAGGGCCTTTGTATAAGCATCAGGTTTTTAAAAGAATTGTGTAGATTTCAGCCTGTTGTATTTTTCCCAGTGAAACACTCTGCAGCTGGGAAAAGGTGGCTATTGAGATGTTCCTGGTTCCATAAGAGCCATTCAGCTGCAATATAAGTATATTTTTATACTCTCTTTCCATGCAGGACTGGAACGTTTTGCTCCAATGAGTGTTGCTTTAAAGCCAAATGCCAATCACATTTGTATTAGCAGCTGCTCAGCTGTAGCTAGTGACTAATTGGGGGATAGCAGCCTTCCCAGCACTGGGAACATAAGAAATATTTGGATTTACATAGCTTTCTGACTAATTATCAGATTTACTTTAATGCAGAGAGAAATATGAATAGTGCCTCCCAGTAGAAGAGTAATGCCTATCTGAGCACCACCACATACTCTAGAGATATTAATTAAGAGATCAGAGTCTTTCAAAGGATGAAGGAAGGAGTGCCTTCCTTCAAGGCAGTGTTAGCTGCCTTCCCATGCCACACAAGTGCTGGCTGTCATCTTGTGCCTTGGTCCCAGGCACACAGACCATGTCCCCAAAATGCCAGAAGGATGCACTGGTTCCCGACCCGTGCTGCTGCTGCTCTCACCTGGCTCCTCTCCTGCCCCTCGCAGGCATCATCCGGTTCGTGGCACTGCTCATCACACTGCTGGGCACCTGGGTCATTGTGCAGATGTACTTTGATCACAGATGGAAAGCCATCAGCCTGCGGAGCTGGCTCGGTGAGGCACCAGCACGGCTCCAGCTGGGTCCAGAGGGAGGGTGCAGGCGGTCCCACTGCATGCCAGGCCCCAGAGTTGCATATAGTTGCCATGAACATTTGTACTTGTAGTCCCTGGCCAAGGCACCCAGGCAGGGAGGGGACAGCATGGTGGGAAGCTGCACCGGGGCAGGTGGCTGCAGGGGTGCTTGCAGCCAGCCACAGGGAGCATTTTTGAAGAGCTGGTGCCTAAATGGCTGCTTCTGACTTGGGGAAGAGCCAGCAGCTCTCCCGGGTGTCTAACCTTTCTTCTTGGTACCCACAGGTGTCACCAGCAAGCCCAGAAGTGAGTACCACTCTCAACTTCATCTCCATTGCCTAACACCACTCCAGGGCTGAGGGTGATGGTGAAAGCACAATAGCTGCCCTTGAGAGCTCCTTTCCCAAGGCAAAATCCCACCCTCCCAAATGCTGGTGAATTTCCTTATTGCACACAGCAGCAATGTCTTTGGTGGGCTCTGCAAGCACACGAACCTCCACATGATCCCCCTGCCCCAGCAGAAACATCCCCAGGCCCCAGGCCACAGGCTACAGCAGGAAGCAGGTTGCAGGCCCCATCCAGGCAGTGTGGCACAGGTCCCTACCCTGGCCCAGAGTAGGGCAGCTTTGGGCAGAAAAGCCACAAGGGGCTGGCCCGAAACAAGTGCCAGCTCCAAAGACTCCCCAGCACACACACCTCTGCAATCCCCACGGCATCAGCTGTGCCATCCCGCTGCTTATACCTAGAACAGCACCCCAGCCAGCTCATCCCACCCCACCCCAAGCCTCAACACCATAAATCTCCAACAGAAAGCTGGTCCCAATCCTGGGACAAGCCCCCTTCATGCAAGAAGCAGGTCCAAGCATTGTCCTCCTAGTAAGCCACTGTGCCCCAGTGCCAGCTCTGCTTAGCTCCTTGGGGACACAGCCAGTGTCTCCCCATGGGGCGAACACCATGGCTTGCAGCTCCTCTCCTCCCTCACAGGCGAGCAGCTGCCCCGGCACAAATGTGGGAACAAGAAAAGCTGCCCCGAGAACTATTTCGCCTTCAAGATCACCAGCGGTGCTGCAAACGTGGTGGGACCCTCCATCTGCTTCGATGACATGATGTAAGTAGCACACAGTGGGGGATGGGGCAGCCACAGCTGGCCTGGGCTTGAACAGGGCAAGTCTGGCCTCTGCTGAGCACACCAATGGCCATCAGAGTGCATTTGTGGTTAAAAAAATTTGGAAATAGTTTTCTTTGCTACCCTTCTAGGGGCATTTCGCTGTCTGCAGCCACACATTGCCCTGTTTCAGTGGCACCAGCCTCTCCAGGGCAGCCCTGCACTGATGGGTGCTCTCTGCTCTCCTTTCCAGCCTCATGAGCAATCTGAAAAACAACATTGGCAGAGGCCTGAACATTGCACTGGTGAACGGTGAGTTGGGTGGCATTAACCATCTTCCCGCGGCTGGGGTCCCTCCTGGGGGAGGGCACAGGCCACCAGGGACCCCATCCCAGACACCACCACTGATCCAAAAGCACATCAGTCAGGTGTTGCCTGGAGTGAACAGCCACAGTTATGGTTGCAAGCACTGCCAGGGAGGCGGGAGCAAACCCACTTGGGTCATGCACGATGGGTCTATGAGCTCCACCAAGCAACATTCACCATCACAGCAAATATGACATACCAAGGGAAGAGCAAAGCATTTTGCAGAAACAGGAACCCCAAGCCGGTGGCCAGGCAAAGCCTAGAGCTACCCCAGTGCAAACTCACTGTGATCAGTTTCGAATTTTAACCTTCCAGGAACAAACGGGCAGCTCCTGAAAGCTGACATATTCGACATGTACTCTGGAGGTAAGTGCAGTTTCTTTGCTGCCTGGTGGTTTCCAGTCAGGGCTCACACCGGCACTGCTGGCTGCTGGCTATTTAGGCTGTTCCTCTGTCATGTATTTAATTATAAAGTCTAGTGGACTTTGACCAGAATTGCCAGCTTGGACAGTAAAAGCTCTGCTTTCCCTGAGGCAATTGAGCCTGGAGTCCTCGTAATGAGTTCGCACCCAGATGGGCTTTTCACTTCTTTTACATGTGCATAATAGCCTGAAAAACATAATTTCACTAAACTGAATAAACCAGGGCACTCAAGACCTGGGAAAGGCTACTTTCTCAGGTAGTTACACTAATCCTGAGATTTTGCAGTTTTCAGTTTTTGAATGCTGGTGGTGGCTAAGCAGCAGCTTATTCCCCTGCCTTTTGCAGGAGGGTAAATGAGGAGCTCAGGGCACAGGGAGCTGAGCCTGGTAGCAGCAAAGACCATGTCACTGTGCCTGCCCACTTCAATCTTCCTAAAAGCAAGATACCCTGAGCTGGGGCAGCACCCACTACAGTCCGGCTGGCACTGACTTGCAGGATGCTGTAAATTCCACCATTATCACAAAGCTGTTACCAAACTCTCCACAGTTTTGGCAGGAGTCCTCAAAATCACATGCTAAATCCGCCGCTGTAGTGTTTTTGATTTACCCTTTGCTGTTTGAGCCTTCCCCAGGGATCAATCACCCTTTCTGCTTTTTAGTTTTGCAACCTGTTCTTGGTAACTCTGGAGTTTTAAGGAGGAACACCAATATTATGAGATATCCATCTAGGTTTGCAAGAGAGACACGTGGTGGGAGAGGCAGCAGGAAGGAGACAGCAGTCGGCTCCTGTGCCACTAGATGGGGTGTTGGACTCGAGCATCTATGGATGCGGGATGAGGAATTATTGCTGCAACACAGCCAAAGGCAGGATCACAGGGCAGGCAGCTCTGTGGCCAAGCAGGCTTATTTCTTCTGTTGGGACATAAATTAACGTTAGAAAATTTCACGGTTATTGAGCAAACTTGAGATGCAAATTGCATCCTGCAGTTGTCATGCTGGCAGGAGGAAGGCACCAGCCCCAGGCACTGCAGGAGACCCCAGGTGGAAACACAAGATGGGGAAATGCAGTCTCTGGGAGCCCATCCTTCCCCAAATCCATGACCCCTAATCCTGGCTAGCACCAGCACAGCCAGGATACTTCCCACCTACCCAGAGGAGGTCCTCCCAGCTGCCATGCAGCTGCTAAACCCCTTTTTCTTTCCCTAATGCTTTTCTCTCCCAGACACTGACAAACTGGATACCTTCCTCCAAGAGATCAAGCACGGCACCATCGTGCTAACAGCCAGCTATGATGATGCTGCCACAAAGTGAGTTTGGCCCTGGGAGTGATGCCTGGGTCCCCAAAAACCAGCAGCTGGGGGGAGCTGGAGGTGCTGCTACCAGCAGCAGAGAGTGGACAGGAGGGGACACCCACCCAGCACCACACTAACACTTTCTTACCCTCTTTCAGGATGAATGACAAAATACGGGCCCATTTTGTGGAACTGGGCAGCAGCCATGTGAGCAAGCTGGGCTTCCGGGACAATTGGGTCTTCTTGGGAGCGAAAGGGATGAAGAACAAGAGCCCCTTTGAAGACGTAAGTGGCCATCCCCTGCCACCAGTTCTGGAGGCTCCCATCCTCTTCATTGTACCTCCCAAGCTACATCTCACCTACCTGCCTGCAGAAGACGTGGGCCAGTGGTGTTATCCCCAACATCAAGCCAAGCTGCAGGTTTTGTCGCGTTGCAAATTTGCCCTGTGCCACCAACCTCCTCATTCATATTCTCTCTCTCTCTCTTTTTTTCCCACAGCACATCAAAAATGATAAAGATACAAATAAATACAACGGCTGGCCTGAGCTGCTGGAGATGGAGGGCTGTGCCCCCAAGAAGATGGATTAGCATCAAGCCCCAGCCTGCCATGGAGGACAGACCAGTCTCACTGGTACACCAGCCCCATTGTGGGGACCCCAGCCCCACCACTGCCACATCACACAGCCCAGCAGCGGCTGCCTGCTCCCAGGGACCAGCTGTTTCACAGCAGGGGCTGTGTGGGGCTTGGAGGAGAGCTGTACAAGTGCCTGCAGAGCCTCAGCAAATGCCTGGCCAGGTTTCAGCCCAGCTGTCCTTGTCTATGGGTAAATTTGGGGTATTTTATTTTTCTGTCTTTAAACAAAAAACTTTGTAGAAGGTTTTTCAGATTTCTTAAATAAGATATCTAACTATAAAACACTACCTTCTCACTTCATTTTCAAGCATAATCCAAGCTTTTCCCTGCAGGCACAGGATTGCCATGTCCTCTGCCACCAGCTGGGTATCACCATCACCCATCCCACAGCACTGCACAGGGGTGCTCTCCCCAACACATGGCACAGGGCAAAGGTGTCCCTGGGGATGCTCAGGCTTTGGTAGCTCCCCCCAGGAGCTCCTGCCAGCCCCCCACTGCCTCCTACAGCCACAGTAAGGTCAGACAGCCACAGGGATGGCTTGCAGCAACGTAGGTTAATATTTGCAGACCAAAGCATTTCCCCCACCCGGTTGCATCTTTCCTGGATTAAATCCAAGTTAAATCCTCCATGGAACTTCCAGGATAACGCCAACCCGACCTTGCCTGGCCAAGCGGGAGGGATGGATGTGCAAGTTTCTCAGCTTGCTGAAGTTGTGCAGCATAACCAATAGGTGGGAGCCTTCTACCAGGAGAGCTGGAGCCAGCATCAGTCTGGAGCGATATAACACACCCGGGCTGGCACCCTGCTGCGGATACCCTCACACCCGCCTTGATCCGAGAGCTGAGCCCCGGCCCAGGGCTAGCTGACACCGCCGGGAGAGGGGAGATCCCTGCCCAAACACAGGCCGGCAAAGCCCCACAGGCCTCCTTCCAGGGTGGTTCCCAGGCTGCTGCCCAGCACTGAGGAGGTCCTGAGGGAGCATCTGCCCCCTGCTCGTGTCTGGGGACATTCACCAAAGCACCACCTGTACTCAAAACCTCCCTGAGAGCAAGCAGTGCTGAGATTAGATAAACCTGATGAGTGATGGCCTGGGTTTATCTGTCATCATGGACACAGGTAAATTTGCATCATATACAGACTTTAATTTCCTATGATTGTATCTGGTTTTTCCCCATTCTTTAAAGCAGACCAGCAGTTTTGCAGAATGTGAGGGTGTAGCATTCTACTGGAGCACTTGGAGCTGTGCAGGGTAACACAAGGCAATCCTGGACGGCCTTTTATGCCTCTGACAGCAGGGTTTGCCTCAGCACAGCTTCTACAGGCAGTTCACATTGGTTATCTAAGCCCATAGGTCACCCCAAAGGAGCAGAAGAAGTGAGAAGCATTGGCAGGATAAGACCAGGAAGAGACACAGCCTGTCCTGCGCGAGCCATCTTAGGGATGAAACCCTTGATCCAAAATCAAGCACCACCATCTAAAACCAGCAAGGCAAATGGTTTTCCCTAACCGAGGAAAAAATGCCCAAATAAATTGTATAATACCTATAAGAACTTCCGAAGGCAAAACTGAAATAAATACCCCAAACAGCCATCACAGAGGAATTCCCCAGTAGCTGTAGTATTTTATCCCAGCTTATCCTCCTGCGCACTTAACATGCACCTGATTGCATCAAGGGAAGCCTCTGCCATAAATCATTCTCTAAATCTGCTGCAACAGCAGCAGTTAATCTCAAGCGCTGAATCATCCCTACCCATGGCAGCAGCGAGAAATAACACAATGCAACAGACACAACAGCCCTCACATCACACAGCCCTGCCACACTGGCAGCATAAATATGCCAACTATTTTAAGCCCCCTCAAAGGATCTAGATTCGCTCATAAGCCAAACTGAAAACAGCCTAAGAGCTGTAAAAGCGGCTGCATTGGGTAAACCAGCATACAGCATCATCTACAGCCAAGAAGCCAGCCAGCCCCTTTCAGCCATAGGAAACTCTTCCTAACCCTGTGCAATGGACATTAGAAGTCTGGTTTAAAGCCAAAATAAAGGAAAATTCTTTTTCAGCGCATTACAGATGGTTAAAACTAGCTCTGAATCTATCACTGAGCAGTAACTAAGGTACATCACTATTTTCAATAAATGGGGAGAGCAAAAAGTGCAACTCCTGTGCAGGGATCTTAATCATCAGCCAGTGTTTTGAAGAGGTATTCCTGACAAAGTCACCATGTCCCAATAAATAAATATGAGCTTTTTAAAGGTCCAGAATCTGGGAAGCAGGGGTATTAATATGGCTTCAGGAGTTAAATTTAACCTGCTCATTTTTTAAACAGATCTGAAAAGGGTGGTGAGTGCAGGGACAGAAATCCCCAAATTAGTTTTTTTTAGTGCCTCGCATTTTGAAAGCTGTATTACTGCAGAGAGAAGCACCTACCTGGCTAGTTTTCACTGTGCTGCATCCCCCAGAGACTTCAGCAAATACAAGCCTTTACCTGCCCAGCCTCCCAGGACACAGCTCCGGGTTACCTGGACTCACCCAGGGGCCACAGTGGGCTCCAGCAGCCTACGGGCAGCCTGGGTCATTAGCAGGAGCAAAGTTTGCAAAATCCAGTGCTGCAACAGGACCCAAAAGCCAGGAAGCAAGCAGGTAAGCAGAGGGATAATTCTGACTTATTTTGGGGGTACAGATTTATTTTGGCAAAGCACCAAAGCAGCAGCTAGGAAGGATGCCACAGGCAAGGGCCAGTGGGTGTTGGGGCCCCACAGCCGGGCGAATCCACATCCTGTGACATCTTGCCCTGTCAAGTGCAATTACTGTAATCTTCCACAGCCTCTCAAAATACGGATCCCAGCTTAGAAACCGGGCATCCGCAGCATGAAAGCTGCCTTTGTGCCCAGGCAGACCCTGGGCGCGAGCCAGCCGTTAGGTGCATGAAGAAAATGAGTTCTCCACGTGCTGGGAGAAGGGAGGAAAAGCAAGCTTTCCCGCCTGGTCCCACTGCAGACGGGCTGGATTTCACCCGTGTCTCCCTGCAGCGGCCGCCGAGGGGCCAGGAGCTGCACAGCCGCGCATCCTCTCGGGAGTAACAGGGCCGGTCACCACGGGGAACTGGCCGGTCCCACGCCCCGGGTGACCAGGGCACAGCCGACACGTCAGACCATGGGGGCAGCTCACGGAAAAAAGGTAACGGGGTAGTTTTATTCGGGGCTGGTGAAGCAGTGGTGGGATGATGGAGAATGCACCATCTGCTCACATGTTGCTTGTTTTGCCCTGCGCGTGCTAAGGCGGCTGATGGCAGAGAGGGATTAGAGGGAAGGGAGCCACTCACAGGTGCAGGTGTCATTTGTCGGGGTGGATTAAGTAATTCCACCTGATGGGCTCAGCATGGGGGCCTGCTGGGGTTTTCAGGACAGGGAGGAGGGGATCAGAGCATTGCATTAGGACAGGCAAAGTTTGGCTTTCTGGGGAGAAACATCAGGCTTGCTCCGAGCATGTCCAGCAGCCTGCTGGCTGTCTCCCACAGATGCAGTGTAGAGGAAGCCCAAGTATTTCTTGGCCTGTGAATTGCTGCCAGCTCCCTCCTGGGATGGGGAGGAGCCAGGCCAGGTCCCACACCATCTCCCTCTCCTCCAAACCCCTGGGGAGAGCACCCAAACAGCTCCGAAAGGAAGTGGGGCTTTACATAGTCAAAGCCATGCCGAGGCAGCTAGAGATAGTTGTGCTGAGAATACTGCTAGATGTCATTTTGCTTTCATGTGTGATGACATCAGTGCCTAGAGACAAATTATCGCTATTCAGTTGTGATGCCCTGATGCAGTGTTATACTTCTGGAGCTTCTCTCCCGCCTCTAGGAGGAATGCACTTGTGCACCACACTAGGTCAGTAACTTCTATTTCACTGGGGACAGCAGTGACCCTTTGCCCCAGGAGGGACCCTGCATGCTCAGCTGAGCATGGTCTGTGGCCTTCAGAGGTGTGAGCACATCCAAGCCAGGTGCCTTGCAGAACTTTGCAAATCTGCTGGGCATTCTTCCAAAACCAGAGCTAGACACTGTTGCAGGGGAAACATCCATAAAAGTAGCCCACCGGCCAGCATTACCAACACCCAGAAAGAAAATCAATGCTGTGGGACAAGCAAACATTTATCTGTTCTCCTGGACCTCAGAGAAGTGGCAGGTACAGGAGGTGACGCTCTCACCCAGCCCTCCCTTCCTCCAGCACCCATCTGAGGCGCCGATGCCACGCTGGCTCCAGCACACAGGAGAGCCACGGTCATTCCTAGGGCTCGGGGCTAAAACGGCACACCCAGGAGGAGCCGCGCTCTGCCAACAGCTAATCACCAGACCTTTGCTTACATGGGCGTGACCTTCAGGCGTAGGCACATTTGTACAAGCATTACTGAAAGCAGAGAAATAAACTGGTTAGGTCAGGCTTGGCTCAGCGCCACCCAGTTCAGCCCTGTTGCATTCAAAAGTGATCTATGCTGGCCTCCTGACCCCCAGACCAGACGGCTTTTGAATGGCTTTCCCCATTGCTTCCTCTTTCTGAAACATCACGATCCCACCACAGCCCGGCACTGAATGGCCTGGCTTTGAAATGCTCCCAGGAGCTCAGGCTCTCCCATCATGTCAGCTCACCCTCAGCTTGCTGGCAGCCCCAAAAAGCTGAGACATTTTTACTTTCATGGGCACCAAAAGCTCAGAGATTTCACTCCTGTTTCAGGTTCCCAAACGTTGCCAGGGTTGACAACAACCTGTGCTACCGTACAGCTAGCACAGAGCAGGGACTTCTATGCCTGCTCCTGGGTTGCTGCTTTATCCTTAGGTTGATGATGATGGGGGATGGAAAAAAGACAGGTCCTTCTGCTGCATTTCGGGGGGGGCATGAACAGCAGGCTCCAGCCCTCCCCAAAGACCAGGTTGTGTCCAGGTGGTGGGCAGGAAAACTTTCCTTCCCCCAGCCGTTGTAGAACCAGCCTGGCTCAGGGCACGGGGCAGGTCAGGGGCTCTGCCAGGCACAACCCCATCCACCAGCTACATCCCAGAGGGAACCCACATGGGAGCACGGAGCAGGAGGAAGGCTTGGCACCCCTCGCCAGCTCTGCCTGCATTAGCAGTCTCAGCTGCACCCCTTTTAAACTTAGACCAGAGCAGCACTCCAAGGGGATTACAGTAGTGGATTGTGGAGTGCAAGGCAATCCCCAGCTCTACAACAAAAGGGACCGGAAAGGCTGCCAGCGTGGCTCCAAGGACATTTCTACTTTCAAAGGCTGCAGCTGCACCCAAAAAACCTGTTCTGGTATCTCCACTGTCCCGTGGGTACAAGCCAACAGCAGGGCTCCAGCAGGACACACTCCCCTGCCGGGATACCCTTCGCTGCAGGGCAAGGACTTCAACAGGGGCCGGTTCAGGGGTGCTGCAGAGCCAGAGCTGATTCCCTGCCGATTCCTTTGCCCTGCAGAGCACCAGCCCCGCTGAGCACAGGAATGTAGCTAACATCCTTCTAACCACAGCAAACCACCTTCAAGTAATCCTGCAAGCGCAGTCTCCCCAGCAGCCTCTCCCCAGGGTGCCCAGGCAAATGCTCCCAGACCCCCAGGCAGCGGTGGGGGTTGTTTCCAGGCACCTGCACCTCTCCACTGCTCTTCTGCCCGGTTTCTCAAGGCAGAGTTTGCATAGCAGCCATTTCCCCAGGGAAAGTTTTCTGTCCCCAAATTCCCAAGGGTGTCAGTTTACACTAATGTCAGATGAGCTGAGATTAGCCTTGCACTGAGCAGGGAGCTTTGCTCTGCAGCTGGTTTAAAACAACAAGAGGCAGCACGCCAGGGCCAGGGAGAGAGGCTCTGCTTGTTCAGGCAAACCGCAGTACCTGGTTGCCCATGCTGAAAACCGGGGCTTTGAGAGCATACTTTAAAAGCCTTCCATCTGAGCATTGCAGAGGGACAGGACCAGTATTTCTGGAGGCTGCAGGTGCAGTGACTGAACTGGGAAGACCACACAGCAGTGCTTCTCCCTCGCAGCCCCCCATTTCGTCACCCACCCGGCATGAAAATCCCATCAAACCCTAAAATGTAGCCACATCTCCCCAGTACTGCCCTTGCACATCCATCACCAGCCACTGCTCTCCCCCTGCATCTCTCAGAGCTTTTTCCCTAACACTTGCTGACGTTGCTCATCCCTGATGCAGCTCATCACAAGGCACTTAATCCACCCAAGGGATGTTCCCACAAACACAACTCACCCCACCAGGGAGGGTAACCCTGTGACCCAGCTGGAGAACTGAGATCCATGCTGGCGGGGACACAGGTATAGACACATGGGACACATTCTCTGGTCTTTCATCCACCCTTCTTTTCAGGGTACAAGTGAGGTAGCCTGGGACATGTACCAAGTGCCCTAGCCATCCCAGCATGGCTGGCCCAGAGCAGAGCCCTGTTTCAGACCAACTTTGGCTGCCCCAAGCTGCTCCACCAACATGCTTAACTACACTTCATGGAGTTTCCTCACCAGTGATCACACACGTTATTCACACAATAAGGGAGGTGAAGGTTACAAAAATCAGCACTTCAGCTCCAGAATAAAAAACAAGTCCTAAAAAAATTCCTCTGCAAAAGGGTGGGAAGGGGAATAATTCTTTTGTTCTGCCCCTCATTAGCAGGAGGAGTCACTCAAATAGGTAAATAAGTGCCACTGCTCTTCCAGCAGCTCTGCTGAGAATAATAGTGGGGTTGTCTTCCTACTAAGCATCTGGGTAGAAGTTAGTCATCTTGTCTGTTAGAAGAATGGTCTTGGTCTTAAAAAGGCACCTGCCTGCTGCTGTCCGAGGGCAGGGAGAGAATAACACATAAAAGTTGTGATTTTCATGATTTTCAGATGGGTTTTCCACCCATCTTGAAAGAGGCAGGAAGCAGCATTCTTATTTTCCCAGCATCACTTAATGGTGAGCAAAGGACTTCCTTCTCCAGACCCCCTACACAGGTGAACACCCAAAAGGAGACATCCCTCCCATGAGACCAACCCTGACAGTTCAGCTCCACATGCACGTATCCTGCTTGGCATCACCCCAGCATAAGCTCCACACATGCGTGGTAACTCCAGCTACAGCAGCATCCACTAGACTCAGCACTGTCACTTTTCCTGACTAGCACTGGCAGCAAAAATGGTCCAGCAGGGAGCAGAACTCCAAAATGCCAGGGCAATGTTTAAAGGGAAATTTTAAAAAGTCTATATTATTAAATGAAAGATCCAGATTGACCAAAAAGCTGGTTCTCACCATTCAAGAGCTTAGGAACTCATACCCCAACTACAAAATTCCTGGGCCCCTGTTTTGGAAAGCACAGGAGCGAGTAAGGCGAACAAGAGGAGCTGTGTCTGTGGCTGGCAGAGGAGAGGTCTATAATGAGAAAGAAAAGGGTTGTTTCATGCCGGTGCAGCAGAGCACAGGGAAGAAACTGCCATGAAGGGACTAGCACGGTGGCTGTCCTGGTAGAAGGATGCTGATTGCACGAGGCCAAAGGAGGCAGCCCCAGGACCGTCATCACCAGCATCTTCCCTTTGGTTACCAGCATGGGTAGCAGCTGGAATTGAAACCCCTTCAAAAATGAGATGAGGAATAAGGCTGAAATTACTCCCAGAAGGACTGGAAGAGCTCAACCACAGAAAGACAAAGAAGCATGAAACACAGAAGTTTGTGACACCCAGCAGCAGCTCCATGGTCCAGAAGCCCCTCTCACATGAGAGGGGACATTATAGGGACACAGCCCTCCGAGGCGGTCGGCTGGGACACCACTGCCCCATCGTGCTCCGCAGACTGGCAGGCACAGCGGGATTTTCCTGGCTCTCCCTGACAGCTATTTCAGAAAGCCAGTAGCCAGTGTCCCTGCCAGCTCTTTCAAAGCATTCCTGTGCCTGGGCAGCATAAGGGCCCTCCAAGAGACCCTGCCTGCTCTGACGCTGGAGCAGCAGCCATCCTCCCTTGCCAGCCAGGGCTGCCGCTCCGCTTTCAGCAAGAGGGGCTGTGGGTGCCAAGGCCCATGAGAAGAACAAGTCCCACTGACAATCACTGAATGGCACCAGTTGTTTGGTGGCACTCATCCCAGGAGCAAATCCAAAAATCAGATGGCAACTGGGAACCACAACATTTCGGCATCCTGGAGCATTGCACCTCTCAGGGAGAAGAGCTTGCAGTGTGCTGCCTGCAACAAGCCTTGGTCCAGAGGGACAGGGCCAAAAGCTGGTGATTTTGCACACCATGGGAGTCCGTAACCACCTCATGAGAGTGGGGAGATCATTAATGAAAAGCCCATTTCTGGGAAAAATTAACACATACACAGAAAATAACAGCTCAGGCTCATGAGACAGCAAACACCTTTAAGTCCTCTTTTCTGTCTGACATAGCACAGCCCAGACCGGGAGAGCTGGACCAGGGCTGGTCCAAAACCTCCACAGAAGCCCTCTAAGGTGACTTTTTCCTTCCTCTTCTCTCCTTCTTCTTCTTCAGGCCTTTAAAGTCCCACAGGTGGTGGTATCTGGGGGCTCTGATTAAGCATAGACACTGCTCCAGGCTTTTGTAGGTTTAAAAGAAAGTAAAATAAAATGCTGTAGCATCCCAGCCTTGAGAAGCTAAACTCATTCCAGCAGGTTGCTCTAGCTACTGGAAAGAGATCATAGCTTTATTTCTTACTCTTCATCCCAAGTACCCAGACAACACATGTAAACCAGCTCCAACACCTAATATGACCCCCTCCCTGCCTCCAGAGAGGCTGACATTTTGGACCTGAGAGGGCTTATATGGGCTCAGTGCAAGCAGGGAGCTAATTTGCACACAGCTGCCTCAGTTTAAGGCTCTGCCTTTCCCAATGTGCACTGCTGCTTCTCCTGCTGTGCTGGATCAGCAGCCTATGTGCTGTACCCTTCATCACAGAGCAAAACCAGCTCCCATGACATCCATGCTGGCTCCCTAGACAGCTAACTGTGCTGGAGCAACATAGGGGTGTGCACATAAACACAGGCTATGCAGCCCCTGCGCCAGTAAGGCGATTGAGCACATCTCACCAGTCTGTGCATGAGAAGTTGTGATACATGGGTTTGATCTATGGTTGAAGGTGCTGGGCAGGACAGAGAGGATCATGCTGTCAGCCCCTCCAGAGGAAGGGCAGAGGCTGGCTGGTACCAGCCAATGCTGCCTGCAGCATCCAGGGCTGCAAGAGAGCCGTGGAAGAGGGCTGAGACTGAAGGGAGGTACATGATGTGCTCATGGGGAGACCAGGAAGATCACTGCATGGGAAATACAGCAGCTGTAAGGTCTGGGATGGCTCAGCAGTCCTCAAATAAAAATGGATTAAAGCAATTAAAGGCTCGACTGCTTCGCTCTGCTCCTGGGCACTTGTTCATGTGGCGCCTGCTGCCTCCTCATGAACCCTGTGATAACAGGAATGCTTCACCTCTTCCTCTGCTGTCTCCTTCATCCACAGCCTGTGGTGGCAGGCAGCCTGGCAGGTGGCATCTCGTCCCAGATAACAGCCAAACTTCCTCCCTTTTGGCCCCTTCCCTTTGGGGTCCCCTCAGCAAAGGACCCGGCAGGCACATGCTGCCCACAGGGAACAGACCACCCCCACTCTGCCTTGCCAGCCTGCTATCAGCAGTGCCTGGGGCTGCCGGGCATTTCTGCCCTTACTTTTCATGAACCCCCTTTTTCCAAGATAAGAACCAATTCTAGTGACCCTGGTGAGGTAAAGAACACAACAAGGTGGTGTCAAGCAGATTTCTGACGGCAGCACTATCCTTGGCCCCTAACATATAGTGCCTAGTTGTGAAATGGAGTAATGATGCCACTGCAGCCTGGTGGCTTTAAGAAAGCATGGCACGGTGCCAGAAATAAATATTGTCCCTATTATTCATGTGGCATAAGACTCCCGTTTTTGCAAAATGCTATTCTTCAAGGCACTTCAGAGTGTCTTAATGGTCTCTCTGCAGCATGACAGCAATTCACTCCAAAATTGCTGGAGCCCTTTTGTGCCTGTGACTGATGCTCTTCCTGTGCAGTCAACAGCATCCCGAGAAATAGTGGAGCAGTCTTTCACATCATCGGTGGTACCACACCTCCAGCACAGGGCAAAAATAAGCTCCTGAGAAAGGTAAAACAATGGTTTATCCATAGCAACAGCTTAACTGCTGCTAACAACATTGAGGTGGGCGATGCAGGTATTGCTAACAGATAGCAGGGCAAGAATTTGGCTTTGTCCTGGCATGCAGCAGTCTTATGTGCTCTGCGTGTTGCAAGGGACCAGATTAAAAAGCACTGAACTGCAGACAAGGATTTCCTTAGGACCAAGGGAGAACAGCAGGTCCATCAGCACCACACTGATGGGTGGATGTGCTGCTCTGGTTTGTGCCGGGGAGCTGCTGAGAGCCTCCTTACGCCCTTCGCAGCAGGATGTCAAGCTTCACAGTCAGCTTGGATGATGACAAATGAGCCTTGTGCACCAGCTGCTGCGGGGCTGAGTCCTGTCACTGATCGCTCTCATTAATCTGCAGGAAATCTTCAGCTGAGGTCTGGTGCATTACGCTCCATCTCCCCAGCCGCAGGGTCCCATGCAGCTGGGGAGCACCATTTGTTCAGCTTCAGTGGGGAGTTTTGCAGGGTTCCCTGCCCCAGGGCTGGCGGCTTCAGTGAGCTCCCCTTCCCATGATGCTGCTTCCCTGCTTTAGCTTTTTTTTGCACTTTTTTCTAGGCAGTCTGTGAAATTGGACTCGATTTGCCAGATTTTGCGGCCGCGGGCAGGCTGTGCTTTCCTTCTGGGGCCAGCCCTGCCATGAGGATTTGGGAGAGGAGTGGTACTGGTGACAAAGACAGGCAGAGGTCAGTGCAGCACTCATCTGTGTCAAATTGTGTTTTCTTTATGAATAAAATAACACTAAGCACTATTTGAAGCATTTGCAATTTTCCACTTGACTAGGCAGCAAAGTGGCCACCTGGCTGGTGCTCCTCGAGAGCGGCACGGGAGCTGCAGTAATGTGAGCCTGGCCCCGTATCCAGGCTGAGAGCCCAGCCTCCTTCTACAAGCCTGAATTTACAAATTGCTCTTGTCAAAAGCCCCCTGAGGCTGCTGGTTGCCCTCATGAGAGTGCCCACAAGCATCCACCTTCAGCTCCACTTTACTCCAAGAAATGCTGCAGACCTGTAGAGGTCAAAAGACCAGTAATGAAATGTTACACCAATAACTTGATATTTCTTAGAGTCCTTTGTAATACGATAGTGAAATCATCTATGTTTATGGCCAGGGACCAGGAGTAATACAAGTTCACAGCTTCACTTGAAAAACCTTCTCACCCCTGGGCAGGTGCGTATGGAGGGCTGGACAAGGGCAGCAGAGCAGCAAGCAGCCCAGGACAGGGAGCAATGGGGCTGGGTGCGGGGCTGGAGCAAGCACTGGATGGTTCATAGACCCTGCTGAGACCCCTTCCCATGACAAGGGTAGCGTCACAGCAGCAGATTTCATAGCTGCTGGCTTAGGAGTGCCAGGGTGTGCCTGGACACCGACTTCTCGGTGCCTGCCAGTCCCAATGGCAAAACCTACCAAAATAACAGTGTCCCATAATGAGCTGGGAGCAGGGGAATGTGCACGGTCAAGCTCCCCTGATGGGGAGTAACCCTCCCGAACACAGCATCACTCTAGCCCTGCAAGAGAGATGAGCCCACAGTTTCTCACAACAGCCCTGAGAGCAGCTACGTTGTGACCACCACCAGGAAGGCAGAGCCCAGTCTGCCAGCTCCAGAGGGATGGTGTTGTTATAGTGCCTTTCCTAGCCCTCAAAAAATTTTGGAAATTCATCAAAACTGCAGTACTTCCTCTGGCTAAGGCCAGCGGGGAATTAGCAGCAATATTAGGTGATGGGGCATGTTGCTGATTTTCTCTGTGTTCCTCCTTATCAGGAAACTGGTGTCATCTCAGCAAACATGTGCACCAGCTTGCTGAATCAAATAAGCCTCAACACCTCACATGGCAAGATTTCACATCAAAAAAATCAAGCTGACAGATATTTGTGCATTGACATCACAGATGGGAAAAAGTCTTACTAATCCTCAGAAGTTTCTTCCAGTAGATGATTTCACTAAGGTCTCTGGATCAGCCCCAGCAACTGCAACTGAGCACAGATAGACCAGAATTCAGCAATAACACAGAAGATTTAGGCAACAGCTTAGATGGTATCTCGGCATCCAGGAGCATGTAAGAGACATTTTCATACAGAGCACCAGGAGCAGGAAGAGGGTATGTGGGGCTAATTGAAAGCAGTGGTAGAGTACAGTTTGGCTAACCTCTAAATTGCATGTTTTGTGGCTTTACCACACATAGAAATGGCTGGCTTTGATCTGCCAACCATCAGTGCCTTGTTCCAGGTCATGACAACTTCTTTCAAAGCTTCTGGGTTAAGCAATAAGACTATTTTAATCAATGGATATGTTCATTCACTGAACACCGATGTCAGCAGCTGCTACAGCAACTTACTGACAAAGTACGTTTCTCTGAGCCCATCTACTCCCAAATAGGTTGGGCAACTTCCAACCTGCTAATGGCGCTTCCCTCCCAAAAACCAGGTCTGCAGGAGATTCACATTAAGTTCTCAGCCTGGGTGGCATTTTGCCCTCTTTAATACCTCTTCATCACCATAATCTGACTGCAGCAATTTCTTGCCTAATTTATTAGCTCAGGCGTTGGCTGTAGAGCAACATAGATGCTATGATACTGCACCTTAATGGCATCTGTATTGATCTGAACCTGCCTGAAGCCATCCTCCTCACCCTTTCTGTGGCTTATGCTCTGACCACGCTGACAGCTCATTTCCCTAACCACTTTCATCAAAGAACATGGTCCAAATTTACCAGCTATCAATTTTGCTGCAAATAAATGTTAGAGTACCCATGTGTAGGACAAGTAACACTGATTAATGGTTTATACAGGGAGTCTGGCTTTAAGCTGTGCATTGCACTCTACAAGCAGCGAGCCATGGAGGAAGATGCTTGCTTAGAGCTGGTGGTTCAAAGCAGCCTACACCTGCCAAACTGACTCCAGATATTTGCTGCATGAGTTTTTTTCCTGTGCATCAGAGTCAGGGCCAGGAGTGGTCCTGCTGGGATATAATGATGCCCAGGACGTTTGGGAGTAACACAGAATAGTAAAGTACAACTTGAGACTACTTACTATTTATACTTTATGTTGCTTTGTTGCATTTAACCTCACTTAATAGCCAGGCTAATTCCAGCTGAAGTGGTAGGTGTCCTCACTGACATGGTCGAAGCAGGCTGGGGATCCTACGCAGGAGCTGGCCTGCGGGTTGGAAGTGGTACCTGCTCCCATCAGCAGTGTTTCCAGGATCCTCTTTTGCTGGAGAAGTTCCCTGGCCAGGGCCATTGTGGGCTGGTTGCTGCTGCCACTGATGGAAGCGCCTGCCAGACTTGGGGCAGCTCCTCCTTCATCCACCTGCCTCACTTGCATCTGTCCTGCTCACCTGCAGAGGGGCACAGTGGTACTGTCTGATGCCAGATTTATCACTACTTCTTACTCCTGGCAAGATGCAGTCACACTACACACAGAAGTGATTTTCACATGGAAATAGGAGGTCTTGGGAAATAGCAGGCATTTTCCACCCATTTATTGCAGTACACCCCCCTCCATCTCAGCCCTCACTGCAACAAAGCAAGCCCTCTAACTCCTGGAGTACCCGACCCAATGCCCAGCTGGGGGAACAGAGTCCTGTCCCCCACTTTGTCCTATGGGGAGCAGGCAAAAGTCCCTATCAGCTGGCAATCGTTAACTCCGTCCTGTGAGCTGGGGAGGTGCAAGAAGCCGTCCTGCTCTGCAAACATACTAATGGCTTGAGTGGAGATTAGCAGGACCATATTTCCAGCCACCTTGTGCCATGGAGGTGACAGGGTACCAGGGACCAGGCAGAACTCTGACCAGCCTACATGTCCCCTGCCCTTGACTTTGCCACCGCCAAGGTCACTGCCACAATGCAACCAGCAGACCTTCTTAGGTTGTAGCAGGATTGCATGAAGTTTGTGCTGGGAGCCAGGGCACACGAGCAGGAGGGAGGGCTGGGCTGCCTGGCTGGTCCCTACCATTGCAGGCAGCACCTCAGCCAACATCTAGCATTAACCCAGTGGAGGAAATGTTTAACCAGCCTCCAAGACCTCCCTGCAGCAGGAGGTGAAATGCTGTCTGACTTCAGGTCCCAGCCCTGGGTGACTCAGTGGGGCCAGAATTTTGTCTGCAGATCGGGAGCCCAGGCACGACTGGCAGGGGCGCTGCACTCCCAACCCCGTGCTGAGAGTAAAGATTTAATAAAGATACAGGCAGGCAGGGCCAGGCAGAGCTGTCTGTTCTGTAATTCACAGCTTGCATAGAGGCTCCTCGGCACTGCAGCCAGGCAGACAGCAAGCCTGTCTTGGCGGCAGCGTTATCTCACTGTCATTACATTCACGTCGAGCTGACTGCATTGCACAAGCCATGGAAAAGCCAGTATTTGTGTTGGGCACTCGCTTGACATGTCTGGGGTTTTTTAATACACGGGAGACGTGTCCACACAAGAAACCTCCTGGTGTCGCAGTAACTGGCTAGAGAAAAGACAGCCAGCAGCCAACATCACTAGCAAAGTAACTCAGCAGCTAAAAGTCAATCTAATGTACTGCGCGAGTTACAAGGGCCCAGCTGTGGGCTCCCCCAGAGCCATCTTCCTCTTCCGAGCATTCATTAATTAACCATACAGCCACCCACCAGTGACACTCTGGGTGTACATTCAGCACAGTGTTATTTTCTCTTTACGTGCACGTTGAATGAAAAAACCACACAACTTCCTCAGCAGGGCAGAGTCCAAGGCCCAAGAAATGAGCCCTCTGTGGCCACACGTGCCAGTGAGCTGTGCGGGAGCCATGCCACAACCACGCCAGAGCCATGCCAGAGCCACATGGCTCTTCTGCCAGTTCCTGGCACCGGGACTCCCCTGGGCTTGCTCCTCTGGGGGTGACGCCTCCAAACAAGACCCCCACCTGCAAAACCCCCACAGCATTCACAGCAGCATGGGGCCACGCGGGGCACAGGAGCTGCAGTGAGTGCTGCTGCAATAAGCTTCCCATGTCACCTTCTCCTGGAACACAAAACCACTTCTTAAGAAACACGGGGGCAATTGATGGATGACGCAACTCCTTGTCCGCAGGAGCCACTCCAGATAAATACCACCCAGCAGTCAACCACCTTCACACAGTAAACTTCATGGAGCTAAAAGGGGAATAAAAAGGCTTTTTATTAATCCCAAAGACTCAAGAGCACAGGGTGAGGTTTCTTACTAATTTAGATAGCAAAGAGAATTGTTGTGCAAGGATCTCCTAAAAAACAGCTTTGCCATGAAAAGTCCAGGTTCAGGATAGGAGGTCCTAATCACCCACAAACCCACTTCCCTGCAGAGGAGCCCAGAGCTTGCTTTAAGCTGACAGGCATCGTTTTATAATAATGTAAGTTTTCCATTAATGAAATATGACTAATTGGAGTACATGGTACAGGCAACAAGTTCAGCTGAACAGCTGGAGAAGAAATTTAGGGTTGCTGTGCTCCTCTTCACATTGATGACTTAGCCACCAAGGGCTTGCCTTCTCAAGAAAATCATAGCACTTAATTCTGGACTGGGTTTTTAAATTGACATAACTGAGCTTGTGCAAAAACCTCTGTGGTTTCAGGACATGGTTTAGGAGGCACAGTGGTGTTGGGTTCACAGTTGTACTTGATGATCTTACAGGTCTTTTCCAACCTTAATCACTCTATGATTCTACGTGCAGCTGGTCAGGTACTAGGGCGTATCAGACAGAAATATGTCCAGAAAATTTAGCTTGCCTTTTCCAGTTTTTCTTAGTCGAAAGCAGGTGTTGATGTATCACAGCACTTTTCCACTCCTGCATCTACCAGCCATAACCTAACTTACTCAGGAGCTCAAAGCGGGTTTAAATTTATGCTCTTTTTCCCCTTTGACACATCTCCAGTGAACTCACAGGCCTGAAGCTCAACACCAAGTGTTGAGCTTTAGCCTGTTCAAAGATGACCCAAGGGGAGTAGTACAGATATGGGTCCACCTCTTTTTCAGTTTGAAATTGAGCCAAATGGTTTTTTGGAGTGCGGAACAAGCAGCCAGGCTACAGGGTGATGGGCAATGTGAGGGGAACTAGCACAGCCAGGAAAAGCTCATAGGGCACACGCAGGCTGCGAGGCAGGTTGCAGTTTGAGCAGACAAACTGTGCAACCTCCCCACTTAAAGCCCTCTCCTCCACCACAAAAGGGGTGGAGGCAAAAGGGGCAAAAACTCATCTTCAAAACCCTGCCCGTGTTTAACCCACGGCTGGTCGGCTAGGCTGACCATGTTAACGCAAGCACACCTACACACACACCACACACAGGGGAATGCGGACCAGCCTGCCTCTTGTCTTCTGTATCTGATGCTCCATGCCAATTAAATTTAATAGCTCCTGATCAGGAGGTTAAAAAAATAACAATTTTTTTAAGTCTCTAGTAGAAAATGACCGGCAACTCCTCCTACATTTCATCTCCTGTAACAGAGCAATAACTGTGCAGTCCTTTTCCATTTCTCTCGTCTTTTTTTTTCCAGAAAGAATATTCCCTTCAGCCCAAGTGTCCGAGTAGAAGTGGAAAGCCCAGGAGCAGCAGCTTGGGTGAGTACCAGCAGCCCACGCTGCCCCACAGAGGACTTTGTGAGGCAAACTGGGAGAGGCTGGGGCTTCTGTTCACAACTGGTGCTGCTGAGCCCTTGGCTGGAAAACATGGCTGGGATGGGGGAAAAATGCTGGGTCGTGGAGAGAAGCAAAAATCAAAGGGGTGAAAATAAGTGAATAAGCACCCCCATGCCCACGGCAGCCTGGCCCCTTCCTCCAGTCCTTCACAGGGCCAGGAGCACCAGGCCAGAAGATGGCCGTGCCGGTGCATGTACCCATGGGTGCAGGGGTGTGGGAATGTGGCTCATACCTGTACCTTGGAAGTGCCCCCAGGCTTCCCTCATCTCCTTCCTCTGGGTGGAAATGGTTTCGCCCCATCCCTGCCCACCTCCTAAGCCTGAAACGCTGGGCAACTCCAGGCTGGCATGGGGCGACCTGCCAAAGAAGCTGTTAGAGTGCTGTAACTCCTTTTCCTCCCTCAGCTTTGCAGCCTCTGGTTTCCCAGGCCATGGCAATTCAGGGGCGGCCAACCTAGTACCTCCAGCCACAGCAAGGATGGGGACGAGGGGCCCAATCCAGGCAGGGGCTACATCTCAGCAGGTTGAGACCTAGGGCAGCAGGATCCCAGGGCAGTGATGCAGCAACATCGCACATCCCTGGTGCCACCAGGATGCCTGTGGCCCCCATGTAGGGCCTGTTTCTCCCTCCCACAGCCCTTACCCATGGGGTGCAGCAGCTGCTCCCCCTGGACCGTGCAGCAGTTAGTAGATGACAGTGTTGCAACACGCCAGGGAATAATCACGATAACTCGAGCGGTTGCCCTGGTGCCGGGCTTGGCTGTTGCAGTGGTTGCTAAAGAGAGTGGGCGTGCGGTTTCCTCTGGGGCGATCTGATTTCTCTGAGAGTGTGGTTAAGGCACGCTTAGGAGAAAACGTCCTCCGTGGAGCAGGGACGCGACCTCTCCGCCAGCAGCAGCAGCAGCTGTGCTGAGTGGGCTGCTCGGGTGCCTGGGCACGTACGGAGCTGTTTGCTTTGGAGGGAAAAAACAATTAGCTGGTTCCTCCGTCCTGTCCTGGGAAAACATCATCCAGCAAGGAAGAGCAAAGGGAGCAACTTTTCAGGGTGGCAGAGGAACCTTTGGGACTGGCACCAAGAAGCAGGCAAGGCCACCAGCTGCTGCCAGCTGAGCTCCAGCCCTCGTTGGGGTCCCCGTGGGGTGGCAAGAGCAGCAGGGAGGGAGCGCTGGTGCAGCAGCCACCTCCACGTGACCATCCATCCCGCTCCCGTTGGAGAGACCTGGCAGGAGCCAGGCAGCTTCAACAGACCCGGCCAAAAAGTCACACAGGCGTGAGCACAGCTGAGCAGAAGCAGCAGCCTCAGCCCCCGCAGCCCCATGTCGTGGGACACGGGGCAGCACCTGCCCCCTGGGCTCCCCAGGGCCACGCTGCGGAAATCAGGTAAGCCCAGGGTCCCCGCGAGCCACTCCGGGGGGTCCCCGCACCTCTGCCAGCTCCCCTCTGCAGGGATAGGCTGCTGAGCCCCTGTGGGATTAGGCTGCACTGCATACGTGTTTATGCACAGGTGACTTTGGACCCTGTTTTAAATTTTATTTGAGATATCATGTTACTTTAATACTTCAGTAGCTGGTTGAGAAGGTGCCCTTCTGCTTCTGCCTTTCAAAACAGAGCCGTATCCCACAAGAAATTCCCCAGGCAAACCCATGCTGCAAGTCAAACCTTCTTGGAGAGGCATTGGGCTGGACAAGGGGTGCTTGCTAACACAATTCCTCCAAATCAACGTAGGAGGGTTTTCCCTTTATTCAACAAAATACCTTTGAGCTACCTTAAAACATTCATTAATGATTGATGTGTGCTCTATCATAGGCAGGCAAATGCACAGAGCAAATAATTGATGAGATATTAAACGTAAGTTTGTGATTATCAAGAAAGACTGCTAAGCGTCTGTCACTGCTTAACAAAACTAAACAAGCACTCCACATGCCACTTGCAAAAGGCACCAGGCTGATGTCCCTTGGTGATTGCTAACAGACTGGGATCCCAGCCTTGTTATCTTTGCATATCACAGTCCAAGGTAATTAAATTAAATGATTAACCAGCACACCCAATCCTGCCTGCCTGAAGGCAGACGGGAGCTTGCTGCTGCCTGACTGTACAAGCATTTCCATCATTAGCCAAAACAAAACAAAGTACCGGTAACTTCTGCACATGACACAGCTCAGCTAGCCCCAAACCTGCCAGGATCTCTCCTCAAATACATGCACATGAGTGCAAAGCTCAGCAGCTGACCATGGTGACTTTGGGGGTCCTTTACATTTCGGGGTGATTGCAGCTGGTGGCATGTGAGCAGCCCAGGCTGCACCCAGTGCCCATTCTGTGCCCCACCTTAAGCAGGTGCACTGCTGGTGTAGGTGGGGGACCCCAACCCCACAGGCTGCAGTGCTGGCGTGGCGCTTGGCAAGGGCGGGCAGGACTGGGGGCGCTGGCTGAACTGAGGAAGAAGGCTATGCTGGTGGCAGAACACTGGCTGTACTAGAGGAGAGCACTGGCTGTACTTGTGAGAAGCAGTGGCTATACTGGTGGGGAGTTCAGGCTGTACTGGTGGGCAGTCCCACCCCCAGCATGTGCTCAGCAGAGAGGCAGAGGCTGGAACAGTGATGTGGGGCAGCGGGGCCAGGAGCCACAGGGCTATTTCCCCCTGCCCCACTTATATTTCCATTGGAGTTTTCTTTCCCTTTCCAACCCCGCAATGTCACGGCGTTTATTCCTGAACATCGGGACTGAGCATAGGCAAGAGTACCCAGGGTGTGCGTGCCTGCTGCCCTGAGGCAGCCACCCGATAGCTGGGAACTGCTTCCCACACCAGCCACATCGAGTAACATTCACCCTATTGCATTATAAATACCAGAATTAGCCTTGCTTAATTATTTAAAACTATAGATTAAAAGCAGACAAAGGCTCTGTTCCTCCTTTCCGGAGCACGCGTATTATTTATCAGTGATATGGTCGCCTGGTGACAAGCAAAGGGGAGCATGCCAGGTCCATCAGTATGAAATGCTCCCAAGCTGCTAGCACAGCAGGAACCAGAGGAGAGGAAAATCACGGTGAGGGTGGGAACTGCTACCATCTCACCCAGGGGGAGTAACAATTAGCATCTGCCAATCTTTGGGCTCACATCATTATTATTATTAGTAGTAGTAGTAGTAGTAGTATCATCATCATCATCATCATTAACATTGTCACCAACCATCACCAGGGCAGTAAGCCACAACAGTCATTAAGCTAATGTGAAGGAACAACAAGTTTTGTTGTTCCGGGCGCAGCTACAGGTGGATCAGTTTGGGTGTTAAGGTGCATTTGGCAAGCTCAGCTGTGGAGACTTTCTTGCCAATGGACTTCCAGTCACTGAGAGCGCAAAGCCTGACTTTCACATGGGGCAGCACCTGCATCTCACCCCAGCACTTGGGTGCCTCACTCTGCCCTGAACCTACTGACCACAAAGAAAGTGGCTTTCAAAAGCAAATGCTTGTCTTTGGTCGTCCTCCTGGCAGCAGATCCTCCCCAACGCAGTTACGCGTTCTCACCACGCAAAGTTTTGGGGCTGTCAGAGACCAACACACAATTGTCTTCCTGTCCCATAATGCTGACCCCAGGTATTCTGCATTTCTAAAATACAATTAATTAATGTTAAGAAAATCATGCAAATTACCAAATGGCATGAATTAAAGAATCCAAATCAAAAGACAAACTTTCAGCTTAATTCTTTGTAGGTCTTAACATACAGCACGACCTCTTCTGTTGTTACACTCTCATGGGAAAAGCTGTAGAGCCAAACTCTAGCACCACATCAGACAGTGGAAATGCATTGACTGAACTGTCATGCTCTAAAATGAAAAAAAAAATAAATTCTGGGTAACAGGTAGAAGTGTCTGTGTACCAGTACCCAAAAGGCACTGAGGCTAGTTTAAAGATCCCATGCACCTCCACCTGCACGTGCAAGCCCTTGTGGTGTGTGAGGACAGGCTTACTCCCATCAGCCTTCCCAAGGAGGAGGGGTGTGAGGATGGTACCTCATCCTGGGGAAAGGAGGGGTCCCCGGGGAGTGGATGCCATCAGGGGCCGTAGCCCAGAAAAGGGAATGTTTCCCCTATGATTGTAGTTAAATGTGTCAGAAACTCACAACATTCCCCAGGCTCAGGTTACTTGTGTAAATAGCTTTAAACTAGCTCTGCTGACCCATATTGAGTGTGTTGGTTTTGCAGTCTCCTGACTTGTGGGATGTGTATGACTAGCTACTTTCAGCAGCCCTTCACTAGTCTGTTGGTTCTTTCAAAAAGACGCATTCATTAATAAAACCCAGGCATCCAGAAAATCAGAGGTTCTTCTCTGTAGCCACAATTTTAAGTGATCATTTCTGCCTAGTAAATGGTCCCCCAGGACAGTGGTTTTACAAACCCAGATCCAGGGCTCTGACCCTGGGCATCCTGAGGATTTTGCCCAGTCTCATCCCTTCTACAAAGTGACAGGGTCTTACAGCATTACAAATAGCAATATCCTCTGAGCTTGGATCCCATTCCCCAGGTAACGGCTTCTGCCTGTTTTTATGTGGATGGCATTTCAGTGAGGCCCATTCTCTGCCCAGAAAGGGATGCCCATAAAATACTTTTAACAAGAACAGTTTGGTCATCATCTGCCCCTATTGACAAACCTCTCCTGAGATGTTCTAGTTGGAAAATCAGTTCTCAAATGACAAAGACAGCAGGAATAAAAGACTGCAAACTATGTTTGCTTTACAGATTTCAGCTAAAGCTAAGTACTGACCTGTGCTGCAGAAGACAGCATCGACAGCTTTGCAAGTCAAGGATGCTGGAAACCAACAGGGCAGCTTTGCATGGGGCAGGGCACAGTGCAGAGCAGGGCTGCCTACGGTGCTGAAGGAAGAGAAACTCAGTTTGCAGGTGGGGTGGAAAAGGGACGATGGATGCACAGGGGAAGGGTGAGTGGGTCGCAGAGGGGCAGGACTTCGAGAATAGCTTGGCAAAACAAGTCAAGGAGGAAGAGACATTTCACATGGAAACCTGCAAAAATCAGCTGAACACTGGTGTCTTGCTGCACCCTCCATTCTCCTACACAGTCGCAAGTCAAGAGGTGCTGGGTAGGAGCTCAGACCTCCACCCTAGAGCTTTCTCAACCCAACAGCTATGGATTAATTTTCTTTTCAATTTCTTTTGGTTTTCCCCATGTGAAGAACAGCTGGAGCCATGCAGGCAGCCGTAAGCAGAGCTGCACCCCTCGGG
This sequence comes from Phalacrocorax aristotelis, assembly GCF_949628215.1. Taxonomy (NCBI): domain Eukaryota; kingdom Metazoa; phylum Chordata; class Aves; order Suliformes; family Phalacrocoracidae; genus Phalacrocorax; species Phalacrocorax aristotelis. Next base: position 10,933,754 of record NC_134281.1, read on the forward strand.
TTACCTGCCCTTTCCAGGGCCATTAATCTCCTTAACATTCCTGAGGATTACTTCCATCCCGACAGGACGGTGAAGCAGGCTGCCAGTGGCAGTGCAGGGAGCAGCAGTCCCAATGCAGAGGGGCTCACAGGGCAACCCACCGCCGAGAGACAACTTGCTTAATCCTAAATAAATAAATGCTCTGTGAAAGGCATCTCCTCCGAGTGAGAGAAAACCAAAAAGCAGCAGCTGAGCTGTGCTCAGCTTTGGCCATGGCCGAGCCCCTGTGTCTGATGCCTGTCCCCAGGCATACGCCACTCCTCCTCCTCCTCTCCAGGAGCCGGCTAAAACCTTTCTTCTTGCCCTGGGCTGCACAAAAGCCACCCGCACCCCAAGCAGCACACCTCATTTTACATTCCTAGTAGGGTATATTTAATGTATTATTTGCAACATTCAGGTTTTCAAAGGCATTTAATGTTGCACCAAATCTGCCTGATATCCTGTTCCCCAAAGACTGGGGCTGAGCATAATCAGAATGGGAAAGAATTTGCCCCAGGATTGCAGACTGATGATTTTATTGCAAGTCTCCCAGGAACTGGGGCATTTATACACATTTCCAGGCAGCCTGAGAAGGAGTTTGGGCTTTGCTTTAGGTCAGAACAGACCAAGATATTAAAATGTCATTTTTCCCCTTCAGCATGTCCCATACCCTGGGGCAGGAGTGTGGCTGGTCTCTGGGCCGTCTCAAAGATGCTGAATATTCTTTGTGGGGGTCTCCAAGAAAACTAGTCAAGAGTGGGAGCTCATTTCACAGCTACGGTTGGGAGAGGAGATAACACCATGCATGAAGTCCATGTAGTATCTGCCAGTAGCCCTGGCCTCCTCATCCAGTCAGTCTTGCTTTTTACTTACAGAAAAGTTGCTTGTAAATGTACCTTTCCTAGAAAGCCTCAGACTTCTAGAAATGAGGAAAGGGAAAATATTTAAAAGCAAGCAAAAGACTCAGTATTTCAAAGCAAACACAGCTACTTTTTATAAGCAACACTCCAAAGCAGATATATTTGAAAGGTCATGCTGTCTTTCTGAGTACAGCAGAGGGTATTAAAATGCACATGTATTTTTTTGTTTGTATCTTGCCAAGAACAATATAAAAATGTCTAACACCTTTTGCTGATTTATGATAGTGGCCAAGGAGGTGCCAGAGCAAAGCCTTGTTCATTGATCTACAGCTGAATCATGCAAAAACAGACATCCTGCTGTAAATCCACTGCAGAGACCTGGCTTGATTTATACGTCCAGCACTATAAATAATGACAAAAAGCAGCCTGATAGCAGTCTGTCTCCCCTTACATAGACATGAATTACATCAGGTCTTGAAGATGATAGATCTACTCCACGAGAAACATTTTGCACTGGATCCATATCTGCCAACCTGCAGGAAAAAGGATGCCCCATCCTTACTCCCAGCATAATGCCAAGCTGCATTTCAGGCGCACCAATATTTTTATATTCTCATTTTTCTTTTTCTGCTCAATGTAAATGAAGACATTCCTTGAATTGTTCCAGACTAAGGTCTTCTGAAAGTTTAAAGTGTTATTCTTGTAGTGAGGTTCACGGCTCCTTCCAGTTCTGGTCAGGGACAAGGTCAGCTTTGACTTTGTCCCGAGTGCAGCAGCACAGACACCCACTGGAAGCCAAACCCTGGAGGTCAGTGTCTGCACACCCCTAGGCACATCTAGTGCAGAGAAAACCAAGCTCAGAGCTACCTGCTGTGTCCTGGGCCCCACAGTATTGTTCAGGCAAATTGCATTCATTGTGAGGACTTCTGCATGCTGATTTAACAGCCTGGCCAGAAATTATTCCAGTCAGTTTCAGTTCCTCCCACTCCTTCCTTCCCAGTATTTTCTTCATTTCTACTAGTTTCAGGGAAAAGTTCTCCATCTGCCTTCAGTAAATAGGTTGATAAATTGCTGCTTCTTTGCAAGCCTCAGCCATGCAACATTAGATTGCTGCAGTCTGGAAATAACCACATTAGCCAATACAAAACCCCCAGGCTCGCTATGGTGCTCCCCCAAAATGCTGCATAAGCAGAAGGTCCCCCAAGGTGGGGATCAGGGCAGGAGCACTCCCCTGATCATCCTGGGTGTCTGGGGGGTGGAAACACCACAGGACCAAACTGAAGGGCTGGGTGACACTGTGCAATAGCATTGTACGCTGCTGAGTGTTAGCCCTATGTGGATGTGGGGACAGCCTGCCCCAGACCAATCTCCCGGGATCTGGGTCTTGGAGGTAGAGAAGAAGGGACTCCCACTCCTCAGCTGCAAAAGGAAAGCCACACATCACAGAGGCAGGGGGAAAACAGTGCTTTATAAGTAACAATGCTGCACCAGTGCCCCAAGATCTGGTACAGCTTAGCAGCAGGGCCCCAGAGGTACTTGGTATAGAAAAAAAACCCACCAAAGTCCCTAGACTTACAGCCATTTACAGCATCCAGGTTGGTCCTTCAAGCTTGGTTGGCAGCGTAATCCTTCCATGCTCACTGCTTGATGAATTATCCCCTAGCTGAGCACAACAGGTGGATTTAAGATGGACAAATCCAAGATCGATACGCTCCAGCCGTTCTCCTGCCGTGCAGCAGGATTTGGTACCCAACACACAACCAAGTGCAGGCATCTCTGTCACTGGAGGCAGCTTTGGTCTAAACGACAGCACAGGAGCAGTGGGAAAAAGATGACAGGACAACACAGTGACGCTGAGGCTAGTCTGTTAGTATAGCTGTCCAAAAATGGTGTTTCCATTAAAAACACCTGGCATTTTATTTAAGTTACTCCATGGAGAGACTTTTTTGTTTGAAGAATGAAGACATTGCTCTGCCATTTGAAACGGGAGCTTATCCATTTCATTCATGCCAAAACAAACCTTTGCTTTTGTACCTTCTTCTGTTGTCTTTGTCTGCCTCTTCTCCTGTAAAAAAAAAAAAAAAAAAAAAAAAGACCAAGAAAGGGAAGAAGTGGAAGAAGAAAAAACCAAAGCAATTTTGCCTCAGTGAAAACCTAGCATGTTTTCTCATTTTTCAAAACCTGGCTTTCACCTAACAAAAAGTAGTCATGAAACTGTGCTGCCTTAACCCTTGGCTGTTCTCCAGTCCCTGCATCTCTCTAGAAGGCAACATGGAGCCCCCAGTTTCAGCCTGTGGATTCCAGCCCCGCAGGGGTTTGAGTCAGCCTGGCACTTGCCATCAAACATCAAACCACACCACCTTCTCTTCTGCCAGCAGTGATTTATGATCCTAGAGGAAAATAATCTGATACAAGAAATCACTAGTTCCAGCTTCCAAGTGCCCTTTAAATATGTACCAAACTATCCACCCCTATTACACTCATGTAATAGGCTCTGATTTGTTTTTCTTTGTTCCCAAAGCAGTAGGGCACTGGCCACATTAACATTCAATGAGAAATTGTTTGATATTGAATCATTTCTTCAGCAGCATTATTCCTTGCACAATTCTTTTTGATTGCAATCCACTTTATATTTGATAAATACTTACTGACTATGAAAAAAATGACCTAGCCTGCTTTCTCTTGCCTTTTTTATTGATTTCTCTTTTAAAAGGGTTTTATTCCTTTTATACACGACATTGCAATAAAAGAGAGAGGCAACGTTACTGAACAACTGTTTTCCTTGCTGCTCCACCAACCCATATAACTTCACACAAGGCACTCAAAAATACTGTAATAACGAGACACTTACAGACATGGAGCTGCCTACACCCTTTTCCTGGGACTTTTTGTTCTCACTGGTAAAATTCCAAATTGTTCAAGTGAATAGTCAAGAATAAATTGCTCTTTCTGAGCCCCTGATTACACCGTACGCTGAATAATTGTAGGCAGCCCCACTGTGCTCCGCATTTAAAGACACAGCCCACCACATGCAGTTTGTCTTATAACTTGTGCTTTGCACTCACTTTGTATAGGGGTTTTTGTAAAGGAGAAATGTAGAGCACTTGGAAAATACCAACAGTGAACATGCCCTGTGGTTTGCCTGAAATCCAAGCTGCCATCACTTCCAAAACAGTGGGCTCTTGTTCTTACATCCAGAACATATGAATTATTACAGCACGATCACATACTGCATGCGCAAATTTTGCTTTTCTTGGCATTGGGCTCAATCCTGATTATTAGGCCAGTAGGATATCAGCAAAATCTTTCCTTGACAAGAGGTTTCAGCTACAGCAGCACTTCCTCAGGCCCATGTTTCGGAAACCCCTCAAATCCCACAGCATCCCCTTGTGCTAAGGGACTGACGGCCTCACCAGAACGACCAAAGCAGCAGCTCAGCACAGTCCACATCCGTGGCTGTTTCCAGTTTTAGTTAGACCTATCTTGCATTAATTAATCCTTGGCATTAAATGCCACAGTCACTGAAACGAGTGGCTGGAAAGTAATTCAAGTGATCTAATTAATATGTGTCTCATCAACAACACAAAGGGAATATTTTTTAAAATCTCTAAAAAACGCATGCCAGCACATGGAGACACTTGTATGCGGAAACTGACACGGCTGTAAAGCAGCCTGGGTGGGCACCATCTCTTCTCCTCTGTCTTGCCCAGGGGAGGAGAGCTCCAGCAGGTTCCCACACCACAGCAGGGCAAGACTTCTCATGCAAACACCTCTCTTTTCTTCCAGCATCGATGTACACTGAAATAGAGCGGGAGCGACCAGACAGTGGGAATATCCTGACTCACCCAGACTACAAAGATGGAAACCCAGACCTCATCAAACCTAAAAAGCTCCTAAATCCTGTAAAAGCCTCAAAGAGCCACCAAGAGCTGCACAGAGAGCTGCTGATGAACCACAAAAGGTAAGAGGAGGTCACAGCCTGCCACAGGAGTGGTCCGAGAGGTGCTGAGCCATTGGAGCTCAGCAGGCAAGGCACAAGTGCCAGCAGCAGCCTGCAAGTAGGAAGGGAATGATAAAACCCTTCACTTGCAAATGAACACCATGTAAAACTTGCAGTAAACCTTTCCTCTTTTCTGTGATGCAATGGTTTCTTTTAGAACAGAAGCAGAATGAAAAGCCCCCTACCCTGCCATCCTGAAGCATTGGCTGGCACTTTTTGGAGCTGCTCGCTCTTTCAACCCACCTCAAGCCACAAGTACCAGAAGATGCGAGGCATCCCTACAGCCCCCTTCTTGGTGTTCCACACGTTTTCTCCCTGGTCTTGGTTTTTCTATCTCCATCACTGACCTGCCAAGTCCCCAGCAATGTGCAGCCTTCCAGTGTGCTTTGAGGTCAATGCAGACGCAGTAAGAGCTGAAGGCTGGATGGAGCCACTGAAAGTTGGGATAGCATCAGTGTAAGATCTTCTGTACAAGAAAAAGTCTAATCGCTGTTTCCCGAAATATCAAACAAGTAAAGACAGGCTAGAATTCACATTCCAGATTTCCTACCCCAATTTAACTCTTTGCGGGTACAGACACAACATCAGGATAATGAAACCAGGGACTGAGAACCTATAACCACATCATTCCTTTGTGGCAATTGTCTGAACATCAGTGCAATAAAAGCATATTCAGTTCAGAGCCTTTTTAGCACAGCAAGAAACCTGCTGGCTTTATATTGACATTTTCTGAATCCCTGAAATATTCTGACACAATAGCACTTTGACCATCTAATTGAAGGGAGCGCAGCCTCTGTTCAAAAGGACTACAGTCATTACGAGAACCAGACACATATATTAATTAGGAGAACAATCAAGCCTGCCAGTGGGGTGCATTAATCAATACTGGCACTGGCTGGGCTTGGGTTTGATTTTATTTTCACAGAATCAGAAGAATTACAGGGACCATGCCCAGGCCATTCTCTAGCCAGATATTTTTAACACTCTCTGGTTTGAGAGTGACCACATCCTGCCTAGTGATGCTGCTCAGTTTAAAGGCTCACCCACCAACATTGGCCTTGACCTTGCAGAATGTTATTCCAGTCTACACCAAAGCATCAAGAAATTCCTGCAATGGAGGTAGCAGAGATGAGTGGTGGCAGACAGGATACAGACCCCATAGCACCAAGCTGAGCTGAACCTGGAACTGGCAAACATAAAGTGCATCATCACTTTATACTCAAGTCCTATGCCTGTCACCATGATATATCCACATGTGCCATCCAATGCTGGCAGGGTGCAGCCCCATCACAGTCATCCTGCATCTCCTGACCCCTCTCACTTAAGTCCTGTACATCTCAGGCATCAATTTAAACCTGCTTCAGCTCTGGTCTCCCAAATATTTTTCAGCAAATATGTGAAACAAACCCTACTGCAAACAATAATCCATTGTTGCTGGTTTCTTGTCACTCTCAAATCCACCAGTTTTGCTTCCTGCTACATGTTACTATAGCATGAGAGAGGGGAGAAGGGAAGCGAGAAGGATCTAAGACTTGCTCCTGTTTCTGCTTTGCTGTTGATTTTTTCCCCTTAAGCAGCAGGAAGTAGCAACTCAAATCAGCAGCTTGTGCAACAAAACCCTTATCTTAGTCAACACCTCTGGGTACTAACACAAGCTGATTAAATGAAAGGATAGTTACAAATCCACAGGCAACATTGCAAGCTGTGTCTCCAGCAAGCCAAGGCAGGTTTTCTCTCTCTCAAGCCTTGGGAAAAGCATCTCTGCAATGCCTGAGTTCTTCCTGACTTGAAAAATCATCATAAAAGCTCTGGGGACAGAGCTACCTTCTCTGATGCTGCCGTGAACTTTGTCTCAACATAAAGCAAAAACCAGAAATGACAACAGGAGGCATTGTTAAACATGGCACTAGAAGGATGCAAGCACTGTTCCCCAGCTATGTTTTGATAGCACAGAGGTTTGCTGCATCTGGAGACTATTTCCCTCTCCTGCCTGCCAGTCCTCCACCTCAGTGTCTGCCACCCTGCCAAGGAAGCTCAGTAGTCCACAGGGTTTGATGTCTCTGCTTTCAAACAGCCTTAGCAGAAACCAACCAGCCTTTGGTCAACAGAAACATCCCAGTGCTGAGGATGAGCTTTGCATTAATAGAGCATGCCAACCTGCCATGCCCTGGGCAAGCCCCTAGCACAGACACAGACACTAGGTCCCCTCCTCACCTCAAAACAGACCTTCACCCACCAGAACACCAAACACTCCCATTTTACAATGGGACTTGTAAATATTCTCAGTCCATTGATTTAAATGAGTGTTAAACCCAGCCCATGAAAGTGGTCAAGCCCCACTCCTTCCCTGTGCATGACAGCTACAAGGTCTTCAACTCCTGCTCGTCAAAAAAACAACCTCAGTCAACACTTCTAGTTCTGTGTTTCCTTGCAACACTACTTACATTCCTGCTGCTGTTGCAGAAGCTAGCCTGCATAAATGCAGCCTCGACCGCTTCTTAATCGTCTGTTCTTTGGTGACTCAAAACTCTGTGCAGTTGCAATAAAGTCTCCCAAAATTGAGCAAGTGATCAAGTTCCCAGCAGCTTCAGCTTTTTGCCTCTCTCTGCCAAGGACTCAGCAGAGCAGAGAGTCACCACTTTTATTGATTCAACCAGGAAGCTGATGGATTTTACGAAGGCATATTCCTTTTGGCATGGAGGCAATGAGTTGGTCAAACCACTATATTGGAAGGGCAGGAACCATCCCACGACCATGCCAGAGCACATCTGGACTTGTTCTGCATTTACCCATAGCCCTACACATCCACAACTACTCCCATGCTTCTAGGGGAGCAGAAGCTGCTGGGAAGGTGGCCAGGGTCAGCTTCAGGAGGTAAATAGTGTCTCAATTCAGGCATGGCAATATTCAAAGTGTTAGATTTCTGAAATTCATTTGGAGAGCTACTTTCATCTCTCTAATATGTATTTATGCCTTGTCTGGCCATGTCTCCTTTCCCATGATCCTGCCCTCACAGAACAGGGCTTGGAGCAGCCCCAATACATCTGAGATGCTTCAGACAGATGAAGGGGAGCCAGGCGCCTGCACCATCGGCAAACGCTCTGGCTTACAGAAGAAAAGTTTTGGCCTCTTGACCCAAATTCTCCATGTCAACAGGGGGATCGCTAGCCCTCAGCTCGGAAGCAAAGCTGGAACACAACAGGGAGGAAAAGAACTGCCAGGACAATTATTGCAGATCAATGACTACCCCTGCTGGTGGAAAAAACATTGTCATTATTTAAAATGCCCTCAATGCTGCTGAAGCTGTCATTGACATAATTCAAACTAGTAACAGCAAGAGCCAACAGAAGGTCCCACTTCCATACCCAACCCAGAAAGCTGTAGCACCTCAGTGTAATGGGATTAGCAAAACTTCCAGAGCGACAAGCCCCGGACACAGACAGCAAACACCATGCCCACCTGAGGCAGGCAACCCAAGGCACCATCCCACAGTAAGGTGCTCCCAGTAATACCCTCAAAGCCCTGTGAATGGATTTGTGGACCAGGACTGGATAGTGGACCAGGTCTCCCATGTTTTCATTTAGGACAGAGAAGAGTTTTGGGGTTGCCGGGCTGGCAGTGGCTACACCCCAGGGTGTAGGTACTCCAGCCCTGATTTATCTGCTTTTTATCCACAGAGGCTTGGGTGTGGAGAGCAAGCCAGAGCTGCAGCGGGTACTTGAGCACCGACGGCGAAACCAACTTATCAGACAGAAGAAAGAAGAGGAAGAGGCAAAGAAATTGCAGTCTCCTTTTGAAAAAGAGCTATTAAAGAGGCACCAGAGGCTGGATCAGGTAGAATTGAGTTTTCAGTTATCCCTGCGTTATCCTAACCACCCTGCACAAGGCACAGACCACAGGGAGATGGGTGGGCTGAGGCTCAGTCCAAGGTATAGTGTTGCTACCCCTCCATAAAACAGGAGCCACAGTATGTTCTTCACTACTGGCCCCATGCAAACGTAGCACGCTCATTCTCACAGTGGGGTTCACCTTGTTCATACCACCTCACCCAGGACCCCGCCACGCACCACTGGCCCTGGGTCTCCTCTCAGTCCCATATGCTGTCCTTGGGGCGTACTTTGCAGTTCAAAGCACCCCAAATAGCATGGGGGCTGTTGCAGCACCCACCACAGGGGTGCTCAGGAGCTTAGGGTGTGGGGTAAGAGGCTGCAGATGTGCTAGAAGGTGCAAACCCTGCTGCAGTCACACCCAGGCTGCATTTGAGAGCAGTTCCTTGCATGTACTCTGCCCAAAAATATGCCTGGGGAGAACAATATTCAGCATGGGCACTTGTCAGCAGCATAGCCGTGCCCCAGGTGCTCTCTGCACCTGCCCTATTACCCAAATCAGTGCAAGCAGCAAGTCAGCTTGTTGCCACTGAAGAGAAAGACATTCCCTGTCCTATTTGTATTTGCACTGCAAATGGGTGAAACAAGTTTATTTAATTAATAACAAAACAACTCCCTTGCAATAATATCAGCCAAGACTTGGATGCAGGACTGGAAGGAATACTAATTAAGTTTGCTGACGACAAAAAATTGTGAGGAGCTGTTGACACTCTGAAGGGCAGAGAGATCTGGACAGACTGGAGAGCTGAGCAATCACCAACTGTATGAAGTTTAACAAGGGAAAGTGCCAGATTTTGCACCCAGGACACAGCAACCCTGGATGTACAGACAGACTGGGGATCGAGAGGCTGGAGAGCAGCTCTGCAGAGTGGGACCTGGGGGTGCTGGTCAATGGCAAGCTGAACGTGAGACAACAGTGTGCCCTGGAAGCCACGAGGGCCAACCATGCCCTGGGGTGCATCAAGCCCTGCATTGCAGCCAGTCGAGGGAGGGGATTGTCCCGCTCTGCCCTGCGCTGGTGCGGCCTCACCTCGAGTGCTGGGTGCAGTTTTGGGGGCCACAGTACAGTAAGGATATAAAGCTACTGGAGAGTGTCCAGAGGAGGGCCACAAAGTTGGTGAAGGGTTTAGAGGAGAAACCGTACGAGGAGTGGCTAAAGTCACTTCATTTGTTCAGCCTGGAGAAGAGGGGGCTGAGGGAGGACCTCATCGTGGTCTGCAGCTTCCTCACAGAGGGACGGAGAGGGTCAGGCACTGATCTCTTCTCTCTGGTGACCAACAACAGGACTCGAGGGAATGGCAGGAAGATGTGCCAGGGGAGGGTTAGGTTGGGTATTAGGAATAGGTTCTTCACCCAGAGGGTGGTGGAGCACTGGAACAGGCTCCCCAGGGAGGCAGTCACAGCACCAAGACTGTCGATATTCAAGCAGCACGTGGACAATGCCCTCAGAGACATGATGTGAATTTTGGCTTGTCCTGTGCAGGGACAGGAGCTGGACTTGATGATCCTTGTGGGTCCCTTCCAACTCAAGATACTCTATGATCCTATGATTCTCTAAGCCAAGTCCTTGGAAATCAAAGCCCAGCACTATCAGAAAAGAACCTGTTTCAGGAATATGAAACAGGTGGTTTAGGGACAGATCCATAAAGACTTCACATATAAAAGTGACGGAGTATAACAACTTACCATCCCACCCCCCTTTAGATGATAAGCTAATGCTGAGAGCTTTTCCCAGGCTCACTGGCCTCCTTTGCTGGGAAGGATTCAAACCATCTTCTCCCTCCTCCATGCCAGGTCTGAAGAGAAGCACTCCCCTGCTTTTCTGCTGGAGATGCTCCTCCCTGGAGGAAAAAAAGATAAATAATATTTTAGTTGGCCAGAAAAAAAAACTGGGAGTGACCATGGCTCTGGCATAATAGTTTGGGAAAAGAGAGCACCAATATGTGCACTACACACTCATTCAGCTTTGGGCAATAATAAGTGTACACCCAGCAATAATGAAGCCCACTGTTTTAATGTAGCTAATGTGCTTTTGTCCTTTAGCATGCACAGATAATGGTGACTCTTCTTCTTACAGTTGGAGAAAGAGCAGGAGAAGCAGGAAGACCACGCACCAGAATTCATTAAAGTCAAGGAAAACCTGAGAAGAACATCAACAGTGACTGGGGATGAGAAAGCAGCATAGCTTCTGCCAAAACTCAACGGGGATCCTATAAAGGCTGGCGCTAACACAATCACGCTGACATCTCTGTACATGGTGGACATTCACAGACGCATCGTTGGGGCTACCTAAGGTTATTAACACTTGCTCCAGTAGAAGGCAAAAAAAGGTTTTCCCAGCCCAGGAAGGTATCACTGTGGAAAAGGTGCAGCATTCACTGAAGTATTCACTTGAGGAGATGCAGAAAAAAATGATGGTATTTCCACCCCAGGTTTTCGGTGCATGCTAACCTCCAGCTAACTCTTGGTTAACCCTTGAGACACAGCAACCATTTAAGCCAGGGAAGTATGTGAAGGGGTGGTTTGGGGGACCCCTGCTTCTTCCTGGAGGCAGGCTTACCAGGCAAAGGGTGACAGGAAGGTGTCTGCAGCTCTGGAGAACCTCCTGGAAACCTGGTGTGGTAACTAAAAGGGCAAATCTGCCTATTATTGAGAACAGCTCAGGTGACCATAATGGTTTTCCCAAGGGTCACTGGTATTGCACCAGTGTGCGAATCGAGCCTGGCTGAGGCTGTTCTCCCAGGAGCACCGCTGTACTATTAGGAAAATCAACCTCTGTGTGCCCATACCAGTGCAGCACAGGCAGGTGCAACTGTTCTTCATGAGCACCTTTAAATCACGTTTCAAACCTGTTTGAAAATAGTTATTTAGGCAGTTCCGTTCCATGCTCAGGCAGAAAATAATTGGACTATACCACCAATGCCCCAAGTGGGAGGCAAATGCTCTGTGCAGAAAGCAAAGGCTGTGTGTGTTCAGCGTGGGCATTCATGGAAGTGTGCAGTGACCAGGCAGCAGATCCCTGTGGATGCAGCAGACAGACAAACTGCTTCTTGCCCCTGGACTACGGAGCTTCAGCCCCTCACCCAGCAGCTAGACGTGTGCTACCATACTGGTGTCAGGCTGCTATCCCGTTCACCCTGCACACAGATGACATCTGTAGACACCAGGGGCTGCAGGGTACACAGATACTGATGCAAAACTATTTGTCAGTGCTCTCACCCCCTTTTCCAGTGGTCAGAGCTGCCTCATTTCAGTTGCCACCTTGCAAAGCTAAAAATCTTCTTGCTGCTAGTATAGTGAAGCTGAGATAGATGGTGCATTTGCACTATGCATGGACAGAGCCTACCACACTGATGGGGCATCCGTGCCCTGAGGTGTCCCCATCTAGAGCTCAAATTGCTCCTTCGGGAAGATCTCAGCTTCTTGCTTCTCACATCAGCCCTGATACAAAGCCTAAACAGCGTAACTCACCAACTGCCTTTGAATACTGGGTCTTGAATGGCAAGCCTCAATGGACCTAGTCAGCTGGGAAGGTAATACCTGGTTAAACAATATCCGCAGCTTCAGTGGATCCATATGTAAATTAAGGGAAACTGGGAATTTATCACAGATTTATTAAAAAGTTACTAATCTATCCCTAGTCTCCCTGGTCCAGCGGGGTGTTTCATTTCAGAGGACGGTTGCTCAACTTGGCACCTGAGCCACATCACGTGTCAAGAGCATGACTGGTATGGGGCTTTTGCCACAGTCTTGGACTGTGGAAGCCCTTAACTCAGTTTCAGTCCTTGAGAGCCCCATCTCGCGGCACTGTCTCTGTGCTAGTTTTTAGCTCTTTGCTCATCATGCTTATTCTAAGCAAGTTTTTATTTCAGAAGTCCAGTGCATATGGTCACTATGGGTCAAACAAGATCTGAAAGGATCTGTTATGTCCTTTTCAACTGTGAAGCTCTTCATACAGGTTATGATTAAAATCATGAGGAAGAAGCATCGTTGACCAATTTTCAGGAGGAAAAATGCCAAATGTCTCCAAGAAGGTGTTGCTAAGGATGCTTGTGCACAGCTGTAAAGAATACTGTATGATACTCCATAGATAACACCGGTTTAAATAACAAGCCAGAATTACTGTGCTGGGGTTTTGTGAGGGGTTATGGCACAGATTAAGTAACCTTGATAAAAGAGCTCAAAAAAATTCAGCAAATTAATTTGTAATTTTGCCACAGATGGAAATGCACTCCAGGAGAGGCAATCTGTCGCTCCATATGCACCAGTGAAATCAGTGTTATCAGCTCATCCGCGCTGGGATGGGGGCATTTATGCAAGTCCTTGGGTGGGAGCCATCCAGTAAGGTCTGGGTGAGCTGAGTGCTCAGATCAGCAATGAAAAGGTTGAAAATATTTTGCTGCTGTCTTCTTGAGTGTGCAGACACTATCTGGGGAAAAAAAATATCAAGGCATCTCCCTTTGATGTGGTGTCCACCAAGCACAGAGTAGGGCTGCACACAAACGCAGTTGGGGATTTCTAAGGGGTATGTGGGTCATTTTCAGTGGGAGTCCAGAAGGGAAAGGGACGGCCAGGTCATACTGTCCTAACTCAGGCTGAGCTAATAGAGACAGAAGAAGCCCTTCCAGCAGTGGAGAGACAGCAGAAAGCCCTGACCCAGCTGCCCACCAGGACCCCATGGACTGTGAGCCAGGACCCAGCTGCACATCCGCACACTGACCCACCAAACTGGCCACAAGCAGCCGGCGCTGGTGGCTCCCACGGGGCCAGGATGGGCTATAGCAGCCCCATGGCACACAGCAGGGCACACAGCACTTCGCCCCCAGCAAGAGCTGCAGGCTGCACCCCTCTGTGATGGCATCTAGGAAATTATGCTCTTACTGTTCAAGCATTGGCTTAAAAAAAACCACACTGTTTTCCAACACAGCTCTTACCCCTGCGAACTAGTAACTGCCTCCCTGGCTGGGCTCAGACCCAGAGCCTGTACAACCTTCCTTGATGCTCTTGTGCTTCATGGCACGGCAGTGTGGAGGTGGCACACAAAACAACATCAGTGTAGGCACCACAAGGAAGATTTTGGGGTATCTTTGTGTCTCTTTTTCTTTTGAATTAATTCCTCCCTATGCCAGTAAAACACATTCCTGAATAAATGTGGTATATTCAGAAGATACAGATTATCAGAGTATTGATGGAAGACAATATTTTGCACTGTGTATGTTGCCTATGTGGTATATAGTCTATATTCTGTGTTGGTGTTTATACATTTATATAAAAATATATATTATGCAGCTCTACTTAATTAACTCACACTGTTCAGTGTGGACACTTCTGAAGAAATTAACTAAAAGATGATTGTATATTTTGCTCTTTTCGAAAAGGAACTGAAAAAGCGCTGTGGATGCAAGCACACAACAGCCAAATAAAATGAATGAGCATAAAAATCAGTGAAGTCTGACAGTAACTCTTTTGTTAGTGCTGTGTAAACTTACTCGTCAGCGAGCTGTTTTCGTCATCCATACCCAATGTTGCATCCATTGCTTATCCCCAGACTTCATCTCAATTTACTGAAAGTTCAAGGGCACAAAAATTGTTGAATCTGTGAACTGAAACTTCCCATACATTTGATTTCAGACTGGTCACAGATGCCCACCTGCCTGGCAGAGTAAGACCCACAAAGCCAAGGAAACACGTTGCCCTTGGATTTAATTTAAAAACTCAGTTTTGAACTGAAAGGTAATCCTCACACTAGTGAGCTCACTTCATTATTTTAAAGCATTTTTAAAGTGTTTTAGCAGCAACCAAAGACCACAGATTAAATAGATAAGAAAAAGAGAGGATGGTTCACATGTGCAGGTCACACACACCATGCTTCCGAAGAGCCAGGACTAAAACTGAATGCAGCAAAGCAAATGAAAAGGACTTCTCTGTCCTCTTAGCAATATTCTTAACAGCAGAGACACCAACTTTCTGCTCAGAACAAGGCAGAGATGGTGCTTGGATGCATTTCTCTGTCACCAGGTTATTTGCTGGTGTTGCCACACTGGGAGGTACACGGCATTCCCAACCCTCTGCACCCTGTGGCACTGGTGTGGGCAGTCAGATCGTCATTAGGGACGAGGGCTCATTGACTAAACCTGTTCGTCAGGTCAGGTTTCCAAAACATCTTCCCACCTTGTTGCCACTTATACTACTTGTTATCCTACCACTGTGGGCTGTGTACTTCCTTTCCTGCTACAAACCACACAAAGGGAAGCATCTTTGCTGAAGAGGTGAGGAGCCTTTGGTGAGACATGAGACCAGGGGACTCAGACAGGACTTTGTAAAACACATCAACCTTTCACAGTCCCAGCCAGCGAGGTTTCAGTGGGCTGTGCCCCAAGACTACTTACGCTAATCATACACCTCCTTTCACGTGCAGATGCCCAAAGCAGTTGTTCATATTGTGACAGTTCTCCTTCTATAGAAGAGAGTAAGAAACAATCATTTCTGTTCTTTATAGATATGCTTCCTTTTATCTATGCACAAACTGCTCCATTGCCTGATTTTTCTTACTGCCAGACTTTTCAATATCAGCTTTGCAATTTATCCAGGTCATGCTGAGATCGCTTTTCCTATGCACTCACTCCTGAAGAGCTCCTAGATAGTTTGCTGCAGTGGAATTTCCTGTCAGGGGACCCTTATATTTTACTGCCTAATTTACTTCTCATTACCGTCTCAGAAATGGCAAATTCTTATTTTCTTACCCTCAAGCTAGCAGAATCCTCAAATTGGCCCTGGCTGAACACCCCTTCTCAGGAACTCTCCTCTTCCTGTCTTAGGTATTGCTTTGTATTTAGATCATTCCCCAAAATTGTCTAAAACTGCCACAGACTGACCAGTTTTGTGTTGATAAAAGCATCGTATGAAACCTGTGAGTCAGGCATGATACCAGGGATATACAGGCTTATGGAAATGGGGAAAAATGCAAAATTATCAGCAACACAATCACAGTGGTGTGTTCCAGCACACCATGACCAGGTGCTCTTGTGGATTTTGTTGGTTCCCACCACAGCCTGTGTTGTGGTTTAACCCCAATGAGCAACTAAGCACCACACAGCCTCTCACTCACTTGCCCCACCCGGTGGGATGGGAACAGAATCAGAAGGAGAAAAGTAAGAAAACAGGTGGGCTGAGATAAGAACAGTTTAATAATTATAATAAGAATAATAACAACAACAACAACATTGTAATGAAAAGGAAAACAACAAGAGAGAGAGAGAGAAGCAAAACCCAGGAAAAAAAACGAGCGATGCAACTGCTCACCACCTGCCAAACAATGCTGCCAGTCCCCAAGCTGCGATCACTGCCACCCCCCAGCCAACTCCCCCAGTTGATATACTGAGCATGACATCATATTGTAGGGAATATCCCTTTGGCCAGTTTGGATTAGCTGTCTTGGCTGTGCCCCCTCCCCTACCAGGTTCTTGTGCACCCGGCAGAGTATGGGAAGCGGGGAAAGTCCTTGAGTAATATAAGCACTACTTAGCAACAGCTAAAACATCGGTGTATTTATCAACATTATTCTCGTACTAAGTCCAAAACACAGTACTATACCAGCTACAGTGAAGAAAATTAACTCTACCCCAGATGAAACCAGGTCAGTCCGTGAGATCTCTGGGCACCCTGCGGGCATGTGGAGCCAAGGCATATGAGAAGCTGCCAAGTATGCAGCTCCAGTGGCACTCCAGCTCAGACTTCACTAACACAGACTGGCAACGTCCTACCCAGGAAGCACCTGAGCCTGTCCAAATATAAGCCTGCATGAACATCAGGGTGCAGAGATTCAGGGACAGGCTTCTTCCAACCTGTCATCTCTCACCCTTCCTTCAAGATACCCAGACCCGCTAGCTGAATTGCAAACAGCACTCAGGAAGCACAAGACACAATAGCAGAGCAAACAGAGAAAGCCCATGGATAACCTCAGAAATATGCTACTGCCTCTGAAGCGCTGGCAACCCCAAGCCATCGTAGGATGTGATGCTGTGTGGTAAGGACCAGGATACCAAGCAACATGTCCATAGGACACCCTATTGCTCTGGCAGAGTGTCAGAGCCACACAGCATCTTTAATCTACCAGGCTCATCCCTAATGCACCATCCACTGCCCATGAACAACTACATTGCATTACAGTCAGCTGTTCTGATTTATTGTTGCTCCTCATAGCTGCTGGGCTTGGTTCACTTGGGCTCAAGCTTAAAATTATAGTTACACAAAACTACATCTCTAGGAGGAACTGGAGCTCCGTGCCCACTCAGAAGGCTACGACATCATAGGAGTAACTGAAACATGGTGGGAAAACTCAAATGACTGGGGGGATCGCAATGGACAGTTATAGGCTCTTTTGTAAAGACAGGCAGGGTAGAAGAGGTGGAGGAGTCGCACTCTACATTAAGGAAAACCTCAAATGTATCAAAGTCAACTATGGTGATTGTGACTGCTCTATCAAATGCCTCTGGGTTAAAGTCAAAGGGGCCATCTGCAAGCAGGACCTCACAGTGGGCATCTGCTACCAACCTCTTAACCATGATAACAGTGCCCATGAAGCAATACTTGAGGCACTAAAGCAAGCTTCTGGCCAACAGAACCTGGTCCTTATGGGTGATTTCAACTACCCAGACATCTGCTGGAAGAACAATACGGCAGCTTGCATGTCATTCACCAAGTTCCTGGAACGTATAGAGGACTGCTTCCTCATGCAAATGTTGGATGTGCCAACCAGGATGGGCCAACTGCTGGACTTGCTATTCACAAACCGAGAAAACCTGCTTTATAATATCTCGGTTAGTGATAGCCTTGGCTGCAGTGATCACAATATTGTGGAGTTCGGGATCCTGCTGAGCATGCTGAAGGTCAGCTCTAAGACAAGGGTTCTGGATTTCAGAAGAGGAAACTTCAGCTCACTCAGGGCTTAGCTGGGAGGGGTTCCATGGGATGCTTCCATGGAAGACTAAGGAGCTAGTGACTGCTGGGAGTTCTTCAAGAACTCTCTATTGGAAGCACAAAGCCAGTTTATCCCCTATAAAGGAAAGGGAAGTAAGCGGTGCAATAGGCCCCCTTGGCTCAACCATAACCTCCTGGGTCTACTCAAATCCAAAAGGGAAGCATACCAGAGATGGAGAAGTGGAGGATTATCCGTCAAGACCTACAAGGGCATTGCCAGAGTGTGCAGAGATGCAGTTAGAAAAGCAAAAGCCCAACTCGAATTGAAACTAGCCATAGACGTCAAAAATAACAAGAAAGGTTTCTTCAGGTATGTCAACCACAAGCAGAAAAAAAAGGAAAACGTAGGCCCACTGCTAAACAGAATAGGAGAGTCAATCGCCAATGATGCTGAAAAGGCAGAGGTCCTCAACACTTCCTTCACCTCTGTCTTTACCAACACTGTTGGGTCCCAGGCTTTGGGAACAAAATTGCCAGTTGATCCAAACACCAACCCACCATCAGTGAAGGAAGAGTTAATACCTGAATTATTACAGGATCTTGACCCCTACAAATCAATGGGCCCTGACGCCATCCACCTGAGGGTGTTGAGAGATCTGGCTGACATCATCGCAAGGCCACTCTTCATAATCTTCAAGAAGCCGTGGAGAACAGGGGATGTCCCAGAGGACTGGAGGAAGGCAAATGTTACCCCCATCTACAAGAAAGGCTCGAGGGAGGATGTGGGTAACTATAGGCCCATCAGCCTTACTTCAATCCCTGGAAAAGTTGTGGAACGAATCCTCCTGGGGGCCATCACAAGTCAAATGAAGCACATGATTGGGAAAAGCCAACATGGCTTCACTAAGGGCAGATCATGCTTGACAAACCTGGTGGTCTTCTACGACAAAGTGACTTGCCTGGTTGACATGGGGCGGGCGGTGGACGTTGTCTACCTGGACTTCTCCAAGGCCCTTGATACAGTCCCCCACAGTCTCCTCCTGGAGAAATTAATACGTTACAGCCTAGACAAGTGGTCTGTGCAGTGGGTGGGGAACTGGCTGACAGGTTGCACCCAAAGGGTGGTGATAAATAGCTCCTTTTCCAAGTGGCAACCTGTCACTAGTGGAGTCCCCCAGGGATCAATATTGGGCCCAATGTTATTCAACATCTTTATAAGTGATCTGGATAATGGCATCAAGTGTAGCCTGGTGAAGTTTGCAAATGCCACAAATTGAGTGGGGAAGTAGACACTCCAGAAGGGAGAGCTGCTCTGCAGGAAGATCTGGATAGGCTGGAAGAGTGGGCTAACAAGAACGTGATGACATTCAACAAGGAGAAGTGTAACGTCGTGCACCTGGAAAAACATAATCCAGGAGCGCAGCATAGACTGGGATCCACTTAGCTGGAGAGCAGCTCTGTGGAAAGGGACCTGGGGGTCCTGGTGGACAGGAAGCTCAACATGAGTGAACAGTGTGCTGCTGCGGCCAAGAAGGCCAACAGGATGCTGGGTTGCATCAAAAAGGACATCACCAGCAGAGATAAAGAAGTCATCATCCCACTCTACTCAGCGCTTGTCAGGCCACACCTGGAGTGCTGGGTGCAGTTCTGGTCCCCTTTATACAAAAAGGATGTGGACAGGCTGGAAGGGGTGCAGAGAAGGGCCACCAAGATGATCAAAGGATTGGGAAGCCTGCCATATGAGGATAGGCTGGGAGAACTGGTTTGTTCAGCCTTGAGAAAAGGAGGCTCAGAGGGGATCTCATCACTGTGTACCAGTACTTAAGGGGTAGCTACAAAGAAGATGGAGACTCCCTTTTTACGTGGAGTCACATGGAGAAGACAAGGGGGAATGGACACAAGTTGCTCTTGGGGAGATTCTGATTGGACACAAGAGGAAAATTTTTCACAGTGAGGACAGTCAACCATTGGAATAATCTCCCCAGGGAAGTGGTTGACTCTGCCACATTGGACACTTCCAAGAGTCATCTGGACAGGGTGCTGGGCCGTCTTGTCTAGACTGCGCTCTTCCTAGAAAGGTTGGACTAGATGATCCCTGAGGTCCCTTCCAAACTGGGATTCTGTGTTTTCCCATCCTTTGTTTAACTTCCCGTGTTAAAGCAACTCTACAGTATGATGAATCCCACCTGTTTCACCTCCTTCCCTGACAAAGCAGTCTCCAGTGAGAGACAAGCAGGTCTGAAGCAGCAGCACAGACTCATCGATGAACTGTGGGCAGGAGGGACTCCTCTCCCATCAGGCTCCTACTGATATAGCCAGGGGGGTGTGAATCACCAGTTCCTGCCCACTAGACACCAGGACAGACTGCAGCGGGGACAGATTCAGGATCACCAGAGATGAAAGCAGCACACCCTGTGGCAACCTCCCTCCACCCCCTGGCACAACCCAGCCTGTGAGGCACATCCGCCGTCTCCTGGCTTGCACCCCAAACTGCAGGAAGGGCTGAGGGCAATGCCATAACTGAGCCGGGAAAACCTTGAGCAAGTCAAATCCACAGGCAAGTGGTGGTGAGCCCGAGGGGTGCTCTCCTCCCTTCTGAGCACCCCACAAAAAAAAAAAAAAAATACTGGGATGGGGCAGGGAGTGACTTTCGTGACAGAGCTGGAAGTGCAGCCTGCAACACACAAATAGGCAGAAGTGAAATCAGAAAAGTTGCCTTTTTTTTCTTTTAAATGCAGAGGCTCCAGCCCTTTTGACACTGGGAACTGTGGGATTTTATGCCTATCAGGCACACAGGCCACTGCCGGCAGAGGTCAGCTCCGGCACGCCGCTGCACACATGCAGAAACACCCACAGGCCTGGTCAAGCTCTGTTGGCCCTGGGGACAAGGTCCCTGCAGCAGGGACGCCGGGAGCGCCGGCTGGGCAGGTAGGCAGCAGCCAGACAGCTCCCCGAAGGACGCGTGGAACAAGGTACGTGGGGTTTTGCATTTGCACGTAGCACAGACACGCGGATTTTTTTCATACGCGGCCTCACGGAAGAGGGAGCTGGCAGCTGAAGCGTCCCGCTGCTCCAGCGGCGAGCCCGGCGCTTCCTGGGACAGCTCAAGGGCAGGTCTGGGTTACTCCAATCTTGTGTACTCAGCATGCTGCTTTGAGGCTTTTCTCTCTCCCAGGACAATAAGACACCTTGAGTATCTTTTCTGAATATCAGAAAAGCAGGAATTAAGAACATATTTGGATGAGTTTCCAGAGTTTAAATTTCTTATAGTATCAAAAATAGTTCAGGAAGGCAGGCAGCCTCTTCAAGGGAAAAACCTGCTTTATTTTTCATATATCAGATTTTTTTTACTAGTATCTTATGAGAAACCCTGCTAACATAGGAATTACAGGATTAGCGGTTAAGGTAAATCTGAGCCCCATGGGAAGCAGGACAGAAGCAGCATTGGCAGAGCTGTCAGTGCCTGCAAGCACAGGTCCGTCAGCTTCTTAGCAGGCGCCTGTGGGCTAGGCAGTAGCAGCAGCACCCAGGCCAGGGTCAGAAACTCCCTTAAACGTTAACACCTAGCTGTGGGATATTCCAACAGTAACTTCTCATAAAATACTGGGGACATACTGGTGAAATAAAAAGATTTTGTGTTTAAAAAAAAACCCTCATAAAACCTGCATTTTGAGCTCTTAGAAGTGTCCTAAATTTTGATTGTCTGTATCATTGCAATGAGGACAAGACAGTGCCTAAATAATCATGCCACCCGTTTGCTTGGGTTTTTTAAACTAACATGGAAATGTGCCTGTCTATATACAAAAAGTACATTCCTACACCTCTTTCACTGAGCACAGTGCCCTGCAATAGCTATGCCTGCAGCGCAGGGAGCCATGCCCCAGGCTGCCTGCGCAGTTACAACATCCCTGCCAACCTGCTGAAACCGCTTCTCACCGCACCCAATACCTTCATCAACCACCCACTGAAGGGATGTCAGCGCCTAACGTGCCCCATCCCCTCCCAGAGCATTTCAGCCTCCAGGATGGCTCTGCAGGAAAACGGCAAGTACTTGCAGGGCTCAGTCCATGGCAGCGTGAATCCCGACCTCAGCAGCGAGAGGCTAACAGCCTCCTTCAGTGTGGAAAAGCTCACGGCCTGGCTGGACGGCGGTGCGGAGCACACTCGGTTACGGAGGGCAGTGGGTGAGTGAGCCTTACGAGGGCCCTGACTGCAGGTTGGTACAGAGCATGCCTACATCCCTGCTCTTTCTGCTCCTCCTTTACATGGTGGGTTTTGTGCTCCCAGGTATTTGCCTATCATCCAACTCTTAAAAAAGTGGGAGTGTGGAGTTGGAGTCCCTGTCAGTGTAAATCAACCCAACTGCCACAGCCACTCCCACTCTCTTGAAGCTTTCCCCCTTCCTTGCTCCCATCCCCAGTATCTCTGGCAAGACTGGTTAAACTGGAATACAAGTACCAAGGGTCACATGGGGGGGGCATCTCTGTGCGACACAGATGCACATGGGGGCTAGCGCTGCTGCACAGCAATGCATGCCATGCGTGAACCGCAGCCAATGAACCCTGGCTCATCAGGCTCATCCGGGTGGGGAATTCCTTGTGTGGGTTGGCTCGGCCAGGCTGAGCTGCTTTCACTTGTGATGGGTGTGCTGAAAAATGACTGTGTGCTCAGAAGGAACAGAGGGGGAAAAAAAGTGCTTTTGCTTCGGTAACTACCCCCATATGATACCCTTATCAAATGAAAATGGCACAGTCCACTGGGATTGCATGCATCGCGGTGTAACTGGAGTTCAGTAAAACCTTAAATGTGAATGGACTCAACAGTTTCAGGGCCAAAGGGAGCAGCAGGAGCATTCAGGCTGACACAGAAAGAGCAAACCTTGAAGCTGCTTCACAACACTGCGAAGGGGTGGTAAAGTCCCGAGCTAAAGCGCTGGTGCCAGGTGGGACACCCGGCAGCTCTGGCTGTTAGCCACCCTCTGGGCAAAACCCAGCTAACCGCAGCTCTTGCTGCCATCACAGCACACGAACAGCAACTAGAGACAGAGGGATCTGTGGCATTTTCTGTCTGAGGCACAAAGTTACCTCCAACACCCTGACCAGGGATGGTGCCTTACCCTGCAAGGTCACTGTTTCCACTCAATAGACCCCTCTCTCAGACCCACTCACTTCCCCTCCCTCCTCCTTCCCCAAACCCACCCACACTTTTCAGAATTAGACATGGCAGCCATCAGAGCCAGCACTGGCAAAATAAAACCTGCCTGCAGTCACCCTAACAAGTCACAGCATCGCTATCCACAACACCAGTCCTGCCCACTCCTCCCAAACAGGGTTCAAGGCACTGCCTGCACCTCCCCAGACCCAGGAGAACCAACTCTTCTGTGTTGCTTTGCAGTGGAAGCTATCCAGGGTGATCCTGTATTTAGCAGAGAAAATCAGTATTTCCAGAGCCAGAATGAGAGGTATGAAACAGCAGTCAGAAAGGCTGTTCATCTCCAGAAAAAGATGCACGAGATGGGATGGACTGAGAACGGACCTGAATTTAAGTACATTAACAGGTGATTTTTACTTTTTTTTTTAATGTACAACTCATTTTTTTATAAAAGTTTTGTATGCCAACAAGAATCATCTTTGGCAAAGGCTGGGAGAGGCCAACAGTTGACAGATAAGGTTTTGGAACAAACGCACTGCAGGTTTTTACTTTAGCAGCACACTCAGGAGATAGGAAAATTATGATACACGGCAGGGAACTTCTCAAAGAGCAGCACATGGGTACAGTGTGATAGATCACAGCAATTCACATCCCCAATGTGGTATCTCTACTTCAGCTAGCTCCTTACTTGTGCTACAGCTCTCATACCACCCTTCAGACATTCTTAAATGCATAACCAGAATTGGAAGTGGTGCTGTTTCAGTTGTTACTGACCTCCATGTAAATTAAAAATTATATTTTCTCTATCTAGAAAACCCATATTAAAAAAAAAAAAAGAAAAGAAACTTAGCTTGTAGGTAAATGGAATAAAATATTTTTCACAATCCTTTCCTTAAAAAAATATTCTGAACACTTTGCATGGGGTTGAGCTCCAGATTTTAATCTTAATTGCTTGCCCCTCCTTCTTTCTCCCTTTGCTAAATAAAAGGACCAGTTTGCTATTGCCCGGTGGGCACTGTTAGTTTGCTGGGGTTACATAACCCGTAAGAGGGTGCAAGTTCAAAAGCATCATTCGAAAGGGCAATGGCTGCACCTTACAAATCACCACTGACATTCAAATTTACTTCCCAATGGTTCATCATACGAGAGATTATATTTTTTTATGCTAAGCTCTTCACAGCCTACAGCAAGTGGGACTGATATAGCAGGAAATCTTCCATCAAGAGCTCTTGGACCTGATAGTTATATTCCCAATACAAAGCAGCTCTCCACTCCTCCCTCAGAAGAAAGAAAAAAAAAAACCACCCCAGCAGGTTTTAAAAACCTGAAAAAACTCAACCACCTCTCCCACCTAGGTTTGCTTTTACCAGGCCCCCTGATGCCAAGCGCTTCGACAGGGCCAGCCTTGTGCTGCCACGTTCTGCTGGATTAAGCGCACATCCTGCCTCGCAGGACAGCTCTTTTCTGATGAAACACCAGGTGAGCACCAAGCTTTTACTGACAAAGTCCTGGTGCCAGACACAGTGAATCCCTTGCACACATTTAAAAGCCAGCTTTTTAAAATTGCAGTTAAAGTAACATTATTTCTAGATGTGCTGCCAAGGGTATATTAAGTCTTTTTTCTGTTAATCAAAGCAATTTCCCTTTAACGTCTTTGTTCATATTCCACCACCACCACCACCACTTTTTCAGCATGACTGATTCTCTCTCAGGGCCAGCATAAAAGAAAGGGCGCAGTCATTTGTTAAAAATGAAAGGTATCTATCTGGAACAAGATGCTCACTAGAGCACTGCACTAAAGCAACGTGCTAACAGCCATACAAAGCTACTGAGAACAGCACAGCCACTTATTTTTAGGTGTGAGAGGACATGTACTTTTATCTGCGAGGTGATTCAACCATATTCTGAGGAATCCCAGAAGAGGGATTATATTCCTCATATTTTCTTAGGATTTCTCACACACACACAAAAAACCCACCCACCCTTAAAACATAAGTTTCTGGTTTGCACCATGGGAATTACTGTATCCAAGTTGCCATACACAGTTTCTGGAACAGTGCTTTTTAGGATGTATGCAGCCCTATCAGCTGGTGATGGCAAAGGACCTGACCAGAAAATAAATCAGGTGTTACAAGAATGCATTTGAATTTTTCCACAAGAAAAAAACAAAACAACATCCCAAGTCAGGCCAAATTTCCATGAACTCCAGTATTGTTCACTGACAGTGACTGACAGCAAACGCACAGGGAATAGCACAGCAAGAAACCGAAAAACTGAGGTATTTCCCAGAATGGGAATGGGAAGGTTCAGGAAATCCGGGTCTCAGATGCCTACATAGGTAACTCAGTCTAATGTGCCCCACAGTGAATTGCCAGGCTTTGGGGTCTTTAGGGTAGAGTGGTGGGGGTTTTTTAAGTTTAGCCTTAAAATGTGACTTAAATAATCAGGAAAAAAAAATCCAGTGAAGTAAAATAAAGATACAAAGGGCTCACAAGCTATCAGAGCCACAGGAGCTTTAGAGCTGGGCTGTGTTTTTAGGATCTCAGCATCTGGTACTCAGAACAGATAATTCCTCCAAAAGCAAGTGAAATAATAATAGAGTCATAAAGGTTGGAAAAGACTTCTAGGATCATCAAGTCCAACCATCAACCCAACACCACCGTGCCTCCTAAAACATGCCCTGAAGTGCCGCGTCTGCACATCTTTTAAATACCTCCAGGGACGGCGACTCTACCACCTCTCTGTTCCAGTGACTGACCACTCTCTCAGTAAAGAAATTCTTCCTAATATCCAATCTAAGCCTCCTCTGATGCAGCTTGAAGCCGTTTCCTCTTGTCCTATCACTAGTGACCTGGGAGAAATGACCAACACCCACCTCACTACCACCACCTTTCAGGTAGTTGTAAAGAGCGATAAGGTCTCCCCTCAGCCTCCTCTTCTCCGGACTAAACAACCCCAGTTCCCTCAGCTGCTCCTCATAAGACTTGTTCTCCAGTCCCTTCACCAGCTTCGTTGCCCTTCTCTGGACACGCTCCAGCACCTCAATGTCCTTCTTGTAGTGAGGGGCCCAAAACTGAACACAATATTCAAGGTGTGGCCTCACCAGTGCCGAGTACAGGGGCACAATCACCTCCCTACTCCTGCTGGCCACACTATTCCTGATACACGCCAGGATGCTGTTGGCCTTCTTGGCCACCTGGGCACACTGCTGGCTCATGTTCAGCTGGCTGTGGACCAGGACCCCCAGTCCTTCTCTGCCAGGCAGCTTGAGGTAGCAACACTTAAGCAAACTATGTTATAAAAGAAGAAATAAAAGCAATTTGGAAGAGCACTTTTCTTGCAATACTGTGTTGATGCTGGACATTGGGTAAGGTATGACAATACAGAAATCAAAAGGCAGCAGGCGGTACTGTCTGGTGACTGCCGCAGTGTCACTGCCTCATTCATCCCATCCCTGGAACTTCATCTGTGTGAAAATAACCCTTATGCCTTCTCCACAGGGCACTGTCAGGAGACGTCGCATTTCTCCTTCACCGCATCTTCATGAGAAGTATTTCGGTGTTGGGCTCTAATGAACAGATTGCCAAGTGGATTCCTCTTGCCAGCCAGTATAAGCTCATTGGAAGCTACGCCCAGACTGAACTGGGGCACGGTAAGGCTGCAAAGAAAACACAGCGTTTTTGTAGGGCAAGAGGTTCTGGCCCAGATTCTATGGGGTTCAAGCTGCCCACGCTTCATGGGGGCAGGGGTGGCTGGAGGGGAAGACACCACCTGCGTGTTAGAGGTTGATGTCCTCAGAGTTCCTCTACAAGCTGGAGATGCACTGGCTTTCTTTTGCCAATGTGGAAAGGATAACATGAGTGAGGGTGAAAGCTCATAGTTAGATAGCAGGCAGTCACCATCGGTGGAGGGTATCAGACCGGCAGCTCGCCCAAGTTGATGGCTTGCCTGAACCAGGCAGCTTGCCTAAGTACCATGTGGCTCAAGATATCTTTGCAGTAAATGGTGTGGGGTCACTGGGAACATCATCCCACAGTTCTCATCAGGAGTATAAACCACAAAACCCTGGTAATACCCATACCAGCCTCCAGGGTTCCGCCACCCTCTCCATCCTTGTGATACACCAGAAGACATTTTTTTTTTCCCCCCCCAAAGGAACTTACATTCAGGGTTTGGAAACAACAGCAGTCTTTGATATCACTACGCAGGAGTTTATACTGAACACACCAAAGATCTCTGCCATGAAGTGGTGGCCTGGAGACAGTAAGTACCACACATAATATTTTGGCTTTCCTCATTTGCCTCCTTACTCAGTCCACCCTGTTCAAGCTCCATGTTTGAAGGCCCAGGTGCTACCAGAGCACTTCACTGAGAGATGCATACATTGAGAGGCAAGTAAGAAACCAAAGGCCAGAAGGGGGCTGCCATCATCTGTCAAAAGCCCTTGGATGGCAGGGCTGGAGAACTTCACTCATGAAAACTGCCTCTGAAGGAATGAATTTTTCTCCTCTTTGTAAATAATACTCAGATGACCAAAAACTGCAGGGAGGTCATCAGCATAAAGGACTCAAGTCATCAGCCAGTCTCAGCGTAAAGGATTCATGAAATTCATGGCTCCCTTCAGGAAGGTATTTCACAGAAAATAGCTGGAGTTATTCTAACAGACACAGCACTTCCCACTCTCTCAGCATTGCATGAACTTTAACTACTTATCTTTTCTCATCTGCTGATACAAACTGTTCATCCAATCCTCATGGGCAGTGATAGAGGCAGAAGGATGATGCAACTTCCAAGAGCAGGCTCAGAATGCAGATTTAGGCATATCTCCAGCTTCCAGCATCTGTAGATCACCTGATCACTATAGCTACCCTGACCCCTATGTGAGCGAGCCCTGACACACAATTAGAACTGACTGCTGTTAATTGTGAAACTGTTTGTGCTGTACCCTGTCTTAAGGGAATGGGGCTGTTTTTCTTCTTGCAGTGGGAAGGTCAGCAA
This sequence comes from Phalacrocorax aristotelis, assembly GCF_949628215.1. NCBI lineage: Eukaryota > Metazoa > Chordata > Aves > Suliformes > Phalacrocoracidae > Phalacrocorax > Phalacrocorax aristotelis. Next base: position 10,961,587 of record NC_134281.1, read on the forward strand.
CCCATGCAGTGGTCTTTGCTCAGCTGTACGTCCACAGCAAGTGCTACGGCGTGCATCCCTTCATTGTGCAGATACGCAGCCTCCAGAACCATTCACTCTGCCCAGGTAAACAACGCCAGACATCACAGCACTTGTGCAGATGGTCTGCCTATTTCGCACTTAAATGTTTTCTAAAACATTGGGCCCAGGGAGAGAGAGTTATAACTGCCAAAACCAGACAAACACTGATACCCAAGGCATAGTTTTCATTAACCCCAATCTTTTTATCTAAGGGAAGATTTAATGTATCCTCAGGCATATCCAGACCAAGCCTTCTTCTTAACCAGAAGCCTGGGCTGCTCTGACCACCTCTGCATTAACATCTCAGTTCTGACCCCAGCCAACACAGTTAACAGATGAATCATGGAAACAAACTGCCATAAGGCATTCAAATGCCCGTTTCATTCCTTGGGCAAGATCACCCATGCTGGGGAAGAAGCAGAGCCGAACATGCTTTTCCTTTGTGATCCCCAGCCCGATGCAAAATGGGGAGCAAAAAGTTCAAGTGGTAGTAAGCAGGCCATGTTTTCTCCCGCTGCAGGCGTAACTGCAGGAGACATTGGTCCCAAAATGAATTTTGAGCACATTGACAATGGCTACCTCATGCTGCAGAATGTGCGCATCCCCAGGGAGAACATGCTGAACAAGTTTTGCATGGTATGTACAGACTCACATCACAGACTCGCCCATCAGACTCTCACTGCACAGCCAGAGAGACGACAGGGACGTGCCTATGTTTCACACAAAAATCTTCCTCTGAAGTGTCTGCAAGCCTCTGTGGTTTTATCAAGGGCTGAAGTTACCTGAATCCTAAATGAAATTCGGTGTCAGAAATTCTGTATTCAGACGTCAGGGATCATGGGGCAGGCGGAACC